>NC_081415.1:692837593-694208010 GCF_030272615.1 Cryptomeria japonica | reverse complement strand
CCTCATTTTCATGTCCACCTTAGGGTGTTTTTCATCTATTCTGACCTATCCTACCTTTGTCCCCCCTTTTTAGGTCCTTTGCATGCAGTTTTGAACCTAAATTGAGTCTTACATGTACAATTGCGCTTGTGTCTTGACTCTTGCGCCTGTGTCTTGACTCTTGCACTTGTGTCTTGACTCTTGTGCTTGTGTACCCTTACACAAGCACAGAAGACATGACACAAGCGCAGAAGACATGATACAAGCGCAGAAGACCCTACACAAGCGCAGAAGTCAGTTTCTGCATCCTCTGTGGGCCCCGCAATGTCCCACAAACGCGTCAAATTCATCAAATTGAAAACATGGGTTTTCGAGATACATACCTCTACTCCTGCGTCCTCCGGTCGTCTGAATGTGTGTACATGTTCCCCAAGGTGATCCGCCATTGGAATGTTCGCCATCTCTCTGCACGTGTCCTTGTCCAGAGCAACAAATCTTCCTCTTTAGCTAGTGCAAATGAGCAATTTTCCACCTCTTGGTCTCATTTATAGCTCTTTGTCATTGCATAGATGGACGTGCATCCTCTCCATCTTATGTTGGTCGCAGTCTTTTGCATCTTCAAGTGCTTGTCTTTCATGCATCCAATCTCCGATTGTCAGTCCATTCAATCCTATCATTTTTATCGATCAATTGGCCTCTTTTCTGCATGTTTTCGGCCAATTCCTCGAGGGGGCATGCATATGTCATTATTATTGTCTGGGGCATTTTTATTATTGTTCTTTGAAACAACGCTTAAAATTGCATTGTCTCAAAGAGGGGCAAAATGTAGACACCTAAAAATGGTCAACGCTTGCAGGGTCATACTTTAACATTTGCGCATTGCCTCATTTTAGGTTTTTGCGTCGCATTAACATTTCTCCTATGTCACGCACTTGGTTTTTATCATTTGCAAGTATCGAGTCATTCTTCTATCATCTCGCCTTCGAATTTGGTCTTGTCGACAACAACCTTCAGTCATGATTTTGGTCGATCTTTGTCCTTGTCAATCTTGTCATATTGCGATCGATTCGTCATCGATCCTTGTCCTTTCCAATCATGTCAATTTGGTCAATTTGTCATTAATTTTTGTCAACCAATCTCAGTCAAATCATTTATCAACACTGGTCATTTATCAATTCAAAATCATGATCGAATCAATATCAACAATCCTTTGTCAAGACCTAATTGTCGTCCTTGTATTTCTAAATCATCTTCCAAGGTTTTATGATTTATTCATTTAATCTTGTTTGGCATTTTCCCTCTAGGTTAAATAATTTATTTATTTATCCTAAGTCTTCTTGTCACAATTAAATGTTTATTTAATTGGCTAATTATTCCTCTTTGTGAATTAATTAATAAATGACAAATTATTAATTAATTTACCTAATTTCTAATTTCATTATTTCCTCATTTTCTAATTTTCCAATTTTCTAATTCCTAATTTCTTTTCCCTCCTATTTCATCTCCTAATTCTATGGGAATGACATTTCAATTTGTCATAAAATGATAATCAATCAATTTTGACATAGAATGTGTCATAATTTGTCATCAATTATCAATCAATCAAATTGTGCATGGAAAGTGCATAATTTGTCATAATTTGTCATATTGATTTGCAATTTCCATTTGAATTGCATCATGCTAATCTTGTCATTTATCCAATTCTTCTATAAATTGGATGATTTTCAATCAAAGCTAAGCCCGAATCCCTAATCAAACTATCGAACTTATGCTTCTAGTACTCTTGATCAACAAACCAATATCAATCTTGCTTTCAATTGTATGTTGTGCACTTGTAGGTGAGATCCACAAATCCATTTGAAGAGGAAAGAAGAACAATGGAGCCGCATGGAAGAAGCATCCAAATTGTCATCTGGTTTGCATGATATTTGCTTTTGAATGCTTTGTTTTTATCTCTATTGAATGTGTTTTAGGATAGATTCATTGCAAATTATGCATTTGTGATTGAGCTAATGTCTAGTGTTTTGATATACTTGTTTGTGACGATTTCCTATTTCCTAACGTACAATCAGCACCTCAGACACCACAACAGAATGTAGTTGTTGAAAGGAAAAATAGAACTATTTTGGATGCAGCAAGAAGTATGTTATCAGAAGCAAATCTACCACATGTGTACTAGAGAGAGGTAGTAAGCACTACTTTCTATACATTCAACAAAGTTCACATCAAAGGTGAAACCAGTAAGACCCCTCATGAACTATGGTTTGGTAATACTCCTACTCTTAAGTATTTCAGAATTTTTGGAAGTAAATGTTATATTAGAAGAGATGAGTATATTGGCAAGTTTGATCCTAGAAGTGATGAAGGAATATTTCTTGGTTATTCATCTAAGAGTAAAGCTTAGAGATGCTTTAATAAAAGATTACAGAAAATTGTTGAGAGTACAAATGTAAAGATTGATGAACAATTCAGAGGAACTTCAAGGTATATAGACTCTGAACCGGTAATAGAAATTATGACAAATGAACCAACAGTAAATCCACCGATACAAAATGATGATCCAGTTACACTGGTATCATCAGAGGATACCATAGTAATTGAAGAACAACAACAGACTAAGACACCCTGGTATGTAAGACTGAATCATTCTGAATATCAGATAATTGGAAGCAAATTTAAAGGAGTCATGACAAGAGGAAGATTGGCAAATGAAGAAGTATGTCTTATTTCTCAAATTGAACCATTAGCTATCAATGAGGCATGTAAAGATAAATTTTGGATTAAAGCTATGGAAGAAGAATTAGGACAAATTGAGAAAAATAATACTTGGACATTAGTTCCCTGGCCTAAAAATAAAAATGTAATTGGAACCAAATGGGTATTTAGAAACAAACTCAATGAAGATGGTAAGGTTGTCAAGAATAAAGCAAGACTAGTGTGTAAGGGATATTCTTAGAAAGAAGGAGTTGATTACAATGAAACCTTTGCACTGGTAGCCAGAATTGAGGTAGTTAGATTATTCTTGGCCTTTGCAGCTCACAAGGATTACAAAGTTTATCAAATGGACATTAAATGTGCATTTTTGAATGGAGATCTTGAAGAGGAAGTCTATATTGAACAACCTGATGGATTTTCTTTGACAGATAACAATGATATGGTTTGCAGATTAAGAAAATCTCTATATGGACTAAAACAAGCTCCAAGAGCCTGGTATGCAAGATTGGACAAGTATCTTTTAAAAATTGGTTTTACTAAAGGAAATGCAGATAGCAATTTATATTACAAAGTAACTAATGATGACATTTTGATTATGGAAGTATTTGTTGATGATATAATCTTTGGAGGAGAAGATGGATTATGCAAAGAATTTTCTCTTAAAATGCAGCATGAATTTGAAATGTCTATGATTGGAGAAATAAAATTCTTTTTAGGATTGCAGATTTTACAGACTGATAAAGGCATATTTTTGAGTCAATCTAAGTACTTGAAAGAACTACTCAAGAAATTTGGGATGGAGAACTCTAAACCGGTAAGCACACCTATGACTACAAATGACAAATTATCTCAAAAGGATGAATCTACACCTGTTAATCCAACTAGATACAAATCTATGATAGGAGGTTTACTATATTTGACACAAACTAAACCTGATATTATGAATGCAGTATGTATAGTTTCTAGATTTCAGAGTAATCCCAAGGAAAATCATGAATCAACAGTAAAAAGGATTTTCTGGTACTTACAAGGCACAACAAATCTTGGATTATGGTATCCTAAAGATAAAAATTTTGATCTATATGCATACACAGATGCAAATTGGGCAGGAGATGTGGATGATAGAAAGAGCACCACTGGAGGAGCATTCTTTCTTGGAAAGAGATTAGTTTCTTGGTTAAGTAAGAAACAGAGTTGTACATCTTTATCAACAGCAGAATCAGAATATGTTGCAGCAGCAACAAACTGTACACAGGTACTTTGGCTTAAGCAAATGTTGAAAGACATAAAGGTAAAATGCAAGGAACCTATTACTATATATTGTGATAACACTGCAGCAATTGATATATCTAAGAATCTAGTATTACATTCTCAAACAAAACATGTTTCTATCAAACTAAATTTTCTAAGGGAAAAAGTTGAAGAAAAGGAA
This sequence comes from Cryptomeria japonica, assembly GCF_030272615.1. Taxonomy (NCBI): domain Eukaryota; kingdom Viridiplantae; phylum Streptophyta; class Pinopsida; order Cupressales; family Cupressaceae; genus Cryptomeria; species Cryptomeria japonica. The sequence continues at coordinate 694,203,884 of NC_081415.1, read as the reverse complement.
ATAAAACTGGTTTATGTGAATACTAAAGAACAGCTTGTAGATATTTTTACAAAACCTTTTCCTAAGGAAACTTTTGAGTATCTCAGAGATCAGCTCGGAGTCTTACCTCCACCGGTAGAGACTTAGACAGTTGATGATTGTCATCAACTGACAAAATTAAATGGACAAATCTTTTATTCTAGTATTTGATGAGGAAGCTACTTCTCAGGGGGAGTAGTTGGTATATTGAATTGGTTGGTATTTTGTATGAACTTGACCTTTTTGTGACTTTGGCATTTGATGTCAAAGGGGGAGAGATATATGGAAAAACATTAAGGAAACATATATGGAAAAATGCATTATCTTTTTGAGGAGAGATTGGTATTGTAAATAAATCTTTGTATAAACACATATTACTCCCAGGGGGAGAATTGGTTTTTGTACTTGGCATTTCTATTTTGGCACTTTCATGGTTTTTCCATCTTGTGTTGCCATCAATGCCAAAGGGGGAGATTGTTGGTATTTTGGTATGGTTTTGTCATTGATGTCAACACCTACTAAATACGCCTACTTTGGAGATCCAGCAACATTCACCGGCAATCAGTAAACTGTTCAAACAATCACTAGTATATGGTTAACCGGCAGGATATAATGTTCAACAGTACCTGCAATGACATGGAAGACACTTGGTAATATCGAAGACATCATATGGACACTTTTCCTTGAAGTAATATCATTGGTATATTCTTATTTGCATATTTGCTTTTACTAGCAAATAGGTCCAGGTTATTTAGGGTTGCACTGCAGGTTTATCTTTTCTAGATCAGCATGGCACGCTATGGAGATGATTTATTATTGTTATAAAAGCATTAAGCTGACATGTTCAATCGGTTATTACATCGGATATTGTATTATTTGTAAAATGTTTTATTGTAATATCTTGTAGAGCTGACCTACTAAAATTGGTCTTAGGGTATGGTATAAATGTAAGATCTTATTTGTAAGATCAAATGTGGAATGCAAAAAAGGATTGTGTCAAGGTATATACAAGATTAAATAGAGCTATACACACAGACATCATTTGAAGATTGAAGGAGGGTTTTAGTAGAAGCATATAAACATTACACTAGTACTGAATCCAGCATATGAAGATGTTATTTTGTGCAGTACATTCTCATTGGATTTAACCATCCAACTGTAGTCAGTGTGACTCCCATTTGTGTTTGAGCAGTAAGCTCTAGGCTGTTGGCCTTTCTGCATGTGCAGACCCCTCTTTGTACACTTACTATCTGCAGTAGTATCATTTGATTGTGGGTAAGGTTCCCACCATGGTTTTTCCCCTTACAGGGTTTCCACGTACAAAAATTTGTGTCATGTGTTGTGGTTGACTTTGTGCTTATGTTTCATGCATTAATTCTTACCGGTACAACATTTCCTATTAACATTGTTTACCGACACATTTAATTGTCTTACCGGTATTAAGCATGAAGTTGGTTAATAAGATTTTGGTTTGAATTTATTAGACAACTGATTCATCCCCCCTCTCAGTTGTCCCTGGGACCTACAGGTCTTACATCATATCTATACAAACCCTCGACCACAAACAATAAGGTCGGCCACCAGACAATAAATAAATTACATAATTACAAAACATGTTGGCCTTAGACCAAACAAACAATATCCAACCCACAAGACATCTCGAAAACATATCAAGAAGTCCAAACAACACATTACATTAAGTCGATCCATAACCTAGATAGACCCAGACCCAATTTAGGTCCACACACTCTAAAGCAATGGTCCCAATCAGCCAACTCTTGAACACGATCACCATCAACATCCTGAATCCATACTAGAAGCCGCACCAACACCACTTATGCATAATATCAAATTATCTTCAACAAAGCTCTGTTGGTGAAACCCTCACCGAATCAACAAACTAGGCTTACCGGCAAACAAGATAGCATCTGATCATCAAATCAAAACCAACTGACTGAACATGTATCTAAGTAGCATAAATAGAAAATCTAAACCAAATCCATAAGCTAAAACATAACAGAGCATACCAGATCATCATGATCTAATCCAACCAGAAACTAAACAACCTACCGAGACCAAAAGCATACTGGTAAAGTAGCCAAAACAACTAGTGTTGACACCAATGAAAAAACATCAATGCAACACATAATAAATCCCTCAAAATGGCCAACAATCTCCCCCTTTGGCATTGATGGCAACACTAGATGTGAAAAAGATCCAAGTGCCAATAAATGCCAAACAAATCTCCCATACAAAAATATAGTAATAAAGTTTCAATCCATACTCTCTTTGTAGATGATATCTCACTTAAGTTTTGCACATTTATCCCCCTAATGTATATAACCCTTAATTTTTTCACATAAATATCTCTCCCCCTTCGACATCAATGCTAAATATCTGGCATAAATATCTTTGATAATGCATCAATCCAGAATGAATAATATCTTTGATAATGCATACCAGATTGATGCCAAAAAGCATCAATCAGTTCCTACCAGAGGGGCGTAAACCCCTAATCTATCTTTGAGGTACTCAAATGATTCTTTAGGTAGAGGTTTAGTGAAAATATCTGCAATCTTCTCTTTAGTGTTCACATAAACCAGTCTAACTTCATTTTCTTCCACCTTCTCTTTCAAAAAGTTATAGTTGATAGATATGTGCTTTATCTTAGAGTGAAATACCAGATTCTTTGATATGTCTATAGCAACAGAGTTATCACAATGAATAACTACCAGTCCATTGCAATGCACTCTTATATCCTTCAACATTTTCTTCATCCATAGAACTTGTGTACAGTTAGTACTAGCAACAAAATACTCAACTTCATCAGTAGATAAAGAAGTACATGACTATTTCTTGTTGATCCATGAAACAAGATTCTTTCCAAGAAAGAAAGCTCCACCGGAAGTAATTTTCCAGTCATCAACATCACCTCCCCAATCTGCATCTATATATGCACATAAAGTAAAGTCATCATCCTTAGGGTACCACAAACCATATTCAGATGTACCTTCCAAGTATCTAAAAATCCTTTTCACCATAGTCATGATTTTCTCTAGGATCACTCTAATATCTTGATGCAATACAAACAAAATTCATTATATCCCTTCTAGTCTGAGTCACATATAGTAGTCCTCCAATCATAGTCTTGTATCTAGTAGGATTTACCGATGCAGATTCATCTTTGCTTGTCAATTTCTCACTTGTAACGATCGGAGTACTTACCGGTTCAGAGTCTTCCATACTAAATTTCTTCAACATATCCCTGGCATACTTAGTTTGATAGATGAAAATACCTTTACCAGTCTGAGTAATCTACAAACTTAAGAAGAAATTAATTTCCCCAATCATAGACATTTCAAATTCATTCTCCATATTTTTAGAAAATTTCATGCATAACTTATCCTCACCTCCAAAAATGATGTCATCAACAAAAACCTCAATAATCAGTATATCATCATCAGTGACTTTATAATATAAATTATTGTCAGCATTACCTTTAGTGAAACCAAGCTTCAAAAGATATTTATCTAACCTTGCATACCAAGCTCTAGGTGCCCATTTCAATCCATATAAGGTTTTTCTTAACCTGCAAACCATGTTTTTATCATCTGAAAGTGAAAAACCATCAGGCTACTCAATATAAACTTCCTCATCAAGGTCCCCATTCAGAAAAGAACACTTAACATCCATCTAATAGACCTTGTAGTTTTTATGTGCAGCATACCCAAGAAATAATCTTACAACTTCAATCCTAGGTACAAGTGAAAACGTTTCACCACAATCAATTCCTTCCTTCTGAGAATATCCTTTACAAACCAATCTAGCTTTATTCCTTACAAATTGTCCATCTTCATTTAATTTATTCCTAAAAAACCATTTAGTTCCAATAACATTCTTATTTTTAGGCCGAGGAACTAAAATCCATGTGTTATTCTTCTTTATTTGATCTAATTCTTCTTCCATAGTTTTCATCAAATATTTATCTTTACATGCTTCAATTACTGATACTGGTTCAACTTGAGAAATTAAACATACCTCATTAGCTGCTAATCTCCTTCTTGTCATCACTCCATTGTTCTTATCCCCAATGATCCAATCTTCTGAATGATTCAACCTTACATACCTAGGAGTCTTCTGATTCTTTGTTCCTCTTTCCTATTCTTCAGTTCCTATTGAATTTTCTGATACTGTCAGAGTAACTGGTTCAACATTATGTTCTGATAAAGGTGTTATCAGTTCAGTTATGATCATTTCCACTACTGATTCTTTTTCATAAACTTTGATTTGACTTCTATTCAGCTCATCCATCTTGACATTAGCGCTCTCAAGAATTCTCTGCAATCTCTTGTTATAACATCTATATGATTTGCTTTCATTAGAATAACCAAGAAATATTCCTTCAACACATCTAGGATCAAATTTTCCAATGAAATCATCTCTCCTCATATAACATTTACTACCAAATATTTTGAAGTACTTAACTATAGGTGTATTGGCAAACCATAATTCATAAGGTATCTTGTCGGTTTCTCCTTTGATATGAACTTTGTTGAATGTATAGACTATTGTCCTCACTTCTTCTCTCCAGTAAATATGAGGTAGATTAGCTTCCATCATCATGGTTCTAGCAGCATCCAAGATAGTTTTGTTCCTCCTTTCCACAACTCCATTCTGCTGAGGTGTCCAGAGAGAAGAAAATTGTCTCCTTATGACATGCTTCTCACAAAAGTTATCAAACTCACCGGATGTGAATTCTCTACCATGGTCTGACCTTAAACACTTAATATTCAATCTTGTCTCAGTTACAACTTTAGCTTTAAATATTTTCAACTTTTCAAAAGACTCATATTTCTCCATTAGAAAGGTAACCCACATCATTCTAGAATAAACATCAATGATTAGTATAAAATACCTATCACCTTGAAAACTTTTAATTCTAGCAGGGCGACACAAATTAGTATGAATAAGATAAAAAAACATCAGTATATTTGTCTTGTACACTCTTAAAAGAGGTTCGGACCAACTTTCCCATTTGACATTTCTTACATACCGGATTATAGGGCATCACAATCTTAGGTATATCTCTAACTGCCTTAGTTGAACTGATATTTACCATGCAATCAAAATTCACATGCCATAGCCTTTTATGCCATAGCAAACTCTCATCATTTTTTGCAATCAAACATGTCTTCTCATCGGAATTCAAATGAAATATATTACCTTTTCTCTGAGTATCAGTTGCAATCTACAATCCAGATCTATTAATGATTTTTTATTTTTCATCCTTGAATTTTAATTGAAATCCCTTATCCACCAATTGTCCTACACTCAAAATATTATACCTTAAACCTTCAACATAATAAATATTATCAGTATTGTGCTTACCATCTAATGATATAGTTCATTTTCCTTTGATCATACATGCTTTGTCATTGTGAGATTTTGCCAAGATCAAGAGCTCAATGAAATGTACAAAATAGAGACACAATATAGGACAAGAATAAACTGTATTCTCATCAATAGAAAATGATCAATAATCAAATTACAATAGTTACATACAATGTAGATGAGCCTGCTTATATAGGCAAGGCTAGGGATATGTGAGCACACAAACATGACATGTGGCTCAATAAAAAACAAGGGTAGGTAGGAGAAATAATATAATAGTCCACATGAGGTAGATCACCCACTGAATGTGGCGTGTAACAACAAGAGTGGAGTGTAACAACAAGATCAACACCATAAAAGGTGGAATTTCTCCTACACACACTATCCCAATGTGGCACAAACACCCAAGTGTCTCATACCCAAACTACTATGAAATGCATTATCCTAAGTAAACCTAAGTAAGTGTAATAATATCCATGAATAATTATTTACACCAACAGTCATCTCCAAATCTAACCATACCGCCATCAAATTCTTGCAAAGATAGAAACTTCATTTTATGTCCTTTCAATGAAGAGAAGGGTACTAGGCAGTGAGGTACTCTTGTGATAGCAGATGGTGAGGCTAATGATGTAGCCTTGAAGTTGGATAGAGATTTGGTATGCCAAGAGGAATGGCATGAGGAGGTTGAGTTGGACTCAGTGGAAGAGGAGACTAATAATGAGTTGATGGTAAGCCATGAGAAGGCCAAAGAGTTTGTGTATTCTCCAAGCATGGAGATTAAGTATGTTGTTGTCAAGACAAAGGATTCTCTTTGGATGATGAGTTTGGTTTTGAGGCAAATGTATGTTGTTCTAACAGGGATTCCAAGCATGAGGAAGCTGGAAATACATGTGTTGAGCAAAGCTAACCTATAGAAGGTAATGAGATATTGTTATTTCTTCTTGATTTTGTTGATTTTTCTCATGAATGCTAAACCAAAGGTGAAAATGAAAGAGTATAGTCCAGGTGCAGATTGTTTTTCTATAAATGAAGTTGAGGTACAGGTTGAAAACAGGTGGAAGAAAGCAGGTCCAAGTGGATGGAGAAAGTGTGAAGGATTGTAGTGACAAAGAGAGCATGAAATTTAAGGAAGAGGACAAGTATAATCCTAAGGTGAAGATGAAACCAATATGCAGACTCAAAAGTGCATTTAATCTAATTTATTTTGTAGATACAACAGTTCCAAGGGACTTGGAAAAATTTCAAGGCCGGGAGTATGGTGTAGGAGCACCTAATGGGTCCTCATAGCATACTGAGGTCAAGATGGTAGAAAGGAAATCGTTTTGAGTCTATTTCATGTAATAAGGTCAAAAATGACCATCTTTGATGTAATCAAGGCTATTAAAGCCATATGAGTCCATAACAAAAGGTTTTGTAATGAGGAGGTCAAATGATGCCATGTTGGGCATATCAGTTTAAAAGAGTCATGTATGGGCTTAAAGGGGTAGAGTAGTAGTTTAGTTGTGTTTTGGTTTTCATAAGATCTTATAAGACCATATTCATGTAATAGAAATATTTATTATTTTCATAGAACAATGGAGTTCAAAAGTTGTTATGTAAACCAAGTGAGTAATCATGTGTAAAACAACCAAAGTTGGTTCAAAAGTTAGTTAGAGAGGTTGCAATCAATTTTTGGGAGTCTAATTTATTTTAAAACCTCATTCCCACATATGGTTGATGGTTGTTGATGGTCGAAATTCATTGACAATGTAAATATTTGAAGTTTTGGCAATGAATACATAGTTTTCCTTGCAATTTTGATCAAAATATTTGAACTTGCAACTACTATAAATTTCTTTCCATGACATCTTTTGATCTGATTCTTTTTGGAGGTGATAGGTAAATGTTTTAAGTTTCATTTGGAATTTATTTGAATTCTTAATCAATCATTTTGTGCATTTTATATCGGCTGTCCTAAAACTATTGTAGAAGACAATTTTATTGGAGGTTTGAGGGTCATAATGCTAAATTGACCCATTCCAATTTATGTATTTGTTGTTTCTTATGGAATGGGTCTATATCAATGTATTATAATCTCTCATTTTTATTTTAGTTCAGGAGAGAGTGGATTGGAGGGATAGTGATCACAAGTTGGTGTGAACTTGCATGGTGAAGGAGTGCATAACCGATGTCATGTATAGGTCTGAGAGTTTTGATTGAACAAGAGTACCATTTTATGATGGATTATGTATATATATGTTTAATATATGGTTTTTGACCTTTTTTTTGGTTCTGGAAGTGTTTGAAAGTGAGATTTTGAGGAAGCCCTAGGTTTTGCATCCTAAAAGTGGGGGTTTAGTGTTTGAACATGTAAATGAGCATGGAACCACTCAAAACCATGAAAATTTATTTCTTTTCAACCTAAATCAAGACGTTTTTTGGGTTTGGAGTCTTGGTGAAGAGTTTTTGAGGTAGTTGGTTTGTAAAAGTGGGCTAATTAGCCTAGTTTCAAGCATAGCATGGTGCTGGTCGGTACAGTTCATCCAAAGTACCTATACCTTATTTTTTATATGTTTTATAAATTCTAAATGGGTTTTTGAATATGTACTATTTTTTTCAGGTGTTTTGGGAAAGTTTTGCGTTATTGTTAAATTACCCGATTTCGAGGGCTAGTAGGATTGAAGCCTAAAAAGGGCACTTTGGTGTTAGGAGTCAAAAATCCACAAAATGCAAGTTTGGGGTGTTGAGTTGAGATATAATAAGCATGTTAAGACCATTAGAAGTGTTGTAACAATACATTGGGTTGTTATCCTTGATTTGGCGCATTGAGTAGAGTTTAGGGAGTTGGAAGAAAGGCCTTGTTTTGGGATCATGTGATTGATCCTAGTGTTGCAGATTGGAAAAGTGATGTGACATCTGAATGTGTGATTACATATTTTAAATTTAATGAATCTTAAAGTGCATTGTTATTTTGAATCCTTGGATATGTGAATGTTTCTATAAACAAGAAGAAAGAATGAAGAGTTGTAGTATGATTGTGGGAGGGTCCATGATGCTCTGCATCAAATTGGTATCAGATCTAGCAAGTAGATCAAGTGGATATTGAGAGGTTGAAGAAGTTGGAACCATCATGGAGGATTTTGAATAAATGAGAACAAGGTATGCTAAGTTGAAGGAGGTGACTCAGAGACCATCCATATTCACGACCAGATGCAAATATCAAGGTAAGGTATGTAAGGTAATCATTGACAATGGTACATTGGATAATAAAGTTTCCTTAGAAATGGTGGAAAAAATTAATTTTCCAAGGATACCTCATGAATCACCTTACATACAATATTGGGTAAATAATGATCAGTATGTTGATGTCAGAGAATAAGCATTTGTGGATTTTAATATTGGTTCATATCATGATACTATACTTTGTGATGTTATGCCTTTGAGGATTGCCATTTGATTTTGGGTAAATTTTGGCATTTTGATAGACATGCATTACATGATGGTAGGAAGAATATTTATATTATTGACAAGGATGGATAATAATTTGTGTTGAATCCATTGCATGATGTTGAGGAAACAATGAAGGTAGCAAGAATAGGTTTGATTGGAAGAAGAGAGTTCCTAAGGCATAAGGAACATGAGGATGAAGAAGAAATAGAGATGGAAGTTACTCTAAAGCTTTAAGATGACAAGGTAGCATGTGTACATTAGGCTGATGGTATGAGGGTCATATCCGAGATGGAAAAGTGTTAGGTCCCGGAGACAACTAAGAGGGGGGAGGGGGGGTGAATCAGTTGTCAAATAAATTCAAACCAAAAACACTTAACCAACTTAATGCTTAGTACTAGTAAACCAGTTAAGTATGTTGGTAGACAGTGTTAACAGTAAATTGCTATACCGGTAAAGATTAATGCATGAAACATAAACATAAAGTCATCCATAACACATAACACCAATATTTGTATGTGGAAACCCTCTAAGGGGAAAAACCATGGTGGGAAACCTTACCCACAATCAGATGAGACTACTGCAGATAGTTAGTGTACATAAATGGGGTCTGCACATGCAGAAAGGCCAACAACCTAGAGCTCACTACTCAATCACAAAATGGAAGTCACACTGACTACAGTTGGATGGTTAAATCCAATAAGAATGCGCTGCACAAAATAGCATCTTCATATGTTGGATTCAGTACCGGTGTAATGTTGATATGCTTTTACAAAAACCTAGCTTCACCTTCAAATGATGTCTTCATGTATACCTCTTCTTAATCTCGCATATACCTTCTCACAATCCTTTTTCTCGCATTCCACATTCAATCTTACAAATAAGATCTTACATTTATACCATAACCTAAGACCAATTTTAGTAGGTCGGCTCTACAAGATATTACAATAAAAACATTTTACAAATAATATAATATCCGTTGCAATAACCGATTGAACATGTCGGCTTAATGCATTTACAACAATAATTAATCATCTTCATAGCGTGTGATGCTCATCTAGAAAAGATAAACCTGTCGATGTAACCCTAGGTAACCCTGGACCTATTTGTTTGTAAAAGAAAATATGTAAATATGAATATACCAATGATTAATTCTTCAAAACAAAGTGTCCACACGATGTCTTCGAAATTACCAAGTGTCTTCCATATCATTCCAGGTGCTGGTGAACATTGTATCCTATTGGTGAACCATATACCAGTAACTATGAAATAGTTGCTTGCCGGTAAATGCTACTGGATCTCCAAAGTGCTAGTGTTTTAGTAGGTGTTGACATCAATGACAAAACCATACCAAAATACCAACAAAAAGAACAAGGAAGAACTCCATGAGAAGGAGCAAGATGAGTTAGTTAAGCTTGATGCAGTTGTGCAAATAAAGCATCCATTCATAGGACATGAAGCATATGAGTCAGATGATACAAATTTTTGTGTATCAGATGAGTTAAATATGTTGAGAAGAAGAAGATAAAGTGAGTAAGAGTGATAGTGTGTTGCCCAAGACGAGGTAAGGATGGCCTAGAGAGGTCAAAGTAGAATATAAAATTGATTTGTTGACAGAGAAAGTGGAGGATAGTTTGATAAAGGGTGATGTTGATAGTGCAGATGTGTATGAAGTTGAGATAGAGATCCTAGAAGAGGATAAAGATGTTAGAGGAGAGGTAAGTTATCCCTTGGAAGGGAAAGAGAGAAAAGAGAAGTAGTGGTCTTGTGAGGAAGATGATGAACCTGAGGAAAAAGAGGTTCTAAGAGTTGAGAAAGAGATGGAAGACAAAGATGCTGGTGATAACAGAAAGGGTTCAAGTCTTGGAGGGATTGAGTGTGATAAGATTGTGATTGGGACTATGTTATGTCCTTTGAATGAAGAGAAGGGTACTAGGCAGCGAGGTACTCTTGTGATAGTAGATGGTGAGGCTAATGATGTAGCCTTGAAATTGGATAGAGAGTTGGTATGCCAACAAGAATGACATGAGAAGGTTGATTTGGACTCAGTAGAGGAGACTAATGATAAGTTGATGGTAAGCCATGAGAAGGCCAAAGAGTTTGTGTATTCTCCAAGCATGGAGATTGAGTATGTTGCTATCAAGACAGAGGATTGTCTTTGGATGATGAGTTTGGTTGTGAGGTAGATGTATGTTGTTGTAACAGGGATTCCAAGCATGAGGAAGTTGGAAATACAATGGTTGAGAAAAGGTAATCGGCAGAAGGTTATGAGATCTTGTTATTTCTTCTTGATTTTGTTGATTTTTCTCATGAATACTAAACCAAAGGTGAAAATGAAAGAGTACAGTCCAGGTGCAGATTTTTTTTCCATAAATGAAGTTGAGGTACATGTTGAAAATAGGTGGAAGAAGGCATATCAGAATATGGGAAGGCAAATCCAAGTGGATGGAGCAAGTTTGAAGGATTGTAGTGACAAAGAGAGCATGAAATTTAAGGAAGAGGACAAGTATAATCCTAAGGTGAAGATGAAACCAATATGCAGACTCAGAAGTGCATTTAATCTGATTTATTTTGTAGGTACAATAGTTCCAAGGAACTTGGAAAACTTTCAAGGTTGAGAGTATGGTGTAGGAGCACCTAATGGGTCCTGATAGCACAGTGAGGTCAAGATGGTACAAAGGCAATTTTTTGAGTCTATTTCATGTAATAAGGTAAAAAAAGACAATCTTTTATATAATAAAGGCTATTAAAGGCATATGAGTCCATAACAAAAGGTTTTGTAATCAAGAGGTCAAATGATGCCATGTTGGGCATATCAGTTTAAAAGAGTCATGTATGGGCTTAAAGGGGTAAAGTAGGAGTTTAGTTGTGTTTTGGTTTTCATAAGATCTTATAAGACCATATTCATGTAATAGAAATATTTATTATTTTCATAGCACAATGGAGGTAAAAAGTTGTTATGTAAACCAAGTGAGTAATCATGTGTAAAACAACCAAAGTTGGTTCAAGAGTTAGTTAGAGACGTTGCAGTCAGTTTGTGGGAGTCTAAATGAGTTTAAAACCTCATTCCCATGTGTGGTTGATGGTTGTTGATGGTCAAAATTGATTGGCAATGTAAATTTTTTAAGTTTGGGCAATGAATACATAGTTTTCCCTGTAATTTTGATCAAAAAATCTGAACTTGCAACTGCTGTAAATTTCTTTCCACAACATCTTTTAATCTGATTCTTTTTGGAGGTTATAGGGAGATGTTTTAACTTTCATTTGGAGTTGGTTTGAAGGATTAATCAATCATTTTGTGTGTTTTATATTGACTGTCCTAAAACTATTGTAGAAGACAATTTTATTGGAGGTTTGAGGGTCATAATGCTAAATTGACCCATTCCAATTTATGTATTTTATTTTCTGTGTGGGGGAAAAAGCGAGACTAGGTTATCATGCCCTAATCCTACCTTTTGACACACATTACGGAATACGAAAGAGCCTAGAGGTATCACACAATTGGCTACTTCTTTTTGTGAAAGAGAGAGCCACGGGCTACCTATTAGGATTTCTATTCCTTTGTTGTAATTGAAAGGTAAGATTATGCAAGTTCAATTCCTAACCCTAAAATGCAAGTATGAACTAATAACAAGATTGCAGAATTGAACTTAAACAATGGAAAGCTGTAAATACAAAGATAAGACAAGAATGCAAATGCGTACCCGGAGTCAAAATCTGAGTGGAAATGTTCGGGATGGGGGCGCAGGCGCCACTGTCCTGATTCTGCACTTGAAACTGCACCTGAAACTGTTGTTTTGCACTCTAGAAAACTGTCTGAACTGCTAAAGATTGCTGTCTGTCAGGAGGACCAGGGCACCCAGTGCCCCTGTCCCAGGGACCAAGGTGCCTAGCACCCCTGTCCTGGCAGGACCAGGGTGCCCCATGCCCCTATCCTGGTCTTCTGCTCTGAAACTGGGTGTGTGGTTCCGTCTCCGTCTGCTTCTTTCGGATCTGTAACTTGTTGCGTCGTCTGATTCCCGAAATCTGCCCTTATATCTGAAAGAGGTGTTTGGGCGGCTATATAGGGTTTTGCCTTAGTCAAACCCCCGCTTTGGTGATTTCCACCTCCACGAATAGCCAAGTTGTATTGTAAAAGTAATGTGTGTGCAGACCTTGTGTGTGTGCAAGATCTAAAATGCAAGTAAGCAAACTAGAGCAACCTAGAAAGTAAACCCTAATTGCTTGTAAATGACAATGTAAATGCTCCAAATCAAGATGACAAGTGATCTAAAGCATGAATGTAAGTGATATAATGAAGCTTATGTAAAGACATGAAAACAACATGAAATCATACCCAACCCCAAGGGAGGGGTACAAGCCAATCTTCAGTCGGTGATCCCTTATTGCTCTTCAATGCCTTCAAAGCCCTAAGTAAATGAATGGATTCGATGAATGCTTGGAGAATGAATGTTGAGAGTGGTTGAAGTCTTCAAAGATCTGCTCTTTCACTGCATATGAGGTTCCTGAAAACAAAATCCGGATCCCTTCTAATGAAGAAAGAGAGCTCTTATGTATGAAACCCTAGGTCTTAATTCCAACTTTTGGCCGACCTAGAGATTGAATATCCCGCCAATTTCTTGGGATTAAGCTTTATCTTATGATTGGATCGCGCTCCTAAAATTTTGGGAAAAATGTCCGGGACCGTGTGCACTCCGAGCGCCACGGTCCCGACAACTTTTCACCAAATTTTCAGGGCCATCAGATATGATGATTTTAGAGAGAATCCCAAAGTTACAGGTGATTTCGAGATGTTTTGACTCCCGAAATGAAGCCCCTGAGCTCAGAATAGGGCCTAATTAGGGTTTTTGATTAAGTGATGTATTGGAGGAATAAAATGAAAGGGGCACGCTTTAATGAAAGGGCCCGACTTTATGATGTAGAAGATGATGAAATAGAACCTTTAGACTTAATTAATTTGATTAATTAAGTGCTAAACGGGAAATGAAATGCAAAATGCAACTGCGCCAAGGCGGGTGCTAAACTAGGTGTTAAATTGTACTGCTTTAGCAAGTGCGTACAATTTATGACGTTACATTTAGCCCCCACTTTAGCGGTCATATGAGTACTATGTGCATATGCAAGCTAAAGTACAGAAAGTAAACATCATTTGAAAAAGGATATATCCATAAATTGTCGAACGAAGCCCCCAGCGGTATCTGCAGTACACAGTTAGGAACCGCACCCTACAAAACACACGTTAGATCACAAAATCACCTAATGCTTACTAAGGAAAGTGATGAAATTTGCGAGTAGCTATATGCCCCCCCCGTTTCGGCTTGCTTATTAGGGAGGTGAAACAGGGTAACATGTTTACTTACGACAAATTGTGTGAGAGAGTATTGATGAGGGATGTTCACTGAAAAGGCTTCATCAGAGCACTTTTTGGAGCATCCCGAGAGTAGGGGAATGAAAATATGATTCCTATGCAACAAACGGTTTAGAAATCACATCTCCCAAACTCAAGTTATGATGAAATGAGTGAAAGAGGAAAATTAGGGTTTTGAAAGTAAAGGTAAAGGAATGAAAGTATATACCTTGAAAGTGACATTTGCATTTGTCACTTTGTTGATTCTAAGTATTGCAATGGAGCCCACATAGCCATCATCATGCCTTCACGATGACCAGAGTGTCCCACGAGGATTGAGATCATGCGACAGGCCGTGATCGACGACGAGCCACTAGACGAGGTGAGTTGACTGAACGTTGACTTTTGATTTTCTGCATTTGACTTTTTGTGATCATTTGCGGGCCCTGGAACCTGACCGTGGGTCCCACATAGGGCGCCATGGTCCCTGTGGGGTGCCATAGTCCTCTCAGGGTGCCATGGTCCCTGTGGGGCGCCATGGTCCCTGACAGGGCGCCATGGTCCCATCAGGGCGCCATGGTCCCGTCAGGGCGCCATGATCCCAATCAGGACTTGGTGAGAGACGTCAGGGTTAGCATACAATGTTCGACAGTTTGCATGAATGATTTTGATGATTGAGTACTGATTATAGTTATTTTTTTGTGAGGCAGGGTCTCCCGTACATGAGAGAGCACACGGCGGGGCAGATTCTTCGCAGTTTGCGAGATCAAATTCCCTGACTTACTCAGGCAGAGAGAGACACATTGTCGATACTAGGTTTGTGGTCTATGATTCTTATGTTGGCCATTCGATTTCATCTCGCGATGTTGATGGCATTCATGGAGCGATGGGATCCTAACACATGCACGTTCCAGCTTCCAGTAGGGGAGATGACGGTGACACTTGAGGATGTGTACCGCATTCTTCGCCTACCGATCAGAGGAGCTACCATGACATATGCGACCGATCGATCAGTAGAGGATCATCAGAGGGAGCAGGTATATTATATAGGGAGAGTCATGCTAAGTGAGATGAGAGGTCGTATCATGGTCAGCTAGCTCTTACATCCTACAGGAGAGGTGCCCCTCATGAGACGTCTTATGATAGCCATCATTGCACTAGCTATCTACCCTAACGGGCGAGGTACGCACATGCATGGGGGTCTCACATGGTGCATCAGGGCTATGGAGAGACATAGGAGAGTATATGCCTGGGGTCAGAGTATGCTTGCACATCTCTATCACGACCTCGAGAAGTATGTTTTTGGACAGGGTTGCAGCTTGATGACATGCACACTTCTGCAGGTGTGGATTTTTTAGCACTTTACATGCACCAGGCCTGTTAGCTATCCGATGAGTACGGCTAGTGAGCGACCTAGGGTATTTGCTTATCCACTTACCAACGAGTGGAGATTTGGAGATCTATTGTATTGGAGAGTGATGGTTGACAGATTGATAGCTGAGGTGACCGTGTGGAGACCATATCTGCGGATGCATAGATGGGATGGGATGGAGAGAAAGTTAGCATGCCTACAAAGGAACTGCCTACTGAGAGGGCAATATCCACACATCATAGTCCCATTCGACTTTGACCGAGTACGGAGGCAGTTTGGGCTAGAGCAGTGTGTTCCAGCCGATGTGCCCATCTACACTCGACACTCACGAGTCCTTCCCAGACCGAGAGCAGTAGCGAGACCCACGATAGATGATATCGAGCTCACAGATATAGAGGGGTCCGACCAGGATGTGGTCACTGATTATGCTGCAGACCCCGAGGCACAGCGCAAGTATCTCTCATGGTTTATGAGATCATACCCAGGGCCTATCTTTCCACCAGATCACCCGACAGGTCATCCAGGCCCATGGAGACATGGAGCCAGAGGAGGGAGAGGGTCATGAGGAGATAGGAGGTCCTAATCCACCTATAGGAGATCAGCCTAGTGCCGAGGAGGAGGACGAGGATGATGACGAGGAGGAGAGAGATGATGATGAGGAGAATGAGGATGCAGATGATGAGGAGGAGTCAGATGCAGCTCCTCACCATTCAGGAGATGATACTATAGCCTTGGATCCTCCTGTTATTCCCCAAAAGGGGGAACACAAGGCGATACAGAGACCTGTACCTATCGTGCATAGATCGTTCGATCGTGGGGAGCCTAGTAGTTCCCAGTCACAGATGCTTCCATATCACAATCCCTACTGGCGTGAGGGAGATCCAGGTATAGTAGGTTTATATTGATTGATTAATGTTTTGATGATATAAAATGGTACTAACACAAAATCTATTCTACTGCTACAGCTAATGTGCAGGAGTGGCGCTCCTTGATCCAGCAAGCAGTGACAGATATCTCCACGACAGCGCAGATCCCTAGTTCCTCATAGGTTGCTTATAGACCTCAAGGAAACGCGAGTCGGCATGATGATTTGTTTTCCCCATTTTGAGTACAGGTAGAGATATGGAGGGAGAGAGAGAGAGCTCTATCAGAGGACCTTCAGCGGGCACAGCATGATCTAGCAGCAGCTCAGGCCGAGGCTACCTCATATCGCGCTATCCTTATGGATAGGGATCGTAGGAGTTCCTCTCGGAGCCATTCACGATCTATATCACGGTATACCCCTATGGGTCCACCTGCACGGCCAGATCAGGAGGGAGCTTCTAGTCGTCACTCTCCAGCCACCAGCCCTAGGGATAGGAGATGATTTTATGATGTAGGGTAGGTCACCTTTTGGATGTAGAGTGACCTACCTTTGTATATTGATCCACACACACACACATATATATATATACATGCTTCTTTGTCTCAAACGTGTTATCTTTAATGTCTAAAACAATGTATATTTTGCTTTGATTAATGCTAACACATTTGGTAGATGTACATGTATGTTCTGAATTTAATTTCCATGTGATTGATTTCTCAATGCTCCATGATTAAATTGATACATGTGTGACTTAATTAAAATATTTGATCAAGTACTATATTGATGATAAGGAAGAAAGTATGTATTAAGCCTACGAATCATATAGCTAATGTGATTTAATTTGAATTTAAACACAACATGACACGATTCAACTTAACACATAAAGATATTGTATAATATGTCAACATAATGAAAAATGTAAATCTTTTGCAATTTACATAAATGAATTCAAGACAAACCATAAAGTAAAGAAACATGCTTGTCAGGAACGAAGCAATATAGATTAAACAAAACATCATTTAATTCTATTTGCTCTAACAAAGATATGCTAACATATTATCCAACTTTGAAGAAGTGAGAAAGGAAATAGATGAATGATAAGGAATGAGGAATTAAGCATAGTATCTACGCAAGTGCATAGCGTTTATAGGGTCTTTAAGAGATGTACCGTCTACATCCGCTATTTTGTAAGCACCTGATCCATAATCTTCAATAACGACATACGGTCCAAGCCAATTAGGACTGAATTTTCCCTTTTCTTTAGGTAAGGCATTCACATTGCGCTGATTCTCATAAAGGACTAAGTCACCTACTGAGAAGGAACGTTGAATAACCTTATCATTATAGCTTCGTTGTAGAGTTTTGTGATACACTTGAATATGCTCAAGAGCATTTATACGCTATTCATCGAGCATCTCAAGCTATTGAAGCCTTTGTTCTCTGTAAGAGTCATCATCTACTATACCTTTGAGAGAAACTCTAAGTGATGGAATCTCTAATTCTAAAGGCATAATAGCATCAACACCATAAACAAGATTATAAGGGGTAGTTCCTATAGCAATTCGTACACTCGTTTAGTAGGCCCAAAGAGCATAGATTAGCTGAGTACTCCAATCCTTACCATGCTTATTCACTGTTTTGTGAAGAATTTGTTCAATTATTTTATTGGATGATTCGGCTTGACCATTTGATTGAGGATAGTATGGTGTAGAAAATCAATGTTTGATATGATATTTCTCGAGGAATTTCTTCACTTCTTTGTTTTTAAAGGATGTCCCATTATCTGAGATTATAGTGGAAGGTATCCCGAATCGAGAAATAATGTTTTCTAGAAGAAATCGACAAATCACTTCAGTAGTAGTAGAGCGAAGAAGAATAGCTTCTACCCACTTTGTAAAGTAATCTGTTGCGGTTATAATGAAAGTATGTCCTTGAGATGAAGGAGGAGAGATTTTACCGATGAGATCCAACCCCCATGCAGAGAAAGGCCAAGAGGCTACCTGAGAACGGAGTTCTTGGGCAGGAGCATGAATCAAATTATTGTGTTGTTGACATTGATGACATTTCTTAACAAATGAAAAAGAATCCTGCTGCATATTTTGCCAATAATATCCCATACGAAGCAATCTTTGAACCAAGGATTTACCTCCAAAATGCCCCCCACAGGCACTTGAATGCGCCTCTTCAAGAGAAATAGGGATTTCTGATTTGTTAAGATAGCAAAGGAGAAGACCGTTATAACCCCTTCGGTAAAGAACATTAGAAAGAATGATATACCTAGCAGACAACTTACGAACCCTAGCCCTGGTGTTCCTATTGGCGGAATCGGGAAAGGTACCATCAGTCAAGTATCTTACGATATGCGAGTACCATTCATCTGAGTCTATAAAGTCGCAACATGTCACCAGGCTGGAATCATCTACAATAGCTGGTGAAATGAGGTTGTGAATAACAAATTTAAGATCAACCACAGGGTCCTCTAAAGATACAAGAGAAGCCACACATGCCATTGCATCTGCATGTCGATTATCTTTTCGAGGAACAGGTTCTATGGTGTAAGAATCAAATTTTTGTAACAAAGAGATAGCAAGGTCTTTATATTGTGATAATTTGTCTTGTTTCGCTTGATACAGTCCTGTTACTTGTCTTATAATCAGTTGAGAATTTCCAAAAATATGTATGTGTTTTATATTCAGAGCCAAGGCTGCCTTTATTCTTGCTATAAGAGCCTCATACTCAGCAATGTTATTGGTACATAGGAAATTGAGACGGTAAGATAAGGGAATGGACTTCTTTGTAGGAGAAATCAGAACAACACCTGCCCCCGATCCCGTACGACACTTAGAGCCATCAAAGTATAACTCCCAAGTTTCATCTTTCTCTGTACAAAGGATGAAGTCATCAGGAAAAGACTCAGGGTTAGGGAAGGAGAAAGGTGAAGGGGCCTCAACTAAGTGATCGGTCAATGCTTGCCCTTTAATTGCTCTTTGTGAAACAAATTTAAGGTCAAATTCAGTTAACATCATAACCCACTTAGCTAGGCGTCCTGATAAATCAGTTTTAGAGAAAAGATGCTTCAACGGATCAAACTTTACCATGACGTGGACTTCTGAATTTAAGAGATAGTGTCTCAATTTCTGAGTCGCAAACACCAAGGCCAAGCATTGTCTTTCTATCGCAGAATATCGGGTCTCATAATCGAGTAAGGTACGACTTATATAATAAACCGGACACTCCTTACCATCTTTATCATGTTGTGCCAATAATGTTGCAAGAGCATGAGAGGAAGCCACTGTATAAAGAAGGAAGGGTTTAGAAGGTTCGGCCGGTCGAAGGATAGGAGGATTAGCCAAATACACTTTTAAATCTTCAAATGCTTGTTGACAGTCTTCATTCCATTGAAAAGTGATATTCTTTTTAAGGAGTTGAGTAAAAGGAAAAGTACGATCCACAAGCTGAGATACAAACCTACGAATAGCTTGAATCTTTCCTTGTAAGCTTTTGAGTTGAGACACATTTCTAGGAGGTGGCATGTTGACAATAGCATCTATTTTCTTAGTATCTAGCTCAATCCCACGATGCGAAACTATGAATCCTAACAGTTTTCCACTATCCACACCAAAAACACATTTTCGGGGATTCAAGCACATGTGGTATTTACGAATCCTTTCAAAGATTTAACGAAGGATTTTAATATGATCTATACAAAGAATGGATTTGGCTAAAACATCATCAACATAATCTTCTAAAATCTTATGCATGTAATCGTGAAAGATAAGGGTCATCGCTCGTTGATAAGTTGCACCGGCATTTTTAAGTCCAAAAGGCATCATTATCCAACAAAACGTACCCCAAGGAGTGGTGAAAGCGGTTTTGAATTGATCTTGAGGATTAATGAAAATTTGATTGTATCCTGAAAAACCATCCATGAAGGATAACAAGGCATGTCCTGCCGTAGAATCAACTATCATGTCAATGTTTGGAAGAGGGAAATCATCTTTTAAAGAAGCCTTATTTAAATCTCGGAAATCGGTACACATTCTTATTTTATTATCTGGTTTAGCCACAGTGACAATATTTGAAATCCACGAGGAATAATCAATAGGGCGGATAAATTCAGCCTCCAATAATTTTTCAATCTCAGCCTTAACAAGCAGAGCCACCTTAGGATTCATTTTTCGAATCTTTTGTTTCACGGGCTTAGTATCAGGAACTAAGACAATATTATGAGTGACAATCTTAGGATCTATACCAGGCATGTCAGAATATGTCCAAGCAAAGATCTCAGGGAATTCACGCAATAAATCATCATATTGTTTTTGTTCCTCTTCGTCCAGACATTTTCCAATTTTAATAACTTTTTCTTCATTGCAAGGATCCATCTTAACATTAGTGGTGTCACTTATGAGAAGATTACTTTGTTGAGGAGTATCCTTTAACTGAGGGAATTCTTTCACAATCTCATCATTATCAATCTCTTTTCCAAAATAGGCTTCAGTGTTCAAACAATAAGGAAGTCCCCTATTGTGATGATAACGAGGAAGAGTATCATATGCTCCTAAAAATTCAGCTAAAGCATCATCGGTAGGAAAAACATCCAAAGCACAGGCACACGAAGGATCTTCATCAATATACTCAGGGTGTTGCATTGATAGAGATGTAGAAATAGTATTAACACTAATACATGGTCTTCTAGAAGCTTTAGTGCGCTTACAGGGATTATAGCCAAGTCCAAAGGCATAATTGTGAAGATTATTCTCTAGAGGAACTTTTATCCCTTGTTCGTGAATGCCACAACCATTTCCATGATACCCATGCTTAGCAAAAATGCGAAAACCATGACCATAACGATCAGCCATTTCAGAAAGAGAAGGTGGTTTTTCATAAGACAAAGAATCAAACCCTTCAGAATTGGAAGTGCAGGGAGAAGAAGTTTGAGAAGCGGCCACAAAGTTATTACTCATAGGTTCAGGTAATGTTGATTGATTTTTAGCTTCTTCCTTCTTTTCAGCTTTAAGCTCTCTAGAAGGAACCTTATATTCACCCACAAAGGTAGGATTAAAATCAAGAGATCCCCAATCGTCGTCTGTGAGAATCTTTTCAGGATCAAAATCGTTCTTATGTGTAGTTTCAAATCGAGAAGAGTCTTCTTCAGGACCTCTAGACTCATCCAAAGAATTTTGATCATCAGAGAGCGAGGATTCACCGATAGGTATCTTGTTTAAAGAGTCATCACTAGACGAGGACGGCTTAGAAGAACCCCCTTTGGAAGTAGATGTTTGTAAACAAGCTTGGAAATTAGTATCACCTATCAAGGTATATGTCTTTGTTATAAATAAATTTAATTTGTCTATGCAATGTAGAGGGGACAGCTTGCATACTGTGAATCCAAGGTCTCCCTAATAGCAAGTTGTATGTTAGATTTCTTGACATAACATGGATAGGAGTAGGCAAAGTAACAGGCCCCACTGTGAGGGGTAAGGTGATAATACCTAATGAAGTTTTAGCCACATTGTCAAAGCCTCGAATAGGACGAGAGTCAGGCTCAATTAGGGATGTATCCACATTCATCTTATGCAAAAGATTAATGCTACACACATTGAGACCAAAGCCATTATCTACTAGTGTTCGTCTTATAGTAGTGTCTTTCATGATAACCACAATCATCAAGGGATCATATTGATGTTGAATTTCACTAGTAGGCAACTCATCTTGGGTAAACACAATTTGAGCTTTAGGATTCATCACAGAGTTAACCAAAGACACTATATTACTAGATGTATTCAGTGAAGGAACATTCAAATCTTTCAAAGCATCTTGTAACATTCCGTGATGAGCAAAAGAAGTTTGAATCAAATCCCAAAGGGATATCTTAGCAGGGGTAGCCTTAAGTTGTTCTATGAGATCATATTCCTTGCCAAGAACTTGTGAAATACGCGGAGCTTGCGGAAGAGTTGGTTGAGGATTAGGAAGAGGAGCTGGAATAACCGGAGGAGGATTAGGTTGCTTATTATTTCTAGTATGATAAGTATGGGCAACCGCATGATAACTCTCTCTAGTTATTTGCTTGGCATAATTATAAGGACTTATAGGTTTTCTTCCTTGCACAGTGATGATTGGTTTATTTGGAGTAATAAAGGAATCATGATCATACCCTCCTTGGACAGTAAGGAGAGGTGATTTAGGAACTTGAAAGGTGGGAGAAGGACAAGCACCTTGGACTTCAAAGAGAGGCTTCTTATGCTCACTCAAATTTATCATGTTAACCAATTTAGAAGTTTTGTCCTTGTTTAGAGATTTCGATAAAGCCACAAAGTCATCAAGAGCATCATCCAACAAAGCATGATCATATCTATTAAAAGGTTCATCTTTTGATT
The DNA here is from genome assembly GCF_030272615.1 of Cryptomeria japonica. Lineage (NCBI taxonomy): Eukaryota > Viridiplantae > Streptophyta > Pinopsida > Cupressales > Cupressaceae > Cryptomeria > Cryptomeria japonica. The sequence continues at coordinate 694,181,085 of NC_081415.1, read as the reverse complement.
CAAAAGGAGACATCTCCTCATAGAGGGGATTATTGAAAACAACCATGTTACTAGATTCAATGGAAGAGTTGATAGGAATGTACCCTTGAGAGGAATCATTCAACTTATCTTTCTCATCACAACGGAATGGCATAGTAACAAGGTTTATGAGTTTTTGGTAAAATGAAGGTTTGGCATCTTTAGGGTTCAAAAACTCATCTAAAGCTTCATCTAATTCATCTTGGCTATACTCATAATAATCATCATAAGCATGAACATTTTGTAAATAAAAGTCTGACATTTTGAAATAAAAGTTGCATAAAACTTAGACACACAATGCAAAGAAACAAAGAACACACTCTTTTTTTTTTTTTTTTTATGAAAATGAAATGAAAACACACTAAATCTAGATCTAGATCTAACAAATGAAATGCAAGAAGAAGCAATGATAGTTTCACATTGGGTTCACCAAAATGTGTGGGGGAAAAAGCGAGACTAGGTTATCATGCCCTAATCCTACCTTTTGACACACATTACGAAATACGAAAGAGCCTAGAGGTATCACACAATTGGCTACTTCTTTTTGTGAAAGAGAGAGCCATGGGCTACCTATTAGGATTTCTATTCCTTTGTTGTAATTGAAAGGTAAGATTATGCAAGTTCAATTCCTAACCCTAAAATGCAAGTATGAACTAATAACAAGATTGCAGAATTGAACTTAAACAATGGAAAGCTGTAAATACAAAGATAAGACAAGAATGCAAATGCGTACCCAGAGTCAAAATCTGAGTGGAAATGTTTAGGATGGGGGCGCGAGCGCCACTGTCCTGATTCTGCACCTGAAACTGCACCTGAAACTGCTGTTTTGCACTCTGGAAAACTGTCCGAACTGCTAAAGATTGTTGTCTGTTAGGAGGACCAGGGCGCCCAGCACCCCTGTCCCAGGGACCAGGGTGCCTAGCGCCCCTGTCTTGGCAGGACCAGGGCACCCCATGCCCCTATCCTGGTCTTCTACTCTGAAACTGGGTGTGTGGTTCCGTCTCCATCTGCTTCTTTCGGATCTGTAACTTGCGGCGTCGTCTGAATCCCGAAATCTGCACTTATATCTGAAAGAGGTGTTTGGGCGGCTATATAGGGTTTTGCCTTAGTCAAACCCCCACTTCAGTGATTTCCACCTCCACGAATAGCCAAGTTGTATTGTAAAAGTAATGTGTGTGCAAACCTTGTGTGTGTGCAAGATCTAAAATGCAAGTAAGCAAACTAGAGCAACCTAGAAAGTAAACCCCAATTGCTTGTAAATGACAATGTAAATGCTCCAAATCAAGATGACAAGTGATCTAAAGCATGAATGTAAGTGATATAATGAAGCTTATGTAAAGACATGAAAACAACATGAAATCATACCCAACCCCAAGGGAGGGGTACAAGCCAATCTTCAGTCGGTGATCGCTTATTGCTCTTCAATGCCTTCAAAGCCCTAAGTGAATGAATGGATTTGATGAATGCTTGGAGAATGAATGTTGAGAGTGGTTGAAGTCTTCAAAGATCTGCTCTTTCACTAATATGAGGTTCTTGAAAACAAAATCCAGATCCCTTCTAATGAAGAAAGAGAGCTCTTATGAATGAAACCCTAGGTCTTAATTCCAACTTTTGGCTGACCTAGAGATTGAATATCTCGCCAATTTCTTGGGATTAAGCTTTATTTTATGATTGGATCGCGCTCCTAAAATTTTGGGAAAAATGTCCGGGACCGTGTGCACTCCGGGCACCACGGTCCCGACAACTTTTCACCAAATTTTCAGGGCCATCAGATATGATGATTTTAGAGAGAATCCCAAAGTTACAGGTGATTTCGAGATGTTTTGACCCCCGAAATCAAGCCCCTGAGCTCAGAATAGGGCCTAATTAGGGTTTTTGATTAAGTGATGTATTGGAGGAATAAAATGAAAGGGGCACGCTTTAATGAAAGGGCCCGACTTTATGATGTAGAAGATGATGAAATAGAACCTTTAGACCTAATTAATTTGATTAATTAAGTGCTAAAGGGGAAATGAAATGCAAAATGCAACTGCGCCAAGGCGGGTGCTAAACTAGGTGTTAAATTGTACTGCTTTAGCAAGTGCGTACAATTTATGACATTACATTTTCATTGTGGAATGGATCTATATAAATGTATTATAATCTCTCATGTTGATTTGAGTGTAGGAGAGAGTGGATTGGAGGGATGGTGATCACAAGTTGATGTGAAGTTGCATGTTGAAGGAGTGCATAATTGGTGCCATGTATAGGTCTGAGATTTTTGCTTGAACAAGGGTACCATTTAATGATGGATTATGTCTATCTATTTTTAGTTGATGGTGTCTTACCTTTTGTTTGGCTCTGGAAGTGTTTGGAAGTGGGATTTTGAGGAAGCCCTAGGTATTGGGTCCAAAAAGTGGGGGTTTGGTGTTTGAACATGTAAATGAGCATGGAACCACTTGAAACCATGAAAATTTGTTTATTTTAAACCTAATTCAAGACTTGTTTTGGGTTTGGATTCTTGGTGAAGAGTTTTTGACGTAGTTTCTTTGTAAAAGTGGACTAATTAGCCTAGTTTCAAGCGTAGGAGGGTGATGGTTGGTACAGTTTGTCCAAAGTACCTATACCTTCATTTTTTATATGTTTTATAAATTCCAAATGGGTGTTTTCATATGTAATTTTTTTGGCAAGTGTTTTGGGAAAGTTTTGTGTTATTGTTAAATTACCCAATTTGGAGGGCTAGTAGGATTAAAGCCTGGAAAGGGTAGTTTGGTGTTCGGAGTCAAAAATCCATAAAATGTAAGTTTTGGGTGTTGATTTGAGATATACAAAGTGTTTTAAGACCATTAGAAGTGTTGGAACAATCCATTGGGTTGTTATCCTTGATTGGGTGCATTGAGTAGAGTCTAGGGAGTTGGAAGAAGGCCTTGTTTTGGAATCTTGTGATTGATCCTAGTTTTGCATATTGGAAAAGTGATATGACATCTGAATGTATGATCATATATGGTGAATTAAATGAATCTATAGGTGGATTATTGTTTTGAATCCTTGAATATGTGAATGTTTCTACAAACAAGAAGAAAGAATGAAGAGTTGTAGTATGATTGTAGGAGGGTCCATGATGCTCTGCATCAATTCTCTTCCATTGCCAGAACATATTCCTTGATATCTAGTAACACCCATTCCTTTCCATTGTCGGAACCACTAGCAGATTCTTGTGTTGGTTCATCATCAGAATCAGTCACACCTTCCTCATCCGCTATGTAGCATGATTTATCCTTGTTTTTCTTGTACTTATACTTGTTCTGATATCTAGGGTTAGGATTAAAAGATCTTCTAGCTCTTTATTCAAATCTTGAATTCCTTCTAGGACATCTAGATACAAAATGACCAATCTTATTACATGCAAAACATTTAAAAGGTGATTTTCCTTCATACTTACTTCCTACTGGTCCTTTAGGCACTCTTCTAGTAAAGAAGGCTTCAAGTTGCTCAATTCTTCATCTTCTCTCTTCATATCATCCAATTAATTTTCATACAAATATTTCCAATCTTGCTTACTGGTTGATGATGTAAATGCATGAAAAGCAGGTTCAAACTTAACAACTCTAGAAGGTCCAAATTCTTCAAGCTCAAAAGAAAACAATTTCCTAACTAAGGTATCTCTATTGACAGAAGTATTAGCCATTGTTCTTAATTCATTAATTGCATTAGCCTTCATCTTATAAGCCGGTGGAAAATATCTCAAAACTTTAGAAACCATTTCATCTTCACTCAGAGATCCACCACAACATTGAATTCCAATGATAATTTTATTTACCCTTTCCATGAATGCAGTAATCCTTTCATCTTCTTCCATCTTCAAGTTTTCATATCTCACCCGGTAACCATAAAGTTTAGAAATCTTAATATGGTCACCTTCATTTAGAGTCTCCAGCTTGTCTCATATAGCCTTTTTAGATGATTTGTCAGTTAATTCCAATATTTGTTGATCATAAAGTGCACACAAGAGGACTTCTCTAGCTATACAATCATTCTCAAGCTCCTTATCCAAGTTTGTCAGAGGAGGATTTCTAGATGCTAGATTAAAAGATGTAACACCATTCTCTGTGATCTCCCAAATTTCCTTACCGATACATCTCAGATGAGTCTTCATCTGAATCTCCCATACTCTGTAATTTGTGCCAACAAGCCTAGGAATTTCTCTCTAGAAGATAGTAGCAGATGAACTAGATGAACTTGAATTGTTAGTCGCCATAGGATCTTCCTCAAGCGGTTAAGATTCTGCAGAGAGGACCAGAGCTCTGATACCAATTGTTAGATAGTTCAAATAACCAAAAGACAACTGAGAGGGGGGTGAATCATTTGTCACCAGATTACCAGAACCTTAAGCAATTAAAACTTAAATACCAGAACCCAAAAGATCAATACCGAAATGCATGAACCAATTAATGAAATAGAAGATATACCAATCAAGCATAAGCAACAATTAGAGAATAAATACCATCTAGACAACACCAAGATTTCTATGTGGAAAACCTGGTAAAGGGAAAAACCACAGTGGGAAGCCTACCCAAAGTTAGATAATACTTCTGCAGTAAGTATGTGATTAAAAATTAGGGGCTTGCACTTGCAGGAAGGCCAACAACCTAGAAAACACTGCTCATTACAAAAGGAGTCTCACTGACTACCTAAAAGTCTAGACTACAATCCAAAAGGATGAATGAACTGCAATGATAGCATCTCATATGCCTGAGTACAGTTTCAGTTAAGCTCAATACCAGAGGACTAAATCCTCTTATATAAACCCAACTCTATCACCAATGATCAACCAAATCCTCTACATGAATGATTATTACATTATTCGCTCGTACACATCCTTATTATCCCTTACATATGATCTACAATGAGATCTTACATCATATATATATAAACCCTCGACCACAAACAATAAGGTCGGCCACCAGACAATAAAGCAATTACATTATTACAAAACATGTTGTCCTGAGAACAAACAAATAATATCCAACCCATAAGACATCTCGAAAACATATCGAGAAGTCCAAACAACACATTACATTAAGCCGGTCCATAACCTAGATAAAATCAGACCGAATTTAGGTCCACGCACGCTAAAGAAATGATCCTAATCAGCCAAGTCTCAAACACAATCACCATCAGCATCCTAAATCCATACTATAAGCCACACCAACACCACTTATGCATAATATCAAAGTATCTTCAACAAAGCTCTACCGGTGAAATCCTCACTGGATGAACAAACCAGGCTTACCAGCAAACATGATAGCATCTGATCACAAAATCAAAACCAACTGACTAAACATGTATTTGAGTAGCATGAATAGTAGATCTAAACCAAATCCATATCTAAAAAATACCACAGCATACCAGATCATCATGATCTAACCCAACCAGAAACCAAACAACCTACCAGGACCAAAAGTATACTGATAAAGCAACCAAAATAGCAAGTGTTGACATCAATGATAAAACATCAATGCAACACATAATAAATCCCTCCAAATGGCCAACAATATGATGATTGTAAAGGTGAATTCTTGGAGTAGTAGCAACCATCGACTTATGCATCCTTGGATTATTGGTTTGTTCACAAGGTACATCAAGGCTTGATGGTATATGTAGAAGGTGAATGGTGTGGCCAAGAGATGGTGGTAGAACTTCTACACTAAGTACAACATCCCAAGTGCCTCCCTCTTTGTTGTACTATAGTTCCATTTGGCCTTGGAGAGTAGATGAATCACCAAAAAATTAAGGTGGTAAAGTTAGAGTTATCCATGTGGACATGGAACTCCTTGTCCCAATCAGGGTACGCCAAGATTGGTGCACTCACCAATCAGGATTTTAATTCTTTGAATGCTTCCTCCTATTTTTCTTCCCATGTGAATGGTTCACCTTTTCTCGTCAACTTATCTAGAGGGAATGATACCTGTGAAATTTTTTTGATAAATCTCCTTGATGCATTGCAAAAGGGGCACATGACATAAACACAAGTTCAAATGTTAATAGATTAGTTCCAACCAAAACCAAACACAAATGAACTCAAAAACCTTAAGATGCATACCAAGAGAGATATAAAGAAAACAATGAAAAACATACACAAACAAAAGAGAGAAAGAAGACTCCCCAAGATGCTCATAGATGTTCCTCCCTTTCTCTTCTCCTCTCCAAGATCCAAATGGGTGATTGTAAGTAGCTCTCAGCCTTTAGCACAAAACCATGGATGACATGAAGATTTGAAAGTGGTTGAAAGATGATATGAAATCTATTGCTATGCAAATGTCTAGACAAAGATTTCTATGAGAAATCTCTATGAACATACTTTTAGGTCTCGGAGACAACTGAGAGGGGGGGGTGAATCAGTTGTCAAATAAATTCAAACCAAAAATAACTTAACCAAACTTAATGCTAAATACTGGTAAACCAAATTTAATGTCGGTAGACAGTTTATCAGTTAATTACAGTACCGGTAAAGATTAATGTATGAAATAGAAAGACAATAACATCCACAACACATAACACCAATATTTGTACATGGAAACCTATAAAGAGGAAAACCACAATGGGAAACCTTACCCACAATCAGATGATACTACTACAGATAATATGTGTATACAATAGGGGGTCTGCACATGCAGAAAGGCCAAGCGCCTAGAGCTCACTGCTCAAACACAAATGGGTGTCACACTGACTACAATTGGATTGTTAAATCCAATAATGATGTACTACTCAAAATAGCATCTTCATATGTTGGATTCAATACCAGTTTAATTCGGATATATCTTTACAAAAACCTTCCTTCAACCTTCAAATGATATTTGCATGTATTGCTCTGCATATTCTCGCATATACCTTATTACAATCCTTTTCGCATTTTCATTCCTTACATTTTTCTTCGATCAAATAAGATCTTACATATATAACGAAGGCTAGAACCAAAATGTAAAGGTTGGTTGTGTTAGGTCCCAGAGACAACTGAGAGGGGGGGGGGTGAATCAGTTGTCTAATAATTCAAACCAAAAACAACTTAACGAACTTAATTCTTAATACCAGTAAACCAGTTAAGTATGTCGGTAGACAGTGTTAACTTGCTATACCGGTAAAGATTAATGCATGAAACATAAACATAAATTCATCCACAACACATAACACCTATATTTGTACGTGGAAACCCTGTAAGGGGAAAAACCATGGTGGAAAACCTTACCCATAATCAAATGATAATATTGCAGATAGTAAGTGTACAAAAATGGGGTCTGCACATGCAGAAAGGCCAACAACCTAGAGCTCACTGCTCAATCACAAAATGGGAGTCACACTGACTACAGTTGGATGGTTAAATCCAATAAGAATGTACTACACAAAATAGCATCTTCATATGCTAGATTCAGTACCGGTGTAATGCTGATATGCTTCTACAAAAACTTAGCTTCACCTTAAAATGATGTCTTCGTGTATACCTTTGCTTAATCTTGCATATACCTTCACACAATTCTTTTTTCGCATTCCACATTCGATCTTACAAATAAGATCTTACATTTATACCATAACCTAAGACCAATTTTAGTAGGTTGGCTCTACAAGATATTACAATAAAAACATTTTACAATAAATATAATATCTAATGCAATAACCGATTGAACATGTCAGCTTAATGCATTTACAACAATAATAAATCATCTCCATAGCATGCCATGCTGATCTAGAAAAGATAAATCTATCGGTGTAACCCTAGGTAACCCTGGACCTATTTGCCAGTAAAAGCAAATATGCAAATATGAAAATATCAATAATTAATTCTTCAAAACAAAGTGTCCACATGATGTCTTCGACATTACCAAGTGTCTTCCATATCATTCCAAGTTTCGGTGATCATTATATCCTACCGGTGAACTATATGCTTGTAACTATGCAATAGTTACTTGCTTGTCGGTGAATGCTACTAGATCTCCAAAGTGCTAGTGTTTTAGTAGGTGTTGACATCAATGACAAAACCATACCAAAATACCAACAATCTTCCCCTTTGGCATTTATGGCAACACAAGATGGAAAAACCATCAAAGTGCCTAAATAGAAATGCCAAATACCAAATACCAAAAACCAACAATCTCCTTTAAACAACAATCTCTCCCCCTGGGAGCAACATGTGTTTATCTAAAGTTTTTCAATACTAGTCTCTTAAAAGATAATGTGTTTTTCCATAGATATCTCTCCCCCTTTGACATCAAATGCCAAAGTTATAATAAAACCAAGTTCATATACAAAATACCAATCAATTCAATATACCAACTACTCCCCCTTAGAAGTAGCTTCCTCATCAAAGACAGGAGTAAAAGATTTGACTTTCAATTCTATCGGTTGATGACAATCATCAACTGTCTAAGTTTCTACCGGTGGTGGTATGACTCCAAGCTGATCTCTAAGATATTCAAAAGTCTCCTTAGGCAAAGGTTTTGTGAAAATATCTACAAGTTGTTCTTTAGTATTCACATAAACCAGTTTTATCTCTTTTTCTTCAACTTTTTGTTAGGGTTTCAAGCAGATCCGAAGCAAATATGAACTAACAATTATATGCAGATTTAAATACAAAAGATAAAGAAATAAAATAGGACACAGATAACACAGAGATTTAACGTGGTTCACCCAAAATGGGTTACGTCCACCATACACAGTCGTCCAATCTTTCTTATTATCCAGCAAAAATAGTACATCAACCTTACAATGCCTTAAGCATCCCAACCGCTTATAACATGCGTTTTTAGGGCAACAAACAAAGTCAGCCTTTTTTAGGGTTTTATTACAATGTCAGTTTTCATCAACAAAAATGGCAAAAAAAAATTTCTCGGGGGCTGCCGCCCTCGAACCCCCGCTTTCTCGGGGGCTGCCACCCTCGAACCCCTGCCCGGGGCCTGGCCCGGCCCCAGACCCCGGCGAGGATACGTGCTGAGTGTATAGTACTTTGCTGATCAGTCACCACATTTCAACAATCTCCCACTTGGAGACTGATCAGGCTCCACACCGAACACTTTTTCCCTTAGAAAATTCAGTTTGATAGAAACATGTTTTGTTTTTTAGTGTAATACCAGATTCTTAGATATATCAATTGCTGTAGTGTTATCACAATATATAGTAATAGGTTCCTTGCATTTTACCTTTATGTCTTTCAACATTTTCTTAAGCCATAGTACCTATGTACAGTTAGTTGCAGCTGCAACATATTCTGATTTTGTTGTTGATAAAGATGTACAACTCTATTTCTTACTCAACCAAGAAACTAATCTCTTTCCAAGAAAGAATGCTCCACCGGTGGTTCTTTTCTTATCATCCACATCTCCTACCCAATTTGCATCTGTGTATGCACATAGATCAAAATTTTCATCTCTAGGATACCATAATCCAAGATTTGTAGTGCCTTGTAAGTACCAAAAAATCCTTTTTACTGCTGATTCATCATTTTCCTTAGGATTGCTTTGAAATCTTGAAACAATACATACTGCATTCATAATATCAGGCCTGGTTTGTGTCAAATACAGTAAACCTCCTATCATAGATTTGTATCTAGTTGGATTAACAGGTGTAGATTCATCCCTTTGAGATAATTTGTCATTTGTAGTCATAGGTGTGCTTACCGGTTTAGAGTTCTCCATCCCAAATTTCTTTAGTAACTCTTTCAGGTACTTGGATTGACTCAAAAATATACCTTTGTTAGTCTGTGAAATCTGCAATCCTAAAAAGAATTTTATTTCTCCAATCATAGACATTTCAAATTCTTGCTGCATTTTAATAGAAAATTCCTTACATAATCCATCTTCTCCTCCAAAGATTATATCATCAACGAATTCTTCTATAATCAAGATGTCATCATTAGTTGTTTTGTAATATAAATTGTTGTTTGCATTTCCTTTAGTAAAACCAATCTTTAAAAGATACTTATCCAACCTTGCATACCAAGCTCTTGGGGCTTGTTTTAATCCATACAAAGCTTTTCTTAACCTGCAAACCATATCATTGTCATATGTCAAAGAAAATCCATCAGGTTGTTCAATATATACTTCCTTTTCAAGATCTCCATTCAAGAATGCACATTTAATATCCATTTGATAAACTTTGTAGTTCTTGTGAGCTTCAAAGGCCAAGAATAATCTGACTGCCTCAATTCTAGCTACTGGTGCAAAGGTTTCATTGTAATCAACTCCTTCTTTTTGAGAATATCCCTTACACACTAATCTTTCTTTATTTTTGACAACCTTACCATCTTCATTAAGTTTGTTTCTAAATACCCATTTGGTTCCAATTATATTTTTATCTTTAGGATGGGGAACTAATGTCCAAGTATTATTTTTCTCAATTTGTCCTAATTCTTCTTCCATAGCTTTAATCCAAAATTTATTTTCACATGTCTCATTAATAGATGATGGTTCAATTTGAGAAATAAGACACACCTCTTCATTTTTCAATTTTCCTCTTCTCATAACTCCATTAAATTTGTTTCTAATTATCTGATCTTCAGAATGATTCAATCTTACATACCGGGGTGTATTAGTTTCTTGTTGTTCTTCAATTACTGTGGAATCCTTTGATGGTACTAGGGTAATTAGATCTTCATTCTGTACCGGTGGATTTAGTGTAGGTTCATCTGTCACAACTTCTGTTGCTAGTTCAGAGTCTATATACCTTGAAGTTCCTCTGAATTGTTCATCAATCTTTACATTTGTACTCTCAACAATTTTCTGCAATCTCTTATTAAAACATCTATATGCCTTTCTCTTAGATGAATAGCCAAGAAATATTCCTTCCTCACTTCTAGGATCAAATTTTCCAATATACTCATCTCTTCTAATATAACATTTACTTCCAAAAATTCTGAGATACTTAAGAGTAGGAGTATTACCAAACCATAGTTCATGAGGGGTCTTACCAGTTTCACCTTTGATGTGAACTTTGTTGAATGTATAGACAACTGTGCTAACTCCTTCTCTCCAATACACATGTGGTACATTTGCTTCAGATAACATACTTCTTGTTGCATCTAAGATAGTTTTGTTTTTCCTTTCAACAACTCCATTCTGCTGTGGTGTCTAAGGTGCTAATAGTTGTCTTCAGATTCCATTTACTTCATAGAATGTATTAAATTCCTTAGATGTGAATTCTCGTCCTTGATCTGATCTTAAACATTTGATTTTCTTACCGGTTTCATTTTCAACCATTGCTTTGAACAGTTTGAACTTTCCAAGCGCTTCTGATTTTTCTCCAAGAAAAGTAACCCAACACATTCTAGAATAATCATCAATAATTAACATGAAATATTTATCACCTTGTAAGCTTTTAGTTCTAGCTGGACCACATAAATCAGTGTGAATCAAATCAAGAGCATTATTGGATTTTTCTGGAATACTTCTGAAACTAGCTCTAACTTGTTTTCCAAATTGACATTCCTTACAAATTGTATTAAGAGGTTTCACAATTTTAGGTAGATCTCTAACTGCCTTAGAAGTACTGATCTTCACAATACAATCAAAGTTTACATGATAGAGTCTCTTATGCCATAACCAACTTTCATCTATGTGTGCAATCTAGCATGCCTTTTCACTGTTATTCAAATGAAAGATATTACCTCTAGTCTAATTACCGGTTGCAATTTCTAAACCATTTCTATTCATGATTTTGTATTTTCCATTCTTAAATTGTAACTGAAATCCTTTCTCAACTAATTGACCAACACTTAAAAGATTATGCTTTAATCCTTCAACACAGTAGACATTGTCAGTGTTATGCTTACCATCAAGAGATATTGTACCCTTACCTTTGATTGAACAGGCTTTGTCATCTTACTAAACCTCCATTGTATTCTTGAAAGTTCAAGAATTTACCTTTGTCTCCTCTCATATGATGTGAGCATCCTGAGTCAATGATCCATTCATCCTTTACTTCAACTTTAGCTGCTAGGGCTTGTTCTACTGGTTGAGCAGTAGGTGTCAGTCGATCTTCTGTTATAGCAACAAAAACCCATCCATTGTCTGTTGGATCCTCATCAAAATCATCAGTCACACCTTCATCAACAATGTAACAAGATTTGTCTTTGTTCTTCTTAAATCTGTACCTCTGATATTCAGGATTAGGCTTGTATGTTCTTCTAGCTTCTTCTCTTAGTCTAGCATGTCTATCAGGGCATCTTGAAGCCATATGACCAATCTTATTGCAGTTAAAACATTTAAAGGGTGCTTTACCTTCATACTTACTTCCAACTAGACTTTTTGGCATTTTCCTTGCAAATAGTGCTTCAAGTGCTTCAAGCTCTTCATTCTCCTTCCTAGTTTATTCAAGTTCTCTTGCATAAAAGGCTTTCCAATCTGATTTGTCAAATGATGGAGTAGATGATGTTGATGCTTTAAAGGCTAAATCTGTCTTTATAGTAGCAACAGGACCAAATTCCTCAATTTCAAAAGTTGAAAGTTTTCCAATCAATGTATCCCTAGTTACTAATGTATTAGGCATTGTTCTCAACTCATTTATAGTAGTAGCCTTAATTTTATATGTCGGTGGCAATCCTCTTAAGATTTTTGAAACAATTTCATCCTCACTCAAGGTTCCTCCATAACATTTAATACCCAAAACAATTTCATTTACTCTTTCCATAAAGGGAGAAATCCTTTCATCTTCTTCCATTTTCAGATGTTCATACCTGACTCGAAAGCTTTCAAGTTTTGTAATCTTGACTGTGGAATCTCCTTCATTCAGTGTTTCCAAATGATCCCAAATAGCTTTAGCAGTAGACCTATCTAATAATCCCATGATTTGTTGATCTGATAAAGTGCTTAAAAGTGATTCTCTTGCTTTGCAATCATTCTCCTCATCTTTAACTAAGGTAGTTGGAGCAGTCTGACCAGCTACAGTAGTAGTATAACCATTCTTTGTAACTTCCCACATGTCCTTACCAATGCAATTCAAATGTGTCTCCATTCCAATCTTCCATATCTCATAGTTGGTTCCATCAAGTTTAGGACTGTCCTTCCTAAAATAATTATTAGTCATTGGATCTCCTCAAGTTGTTAAACTTCTATAAAAACAGGAATAGGCTCTGATACCAATTGTTAGGTCTCGGAGACAACTGAGAGGGGGGGGGTGAATCAGTTGTCTAATAATTCAAACAAAAAATAACTTAACTAACTTAATTCTTAATACTGATAAACCAGTTAAGTATGTCGGTAGATAGTGTTAATAGTTAATCACTATACCGGTAAAGATTAATGCATGAAACATAGACATAAAGTCATCCACAACACATAACACCTATATTTGTACATGGAAACCCTGTAAGGGGAAAACCATGGTAGGAAACCTTACCCACAATCAGATAATACTACTGCAGATAGTAAGTGTACATAAATGGGGTCTACACATGCAGAAAGGCCAACAACCTAGAGCTCACTGTTCAATCACAAAATGGGAGTCACACTGACTACAGTTGGATGGTTAAATCCAATAAGAATGTACTGCACAAAATAGCATCTTCATATGCTGGATTCAGTATCGGTGTAATGTTGATATGCTTCTACAAAAACCTAGCTTCACCTTCAAATGATGTCTTCGTGTATACCTCTGCTTAATCTCGCATATACCTTCACACAATTCTTTTTTCGCATTCCACATTCGATCTTACAAATAAGATCTTACATTTATACCATAACCTAAGACCAATTTTAGTAGGTCGGCTCTACAAGATATTACAATAAAAACATTTTACAATCAATATAATATCCGATGCAATAACTGATTAAACATGTCGGTTTAATGCATTTACAACAATAATAAATCATGTCCATAGTTGTAGCATCCTAAAATTGCGACACTTGCAATTTCGACTGCATTTCGGTCTTCACGATGGCGACGCAACACGCAACCTGAATGGAGACCCCGAAACCTGATTATGACACTGAAAACTGCATTTTTCAAGCACCCTGGCATGAACCTCCTTGCACCCTGCTGTCCCGGGAGGTGGGACCAGAGCGCCCAGCGCCCTGGTCCCTGGGTCCTATTTTCGGCCCGGTCTCCTAAGGGGTCTCGGGTCTTTTTGTTTGCAATTTGGAAATTAACTTTCCTGGTCGGCCTAAGGTCGGGAAAATCAGTCTATCAGCCCTAATTGACAAGTATATAAACTACATTTTCTCTCTCATTTTGGGGAGAAGATGAAAGTAAGAAGGACATATGTATACAAGCGTGGAAACTATACTAAAACATTCAAGCATTCAAGCATTCCTTCTAAGTCTCCATTCAAGGCCAAGTGTTGCATTCAAGACAAGGGTTCAACCATTGAAGAGGAGATCACATACTACATACTACAACAACATACAACATCTATACCTTCGCACATAAGGATACAAACATCCTTAGAACAAGGTATTAGTACTTGTTTTACATACATTTACATTTACAACACTTGCTCATTTCTTGGTTAATTCCAAAACCGGGGTTTGACCTAAAGTCAAACCCCTAATCCCTAACCCCCCAATCGTCTTCGCTTTTCTGTGTGTAGGTTGCAGGTACGCGGCTGAAATTGAAGATCTGGAATCCTTGTACAGAGACGAACAGATTCCCCTTCGTTTCTCGGATTTTTCGGAGGACTATGGCGGTTGGGCGCCATCATCCCGACGACTTTTGCTCAAATTTGCAGGACAGCGCCGTATCGACATTTTACTGCTAATTCCAGGTCCGCAACTTCATACTGTATTCCTATCTTAGTTTATAAGCGAATCTTTGTCACTTTATATGCATTCCTAGCTCAATTCTTCTATGCACATTCTTTACAAAAGAGGGTAGCCTTGCTGTCATAACCCTGAAACACATTTTAGCATCCAATCTTGCATTGTGTGGGATTGGATCTTGTGGGTTTCAACCCCTCTTTTGAATGTAAAGTCTCTCCCCTAAGTGAAAACCATCAACCCTAGTGAATCTCCCTTCTCTCTCCTCGGAGTTGGAAGAGGGGAGAACAACTAGGGTTCGATCGTGATTTTCCGCTTTACATTTTGGTGAACCCGACGTGAACATCCTTTCTGATTATTCATGATTAGATCTGAAATTGGATTCCTTGATTACATTTCCATGTTTGATCTTTGGCAAAATTTTAGAGGTTAATTGCATAAAAACCCTAAATTTTCTTTTTAGTAATTAAGCTTGTGAAATGTTTAATTGTTAATGCTTGTTTCAGATCTGCCCTTCTATTACAAATTGTCAATTCATATCTGTGCTTTAATTTTGAAAATTAAGTGGTTAAGTGTCAAAACCCTAATTTTTGAAACCCTCTTGATTCAACCTTTGTCCGACAATTTCACTGATCAAAACATCTCCAAATTAGCTGTAACTTTGGATTCCGCAATAAAATCACAATATCTTTCATCCCTGAAAATTTGGAAAAAAAGTTGCGAGGACCGTGTGCACTCCGAGCGCCATCATCCCCGACATTTTTTCCGAAATTTTGGGAGCTAGATCTTACTGTATTTTCCTGCTAAAATCCAGAATTTGGCTGATTTTATCAAATCTAACACTTTCAAAATTACAGTCAAAGTTGGTCTTGTGATTGCTTGGATTAAGGCTTCTAAACATTCAAAAATCATTGAAATTGAAATTTTGTGTCAAAATTGTGTTCTTACTGTCCTAAATCTGAAAAGTGTGTTTGCATTCATTCGAAATTTCAGTGCTTTATTCAAATTCTTGCAATTTGTGACTTTTGAAATTAAATGCTTAATTACAACAACTTTAATTTTCGCTTTCAAAATTGAATTTTGCGTGAAATTGAGTCAATTTTTAAATTTCAAAATTTGCATTGCTTTTGACATTCCCTCTAAAATCATAACATTCAAAATTTCAGTTTCCCTCTCTTTTTCAAAATTCAAATTTTTGCATTTTTCGACAATCTTGGTAGGGTTCAATTTCGAGATTGCAACTTTAATTTGGCCTATCTACAGATCGTAAAATCACTCAATTTTTTCAGATTAGCTTTAAAATCATCATACCTTTCATCCCTGCAAATTTCAAAAAAATTTGCAAGGACCGTGTTGCACTCCGAGCGCCACGATCCCGGACATTTTTTCCGAAATTTCGGGAGACTGTCGTGATTGCATTTAACAGCTTAAATCTGGAAGATTGGCTGATTTTACTAAAAATTGCTACCTCTAAATTCAAAACTTTCTCTCTCTCTCTAGTGCATGAGTTTTACAACAATAAGCCCTACTTACACTATTCCCGTTAGACGAAGCCGTAGAATTAAGTCTTTCCGAGGTTTAATTACTGAGGAGATGGAACCTAATTTGAATAGCCTTTTTAACAAGGACATGGGTAATTCCTCTAATCCTCCTAATGATGAAGAAGCTCTCCATGAGGTTTCTGTAGAACAACTTTCAAAATTGAATAACCAATTTGATGATTTTCGACAATGGATGTCTCAAGAATACCCTGATAGTCAAGCTCTTCCTTTAATTGAGGGTCTAAAATGTATGCTTCAAAGTGATAAGAATGGAAGTGATATTTTGCGTGGTATTTCACACATTGTGAACTCGAATGTGATGCCTATAAAGAGTTGTGCCGAATCTTTAGGTTATACACAACCTCCTACACAAGTCAATCATTCTATTCCTTTGACGACTTCTATTGCTAGCATACCTACCTTTACATCAAACATAATGGCTACTTCTACACAAGACATTCCTCCTGTGATCGCCAGTCATGGGGGCAATCCTTCCTCTTCAATTAACCCTCTTCCTTCATTCAATCCGATTTCTTCATTCACTCCTTCAATGAGTGTCCCTATTATATCTCCACAAATGAACATGACGCAAGGGGGCAATTCATTCAATCATTCCATTCCTCCTTGTAGTGTTCCTCCTATCCAATCATCTCCTATGACTAATTATCATAGGGTCCCACCACCTTACTCTTTACCTTCTTTCAATAACATAACACCTCCATCACAATCTAACACGTCTAATATGAACTCTTCGACTGAAGCGACCATTAACCATCTTGCACAAACTGTCTCTTCTTTACAGCAACAAATTGCCTCTATGAATCAATCTAAGTTTAGTGTGCCCACATTTGATGTTGCGAGCCCACTTTCTCTTGACATTATTTGAGCTATCCCTCCTAAACATGTTGAAATCCCACATTTGGAACTGTATAATGGTAAAAGTGATCCTCTAACACATGTTAAGACTTTTCAAACAATTTGTATTGATTTTGCTTATGACCAAAGGTTGCTTGCAAAACTATTTACTAGAGCATTAAGAGACAAAGCTCTACAATGGTATTGCTCGTTGCCTTCCTATTCTATTACTTCTTTCGAACAACTTGCAAATGCTTTCATTCAACAATTTCAAAACAATATAAGTCCTAAAGTTACTTTGATTGATTTAATGCATTGTAAACAAGGTGTTAAAGAAAAAGTGACTGATTTCATTAGTAGATATAAGAATTTGTATGCTCAAATTTCTTTTCCAGTGCCTGACAATGATATTCAAAGAATCTTTATTTCTAATTTACAAAAAGATATTCGAGACAAACTTCTGTTTTCTGAGTTTACTTCTTTCCAACAGTTGTGTGCAACTCTTCACAATTATCAACTGACTATGAGTCAAATGGAACAATCACATCCTATGGCTCTGAGTGATAAGGGTGATAGAAGTCAACAACCATTTGGGAAGTTTAAACCAAACAGAGATTCCATCAAATTCAATGAAAACATAATCAATAACAATGTGAATGCAGCATCAGGTGTGCCTCCTATTTCTAAATTTTTCAAGAAAGAAATAAAGTATACTCCTTTGAATGAATCATTGCATAGTATTATGAATAAGTTATTGGAACAAAATGTGCTTACTCTTCCTCCTATAAGACAAATTGATCCTGCAAAGATTACTTCACCTTATTTTGATAACAAAGCTTTTTGTCAATTTCATTGTCAACCTGGGCATGATACTGAAAAATGTTTTTCTTTAAAGGGTAAAATTCAAGATTTGATTGATAATAATACTATCTCTGTTTCTGGAGTGAATGATAAAGGCAATGCATCTGTAGCTCCTCCTAATCAAAATCTTCA
Organism: Cryptomeria japonica; assembly: GCF_030272615.1. NCBI lineage: Eukaryota > Viridiplantae > Streptophyta > Pinopsida > Cupressales > Cupressaceae > Cryptomeria > Cryptomeria japonica. The sequence goes on along the minus strand of NC_081415.1, from coordinate 694,162,961 downwards.
GATTTTCACTGATCCATTACCTTCTCATACCTCTAATGCAATTGAGGCTAATGATTCCTCTCTCTCATCTGATGGTCTTGTGTCTATGACTCCGAATGTGATTAACTTTGTAGAGCAGCAAGAAAACCCTAAAGAACCTTCCATCACATTTGATTCCAGTGAAACCATTAGGGCACCTGATGGTCCTTTATACATAGTTGCAAAAGTTAAGGATACACCTTGCCGTGGAGTGCTTATTGATCCTTCGTGCATGGTTAATGTTATTACTGAAGAATTTATTTTTACTTTGCAATTGAATCAAGTGATCTATGACAAAAAAGATGTGGTTGTGAAATTATTTGATGCATTTTCTTCTCCTGCAATAGGTTCTATTACATTACCTATTGAGGTCCATAACAAATCTCTTGATGTGAACTTTGCTATTATTCCATCTTCCGAACAATTTCGTGTGAAGCTTGGCTATCCTTGGCTATCTTCCATGAAAGCTATTGCTTCTCCTATTCATAAGTGTTTGAAATTTCCCCATAATGGTGAAGTTGTTACTGTCAATCATAGTCTCTTTAAACCAGCTGAAAGAACTTCTAGTGTTCCTCTTGATTACTTTTGGCCTAAACAATTCCAATCTCTTCCTCTGCGAAGTGATCATCTTTTCAAATCTTATCAAAAGTGGAAAACAGATATGATCCTATCTCTAAGTGAACCTAGAACACCTAAGCTTGACATTCCTATCATTCTTGAGAAGGAAGTTCTTCCTTTGAAAGATAAAACTAATATCTTTCCTCAAGAATATTCCCAACCCATCCCTATGGATGTGACTATGTCTATGCCTAATAAACCTTCTAAAAGTAGACCTATACCTCCTTGTCATGATGGACTTGGTCTCCTTCCTAAACCAAATATTCCTCCTTTGTATGGAGCAGTCCCTCCTCCTTCTTTTTATAGAGAGAAGAGACCTTCTTCTTCTCCTATTATCCAGCCTAAGAGACCACAACCTAAACACCCAAGTGCTAAGGATGAGAACATTCCTCCTCCTCAATCTTCTTCACTTCCTACTAAGACTAGACGAAATCATTCTGCACGCGAACATCGACGAAAGCGTCGTCTTAGAGCTCAAGCAGTTGCTTCTCAAACTTTGCAATCTCCAAAAACACCTTCAACAAGCATTATTCCATTTTCTCCAAAATCTCCTAAACATAAGATGCATGATGGTCTTGATCCTGTGCAAATTAAAGATCCTATTTTTATAAATCTTGATGATGATATAGATGAAAATGTTATTCATGATGAAAATGCTACTTCTCCTCTTGCTTCTGATAGTGAATATGAACTTGTTGATATTGATAACCATTTATCTAATGAATTTTCTAAAGCACTTATCCTAGCTCCTAGACAAGAACAACGTGGCTTGGAATATGAACATAGCCCTTGTTTGGATCTTGTGATAGCTCCATCTGTTGTGTTGGATGTTCCTCCTCTAGTGTGTTCCCTACCTTCCCGAAACATTGATCAGCAAGATCGAGGGGTAGATGACGTGCTAGACTAGTTACATTAGCATAGCAGATTCTCTCCTCCTCTCTTGTGTTACTTCTTCTATATGTTATTCTCATTCTTCTATTTGTTGTCCTTAGTGTTGTCTACTTGAGGACGATGCAAAGCATTGAGATCTCTCGATCTCTCTCATGTTGACTCAAAAGACACATGTGTTCCCTTCTTCTAGGCGACCTTCCTTGATTGGGGAATGAAGAACAATTATGCATACATACATATGATATACATGAATTATCATACAGCATACTGACCCCGAGGAAAGGGAAGTCACCTCGTGCTTTGTGTTTTGTGTCTATTATCCTTGGGTTTATCTCACACTTGGGGGCTAAATCCTTGCGATAACGTGCTCCTTTCCTTTCTCATTTCTTATATGTATCACTACCTTAAAGCAATCACCCCCGGTGAGGCGTGTGTGATCGCTTTAACATAGGGGGGCATACATCCCGTCCATATCTTTTCAAGATACTTGAAAATTTCTTGGTAAATTTAACCTTGCCTTGAAATTTTTTGATATCTTTCTTGCATGACTCATAGTGAGGGAACCTTACTACTGACAGTCATGGTCCTCCCTTGTGATCTTCCCTTTTACTTGGTCAATCAAAGTCGTAAGATCCTTAGTCCACTGGGGGCTTGGTGTATCTTGCCTCCTTGACGTGGTGAAAGTCTTTCAATGTTGTTTCCTTGTACTTTACCGGAGGTATGAGCATACATACTCCCGCTAAAGTGGGGGCTAAATGTAGCATCCTAAAATTGCGACACTTGCAATTTCGACTACATTTCGGTCTTCACGATGGCGACGCAACACGCAACCTGAATGGAGACCCCGAAACCTGATTATGACACTGAAAACTGCATTTTTCAAGCACCCTGGCCTGAACCTCCTTGCACCCTGCTGTCCCGGGAGGTGGGACCAGAGCGCCCAGCGCCCTGGTCCCTGGGTCCTATTTCCGGCCCGGTCTCCTAAGGGGTCTCGGGTCTTTTTGTTTGCAATTTGGAAATTAACTTTCCTGGTCGGCCTAAGGTCGGGAAAATCAGTCTATCAGCCCTAATTGACAAGTATATAAACTACATTTTCTCTCTCATTTTGGGGAGAAGATGAAAGTAAGAAGGACATATGTATACAAGCGTGGAAACTATACTAAAACATTCAAGCATTCAAGCATTCAAGCATTCCTTCTAAGTCTCCATTCAAGGCCAAGTGTTGCATTCAAGACAAGGATTCAACCATTGAAGAGGAGATCACATACTACATACTACAACAACATACAACATCTATACCTTCGCACATAAGGATACAAACATCCTTAGAACAAGGTATTAGTACTTGTTTTACATACATTTACATTTACAGCACTTGCTCATTTCTTGGTTAATTCCAAAACCGGGGTTTGACCTAAAGGCAAACCCCTAATCCCTAACCCCCCAATCGTCTTCGCTTTTCTGTGTGTAGGTTGCAGGTACGCGGCTGACATTGAAGATCTGGAATCCTTGTACAGAGACAAACAGATTCCCCTTCGTTTCGCGGATTTTTCGGAGGACCGTGGCGGTCGGGCGCCATCGTCCCGGTGACTTTTGCTCAAATTTGCAGGACAGCGCCGTATCGACATTTTACTGCTAATTCCAGGTCTGCAGCTTCATACTGTATTCCTATCTCAGTTTATAAGCGAATCTTTGTCACTTTCTATGCATTCCTAGCTCAATTCTTCTATGCACATTCTTTACAAAAGAGGGTAGCCTTGCTGTCATAACCCTGAAACACATTTTAGCATCCAATCTTGCATTGTGTGGGATTGGATCTTGTGGGTTTCAACCCCTCTTTTGAATGTAAAGTCTCTCCCCTAAGTGAAAACCATCAACCCTAGTGAATCTCCCTTCTCTCTCCTCGGAGTTGGAAGAGGGGAGAACAACTAGGGTTCAATCGTGATTTTCCGCTTTACAATAGTGTGTCGTGCTGATCTGGAAAAGATAAACCTGCCGGTGTAACCCTAGGTAACCCTGGACCTATTTGCCGATAAAATCAAATATGCAAATATGAATATATCAATGATTAATTTTTCAAAACAAAGTGTCCACATGATGTCTTCGACATTACCAGGTGTCTTCCATATCATTCCAAGTGTCGGTGATCATTATATCCTACCGGTGAACTATATACCAGTAACTGTGCAATAGTTACTTGCTTGCCGGTGAATGTTGCTGGATCTCCAAAGTGCTAGTGTTTTAGTAGGTGTTGACATCAATGACAAAACCATACCAAAATACCAATAGGTTGTACAAAAGTTATTACAATAAAACAATTCACAAGCAAATCAGTAACCAATGCAATATTTGTTTCAACATGTCAGCTTAATGCATTTATAACAATAATAAATTGTCTCCATAGTGTGTTGTTCTGATCTGGAATAGATAAGCCTACTGGTGTTTATCCTGGACCTATTTTCCGATAACAACAAATATGCAAACATGAATATACCAATGAACAAATCTCAAAGAAAAAGTGTCCAAACGATGTCTTCGACATAACCAAGTGTTTTCCATGTCATTCCATGTGTCGGTGAATATTATATCTCGTTGGTGAATAAGATACCAATGACTGTGCATAAGTCACTTGCTTGCTGGTGAACATTGTCAATTCTCCAAGTGCCAGTAGGCTGACCAAATTTGATAAGTGTTGACATCAATGAAAAAACCATATCAACATGTCCAAAATACCAACAATCTCTCCCTTTAGCATTGATGGCAACACAGGATGGAAAAACCATCAAAGTGCCAAAATAGAAATTCCAAATACTAAAAACCAACAATCTCCCAAAAGAGACCATAACCAGAAATGAAAATTCAAGTATAGAGAGTAATCAATCTCTCCCAAAATAACAATCTCCCCAAGGGATAAAGTCTGTCCCCCTAGGAGTAACATGTGTTTTTTCATATCAATCTCTCCCCCTTTGACATCAATTGCCAAAGCAATACAAAAACTAGGTTCAAATGCAAAATACCAACTTATTTAGTATACCAACTACTCCCCCTAAGAAGTAGCTCTCCTCATCAAAGCCGGAGTAAAAGATTTCTCTATTAGTTCTGTCAGTTGAGACAAACATCAACTATCTAAGTCTCTACCGATGGTGGTATGATCCCAAACTGATCTCTGAGATATTCAAAAGTCTCCTTAGGCAAAGGCTTAGTGAAAATATCTGCAATCTGCTCTTTAGTATTCACATAAACCAGTTTTACTTCTTTTGCTTCAACATTCTCTTTCAGAAAATTCAATTTGATAGAGACATGTTTAGTTTTAGAATGTAGTATCGGATTCTTAGATATATCAATTGTTGTTGTATTATCACAATAGATATTTATAGGTTCTTTGCATTTTACCTTTATGTCCTTCAACATTTGCTTAAGCCATAATACCCGTGTACAGTTAGTTGCCGCTGCAACATATTCTGATTTTGTTGTTGATAAACATGGGCAACTTTGTTTCTTTCTCATACAAGAAATTAATCTGCTTCCAAGAAAAAATGCTCTACCGGTGGTGCTTTTTCTGTCATCTACATCTCTTGCCCAATTTGCATTTGTGTATGCACATAATTCAAAGTTTTCACCTTTAGGATACCATAGGCCAAGATTTGTAGTGCCTTGTAAATACTAGAAAATCCTTTTTACCGTTGATTCATGATTTTCTTTAGGATTACTCTGAAATCTTGAAACAATGCATATTGCATTCATAATATTAGGTCTTGTTTGTGTCAAATACAATAGACCTCCTATCATAGATTTGTACCTAGTCGGATTAATAGGTGTAGATTCATCCCTTAGTGATAATTTATCAGTTGTAGTCATAGGTGTGCTTACCGGTTTAGAGTTTTCCATGCCCAATTTCTTTAGTAACTCCTTCAAGTATTTAGATTGACTCAAGAATATACACTTATCAGTCTGTGAAATCTGCAATCCTAAAAAGAATTTTATCTCTCCAATCATAGATGTGAGGCCCCACCTCGACTTAGTCTGACATTTCAGTGGTTTTTATATTGAGACTATTATGGATACTTATTTTTATGCATTTTGGATTTAGAACTTATATGATTTCATGATTTGGATAACATTGCTATATATTGAGGATTTATTTATATGCTTTATGATATAGAACACTACATGATTTTTGAATAGGATGAATTTGCGATGATAAATGTCGTTATTGAATTCACAAGACTTTACTAGGATAATATAATTATGATGTATGTTTAAGTGTGGATCAAAATTATGAGAATTAGGATGAATTGCTTTTGTGAAATTGCTTGGATATAAGATGTATTAAATTGTTCAGATGTAAATTGTATGCAAGTGATGATGTGTATTATTATTCTCATGATTTACATTATATGTGGTTATTTGAAAGTTACTAATGTGTAAATTGAGATGCGCAGGAAGTTATCCATGTGCCATGGAAATATTACGGAGAACCAAACCTAGACCTATGTATGTTCGTAAGCCAGGGTTTGTCTATTTGGAGAGACAACACCCCATTTGTGTTGTATTTTATTCATAACAGTATATGATGCATGTGTGTTAAGTGTTATTTAATTGATTTGTGTAAAATCCACAAGAGACGATTTCATGTATTAAATTGTAAAAGTGTTTTCTTTGTGTCACTTGACACGTGTGGATTTAAGTTTGAATTTTTATTTTTGTCTCTTGGTGGGAAAGTGTTCAACTAAAGTTGTTTTCAATTAATGTAACGTGATGTCATAAATACCTTGGGTAAAGAATCTTTGGGATGGTCAACATAGGTTTGACCCGAAAATAAACTTCAAAGGGGTTTAAAAAGGGTTAAATGAACACCTAGGGGTAGTTTAATAGGGTTTCCTAAAGCCCATAAGGTATACCTAAGGGTTATGGGTAATTTAAGGCAAGTTTCTACTCCCAAGTGACCTTTTAGACACCCTAAAAATTGACTTTTCTGAGTTGTGCGAAAATTGAAATTAGAAGATTGAACCTAGTTGTAAACTTTCCTTTTCGAATGAGAGTTCCCTTTCCCATTCTATCTTACCTTCCTCTTTAGTTTTTAGAGACTTGTGAGAACTCTCACAATGGGCTTCTTAAGCAAGAATTAGAAAATTTGTGGGTAATCACCCACTCTCCATTTTTAGAGACAAGAGAAATTTTGAAAAGAATAGACTAGATTTCGAATAGAGAATTTTGGCTAAGGGTAGAAGGAGAAGAACCATGGAATTGGGTAGCTCATCCTCAACAAAACTAACCTACCTTTGGCAGATTAAGGTTGGTTGCATTCTTCTTAAAATGACTTCTTTTTGCATGTGTTTGAAAGTAATGTTGGTGTAAAAGATTTGCTTTCTTGTATGTTCTTTTGGGAATTTCATTTGGTATTTTGTGTTATGTATTGTATGTGTTTTTTGGGAGTCATCAAGACCTCTTACTCTTGGGAGAGAAAAGGAATCTTATGGGTGGTAGCAGTGACAACCCTCGAGTGAGAGACTCTCATTATGAGAGCGATCACAAGGGATTTTGTGTGACCCTTGATGTATGGCTTGTTTGTGCAATGGGGGTCATAAGGAGGGAAATAAGGCATGAATGCCTTGGGGGGCATAAGGATTTAAGGGGTTGCTATTCTTGATGTATTTGGTGTGCCATGAGGTGGCTACATGTTTTCCATACTTGCAATTCTCCTCAGGGTATTTGGTCCACTACCACCCTTAAAAAGGCCATCACCAAGGTGTGGTGCAGTGTAGCCGGAATGGGAGTGTGTTTGAATTTATGTTCATTTTGTCCCTTTGTGTTTGCATGTTTGTTTCCCATCTAGGGTTTGGTTCTCCGAGCTCGAGGGTGGCTACCAGTTAGCCTATGCTAGGAGGTGAGCACTCCATGGTCATAGTTTTGATTTACATTGCAGGATTGTTGGAAGAAAAGAGTAGGACAAGTGGAAGGTTGCAGGAAATTTATTTGTAAATGTAATTTTTATTTGAAAAAAAAAAAAAAAGTCCTCATTTATTGGAAATGAGAGATCCATTGTACAGTGATAAAAGTGTTATCTTGAAATACGTTTTCTTTAAAAAAAAGAAGTTGTATTATTTTAGTATGCTATTTATTGCAGAAAAGAATTGTGCATTTATAAATTTAGAATTTTTCCAAAGTTCAAAATATTATATTTGATGTGTTTTTATTAAATTGCAAAGCAAGAAAGTTATTTAATTCTTATGCATTCAAAATAAATAAAAATAAAAAAAAAATAATGAGATTAGTGTTGCATGCATATTATAGGCTGCATATAAATCATTTAAATTATGTTTTCTGTAAATGCACTTTAGAACAGAATAGTTCTAGAAAATTATCTTTTCGTTTATTTCAGAAATTAGTATCTAGATAGATAGTTTATCTAGTAAATGTAAAATTTTAACTTGTTAAATTTGCTGTGTGAAATTAACTATGATCAGTCAGTTACTTTATGCCTAGGATAATCCAAATCTGTCTTTTTATTAGTTGCTGTAGATTTTTGCAAAGTCTGTAAATTTATTTATTTCAAAAATGATAATCACAATTCTAATATAGTCTTTATTAAATAAAATCTAGATTATTTAGTTGCTGGCAAAACTATTAAATCTAGTCATGTATATAGCAGAAGGTAGAAATAAAATACCTGTATAATTATTGCTTAGAAAAAATATACCCTTGTTGTAAATGAATTAGGAAATTATTAATCCATTTTTATTTTTTATATATCTAAAATCAGAATACTAGGACCTATTTATTTCATAATTGTTGTCATATAAAATATATATATTTATAATTGACATACAGATTACATGTATATCATTCTATATATATTTATATAAAATGCACTATTATAAATGATCACCAAAAAAAAATGTATTTATGTCTGCATGGATATAAAAAAGCTATATATATATATATATATATATATATATATATATATATATATATATATATATATATATATATATATATATATATATATATATATATATATATATAGATATATATATATATATATATATACATATACATATATATATATATACATATACATATATATATGTGTATATATATATGTATATATATATATATACACATATACATATACATATGTATATATATTTTTATATATATATATATATATAATTATATTTTAAAAAAAAATAACAAATTAAATTTTGTTTTAAATAAAAAATATATATATATAATTTAAAACTTGTTGGGGCTCAGCCCCTACGGCTTACCCCGTAGGGCGGCCCCTCCGTTCTGTGGGTGCAGGCTCCCCAGTGGCGGCCGTAGCCGCCACTGTGGGCCGCAACCCATAGTGGAAGGCCTCAGCCTCCACTGTGTGCAACGACCCACAGCGACAACGTTGTCGTCCCTGTGGGGAGCAAGCCCCTCTACGCCCGCCCACTGTCAAAATCGTCGTCACCTCCCTTACTGCAAACTCAGTTGAATCCACCATGGCCGCCGCCTGAGCTCACCCTGCAAACAAAGAAAATATAATGGAACCCTAGCTCGGTTAGGGCTAGGGTAAACAAGTAAAGAGAAATATAAAAAAATATAATACAGAGGCATATATTTATATGCATATAATGAAGTGGGGTGTAAAAAGAAAAAATATTTAAAGAGAAAATAAAAAAAGGGTTAGGGTTGCATGGAGATGAAATATATATATATATATATATATCATATTAGAATATTATTGCAAGGTTTTAAATAAATATATGAATGAATATATATATATATATATATATATATATATATATATATATATATATATATATATATATATATATATATATATATATATATATATATATAAGTGGAGTTGATATGAATTAAATATTAATGGGAAAAAAATTACCCTTTTATAATAAAAGAAAAAGGTGATTAAGGATTAAATATCAAAAGGAAATAATATTACTCCTTATTTGTAGTTGAGATTATTGGGATGTTATAAAATAAATGATAACGGGATTAATATTTATTTTATTGAGATAATTGAATTTGATTTTAACACAGCTATTATTTAATTGTGAGTCTAAAAAGGGTTGAAATATTTATAAATTGAAAACTATGGATTATTATAGACTTTTAATTAATTTAAATTTAGATGTCTGAAGATTTAACCCCTAGGGAAATTCAATCCTAAATGTCTCTTAATGGGCTAAAGGGTAAATTTTTAACCCTCCTAGACATAGATGCATGTGATTAGACACTATAGGAAAATATGCATTTGCAATTATGATCACCCTTTCTGTTGACCTAGTTTAATTTACTACATAGGTTGGACAAGTAAAACTAATCATTAGAACTCCACTTTTATTTCAATACTTCAGGTTACTTGAGCTAGTTAACTCTAAACATAGTTAAAACATAACATGTAGGATATTTCAAATTAGTCAAATTAATGTTCTGAGTTATGGTTTTTTTTTTAAAAATGTATCCCGTTCTTGCCCTAAATTTTGGGCATGACAATAGACATTTCAAATTCTTGTTGCATTTCAATAGAAAAGTCTTTACATAATCCATCTTCTCCTCCAAAGATTATATCATCAACAAAAACTTATATAACCAAGATGTCATCATTAGTCACTTTATAGTATAAGTTTATGTCAACATTACCTTTAGAAAAACCAATCTTCAAAAGATATTTATCCAATCTAGCATACCAAGCTCTTGAAGCTTGCTTCAACCCATACAAAGCTTTCCTTAACTTGCAAACCATATCTTTGTTATCTGTCAAAGAAAATCCATCAGGTTTCTCAATGTAAACTTCTTCTTCAAGATCTCCATTCAGAAATGCACATTTAATATCCATTTGATATACTTTGTAGTTCTTGTGTGCTGCAAAAGCCAAGAATAATTTGACTACCTTAATTCTAGCTACCGGTGCAAAGGTTTCATTGTAATCAACTCCTTCTGTCTGTGAATAACCCTTACACACTAGTATTTCTTTATTTCTAATCTTACATACCAGGGTGTCTTTGTTTGTTGTTGTTCTTTAGTTACAGTGGAGTTTTTAGATGATTCCAGTGTAACTAAATCTTCATTCTGTATCGGTGTAGGTTCATTTGTCAGTATCTCTATTGCCAATTTAGAGTCTATATACCTTGAAGTTCCTCTAAACTGTTCATCAATTTTTCACATTTGTACTCTCAACAATTTTCTACAATCTCTTGTTAAAACATCTATATGCCTTGCTCTTAGATGAATAACCAAGAAATATTCCCTCATCACTTCTACGATCAAATTTCCCAATGTACTCATCTCTTCTAATATAGCATTTACTTCCAAATATTCTCAAATATTTAAGAGTAGGAGTAATGCCAAACCATAGTTCATGAGGGGTCTTACCAGTTTCACCTTTGATGTGAACTTTGTTGAATGTGTAAACTGTTGTGCTTACTGCCTCTCTCCAATATACATGTGGTAGATTTTCTTCTGATAACATACTTCTAGCTGCATCCAAGATAGTTCTATTTTTCCTTTCTATAACTTCATTCTGCTAGGGTGTCCGGGGTGCTGATAACTGTCTTCTGATTCCATTTACTTCACAGAATGTATTAAATTCCTTAGATGTAAATTCACCTCCTTGATCTGATCTCAGACATTTGATTTTTTTTTGTTTCATTTTCCACCATTGCTTTGAATAGCTTGAATTCCCCAAGTGCTTTTGATTTTTCTCTAAGAAAAGTAACCCAACACATTATAGAATAGTCATCAATGATTAGCATGAAATATCTATCACCTTCTAAGCTTTTAGTTCTAGCTGGACCACATAAGTCAATATGAATTAAGTCAAGAGCACTATTGGATTTTTTTGGAATACTTTTAAAAGATTCTCTAACTTGTTTTCCAAATTGACATTCCTTATATACTAGATTGTGAGGCTTAACAATCTTAGGTAAGTCTCTAACTGTTTTAGTTGTACTGATTTTCATAATACAATCAAAATTTACATGACAAAGTCTCTTATGCCATAGCCAACTTTCATCAATATGCGCAATCAAGCATGTCTTTTCATTGTTATTCAAGTGAAAGATATTACCTCTAGTTTGATTACCAGTTGCAATTTCCAAACCAGTTTTGTTCATAATTTTGCATTTCCCATTCTTGAATTGTAACTAAAATCCTTTTTCAACTAATTGACCAACATTCAAAAGATTATGATTTAAACCTTCAACGTAGTAAACATTGTCAATATTATGTTTACCATCAAGAGATATAGTACCTTTACCTTTGATCAAACAAGCTTTATCATCTCCAAATCTTACTAGACCTCCATTATATTCTTGAAAAGTCAAGAATTTACTTTTGTCACTAGTCATATGATATGAACATCATGAATCAATGATCCATTCATCCTTAACTTCTATTTTAGCTACCAAGGCCTGGTCTACCTGTTGAACAGTAGGTGTTGGTTGATCTTCTATTATAGCAACAAAGCCCCATCCATTGTCTGTCGGATCCTCATCGAGATCATCAATGACTCCTTCATCAGCAAGATAACAAGACTTGTCTTTATTCTTCGTAAATCTATATCTCTAATATTCAGGGTTAGGCTTGTATGTTCTTCTAGCTTCTTCTTTCAATCTTGCATGTCTATCGGGGCATGTTGAAGCCGTATGACCAATCTTATTATAGTTAAAACATTTAAAGGGCGCTTTACCTTCATACTTACTTCCAACTGGACCTTTAGGCATTTTCCTTGCAAATAGTGCTTCAAGTTCTTCAAGTTCTTCATTTTCTTTCCTGCTTTCTTCAATTTCTCTTTCATAAAAGGCTTTCCAATTAGACTTGTCAAATGATGATGATGCGGATGTTGTTGATGCCTTAAAAGCTAAAACTATCTTTAAAGTAGCAATAGGACCAAATTCCACAATTTCAAAAGCTAAAAATTTTCTAATCAATGTATCTCTAGTTACTGATGTATTAGGCATTGTTCTTAACTCATTTATAGCAGTAACTTTCCTTTTGTATGCCGATGGCAACCCTCTTTAAACTTTTGAAACAATTTCATCTTCACTTAAGGTTCCTCCACAACATTTAATACCCAAAACAATTTCATTAACTCTTTCCATAAAAGCATAAATCCTTTCATCTTCTTCCATTTTCAAATTTTCATACCTGACCCGGAAACTCTCAAGTTTTGCAATTTTGACTGTGGAATCTCCTTCATTCAATGTTTCCAAATGGTCCCAAATAGCTTTAGTAGTAGATCTATCTGATAATCCCATGATTTGTTGATCTGATAATGCACTCAAAAGTGCTTCTCTTGCTTTGCCATCATTTTCTTCATCTTTTCCTAAGGTTGGTGTATTAGGTTGACCAGGAGTAGGAGTAGTATAGCCATTCTTTGTAACTTCCTAGATGTCCTTTCCAATGCAATTCAGATTTTTTTCCATCCCGATCTTCCATATGCCATAGTTGGTTCCATCAAGTTTAGGATTGTCCTTCCTGAAATAGTTAGAAGACATTGGATCTCCTCAAGTTGTTAAACTTTTGCAAAAAGAGGAGTAGGCTCTGATACCAATTGTTAGGTCTTAGAGACAACTGAGAGGGGGGGGATGAATCAGTTGTCAAATAAATTCAAACCAAAAATAACTTAACCAAACTTAATGCTTAATACCGGTAAACCAAACTTAATGCCGGTAGAGAGTTTATTAGTTAATTGTAGTACCGATAAAGATTAATGCATGAAACAGAAAGACAATAACATCCACAACACACAACACCAATATTTGTACATGGAAACCCTATAAGGGGAAAAACCACAATGGGAAACCTTACCCACAATCAGATGATACTACTGCAGATAGTATGTGTATACAATAGGGGGTCTACACATGCAAAAAGGCCAAGCGCCTAGAGCTCACTGCTCAAACACAAATGGTAGTCACACTGACTATAATTGGATGGTTAAATCCAATAATAATGTACTGCTCAAAATACAATCTTTATATGCTGGATTCAGTACCAGTTTAGTTCTGATATGTCTTCACAAAAACCTTCCCTCAACCTTCAAGTGATGTTTGCGTGTATTGCTCTGCTTATTCTCATATATACCTTATTACAATCCTTTTTGCATTTTCATTCCTTACATTTTTCTTCGATCAAATAAGATCTTACATATATATCGAAGCATAGGACCAAAATGTATAGGTTGGCTTTACAAAAGATATTACAATAAAACAATTTACAAGTAAATCAATAACCAATGCAATATCTGATTCAACATGTCAGGTTAATGCATTTATAACAATAATAAATCATCTCCATAGTGTGTCATGTTGATCTGGAATAGAGAAGCCTGCCGATGTTTATCCTGGACCTATTTGCCAATAACAGCAAATATGCAAACACGAATATACCAATGAACAAATCTCCAAGACAAAATTTCCAAATGATGTCTTCGACATAACCAAGTATTTTCCATGTCATTCCAAGTGCCGGTGAACAATATATCCTGTCGGTGAATAAGATACCAATGACTGTGCATAAGTCACTTGCTTGCTGGTGAACATTGTCAATTCTCCAAGTGTCAATAGGTTGACCAGAGTTGATAAGTGTTGACATCAATGACAAAACCATATCAACATATCCAAAATACCAACAATCTCCCCCTTTGGCATTGATGGCAACACAAGATGGAAAAACCATCAAAGTGCCCAAACAGAAATGCCAAATACCAAAAACCAACAATCTCCCAAAAGAGATCATAACCAGAAATCAAAATTCAGGTATAGAGAGTAATCAATCTCTCCCAAAATAACAATCTCTCCCCAAGGGATAAAGTCTCTCCCCCTAGGAGTAACATGTGTTTTTCCATATCAATCTCTCCCCCTTTGACATAAAATGTCAAAGCAATACAAAAACTAGGTTCAAATACAAAATACCAACTTATTCAATATACCAACTACTCCCTCTGAGAAGTAGCTCTCCTCATCAAAGTTGAAGTAAAAGATTTCATTATTAGTTCTGTTGGTTGATGGAAAACATCAACTATCTAAGTGTCTACCGGTGGGGGTATGAACCCAAGCTGATCTCTGAGATATTCAAAAGTCTCCTTAACTAAAGGCTTAGTGAAAATATCTACAATCTGCTCTTTAGTATTCACATAAACCAGTTTTACTTCTTTTGCTTCAACATTCTCTTTTAGAAAATTCAGTTTGATAGAGATATGTTTAGTTTTAGAATGTAGTACCAGATTATTAGATATATCAATCGTTGATGTATTATCACAATAGATAGTTATAGGTTCCTTGCATTTTACCTTTATGTCCTTTAACATTTGCTTAAGCCATAATACCTATGTAGAGCTAGTTGCTGTTGCAACATATTTTGATTCTGTTGTTGATAAAGATGTGCAACTTTGTTTCTTACTCAACCAAGAAATAAATCTGCTTCCAAGAAAAAATTCTCTGTCGGTGGTGTTTTTTCTGTCATCCACATCTCCTGCCCAATTTGCATCTGTGTATCCACATAATTCAAAGTTTTCATCTCTAGGATACCATAAACCAAGATTTGTAGTCCCTTGTAAGTACCGGAAAATCCTTTTTACTGTTGATTCATGATTTTCTCTAGGATTACTCTGAAATATTGAAACAATACATATTGCATTCATAATATCAGGTCTTGTTTGTATCAAATACAGTAGGCCTCCTATCATAGATTTGTACCTAGTTGATTTAACAGTTGTAGATTCACCCCTTGGTGATAATTTGCCATTTGTAGTCAGATGTGTGCTTACCGGTTTAGAGTTCTCCATCCCAAATTTCTTTAGTAACTCATTCAAGTACTTGGATTGACTCAAGAATATACCTTTATCAGTCTGTGAAATCTACAATCCTAAAAATAATTTTATCTCTCCAATCATAGACATTTCAAATTCTTGCTACATTTCAATAGAAAAGTCTTTACATAATCCATCTTCTCCTCCAAATATCATATCATCAACAAAAACTTCTATAACCAAGATGTCATCATTAGTCACTTTATAGTATAAGTTGTTGTCAACATTACCTTTAGAAAAATCAATCTTCAAAAGATATTTATCCAATCTAGCATACCAAGCTCTTGGAGCTTGCTTCAACCCATACAAAGCTTTCCTTAACCTGCAAACCATATCTTTGTTATCTATCAAAGAAAATCCATCAGGTTGCTCAATGTAAACTTCTTCTTCAAGATCTTCATTCAAAAATGCACATTTAATATCCATTTAATATACTTTGTAGTTCTTGTGTGTTGCAAATGCCAAGAATAATCTGACTGTCTCAATTATAGCTATTGGTGCAATGGTTTTATTGTAATCAATTCCTTCTTTCCGTGAATATCCCTTACACACTAGTCTTGCTTTATTTCTGATTACCTTACCATCTTCATTAAGTTTGTTTCTGAATACCCATTTTGTTCCAATTACATTTTTGTCTTTAGCCCTGGGAACTAATGTCCATGTTTTCTTCTTCTCAATTTATTCTAATTCTTCTTCCATAGCTTTAATCTAGTGTTTATATTTACATGCTTCATTAATTGATGTTGGTTCAATTTGAGAAATAAGACATACCTCTTCATTTGCTAGTCTTCCTCTTGTCATAACTCCTTGATACTTGTTCCCAATTATCTGATCTTCAGAATGGTTCAAGCTTACATACCGAGGTGTCTTTATTTGCTGTTGTTCTTCAGTTATAGTGGAGTTTTGGAGAAATGAGAGGCTTTCAAAGTTCACAGGGACCATGACGGTGAGTGGGGTGAAGTAGATTTAGGGCTGGGGGTTTATAATTGGAGGGGAAGGGGTAAATCTATCTCATTTGCACCTATCTCCCTAGCAGTTTGGAGCTTTGATAGTGACCTTAGGTGAAGGAGTGAGCAACAGTCATCATGGTTGTGCCTATAACAGATCACTGGCTAGAGCGAATCCAACGATACCAGCGGCCAGAGGACTACAGACCGTTGGTATGCAAATGTTTCTTTTGATGCATTTTTAGCATGTTTTTTCAAGTGTCAAAGTCCAAAGAAGACAATAGCGCTAGACCTGTGTTTTAGCGGTTTTGTCCCATAAATTAGCACTATTGTGCCACAATGGCGCTTGTGGATAGTTGGTTTAGCGCGTTTGTTATTGTAGCACAGTTTCATCATAAGTATAGCGCTTTCATAGTTCTAGCACTTTTGTTTAATTGTAGTGGCGCTGTAGACACCCAAAATTGTCCAGTCTAATTAAATAAATATTTTATTTATTTAATTATCTAAGCCTAATTCTTCTATTAATTAAATAAATCCTTATTTATTTAATTAATTCATTTATCCTCTTCTAGCCTTATTTCTCATTTAAATAAATACATTTATTTATTTAAATTATCCTTTTCCTAAATTAAATAAATATCTTATTTATTTAATTGATCCCACTTCTTCTATTAATTAAATAAATTTTTACTTATTTAATTAATTCATTAGCCTTTTCTACCTACGACACATGTCATTCATCTCTTAATTCATACACTACCTACCCCTCTCATTATTTTATTATTTCTTTTACCTACCCTCTAATCATAGCCGACCTCCTTTTACACCTCTCAATCTTATCCCTCCATTTCATATAGTGTCTTCTATATAAGGAGATGTTTCCTTCATTATCAAACCCTAATCAATCATTTCTAATCAATCATCCTAATGAGCTAACTACTTGATCAATTGGCTACACTACGATCCTACTTGCAACCACATTCCGTTCTTTGTTGAGCTCTTGTGCATATAAAATCTGAGAGCAAATATATCAAGCAAGATCAATGGAGATAGGAAGAATGCAGATCAAAACCCTATTGGACATGTGATGGTATAATCTTTGTAATTTCATGTGATTTGCATTGTCTCAGGTAATCTTCATATGTTATGGTGGATCTTTGTTGATTGTTAGGCTAGGGTTTTGTGGTTGAATTCATTTAGCCTTTCAATATTGTTATTATTGTTATCCATTTTCACCATATACAGGCGCGTTTGTTATGAAATAGCGTATTTCTATAGTTTTGGTAGCGCCAATGTTTTTCTAGCGCTTTTGTACATTAGTTGTAGCGCTATTGTCAGCAGACTGGCCCGATTGTGATAGATGCCCCAGTATTAGATAAAATATCACTTGATGTCTATGTTGATTGATTGATTTGTTGTTTTGGTGAATCATAGAAGCCCTATTGAGACTAGGTTATTGTGATAAATGCATGTTGTAGTCTAGGATTGCCATAACTGATTACCTGTTGAGACCCAAAGATACTTGATCAAAAAGTATCTATTGGTAGTCTAAGTTGAAACTTAAGAAATTTTGTAGAAAAACAATAGATATTTGTTGATATGTGTAGGAGGAGCTACCCATCTTGCAGATGTGAGAGCAACATCTAGCATCATAGTAGCTATGTGAGCAATTGTCTGAGTTGGATATTGATTGTGTGAGTGTGACTGGATTATACTAGATGATGTATGTGCCCATGATTTGGATGAATCACGGATTGCTAAAAGCACTA
Organism: Cryptomeria japonica; assembly: GCF_030272615.1. Classification (NCBI taxonomy): domain Eukaryota; kingdom Viridiplantae; phylum Streptophyta; class Pinopsida; order Cupressales; family Cupressaceae; genus Cryptomeria; species Cryptomeria japonica. The sequence continues at coordinate 694,144,893 of NC_081415.1, read as the reverse complement.
GCCGAGCAGTGGCATAGTGATACATTATTGTTTCATCTAGTGATGGGAGAGATGTCGGTTACCTTGGAGGACGTGTGGAAGATGCTGTAGATTTTGATCAGAAGGGAGCTTGTGACGTATGATCGCCACCTGGGGACAACAGCCTTACGAATTATATTTTCCAAGGATGGCTTTGTGGCTTGGGAGGACATAGAAGTGCTCTATGAGCCACTACCATCAGTGCTAGTAGGTATTGTTAGGGGTTTTCTTTACCCCAATTGACATTTGCATGGATTGGTTGTTGGTTGGGACTAGGTGCTAGAGTAGATGGTTACAGAGGGGACCCATTATGCATGGGGTCCATATGTGTGGGTGCACCTCTATAGGGACTTGAATGAGGTAGTGTATCGGGAGAGTAGATCACTGGGTGTAGGGATCACGTTGTTACACATCTGGGCTTGGGAGCACCTGCCAATCACACAACCAATGTGTATGAGGTTTAGGGCGATAGATCAGCCCTATGTATTTATGTATGGAGGTTTGATGACCCAACCCCATTTGGGGAAGTTGGAGTTTTATAATCATGCATTAGATGACTTAGATAGGGTCATATGGAGGCCTTACACTGATTGTGAGCCCTGGGAGGATGATGGAGAGGCCTTACCATATGTATATGTGACTCAATTTTTGATTGGTTGCACATCCCATATTGTGGAGAGATAGTTGCCAGGGAGAGTGATGAGACAGTTTGGGCGGAGGTAGAATATGTCGAGGGGTTCAGAGGAGTATGCATGGGTAGTGCGGGAGAGATTTTAGTGGGGGCCAATTTTTCCCTATGATCAGGCTCTTGCGGAGTTCCAGATATTATAGGCGAGACCATTGTAGATGAGGCCATAGATTGGAGATGTAGGGGTGATAGAGGAGTATACACAGTATTGTGCCACTCATCTAATTCCATAGATCTTAGATCCCGCAAAGCCCATGCCACCATTTGAGGATGAAAGAGCATTGCGACAAGGGAGGAGGAGGAGATTAGGTAGGGGTGGCAGAGGTGGGGGAGGTGGATTTGGAGGTGGAGCAGGTGGAGGAAAACAGTTACAGAGGAGAGGAAGAGGTGGGCAACCATTACGTCTATCACAAGGTCCATTGATACAGAGATCAACTAGAGCAGGAGCGAGAGATGTTGGTGGTGTAGAGGGAGATGATGACACAATGGAGATGGGACAGAGAGTCATAGGTGGTGGAGATGAGACGATAGAGATGGGATAGGGAGCCGTAGGTGGGGGAGAGGGAAACCTATGAGATGTGGTCATATTACGGTTGTAGACTCGTCTGACAGTAGCCGATGCGCACATATGAGATTTAGAGGCACAGCTGGAGGACACAGATGGAGAGATTGCAGCTAGGGATGTCCAGCTTTTTACATGGCGGGTCGAGTTGATTGTTGTTGTGCGAGAGATAGATGATGCAATGGATAGAGTGTGAGTTTTGGGGGGAGTACAGGGACAGGGTCTGACAAGGGAGAAGTTGAGGGACATGCGATGGTCTCAGGAGGAGATAGATTATTGACGGGGATTATATGATCAGGTGGTACCGAGTAGTCAGCGAGCGATGAGCTTTTCCTGGATGCGGTGGGCGAGATTAGAGCGGTCTTAGAGGGGTTAGAGTAGTGGTGGTGTGATGGGGCCTCCTCGGCGAGATGGTGAGGGTGTTGGGGGAGCAACATCTAGCTAGAGTGTCATTTGAGGTGCTTCTGTGCATTATTACATTGTGATTCGAGTGATACCTAGATGGCTCTTGGTAGCCGATATTTTGGACTTCATTGTATTATGATACATGTGTTCTTTTTTATGCTATATATGATGAGATCTCAATTATGTGGTGATGATATTTTTTCTTTATGCAAGATTATGATATGATTTATGTCTAGATACATGATATGGAGATGTTTTCTTTCTAGATGTACATGTTGATGATATGATTTCTATATATGTATGATATGGATGATATGCTAATATGTGGATGCAGGTTAATAGATGTATGATATTTTTTTGTAATGATATTAATGTGATTAAATGATGATGATTTATGCTAAATGATGAGATTATATAATGAATAATGATATTTGATAGATAATATTGTATATGTTGAAATGATGAGATAATGATGTGAGTAAACTATGCATTTTAAGATGAATCTAAATGAATGAAATGATTATAAAAATGTCATGTATGTTTTTAAATGAATGCACTTATGATGAATAGACAAATGCACTTAAATGAATAAAATGAATGCACTTAAATGAGTAAATGAATGCTCTTATTGATTTGAACTACAACTAAATGAAGGAATGAATGCACTTAATGAATCTTGTTGGAATTTGCCAAGATCAAGAGGTCAATGAAATGTACAAAATAGAGACATAATATGAGACAAGAATAAACTATATTCTCATCAATAGAAATGATCAATAACAAGATGTTCTATAGTTGTTTACAATGAATAGAGGCCTTCTTATATAGGCAAGGCTAGGGATATGTATGAGCACACAAACATGACATGTGGCTCAATAAGAAACAAGGGTAGGTAGGAGAAATAATATAATATTCCACATGAGGTGGATCACCCACCGAAGGTGGAATTATCACTCCACAATAAGTGGATATGATAGTGTAATAACAAGATCAACACCATAAAAGGTGGAATTTCTCCTACACACACTATCCCACTGTGGCACAAACACCCAAGTGTCTCATATCCAAACTACTATGAAATGCATTATCCTAAGTAAACTTAAGTAAGTGTAATAATATCCAAGATGAATAATTATTTACACCAACACCCCCCCTTAAGTGCAACTTAGGGGAATGCACTTAAGTCTACAATGCAACTAAGCAATGCAAGATAGGTCCCGGCTACGAGGCCATGTTAGGTACCCATGTACAAATGCAAATGCATGCAAACCAATGCAATGAAATCTCTCACAAAGTGGGGAAAGAGAGAAAAACCCAATGGGAAAAAACCCTCCCCCAAAAGAGAGAAGAAAGCTATACAAAAAACTCTCAAAGAAGTATGTGAGGAACAAAACCCCATGTGAGGAAAAAGTCCCCCCCATATGAGAGAAGAAGAGAAGTCAAACTGTGATCCTCCCTCAATGAAGAATCTGCACCAATGGAAGAAGCTCAATGTATGAAGAAACTGCTCCACGAACGTCGAACAACATTCCTCCCCTTAGGAAGAAACAAAACCAAAGGTGTATCCATGAAGTCTCCCCAATCATGAAGGGAAGATGTATGAAGAAAACTCATGATGAATGGAATCTCTGAAAACTGCTCAAGTGTCCCCATGTTGATGCTGAAAGATACCCCCTCCAAAGGTGGTAAACTGTGCCACACTGCTGAAAAAGGCACTCCAAGATCTAGTGGAGATGGATGTAGAACATGTCCCAAAGACTCATATGTCTCCTCAAAACATAAAGAGACCTCCTCCAACTGCTGTACCTAAGTATCCACAATCATGTCAACCTCGAAAGAATGATCATGTAGAGAATGAACAAGAGGGTCAGAGTGTGCCCTCGCAACAATCGAAGAAGGATCACCTTCATCAAAGAGAAGATGAATGTCATCAATGATGTCTCCCAAATCTGCAATGTAGGATTCCACAAACAAACCTGTAATATCTGTCAAGTAATCATCCCATGAATCTAAAGCTAGAAGACAATGAATATCCTGCTGCACTAAATCACATGAAGGCAAAACTGTCGCACTATCTGCATCATCAGGTGCAATAGGTGATATGATATCAATAGGAGGAGATGAAATGCAAGACTCAAGAATGGGGTTACATGTGAGAATCCCCATGTTCAAGTGTCCAAAGTTCTCCTCAAAATCTGAACTATCACAATAAGTGTGATCATCATGTGTAGAATCATCAATTGTGAAATCATCATCATCAACAAAATTTGAAAAGGAGTATAACCGAGATGCATGATCAACCACCCCAGTTGCAACAATAGCTCTAGTCTCCATGTCTCTAATGAAAACTGAGTCAGGTGTGAACTCCACAACTCTCTTAGTTGCGCCATGTGTGATTTGATAGATAGAAAGGAGATTGTTTGTCAAGTGGGGTACACACAACACATCATTGAAGGAGTTATCCCCAATGTCAATAGATCCTTTCCCAATCACATCCATGTATGTATGATTGCCCATCAAAATCTGTGGCATGGTGCAAGGCTCAAATATAGAGAACATAGACTGCGAAGATGACATATGATGAGAAGCCCCTGAATCTAGAAGCCATCTCTCTGAATCATGACTGATAGTAGCACATAGAGCTTTTCCTTTTCTTATTCCAAAAGAGTGAGTCTTCCCACTTGTAGAAGCCATGAATGCTTGGCCTTTTCCTTTTGAATGTGAGGAAGTGGAAGTTGATGAATCATCCTTCTTGTAGACTTTAGGCAAATCAATGTTATGCTTTTTGATGATATGTGTAAGCTCATCAATCTTCTTAGAATGACAATGATGCTCCTCATGACCAATCTTTTTACAATAAGCACAAGTAGGTCTCTCTCTCTTTGGTGAATTATCTCTCTTGGAAGAGGATGAATCTCCTTGTTGTGGAGAAGATGGTGCTTTGTCTTTAGGCTTTGATTGCCATTTCTTCTTGTTTGAGTTGTCCTTTCCTTGATTTCCTTTGTTCCCTTGATTTGCCACTATTGCTTGAGACTTAGAAGTCTTAAGAATGCCCATGCTTATCAACTTAGTTTGTTCCATCATCAACATTTCATTGAAAGCATCAAATGTAGGCATTGTGTAGCTTGAACCCATTGTCATCCTATGGGTTTGGAAACTAGAAACAAATGCTGCATATTCTTGTGGAAGCTTGCCTATCAAGTTGAATATCAATTGAGTATCCTTCTTATCAATGCCACAATCTTTGAGTTGTGCCCTCAACTCATTTGCCTTAGTGACATAATCTTGTATAGTATCAAAGTTCTTGGGATCTAACATGGTGAGATCACTATCAATTTGATATCCCCTAATCTCATCAACTTGACCATACAAGTCTTGAAACTTTTGCCAAGCATCCTTGATTAGAGTACATTTCTCAATATGGAAAATGAGATCCTTTGATACATACTTTCTTAAGGTACCAATTGCCATGATATTTTTAGTGAGCCAATCTAAGTGACCAACTGGATCAGCCTTAGGATCAGCTGGAGCAACAATAGTTCCATCAATGTAATGAGTGAGTCCTTTTTGCATAAGTTTACTCCATGCATCAGTTTTCCAAGTAGCATAATTATGTGGAGTTAAGAGAGGAAACTTAGAAGAACCCATAGCAGCAAAAAGGAAGGAACACAAGAGCACAAAAGCATAAGAGACACCCCCCCTAAAGTGATGATTTTGGCACTTTATACTTAGTGCGATTACAATGAGCCACTTGCAAAACAAGGCAAAGTGGACTTATGATGCAAATTTTACAACTTCTCAAATGAGATACAAGAGACTTCAATCAATAGTGCAATGAATCTAACTGAGATTCAAGCAAATATACAAGTACCAAGAGAGCCAAAAATGGCCAAGATCTGAAAGTACAATTTCTACTTACAATGGCATCAATCTGATAGCATCATGTGAAAGTAGAGGAAAAAATATGTACTTTCAAAAAAAATGGCACCTAAAAAGGAGGTCAGATGACCCCAAACGAAGCCTCTGAAGTTGCAAAAACTAGGATTACTCAGGTACAGTCACCAAAAACTGCATTTTATGAAAAATCTGTGCATCAAAATCAAAAAATTTCTTCACCACTATGGAGAGCACAAAATTCTAGCCCATTTCAAAAAAAATTGCACCCAAAAAGGAGCAAAAATGAGCAAGTTATGGCCATTTGAAGTTGAACTGCAAAATCAAAAATGCCAATGAGAGGGGGTCCAAAAATTTTCAAACCCTGCTGATGTGGCACTGACATCAGCAAGTCACAGGGTTAAATTTGATGGCCGTCTAACCATCGTAAAAAACTTCGCCCCTGCTGACTGGACGTCCGTACTGTACGGACAGATGGCGTGGCTGGCTGACTGTGTATACCGTACTGTACGGATTTGCTGACTGGGCAGACTGAGTGGTAGGTTGTGTGGCATCCATATGGATGATGTGGCATATGGAAAACCTGACTGTGCGTACGGAAGGTACCCGCAGGCCAGTGGCCTCCTGCCACGTGGCGGACGCGGGTTCGCCGATTTGGTTGACCTGTGTCCGCGTGGCGGAGGAGTTGGCGCTGCCTGAGAGGAAGCCGGCGGTTACGGACGAGCGGTGCCGGCGGAGATGGGCGAGCGGAGGTGATGGCCGGCGGGGGCCGGCGCTGGGTGCGGGCTTCGGCTGGCACGGGACGTGACGAGCCGGCGGGAGATTCCGGTGACGGCCAGGGCATAGAACTGTCTGCAAAGTCCGACAGGCAGGTACGCGGCGGTGGCAGGGGGTGACGCGGTGGCTGGCAGCGTATGGGCATTCTGCAGACCTGCGGAAGTAAACTGCAAGTACAGGGTCACGGGGGGGGTCTGCGGACCCCCCAAAAAATCCTTCCTTTTTTTTTGATTCTCTTTTCAATATTTTTTTTTGCTTTCAGAATTACAATTTTTTGATTTTGATTTTTTGATTTTTCAAACAATTTTCCGAAAAATATATTAAAAAATTCGAAAATCCGTACGATTATGACAAAATTGGAGAAATTTTTTTTCTCACCAAAATAGGCCAAATTTATAACCAAAATTCATGGAAACGGCCTTTTGGACGCAATGACGGGGTCAGATCTGGTCTAGGACGCCTCCAAAAGATGCTGCTCCTCAGATCTGCCTCTTGACGTCGCAATAATGCCTCTTCAAGACGAATCAATGAAGCCCCAATGGCTCTGATACCATGTTGGAATTTGCCAAGATCAAGAGGTCAATGAAATGTACAAAATAGAGACATAATATGAGACAAGAATAAACCGTATTCTCATCAATAGAAATGATCAATAACAAGATGTTCAATAGTTGTTTACAATGAATAGAGGCCTGCTTATATAGGCAAGGCTAGGGATATGTATGAGCACACAAACATGACATGTGGCTCAATAAGAAACAAGGGTAGGTAGGAAATAGGTGTGGGTAGGTAGGAGAAATAATATAATATTCCACATGAGGTGGATCACCCACCGAAGGTGGAATTATCACTCCACAATAAGTGGATATGATAGTGTAATAACAAGATCAACACCATAAAAGGTGGAATTTCTCCTACACACACTATCCCACTGTGGCACAAACACCCAAGTGTCTCATATCCAGACTACTATGAAATGCATTATCCTAAGTAAACTTAAGTAAGTGTAATAATATCCAAGATGAATAATTATTTACACCAACAAATCTAAATGAATGCACTTAATGAATCTAAATGAATGAAATGATTTGAAATGCAACTAAATGATAATGCCATTCCTACATGATATATAAATGTCAAGTTGGTTGGAAAACGCAGATATGAAATGGAGATGTGAGATGATGTATCAAAGAACTCTGTTGTGATTGTACCCAAGGCAAAGTTTATATGTTTAGCTTTCTCATAGAAACCTGAATTAATTGCATGTGAACAATAGATATGAACAATAAATGAACAAATAAATGGGTGATATGCAACAAAATGCAATATAAATAGATGAGATGAAATGGTGATCCATGGCTTATTCACAGTGCTTAATTTTCATCATCGATCATGGTAGTATTGATCTTGGCCAAGGTATCAGAAACCAAGGTTGAGAGTTTCACCTATAAACAAACATCGCAGACAAGGAAAGTTCCCCTCCATTCTAGTTCATGTACAAATGGTCGAGGTATACATTGTAGTCAGTAAGCTATAATGATCCATGAATATATTTTTGCATAGGATAGTGTAGATTAGTGAACTTCCAATGTAGACACCATTAGTATATGCCTCAGAACTTCATTGGAATAATCCATAGACATCAAACAAAGAAAAAGATATCAGGAACCATCCTGACTACTCTAATCACTTGTGGATATCCTAGAGTAGCATAGGAATCTGATATAAATAAATAAATAAAATCGACCAAGTACTTATTAGCCAAACAAAATTTTCTTGCCAAAGAAAATGTTACCATGTCTTGTTTGTGAGGAAGGATGCATCCTTGTGAAGATGGTTGTGCACAGATGTGTGATTGGTTGGTTGATTTGTTAGGTGGTCATCATTTGAGTAGCTCAAAATATTGTTTTGTATCTTTTGCGATGTGTATATACAAGGAATAATATACTTTGCAATGTTTTTGATTGATTTTGATGTTTTTGTCATGTTTTTTGATTTTTTGAATATTGTGAATGTTTTTGGTATTATCTTTAGGACATTTTGCAAATGTTTTTGGGATTTTCTAAGATTTTATGAATGTTTTTAGTATTATTTCAGGATGTTTTTGAATGAACAACTCAATGAATCACAAGCATGGAGAATCTAGTCCCATTAGTAGGTTAAGAACATTGCTCATAGTTAAGTGTTGGTATGAAAGCGTGACACGGGACACATGAGGCAATAACCTTGATTGTAGATCAATAACAAGCCATGGTATAAATGATGGGTGAATGGATACAATGGATGTGATCGCAACAAGTCTGAAAGGAAATGGAGCCATAGCCTTTACGAATGACACCTGTTTACTAGGTTTTCACCACCGTATTTACCCAAGGTGCCACCAGAGTGGTTTTCACCATTTGGATGAATGATTTTTATTTACTATTTTCTCTATTTTTTTTTTTTTGTATTTTGTTTAGGATTGTTTTCTGAATTTTTTTGTTATTATTCTGATATTGGAGGAGACTGATGCTCTACACAACTTATGTATGAAACCTTTTGAGATGCATGTTGTTGACCAGATCTGATAGTGGTTCTCCTTCTGAAGTTGCTAATGTTGGCTTGATGATGATTGTAATGATTAAATTCATCATATGTTGTCATTGATGAAACACATACACACACATATGTTCATATTGTCTACCGGTGTGACTTCAAAGTTGTTTATATTACAACCGGTATACTAGAGGTTTATATCTAACTGGTACATGGTGACAGCCAGTATATGCATGGAGACAACCAGTTGCTATACTTAACTCGACATCAACATAAAGATCCAACAGAGATTGTCAAAGGAGAATCTAAGGATAAATGGTTTATATGTTTAACTCCAACTGATATAGATTATTCCAATCGATATTCATTGATACTGTGATGAGTTATCACTAGTTGTGATGAGTTATCCTTACCGACAATTTTTGGTGATATTTTTGTGATGTGTTATGATTGTTTGACCAGATACACTACACCTAGGTAATTGTGATATGATTTCTAGAGGATGACATGAAATCTAAATGTCTATGATAACTCAAAGATGAATGAATAGTACCAAACCGGTACTGAGAGGGGGGGGTGAATCAGTACAGACAAAAATATAGTCCAAAACTGGTTTGACAACAAATACTCCAAATGATTGGCAAACAGTGATACTGGTTGAAACATAGTGCAACCGGTAAGACACAAAACAACTAAAACAATCATAAACCGGTTACTCACTAAGCTATCCTCTTAACTCAATACTATAGTACCATTACACCCTCATGCATGAACAGGTAAACTATCATTAGATCTTCACAATAGTTAGTTCAATATGTTTTATAGATAGGCATAAAACACAAAACCATCATATGCTCAACAGGTAATAACAAAGCCTCACAAGATAAGAGCATCTCAAATGACACACATAATTTTCACGTGGAAACCCAACTGGGAAAAACCATGGTGGGTATGAATACCCACAAGCTACTTTTTGAACTCTTTAGAAGTGTGCTCTATTAGGAGCCTTGTCCAGTTAAAGACATTACAATAGGTTCTGTTAGGAACTGATCCTATTAGGGATCACCCGGTTAAGGGTTAAACTTGGTTAGGGTTACCTTGTTAGAGGATTTCAAGAACTCAATAGCTAAAGGATCTCTAGAGCTCTATAGCTTCCCAGAACTCAATAACTTTGAGTTACCCTATTAAGGGATTTGTATCAAGCCGGTTAAGGCTACCCTGTTAAGGGATTTCACAACTGTTGAAGTGGTTAAAGATCAACAGGAATTACAATGATTTGGTAACAACACTCAATGCTAATGTAGATCCATTTTGGCTCCTCTTCACCTTCTGCACATTCACTTTGCAGGTATCTCTTCTCTCCTTTGGTCTGGCAAGAATCATGTATCACTTCCTTTGGATACACACATACAACTTTTGCCAACAACTTTAGAAAGAAACATAACATCGACCTTATAGGAAACAGACAGGTCAGTAGCAAAAAACCTAAACCCTGAACTTGTTAGGTTAAGCAATTCAAGCAGTTCAATCCTGACCGTTGAATCATACTGCATTAAATGCAACAATCTTGAATCGATCTCAAGACATTCTCCATCATCCATTATCCACCGATTTCATGGCGGCTAATAACCCATCATGCGCTATCACCGTTTAACCAAACTTCGCATATTCCCAAGGTGGATAGGGATAGTCTTCTCCATGCAAGATCCTTCATGCACACAGGGCTTGTGTGGAAACACGATCTATTCTCCATTATAATGCTAACTCATCACACTGAGATCACCAATTGAGTCACACAGGCTTGAGGTACTCCAACCGGAAATCCTGAAGTGGAAACTACCTACCAACCAATAGTCATACAATGCTTCCATGTGCTGGTTCCCATAACTACATGTTGGTTCACCTTGAGAAAATATACCGCTTCACTTTGGCATTTATATCGGTTCACACATATGTTGGTTCTCTCTTCTCACATATCACATATGCCAGTTCACTTCATATCACATATTGACATCAATGACAATATACAATATCATTATGTCTTCATACTGGTTCACATAATGCCAACAATCTCCCCCTTTGGCATTGATGGCAATATACAAAGATATCTCTCTGCTTCACTTCTTCTCCCCCATTGTCTGTAGATATCTTTTCCGCTTCACTCCTTCTCCCCTTTTGACAATAATGCCAAAGTGGAGGCACAAGCATCCCAGTTCCATTATGCTGCTCCCCCCTAAGGAGTAGCGTCCTTCAACACATCAATCAACAAAAATTTGACTATGCAATACCTGACTGATGTGGAACAAATACTTTTAGTTCACCTCCTAAAGGGGCAGTACCCCCAATTCACCTCTTAAATGCACAAATGTAGTCTTTGGGAGAGGCTTGGTGAATATGTCTGCTAACTGCTCCTTACTGGAAACATGTTCCAATGCAATCTCTTTATTCTGAACCTTTTCCCTCAAGAAATGATACTTAAGCTCAAAATGCTTGGTTCTAGAATGTAAAACCAAATTCTTTGAAATATTGATAGCACTTGTGTTATCACAGAATATACTTACTAGTTCAGATACAAGGATTTTGGAGCCATTTAAAACATGCTTAATCCATATTGTCTGAGTGCAGTTCATGAAAGCTGCAACATACTCCGCTTCCACTGTAGACTGAGAGATACAACTCTACTTTTTACTCATCCATGAGACCAGTCTACCACCGAGAAAGAATGCACCACCAGTTGTTCTTTTTCGGTCATCCACATTACCTGCCCAATCAGCATCTGTGAATACTTTCAGAATGAAATCATTGCTTTATGGGTACCACAATCCATAGTCAACTGTTCCCTTCAGATACCTAAGAATCCGCTTGACTGCAAGCAAGTGGGATTCTCTTGGATTTTTCTAGAACCTTGCTGTAATGCCAACTGCATGTGCAATATCCGATTTGCTATGCACTACATAATGCAACTTACCAATCATTGATCGGTATTCCTTCTCATCAACCAGTGTCAAATCATCCTCTTTTGACAATTTGCAACTGGTCACCATCGATGTACCAACCGGTTTGCTATCTTCCATGCCAAAGGTCTTCAACACCTCTTTGACATATTTGGACTGAGTGATAAAGATTCCATCTTTCATCTGTTGGATCTGTAGTCCAATGAAGAACTTAATCTCCCCTATGAGTGACATCTCAAACTCTTTCTTCATCTCATCAGCAAACTCATGACTCATCTTGTCATCTCCACCAAAGATAATATCATCAACAAAAACCTCACAGATCAAGATCTGATCTCCTTCAACCTTCAAGTAGATATTGCTATCTTCACAAGATGGGAATGTAGGCACTCATACCATACCCTAGGTGCTTGCTTTAGACCATATAAGGCTTTATGTAGCCTACATACCATGTCACTATCTTCAGATAGGGCAAACCCATCTGTTTGCTCAATATACACCTCCTCTTCAAGTACACCATTTAGGAATGTAGATTTTACATCCATTTGATATACTTTGAAGCCTTTAAAAGCTGCATATGCAAGAAGCATACGAACTCCTTCCAATCTGGCTACAGGAGCAAAGGTTTCTCCATAGTCTTCTCCTTCTTCTTGAGCATATCCTTTGCACACCAATCTAGCTTTATTCCTAATCATTGTGCCATCCTCATTCAACTTGTTTCTGAACACCCATTTGGTGCCAATGACATTTTTATGCTCCGGTCTAGGTACCAAGGACCATGTACCATTTTTCTCTATCTGGTCAAGTTCCTCTTCCATTGCCTTGATCCAGTCTTCATCTTTATGAGCCTCTTTGAATGATTTAGGCTCAAATTCAAAGATCATACATGAGTTTTCTCTGATCTTTCTTCTTGTAAGGATTCCTGCATCCTTATCTCCTATGATCTTCTTAGGATCATGATTCAGCTTGACATATCAAGGAATGGTCTTGACAGGTTCTTCTTGCTTTTCCTCTTCATCCTCATCTTCATCAGTATCAGCATTCACCAGTTCAGGAACACTATTACTGGTACCTGGTTGACTAACAACTAGTTCCCAAAAGGTTGCAACTGGTTCATTTACAGCTTGCTCACTGTCGGTTTTCTCAGTTTTCTCAGAGGATTCATCAACTCTTACATTGACACTTTCCATAATTCTTTGAGTCCTATTGTTGTAACACTTGAAAGCTTTACTCTTGGTGGAATATCCTAGGAATATTCCCTCATTGCATTTAGCTTCAAATTTGCCCCGATGTTCACTCCTCTTGATGTAACATTTGTTGCCAAATACCCTAAAGCAATTGACCACATGTGTCTTACCAGTCCAATACTCATAAGGAGTTTTGTCCTTACCTTTCTTGATGAGTACCCGGTTCATAGTGTAGACTGTAGTGCTCACTTCTTCTCTCCAAAAGGTGTGAGCTACCTTTCCTTGAATCAACATGGTTCTAGCTGCTTCAACCATAGTCCGATTATTCCTCTCTACTAGGCCATTCTGCTGTGGAGTCTGGGGGGCAGATAGTTGCCTCTTGATGCCAAATTCTTCACAATACTTGTTGAATTCATCAGAAGTGAATTCCCCTCCTTGGTCAGTTCTGAGACACTTGATCCTTTTACCGCTTTCCTTCTCCACTAATGCTTTTAAAGCTTTGAATTTAACAAAGGCTTCAGACTTGTCTTTCAAGAATGTGACCCACATCATTCTTGAGCAGTCATCAATGAGAATCATGAAGTACCTATCACCCTGCACACTTCTAGTTTTCATAGGACCACACAAATCATTATGCACAAGATCAAGCAAGTTGTCAGCAGTGAAATATTTACCTTTAAAGGTTGAGGAAGACAATTTCCCCAATTGACACTCTCTGCACAAGGTATTATCCGATTTGCTTAGCATCGACAACCCTCTAACTGCCTTGATCTTACTAGCCTTCACAATGTTATCAAAGTTTACATGGCAGAGTCTCCTATGCCATATCTAGCTATCATCAAACTTAGCCATAAGACATGTACTTATATTTGCATTCAGATGAAATAGGTTACCTTTGGTTTGCATGCTGGTGGCCACCAATTCACCCTCTTTTCCTTTGATTTTGCAAACTCCATTCTTGAATTTCAGAGTGAGGCCACTGTCATTTAGCTGGGCAACACTTAGAAGGTTGTGTCTGAGACCATCAACCCAGTACACATTGTCAGCACTACTCTTTCCATTCAAAGAGATAGACCCTCTGCCTTTGACCATGCATGGTGCATCATTGCCAAAGCAAACCACACCACCATCATACTCCTCCAAGGATAGAAACTTGCTCCGGTCACCAGTCATATGGTGAGAACAACCACTATCAATGATCCACTCATTGGAATTATCAAATTGGGAGACAATAGCCTTCTTGTTTGCCACATCTTCCTTTACAGCAACAAACACAATGTCTTCATTCTCTTCATCTTCTGATTCCTCATCTGTGACACCTTCATCAACTGCCACAAAATAGTTTCTCTGGTTTCCTCCTTTGAATTTCTTGAACCTTTCTTGTTTGTCCTTGTTATCACCATTAGGACAGTTTATAGCAATATGTCCTATCCGGTTGCAAGAAAAGCATTTCAAAGGTAGCTTACCTTTGTATTTACCGGTTCCTTTAGGAAGCTTCTTGGCAAGGAGAGCTTCAAATGCCATTAGAATCTCCTCATCATTCATTTCTCTGCTTTTTCTAGGTGCACCACTAGTGCAAGCTTCTTTTCCTTTTCTAGATGGTATAGCAGAGGCTTTAAATGTTGATTCAGTCTTTTGAACACTACCATCAAAACTATTTAGCTCACAAGCTATCAACTTGGCTATGATGGAGTCCAAGGATACCTTAGTCTTATCTATTGATCTCAGCTCCTAAATAGTAGCAACCCTTATTGCATAGATCAACAACAGGGATCTCAAGATTTTTCTTACCATAGTGGAATCTTCTTTTTTCCCATCTACACTCTTGATTTTTCCAACAACTATTTTGATTCTTATTCCATACTGCTGAATGGTCTCACTTTCAACCATCTGCATATCTTCAAACTTCCCTCTCAGACTTTCTTCCTTAGCCTGTTTTACATGTTCATCACCGCCATAGATATTTTCAAGAGCATCCCATACCTCTTTGGGATTTACCTTGTCCTAAACATCAATAAATTCAATGTCAAATAGATTACTAATAAGGGCTTCCATGACTTGTCCATTTTCTTGTATCTCTCTCTTTTGGTCATCGGTGAGAGTCCCGGTAGGGACTACATAGACATTCTCAACATAACTCCTGTGTTGAGCACCCATGCTTCTGATGAATATCTTCATCCTAGCTTTCCATATACCGAAATTTTCCCTTTTAAACTTTGGACCATCCCTCTTCATCATTTGACTAGGATCTTTACCTCAAGTGGTTAAGCTTACAACACAGAGGACCTAGAGTGCTCTGATACCAATTGATAACTCAAAGATGAACAAATAGTACCAAACCGGTACTGAGAGGGGGGGGTGAATCAATACAGACAACAATATAGTCCAAAACCAGTTTGATAGCAAATACTCCAAATGATTGGCAAACAGTGACACTGGTTGAAACAGAGTGCAACCGGTAAGACCCAGAACAACTAAAACAATCATAAACCGGTTACTCACTAAGCTTTCCTCTTATCTCAATACTATAGTACCATTACACCCTCATGCATGAACAGGTAAACTATCATCAGATCTTCACAATAGTTAGTTCAATATATTTTATAGACAGGCATAAAACACAGAACCATCATATGCTCAACGGGTAATAACAAAGCATCACAAGATAAGAGCATCTCACATGACACACATAATTTTTACGTGGAAACCCAACTGGGAAAAACCACGGTGGGGATGAATACCCACAAGCTACTTTTTGAACTCTTTAGAAGTCCGCTCTATTAGGAGCCTTGTTTGGTTAAAGACATTACAATAGGTTATGTTAGGAACCGATCCTGTTAGGGATCACCCGGTTAAGGGATGGCTATAATACCTGGTTAAGGGTTAAACCTGGTTAGGGTTACCTTGTTAGAGGATTTCAAGCACTCAATAGCTAAAGGATCTCTAGAGCTCTATAGCTTCCCAAAACTCAATAACTTCGAGTTACCCTATTAAGGGATTTGTATCAAGCTGGTTAAGGCTACCCTGTTAAGGGATTTGTATCAAGCCGGTTAAGGCTAACCTATTAAGGGATTTCACAACTATTGAAGTGGTTAAAGATCAATAGGAATTACAATGATCTGGTAATAGCACTCAATGCTAATGCAAATCCGTTTTGGCTCCTCTTCACCTTCTCTACATTCACTTTGCAGGTATCTCTTCTCTCCTTTGGTCTGGAAAGAATCATGTATCACTTCCCTTGGATACACACATACAAATTTTTCCAACAACTTTAGAAAGAAACATAACATCGACCTTATAGGAAACAAATGGGTCAGTAGCAAAAACCCTAAACCCTAAACCTGTTAGGTTAAGCAATTCGGTTCAATCCTGACCGTTGAATCATACTGCATTAAATGCAACAATCTTGAATCGATCTCAAGACATTCTCCATCATCCATTATCCACTGATTTCATTGCGGCTGATAACCCATCACGCGTTATCACCATTTAATAAAACTTCACACATTCCCAAGGTGGATAGGGATAGTCTTCTTCATGCAAGATCCTTCACGTGCACAGGGCTTACATAGAAACATGATCTATTCTCTGTTATACTGCTAACTCATCACACAGAGATCAGTAATTGATTCACACAGGCTTGAGGTACTCCAACCAGAAATCTTGAAGTGGAAACTACCTACCAACCGCTAGTCATACAATGCTTCCATGTGCCGGTTCCCATAACTACATGCCAATTCACCTTGAGCAAATATACCGCTTCACTTTGGCATGTATACCGGTTCACACATCTACCGGTTTTCTCTTCTCACATATCACATATGTCGGTTCACTTCATATCACATATTGACATCAATGACAACATACAATATCATTATGTCTTCATACTGGTTCACATAATGCCAAAAATCTATATATTGACATCACAATGAATTATTTTGTATGCGTGATATGCTATGTGCGAAGGCGGAAGTATTAAGTTGTAGAATATGATGGTAAGGAAGTGATGAGTGCATAGAAGAGGATCTAGACAAGAAAGTTATGCTACTACTAGATCACACTAGTTGTTGTTTTCTAATGATTGCAACAGTCAAATCCCTTAACCGGGTAAGCTCTAACAAGCTTCATTGTACAAATCTTCTAACCAGGTGATCCATTAGTTTGGGTTCAGAAATCATCCACTGAGGTTACTCCTTACAGGGTACTACCTTTTACAAGGTATATCTTTTAACTAAGCTTTGGGATCTTTAACAAGATTCACTCATAGCAGAGCACTTTGTAGACCTTAATCAGTCAGTTATCTATTACTACAGATAGTTAACTTGTCAGTCCCATCTCACCATGGTTTTTACCTATTTGGGTTTTCCATGTATAAACACTTTTACTATGGTGGATGTTTTACTTATTGTGGATGTTGTTATATCATTTTGGATTACATGCATATTGTTTAACAAACTTGTTAAGTATTTCTACCAGTTAGTGTTTAAAGGAGTTTTTTTTTTGGTGTCACTGATTCACGCCCCCTCTTTGTGCTTTACAAGTCCATCAAATGGTATCAGAGCCTAACTTCTTTAAAGCCTAATCACTTGGAAGTAAACCCTAATTCTACCATGGGGTATATGAGCTACTTTGAGATGGCTAGAGAGCTTGAGACTAGTAGAAATAAGATTGAAACCCTAAGGGTCAAATTGAAAGCTTCTCAAGTCAAAAGAAGTGAGCTAACCAAACCACTATTAGAAATATCTAATAATAGTTCTTCAGATGAGGCCAATATTGATACTTTAGCTGAGGAAGTTGAAAAACTAAATAAAGAAAAGCTAAATATGAGGAGAGAGCTAAAAGGTCTTACTATCAGCATGAGTCAGGAACTGGAAGCCAGGATGATGCAGAGCCCTCCTTGTATCTTGCCAAACACTCCAAGATGTATGAAACTGAACCCTCAAAACAAAAATAGGATCCTATCAAGGCAAGGCTATACAACATTAGTTCAACATCTCACAATCTCCAAGACTCATACTCAAATTAGGAAATTTTCTCCATCATGCACCATGAAGCCTCCAAGGGTTTCTGACCATTACCACACCTGTTTTGGGTCAAACATGACTCACATGGACTAGATCAAACATTGGTTTTAAGGATTCAACACCATATCCTATAGCACCTTCACAATTAAGCCTATTTGCTAGTAGCCCTTTGAAACAGGTAAAGGGACCTTATGTCCAAACTTCCCCAAACACCCTAGAAAAAAAATCACAAATTAAAATACCCTTTTAGGTCTTACACAATTCCCCAAAAGTAAAGGTCAAGGTTTGACAAAAAAAGGTTTGAACACGATGAAGATCAACTATCCTAAAGGGCTAATTAGGCCTCCATTTGTGAAGCAACTATATCCAAATGAACAAACTATACAATCAAAATATCATGAGAATGTGAGGAACCATAAACCCTCATGGATTATAGGGTTACATGCCTTGAATCATCACCATTTGCCTTCTAGGGTAGCTTTGTTGTTTAAGGACTAGGTAGCCACATAGAGATGTCGACCTAGGGCCTGATCAAACACACACCTCCCTTGCTCCTCCTAAGAAATGATTTTGGAATATCATAATAAATAGCCATACTTTCATTTCACCCAATCTCATGATTTTTAGATGGATAAATTGCAAGTTATGGTCATCGAGAAGCAAAACCCTAGGTAAACCTTGGTTTTTCGAGTAACTACAACAAAATTGGAATAACAAGAGCAAAACACATAGTCTAAACCTAAAACCAAAACAAAATCAAAGGTGATTCACTACTCTGACAAATCACATAATTGGGGATTGATCCCAATTGTAAAATACCATACCCCGTGCCAAAACTCCAGAATTGCAGGAAAAACTCAGAATTTCATTAGTTTGCAGTCATCAAAACCTTCCTTCGTATAGTCTAACCTTGGGAATTGGATCCTCGAGGTGTATATGCCTCTCCACAACTTATCTCAACAAAAAGCAAGAGGTTGGAGCTATTGGAGGAGTTCAAACAAACAAAAATTCAAAAATTGTATAAAAGTTGCTTATGACAACTTTTGACAAAGTTGTCAAAATATCATTCCTCGCCTCCTAATGTCTTGTGTTAAGAATAACCCCTCCTAAAACACCCTAGAAGAAATAAAACCACTAGGATAACTATTTCCTACACACACTTGATCCCTTTTTTGTCCAAAAGTCCTAATTGGCTTATCAAGATGCCAAAATAGGAGTTTGGCTCACAAGATGGGGTCTTTTATTACAAACACACAATGCATGATTGAAACACATGTAAAAAGTCTACTTGAGATGAGAGCCTGCAGGTCTACACCATGGTCTTTGATATGTTGTTTTGTCATCCAAACTACTTCACAATTAGGTTGTCCCTTACAATCCACCAAATACTCCATATAAACTTTGTTCCTTGTTCTCTTTGCAACCTTGGTGTCTAAAACCTTATGCAACTTTGGTGGTTCATGTTTAGGAATGTCATCATCTACCATAACCTAAATTGTTTCTTCTCCTACATCAACACTACATTTGTAAAGAGTTAAGTCACATACATTAAAAAGTAGGTGACAAACCAAGATTAGGTGGGAGTTGAAGTTCATAAGCATTTTGGCCACATTTTTTCAAGATTTGACAGGGTCCAATCTTTCTTTGCATAAGCTTTGTATATCTACCTTTTGGAAGTCTTTCCTTCTTCAAGTGTGTTGATATGTGGCAACTAATCAACAAAGTAAGGTTGATGTACTATTTTTGCTGGATAATAAGAAAGATTGGATGACTGTGTATGGTGGACGTAACCCATTCTGGGTGAACCACATTAAATCTTTGTGTTATGTGTCCTATTTTATTTCTTTATCTTTTGTATTTAAGTCTGCATATAATTGTTAGTTCATATTTGCTTCGGATCTTCTTGAAAGCTGAAATAGCTTGGTTATGGTTGTAAGTAACTCTGTCTCTAGTAAAAATACTTTGATATTTGATGATATTGTTGGTGTTATCCTAAGTGAGGAAATGCGAAGAAAAAGCACAGGTGAGACTCCAACATCATTGGGTAGTGTTTTGAATGTGGAGAACAGACGAAGATCAAACGAAAGAGGAAAAGGCCTTGGGAATGAGAAGTCATGAGGGAAGTTAAAGAAATGACGCTCTTAATCTAGAAGAAAGAAAGATTGCTAATACTGCAAAAAGCCTGGTCATCTAAAGAAATACTATTGGTCTCGAAAAAACAAAGGAGACAAAAATGAAAATGATAGTAAGGAAGCTAATATTGCAAGTAATACTTTACAAGATGCTTTAATCTTATGTTTGGATAACGTTAATAATTCTTGGGTAATAGATTCTGGGGCTTCATTTCATGCTACACCCCATAGAATATATTTTCTAGATTATGTTCAAGGTGATTTTGGACAGGTATATTTGAGTGATGATGAGCCCTGTCAAATTGTTGGAAAAGGAAAGATAAAAATCAAGTTGTAGAATGGAAATGACTGGTTTCTACAGGAAGTAAGACATGTTCCTAACTTAAGAAGAAATTTAATTTCTGTAGGGCAACTAGGTAGTGAAGGTTGCATAGTTACCTTCTCAGACAGTATCTGGAAAGTCACTAAAGGTGCGAAGGTAGGCACATTATATCTGTGTACTGGTAACACTTACTCTACCTTAGCTGCTACAGATAAAGTTACTGCAGGGACAACAACAATAGATGTTGCAAAAATGGATTCGATAATGTGGCAACATAGGCTTGGGCACATGAGTGAGAAAGGGATGAAAATCTTTCACTCCAAAAATCTATTGTCAGGACTAAAGAAGATTGATTTAGAGTTCTATGAAAACTGTGTTTATGGTAAACAGAAAAGAGTCAGATTTCTCCAGGTTGAGAAAGAGAAGAAGAGTGAAAAGTTAGAGCTTGTACATTCAAATGTATGGGGACTGGCTCAGGTATCATCTCTTGGTGGCTCTTGTTATTATGTTATTTTTATTGATGACTCAACCAGAGAAACATGGGTATATTTCCTAAAACAAAAATCAGATGTTTTTGAAACTTTTAAGAAATGAAAAGTGTAAGTTAGGAATTCGGAAATCATCACAAACAAATCAAAAACTAATCTATCCCAATCACAAAAGCTCATTGCAACGATCTATCCTAATTACATTCAATAGAGACATAAAGATAAAACATTCAAATGTAAATACTATGCAAACCACATGCAGATCTGAATGCTTCCTTCATGCGGCTCCATTGTTCTTCTTTCCTCTTCAAATAGTTTGGTTGTGGATCTCACCTACAAGTGCACATACATGATTGAAAGCAAGTAGATAAGAAAATTGCTCAAAAGTACTCGAAGTGTGATTGATTAGAAATTCAATAATCTGATTAGGGGTCAAGAATCAAGGGATTTGATTGAAGAAATTCATCCAATTTATAGATAAATTGGAGAAATGATCAAATTAGCATGATAATGATTTGAATGGAAATTCAAATCAAGAATAGAAAAATTATGACGTGTATGACAAATTGCTATGCAAAGATTTATGACAATTTATGACAAATTGCTATGCAAAGATTTATGACAATTTATGACAAATTTCTATGCAAGGATTGATTGATTGTCAATTATGACAAATTATGACAAATTTCTATGTCATTTCCATGAATTTAGGAGAGAAATAGGAGGAAATAAATTAAGAATTTAGAAAATTAGAAAATTAGAAATGAGGAATTAAGAAATTAGAAAATTGATGGAAATTAGAAATTAGGTAAATTAATTAATAATTTGTCATTTATTAATTAATTCACAAAGAGGAATAATTAGCCAATTAAATGAATATTTAATTGCAACAAGAAGACTTAGGATAAATAAATAAATTATTTAACCTAAAGGGAAAATGCCAAACAAGATTAAATGAATAAATCATAAAACCTTGGAAGATGAATTAGAAATGCAAAGACGACAATTAGGTCTTGACAAAGGATAATTGATATCGATTCGTTCATGATTTTGGATTGATAAATGATTTGATTGATAAATGCGTCGAGGAACAATGACAAATTGATCCAAATTGACATGATTGAAGAGGATGACGATCGATGTCAAATCGATCCTAAAACGACGAGATTGACAAGTTGATAAGAGATTGACAAGATTGACCAAAATCATGATTAAAGATTGTTATTGACAAGACCAAATTCAAAAGCAAGACAGATGAAGAATGTAGAAGAATGACTTGATGCTCGCAAATGATAAAAACCAAGTGCGTGACATAGGAGAAATGTTAATGCGACGCAAAAACCTAAAATGAGGCAATGCGCAAATGTTAAAGTATGACTCCGCAAGCGTTGACCATTTTTAGGTGTCTACATTTTGCCCCTCTTTGAGACAATGTGATTTTAAGCGTTGTTTCAAAGAATAGATAATGAAAATGCCCCAGACAATGACAATGACATATGCATGCCCCCTCGAGGAATTGGCCGGAAACATGCAGAGGAGGCCAATTGATCGATAAAAATGATAGGATCGAACAGACTGCCAAGACTGACGGAAGAAATGTTAGTAAGAAGAAATGAAACAGAAAATAGTTAGAGACGATAAAAAACTTGCTTTCACTAATGCACTTTGTAGGTGAGAACCTTTATTTTTATGTAGCAAAATGGATGCATAGCATCATGGCATTGAAGGCCATAGCTGAAATGCAACCCTTTTTGCAAAAGACAGACACATCACAGACAAACAACAATCACAAAAAAGAAAGGGACCATGAACCATCCCGGTCACTCTAAATCACTCAGTGACATCATCGAGCAACATAGGAACATGATCGAAGCCAAAAACAAATCAATTAGAAAGATAAGATGCACAAATTCCAACAAATCAAACAAACATCTTAATCTTCATTGTCAAAAGTTGAAAGTGTTGATAGGACGATCATGCTGTTTGGTTTCAGGGAATGCGGTACCTCGTCTAAGACAGGACACAGTCTGGTTTCGAGTATACCACACCCTATATAAGACCCATGATAGTAAACCAAGGACGAATTGATAGTGATGCTGATGTTCGATTGATAAGACAATTTTGAACAGTTTGAATGTCTGGTTTGAGTGAAAAAGTTCATCTGTTAATACGTGATTTGCAGTAAAACACAGTGATGGATTGCGAGTCGTTGGATGTATACTTAGTGATCTGTCTTATGCACCAAGAGGATATTTATTGCAAAATGCGTGTTTTTTGGATTTTAATGTTTTGAAAAAAAAATTGTTCTTTTTTTGAGGACTTTATATGACTTTTTAGGGATTTTTTAAAGACATTTTTCAATTTTTTTAGAGATTTTTTCAGGACTTTATTTGATTTTTAGAGATTGTTTTAGGACATTTTTCAATTTTTATGATTTATTTCAGGACATTTTTCATTTTTTTTTTGAATTATTTCAGGACATTTTTCAATTTTTTATGATTTTTGCCCCCAGTGTCTAGCAAGGCAAGGAAGATGACAGGTGAATAAATAGGCTTGCTGAAATGATGGTGGGTAGAGGGAAGAGAAAGGCCTTTTATTATGGAGACAACATGGATGCAATTTTCAAGGGCTATGGCATGATGGGACAAGAGACTGGACATGATGATGTAAAGCAGTGACATGGCATGAGGGACATGTCAAGAGGTTTTTGAAACTATGTTTAAATGTTGCATCCTTATGTCAGATCAAGATCAAGGAATGAAAATTGGATAGGATAAGCAAGACTAAGAATGGATAAGGGACATGGACTGAAAGTCGGGATAGTGACAGAAAGTTGCAATAAGACAGGGAATATGGATGAAAAGTGATGTAATAAGCAAATGGATAAATGACCAAAAGCTATGATGGACTAAAAGCTGCAAACAAGATGCATGATGCTCATGACGATCCTCAGCCTTGTCAAGATCAAAATGTGGAAAGGGAAACTGGACATGAGGGATGATAGGACAAGGAAGGGTAATAGGACATGAAGGAGTATGACATGGTATGATAGGATAATGAAGGGCAATAGGATATGAAGGAGTATGACATGAGTATGATAGGATAATGAAGGGCAATAGGATATGAAGGAGGAAACCTGCCCCCAAGTGTGGTGTGCAAGAAGTTCATAGATTACGCATGACGCCTGTTTGCCAGGTTTTCATCATGGTACTTGCCCAAGGCGCCTGTTTGCCAGGTTTTCACCAATGAACGAATTATTTTTGCTTTATTTTTTTTTCTTTTGTCTTTTTTTTTCACTTTTTTTTTTTTTTTTTTTTTTGGTATTTTTTCACTTTTTTTTGCATTTTGACTTTTTCAATAGAAGATGGACACATGATAAGGGATGGAAGAAGGACTCAAGCGTCTTTTTGTTTGGATAGTAACCTTGAAAAAAAAAATGGACCATGACCTTTAAAAAGTATGCTCAAAGACGTTGGTAGGATAAGGACATGGAAAAATAAGATGAAACTAAGGCGAGGATTTATGCAAAGGATTGGATCAAAGGGATGGAAGGATGGGAAATATGCATTGGATAATGGATAGGGTATTGGAAGAATTGGGCTTCAGTGGATGGAAATGAAGGCAAGATCAACATTGGCACACACCTTGAGGGGTGATGGACTGATGGAGGAAAAATGGATTTTGGATATTGAGATTTTGACGAAGGAAAGGCTGTGGATTTTGGGACATAAGGGCCCAGAATGGATGATGAAGGTGATGGAGAAATAGACTTGGAAGGTTTGGATGAAGGAATAGCAATTCTGGATGCCAAGTTGGATGTTTCTTTAGGCTTTTGTGCTTCAAGGAGCCGCTTAGGGATCCACATGGTTTTTGATTTTTCATGCTTTTGTGGTTCCTTGGAGTGCATTGCTTGCACAAGGGATTTAGGAACCCATATATATTTTGACTTTGCTTTATTTTTCTCAGTGGGCCTTTGTGGCCTGTTGGATGTTTCTTTTTCTTTTTGGATCATATTGTTCTTTGTTTTGACATGCCGATTATATTGGACATGCTAATCCTTGAATACATGTGGATTTTTAGACTTATGACTTTTATACTTGGCATCCAAATTGCTTGGAGGGGGAAAGGAATGCATGGATGGATATGAATGAAATGGACTTCTTTTGGATGGATTAAATTTACTCAAGGATGTGTGCCTTTGCTGATGTTGCATAGGAGATGGAGGGATATAGGGACCTAGAATGGATGGAAGCAATGATGGGGAAGGTGGACATTTGGATTTTGACTTTGAAGGGATACCAATGCCTTGAGTGTGAGCTTTGTAGCCATGACCATTAGTATATTCTTTGATATGGAGGGATTCTTTCTCATGAAGGTCTACTCCTTTGCCTTTATGAATATCTTGACTTGTAGGATACTCTTTTCTTTGGGAAGAAGACGCGAGTCCATTATGAGGTGGATATGATATGAGAGAAATAATGAGATCTTGAAGTGGATCGGATTGCACCAAAGTGGAAGAACCCGTTATGCATGTTGAGGGTTCATGAACATCTTGCACTGACACATTAGAATCATGAGGGGGATTAGGATTATGAGAAGGACTAGGATTGTGTAGTGGACATGGTTCAATGACAGGCTCTTCAAGAGATGGAATGGGAGAAATAATGGGATCATCAAAAGAAATGCAATCTTGGAGTGGATATGGAGCATTAGGACAAGGAGATGGAGGAACAAGTGGATCTTGTGGAGGATCTGAAGGAATGATAGGGTCTTGTGTTGGAAATGAATTTGGAAGGATACTTTTATCTTGACAAGGAGGAAGATCATTGGATTCCTATTTAAAGGTAATTTGCTCTTGACTTTTAATGGGGTCATCGGAAAGGATGGAAGGAATATCTTGATCTTTCTCAGGAAGTGGAATGTCAATGGGATTTTAAAGGATATTGTGTTCATGAAATGGAAGGGGATCATTTGGGATTGGATGAACTGGGATATCTTGATCTTCCTCAGGGAATGGAGTGTCAATAGGACTTTGGATAGGATGGACAAGAATAGGGGAATCATCATAAGTGTCTGGGAAGATGAGATCCTGGTCAACAATTGGATGAGATGATAAGGTTTCAAGATCTTGATCTTGATCTATTTCAAGACACATTTCTTCATGCTCTAAATTATCCTCTTGACATGGGGTTGGACTTTGGATATGCATGGGGGATTCTGACAAGGGATCAATGTTTTGGCATGAAGGGGATGCACTTTGAACATTTGTGATGGATTCTGGCAAGGAATCAATGCTTGAACATGAGGAAGAGGGACTTCGAATGGGGTCCTCTAAAACAGGTAACGACAATAAAGTGCATGGTGGCATTGGGTCTTGTATTTCTGAAACATGACAAGGATGTGCATCATGAATTGGATTATCTTGGAAATCAATTATGGATAGCTCTTGGATAATTGGATCCTTGGGTATATTGTTTGACGAGGACAATATAGAAGGTTCTTGTGAAACTTCTAAAGGTGTAGGGATAAATGCCACTGGAGAGTCAATTTGCTTGTGGGGGGATGAGGCATTGCTAGACATAGTTGTATTATCTTGATCTTCCTCAAAGAACTCACTTGGTAATTTCCTTAAGAGCATTGCAATAAAGCCACCTTTCTTTCGAGGTTTTGACATAGTTGTATCTGGAATTTGAACTTGTTTTTGGTTTGATGTCATGTTTTGATATTGGACTTTATTCAATTGTTCTGACATGTTTGAAACTTGGGTTGGTGCATGTTGCAAGTTTTGTTTGTGAATTTGTGACTGTTGACATTGATATGTTGATTGAGCTTGTTGATATTCCACCATTGGTTGAACCATTTGTTGACATTGTATAGTTGGTTGGACATATTGTTGAAATTGAACCATTGGTTGTGTCTGTTGGAAATGTTGGAGCTGTTGAACAATTGGTTGTGATGGTTGAAAGTCTGATTGATAGTAAACTCCTTCTTGTTCTTGTTGTGGAGGCACATAATGTTGAAATTGATGTTGTCTCCTTTCTTGAAATTGTTTCATCATCTCTATTTGGGAGAGGAGAGCTGGTATGTTTGATGTTCAAGAAGAGATCTTACATCAATTGGCTCAACCTTTGGATTTCGACCTGGAAATTTTTGAAACACTTTGGACATTTGTGATCTATTCTTCGCAATGTTTTTCACTCTTTGTTCCAAAATCTCTTGTTCTTGAGCTAGTTTCTCCTCTATTTTTTGTATTTGGAGACTTGTTTCATCATAAAAAGTTTGATCAATGTTGCTTTGTTGTTGGGTTGGATATAATTGTGATTGCATTGTCGGTTGATACGTCAAACTTTGTTGCATCATTGGTGCTTGGAACATTGTTTCAATAGACATGTCACTATGCAAGTGCAATATTTTTGGAATTTTTTTAAGGATAATATATGATATGTAGCTAAATGCAAACTAAATAGATGAAAATGCAATCTATGGCAAGAGTGCAACCTATGTTTTTTGGTTGTTTTTCAAGATTTTGACAAAATTTTTGGAATGCAAATCTAAGAAAGAGACCCTTAGGAAATTGAAATGATGTCTAGACCTCAAAGGACAAAAGGACCAAGTGACAAAAGGACAAGATGACAATGTCTCCCCTATATGCTTGGATACTAAGCTAGGTTTGACGAAATGACATGGATGACAAAAGGACAAAAGGTTGATAAGGTCTAGACTTCCTAACAATGACTTAGGGTTTATCAAAGATTTGGATTACTCAAGTATGACAAAGCCTAATTTTGACACTATATGCTAAGGGACAATTACTATGCAAGTGACCTTAATATGATATGATAATAACCTAAACTTAATGAAGAGACTTAGGGTATGCCAATATGAATGTATGACAATGGTATTACTCTAATGCAAGAGGACACATGCAAATGGATGACTTTATTGATATGCAAAGGAGTATGACTTAGGTGAAACCTAACCTTGGTACTTGACAATGAACTTTGCAAAATGCAACCTAGGATGAACCTAAATGTAAGTGACATGAATGTTAAGACAAGATTTTGAACGATGTTTGACAACCATGTTTGAAAGTGTTTTGAAGTTTGTTGGATGAAATGCTCTTATGTTTAACTTTGTTTTGAATTAATTTTGTCTTGTTTTTTGAAATGAGATGCAATTCAACTTTTGACAAGTAAAGAAGACAAGATATTTTAACATAGACTCAAGACAATCATGCTCATTCACAAATTTCTTATGGTAGGCAAGGACATTAGGTACTTGAGAGGTAGACTCATTATGGGATTCAAGGAGAATACATAGATGCTTGACCCCACGGGCTCCCCTCCACGGCACTCACTTCTTAGGGCAGCCAAGCATCAGTCCCCATGGAAATCTCCCCATGGCAAACTTAGTATCTCTTCCAAGTATCCGAACTTGTCCTTCTCAAGCAACTAGAAGGGTTTTTGGCCTCTAAAAACAAGGTGTTTAGTCAGGATTTCTGTTAAGCATTACTCCTTGATGTCACACAAGCGTGATTGAGACATTAAGCCCATCAAGATACCAAACAAATGTAGTCATGCAAGCACGATTTAGACCAAGAGGCCCTACTTAGATGTTGATATGAGAAAGAGTTCAAGGGTCATCACTTCTCAAGCAACTGCAATTCCCACGTAACCCTTCCTTCAAAGCTTTCGCTCATCAGGTATTTGTTTATAGTGAGTTATAATGCCAAGGAATTCTAGCCGTACTCACTTTGGGTCATTCCCTTCTCATGATTATCACTTGCTTGCAAAAGTAAAGTGGTCGGAAAGGCAGGCCCTCTAAAGGAGACACACAATCAAAGACACGAGCATGGTATCAAAGATCTGGATTTCTGATCACCCTAAGAAGGATGAGAGCATACTCTCCTACTCCAATGTCACACTCAACAATCAAAGAAAAAACATGTTCATTCCAACCTATTTAAAAATCACTAGGTGCCTAAAACATTAATGACAAACACCAAGTTTAGTTGTTTCTCCAAGGCAACCTGCAAAAACCCAAGTTAGAAGTTTGATTTGTTGTCTTTGACTATCGATTCTGCATAAAGCATGTTAGTAGTTTGATTTGTTGTCTTTGCCATGCGTATGCCAATATTCTGCATAGATAATTAGTACCAAAAACCAAAACATAGAAAACAGAATGCAAAAACTAAACAAATTTCAAGTAAAATACTGCATTTTTACCTTTGTTCTGGACTTTACACAGGCGTAGAAGTCATGACACAAGTGCAAAAGTCATGACACAAGTGCAGAATGTCTCTAACACAAGCATAGAATGCTTAAC
Organism: Cryptomeria japonica; assembly: GCF_030272615.1. Lineage (NCBI taxonomy): Eukaryota > Viridiplantae > Streptophyta > Pinopsida > Cupressales > Cupressaceae > Cryptomeria > Cryptomeria japonica. The sequence goes on along the minus strand of NC_081415.1, from coordinate 694,115,582 downwards.
ATAGGCACAGGTTGCTTCACACAGGCGCAGAAGTCTCCAGAAAACCCTGCACGACCCTGTTTTTGGGTTTTTGGCCTGCAAATCAACTTGAAAGCACTCAAAAACACCATAAAGGGGTTAGATGGTTAGTGTTCACGTCGGGTTCACCAATTAATGTAAGTTAGGAATTCGGAAATCATCACAAACAAATCAAAAACTAATCTAGCCCAATCACGAAAGCTCATTGCAACGATCTATCCTAATTACATCCAATAGAGACATAAAGATAAAACATTCAAATGTAAATACTATGCAAACCACATGCAGATCTGAATGCTTCCTTCATGCGGCTCCATTGTTCTTCTTCCCTCTTCAAATAGTTTGGTTGTGGATCTCACCTACAAGTGAACATACATGATTGAAAGCAAGTAGATAAGAAAATTGCTCAAAAGTACTCGAAGCGTGATTGATTAGAAATTCAATAATCTGATTAGGGGTCAAGAATCAAGGGATTTAATTGAAGAAATTCATCCAATTTATAGATAAATTGGAGAAATGATCAAATTAGCATGATAATGATTCGAATGGAAATTCAAATCAAGAATAGAAAAATTATGACATGTGTATGACAAATTGCTATGCAAAGATTTGTGACAATTTATGACAAATTGCTATGCAAAGATTTATGACAATTTATGACAAATTTCTATGCAAGGACTGATTGATTGTCAATTATGACAAATTATGACAAATTTCTATGTCATTTCCATGAATTTAGGAGAGAAATAGGAGGAAATTGAAATTAAGAATTTAGAAAATTAGAAAATTAGAAATGAGGAATTAAGAAATTAGAAAATTGATGGAAATTAGAAATTAGGTAAATTAATTAATAATTTGTCATTTATTAATTAATTCACAAAGAGGAATAATTAGCCAATTAAATGAATATTTAATTGCAACAAGAAGACTTAGGATAAATAAATAAATTATTTAACCTAGAGGGAAAATGCCAAACAAGATTAAATGAATAAATCATAAAACCTTGGAAGATGAATTAGAAATACAAAGACGACAATTAGGTCTTGACAAAGGATAATTGATATCGATTCGATCATGATTTTGGATTGATAAATGATTTGATTGATAAATGCATCGAGGAACAATGACAAATTGATCCAAATTGACATGATTGAAGAGGATGACGATCGATGTCAAATCGATCGTAAAACGACGAGATTGACAAGTTGATAAGAGATTGACAAGATTGACCAAAATCATGATTAAAGATTGCTATTGACAAGACCAAATTCAAAAGCAAGATAGATGAAGAATGTAGAAGAATGACTCGATGCTCGCAAATGATAAAAACCAAGTGCGTGACATAGGAGAAATGTTAATGCGACGCAAAAACCGAAAATGAGGCAATGCACAAATGTTAAAGTATGACTCCGCAAGCATTGACCATTTTTAGGTGTCTACAGAAAGCTTTTGTTGAGAATGAGACCGGAAAAAAGTTGAAGTGTCTCAGATTGGATAATGGAGGTGAATATTGCAGAAAAAAAATTGAAGATTACTGCTCCTTAAATGGGATTCAAAAGCAGAAGACAGTTCCAGGAACTCCACAGGAAAATGGTGTGTCAAAGAGAATGAATAGGACTATCATGGAACGTGCGAGGAGCATGAGATTGCATGCTAGATTGCCCTTACATTTTTGGGCAAATGTTGTACATACTATTGTCTATTTGATAAATAGAGGACCTTCAACCCCTTTGGATGGTGGTATTCCAGAGGAGGCATGGACTGGTAAAAAGGTAAATTATTCTTTTCTGGAAACCTTTGGTTGTGAAGCTTTTGTCCATGTTGATAAAGAAAACAGAACCAATCTTGATGCTAAATCTCATAAATGTACCTTCATTGGATATGGGATAGATGAATATGGCTATCGATTATGGGATTTTAAAAATAAAAAAATAATTAGAAGTAGAGATGTTGTATTCAATGAGAAGGTTATGTATAAAGAACAGATGCAGGAAAAGAAGCATGAACAGGACAAATAACAATATGTGGTGTTGGATGAGATTCCTGAAAATGAAATGCCACAGGCACCTAATGCTCAGCAACAACAAAATGTCCCACAAACTCCTGCAAGTGTTAGAGGTTCTACAAGGTCAAGTAGACCCCCTGAAAGATTTTATCCTTCTTTGTATTCTATTTTATTAACTAATTCTGGTGAACCAGAAGAATATGAAGAAGCAATGCAGGTGGATACCAAACAACAGTGGGAGCTAGGCATAAAAGAGGATATGGACTCCTTGATGAAAAATAAGACTTGGGACTTAGTCCCTTTGCCTGCAGAAAAAAGAGCCTTGCCTAACAAATGGGTTTATAGGCTGAAGGAGGAGGAAGGAGGTCAGAAAAGATATAAGGCTAGACTTGTGGTAAAAGGTTTTGCATAGAAAAAGGGTATAGATTATGATGAAATATTTTCTCCAGTTGTAAAAATGACTTCAATTAGAATTGTACTTAGTCTTGTGGTTGTAGATGATTTACATCTTGAACAACTAGATGTCAAAACAACTTTTCTTCATGGAGATTTGGAGGAGGAAATTTACATGTTGCAACCACACAGATATGAGGTCAAAGGTAAGGAGAACTTGGTGTGCAGGTTGAAGAAAAGTTTATATGGCCTAAAGCAAGCACCCTGACAATGGTATTTAAAATTTGATAGTTTCATGGTTGAACATGGTTATCATAGATGTCATTCTGATCATTGTGTATATTTTAAGAGATTGGATAATGGCAGTTATATTATCCTATTGCTTTATGTTGATGACATGCCTGTTGATGGGTCTAACATGCAACACATAAATGATCTTAAACATAAATTAGCCAGGTCATTTTCTATGAAGGATTTGGGTGCAGCTAAGCAAATTCTGGGTATGAGGATTACATGGGACAGGAAAAATAGAACCTTGAATTGGTCCCAAAGTGAGTATATAAAGAAGGTGTTGAAAAGATTTAACATGCATGATTCAAAAGAAGTTAGTACACCTTTGGCCAATCATTTCAAATTGACTAAGGAGATGTGCCCAAAGGCATAGGAAGAGGTAAATAAAATGTCTAACATCCTGTATTCATTAGCTGTTGGCAATCTGATGTATGCAATGGTTTGCACAAGGCCAGATATTGCACATGCAGTGGGAGTTGTGAGCAGGTTTATGAGTAATCCGGGTATGGAACATTGGAATGCTGTGAAATAGATTCTTCGGTATCTGAAAGGAACTACTATGAAGGCATTATGCTTCAATGGATCTAATGTTGCTCTGAGTGGATTTGTTTACTCTGATCTGGCAGGCAATATTGATTCACAGAGGAGTACTATAGGGTATGTTTTTACTATAGAAGGAACTGCAGTCAGTTGGATTTCTAGGCTGCAAAAGGTTGTTGCACTTTCAACCACTGAAGCTGAGTATGTTTCTGCTACAGAAGCCAGCAAGGAGATGATTTGGTTACAATATTTTCTGGAGGAATTGGGTTAGACACGGGAGGATCACCCATTGTATACTGATAGCCAGAGTGCCATTCATCTTGCAAAGAACTCTGCTTTTCATTCAAGGACAAAGCACATTCAACTTAGGTACCACTTCATCCAGACTATTTTGGAGGAGGGTCAGTTACGGCTTGAGAAGATTCACACAAGTGAGAATCCTGTCGATATGTTCATGAAGGCGATTCCACATGAGAAGTTGATTTCTTCATTAGTTTCTATTGGTCTTCTTGATTGATAATTATGGAATTTATACCAGTCAAGTCCAAGTGTTTTATCCAGTGGATGTTGCAAGTACAGTGGTGTCATCTAGTATCAGTCTCCAAGTGGGAGATTGTTGATATGTGGTGACTGATCAGAAAAGTACTGTACACTCAGCACATATCCTTGCTAGGGTGCGAGGCTAGGCCGAGCCCTGGGAAAGTGGGTGAAGCCCACTACAAGGGTTCAGGAGCAATAGCCCCTGAGAATTTTTTTTTTGCCATTTTTTTGTTGATGAAAACCAACATTGTAATAAAACCAAAAAAAGGATGACTTTGTTTGTTACCCTAAAAACGCATGTTATAAGCGGCTGGGATGCTTAAGGCATTGTAAGGTTGATGTACTATTTTTTCTAGATAATAAGAAAGATTGGATGGTTGTTTATGGTGGATGTAACCCATTCTAGGTGAACCACGTTAAATCTCTATGTTATCTATGTCCTGTTTTATTTCTTTATCTTTTGTATTTAAATCTGTATATAATTGTTAGTTCATATTTGCTTTGAATCTGCTTGAAACCCTAACAAAGTGAACCCACACCAATTTTCCCACATCAAACTGGACATCCCTCTTCTTCTTGTCAGCATGAGATTTATATCTTTCTGTAGATTATTGAAGGTGAGATTTAACTTGGTCATGGATCTCCTTTATGGTGGTAGCAAAGGTTTCCCCATTAGCATTAATGACTTCTCCTTGAGGTAGTTCTCTTAACTCCAACACACCCCTTGGGTGGATGTCATATACAACTGGTAAGGGTGACTTACTAGTACTTATATTCACTATATCATTATAGGAGAATTCTTCCTAAGACAATATGCTATCCCATCTCTCTCCATGTTGTCTAGTCAAACACCTCAACAGATTTCCCAATGACCTATTTACAACTTTAGTTTGGCCACCCGTTTGGGGTTGGTAGGCTAAGGAGAAGGATAGATTTGTACCAAGATTCTTCCAAAGGGTCCTCCAAAAGTGTCCAATAAATTTCATGTCCCTATCAGAGACTATGGTCAAGGGCAAACCATGTATCCAGACAATCTCCTTGAAGAACAAATCTGCAACATAGGAAGCATCACAAGTGGTTTTACATGGAAATAAATGTGCCTTTTTACTAAACCTATCCACCACTAAAAACACACTATCATATCCTTTCCTTGTCCTAGGCAATCCTAAAAATAAATCCATACTTATGCTTTCCCATGGTCTTGAAGGAATGGGTAAAGGCTGGTATAGGCTTGCATTTGTGGACTTCCCCTTTGCCTTTTGGCATATCACACATGTCTCCACAAATCTCCTAACATCTTTCTGTAGTTTGGGCCAAAATTAGTGCCTCTTCACCAAATCTAGTGTCTTGTCAAGGCCAAAGTGGCCTTCCATTGCTCCACAATGTTTCTCCCTAATTATATTTAGTCTCATAGAGCATTTGGGTATGCATAATTGTGCACCCTTAAACAACAATCTATTTTGAATAAACAATTTAGAGAAATCAACATGAAACCGCTCATCAAATGAAGCACATACCTTATAGATCTCTCCAAAGTATTCATCATCCTCATACATGGCTTTCAATGAGTCTATTCCAACACTCTCCAACTGGATCTAATTTGTAGTTAGGACCCTTCTGCTCAAATCATCTACCACCTTATTCTTGGCCCCTTTCTTATGCTTAAGAGTGAAAGTGAAGGCTTGTAGGGTCTCCACCCATTTCATATGCCCGTGATTCAACTTTTCTTGGCTATTTATAAAACTAAGGGCTTGATTATCTATGAAGACTATGAACTATTTTGGCAGCAAGTAGTGTCTCCACTTTTTCAAGGATTGTACTAAAGCATACATCTCTAGGTCATAGGATGAATACCTCCTCTTTGCCTCATTTAACTTCTCACTGAAGAAGGAAATAGGCCTTCCTTCCTAACTAAGCACTGCCACAATAGCCATGTGAGTGGCATCACACTCAACTTGGAAGATCTTGTTGAAATCAGGTAGGGAAAGGACTGGCTTCTCTGCAACTATTCTCTTCAATGTTTCAAAGGAGTTATCTGCCTCTTCTATCCAACTGAACCTACACTTTTGTCCTCCCTTTATGGTATCAATCATAGGAGCACAAATATGGCTAAATCCTCTTATAAACTTCCTATAGAAGGTGGCTAAGCCATGAAATCTTCTAACATCATTCATTGTTCTAGGCGTAGGCCAAGACAATATGGCACTCACCTTTTCTTGATCCATTTTCAATTCACCATATGAGATGACAAATCCCAAGTAGATTATCTATTCCTACATAACCAAACACTTTTCCAAATTAATCATTAATTTCTCTTCATGCAATCTCCTTAGGATTAGGTCTACATGTTTTAGGTGTTCTTCTTTGGTTTGACTGAAAATCAGAATGTCATCTAGGTAGACTATGACAAACTTTCCTATGAAATCCCTCAAAAATTCATCCATTAACCTCATAAAGGTACTTGGTTCATTAGATAAGCCAAAGGGTGTGACTTTCCACTCATACAACCCCTCATTTTTTTTAAATGCAGTCTTCCACTCATCTCCCGGCCTAATCCTAATTTGATGATAGCCACTTTTCAAGTCAATTTTTGTAAAATATCTAGCACCTCCCAAGCAATTTAACAAATCCTCAATCCTAGGCATTGGAAATCTATACCTGATAGTAATTTTGTTGATAGCCCTTGAGTTGGTGCAAAGCCTCCAAGTTCCTTCCTTTTTAGGTGCCAAGACTACAGGGACTACACATGGGCTCAAACTTTTGCCAAATAGTTCGGACTCCAACAATTCTTCAATCCGTTTTTCCATCTCAACATTCTAATCAATTGTGAGATTATATGTTGCTTTATTAGGAAAGGTGGATCCAAGTATAAGATCTATGCAATGGTTTATATCCCTCATGGGAGGTAGTGACCTTGGCATGCCATCAGAGATGACACCCTTGTATTTGTTTAGTAGCTAGTGTACTACAGGGTCAACCAACCTCAATCTGTCTTCTTTCTTGTCTTCAGACTTCTCCACCTTTGTCACTGTTAGACTAGGAATAAGGGCATAACAAACAATGCCTTCATCTACTATGTTCTTCATGAATTGATTTCCTCCTAGCACCAACACCTTGGCCTCCTTTGGTTTGGTTTCCTCCTCACTCTCCATCAAAGGTAATAACTCAATCGCTTTACCATCTTTGGTGATGGAATATGTGTTCCTAGAACCATCATGTTGTTCCTTCAAATCAAATTTCCACGGTCTCCCAAATAGGAGATGGTAAGCATCCATCTTTGCAATGTCAAACAACAATCTATCCTTATAGGTTCCAATCTAGAATTCTACCCAAGCCTGCTCTTCCACAACAATTTACTGACCTTGGGTGAGCCATGAGACCTTGTAGGGGCAAGGGTGAGGTAGTCTCCTCAACTTTATCTTCTCCATCATTTCTAGAGACACAAAGTTTTCATTTGAACCAGAATCTATTAAAACCTTGCATAGCTTTCCATCCGCTTTGCAAGTGGTCTTGAATAGAGACTTTCTCTGTGGGGGATCTTTATCAGCCATATTCATGGTAGTTACTGCTCTTCTGATAATCAAAGCTCCACCTCTTTCAGGGTATCCATAACTATCAGGGGTATTGACACTTTGGTATGCATTTTCACTTGGCACACTTTGGCAATCAGCTTCTAGAACCAAATTACTTCTCCTTTCCCCCATGGAACTAGTAGGCATGTCACGACATCTATTGGCCATGTTCCCTTCTTGATTGCAGTTATAACATCTAATTGGACCTCTACCTTGAAACCTTCCCCTAAATGGTAGTCTTCTTCCTCTGAAGTTACCTCTCTGATTGTATCCTCCATTGTTATTGGAACTACTCTCTCCTTTAGTGCCTTCTTGATTGGTTTCACCTTGGTTTCCAAAACCATTCCCCTTACCTCTCAAAAAAATTCTCCCCCCTTTTTGTTGTCTTCCTCTTCCTTTATTTTTCTTCTCTTCCATCTTGATGGCATTTACCAATGGTATTTAGGCTAAGGAGGTTTAGTTCTTCTTGAATGTTGTACCTTAATCCATTTAGGTACTAGGCAACTTTTTCACTGTCTTCCTCCTTTATCTTAGACTTCATACATAACCTTTGGAACTCCTCGATGTGAGAGTTCACATCCATCTCCTTCTGCTTGATATTTTGTCTCCTCTTATGAAGTTGAATTTCATAATATTTGGGTACATAGGCCTCCTTTACTAAGGCAACCATCTTCTTCCAAGAAACAATCTTGGGTTTGTTGTCCTTCTGTCTTTCCTCTTGGACAAAGTTCCACCAAGTTAAGGCAGCTCCCTTCAACTTGGACTTAGCAATCTTCACTTTCTGGTGTCCTGGAATGTATTCACATTCAAAGAAACTAGATAGGGAGTCTATCGAATCTACCACTACATCTGGTTCCATCTTCCCAGTGAAAGTTGGCAAATCAATCTTCTTCTCCATGGTTCTCCTCTCCATGGATTTTAGGGCATTAAGGAAGTGCCTCTGGTCAGGAGGAATCGCCTTCTCCTCTGACATAGGGATCTCATCTTCATCCCCTTCTTCACCACTACCAGTGCCTCCATCTTCCTTCCCATCTACTCTGCCCCTCAACCTCTCTATCTCCCTCTACATTTCCTTGCAAATAGTGCCCTGCTCTCTCACAATCTTTGCCAATTCCATGTTGGTGATCGGTCCTCTAGGGACATCTTCTCCCTCTGCCATTCCTCAAACCTCTATCTCTTTACCAAATCCATTACTAGCTCTGATACCACTTGATGCAGAGCCCTCCTTGTATCCTGTCAAACACTCCAAGATGTATGACATTGACTCCTCAAAACAACAATAGGATCCTATCAAGGCAAGGCTCTACAACATTAGCTCAAAATATCACAATCTCCAAGACTCATACTTACTCAAATTGGGTAATTTCCTCCATCATTCACAAAGAATCCTCTAAGGGTTCTTGACCATTATCACACTTCTTTTGGGTCAGACATGACTCACATGGACCAGATCAAACACTAGTTTTAAGGATTCAACATCATATCCTATAACACCTTCACAATTAAGCCTATTTGCTAGTAGCCCTTTGAAACAAGTAAAGGGACCTTAAGTCCAAACCTGCCCAAACACCCTAGCAAAAAAATCACATATTCAAATAACCTTTTAGGTATTACACAATTCCCCAAAAGGAGAGGTCAAGGTTTGAACCTGGTGAAGATCAATTGTCCTAAAGGGATAATTAGGCCTCCATTTGTGAAGCAACTATATCCGAATGAAAAAACCATACAAGAACAATATCATGAGAATTTTGGGAACCATAAAACCTCATGGACTCCAGGGTTACATGCCTTGAATCATCGCCATTTTCCTTCTAGGGTAGCTTTGTTGTTTAAGGACTAGGTAGCCACATAAAGATGTCTACCTAGGGCCTGATCAAACACACACCTCCCTTGCTCCTTCTACAAAATGCTTTTGGAATCTTAGAATACATAGGCCATAATTGCATTTCACCCAATCCCATGAGTTTCAGATGGATAAACTTCAAGTTATGGCCATGGAGAAGTGAAACCCTGGTTTTTCAGGTACCTACAACAAAATTGGAATAACAAGAGTGAAACACACAGTCTGAACCTCAAACAAAAACCAAATCAAACTTGATTCACTACTCTAACAAAATAACATCATTGGGGATTTATCCCAATCCATACAATGTCGTACCCCATGCCAAAACTCCAGAATTGCAGGAAAAACTCAGAATTTCATTAGTTTGTAGTCATCAAAACCTTCCTCTGTACAGTCCAACCTTGGGAATTAGATCCTCAAGGTGTATATACCTCTCCACAACTTCTCTCAACCAAAAACAAGGGGTTAGAGCCATTGGAGCATAAAAGTTGCTTATGGCAACTTTTGACAACTTTTTACAAAGTTGTCAAAATGTCATTCCTCGCTTCCTAATGCCTTGGGTTAAGAATAACCCCTCCTAAAACACCCTATAATCACTAAAACCACTAGGATAACTATGTCCTACACACACTTGATCCCCTTTTGTCCAAAAGTCCTAATTGGCTTATCAAGATGCCAAAATAGGAGTTTGGCTCACAAGATGGGGTCTTTTATTACAAGCACACAATGCATGATTGAAAAACATGTAAAAAATCCTAAGACATGTTTTATGCCTTATCCTTCCTCCTTTGAGCTTGATTGATCAACTTGAAGGGTTGCTCCTGCACCATAGGAGAACTAGTGAAGATCTCCTCAAGGAAAGAGATCATGAGATTGCCAAGATCAATCGAGAGAATGCTACTTTGCATGAGCATTTGAATGCAAAGAGAGAAGAAAAAGAGAACTTACAGCTAGATCTTGAATTAGCATCATCTCTAAGAGAGAACCTATCAAAACATAATGAAGATCTCACCAAACAGCTGGCTGAAGTGAATGGGAAATTGGAAAAGTTCAACAGAAGTTCTACCTTGCTTGAAAAAAAAATTCAATCACAAAGGATGAATGGTGATACCTCTGGACTTGGTTTTCACACATCTGAAAAAGGAGAATCCTCTGGTACCAAGAGAAACACTCATAAGGACAAACCTGTTGTTAAGGCCAAAAATCCTACTGGTAAGAAGGTCTTTAAACCTGTTTGTTTTGTTTGACATAAACCTGGTCACACTGCAAATGTTTGTAGAAACAAACCTAATGGAAATGCAAGCTACAATACAAATGATAGGTATGTATCCAATAAATTTGAAGGTCATTGCTTCACATGCAAAATGTATGGACATAGATCAGTTGAAGGTAGATATGGAGCAAATAATCCTATACCGCATATGCATCCAAGAAAAAATGGCAACTGGATGAGAAACTATGATAACCAAGGTAACATGTACTAGCAAAGACCCTACGACAACCGGTTTAGTCCATTTGAGATGGAAAAGGTAACAAATGTCATTTGCACCATCTATAACAACTTTGGGCATGTGGCTATAAATTGCAGAAGGAGAACTGGGAGAGGCAATGCAGTACCTTGGAGATCATCTGGAATGGCCTGCTATCATTGTCATAAACTGGGACACATTGCAAAATTTTGTAGATCCAGAAAAAGAAAACCAGTCAATCCTTCTAAAGATCAGAAAGGAAAGCCGAAGGTCAATATTGAAGAAACTAGAGAAGAAATGAATCAAATATGGAAGAAGAAGAGTGATGATTCACCTAGAGAAGAAACTATTCCTTCACCTAGTGTGGAGAATCCTACACCAGTGAACTAAGCCTTTTCAATATGGCTAACGAGAGCTTAACGGTAAATCCACTTCCGGACCCCTTGAGATGAATGATTGGTAAGAGAATTTGAATGCATGAAATTTTGATAACTTTCTGCCAATCGGTTATCAACCGCTTGTACATCTGTCAAAATTGTATGTATCATTAAGCGGTGTAATTAGGGTTTGTAACCCTAACGGGTGAGCATTTAATGCAGTAGGTAAAAGGATAAAAGCTCACTTTTTTATTTTTACCCTAACGCATACGAGAAATAATTTTTGAGCACTTGTAGAGCTAAGGATTGTTAGCTGATTTTAGTCAAAGTTGTATTATGATTTGAATGATCAAGCTTATTTGAAGGTTGGTGAAGACTGAACTAGTGTGCACTTGAGTGTTCAATTGGTAAATGAGGCAGTGTGCGTAAAATAAGGTATTTCTTTGAAAAAACCTACTTCGAATCTAGTTTATCTGAAATGTCATCATCTTCTAAACCAGTAGAGAAATTGATGATTACATCTTAACCTATGGAAGCTGTAAAAGTGGAACAAATTGTGTCTTATAATGCCTTATCACAAATTCCTAGTGGTGGCATAGTGAAAGGAGATTTGTCCAGCTACATTGATTGCAAGATTGAGGATTTAGGATCATTGTCGATTTATTCTCAGTTGAAATCTCTTTGTGATGAAAATGGAAAGATTCAACCAAAATATATTAGAGTTTATGAGAAGGGTTTTCATAATACAACATATTTTTTTGAATATTTTGAAGAGGAACATATCCAAATTATTTTGAGTTGTGTTCATGGGGAAAACATGTATTTAGAAAGGACTCATACTAACCAAGGAAGTTATTCAAGCTATAACTGGTTTCTACTCAACCGGTGAAGTACCTAAGCTTAGGCATATTTCAAAAGAGATAGTAAACACTCTAAACTGATCAACCTCTGATGGGTGTTCTTTTTCTGTCAATAACATCAAGGACTCAATGGTAAAGTTGGAAGCTATGGTTATAGGCTACTGGGTATTTTATTCTAGTAGATTGTATAGTGTTCCATCTGCAGCGGTGCATACTGCTTATAAGATGATAGCTGAAAATGCTAATTATGACCTATGTGAGGCCATAAGGAGCCAATTATTGTTGAATCTTCAGTCTATCAAGAAGGATAGCAGTCAAAAGTTTAAATTTGGACAGTTGTTGATTAGTATATTCTTTTATTTCTAGAATTTCCTATCAGGAATTGGTGATCTTGAGTGATCTAAGGATCTACCGATATCTGCCCAGATTAAGAACATCATCAAAGCTATGAAGAACACCTCTGCTACCATGAATAAATATTTCAATGAATTTTAGAAGAAAATGAGTATGAGAGTAAGATTGCCTGAGGATGTGGTAAAACACTTCACTAAGGATATTATTTTCACAATTACCACTGATTTTTGTTTAATGGAGGCTATTGAGCCTAGAGAAGAATAAATGGAAGACATGAGTTATGAGGTCAACTATGACTTATTGATCGGTTATGCCAATAACCTGTTGGCATGTCAAGTGGACAAAAAGAAGGCAAGATTGGATACAGTTGAAGTTCAAGTGCAACAGCTGAAACCAATAGTGTTCCATCCATAAGTGGTAAAGGTAAGAAGAAGAAGATTGAACAAGCACCTCTACTATTAAAAATTACAAGAGTGACATGAAGTGTCCAAACCAAAAAGGAATCGGTACCTAAAGTATATGCAAAGAAGGAGACTGCATCAAAGAAAAGAGGTTGGAAATTAATTCTCCAAGCAGAATCTGAAGGTACTGATACTGAGGAGGAACCCAAGAAAATGAAAGCAACCAGTAAAGAAGCCAAACAAGTGAAGGAAGTGCCAAAGGAAACTATGCCTTTTGATATCTTAACTTACAAGTCGACACTACCTTTGAGAGAACGGTGAAGACATTACGAAGAAACAGATTTGATAATGTCAAAGATCATTTTGATTCATTCAATGAAGATGAAAAGGGAGAAATTATTCAACAGGTAATCAATTACTTGTGCCATTATAATATATTACTTCATGATCTTGAAAAGGATATGTCTAATTCCTTGTATACTATTCTTTTGAATAAATGGGAGGAAGCAATAAAGAAAGAAAAAAGAAATCATAGCTGATGTATTTGTATAATATTTTCCCGAGTTGTCAAAGGATGAGCTGAATGAATTGGTTGATAAGTACAAAGTTCATTTTGCTTACAAAACAAGAAGATTGAAGTTGATTAGTGGAAAGGTGCAACCTTTTGAGACTGAGACTCATTAGATTGCTCGTAATATCCAATAGATGGAAGATCTTATACATTCCTCTAAGGATGAGGAAGATATTGTTGATCGACCTGAAATGGATGATGAATAAATTGTGCAAGTTGATGTTGTGTATCCTGTCAAGAAGAAGGATGACACTATTGTCCAATGAGTCATACTTGTTGACAATATTGAGGATGCTATAGATCTATCTGGAGACATTACTACACCAGATATGCAGCCATCAGAAATTTCAGATCCATAGGTTACTGCAGTTGAGAAACTGACAACTCCACCAAGAGTGGATATTCCACCAGCAAAGGAACCACCATTGAAACCCCAACTGCCACCGGTTTCACAGGACATTCAAAAGGAATCCGATGAAAAAGATGATACACAGATTTCTGAACAAGAAACGAAGAAAGAACAAGAGAAAGAAGAGATTGTTAAGGTAACATCTTCTGAAATGGTAACTTGATTAGTTTTACTGCAGACTAATGAAGATGATGATGACTCATTAGACATCTTAAGGCCTATAATTGTTTATAATATGAGTGCATTTGAAATGATGAATATTGCAACTGTCATGCAATCTAGGGCACACAAGAAGAGACTTAAAGAATAGAGAATGGAAGTTGAAACCATTTAGAATGCTATGGATATTCCGACAAGTCTACTATTGCAAACTTGTATAGGACATTTGACAAGACCTATTAGAAAACTTGGTCAATTGGTTGTTGATGCATCTAACAAAATTAATTCCCTAGAAGAAACAACACAAGCTTATGCTAAGAAAAGTTACAGGAAGAAGTGTGGAGAGCAGCTTATGAAAGAGATTGATATAGGAAAAATTATGGTATCTCTTAATAAAGATTTATTAAGAAAATCTATTGAAACAGGAGGGAAATATCTTGCTTCTACTTCTAATGTTTCATTCTTTTATTCTGATATCAATACCAAGTGAACTGAAACAGAGCAAGAGCTAGAGAAGATATGCAATGCATATGTACCACTTCAAGATTCTATTTTTTCTTTTAGCAAATTTGTGGATGATTTGCAAAACAGGTTAGATACCTATGATGTTGAAAAAGCAAAAAGACTCCGGTCACTAAAGGAATTGAAGAGTCTACTCACATCCCAAGTGGACATACTACAAAGAGCCTACAAGAATGCAAAAGCTAATTTGGCTACTCCAAAAATCTGTACACTTGATTCAATGGAAGAGTTTCATACTCAGATTATGTCTACATTTGAGTTCTTTAAGAACTTGCTGGAGACATAGGAAGATGCTTTATCTCAGTTGAAAAGAAACTTTAATGCTATTTTTATGAGGCTAGCAATGCATGAATCTTGATTCATTTTGATACAAACTTCTCTCTCTCTCTCTCTCTCTCTCTCTCTCTCTCTCTCTCTCTCTCTCTCTCTCTCTCTCTCTATCTATCTATATATATATATATATATATATTGCTTTTCAATTTGGCATTGTTGTTCAAAGGGGGAGTAGAAATATGTATGTGTGTTGTGAAAATTTTGTATGATGTATGTAGTGTAATACCCTAAAAATGGTCATCTAAACCATGGGCCCCTAATCTTGACAACATCACCAAGGTCCTAGCCAATGGTAATTAAATTAATCTTGAGCACACAATTAATTTCTTAAATCAACCAATATTACTTAAATGTTTATTTAATGAATTGATCGTTTCAAGTAAATCATTTTTAACAATTATCCTATTTATTTAATTAAATATCCTAGCATGTTAAATTAAATAAATCAATTTGTCATTAAATCATCAAAAAAAGGAATTAATTGACAAAAAAAAATTTAAAATTGAGAAAAGATAAATGGAGATAATCTTGAAAATCAAATTAAAAATTGATAAATAATCTCAAAGAAAGCAATTAAAATGTTTAAATATCAAAATTGAATAAAATAGAGAATAAATCAGTTTTCTCTGATTTTATCTTAGTTTTAGTTCAATTTCCTTTAAAACTGAGAAAAGTTGTCAATCACATCAATTCACCTGGATTGTGCTTCCTCTTGGAAAATCTTGACTGCTCATCATCATTTGATCTCATCCGTTGGTTTCTTTCTCAATTTTCTATAAATTCAAGCTCTCATCTCCTATTCAAGGATACTGGAGAATATATTGTTATTATTTTGTTTTTTCTCTAGGTTCATTGAGATTTTGCATTGAGATATTACATATTAGTTCCTGCATATTTATTAAATCATCTAACTTAAATATTGCTTCAATCATGTTAGATTAATCTTGCATTCATTTAGCTCAATTTCATGCTCATATAGATTAAAATCCTTCGTTTAAGTGTTGTCTAGTCATTGGTATTGCATATGAAATCTGAGAGCAAGACTAAACTTGCATCTACTAGAAGGCAATAGGTTGCTTTGTAATGGTTTATTGTTCATTATTGATTATTGATTTACTAACCATGCATCTAATGACTTAATTGAAGTGTTGTGTATTCAGATACAGATACAAGTCCACTTTTCACACACACATGTAGTAAGGGGGATTATATGTATGTGTATATATATTTTTTTGTAAGCACACTTGCCGATATTACTGTAAAAAAATTTGTGTTTCCATCAATGCCAAAGGGGGAGATTGTTGGCTTGATGAAGGTTGTAATGATTAACTTCATCATATGTTTTCATTGATGAAACACATACACACACATATGTTCATATTGTCTACCGGTGTGACTTCAAATTTGTTTATATTACAACCGGTATACTAGAGGTTTATATCTAACCAGTACATGGTGACAACCGGTATATGCATGGAGATAGCCAATGGTTATACTTAACTCGATATCGACATGAAGATCTAGTGGAGATTATAAAAGGAGCATCTAAGGATAAATGGTTTATATGTTTAACTCCAACCGGTATTGATTGTTCCAACTAGTATTCATATTTATTATGTGATGAGTTATCACTAGTCATGATGAGTTATCCTTACCGACAATTTTTGGTGGTATTTTTTTTATGTGTTATGATTGTTTGATCAGATACACTGCACCTAGGTAACTGTGATATGATTTCTAGAGGCCGACATAAAATCTAAATTTCTATATATTGATCTCACAATGAATTATTTTGTATGAGCAAAGGAGATATGTTATGTGTGAAGGCAGAAGTATTAAGTTGCAGAGTATGATGATAAACAAGTGATGAGTGTGCAGAAGAGGATCTATACAAGCAAGTTGTGCTACTACTAGATCACACTACCTGTTGTTTTCTAATCATTGTGACAGTCAAATCCCCTAACCGGGTAAGCTCTAACAAGCTTCATTGTACAAATCCTCTAACCAGGTGATCCATTAGTTTGGATTCAGAAATCCTCCACCGAGGTTACTCCTTACAGGGTATAGCTTTTAACTAAGCTTTGGGATCTTTAATAGGATTTTCTCCTAGCAGAGCACTTTGTAGACCTTAACCGGTCAGTTATCTATTATTTTGATAGTTAACTTGTGAGTCTCGGGTCAGTGCAAGAAGATGAGTCCACTTTTTGGCCAAAAAGTGGAAGTGTTTTCCCTATTTTCAGATTTTGTCTCATTTGAGCTTAAATTTTGAAACACTTAGAGATTGAATCTTGGAAAAAGTCAATAATATAAAAGATATCCCTCTAAGTGTAATTTTCAAATATGTAATTTATTTTAATACCCACATAATAAAAAATAACTTTTTGAATGGAGTTCTAAAAACTATGTTTTAAAAATGCATGTTTCAGGACCATACCATGCATGTGTACGACCCACACTTCTTGACACAATTAAAATTATTTTCTCAAACCATTTTCATAAATGGTTTGTAACACACTCAAGATTGATGAGCATATTTTTCTGTATTTTTTTTTCTAATATTTTTTTTAATTAATTTTTTAATGGCCGTAATTATCTTTTTAAAAATTTGACGTGTACGACCCACATAATTTGACGTAAACTTAGCATTTTTTGAAATTTTTTTTTAAAATAGAAAATAATTTTGTGCAGATTGATGACATAATTTTTTTTTCAGAATTCATTAAAATAAAAAAGTTATGAAATTAAGATAATCAGTTAATATTTCAAATTTATGGACCTGATTTAGTATAAATTAAATGAAAAATAGTTAAACTAATCAATTTTTAAATAAATTTACATATTTAGAATCTAGATGGTATAATCTGAAATGGATTTTAATTTCGTATAAAAATTCTCGATTAGAGGCACATAAACTATTTCAGAAGTTCATATTTGTGCTTTCATTCATGGAGCTTTGAATTTGTAGGTTCATGTCTCAGGTGTGGCCATCCTAGGCCTATCCCGAGCCTAATCCTGAGGCAAGTGGCGGGTTGTGGATTCAAATTTTACTGAACAGGGGCCCCGTTATTTAAATAATGGGCCCCCGTTTCTAAATAACTGTTACTGTAAATAAAAAGATAGATTGCATCGATTTACCACACTATCATTGAAATCCGTACTGACAAAGATTTTTTACATCATTTGGCAGTACTTTTTAATATTTTTTACATGGATTTTTTAAGAACTCAGTAAAAAGATATTATTTTTTGAAGAGGAGTTTGTAAAGATGGGTTCTAAGCAACGTCAAAAGAAAAAAAAGAGGACAATGATAGTGGATGAAATTCAAGCACAAAGAGAGGAGGCAAAATGCCAAAGAGATTGAAGAACACAACAATGACAATTGAATAACACTTCTAAAGCATCTAGTTCAGTGCCCATTGTAGATGAGACCATTGAAGACATCATGATGGATGCAAGAAATGTAGAACCACACACGGGTATGACTGTTGATGCAAATGTTCATGTGGATGTGAATCCTGGTATGTTTTCAAATCCCAATGACTATGATGCCAATCAAATTGCTGATTTAAATGAAGCTGGATATAAATTTCATACACTAATACGAAAAGAAATAAAAATTGAAAATATTACACCACCCTCTCTGAAAGAAAACGAATGTAATTTTTTTACTATTGATAGTAATGTGATAGATAATCTTAATGGGTTAGTTTCTTGGAGACAAATCAAAACACATGCGAACATATTATATAAACAATTTTTCTATAATAAAAAGTTAGGATTCCAATGTCAATTAATGCTACAATTAATAAAAATATTAAAAATGCATAAAGTCATGAAAAAATAGGTATTTATGCAAAACCAAAAAGAAAAGATGAATCATATAAGCAAGTTGTATCTATTATTGCCAGTGTCATCGATTCTATCGGAAAAACAAGTCGATCTAAAGATAAGAATGCAGCACGTAGAGTTATAACGACTGCTATAGTTGACAAAATGATTGTTAGTAAAATAATGTTAAGTGATATAAGTGGCTATTTGAACTTACATCATAGAACCTTGTCAAGAGCGGCCAAAAGAAGAGACACAATTGAAATTGATCCACTATACCATTGTTGGAGTTTTATTGGTAGACTTCAAAGGTCGGACATGAAATTAAATGATGAAACTAAACAATCAATTGCAAAATTTTGGCATGATAACACTAGAGTTTCATAAAATGCTAGAAATGTTTTAAAGTTAAGGGCGAGATCAAAAATTCATGATCCTCATCCAAAACATCTTCTTGACTGTTAGGCCCAATATGGAAAGTTAATTTACTGAGAGGGGAGGGGTGAATCAGTACTCCAAAACTTTTCTTGAATAATAACTTTACTGTTATGCATAAACAGAATAGTGTAGTAACATAAAATAAAGTTAAAACAAATAGATAACAATCATACATGATTCACTCCATAACACATATATTTTGGTTACGCAGAAACTCTTGGTTAGAGAGAAAAATTGCGGTGGGGATGGCACCCACAACTTCACTACTGCAATAATAAAGAATGCTCGGTTAGAGCTACATTTAGCTATTTATGATAGCATACCCTATTAGGAGTAACAAGATCTGTTAGATCTACCTTGCTAAAGGATTTTACAACATTTATTTTGAATGTTACACCTGGTTAGAGGCTCTACAATTTATAGACTTGATTAGAGTCTTTTACCCTATTAAAGGTTTCTCTTTCAACTTCATAATATTAAAATAAAATCATTACAAATATCTACAACTTTACATCTAAAATGTTATAGCAGATTCTATGTGCTTAGAATAGATTACCTTGCTTATAGCATACCTCGGTAACCCATATAGTAACTCGGTAAACCCTTCTGTTTACTCTGTTCTTTGACTGTTCTCTGAAAACCTTCTCGGTGACCTCTGTGTCTCTGTAATAGTCTTCCTTCATGCATACACACACTTCACTCATGTTGTATAAATAGATCTCTTAAAATGGTGATCCAATTCATTGCATCAATCTTACAAACAAGATTCCTCGAATGAATAACTAAACAAAATATTTCATTGGTTAGATTGTCTTCGTAATCATACACAATCTTCTAGTGAAATTTTCAATGTAATAACTGTTAGATGTGCCTCGATCTTGTAACATGTTTTCATATGCATATCTAGGTTCAATGTATCTGGTAACACATTTCACTCGGTAAATATCAACTCGGTGTGTCATCTTTACTGCTCGGTAGCTTATGAAAAGATACTCGGTAGACAACTCGGTGTGTACTGCGTTCTGTAACTACTTTCTTCTGTAATTGACTAGATTGTGCATACCGACTTCTCTATTATACCGACTGCATGATTCGGTAGTGCTAACTGACTAGAGTATATAGTATGACTTTGACTATAAAAACTAATGGCAACTTGATAAGTAGTAACAAATCTCCCCTTTTGACATTAGTTGAGATGTTTGACAAAAACTACTTTCAAATTCATAACTCAAAAATCTATATACTTTGCAAAATGACTATACTTGACAATATATACAATAGTCAATGAAATGGTATATTTAGATATACTCCCCTTATCATTATAATGTACATAACTCTGATTTTGCATGCTCAGTGTTGTGCTTGTGTGCTCTGCTTATTTTGCATACTCTGTATACTTTGCTTGGTATACTCCCCCTATATACTATACTTCGAATACTATATCAAAACTGTATCAATCTCCAAATATATTATATTACTCCCCCTATATAGTATCACTCCCCCTTTTTGACAAACATCAAAAACTTAATTTCCATCTGGGGGTGGTAACTGATCAAAAATAGATTTATACTTTTTCTGGGCGTTGGTGAGAGCGATTGAGAGTGCATCCTTTACACTTTCCATTAAAGAATTTTGTGCTTGAATATTAGCCAATAGGGATATTAAGCCATCAAGAGTGCTTCCCTCTTGTGTAGTAGATAGGCGTGTAGCTTGGTTAATCTATTCTTGAATTGATGAAAGATGAGGAAGAAATAATGTTTGGAGTGTCATTATATCCATCCTGATCTTATGTTCTTCATTTCTTAGTTCTAACTGTTGAGCCATGAGTTGTTGAAGCTTGGTATAAAAATTTTGAACTGAATTTAGCTCTGTGGTCAACTTATTTGAGAGATCGGTGATCTATTTCTCAATTGCATCAGTTTTATTCTTGATATCTTTAATGAATATGGAAAATGTGCAAAGTTTCTAAAATAAATAAAGAATATGCTTGAGTTGAGGGGACAACTCAGCAATGAATTTGACAAGCTTGACTTCTTCTATCATTTTTACAATAAGCTCTTTGTCTTTTAGCTTGCTCAAGTACTCAAATGCATCAACTCCAGATGTTTCTATTTGATTAAGGAGTTCATCCAGTTGAATGTGGATGGCTGCATTGGTTGACATTGTAGCTGAAGGTAGCATATCTATTAGCAGTGTCTTTACCTTCTGAAGTACTTTATTTTTCTTTTGAATGGCCATCTATTTTTCTTGTTTGGCCTTTGCTTTGCATAGTTCACCGAAATCAATAAGTCCTTGCCCCTTTAATTTTGAGATATCCACATTGGGCAACACTATCAGTTTAGTTAAATCAACTTTAAAACTATGCTTTTTCACCTTCTTCTCTTTACCTTTGGTCGGTTGGACCAAGACAATAGCTTGTGAGGCTTGTTGACCCTCAGTAGGTTTCTCGGTAGAGGCAACACTTTGGTCAGTTCCTGTAGCCGTTGTGGTGTCCTTTGGTGTCTCGGTACTAGGTGTCTCAGCTGCAACATTTTCAGTGCTTGACGGTGCTTGAGAGGTCTTTTCTTGAGTTGTACCTTCTGCTGCTTCAGACTGGTGACCTTCGGTGCCTTGTGCTGTATCTTTAGGAGCTTCGGTTGAGACAGGTTGCTTGACTGGCGGATAAGGCTGAACTTGTTCTAAAATGGATTCACTAGATACAAGTTTTGCATATGTAGTGCCTTCTATAATTTCCTGCTCTGGTGCTTCTGCATCCATGACATCTTCATCAATTTGAATAGTGTCAGCCAGGTCTTGCTCGGTAGCATTAGGACCGTGCTCGGTGACATTAGGATCGTGATCGATGACATCAACAATTTCAACTGTAGATTGTTCACCGACATCCTTGATTTTGAAGATTTCCTGCCATTTTTCTTTTGTCTCCTTTTCTACGTCAGTGTATAGCCCATTCATCAGTTTTAAGGCTCTCTGTTTGACAAGAAATTTAGAATTGTAGGTTGTCAAATGTTCTTTAATTTTTTCTATAGACATATCAGGAAATAGATGGACTAGACTTCTTTCTCTAATTTGTTTCTTTGAGTCCATTGCATATTTCCACCTGTTATCAATATGCAAGTTCATTCAGAAGTGACTTTACTAGTTCTAATGGAGCTAGCTAAAACTTTAGAAGTGTGCAGATGACAGCTTCTTCAATTTGTCTATTCTCATGATTATTCCTAGTCTCATACTTGACATATCTAAATCCTCCAAATCCACCATATTTTTTTAGATTGGCACAGAAGTTTTCAACACTATGTTTATTTACCTTCTTGCTCTTTACAATCTGGAATTTGTTGGCATCTTCTGATTCTGTATCACTAGACTATTTTGCCAGAATGAGTCTCTGAGTAGATTTCTTGTAGGTCCTGGTTACCTTGGGAGCAGTAACACTCTTTTTTCTCTTACTCGGTGATGCTCTAGATGCTCTTGTGTTAGGTCTCTTTGTTGGAGGAGTCAGTAGGGCCTTTGAAATGTCCTATTTCTTTCTTTTCAATACTTTACCCTTAGGCAATTCAGTGCTCAGTGTTATTGCTGCCTCTTGAGCTTCAGATTCCTCTTCGATGATGGCAAGAGTGCCTTTGACAGGTGTAGAGGAAGAGTCTTCTCTGAATTTTGCAGATAATGCCTTAATCATCTTTGTAGCCTTTCTTGTAGCTTTGGGTACTACAATGCTCATTTTTACCTTTTCCTTAACTTCTTCATAAGTTCCATATCTTAGCTCGGTAGCATGCCTTGGCAATGAAAGAAATGCATTAATTTGTTGTTGTGTGATATCATAGTCAATCTCGTAACCTATTGGTGGCAAAGATTGAGTCCTTGGTTCCACAACATTCACATAACAGTAATCGGTGTCTACCTCAAAGCATATATCATCTTTATATTTCTCTACCAGCTGGGGTGGAATCCGATACTTGTTGTGCATCTTCTCTTCAAATTTGCTGAAGTAATCATCCATTATGTCATTGAAATTATCACCTAGCATCTTGATAAAGTCGTTAATCTGATGGGTGATTGGTCGGTGTAGCTCCCAAGCTACTTTACCGACTGATGGAAAGAATTTCTCAAAGTAGAAAAACATGCATACAAGAAGTGAACCAAACTTTAGTGTATTTGCCAAGTTGTTCTTCTTCGGCTTCCTTATTGTGTTCAGGTTCTCAAACAAGTTTTTCAATAACACTTCACATAAATCAACTTTCATTCCCTTTTTCACTATTTTATAGGCTAAGTCAACTACGGCACAGGGTACATTATTTTCCCTTGCTGATTGGAAGAAATAGTAACCAATTACTCTAATGGAAAACTTAAGTTCTGCATCAGTGACATTGTTCAGTTTTAGTCATATGTAATTAGATTCTACTTAGTTAAACTGATTAATTCCTTCTGTGATATCATCTTCTAAGCTCGTGCATGATCATAGATAGGATAACCGGTGATCACATGAATGATTTCCTTGGTGATTTTGAATGATTGCTCCTCTAGCCACATGAAATCATCATGAACTCTGCTCAAAACAAACTTAACCCATTGGGGTTTGAACACACGAGGATAGGTTAGGGCTTCAGTTAATCCCTTGATTTTGATATGCTCGTACTTGCTATCCATTTTTCCATCGGTTCATAGCTCATCATATGTGTCACTTATCTCAACATGACCGAGTTCTTCAACATGGCATTTGGTGAAGAATCTCACATCTTCAACTAACAAGACTCGATCCGGGATGAGTGAAAAGCCAGTTTTGTCATCTGGTTTGGAGGCGACTTTAGGAGTCAAAGAGTATTTCAGAGAGGGCTTCTCTACATTCTTGACAACTATGGGATCTTGGATCTTGGGTGCCATTTGTAAATTTCAGATAAAACTAGCAAACTATCCTTAGGGTTTGACGGTTTACAAATGGCAGATGCTAATTTGACAAGATCGGTAAGCTAGCTTAACAGTGTGATGAGATTTGATGTAAATACCTTGGATTCACTTTAAATGAGGTTTGATCACCTTGATTCGCTCTGCTCTGCTCTCTTGAAAACTTGGTGAATGAAAATGACCGTGAAAATACCTTTAAGTACACAAAATACCTTATCGAGCTCCGTGCGGGTTAGGTCAAAAACATTAAATTCACTTGGTTCGCCTTTAACCGATTTACTCCTTTTTTTTTCATTTTAACCAAGTAACCAAATTTCCTTCATTTACCGACTTGACAGGCTTCTTGTATACACCGACTTGATAGGTTTCCTGTAAAGTACTTTTGATAGAATTTCAAACTTAACTATGCAGATTTTGAATTTAGCACATAATAGAATAGGAACTGTTATGATTTTAACCTTTAGAGAATGCAGTCCCTTCATACCTTTTCTGATTAATTTGGAATAGGTGCACCTAACTCAGTAGGTAAGGTGCTTTCTTCATTTGACACAATTTCCTTCTTTTTCCAAATCATCTTTAATTTTTCTTTTATCTCTTCAGTGTCTCCTCTAGATTGATTTTTGCAATCTCCAGCCAAATGTCCAACTTTGTGACAATGAAAACATGCCATACCAGGATTTCTCCATGATCTTCGGTTGTTTATTCCAAACCTTATAAAACAGTTGGCACTAATATGTCCATATCTTCCACAACATTTGCACCATATCCTTGTATTGTAATCCCATGGTACTACTGCATATTGTCGGTAAGGATCTGTGTGAGTTCGGTAACCTCTAGCATTTGCTCGGGGTGCACACCACATGTAGTTCTTTTGCTTAAGCCAACACTTCTTAGTACTATGTCCATATCTATTGTAGTTTTTACAAAACCCTTTGAATTTTGCCTTCTGATAGTAGTTAATAGACTTTGTCCTACATTTATTACATGTGTGACCATATTTATCGCAATTGTAACAATAACCATTGGACTTAGTGATATTCGGTTGCTTACCTTTTCTGATTTTGCATATGTTGGCAGTGTGACCTTGATTTCCACAGTAGTAGCAAATAGGCTTCTTTCTTTTGATGTTATTCCTATTTCCAGCTTGCTTTGATGATTCTCCTCTCTCGGTAGTATGAATTCCTTTCTCAATAGATTCTTTTCCTTTGTAACCGAGTCCTGCATCTTTGTTGGGTCTTCTTGTATTCAGTTGCTTGTCCAACATCTTTGATGCTTCATAACTCTTCTTCAATGTTTCTTTGGATTTCTTCTCTATTTCAAGTTCATCGGTCAACCTTGATACTTCAAGTCTCAATGCTTGGTTTTCATCATTCTTCAGAATTGCTTCATGATGTGCATAACCTAGTTGATCTATCATATTTTGTTGAATTCCAGTCAACCTTGTGATTTCATCATTCTTATCAGATACTAAGACTTCAAGTTGTTGTTTCTCTCTTTGTAGATCTCTTGCTTTATCCTCAGCTATCCTCAATGCATCTAGATTTTGAGTCATCTGTGTGCTGAAATGTTCATGTTCTATTTTCATTGCTTTTAATTGATCAGCCAATGCTTTGTTCTTTTCTTTCAATACTCCAATCATTTCTTCAAATATACTATTCTCAGATGATGTCTCAATTTTTTCCACTAACTCTTGAGAATCCTACAAATCATCAGATAATCTTCTTCTTACTTTCAGAGATTTTTGCATTTGTCTTTGCATGTCTGCAATCACTTGATTAGCATGATCTAGCTCTTCTTGCAGATACAAAATCCTCTGAGATTGTTTATAGCCTTCCATTGATAAGATCTTGCTCTTTAGGTAGTTAAACCCTTTTCCAAGATTCAAGCTCTGATACTAATTGTTAGGACCAATATGGAAAGCTAATGTACTGAGAGGGGAGGGGTGAATTAGTACTCCAAAACTTTTCTTGAATAATAACTTTACTGTTATGCATAAAAAGAATAGTGCAGCAACATAAAATAAAGTTAAAACAAATAGATAACAATCATACATGATTCACTCCATAACACATATATTTTGGTTATGCAGAAACTCTTGGTTAGAGAGAAAAACTACGGTGGGGATGGCACCCACAACTTCACTACTGCAATAATAAAGAATGCTCGGTTAGAGCTACATTTAGCTATTTCTGATAGCATACCCTGTTAGGAGTAACAAGATCTGTTAGATCTACCTTGCTAAAGGATTTTACAACATTTATTCTGAATGCTGCACCTGGTTAGAGGCTTTACAATTTATAGACTTGATTAGAGTCTTTTACCCTGTTAAAGGTTTCTCTTTCAACTTCATAATATTAAAATAAAATCATTACAAATATCTGCAGCTTTACATCTGAAATGTTATAGCAGATTCTATGTGCTCATAATAGATTACCTTGCTTATAGCATACCTCGATAACCCATATAGTAACTTGGTAAACCCTTTTGTTTACTCTGTTCTTTGACTGTTCTCTGAAAACCTTCTCGCTGACCTATGTGTCTATGTAATAGTCTTCCTTCATGCATACATACACTTCACTCATGCTGTATAAATAGATCTCTTAAAACGGTGATCCAATTCATTGCATCGATCTTACAAACAAGATTCCTCGAATGAATAACTAAACAAAATATTTCATTGGTTAGATTGTCCTCGTAATCATACACAATCTTCTAGTGCAATTTCCAATGTAATAACGATTAGATGTGCCTCAATCTTGTAACATGTTTTCATATGCATGTCCAGGTTCAATGTATCTAGTAACACATTTCACTCAGTAAATATCAACTCGGTGTGTCATCTTTACTACTCGGTAGCTTATGAAAAGATACTCGGTAGACAGCTCGGTGTGTACTGTGTTCTGTAACTGCTTTCTTCTGTAATCGACTAGACTGTGCATACTGACTTCTCTATTATACCGACTGCATGATTTGGTAGTGCTAATCGACTAGAGTATATAGTATGACTTTGACTATAAAAACTAATGGCAACTTGATAAGTAGTAACACTTGACATGACTCAAACTGAATTTTTTAAAAAATTTATTGATGAATCTGTGTTAATGAATTTATGAATTAGTCAAAGGCCATTTGAAAAATGCAAACCCTGGTATGTTAAAATCAATAAACAAAGAATATCTTGTTGTTGTAAAACTCATGTTCAGTTTCATTACTATTATGATGTTTTTCGATATATACATTGTATGTTGTGTGGTAATGATCTTGTGCAAGATTGTGGTGTTTATGTTCCACCTGAAACTATAAAAGATTTTATTGGAAGTTTATTTTGTAAACCACCTAATGAACAATTATTTCTTTCCAGTTCATGCATTTATGGTCTTTGCAATTTATGTGGGAACTATTCTTTGATAGATGAATGTTTGCATGAACATGTTTCATCTGAGTTTGGACAAAAAATGGTTGATGTTTGGAGATTTAAAAATATAGAATACCCTCTAAAGGATGGAAAGATGGGGAAACATTTAGAATTGATTACAGAACAGAATAGTGTGGATGCATTTATTAGTGAGTTTAAAACTCATATTGCTCCAAAATATGTGAAGCATTCCCAACATGCCTGATGGCTTGATGGACGGTTTCGCATATGCAAGAACACATTTCCACTTGGAACAATAGTATCAGTTGTGGATTTTGTAGAAAATTATACTCTAAAACGACAAGAGGAAACTCAACCACAATACTACAACTCAGTGCAAGTGGCCATATTTGTGCACATTATATATAGACATGACCATGACAGTACAGAAGATAATAGAAAATTTTTGAGGGAGTATCATTTCTATGTTAGTGATAATCAATTACACTCTTCAGAGTTTGTTCAACATTGCTTCGAGGTATTTTATGATAATCTTAAGGAAAGAGAAATTGACATGAAACAACATATGATATGGTCAGATAACTGCACTGGACAATTCAAAAATGCAAGAATGTTTTATTGGCTATGCAAAGTTCACAAGATAGCCAATGTCCAACATTTATGGAGTTTTTTTTAAGCGGGAAATGGTAAGGGGGAACACGATGGAGCCGGTTCCTGTATAAAAAGATCTCTTTCTAGAGAACAATTGAAATTTGAGGATGCAGTGAAATTCAGAGATGCTCGTGCAGTTGTAGATTGGTGCAATTCAAAGTTGTCAAAAGGATCAACTGAAAACTCTGCAATTCGACGTTTCTTCTGGTTGATAGAGGAAGATAGTATTCCTATTCGGCATGATTGTAATACCATCATTGGATCAGCTAAATGGCATTTGTTTAAGAGTTCTAATTCAAACACATGGACTATATTCATAAGGCAACTTGCTTGCTTTTGTCAGTTTTGTGTTTCCGGAGATTGGAAATTTTGTGAGAATAAAGAAAGGGTTGAAGAATGGCAACAAAGATCATTGACACCCATAGATGCAAATGATCCACATGAAAGAACTGATGAAGATATGGATCAAATGTTTGCATCAAATGACTATGATCGCATTTCAAATCTTATACAACAAGGTAAACTTGTTTTTGAAATTTGTTTTGATTTATTAAATAGTACATATTTATGAAATCTTATAGTGTATATTTTTGTTTTTATTTCTCATTAAATATTAAAATAAAATTGTTTTGTGCATAGGACATGTCTATGTTGTTGTTGCACCAGAGGACAATGAAGAGGGGACAGAGTATTGGTTGGCTCGATGTGTAGAGCCAAAACATAAGCTAACCACTCCTCGAGTAGATGATGATGGTTATGACTATCCAACAGGATCTGTGGTTGTTGTTGGCACTTGGCTACGCAAATATCTAACAAGAAAAAATTGATTGCCCACATTTGAAGATTATGAATTAGAGAAGAAGATTATACATTAATCACATTTGGTAGTGGCAACTAATATAAAATTGGATAGATATCGTGGCAGGCTTGCTAATAAACAATTATGGACTCTCTCAATGGAAGAGCATGAGACAATTATAGATGCTTTGCAAAAGAGAGAGGATGCAGATGGTATAACGGAATGAATATCAAGTAAGTTATAATTTAAACCCTTAATCCACCTCCCTTTTAAAAGTCGTGATGCATATTATATATAGCATTTTAAATCATGCATCATAATTATAAAATCTAATCTAGTAAAATTTTGTTTCAGATCTACCACAAGTAGAAGGCATCAATGAAAACAAAGTTATTCGTGCATACTTTATGTTTCATTTTGAATAATTACAAGTAAGTTAAATTTTTGTACCCTTAAGGCAAATCCCTTTGTATTTTAAATTCAATGCATCCTGATTATAAAAATTAATCATATGTATTTATTTTTTCCAGTTCTCTCAGAGTAGACTTGGCTTCAATGACTACTATTGTTTGTGCATACTTTATGTTGTATTTTGAGAGCTATAAATACTTATTATTATTTGATGTGGGACTTGATTGAAATTTGTGCTTGTTTTTTGAAATTGTTTCATCATCTCTATTTGAGAGATGAGAGCTGGTATGTTTGATCATTCGATAAGAGCTTTTACATCAATTGGCTCAAATTTTGGGTTTGGACCTTGAAATTTTTTAAATGTTTTGGACATTTGTGATCTATTCTTCTCAATGTTTTTCACTTTTTGTTCCAAAATCTCCTTTTCTTGAGTTAGTTTCTCCTCTAGTTTTTGTATTTGGACATTTACATCATCATGATAAGTTTGATCCAAGTTCTGAGACATGTAGAGATTGGATTGACATGATTGATTTGTCAATTGTGATGACATGGCTTCATAAGAAGGTTGAGACCTCATTTCAACAAACATGTCACTGTGCAATGCAACTAATGGGATTGACAAATGCAACCTAAAAGGATGACAATGCGACTAAATGTTTTTGTACCTTTTGAATTTTTGGAATGACAACTAGATGCAACTAAATGCAATGAAAATGTGACCTTGCTTTGGACCTTTGAGTTTCTATGGTTTGATAATGCTATGCAACTAAGTGCAACCTATTTTTTTGTTATTATTTCAAGAATTTTTGGAAATGATATGCAATCTTAAGCAATGGTAATGCAACCTATTTCTTTGTTGTTTTTTCAAGATTTGGACAAACTTTTTGGAATGCAAACCTAAAGACTCAACCTTGGGAAGTTGGAATGAAGCCAAGACCTTAAAGGACAAAGGACCAAATGACAACAGGACAAATTGACAATGTCTCACCTATATGCTTGGATACTAAGCTAGGTTTGACAAAAATGATATTAATGAAAGGACAAATTTTTAGACCAGGTCAAGACTCCCTAACAACAACTTAGGGTATCATCCAAAGTTTTTGATTTTTCAAAATTTGACAAACCAAATTTTTGAGACTAAATGCAGGAAGGCAATGATTATGACAATGACTTAGGACATGAAAATGATCTAAGGATATGATATGACAAGATGAATCCAAGACAAGATGACAATACAATGACAAGGATATGCGAAGACCAATGACTTGGAATATGCAAAATGCAACCTAGGCAATACCTAATTTTAGCATGACAAGGATAATGCAGGAATGTCACCTAAATGGAAATCTAACTTGGGTATGACAATGAAATGTAAACTTAGAGAAATGATTTTAAACCTAAGTGCAAAATGAGGACGCTTGCAATGAAAAAGGATTAAAATGAAGGGAGATGACAATATGTCCTAGGACCTAAGTGGGACTATGCAAAGACCTAGCCTAAAGTGACATGAATTTTGAAACCAAGGTATTCAATGTTTTGACAAACCATGTTCAAATGTTGGATGAATACTTAGATGGATTTGGGATTTTTGCTTTTGATTTTGTTTTGAACTGAAGGTTGTTGTTTTATGAGCACTTTTGAAAGTTTGATTTTAACTTTTGACAATCACAAAAGACATAATGTTTGTTCGACTTTGACTCAAGACAATCAAGCACATTTATAACAAACCTATGGCTGGAAAGGGCAATATCTATTGAATCCTCTATCCATAAAATACAACACTCAGCCAGATAGCTAGACGCTTGGTAGCACTCACTTCTCGGGCATACCAAGCTTCAATTTCAAGGGGCATCACTTCCCAAGAACTTGCTATCTCTAACTGAGGAGTACATGAGAGGTGTCTTCAGCATGTGCGTATCACAATGCTTGAGCCAACAGATAGAAGGATTTTGGCATCTAAACAAGAGATTCTAGTAAGGGTATCCGTTCGGGTGGGTATTGATCCAGCGAATAAATCATCGAAATACCATTCCAGCACCCGTTGTCTACAACTTTTGCTACATCCATAGTTATTTAGAGTGGTTCAGAAGAGCTTGGTTTTAGCCCATCACCACTTTGGGTCATTCCCTCTCACCAATGACTATGTGAAGTGCCAAGCAAATCAGAGGCAAGCCCAACTCTAAGGCTTAAAACATACAATCAAATTGAAAACAAACAAAGCATGCATGGTGTTCATTATCCTTTAAGAAACGAAATGTGCAACTACTTTAAAAATTTGCAAGCAAGATGTTTTAATGTGAGTCTCTGACTGCGTCCTGCATAAGATTCGTTAGTAGTTGCATGTTTGTATTTGTCATACGTAACGCCAAGATGCTGCACAGAGAATTAGTACCAAGGAAAAATCCTAATGCAAGAAACAAATTGCAAACAAACAAACTTGCAAGAAAAACAACTAATTTTTACCCCTATTTCTGGCCTTACACAAGCGCAGATCTCATCAACACAGGCACAAATCTCCTTAACACAAGTGCAGATCCCTCCTACACAGGCGTAGATCTCATCTACATAGGTGCAGATCCCTTCTACACAGGCACAAAATGCCTCAACACAGGCGCAAAAGTGTCCAGAAAGCTCTGAGTTGCCCTGTTTCTTGAGTTTTTCACCTGCAAACAGCTCAAAAAGCACTCAAAACATGGTTAAATGGTTAGTTCACGTCAGGTTCACCAAAAATGTAGACTAG
Source organism: Cryptomeria japonica (assembly GCF_030272615.1). Classification (NCBI taxonomy): domain Eukaryota; kingdom Viridiplantae; phylum Streptophyta; class Pinopsida; order Cupressales; family Cupressaceae; genus Cryptomeria; species Cryptomeria japonica. Next base: position 694,083,786 of record NC_081415.1, on the reverse strand, counting down.
GAAATTGAGGATGCATCAAAACAAATAACAATTAGGACAATCACAAAACGTAAAACTGCAATGAAAACAATCCTAATCTAATCAATGAAAACATGAAGACAAGACATTCAAAATGAAATCAAAGAAAACCAAATGCAAATATCTCCTTCATGTGGCTCCATTGTTCTTCTTTCACCTTCCAATTTGATGTTGTTCTCACCTACAAAGTGCATTTGCAAGTGGAAAGCAAGTTATTGATGAAATTTGTAGCATAAGGTTACTCGAAAATGTGATTGATTGATTGACAAAGGAACTCATCCAATTTATAGACAAATTGGAGAGAGGACAAGATTAGCATGAAGAGATTTGAAAGGAAATTCAAATCAAGAATGGCAAATTTATGACAAGTGTATGACAAATTTCTATGCAAGGTGTTATGACAAATTATGACAATTTATGACAAATTATGAAAAATTACTATGCAAGATGTTATGACAAAAATTTGAAATAGAAATAGAAATTAGAAATTAGGAGAAATTAGAAAATTAGGTTAGAAATGATGAATTGGAAATTAGGAAATTAAAAATTGATGAAATTAGAAAATTAGGTGAATTAATTAATAATTTTTCATTCATTAATTAATTCACAAAAAGAGGGGGAATTAATTAGCCAATTAAATAAATATTTAATTGTGACAAGAAGACTTAGGATAAATAAATAAATTATTTAACCTAGAGGGAAAATGACAAACAAGATTAAATGAATAAATCATAAAACCCTAGAAGATGAATTAGAAATGCAAGGATGACAATTAGGTCTTGACAAAAGATAATTGATGTAGGGTTGATTTGATCATGATTCTGACTGACAAAGGACCAGTGTTGATAAATGATTGAGATTGGGTGACAAAAATCAATGACAAGTTGACCAAGATTGACAAGGAGATCAAATTGATAGGTGCCAATTGACGAGAAACAATAACTAATTGATCCAAATTGACATGATTGAAAAGAACAAGGATCGATGATGAATCGATCGCAAAATGATGAGATTGACGAGAACAAGGATCGATGACAAATCGATCGCAAAATGACAAGATTGACAAGGACGAGGATCAATGACAAATCGATCGTAAAATGACAAAATTGACAAGAGGACAAAACCCTAATTCTATCATCGATTAGGATTGACGATGTCCAAAATGATGATACATGTGCACTCACGTTGATGCGATAGGATAAGATTGACCAAAATCATGACTGAAGATTGTTATCGACAAGACCTAATTCAAAAGCGAGAAAAATGAAGAATGTAGAAGAAGAACTCAATGCTTGCAAATGATAAAGACCAAATGCACAACATAGAAGAAATGTTAATTTGATGCAAGAACCCTAAAATAAGGCAATGCGCAAATGTTAAAGTATGACTCCGCAAGCGTTGACCATTTTTAGATGTCTACAGTTATATCATTTTGGATTACATGCATATTATTTAACAAACTTGTTAAGTATTTCTACTAGTCAGTGTTTAAAGTAGTTTTTCTTTTGGTATCACTGATTCACCCCCCCTCCTCCCTCTCAGTGCTTTACAAGTTCATCAGCTAACTGATATGCCCTAGACCCGAAGATGGAAGTGATGACATATGGACCCAGCCAATTGGATTCAAATTTGCCTCAATGTTCTCTGCTTGGTTGATTGCGAGGATTCTCCCTGAGAACAAGATCTCCTACTTCAAATGTGTGAGGTTTGACCCTATGATTGTAGCTTATGCTCATATACTATTGATAGGATTTTAGGTGATTGTAGGAAGCTTGTCGCTTTTCATCAAGTAGTTCTAAGTCTTGAAGATGTGAGACTCATATTCTTCATCATTTATTAGATTGTGCAAGAAGACCCATAGAGATGGTAATTTGACCTCAATAGGCAAGATGGCTTCTGCTCCATAAACTAGTGAGTAGGGGGTTGCATCTGTAGGGGTTTGAATGCTAGTTCTATTTGCCCATAGTGTCAGATTCAAACGAATGTGCCAATCTTGGCCAGCATCATTGAATATCTTTTTGAGGATCCTCAATATATTCTTATTGGATGTTTTTGCTTGACCATTGCCTTGTGGGTAATATGGGGTGGAAAAATGGTGTTGGATATGAAACTTCTCACAAAGTTCATGGACATCTTGATTTTTAAAAGGGATCATTTTATCTGTGATGACGGACATGGGTACACCATACCATTAGATGATGTAATTGAGGATGAATGAGGTGATCTGGTTGCTAATGACTTGGGTGAGTGGAACTGTTTCGATCGACTTGGTGAAGTACTATGTGGCGATAATGATAAATTTATGACCGTTGGATGAAGATGGATGAATTTTACCCACAAGTTCAATTCACTATTGACAAAAGGGCCATGGTGTTGTGATAAGTTGTAATTCTTGTGCTAGGGCATGTATCAAATCATTGTGAACTTGGCACTTCTTGCACTTTATGATAAATTAGTAGGAGTCCTTCTCCATGGAGGGCTAATAGTATATGTCTCGCATGTTTTTCTTTGCTAGTGAAGGACCCCTTCAGTGAGCCCCACAAATTCCTTCAGATACCTCTTCCAAGGCTTTTGTTATCTCATCTTGTTCCAAAAATTGAAGGAGAGTACCATCAAGACTTCGTCTGTATAGGGTTTCGACAATGATGGTGTATCTAGGGGTTTGGCGGATAAAGGTTTTTCATTGGTTGTTTGATTGGTTAGGGGGAAGTGTATGGTCACGTAGGTAAGTGAAAAACTCACCATACCATGGGGAGTCAAAACCAATAAGGTTACATATCATTTTAGATTTAGGGATATCATAAGTGGGGATCCAAAGTTGTTCCACAAAGAACTCATAGCATGTTGAATTTTATGGAAGATCCAAGAGAGATGTGATTGTAGCCATTGCGTCAACAGCTCGATTCTTATCTCTGGGTATTTGCTCAAATGTGATAGTTGTAAATGATTATTTGAAACTATCCACTATCCTTTTGTACAACATGAGCTTACCATCCTTTATTTGGTATTCATCAGTGACTTGTCAGATGACCATCTGGAAATCTTCATATACTTGTAGCTCTTTTATATTCCATTGTATGGCCAATATAAGTCATGTGATCAAGGCCTCATATTCGGCTATATTATTTGTGCATGGGAAAGTGAGTCTATATGACTTCGAGATACTATCACCTTGAAGTGTGATAAAAAGAATACCTACCCCTAAGCCATGTCTAGCGTATGAGCCATCAAAATATAGCTTCCAGGGTTGTGTAACTGTGATCATGAAAATTTCCTTATCCGGAAAGTTGGAAATAAAAGGATGGTTGCCTTTGAGTGGTGCATCAGCCAATTGATCTACAATAACCCATTCCTTGATAGATTTGTGGTCCACATACTCAATATCAAATTCACTCAGGATCATAACCCATTTGACCAAGTGGCCTATAAACGTTGCCTTGCTGAGTAGGTAGTTTAGTGGATCTATCTTGGCAATAAGTTGTACTTTTTGCGTTAACATGTAGTGCCTTAATTTGGTGGCTGCCAAGATAACTACTAGGCAAGCTCACTCAATAGGTGTGTAATTGAGTTCATAGCCTACCAGTGTTTGAGAGATGTAGTAGATCCTTCTACATTGTGTTATGCAAGCAATACTCCTAATGTCGTGGTTGTAGCTGAAATGTATAACAATAGAGTTCTGCTTGGATTTGGTGGAATCAACAATGGTGTATTCATTAGGTAGTCTTTAAGAATTTGGAATGCTTGTTGGCATTTTGCATCCCATTGAAAGTGGATATTTTTATATAACAGATGGGTGAAGGGATGACATTTATCAACCAATTGTGCAATGAACCACCAAATTGATTGTAATCACCCTTGTAATGTCCTCAACTGACTACTATTCTTTGGAGGTGGCATTCCATGTGTTGAGAATCAAATCTGAATTAAGTAAAATATCTTGATTTGAGAAATTAAATCATAGAAGCCATCTATATTTGGAAGAAATCATCATAACCCATAAGTTATCGAACAAGTCTAATAGAATTCTATCGAAATATCCAAAATTCAAAAGGTATCGATGAGACCCAGTGATGTCTCATCGATATAAAAAGGGTATTGAAAGAAAGGGAACACCGATGAATTCTGAAAAGAACTCATCGAAAGCAATGATTTTATCAACAAAAGATATCAAAGAAAGTAGAGACATTTTCATCGACGGGAGAAAACTTTCGAGGAAATAATACCATCGGTGCAGCATGAAGGAAACTCACCGAAAGAAGCGTTCTTATCGAAAGAATTATATCGATCAAACAGAAGGAGGCTACATCGATAAAAGATATCGATAAGGATATGAGTTTTGAGGAGGATAAAAGGCATGTTACCGATATGTGTGGTTTTACTGATGCAACTTTATTGAGGAAGATTACTATTGAGCTCATCGATGAAAGATGATAGCGGAAGAAAATCATCGAAAGAAAGATGGCCTCGATGAAACAATAGACCCATTCACCAAAGGAGTGTAGTGATGTTGATAGAAAAAGTGTGTCGATAGAAGGATAAAGGAAGATGTCGAAGCCCAAGGTTTCTTCGACATGAAACCTGATGGAAATCAGATGGGTATCGATGAGGAGACAACCATAATGACCGAATGTAGCATTTCGATAAAGGGAGAAAATACCTAGTTGAAGTAATGTTGGAAATAAAACTGTTAGTTAATGGTTATATGTTGAAAAGCCACAACACTTGGTGATAATGTATACTCTCATATAAAGGAGGGATCTTTTGTAATATGGATAATCATTAAGAATTAGAGAAAGAAGTAGATTATAGCCCCAGGCTTACCACTGTACTATTTTGGTGAATATATAAAATATAATCAATTGTTTTTCCTTTGCATATGTGTTACGGATTACTGCATTTTTCTGCAGGCAGATGCTTATGATATTATCTAAAGGAGATAAGGTTATTTGTGTTCTTCCAGTAAAATTTTTGTGTTTCACATTGTAGATTTGGATCAAAAAGATTTACTTGTGAATTGTAATTGTTCCTTGTACTTCTTCCTTGGATGGTCTCTTAAGGTTAGAGTTAAATTCATTCAGGCAGTTTACAATATAGACATTGAAGTAGAGCTCATAAGAAACAGTAACTGACAGACTCATCGAGAGGGGGTGGGTTTAAAAACTGTCTCATAAGTTTACACAATTAGTCCTAAAGAGATATAAAGACTCTATAGCCCAAACACCAAAGAAAGGCACTGGTCATCTATAAAATACAACTCATCAATTCATACTTTCACATTAAAAGTAATAGGAGTAGCTGAGTAGGAATTCTAGAATAAATTAGCAATAGTGTATATATATATATATATATATATATATATATATATTTCAAGCACAAAGATCAAATAGCCTTTACAACAACAATCTTGAACTCATTTGTTATATCTCCATCCTAGGAGCTTATGCCATTCTGAGAAAGGAGGAAGTCAGATCAAGACACTAAATCTGCTATAAAAAGCATTAGTTGAAGGAACAACTAATGAGTAGGTATACCCGCTTAGGTCCTGCAGAGCCTAAAGTGAGAGAGTTAGTAACCAAATAGGTTCACTCTATAAGTTGGCCAAGTCAATTGGAGGGTTTGAGCATAGGAGTTGGAATTTCCTTAGAACCTATCCAATTTGTTGATTTGAGACCCAACAGATTGGCGACTCTGTTGGGGAACATTCAAAAAAAAAAAAAAAGTACTCTGTTGTGGGAAAGAACTCATATAAAAAATACAAATTCCTTTCCAGAAGAAAGGTGGCAACTTTGAAATAAGAAATTTTATGTACGGAAGGAGGTCAATAACACAAGGCCACCCCATAGTCCAATTAAACTTTGATCAGAAAAGAAGTAAAAGAAATCAAAAGGAGAAATCAATAGATGGTCTGATGGAACCTAAAAAATGAATTTATGAATAGGAAGTATAATCAACACTATTCTGAAAACCATTCACATCCAGCCTTGAGTAAACAGAATTATACAGTTCCCACATACCCCAAGGATGAGGATTTGGTAGTTGTGGATAGAGTGCGGAAAGGGAAATACCCTCCTGGTTTTGAGAATCACCATCCAAATTCAAGGGTAGGAGCTTCAAGTTCCTCAGTCTCAAGCGAAGTAGATGCATCGGATCGTATGATAGACTTGATGAGGCAAATGATGGAAGCATCCATTGAAATGAAAGATGAAGGAAGAGTACAGGAATGTATAGAATTATGTGCTAGAGTGGGTATAAATATCAATAAAGATGATATTGATCATGACTTGGAGAGATACAAGGCGATGTGTGAACAGGCAGCCCAAGGATCAAATAGAGGGAGAGACAATACAGATAAAACCAATGTGAAGAACAATACTTACAAGGTGTCCGAAAACCCTCTATACAATCCTAGGCCAAATGACTTTCCATATAATAATATACCTCCTGAGCACCAACACAATCACTTCAACAACTTCCCATACCCCAATTTACCTCCTGAGTATCAATGTAATGCCCGCCAAAATACCCCAGAGAAATATAGCTAAAAACATGCTAATTTAATTTTGTTTTTTAAACAATACATCACATAACATCACTTAAGCAATGGAGTGAGCACACAAAAACATTTAAGTGTTATGAACATAGAATAATTCACTCAAGCTATTCAAACAATTATGCAAGCGGAATACAATAAATCATTACTACCAACTCCCTAGGGTATCTCAACGCCATTACTTAATCTACCTACATAAGCAATAAACATTTACTTTCATCCAGATCAATACCTCATAATCTTAGTCATTATAGACACATAGGTGCATCATAGCAATACCTAACACTCATGATATGCAATCTACTTAATCTTTCATTTAACATGAGATTCTATCTTTCAATGCACATCTATTTCCCTTTTCACTTAGATTCATTTTATATGCCAAGTCCAAATGTTCCTATTACCTTTAGCCAACCTTCGACTATGGACATCACCATCCATATATCAAGATTAACCCTTTCATTGCATTAACATAATTTCAATTTACAATTAACTCCTACATAGTCACTTATAATTCTATGCTCCTAGCATACTTATTACTTCATCATGATTCTAGAAGCACATAATGCAATACTCACAAAGTATCCTTAATCATTTGACCCATAGCTTGTTTAATACTCATAAAATATCTTACACTGTATCAATTAACCAACAATCATCTCATTAAAAACTAGGTAACTACATGAATTCATCTCAACACAAACTATGATACAATATCCTAACTCCATAACCACTAATAGCATCCACCAAATGGAGATACAATTCTTAAACTATAACACATGATATATTCTAATCCTTTCCTAAAAGACAAGAACTCATTTAATCGTCTTTCCATACACTTACTAGTAATTTCCATTAATAAGATTAGCAATTCATTCACTAAGAACATCCATACAATATTTCATAAGGAACCTTCAATTACATCCCAAGCATTATAGGATTTCAATTCAATCATTAGATCACTGTCTATGAAGTATGATATTATAATTTTAAATTATTTAATCACAACTCATAAACATGTCCTAAAATATCTTCCAACATTACTCAAACTCATACATCCTATCAAGACATAATGTTTCTTCTACTTAAATCATTAGTTAAAGACATCATTTCAGATCTAATACCATTGTCATAACATTTACACCATTTTCTTTTAACATGGCTTATCAAGAACACAAAATGCATCATTAAATTATAAACCACCATACTTATCCACATCTCATGCATCCATTTCATTTAATATAAATGTGTTACAACACAAATCAAGGTTCATCATTACAATCATATATCATAATCAAAATCTATCACTATATCTAGAACAACATAGTCATTCCTCATAAACATGATCTCTTTTACAACCATTACATAAGTCACGTCATCATTTACATTCTTTCTGTAATTATTATCCATGAATAATCTAAGAAGCATCCTCATCCACGCAAGAAGAATCCAAAGACAAGAACATCCCAATGGTTTAAAAGCACCAACCACCCGACCATGTGGAACCAAAGGAACCACCCCCCGTGCTAGGAGATGACACAAGGTCCCAACACACACTCTACATCTAGGCTGACACTCAAAACCAAAGAGACTAACCAAGAAGGACTCTCAAGTAATAATTCACACAGAGCCACAAGAATAAACTCCCAGAGGCGTAAAACTCATCAGGACATAAATGCATCCAATAAGCATAATCATAAATCATAAAGGGGGAACACATGTAGGAGTGGAGTGTCATCACATGCCATCCTCATAACATAATAACATAATAACACAAGGCACTAGCCTAATGGACATGTGGAGCCATCTCAACCTATGAGAGACTAAGGGAGATTAGCTTACCATCTTCACGACCTTCTCATGCTTATCCTAAAACATCCTCCCTAGGACATAAGTCATGAGGCTCAAAACTATTCATTATCTTATTTAAATGAGTTATAATTTTCCCATCCCAATAAATTCATTATCAATGTGTAGACACCCAAAATTGTCATGTCTAATTAAATAAATATTTTATTTATTTAATTATCTAAGCCTAATTCTTCTATTAATTACATAAATCTTTATTTATTTAATTAATTCATTTATCCTCTTCTAGCCTTATTTCTCATTTAAATAAATACATTTATTTATTTAAATTATCCTTTTCCTAAATTAAATAAATATCTTATTTATTTAATTATCCTACTTCTTCTATTAATTAAATAAATCTTTATTTATTTAATTAATTCATTATCTTTTTCTACACATGACACATGTCATTCATCTCTTAATTCCTACACTACCTACCCCTTTCATTATTTTATTATTTCTTCTACCTACCCTCTAATCATAGCCGACCTCCTTTTACACCTCTCAATCTTATCCCTCCATTTCATATAGTGTCTTCTATATAAGGAGATGCTTCCTTCATTATCAAACCCTAATTGTTCTATGCATTCTAATCAAGCATTCTAATGATCCTAATGAGCTAACAACTTGATCAATTGACTACACTACGATCCTACTTGCAACCACATTCCGTTCTTTGTTGAGCTCTTGTGCATATAAAAATCTGAGAGCAAATATATCAAACAAGATCAATGGAGATAGGAAGAATGGAGATCAAAACCCTATTGGACATGTGATGGTATAATCTTTGTGATTTCATTTGATTTGCATTGTCTTAGGTAATCTTCATATGTTATGGTGGATCTTTGTTGATTATTAGACTAGGGTTTTGTGGTTGAATCCATTTAGTCTTTCAATATTGTTATTATTGTTATCCATTTTCACCATACACATTTTGGCACGCCCGGTGGGACTCTTGTCCCTTTACATTTAACCTTTTTGTTGCAGATTTTGCGTTTTTGAAGTTGCAGATCGGACATTTTTCGACGACATTTTAGGTTTTTCTGCATCTGCGAACTTTCGGATTGCGTCTCTGATTTTCAGGAGCGTCTGCGGATACTGGAGTCGTGTCTGTGTTTTTGACAAGTTTTATTTTGCAGGTCTCAGATAGGAACGTCTGTGTTTTATAAGCACGTCTGTGTTGTTTCTGATCGCGTCTGTGATTTTTGACCGCGTCTGTGTCATACAGATGCGTCTGTGTCGTGGGTAACAGCGTCTATGTTTTTATTGTTTCAGAATTTTCAAATTTTCTTTGATTCAATTTTCGGATTTCGTACTTAGGGTTTCAGATCTGGTTTATTTTTGGAATAACCCTTTCAGATCTAGCTAACTAAGTTTGTGCAACTTGCCTTGGAAGCTAAAACGTTTTGTTGAAGGCCCCTCTTTCACAAAGTCTTTTGGGTTTCTAAAATTTACCTAACTTGTGTGCTTGCAGGAAGGGGTGATCATTTGAAACAACCCAAACTACTAACAAATTTTGTTGCAGGTCCTTGGCTAGGGTTTAGAAATTTTGTTGTGTGCCTTGTTTTCATAGATTAGCAAACACTTCCATTGGTGCACTAAAATTGAATCATTGTCTTTTGTGTCTTGAGCAATAGGCTCTTTTTGTTTAATCTTTAGAGGGCTTGTCTTCCCGTGTGGTCATTAGGACTACTAGTGAGAAGAGAACAACCCAAGTGGTAGCGAGGAAAACCCACCTCATCCGAACCACTATAATCAAATGTATTCATGGTGAAAACTATGAATAACGTGTGTTGATTAGTTCATACCGACACTATGTCTCCCCATAAACCCATTTGATCAAATTTATTTGATCATTTGTAGGGCGTAACCCCTACCGACTGGGAGCCTTCTGTATTTACAGAGCTGAAAGTGCCGCATGTATGGCCACACGAGTGGATGCCCTTACTAGCACCATTTTGTTTTAGAGGCCCAAATCCTTCTAGTTGTTGGGGCAGGAGGTCGGACCTCTGGTAGCGGCCCACACACATACGGTTCTTAGTAGAGATACAAAGTTCGCCATGGGGAGTTTTCATGGGGACTGATGCTTGGCTGACCTGAGAAGTGAGTGCCGAGGGTGGAGCCAGTGAGGTCAAGCATCTAAGTATCCTCTCTGAATAGCGTAGCCTCGGGGGTAAAACCCTATGTGGGATCAACAACTATTGTCTTGGCCAGCCATAAGAATTGTGCTTGTCTTATGTTAAACATTCAAAACATTCAAGACCAAACAAAAAAACATTGTGTCTTTTGTGTCTTCAAGTGTATGCAAAACATTTTACATCAAACAACACACTTTTGGAGTCTAAACACTTGCAAACATTGAGTCCTCATCAACATTGTGTCCTCTTGTCACGAAAAAACAGTCACACAGTCGGATTTGGTCATAGCAAAACAACTTCACAGATTGGAAAAATTGTACGAAGTTTACAGAAACGCGTCTGTGTCTGTTTTAACCACGTCTGAGTCATCTAAGCATGTCTGTGAAGGGCATAATAGCATCTGTGTGTCTAGCAGCATATGTGTCGAACAAAGACACGTCTGTGTCTGGGAATCGCGTCTGTGAAGTATACAGAAGCATCTGGGTCCAGGATTGAAAATTTTTACAGTCCAGCAAACAAGAGAAATCAGTTTCGGAATACTTGAGCTTCCTAGGTTGTTTCTTTAGGTTTCATCTAGCATTCAACCTGTCTCTGGGTCTCATACAGTCCATCATTGCTTCACATCTCTCATTACACTCACAATTGTCTAAACTTGAGTCAAAAGGTCACTTGCTTGTCCTCATCATACTTTGTCAACATACTACATACAACTACACTTTGCTAAGTGGTCCCTCATCAAGGTTTCTTACCTTTGGGTCTCATTTGGTCTTACTTAGAGTCAAGGTCAGCTTACCTCATCAAGAGAAACTATCCTCTCTTTGGAAGTCACACCTACTCTACTACGTACATACTTGGTCTTACACTTTGGACATTGCAAGTACACCTCAAGATTCATTTACACTCCATACAACTCTTGGTCTTCCATACTCTTTCCATTTTTCATCTAGTCTTACACATCTTGGTCAAACACCTAGTTCATGGTTGAAACCCGTCTTTAAAAATCTAGGAGAAAAGCTAAAGAAGCTCAAGAGTCCGCCAACATGAGTTCTTATGAGTATGACAATGATTTATTTTTCAATCCTGAGCACACTACACTGCCTGACATGGATGTTTATAGACACATTCCAAATGTGGAAAATGCAAACACTACAAACAACAAGGCTACACACAATGACAATGTGGACAACTTTTCAATACAATCAGCAGATATAGAAGAATCCATAATGAATCCTCATTTCAATAGATTGGTTGAAGAGATAATGAAGAGGGATAGACAATACTTCTTACACATGATGGCACAAAGTGGAGCTAAAATACCTCATGACTTTGACATGTCTCAACTTATGGAAAACCGACCCTCGCAACAAACTCACTCCAACATGGATCAAAGGAGACCCAATAATGGAGGAAATAGAGGACCGCATATGGTACCTGAATCACCATCAACTTTGCTTCAAAAACCAGAAGTCCCACATACACAAGCTCAAACATATGATACTTACCTTCGAAGACCATTATGGAAGCCTTATGCAGATAGATATGCTCAATCACATGCTCAAGCTATGGATCAATCAAAACAAGTGGACATTCAAAGGCATGCTCAAAATTTGGACACAAGGAAACCTCATGTCAAATTTGGGGGCAATACAATAGAACATGACATGCTTGTAGAATATGGTATATATGCACAAAATAGATATGGGGTTCCTCAACATGAAGCTATACCAAGTGCTCCCTATATGCCGCATCAATATAAACCTCCTCCATATGAACATGTCTATGATCAATATCATCCATACATGCAACAAGCTCCTCCTCAAATTGGTGTCCCAAACATGGGGTATGCTACAAGAAATCGATCGCCACCTAAGAATAATTTGGAGCAACAAATCAGAGATTTACAAAAGAAAATGGAGGACATGAGTACACCAAAACCAACATACACTATGAGAGACATATGTCCTTATCCATTTGATAAGAGCATTCCAATGCTTCCATTTCCGGCACACTTTGTGACGCCAAAATTTGACAAGTATAGAGGAAAAGGAGACCCCAAGGCACACATACGACAATTTTTCACAGCTTGCATAGAGGTAGCGGCAGAAGAAACATATTTGATGAGGTTGTTCCCGCAAAGCTTAGGCGATCAAGCTATGGAATGGTTCTCTCAATTACCTCCTGGTATTAAGTCATGGGGTGACTTAGCAGAGGCATTTATTCAACATTTCTCCTACAATATTGAGACAGATATCTCAGTCACTACTTTGTGCAATACTAAGCAAAAGGAGGGAGAATATTTTGCGTCATTTTTACAAAGATGGAGAAATCTAGCCAGCAGATGCTCTTGTGAAATTCCCCAAAAACAAATGGTAGAAATGTTCACACAAAACGTTAACAAGGATATTGGCTATGATCTAAGGAAAGCTTGTTTGTCCACCTTCAAGGATGTTATTGAAAAGGGTTTAGCAACAGAAAAGGTCTTAATTGAACAAGGAGCCATTAAGATATTCAAGGAAAACAAAGATGACTTTAAAGGAAAAGACAAGCCAAGATTTTGGAATAAAAACAAGAACACAGTCAATGATGGTGTTGTTGATGCCAATACAGTGAGACCCAAGTTCATCTTTTCAAGATCAAGTTCTACAAACAATCAAGTGAATACTCAAACAACTTCTAGATCACGAAGGAAGTACACCCCATTGGGAGAACCACTTGAACCAGTCTTCAAAAAGCTAGTGGCAAACAAAGTGATCACAGTTCCAGATTTTCCTCCATATGAACCAAAGGTCAAACCAAATTGGTGGAATGATGATGAGTATTGTGAGTTTCATAAGAGCAAGGGTCATAAGACAGGAAATTGCCATTGACTGAAGAACATTGTGCAAGATCTCATTGATAGAGGTGACATTGAGATTGAGGGACATTCATCCAATCAAGAACATGAGATGTTTAAGGAACCATTCCCAAAGCATGACAAGGGAAAAGCCAAAGTCACAGATGATCAAGCCAACTATATTAGAGCACCTTACAACTATGATTCAACTATCAATCACATCTCAATGGACAATCATATCTCTACTATTACCATCAAGAACAAAAATCCTGAGAATCCTCCTCAGAGACCCAAGATTGTTCTAAGAGGTGTTGGATCTTCTTCCGAACCTACCTCTGAATGTCATGTTACAACTCGTCGAGGTAAGACTACATTGCCAGGTGCCTCCACTAAAAATACAGCTTCTTCATCAACCAAACCTGAGTATGACCTTGTAGAATAGTTAGGGAAGACACCTGCGCTCATCTCCATCCTTGAGCTCTTACGTATATCCCCCACTCATAAAGCTATTCTTGACCAAATCTTGAGAGACACTATCATTCCTACTGATCTGAATGTGGACCAATTTCAAGCCATGGTGGGATACCTTTCCATTCCACACTCCCTTACATTCACAGAAGCTGATGACGCCTCTGTAAGTCAGCCACATAATGCACCTTTACATGTTGAAGCCTTCATACACAAACATTGAATAAAGCGAGTCTTGATAGATGGAGGAGCTGGTTTAAACATTTGTACATTGAGCACCATTAAACAATTGGGATATTCTGATAAAGATGTGAATTCGACAAATCAAATCACCATCAAGGCATATGATGATGAAGAGCGTTCATCCAAGGGCACAATCACCTTACCTCTAAGAATTGGGCCAGTCACAAAGGATGTGGTTTGTCAAGTCCTAGATCGGGATCTCACATACAACATATTGCTAGGACGTCCTTGGATTCATGAGATGAGGGCAGTCCCATCAACATATCATCAATGCATTAAGTTTCCTCATAATGGAGTCGAGGTAATAGTTAACGGTGATCCTAATCCGTTCATATATTGAAATAACTTGAGATCACATACGGAGACCATCATTCCTAGTAATCGTGAAGCTGTTCCTTCTTCGGCATACATTGACCTTGAGTCATTGAAACCTTCGACATCAAAACAAGGTGAACTTAAAGGCAAATTTCAAGACAAAGGCATGGGAGAATACACTTTAAATCAGACCATGTATTTACGACAAGTCATGAGCTATCCAAAAGAATATGGAAGGCCACATCCTAACAAGCAAATATCCATCATGATACTCAAATGGGATCCTACTACCTTTCAAAGATGGGGCGAACTAGAAGAGGAAGATTTATACAAAATGCTCTATAAAGACATTGAAGATGACACACATGATCAGATCAATATACCTTGTGAGAAATATGGCAAAGGCTTCAAGATTCTACAAAAATTTGGGTATGATGGAAAAATCCCTCTTGGGTTACGCAAAGAAGGCGTCATGGAACCCCTACAACCTGAATTGACTGTAAGAAGAGAACACTCAAAGGGACTTGGTTTTCTGACTTCCAAGATCCACACTAAAAGGACAGAAGAGGCATCACAAATCAAAGTTGCCAAAGTTCAACAAGAGGATTACTATTCCACAGATTCCAACGAATGGGAATGGGGTTCAGACAAATCCTCTAGTGACTATGAGCTCACCGAGACATTCAGAGAGCCAGATGAACCCATAGAAGAAGAGGAATTTTATAAAAAGTTCAGAGTTGGTCAAGAAACAACCCATAAGGATTCCGCACAGTCTTCGTCTCAAGGTTCTAGGTCGAAATCACATAGGATGAGGACACCTGTCCCGGAAGGCGCTACTAGTGACGACAATTTGGATTCGCTTGCGATCGAAATTGATGAGGAGAGTGCCATCGATGACCTCGACAATTGCCTCGATATACCCGAATATAACCATATCTTCACTCTTAGCCCTGCAAACTACGAAAACATTCAAGGCCTTCCCCTTGTTCACCACCAACTCATTGACTGGGATTATGAAGGACCAGCACAATTTGAAACATTTCAAAATGATGAAGCTATTATTGACTATCTTGGCATATGAGATGATCTTCCCCCTGGGGACCACAAAGTTGGATACACCATAGAACTTAACAACATGGCATATTTTGGTGAGGGTGTCGGACCTTCCAGTCGCAAAAATGTGAAAATGAGAACAAATCAAGGGCCTTATGGCGAAAACCACGCTGTGGCGCTATCTGATCCCAAAAAAGTAAAAAGAAATGACGTATCTAAGGGCGAAAACCTCTCTGAGGCACCCGAAGATGGAAGGCTCCACATTCTCCCAGCATCATATGAGGAAAAGTCATCCATGTTGGTAGAAGATACTATCAAAACAAACATTGGTACAGAAGAAGTTCCACACAACATATTCCTGGCTCAATCATTAACAGAGTCTGAAAGATCAAAATTCATAAGCTTCTTTAAAGAACGACAAATCAATTTTGCATGGTCATACGCTGATATGCCTGGACTAGATCCGGATTCGGTAATGCATCATTTGATAGTCAAATCGGGGGCAAAGCCAGTGAAACAGAAATTAAGGAAAATGCATCCACAAGTGGCATTACTAGTCAAAGCAGAGCTGGAGAAATTATTGGATGTCAGATTCATACGCCCAATTGATTATCTTGAATGGATCTCCAATTTAGTACTTGTCAGTAAACTAGATCGCAGCATCAGAATATGTATAGATTTCAGAGACATCAACAAAGCTTGTCCGAAAGATGACTTCCCATTACCAAATATTGACTTGATCGTTGATCTCACAGCAGGTCACGAAATGTTATCTTTAATGGATGGATTTTTTGGTTATAATCAAATCAGGATTGCACCTGAGGATCAACACAAAACATCATTCACTTGTCTGTGGGGAACTTTCTGTTGGAATGTCATACCCTTTGGGCTGAAAAATGCAGGTGCTACGTATCAAAGAGCGATGACCACTATTTTTCATGATCTCATGCACATAACCATGGAAGATTATGTTGATGATCTCATGGGTAAATCAATAGACAGAGATACAAATTTGGACATACTTTCAGTCGTCTTTGATCGGTTGGACAAGTACAAGGTAAGATTAAACCCCAAGAAATGTGTCTTTAGAGTAACCTCCGGGAAGCTCCTAGGATTCATTGTATCCAAAAGAGGAATCGAAGCCGATCCAGCAAAATTCAAGGCTATCTTGGACATGCCACCACCCAGAAATATCAGTCAACTTCGATCCTTACAAGGGAGACTCTAGTCTATACAAAGATTCATAGCACAACTTGCAGATAAGTGTAATCCTTTTCAACACCTGCTACATAAAAATATCAAGTTCAAATGGGATGATAACTGTCAACAAGCTTTTCAAACGCTCAAAGATTATCTTTTGAATCCACCAGTTTTGATGCCACCAATTCCAGATCAGCCTTTGTTACTATACATATCAGCTACTCCAACAACACTGGGGGGACTCCTAGCACAACAAATAGCTGACAGCAAGGAAAAAGCAGTATACTATATCAGTCGCACATTGGTGGGATATGAGCTAAACTACACACCAATCGAGCGTGCATGTCTCGCTGTGGTCTTTGCTTCACAAAAATTACGACATTATATGCTTACTCACAAGACTAAGTTGATTGCAAGAATTGATCCATTAAAATATCTTCTCAACAAAGCTACACTTACTGGGCGACTGGCCAAATGGTTAATGATCCTAAGTGAATTCGACATTGAGTATGTTGACAGAAAAACAATAAAAGGACAAGAAATCGCAGATCAATTAGCAGATGCTCCCATGATAGATGATGTTCCTCTAAATTCAGAATTTCCAGATGAATCCATTTTAACAATATCACATGCAAAGCCATGGCAACTGTACTTTGACGGCTCATACACACAACATGGGGCAGGAGCTGGTATTCTCTTTATAACTCCTCAAGGCGATTCTATACCAAAATCATACCGCTTATCATTTCCTTGCACTAACAATATAGCGGAATATGAAGCATTAACAACTGGATTACGAATTGCAGTTCAGTGGAAGATCCAAGAACTTCATGTTTTTGGGGATTCTCAACTTGTCATCCATCAAGCAACTGATGATTACCAAACAAAAGATGAAAAATTAATGCCTTACAAGCAACTGGTAGATGATTTGAAACAACACTTCACAAAGATAGATTTTGAGCAGATACCAAGAGAGCAGAATCGTGCTGCAGATGCCGTGGCTACAATTGCTTCACTAATTGACCTACCTCAAAATGAAACCTGCTATGAGTTCCTGGTAGACAATCTATTGGTTCCTTCATATGAGATCACTCCTACTGAAATGATATGCGTTGTTGGTCCCGAATCCCAGTTATATGGTTCCATATTCACATATCTTCACGACAATACCTTACCTCCTGATCTATCAAACAACCAATGCCGCACTTTCATTCGCCAATCCTCTCGATATGTCATTCTAGCTGATATCCTATACCGATGAGGTCTAGATGGCACTCTTCTTAGATGTTTAGAAAGTGATGAAGCTCAGATTGCATTACATGAAGTGCATGAAGGGATATGTGGTCCGCATACTAGTGGTCCTACCTTGGCTAAGAAACTCATCAGGACTGGATATTACTGGCCCAATATGGAAAAAGACTCATATCAATTTGTCAAGAAATGTAAGCAATGTCAAATTCATGGAGACCTCATACATGCACCAGCACAAGAACTACAACCACTTGTGTCTCCTTGGCCCTTTTGTCAGTGGGGACTCGATCTCATAGGCAAGATTCACCCTCCTTCCAATGGTCATAAATTCATTATCACAGCCACAGAGTACTTCACAAAGTGGATTGAGGCTGTGCCTCTCACACAAGTCACTGGAAAACAAATTGCTACTTTCATCCTTAACTATATCATTTGCCGATATGGTATTCCTAAGTCCATTATTACTGATAACGGGCGTCCCTTCAAAAATCAGGATGTTCGTGAACTCTGTGACCGCTTCCATATTTCCCATCATTTCTCCACACCATATTACCCCCAAGGTAATGGCCAAGCTGAGGCGTCTAATAAAACAATTCTTAAAATCCTCAAAAAGACAGTCGATGACGCTGGCCGTAACTGGTATATCCAACTCAATCCTGCACTTTGGGCCTACCGCACAAGTGTCCGCACACCTACAGAAGCTACACCATATTCACTTGTCTACGGTGCTAAAGCCATCTTGCCTATTGAGGTCGAGTTACCTTCTTTACGGGTCTCTTTGCAAAACATCATCGCTGATGAAGATTACAGGGTCTCTCGCTTACAAGAACTAGAACTGTTGGATGAACGGAGACAAATTGCTTTTAATCATCTCAAGGCTTACCAACAATGAATGAGTCGTAGCTACAATCACAAAGTCAAGCCTCGCACATTTGAGGTAGGTGACTTGGTTTTCAGAGAAAACCCCAAGAATCAGCAAGACAGAGAGAAGAAGGGCAGTTTTGAACCAAACTGGCTGGGTCCTTACATCGTTACAGCAGTCTATGGATCTGGGGCATATCAGCTCTCAACTACAGAAGGTGAACCTTTGGAGGATCCTATCAACAGCATGCACCTTCACAGGTTCTACACATAGCTCGTCGGAATATCCTAATTCAAAAATACAAAAAAAATTATAAAACAAAAAAAATCGTTACTTGGTGAAAACCTGGCAAACAGGTGCCTTGTGACACAAAAAACATTGAAAAAATCAAAAAGTAAAGAGAAATAATTTCGTCCAATGGTGAAAACCACTTCGGTGGCACCCTGGGCAAGTACCATGGTGAAAACTGGGTCACCAACACCATGCGTAGAGACATTGCTCCTCCCTCCTTCAGGATTCACTTTCATCCTTTCACTTTGCACACACTCACAACCTATTCGTACATAGCAAACTTACCCATTCCCATCATGGCTTGTTATTGATCTACCCAAGATTGGTTCGCCATTCATAATAAACCTTCCTTTTCATCCCTTTCCATCCATAATAAATCAGATCCTATCTGTGGCTAAGGCAAATCCTACGTCTAGTAATGGGTGTGGAACTGAGAACATCACATGTTTCAAGGAGTATAGTTTCTTCCAGCTTCCTTCAGTCTATTCGCGCACAATCCGCAATAAAGCAACATTTGCATCACAGGTCCGCAATAAAGTTTCATCTTCTCCGCAATAAAGTATCAGTTTCATCGATTCAGTCAGTTTCAGATGAGACACAACAACAACAATGGGCTTCAACAAATCAAATCTTTCAACAGACTCAGACAACATTATGGTTCAATGCTATCTATCCTTTTTGTGAAAGTAAACATTGTGACCACAATCAAATAAGACTTATACAAGTGACAAGAGACACTAAACTTGAGGACTACAGTGGATGTTGGTGTCGAGTCTTGGTTTTCTTTTGATTTTATCTTTCTAGTGACATGTCTTTTAGCTTTTCCAGGATGTCTTTGACTAGAGATTCTATCTCCAAGATGTCTTTGACTAAAAAGGCGAGGATGGGATATCATCACCTATTTGTATTTGCTGTCTGTGGATTGTCTTTTAGTAATGCTATGACTTGTCCAAGGATATGAGGACACTATGAGTCTAGTATGAACTGGGGCATTCCTTGTTTGTGACTGTCTTATCTCCATGCAAACGGGTACAATGACTTTCTGGGTCGAACAAATGCCTCGATTGTCATAACCTACTTGCCATAATAAGCTCAATGATGATAACGCACAAAAAGCTCTATCACTTTCATATCTTCTGTCTTTCATCCCCCTTTCTTGATTGACTTCCATCATCCTTCTCGTGTCCGCGTAGCCCGCTATCACATGACTGAGTATAATGACACACCAAAAACATTTGCATTTCATGTAGTTGCACCTACATTACCACATATAAGCATTTCATACATACATATAGATATCACAATTGCATCACATCCTGCACACAACACCTGTTAGCACAATTTACATTTGCATTATCATATTCATTTTCATCACATACATTCACATTTGCATCATGCATCGCATATACAACATAAAAGAAAAAAAAAATATATTGCATTGCATTATGTATATATTTGCATCCATATCATAAGCATACATTCTAAGAACATCTCATCACATAGGTACACATGCATATAGCTGCCGTAAAAATGAATCATCTCATATATATATATATAAAATGTCATGATACAATGATGTCAAAAAATCATATGGCTACAATCACCCGCAGGTGTCTACAATACAAAAAATGGTACAAATACTGATACAAGGGAGCCCTCTATGGCTATGATGAACTCCCTCCCTCGGAGCCGCCTGGCCTCGACGGAATCTGAGCCCTAGAAGGACCCGCTCCAGGATCATCCTACCTGTCCCCCCTATCTGGTGGTGGTGGAGGACCCATGACCCCACCACTCGATGCCTGTCTCCTCCGGCTCCCTCCCATAGCTATCGCTGTCCGCGATGGTCTATGGAAGCTCCTCGCCTACTGATCTGCTGGCATGGCACCATAATACAGGTCCCTCCATTAGGCAATCTCCTCTCTGGCTCGCAGGACATATGCGTAGCCTGCTCCTGTGTCCTCCGCCGCCTGCCTCCCTGCCCTCAGCGCTGTCTCAGCCTCAGTGTAGCGCTGAATCACCTGATCCCTCTCCCGCTTAGTATCCCTGAGCCTGATCCTGAGTCGGTCCCTCTCCCTCTCCAACTCCTAGATCTCATCTGCCTAGCCCTGGCAGATCTCCCTGAGCTCAATCAACTCATCCTCCTCTAGATCCCCACCCTCTGCCTCTGCCTGTGGCTCTCCCTCTGCGGGTGCCTGCCCCTGTACCTATCCCTGTACCTGTATTGGTGCCTAAACGGGTACTTGTCTCGGTACATGCCTCTATCCCTGTGCCTGTACTAGCACCTATCCCTGCATCTGTCCCTGTCTCTGTCCCTGTGCTCTAGGACCCTGTGCTGCTGGTACCTGCAGGGGCACTCCACCACGACTCCTCACCACCTGGGCCTGTCCCTCCTATCCACCCTCCCTCCGAGGTGCCACCCTCCTCTCCCCAACTACTCCCCTGCATCTCCGTCGGCCTCAGCCTCCATCACCCCCACCATCCTCATCATCATCGCCTCCTCCATCGCCCTCCAGTAACTCTCCTGGATCTGTCAACCGTGGGAACAGATGCTCTGCCCAATATGCGGAATACTCTGCATCCATCTTAGCGTCCTCGATCTCTAGCCACATATCCCAAGGTAGGGGCACCATCTCTGCCAGCTGTGTAACTGCCTGATCATATGACAATAAAGGCCCAAACTGCGCCTGATCCCTAACTATATGGGCATACATACCCGAGCCTCGTGGCATCCTCTGGATCCTGCCACACTGCCTGCATACTCTGTCTACCAGCTGTCTCTCCAATATATAGGGCGTCCGCCCAATCAGATACCTGCTCCGGAAGGTGTAAGGCAGCTCCACTGCATCATCCTCCCACTCCTCGCATCCCAGATACGGCCTCCAGATGACGACGTCAATGTCATCTATCACTCGCCGCCAATGCTCTAACCTGCCAATCCGAGGCTGTGAAGTGATCATGTCGTATAGATGAACAAAACTCCATCCATGACCTCTCCCCCTGAAGTGTATCGACCGCGTGATAGGCAGATGCTCGTATGCCCAAACCTGCAGTAGTGTCACTCCACAAACCAGTCCCACTGATCCATGGTAGACAAACTGTTGAAGCTCATAATATAGGTGGGCCAAAACACATGGACCCCACGCATATCTGGTGTGCTGCGTCACCAATATCTCCAGTGCTCCTCCCCAACCCACTGCCAACCCCCGTGTCGCTCTGTCCGGACATAGGAACCCACTGATAGCTCCTCCAATCACAGCTGGCAAAGCTAACCCTGTCGCAGTCATGGTATCCCATGCCACATGTCCTGCTCTCATCTCTAGGCCGGGATCCTGAAACACCCGTCTCAAAGCCTCTCTGTCTCCGTCGCGATCATATGGAATCAGCTCTCCATCAATCGGTATATGTAGAATCCTGTATACATCCTCCAGGGTGACTGTCATCTCACCCATCGGCAAATGAAACGTGCACGTCTCAGAGTGCCATCTCTCAGCTAGCGCAGTCAGCAAACCCATGTTTGCCCAAAACTCAGGCACATACAATACGTGTCTCAAACCCATCTCCTCGATGGCAGCTCTATCCTGAAAAGACAACTCCGGTCGCAACCTCTGTGTGGACGGGAATCTCTCCCGTGACTCTAGCATAGGCAAATACTCCTGCAGTCAAACAAATCAATCATGTCAGTCATGGTGGCATTCACTGCTCATCACAAAATGCTACTCGCTATCTAAATGCATATGGTTATCTATTCTAGTGACACTCACTATTCATCACAAAGTGTTGCTATCTATCCTAGTAGTGCTCCCTGTTCATCACAAAGTACTACGTGTGTGACACTCCCTGTTCATCACAAAGTGTTACTCACATTTGCACTCCCTGTTCATCACAAAGTGCTGCTCATACTTTGGGTACTCCCTGTTCATCACAAAGTACTCTATCTTGGTGCTCCCTGTTCATCACAAAGTGCCTTGATCTATCCTAGTCTTCCTAGAGGACCTGCTTGAGTGTATCCTCTCAGCAGCTTATCCAATCGACAGCGTATGTTCATCACAGAACTGTCGATTTGACCTAGAAAACCAAACCTTGCATTTTCAGACATAAACGCGTTTTTAACTCACAAACGCGCCTATCGACTGCACAAGCGTGCCTAAACAACACAGACGCGCCTGTTTGACATAAACATGCCTACATTTGTCACAAATGCAACTTTGCAACATAAACGCCCTTGAAGGACGTAGACGTGCCCGCATTCAACACAAACGCGGTTCCAGACACAGACGTTCCTGGCACCGACACAGACGTGCCTATAGGACACAGACGCGCCTGGCACCGACACAGACGCGATTTCACATTTTTGCACTTTTTTGTGCACTATTCCTAGGTGCATTTATTGCTCTATTCGACAAGCATTAATGAAAAAAGCAAATGCGTCAAAGTACGAAGAGGTTTGGTGGTACTTACCGGCTCTCCTGCCTCTGCTGGTCTCTGAAATCGGCGAACGCGGTCGAATCTGTGTACGAAAGCCATCGCTACTGACTGCTGCTGCTCTTTTTCTTGCTCTGCACTGTGATCTCGTGAGGGTGTAGATGACAATGAGGATGTCTTTTGCCCGTGGTCTATCTTATAGCCTATCCTAGCCTTAGCCTTCATTTCTTGAGTCAGTCTTCTTCATCTTGTGACTCTGTCACTTTATCCAGTCAATCCATTCTAGCCTTTCTTTCTTATCGAGAGATTGTCTGCAATCTTTTCAGACTTTTTCATCCAATCTCTCGAGGGGGCATATCATTCCCATTCTGGGGCAACTCTGTATCAGTTCATCTTATCTTCTTTGAAACAACGTGGCAAGCCGCATTGTCTCAAAGAGGGGCAAAATGTAGACACCCAAAATTGTCATGTCTAATTAAATAAATATTTTATTTATTTAATTATCTAAGCCTAATTCTTCTATTAATTAAATAAATCTTTATTTATTTAATTAATTCATTTATCCTCTTCTAGCCTTATTTCTCATTTAAATAAATACATTTATTTATTTAAATTATCCTTTTCCTAAATTAAATAAATATCTTATTTATTTAATTATCCTACTTCTTCTATTAATTAAATAAATCTTTATTTATTTAATTAATTCATTATCTTTTTCTACACATGACACATGTCATTCATCTCTTAATTCCTACACTACCTACCCCTTTCATTATTTTATTATTTCTTCTACCTACCCTCTAATCATAGCCGACCTCCTTTTACACCTCTCAATCTTATCCCTCCATTTCATATAGTGTCTTCTATATAAGGAGATGCTTCCTTCATTATCAAACCCTAATCGTTCTATGCATTCTAATCAAGCATTCTAATGATCCTAATGAGCTAACAACTTGATCAATTGACTACACTACGATCCTACTTGCAACCACATTCCGTTCTTTGTTGAGATCTTGTGCATATAAAAATCTGAGAGAAAATATATCAAGCAAGATCAATGGAGATAGGAAGAATGGAGATCAAAACCCTATTGGACATGTGATGGTATAATCTTTGTGATTTTATTTGATTTGCATTGTCTTAGGTAATCTTCATATGTTATGGTGGATCTTTGTTGATTGTTAGACCAGGGTTTTGTGGTTGAATCCATTTAGTCTTTTAATATTGTTATTATTGTTATCCATTTTCACCATACACACAATGTTATCACTTGTTTACAAATCATAGAAAACTCCAATGTGCCCTGGTGGTCTAGGCTTCATGCATCCTTACAAGGAACCTCATGCAAGCCTATCTCTCATGACCCCGGTCATCACAAGGAAGCCCACTCCTCCTAATATGGCCCAACAACACATCACAAGAGGCTCTACCAACATAAATACATTAAAATAATACTCAATGCAGCCAATAACTTCCACACATACTCTCACAACATATGCAAGGCTACAATAACATCAATATAACAAAATGAGCCTCTTGGCTAGCAATAAACAAAGGCATATCAAGCCATCAAATGCTACCATCAAATAGAAGATAACATCGCAACAAGGCCTACTCACTTGCTGGTCCAAAATAGCATATATATTCACCTCAATCATCCATGGCCTATTCACATGGAATAGAGTCTATAATGTCCACAATGGTGCAGAGGAGCAAATATACATGAGACCATCCAAATACATCGAAACTGATAAAAGTCAAATTTGGAAAATATAACAGCCCTCAAATAAAGCCTCTGGTACAAAAATTAATCTGGAAAGTACCACACAAGCAAACAAATAGCAAATTAACCTACAGGAAAAACTACAGGAAAAATTACAAGAAAAACTACAAGAAAAATTACAGGAAAATTTACAGGGAAAAACCACAGGAAACCATTTCTCACATTCTAACTTGATTTCTCAAAAACAAGAAGAATAAAATAATCCCTTCCAAATCTGATTTCTGAAAATTCAAAAAAACACCAATCCAAGCCTTTAAACCAATTTAAATCCAACCACCAAAAATCTCCAGATTAATCTTAGAAATTCACTCACCAAAGATGCCAACCCCCATGAATGCACATGAAGGCTTATTTATCAAAACAAAACCAAGAAAAACCATGCTCCAATCAAAATATTTCAAAAATATTATATTCCATACCTACCTTCCCAAAGTTCAAGAAAATAAATATATTTTCTACCTACCATAAACTTCTAGCCAATCAAATCCAAGGGTAGGTAAAATAAATTAAACCATTGATCTGGGGTGAAAATAACAAAGAATACAAATTACCCCCCTTTTAATTACTTTATTGGGTGAAATAATATTACCCAATAAATAAAATTCACTTCAACATTAAATGAATAACAAACACTTGAAGGCCAATATTAAATCAAAACTCCATGCATGACACAGACTTAGAAAGACACAAAAGGCTTTCAGCAAACCCAAAAATACAAATATTTCCCACAAACTATAGAATAAAACCTTACAACAAATTTATGCCTTTATATATTTCCTTCCTCACTATACAAATTTTAGATTCATTTCCCCAAGCTCACACATTCAATCTACAGACATGGAGCATATAGGAAAACTGTAAAATAAAATATAAAAAGGTAGAATACATCTCCAACCTACAACTCATGTTATGGAAGAAGCTGAAGAAGAGATTCCACCAGCCAAACCAAATCCAACCCAAGCTCCAGCCAAAATCCAAGAGAGAAGAAAAACCAAAACCAAGAAGAAAACTTGCTGAAGAAATTTTTTTAAAGAGGAACCAACCCTCGAAAACTTCACGGAAAAGAAAATAAAAAGACATTAACCAAAAACCCTAACCTCAATCTCAGCCAATCAAAATATTTCAATCTATAATATATTTTACCAACCCCACCATATAATATAATTTTTACCTCCCTTTTTAAATTCAACCAATAAGAGAAGAGGGTAGGTAAGGTAAATATAAATCATGCTTTTACAATTTGGTAGGAATGTTTTATCATTTTATTATTTAGACAACCCACTTAATATAAAAGTCAAACTAATAAATAAAACATGAGCCACAATTAAATAAATCAAATGAGGAAATTAAATTAAATAAACCAAAGACTCATAAATGAATTAATGAACCAGATAAACATTAAAAACCAAATAAATATTAAACCATAGGCGATTAAATAAATTCCAATAAAGGCAAATCACAAATAAATATAAAACACATCATAAGCTAAACAATAAAAATTAAATAAATATTAAATCATCATTAAAATAAATAAACATTTAAATATCATGTAGTCACAGAAATCTGTCCACTTAATTAAATGAATACTTAGTATTTATTTGATTATTTAACCATCAATTAATAATCAATTAAATTAATATTTAATTAATTCATCTTAACCCTCTTCTCCTATTAATTAAATAAATTATTCAATTTATTTGATTTAATTCACTTAACCAAATTCATACCATTAATTAAATAAATAAATCATATTTGTTTAATTAAATCTTCTCTCACATTTAAATAAATTAATATTTATTTAAATCCCCCAAAATCCCACCTCTCACATTTAAATAAATTAATATTTATTTAAATCCCCCAAAATCCCACCTCTCACATTTAAATAAATTAATATTTATTTAAATCCCCCAAAATCCCACCTCTCACATTTAAATAAATTAATATTTATTTAAATCTCCCAAAATCCCACCTCTCACATTTAAATAAATAAATCATTTATTTAAATCACCTTTATCCTCCACCCACTTGTATTTTCCTACAAATACAAGTTGCACAATTATTTTAAATAAATAATTTATTTAAATCACCTTTATCCTCCACCCACTTGTATTTTCCTGCAAAAGCAAGTTGCACAACTATTTTAAATAAATTATTTATTTAAAATCCTATTTATCCTCACCCACTTGAAACCTTTAATGGTTTCCCTTAAAGTATTCAAACTTGATGGCTTTAAAGTCTTCAAACTTGATGGCTTCCTTCTAAAATCTTCTTAAGACTTTAATGGTTGTCCTTAAAGTCTTCAAGCCTTTAATGGTTTCCCTCAAAGTCTTCAAGCATTTTAAATGCTTTATCTTCTTTTTCTCATTTAAATAAATTAATATTTATTTAAATATTTATCCAAATTCAACTTACACCATTTAATTGAAATAAATGATTTTATTTTAATTGAAAATACCAAAATTTCTCCCACTTGCATTTTCCTACAAAATCCACTTGTATGCCTAAACCCCTTCTAGATTCTTCTAAACCCTTCCTAATTAGCCTAATCCATCCCCTAAATATTGTCACATTCCTAAGCAAATTGGAGTCACTTCTCAAAGACTCCAAAGTCTTTGAAAAGCAATTAATGCTTTGTGTGTTCAACAAATTAACCCTCAAAGTCTTTGATAACCATTGAAGGCTTTCAACCTTCAACCACTTAATCCCCAAAGTCTCCAATAACCATTAATGGTTACCTCAAACCCTCCCACATGGTTAAAACATTTGTTTTGACTCAACCTCTACCCAACCCAAAGGTCTCATCAAGCCTTTAATGCTTTGACCATGATTATCTCTTAATCATTTGCACAAAGGTTTATCCTTGGATTAACTCTTAATCCAATGGGTAATCTTAATTTAGACTTGACCCTTACCTTCTAGATAACCATGAGGTCTTCTCAGGCCTTTAATGCCTCCAACCTCTTCTCTCAACCCAATCCTATGTTGACACTTGTCACCATTTTATTGGTGCCAATTGTGCACATGGATCCCCAACTTTCAAACTTGGCCCTTGATTAAACCATTCAATCTTAACCCTTCATTTCCCCATTTCTTCTATAAATAGAACCCTTCTCCTCAAGCAAAAAGAAAAGCATTTTAGAGTATTGTTGTTATACTGGCATTAGCATAGAGTTTTTTCATAGCATCACTATCTACTCTTGCATAGTATTTGCTTATCATATTCAACCATCTTGAATCTCCATATGGCATCCATGGCTAGTGCTAAAAGCTGAGAGCTACACTCATTTGGGACTTGGAAAGGAGAGAAACAAGGGAGAAGCATCAAAAGGCATCATGGAAGCATCTTAGGGAGGCTCTTCTCCTTTCTTTTATTTTGTTAAACTTCTTTCATGCTTTTTGAAATCTCTCTTGATATGTTTGGAATGGTTTTTAGTTCTTTGTTTTTTTTTTATGGTTGAAACTAACTTATTAACATTGAACTTTGTTGTTGCCTTGTCCCCATTTCCATGACATCATATCAAATAATCAAATAACTAAAAAGGCAAGAATCTAATAAATTAAATTAAACATTAGATAACCAAATAATCAAATCGCTATTAATCCAAATAATTAAAATAAACATCATTAATTATTTAATCTCGCATCAATAATCAAATAGTCAATCTCAACATAAAAGGAATAATCAACCAATGCTAGCATACTCACAACACAGAAGAAACCTAGCTTACTAACTATCATGACGACTTGCGCCAAGACACTGATGACTCACAATGAACAACTTAGACCTAGAGTATGTGAGGGGAAATTGTGCCAACTCCGAAACACATACCATTGGGATTTAAAGACACGCTTAGACCTATGGAGCCAGGTGGAGTCAATGTCTGGTACCTGAAAATTCTGCATCCACAAAGCAGTGATACGACATGCATATAAATATTATAACAGACAAGGGTTAGAGAATTGCAACAACACATCCTACTCGCAATGAGTGATGTGGAATTTTCTCTATCCCGAAGACAGTCATACAACAATCAAACACACCATAAGATCAACTCATCATAGATAATCATTAAATATGGTTAGTACATAAAAACATCATCAAGTGCATGATTAGTATAATTCACAATTATAGTAAGGCATGTAAAATCCATCAACAATTATGCTCATCAAATCACATGATCAATATAATCTTTCGATAGTCAATCACATAATAAGCATATAGTGTCTAATAAATCACACAATCATTAATGATAGTATCAACATCCTATAAATCATCTGAAATAGCCTATGCCCAATAGTGTCTATTACACATGAATTAAAGGTCAACTCTAGTCAAACAAGTCAAGTCAGGGGTGGACCCTACAATCAGCATAACCAGTTCAATACCTTTACATATCAAAACCACTTTCAACCACAAAACCAATTTCCTCTTGGTAATAAAAATGTGAGACCAAACTATGGAAACCTTTTCCAAGGTGGATACGAGCTAATGAATACAGAACGCATCAGGCAGTTTGACTTTTCAGGGATGATGGTGTATCCTCATCCTATCCCTAATGAAATTAGGACTGCAATACCAAAGCTCACTGGGAGTAATGCCATCTCAGGGGAAGCACATTGCAAAGCTTTTGACACAGTTATGGAAGATTTATGTCTCCCATATGAGGATGTCAAGATGAAGTTGTTCATGTTGTCATTAATAGAGGACACTCGAGATTGGTTCAGAGCACTGCCAGATTTTTTAGTAAACAACCTTACAGAATTCAAAACACTTTTTCTTAAACAAAACGGAGACCACAATAGCCCAAAGTTTGCCTTACATGAGATCATAAGCATCAAGAAGGATACAAATGAAGCAATGGCCAATTTCAATAAAAGATTCAATAGAGTTATGAATAAAATCCCCAATAGAATAAAACCGGTTCCTGAAGTTAGTATTTTGTACTATATGAATGCTTTTGACAGTAAAACAAACTATGAGCTCAGGACAAAGAATACTACAACCCTTCAAGGAGTCATGAAAGCGGCCATAACTATAGAGAATAATAGAAAAGAAGTTGGAACTATAGGAAGAAGGGAGGATACAAGGTTGTTCAATCCAAAGGCCCCTAAACAAATAAAGGACGATAAAAAGTTGGACAAGGTGTTGAATGTTCTCAAGGATTTGTCTGTCAAAGTGAATAAAATAGAGAAACAATAGTTTTATCACCATGATAGGCCCAGATTGCATGATATGCCTTATAATACCGCATGGAAAGATGAAAAACCAGTGGACAAGAACCCGAAAGAAGGTAACCAAATACCAGATCCTTTGAGAAAAGTGGTGAACCAGGTGGTTGATGAAGATATGTGGTGCTTAGCATGTGATATGCCTCATTCTCCTTACCAGTGTGTGGTGGTAATGAAGTTGAAGGGAAGAGAGGAAGAATATGAAGAATATGTAGATGATCATGTGATAAACTTACTATCCTTTGAGGATTGTGACTCATTTGAGGGGAGTGAAGGAAATGATGTAAATTCTAGGTGCATTAATCAGCAGTGTGTATGCAACAAATATTCTCAGATGAGGAAGATGAAGTCAGGCTGAGGATCCCTTCTAAAGAAGAACGAGAGAGGATCACTACAACTGTTGTTGAACAAGCCAAAAGGACTTATATGCTAAGAAAAAGAACTATAAACCTTGAACAAGGCAAACCATCAGGCATGTTCATGAAGGAGATTAATAAAACATCTAAACCGATAACTAAGCCGAGTAGAACCTAGGGAGAAAACACAAAGTTAATTAAGGAAAAAGAGCTGCAAGATTATAGGATGCGGAAGAGTGATAAGGACAGGATGATGGACACTTCAGTACTACCTACTACAACATCATTTGATATTGCCAACACCTTGACACAGATGAAGGTCTCTGTCCCACTACTTGAGATGATGAAGTTCTCAGAGTATCGAGAAAAAACCTTGAAGGTGATCAATGGTGTATCTAAGGAAGAGACCAAAGAACATAAAAAAAATAGTCAAAATAATGATAACCCTGTTCCAACCATATATATGGGGTCAACAATAACAAAAAATCCCTCTCAAGTAGACCCATTTTATATAACCCTGATGATAAATATCAAGATGATAAAAACTTGCATGATCGACTCAAGAGATGCTATAAATTGTTAGTTAGATGAGAGGGGGGGGTGAATCAGATAACCTCAATTAATTATTACTCTAATTAGATTCAACCTCAGTAGCACTTTCTTGATATGCAACTATGACTGCAAATCATTCAAATGCATAAACAGATAAACTTAAAACATTAAATCACATTTGACACCAAATTAACGTGGAAGCCCTAATAGGAAAAACCCATTGTGGGATTTCGGACCCACAAGAAAATGTACTCTTCTAGAGTATGCTCGGTTAAAAGCAAATCCTGTTAAAGATTACATACACATTGCTAGATGTGACCCGGTTAAGGGATTTCCCTCATATCTGTTAGAATATTCACTTTGTTAGAAGTGACCTTATCAAAGGATTTCAAACACTCATTCAGAATGTTACCTTCCAAGAGGATTTACAAATAAGAATGTTAAGTCCACTCGGTTAAGAGATTTCCTGTCACTTACAAAAATGAATAACAATAATAAAATATATCTACAACTTCACATCTAAAATGTTAAAGCAGATTCTGTGTGCTCAATATGCTCAAGATAATCTTGTCATAAGACTTATCTTTCTCCTTGCTGGGCTTCTCAATTTATTCTTCAATCAGATCTTCAATCTTCTGTACTCGGTAATCACCTCTGTAGCATCACTGTGCTTCAGTTTGCCCGCATTCTTTGATCATCAACATTACTTTATTTATAAGCAATTCATGACCACTTATTCTCCTTAATCACATTTGCCATGATTAATCTTAACCATCAGATCTTCAAACTTGACTAGGTTCATTGAATCTTTTGATCTGAAAAATGTTTTATCTTGCCTTGAAACTTGTATCCTTCCTTGGTACTTGTGCTCGGTTATGACCATTCAATCTATGTTGTAGATCTAACTCTTGAATTTTCATTGCCGTAGATCCTTAACAAACTTCTTGCATGACATTCCAATCTTCAATAAATCTCCAGCTCATTGGTATCCTTCATTTAATAATGTATTCACTCATTTAATGCATTCTGTTACTACCGGTTGATACTCAGTTAATACTGAACTTTACTCGGTAGTCATTCTCTTCTCGGTGACTTTTTCCTTCTTTAACCGACATCGATAACCTTGGAGTTTACCGACTAGCTCCTTTCTCGGTAAAATAGAATAGTATCAAACCTTTACTCATTCTATTGCATGAAATCTTTTCTCCTTCTTGTTCAGTCTTTGAATACACATATATAGGATATCAAAACAATCAAAACATCATAATATCATCACTATCTAACTTGGTAATAGTTTCCCATTGAATAACTTATTACTCCCCTTCATTTTCATTTTCTTTCTGTGTCACTTACCGACATCTTTATACTCATCAAAACATACTTTTTAAGATATGGCAACATCATACTGAATCAGAAAATCAATTGCTTGACATCAATGATAAAATAATAATATTAAGATAGTAATCATTCTTTATCAATTATATCATTCATCTCCAACAACCTTCTCAATATCATCAACCATCAAACTTATTGTAATGCCAACAATCTCCCCCTTTGGCATTGATGGAAATACCAACTTGATTTATTCCAATTGATTCAAACTGTTGTTATTCTTCTCCTGTTATCGTTGAGCTGTAAACTTGTCTTGTAATCTTCTATTATTAGCCTTCTCCCTTTGACAATAATGCCAAAAGTAAGACTGGTCCATAATTACTCCCCCTGTGAAGTAATTTCCTTGCAATTCAAAACATATACAAATGTATCTCGATCAGAGCAACTTGTCTTCATTTACTGTTTCCTGCACAACTTTATACATCCTTCTAAAGTGTGTAAATCAGCATCAACTTACAAATAGTATTCTTTGGATTCATAGAACTGATGCTATCACCTAACTCTATCAGTGAGTGCTAGATAGGGGTAGGACCCCTAACTTACTTCCGAGATACTCAAAAGTGTCCCTTGGCAGTGGCTTCGTGAAGATGTCTGGAATGTGTTCCTTTGTGCTAACATATTCCAGCACAACATTCTTTTCTTGAACTTCTTCTCTAAGATAATGATACTTTATAGAGATATGTTTTGTCTTAGAGTGCATTACCAGATTCTTTGAAATGTTAATAGCACTTGTATTATCACAAAATATAGTTACTGGCTCGGTAACTATCTCATTCATTCCTTCCAACAATTTTTTGATCCATGCTATGTTGATACAATTCAATGCTACAACAACATATTCAGCTTCAGCTATTGACTATGAAATGCATCATTGTTTCTTGCTAAGCCAACTTACTAGTCTTTCTCCCAAAAAGAAAGCTCCACCACTTGTGCTTTTCTTATCATCAATATTTCCTGCCCAATCAGCATCAGTATAGACTTTTAAGTCAAAATCATTCCTCTTTTCATATAATAGACCATAATCTTCAGTGCCTCTCAAGTATCTGAAAATTCTTTTGACTGTTGTCATATGAGTTTCTTTGGAATCTGCAGAAAATATTACAACTATACCTACTGCATGTGCTATATCATAGATCGGTAAAGTGTCTCATCAACAGATGCAGATTCATCATTCTTTGATAGTTTACAATTAGTAGTCATAGGAGTACTTACAGGTTTAGAATCCTCCATTCCAAATTTCTTCAAGATTTCCTTTATATACTTGGATTGAGTAATGAAAATCCCATTTTTCATTTGCAGTATTTGTAAAGCTATAAAATACTTTATCTCACTGATAAATGATATCTCAAATTCTTTGCACATTTCATTTCCAAAGTTCTTACATAAAGAATCATTTCCATAGAAAATAATATCATCAACAAATATGGCTGACATCAGTATTCCATTCTCCTCATCATTCTTCATATACATGTTGTTGTTCTCACTAGTCCTTATAATTCAAATCTTTAATAAGTAAGAGTGCAACCTTTCATACCATGCTCTAGGTGCTTTCTTTAGACCATATGAAGTTTTGTTCAACTTACATAGCTGATCTTTATTCTTCTCTTCAATAAATCCTTCGAGCTGTTCAATATAGACTTCTTCTTCTAGTATACCATTCAAAAATGCAGATTTAACATCCATTTGATATACCTTGAAATTTTTGTAAGCAGTATATGCCAACAATGTTTTTACTCCTTCAAGTCTATTCCTTCTTCTTGAGAATAACCTTTGCAAACTAGCCTTGCTTTATTCCGAATGACCTCACCTTTTTCATTTAGCTTATTTCTGAAAATCCACTTTGTACTGATTACATTTTTCTCTTTTGGTCTTGGGACCAGTGTCCATGTTTCATTTTTCTTGATTTGATCAATCTCTTCTGTCATAGCATTTACCCAATCTTCATTGTTTAATGCTTCTTTTACTATCCTCGGTTCAATTTCGGATATCAGACATGTGTTATGTCTCAGTTTGTTCCTTGTCATCACTGGAGCATCCTTATCTCCTATAATCTGACTTGATGCATGATTTCTTCTAACATATTTTTCTAATATAGGCTCGGTAGGCTGTGTATGATCTTCTTCATTACATGGTAACTGAGTATTTTCTTCATTGGCTTTCTTGGTAA
Organism: Cryptomeria japonica; assembly: GCF_030272615.1. Classification (NCBI taxonomy): domain Eukaryota; kingdom Viridiplantae; phylum Streptophyta; class Pinopsida; order Cupressales; family Cupressaceae; genus Cryptomeria; species Cryptomeria japonica. The sequence continues at coordinate 694,048,812 of NC_081415.1, read as the reverse complement.
AACGTGTCGGTTGGACATATACAAACTCTTCATAATCTTCTGGTTCTTTGGAATTTCCTTCATCATTCCTTTTTGCAAATACATCAATTTTCACATTTGCACTTTCCACAATTTTGTTAAATGATTTGATCAGACATTTAAATGCTTTACTCCTAAAGGAATAACCAAGAAATGTTCCTTCCTCGCTTTTCTGGTCAAATTTTCCATTTCTATCATCTTTGTGAACATAACATCTACTTCCAAATATTTTAAAATAACTTACATTTGGTTTCTTGTCATACCAGATTTCATAAGGTGTCTTCATAGTTCCTTTCTTTAGTTGTACTTAGTTCAAGGTGTAAACTATAGTGCTTATTGCTTGTCTCCAAAATACTTGAGGTATTCTCTTTTCAATCATCAAAGTTCTGGCACAATCTACAATTGATTTGTTCCTTCTTTCAGCTATTCCATTTTGTTGTGGTGTCCTTGGTGTTGACCCTTGTCTCTTTATACCATGATCATTGCAAAATAGGTTAAATTCATTAGAAATGAATTCTCCTCCTCTATCAGATCTTAGACATTTCAACTATCTTCCTGTTTATTTTTCAACTCTTGTCTTGTACCATTTGAACATTTGAAAAGCTTCTAATTTCTCTGTTAGAAACATAACTGACATCATCCTCAAGTAATCATCCACAAATAATATGAAGTATTTATCACCATAGTAACTTTGAACTTCCATAGGACCACAGAGATCAGTGTGCACAAGATCTAAAATTCCTTTAAAAGTGTAAGACTTACTTGTAAAGCTTGATTTTGTCATCTTACCCATCTGGCATCCTCGGCATATTGCATTCTCAAGTTTTTCCAAGCTCGGTATACCTCTTACATTATGCTTCTTACTTAGTTTGATCAGATTATCAAAATTTACATGACAAAACCTTGTATGCCATAACCAGGTGTCTTCTATTTTGGCATACAGACAATTGTTCTGAGTTGAGTCAAGGTGAAATGTATTAGCTCTTGTTTGAGTCCTGGTAGCAACCAACTTTCCATGTTTGTCATGAAATTTGACAATTCCTTTCTAAAATTCTATTTGGTATCCTGTAGTACTTAGCTATGCTACACTCAACAAATTGTATTTCAGACCTTCAACCCAATATACATCATCACATTTAGCATTGTCAAGAAGTGTAATTGAACCTTTACCTTTCACAGGACATGGTGCATCATTACCAAATCTTACATAACCTCCATCATAATCTTCTAATTTAACAAACTTGTGTTTATCACCTGTCATGTGATGTGAGCATCCACTATCTATGATCCAAGAATCATTTTTATTTATGTGTGATATTAAGGCTTTTTCTTCATACCTTTCTTCATCTGATCCATCTTTGATAGCCACATATACAACTTCCTTTGTCTCAGTCTCATCATATTTATCATCATTGGATTCCTCATCAGCTGCTAGGCATGTTTCTCTATCTCTCCTTCTGAATTCTCGATGCCTTCTATAGTGGTTGTCTTTCTGTCTGTCATCTTGGTATTCTTTCTTTTCATCATCTTTGTCAAGACAATTAGAAGCCATATGTCCAATTTTATCATAGTTAAAACATTTCAAAGGTAACCTTCTGGCCAATAATGCTTCAAACTCTTCTTTCTTTCTGATTTCCTCATATGGTTTGTGTACTTCTTCCATATTTTTGTGAAATCTCTCACTTGCTCCACTATGATTTCCTTCGGCATACTTAGACATTCTAGCATTATAATCCTTAGATTCACTAAGGTGAAAAGAACTAAATGCATATTCAACTTTGTTTACCAAGGATCCACTGTTATCAAAATTACTTAACTCAAAAGCATGTAGTTTACCGATAGTAGCATCCAAAGAGACTGGCATGTTTGGTACAGACCTCAATTCATTAATTGCAGAGACTCTAATGGCATAAGCAGGTAGTAGTGTTCTCAGCAACTTACTTGCTACATCCTTTTCTTCAATAGTTCCTCCTGCTCCTTTGTTTTGATTGACAGATTCCTTTAACCTTGTACTATATTGGATAATGTTCTCACCTTCATTCATTCTCATGGATTCAAGTTGTCCTCTTAGACTATCTGCTTTTGCTCTTTGAACATGTTCATCTCCACCATACACAGATGTGAGCTTATTCCACATTGCTTTGGCATCATTACAACCTTCTAGGTCATTAAACTTTGAGTCAATCAAAGCTAATGTTATCTCTATCATTGCTTGAATGTGTTCTTTCTTTGCCTTTATTTCTTCCATTGTCATAGGGTAGCTGTTGGGTGCAATTTAATCATTCTCTAGATAACATATTGCATATTCTCCAATTCTTGATAAGTGCAACTTCATCCTTTTCTGCCATGTGGTGAAACTTGACTTGTTCATCTTTGGTGCATCCCTTTTATACATCTTCGGATCTTGCCTCAAGTACCTTTAAACTTTTCTTTTGGAGTCCAAGCTCTAATGCCAATCGTTAGTTAGATGAGAGGGGGGGTGAATCATATAACCTCAATCAATTATTACTCTAATCAGATTCAACCTCGGTAGCACTTTCTTGATATGAAACTATGACTGTAAATCATTCAAACTCATAAATAGATAAACTTAAAACATTAAATCACATTTGACACCAAATTTAACATGGAAACCCTAATAGGGAAAAACCACTATGGGATTTTGGACCCACAAGAAAATATACTCTTCTAGAGTATGCTCGGTTAAAAGCAAATCTTGTTAAAGATTACATACACATTGCTAGATGTGACCCGGTTAAGGGATTTCCCTCAGATCTGTTAGAATCTTCACTTTGTTAGAAGTGACCTTGTTAAAGGATTTCAAACACTCATTCAAAATGTTACCTTCCAAGAGGATTTACAAATAAGACTGTTAAGTCCACTTGGTTAAGAGATTTCCTGTCACTTACAAAAATAAATAACAGTAATAAAATATATCTGCAACTTCACATCTAAAATGTTAAAGCAGATTTTATGTGCTCAATATGCTCAAGATAATCTTGTCATAAGACTTATCTTTCTCCTTGTTGGGCTTCTCAATCTTTTCTTCAATCAGATCTTCAATCTTCTATACTCACTAATCACCTTTGTAGCATCACTGTGCTTCAGTTTGCTCGCATACTTTGTTCATCAATATTACTTTATTTATAAGCAATTCCTGACCACTTATTCTCCTTAATCACATTTCCCATGATTAATCTTAACCATCAGATCTTCAAACTTGACTAGGTTCATTGAATCTTTCAATCTGAAAAATGTTTTATCTTGCCTTGAAACTTGTATCTTTCCTTGGTACTTGTGCTCGGTTATGACCGTTCAATCTGTGTTGTAGATCTAACTCTTGAATTTTCATTGTCGTAGATCCTTAACAAACTTCTTGCATGACATTCCAATCTTCAATAAATTTCCAACTCATTGGTATCCTTCATTTAATAATGTATTCACTCATTTAATGCATTCTGTTATTGCTTGTTTGATACTTGGTTAATACTAAACTTTACTCGGTAGTCATTCTCTTCTCGGTGACTTTTTCCTTCTTTAACCGATATCGATAACCTTGGAGTTTACCGACTAGCTCCTTTCTTGGTAAAATAGAATAGTATCAAACCTTTACTCATTCTATTGCATGAAATATTTTCTCCTTCTTGTTCAGTCTTTGAATATACATATATAGGATATCAAAACAATCAAAACATCATAATCTCATCACTGTCTAACTCGGTAATAGTTTCCCATTGAATAACTTATTACTCCCCTTCATTTTCACATTCTTTCTGTGTCACTTACCGCCATCTTTGTACTCATCAAAACATACTTTTTAAGATATGGCAACATCATACTGAATCAAAAAATCAATTGCTTGACATCAATGACAAAATAATAATATTAAGACAATAATCATCCTTTATCAATTATATCATTCATCTCCAACAACCTTCTCAATATCATCAACCATCAAACTTATTGTAATGCCAACATAAATGTTATGCTAGTAGGAGTCATGAGGGAACTTGGAATGTCAGTGGACACAAATTTTGGTAAATGCTACACCATGGATAACCATTTTGTCCCAGTAGTTGGTGTCATGAAGGATGTTGAATTCAAATTGGCAGCATGTCTAGAAGCATCTTATAAAATGAACATCACTGTGGTTGATGTCCCTCCTAACTATGGTATGTTATTGTCAAGATAATGGTCGAATCTAATAGGAGGCCATGTCTAGCTAGACTTATCATATGCTACTATACCAGTAAATGGATAGGAGGTAAGGATTGAGAGAGAACCTCGCTCTGAATACATCATCAAGGAGGCAGAACCTATTGATTCGGTATATTTTATCCAGTCAAATATGGACAACTTCAAAGTAGAGTTGACGAAAACAAAATTGAGAGGATTGACCCCGATAGAGTCTACAGTCAAGGAGAGTAAAGATCAAGTGTGGAAGATGTACTTTGATGGATCATGCAGCAAGGAAGGAAGTGGGGCTAGGATCATATTTATTTCACCAGATGGAGAGACATTCAAATATTCTTTTAAACTGATGTTTGAGTGTACAAATAATATTGTAGAATATGAAGCTTTACTCACCAGACTAAATGTGGCTACCAAGCATGGAATCAAATTGCTCAGTGTCTTTGGAGACTGAGAACTAGTAATATCTCAAATCAAACAAAAATATGCCTGCAAACATCTCAGGTTGAAACAATACAGGGATGTTGTATGGGATACCATGGAACTATTTGATGCTTTCCAAATAAAATGGATTGACAATTCAAAAAACATCATGGCTGACTTCTTGGCCAATGTTGCTTTGAGGGATAATGATATAACACTGAATGGAATCTCAGAAATGGAAATAAAAGTCAGGCCTTCTGTTTCGAATAATTTGTACAACTGGCAAGTTTTTCATGATGACAACGATTTGTTAAAGTTTTTGCACTGTGTGGATCACTACCAAGCACAAGCTATCAATTTTAATAAATTTGTAGAGATGACAAATGGGAAGGAGACTTTGTTGGGACAGGAAACCATATAGCTAAAATCTAGTAAAATACCCAGAGGACTAGTCGCACTAGAAAGAACTTTCAACATACAAGACAAAGTCGAGATCAAAGGAGCCTCGATCAAAGAAACTGATGTTGAGCAGATTAATTTGGGAAGCAAAGAATCACCAAGGCATGTTTTTATTGGTAATAAATTGACTCCTAAATTGAAACAACAATTAGTAATATTACTCTGAAAATATAAGCATGTGTTTGCATGGTCTTATGATGACCTCAAAGCATACAAGGAAGATCTTTTCCAACATGAGATACCTCTTAAGCCTGATGCTAAACCACTCAGACAAAAGCAGAGGCCTATAAATCCAACTTTACTCCCTAAGATGAAAGAGGAAATAATAAAAATGAAAGATGCAGGGATAATTAAACCTTCTGATATTCTACTTGGGTTTCAAATTTGTTACATGTCAGGAAGAAAAATGGGGACATAAGACTATGTGTAGATTTTAGGAATCTAAACATATCATCATTAAAAGATAATTATACTTTGCGAAACATGGATAATATGCTATAGAAAGTAACTGGATGTGATTTATTATCCATGATGGATGGATTTTCAAGGTATAATCAAGTGAAAGTTAAAGAAGCTGAACAATATAAGACAACTTTCACAACACCATTGGGCACATATGTGTATACAAGAATGCCATTTGGATTAACAAATGCAGGAGCAACATTTCAGAGGGCAATGGATGTAGCGTTTGTAGAGCTGATTGATGTAATAATGGTGGTGTATCAGGATGACTTAACAACTTATTCAAAAAGGACCGAATACCATTGAGATCACCTTGAGAAAGTATTTAAGAAAGCTTTGGAATATGAAATTTCCCTCAATCTGAAGAAATGTCATTTCGCAGTTGAAGAAGGAAAGCTCCTGGGACATATAGTGTCTAAGGAAGGGGTGAAGATTGATCCTGAAAGAGTAGTTGCAATAAATGAAATACCTATCCCTAAGACTATCAAAGTTGTTCAATCGTTTTTGGGACAAATCAATTTTGTCAGAAGATTCATCCTTAATTTTGCAGATATCATAAAACCTATAGTGAGGATGCTGAAAAAGGAAGCTAAAATTGATTGGGATGCAGAGGCATTGGATGCATTTATAGATATAAAGAGGGAAATATCTGAGGCACCAGTATTGATATCCCTAGATTTTAATAAACCTTTTTGATTTTTTCATTTGTATCTTGTCATACGGTAGTAGCAGTGTTGTTACAAAAGAACTGGGACAATTGTGAACAACCTATTGCATATTTCAGTAGGTCAATGAATTTATCCAAAATTAAATACAACCTAAATGAAAAGAAAGCTTATGCCCTGGTAAAAGCAGTAAAACAATTCAGACCATATTTGGTAGGTGCAGAAGTCATAGCATATGTTCCCAATGCAATGGTAAAAGACATATTCAGGCAGATTAAGGTCACAGGGAAAAGGTGCAAATGGATCAATTAGATTCAAGAATTCAATATTGAGCTCAAAATTTCCCAAGTTATTAAATGCCAGGGACTAGCTAAACTTATGGTAGGAGTAGAGGTTGAAGAATTTCAGGTAAATGAGGTTGGCATGGATGAAGCCAGTTTCAGTATTGAACATACAACCTGGTATGCAGATATCATGTATTATCTCAAGCACATGAGATGTCCAGACGATATGACTAGTAATCAAAAGAGAACATTAAAACTGAAATCCATGAAATATGTGATCATCAATGGAGACTTGTATTGGAAAAATTGAGATGGGATATTATTGTTGTGCTTAGATGAACACCAAGTAGAGAAGATCCTATAGGAGATGCATGAAGGGGTTTGTGGTGGTCACTTCTTAGCCAAAACTACTGCACACAAGATCTTAAGAGCTAGATATTTTTGGCCATGTGTGTTCAATAATTCCTATGCTTATGTTAGAAAATGTGAGGCTTGTCGAAAATTCTCGAGCAAAATGAAGTATCAAGGATCACTCCCACTAAGACTAATGCAGGTTGAAGAACCATTTCAACAATGGGGAATAGACTTTATAGGAGAAATATCATAAAATTCAAGTGGAGGACACAGGTGGATTTTGGTTGCCATAGAATACTTTACCAAATGGGTGGAAGCAGTACCTACTAAATAGGCTACCAGTAAAGTAGTGGTGAAATTCATATTGGAAAATATCATTACTAGATTCAGTGTTCCTGCATGAATCGTCTCTGATAACAGCATGGCTTTCAGGTCTGAATAATTTAATACCTTTTGTGAAGAGTATGGCATCACAATATCTCATTCATCCCCTTACCACCCTCAAGGTAATGGACAGGCTGATTCAAGCAACAAAAACATCCTAAAGATCATCTAAAGGGTGCTAGGACAGAATAAAAGGGCATGGGACTCAAAGCTGAATTTAGCATTATAGGCAGATAGAGTGACAGTAAAAAATCTACAGGGAGGTCTCCATATGAATTGGTCTATGGTAAAAGGGCTAGAATCCTTTTGGATAACTTCCTACCTATACATAAATTCATAACGCGAGAAGGGATAGAGATTGATGACCATTTACAAGAAAGGTTGATGCAGTTGATAGAGATCGATGAAGTCAAGGTAGAAGCTCAGAAACAAAACATTAAAATCCATAATCAGATGAAAAAATTGTATGACAAACGAACAACAGATAGGAAATTTCAAATTGGTGATTTAGTTTTGATGTGGAATGCCAGGAGTCAAGATAAAGGTAAACATGGTAAGTTTGAAGCTTTATGGCTTGGACCTTATAAGATTATGGATAGAGCAGGAGAGGATTCCTATTTTCTCCAAAATGTTACAGGAGAAGTCCAAGAACTTCCAGTACACAGACAATTCTTAAAAAATTTATTTTCCTAAAGAGAAAAGGGGGAACCATCCTCATGTACAATAGTTTAGGTCTCACTGCCATTGTAAAAAAGCCACATTTTCTTCAAATTTACTTTCCCTTATATAAACCAGAGAATCTAGATTCTTGAAGGTATCTGTAGCATACCCCCATCCCTAGTCAGAGCCACTGTTGAGCATCAAATTTGAATTAAGTAAAATATCTTGATTTGAGAAATTAAATCATAGAAGCCATCTATCTTTGGAAGAAATCATAACCCATAAGTTATCGAACAAGTCTAATAGCATTCTATCGAAATATCCAAAATTCAAAAGGTATCGATGAGACCCAGCGATGTCTCATCGATATAAAAAGGGTATCAAAGGAAAGGGAACACTAATGAATTCTAAAAAGAACTCATTGAAAGCAATGATTTTACCAATAGAAGATATCGAAGAAAGCAGAGACGTTTTCATCGATGGGAGAAAGCTTTCAAGGAAATAATACCATCGGTGCAGCATGAAGGAAACTCATTAAAAGAAGCGTTCTTATCGAAAGAATGATATCGATCAAATAGAAGGAGGCTACATCGATAAAGATATGACTTTTGAGGAGGCTAAAAGGTATGTTACCGATATGTGTTGTTTTACCGATGCAAATTTATCGAGGAAGATTACTAATGAGCTCATCAATGAAAGATGACAGTGGAAGCAAATCATCAAAAGAAAGATGGCCTTGATGAAACAATAGACCCATTCACCGAAGGAGTGTACTGATGTCGATATAAAAAGTGTGTCGATAGAAGGATAAAGGAAGTTTCTGAAGCCCAAGGTTTCTTCAACATGAAACCCGATGGACATCAGATGGGTATCGATGAGGAGATAGCCATAATGACTGATTCAACATTTTGATAAAGGGAGAAAATACCTAGTCGAAGTAATGTTCAAAATAAAACTATTAGTTAACGGTTATATGTTGAAAAGCCATAACGCTTGGTGATAATGTATACTCTCATATAAAGGAGGGATCTTTTGTAATATGGATAATCATTAGGAATTAGAGAAAGAAGTAGATTATAGCTCCAGGCTTACCACTGTACTATTTTGGTGAATATATAAAATATAATCAGTTGTTTTTCCTTTGCATATGTGTTGTGGATTACTGCATTTTTCTGCAGGTAGTTGTTTATGATATTATCTAAAGGAGATAAGGTTATTTGTGTTCTTCCAGTAAAATTTTGTATTTCATGTTGTAGATTTGGATCAAAAAAATTTACTTGCTAATTGCAATTGTTCCTTGTATTTCTTCCTTGGATGGTCTCTTAAGGTTAGAGTTAAATTCATTCAGGTGGTTTACAATATATACATTGAAGTAGAGCTCATAAGAAACAATAACTAACAAACTCATCGAGAAGGGGTGGGTTTAAAAATTGTCTCATAAGTTTACACAATAAGTCCTAAAGAGATATAAAGACTTTGTAGCCCAAATAGCAAATAAAGGCACTGGTCATCTATAAAATACAACTCATCAATTCATACTTTCACATTAAAAGTAATAGGAGTAGCTGAGTAGGAATTCTAGAATAAATTAGCAATAGTGTATATATATATTTCAAGCACAAAGATCAAATAGCCTTTACAACAACAATCTTGAACTCATCTACTATATCTCCATCCTAGAAGCTTATGCCATTCTAAGATAGGAGGAAGTCAGATCAAGACACTAAATCTACTATAAAAAGCATTGGTTGAAGGAACAACTAGTGAGTAGGTATACCCGCCTAGGTCCTACAGAGCCTAAAGTGAGAGAGTTAGTAACCAAATAGGTTCACTCTATAAGTTGGCCAAGTTAATTGGAGGGTTTGAGCATAGGAGTTGGCATTTCCTTAGAACCTATCCAATCTATTGATTTGAGACCCAACACCATGATCGCCTTGACTTTCACAAGATCTACCTCAATGCCTTTACTTGAGACAATGTATCCTAAGAGCTTCCCGGAAATTAATCCAAAGATATATTTCTTTGGATTGAGATGGACGTGGTATTGTTCCAATCTATTGAAGATTTTATCTAGTACTGCAAGATGACCCTCTCTTGTTAATGATTTAGCTAGTAAATTATCCACATAATCTTCCATTATTGTGTGCATCATGTCGTGGAAGATGCTAGTCATGGATCTTTGATATGTTTCCCCTGCGTTCTTTAGACCAAATGGCATTACATTCCAATAGTATTTTCCCCATGGACATGTGAAAGCAGTTTTGTGTTGATCCTTTGGAGCAATTTTAATCTGGTTATATCCTGAAAATCCATACATGAGAGAAAGCATCTCATGACCTGTTGTTAGATCGACAACCATGTTGATGTTTGGTAAAGGAAAGTCATCTTTAGGACATGCTTTGTTTAAATCTTTGAAATCCATACAGATACAGATGCCCCCATTAGGTTTGCCAACAAGTACAATATTGGAGATCCATTCTGCATAATCAATTGGTCTGATGAAACCAGCATCCAAGAGCTTTTTAAGTTCAGTCTTGACAAGAACAACAATCTATGGGTGCATCTTTCTGAGCTTTTGTTTGACAGGTTTAGATCCTTCTGCTACAGTTAAGTGATGCATGACCAAATCTAGATCTAAGTCGGGCATGTCTCCATAAGACCATGCAAAGTTGATTTGGCGCTTTTGGGAGAATTCCATAAATTTTGGCTCTTCTTCAGGAGTTAATAGAAATGCCAAATGTATTTTGTGAGGAGTCTTAGGGGTCCCTACATTGAATTCTTTTGTTTCTTCTATCAGGATGGTTGATCTCTCCAGATTCGTACTAAAGGGGAGGATGTCAAAATTTCATCCTCAAGCGCCTCAGAGAGGTTTTAACCTTTGGATATGCTCTTTATTTTTACTTTTTGGGGATCTAAAAGTTCCACCATGTGGTTTTCACTAGAAGATCCATGCTTTATTGTAATATTTTTGTAGCTGAAAGGTTTGGCATCTGCCCCAAAGTATGATGCACTGTTAAGTTCAATGGCAAACCCAATTTTATGATCCTCGCTTGGTATGTTATCCCATAATTCTAGAAAGTCTATGAGTGCCTCATCATTTTGGAAATGGTCAAGGCATGGGGAATTTGGATGGTTCCATTCAATGAGTTTGGAATGAATGATAGGTGTAGACGTTTAAAAATGGTCAACGCTTGCAGAGTCGGTATTTTAACATTGGCACATTGCCTTATTTTAGGTTTTTTTTGTATCACATTAACATTTCTTCTATGTTGTGTACTTGGTCTTTATCATTTGTGAGCATCGATTCCTTCTTCCGCATTCTTCATTTGTCTCACTTTCGAATTAGGTCTTGTTGATAGCAATTTTCAGTCATGATTCATCATCGATCCTTGTCCTCTTTTCAATCTTGTCATTTTGCGATCAATTTGTCATCGATCGTCATCCTTCTCAATCATGTCGATTTGGATCAATTAGTCATTTTTCCTCGTCAATTGGTGCATTTATCAATCAAATCATTTATCAACTTTGGTCTTTTATCAAGTCAAAATCATGATCAAATCGATCCTTCAATCAGGACCTAATTGTCATTCTTGCATTTTCTAATTCATCTTCTAGGGTTTCATGATTTATTCATTTAACCTTGTTCGTCATTTCTCCCTCTAGGTTAAATAATTTATTTATTTATCCTAGGTCTTCGTGTCACGATTAAATGTTTAATTTAATTGGCTAACTAATTATTCCTCTTTTTGTGAATTAATTAATAAATGACAAATTATTAATTGATTTACCTAATTTCTCCTAATTCCTAATTTCCTAGTTTTTCATCAATTTCTAAATTCCCTCTTTGTGAATTAATTAATAAATGAAAAATTATTAATTAATTCACTGAATTCATAATTTCCTCATTTTCTAATTTCCTAATTCCTATTTTCCAATTTTCTAATTTTCCTAATTTCTAATTCAATTTCCTCCTATTTTTCTCCTAATTTCATGGGAATGACATTTCAATTTGTCATAATTTGTCATAATTGACAATCAATCAATTTTGACATAGAAATTTGTCATAATCTTGTCATGAATTATCAATCAATCAATTTTGCATAGAAAGTGCAAATTTGTCATAATTTGTCATAATTGACATTCTTGATTTGCAATTTCCATTTGAATCTAATTCATGCTAATTTGATCATCTCTCCAATTTGTCTATAAATTGGATGATTTTCTTCAATCCCAACTAATCACTTTTTCAAATCACTTTGTTGAATCGATCACGCTTCGAGTATTCTTGCGCTACTATCTTGTCTACTTGCTTTCATCTCATGTGTATGCACTAGTAGGTGAGATCCACAACAAAGCTATTTGAAGAAGAAAGAAGGACAATGGAGCCACATGAAGGAGACATTCAAGTCTCCATTTGGTTTGCTTAAGTTTTTAATCTTGAATATCTTGTTTTCATATCTCTATTAGATGTAATTAGGATTGATCATTGCATTTGAGCTTTCGTGATTGAGCTATGACTAATATTGATTTGCTTTGATGATTTCCGATTTCCTAGCTACATTAATTGGTGAACCTGACATGAACTAACCACTTAACCATGCTTTTGAGTGCTTTTGAGTTGATTTGCAGGTTAAAAACCCAAGAAACAAGTTAATGCAGGGTTTTCTGGGAACTTCTGCGCCTGTGTCAAGCATTCTGCGCCTGTGTCAAGCATTCTGCACCTATGTCAAGGACAATCTATGCCTGTGTCAAGCATTCTGTGCTTGTGTCAAGCATTCTGCGCCTATGTAGGGCCAGAAACAGAGGTAAAAGGTAGTGTTTTTCACTTGCAAATTGTTTTCTTTTGCATTTTGTTTCTGCTTTTTTTGGTTTTTTGGTACTGATTCTTTGTGCAGCACCTTGGCATACGCATGGCAAAGACAATGAATGAAACTACCAACACATTTTATGCAGGTTCGATAGTCAAAGACTAAACATATCAAACTTCTGACTTGGGTTTTGTAGGTTGCCTTGGACTACAACTAAACTTTGTGTTTGTAATTAATATTTAGGCACCTAGTATGATTTCTAAATAGGATGGAATGAATATATGTTTTCTTTGATTGTTGAGTTTGACATTGGAGTAGGAGAGTATGCTCTCATCCTTCTTAGGGTGATCAAAAATCCAGATCTTTGATACCATGCTCATGTTTTTGATTGTGTGTCACCTTTAGAGGGCCTGCCTTCCTGACCATTTGCTTTTGCAAGCAAGTGATAATCGTGAGAAGGGAACGACCCAAAGTGAGTACGACTAGAATACCTTGGCATTCTAACTCACTATAAACAAATACCTGATGGGCGAAATCTTTGAAGGAAGGGTTATGTGGGAATTGCAGTTACTTGGGAAGTGATGACCCTTGAACTCTTTCTCATATCAACATCTAAGTAGGACCTCAATGTCTAAATCATGCTTGCGTGACTACATTTGTTTGGTATCTTGGTGGGTTTAATGTCTCAATCATGCTTGCGTGACACCAAGGAGTAGCACTTAACAGAAATCCTTATTAAACACCTTGTATTTAGAGGCCAAAATCCTTCTAGTTGCTTGAGAAGGAGGAGTTCGGATACTTGGAAGAGATACTAAGTTCGCCATGGGGAGATTTCCATGGGGACTGATGCTTGGCTACCCTGAGAAGTGAGTGCCATGGAGGGGAGCCCGTGGGGTCAAGCATCTATGTATTCTCCTTGAATCTCATAACGAGTCTACCTCTCAAGTACCTACTATCCTTACCTACCATAAAAAATGTGTGAATGAGCATGATTGTTTTGAATCTATGTATTCCTGATGGTGCCCCTTGAATAGTAATCTTGCTACGACGCTTAACAATGTTGCATGTAGGATTTTGATCTTTTATGGTAAGAGTTGCAACTTGTTCATCCACATCATAAAAATGATTCACGGTATAATTGTATGTGGCTTGTGTGTAATTGGTTGTGGTATCTATGTTTCTCCCTGAGGTGGAAGGACCCCTTTGATCATGTGATGGAAGTGGATTTTTGAACATTAAGTGATCATCATTAGATGTTTTTGGGTCATGTCCCTCAATTTCGATTTCTCCTCTATCTATAAGATCCTGAACAAGATCTTTTAGCCGATGGCAATTGATTGTTTTATTCCCTCTTCCTTGGTGAAATTCACAATGTCTGTGATCTCACCACCATGGAGGCTTGACTTGAGGCTCATAATTGGATTTTTTTGGTAAGGTCACAAGATTGGAGGATATTAATTGGCATAAGATTGTTTATAGGTTCCCCTAAGAGTGTATATGTGCATTTTGGCTTGTAGTTTTGATGATTTTGTTTTGGTTCCTTTTGTTGTGTATTGTGACCTTGATTTTGTGGATTATTGTTGGTGTTGTTGTTAGGAGGGGTATTTGGTCCTACCAAACTAACCATAGGTTGTGTAATTTTCACTCTTCTTGCATCCACTATTTTGTCATTGACAACATTCTTGTTTTTATTCCAAAATTTTGGTTTGTCGCTATTATGGTGTGGACGAGGACCATCTTTGTGTTCATTCTAAATTTTGATAAGTCCTTTTTTGATGAGGTATCTTTCACATTTGAGCCCTCAAGTTATCATTTCTTCAAAGGATTTTGTGCCCTTCATGTCCAAATGAAATTCCATTTCATCATTTAAGTTGGAAATGAAAATTTTCACTAATTCTGGCTCAGGTAGTTGAAGGGAGCATCTGCTAGACAGTTGTCTCCACTGTTGTAGGAAAGTTGAGAACAACTCCCCTGGTTTTTGTTTTGTGTTGCACAAATTTGACATGGTGACATCACATTCTATTGTGTGTGTGTAATGAGCAATAAATTTTTGGACCAGTTCTTCAAATGTTCTAATACCACCTGGAAGTCGTAAAAACCATTGTGTGCTTGTGCCTCCCAAACTTTGAGGAAAGAAGCTCATCAGATATGTGTCCTCATAGGCCACCTCTAAGAAAATAGAGTGAAATTCTCACACATAGTCCCTAGGATCTCCTTTGCCTCTATATTTTTCAAATTTGGGTGTTTCGAATCCTCATGGAAAAAGTAGCATAAGCAAGTTCTTGTCAAATAAATATGGACAAATATCATTAAGTGAGAATCGATTGGTCTTTACACCACTGTTCAGTTGTTGGGCAATATTTTCTACTTGTTGCCTCAACGTGTCTATTTCTAAAGGAGGAGGTGGAGGATTCCCTTGATGATTTGGGTCATAGTGGAATTAGTCTCTATCTCCTCCACCATTGTGATGGCTATGTTTCTCGTATGTTTTTCGTAATTGTGTTGTATTAAAATTGGAGGGAAGTTTGGCACCCTCTTGAGCGAGTCTCAAGAAATGAGCATTAGCATTTTTTCTAAGAATTTAATCAAAGAGTCTATTGAATTTTGGATTATGTTGTGCTCTTTCTAATTCTTCTAGAGTTGGAGTGTTGGGATCTTCGTCATTTGTGCCTCCTCCAAAGGCCTCATGAAAGTCGTTGATATTTTTGTCCTCCTCCTCAATTTTTGGTTGTCGATTTTGCATCGCTCTTGTTTGAGCCATTGTTTAAAAGTTTATGTTGTGAAAAATGACTATGAGGTGGTCTTCCAATATTCTGAAATGGTTGATGGAAGACAAGTTTTTTTGAAATGTTTGGTGGAATATAGATCTCTAATACTAAAGGTTGGATGTCAACAGAGTTTTTTTTGTGAATTGCTTAGGTGTTTTTCAACAATTTGATGTGATGAGGTATAGAAAGGTTTGAGATATGTTATAATCCAAGCTACCTAGTAACGAGAGGATGCATTCATAAACTATTTTTAACCTATCTAGATGTGTAGAAATGCTTCGTAGGATGATTGATCCTAGATGTAGAGACACCATAAAAATGATTTGTTGGTTTGTTTAAGCAATATTTGAAAGGACTAAGGACAAGACCTTTTTGTGTTGAGAGTTGAGTGAATTTGTGATGTTTGGATGTGAAAGTGGATAGGATATGTGTCTCAATAAAACTCTTTCATTACGAAGGGTATATCTACTTCTTCCTCTCTTATAGGGGTTGGTGGTTCCTGTCGAGCATCGTTGTATGTGATACAATTTTTAGGAAAGAAATTAGGATTGATATTGCCCCCTTTGTTCTTTCGATAATCAAAATCTCTAAACTGAGTGAAATCTTTATTGCTCAAAGGCTCTTTATCAAATTTGTTGGATTTGCCTTGAAGGTACAAGCACATATGATGCAATAATATTCTATGTGAGAAAAATAGTTGTCTATTGATATAGATAAATTTCCTCCTCTTGATAAGGGCCCTCAGACTAGGTTGTCTCTTCTTTAACTTAGTCTTTTGATGAAGAATTCTTCTTCTCAAGATATGGGTTATGGTCATACACAATTATCAATGTTGATGTATATTTGTTGGATGGATACTTTGTTTCAATTGTTTGAATGCTTTGACAAGAAAATACGTTAAGCACACAAGTACATAGTCTTGCCCCTTTTCAATAAAGGAATAACAGGTGTGGGTCTAAATCAACCCATTCATGAACTTTTTGACCCTTATAAATGTATGTATGTTCTCAAGCCTAAAGTTGACCCAAATTTTTACTGGTTTGAAAAAAGACGAAGACAAATCAAAGACTTTTTATCCCTAAGGTAATGGCTAGTTGCGATATTTTCAGCCCACTGTAGGTCCCGGGGACAACTGAGAGGGGGGGGTGAATCAGTTTTCTAATAAATTCAAAACCAAAATCTTATTAACCAGCTTATTGCTTAATACCGGTAAGACAGTTAATTGTGCCGGTAAACAATGTTAACAGGAAATGTTGTACCGGTAAGAATTAATGCATGAAAACATAAGCACAAAGTCAACCACAACACATGACACAAATATTTGTACGTGGAAACCCTGTAAGGGGAAAAACCACGGTGGGAAACCTTACCCACAATCAGATGACACTACTGTAGATAGTAAGTGTACAAAGAGGGGTCTGCACATGCAGAAAGGCCAATAGCCTAGAGCTCACTGCTCAAACATAAATGGGAGTCACACTGACTACAGTTGGATGGTTAAATCCAATGAGAATGTACTGCACAAAATAGCATCTTCATATGCTAGATTCAGTACCGGTGTAATGCTGATATGCTTTTCCAAAAACCTAACTTCACTTTCAAATGATGTCTTCATGTATATCTCTACTTGATCTCACATATACCCTTCCTTAAATCTTTTTCGCATTCCACATTTGATCTTACAAATAAGATCTTACATTTATACCATACCCTAAGACCAATTTTAGTAGGTCGGCTCTACAAGATATTACAATAAAACATTTTACAAATAATACAATATCCGATGCAATAACCAATTGAACATGTCGGCTTAATGCATTTACAACAATAATAAATCATCTCCATAGCGTGCCATGCTGATCTGGAAAAGATAAACCTGTCGGTGTAACCCTAGATAACCTAGACCTATTTGCCGGTAAAAGAAAATATGCAAATAAGAATATACCAATGATATTACTTCAAGGAAAAGTGTCCACATGATGTCTTCGACATTACCAAGTGTCTTCCATGTCATTGCAGGTACTGGTGAACATTATATCCTATCAGTTAACCATATACCGGTGATTGTTGAATAGTTTTACTGATTGCCGATGAATGTTGCTGGATCTCCAAAGTAGGTGTATTTAGCAGGTGTTGACATCAATGACAAAACCATACCAAATTACCATCAATCTCCCCCTTTGGCATTGATGGCAACACAAGATAGAAAAACCATCAAAGTGCCAAAATAGAAATGCCAAGTACAAAAACCAATTCTCCCCCTGGGAGTAATATGTGTTTATACAAAGATTTATTTACAATACCAATCTCTCCTCAAAAAGATAATGCATTTTCCATATATTTTTCTTTAATGTTTTTCCATATATCTCTCCCCCTTTGACATCAAATGCCAAAGTCACAAAAAGGTCAAGTTCATACAAAATACCAACCAATTCAATATACCAACTACTCCCCCTGAGAAGTAGCTTCCTCATCAAATACTGGAATAACAGATTTGTCCATTTAATTCTGTCGGTTGATGACAATCATCAACTGTCTAAGTCTCTACCAGTGGAGGTAAGACTCCGAGCTGATCTCTGAGATATTCAAAAGTTTCCTTAGGCAAAGGTTTTGTAAAAATATCTGCAACTTGTTCTTTAGTATTCACATAAACCAGTTTTATTTCCTTTTCTTCAACTTTTTCCCTTAGAAAATTCAGTTTGATAGAAACATGTTTTGTTTTAGAATGTAATACTAGATTCTTAGATATATCAATTGCTGCAGTGTTATCACAATATATAGTAATAGGTTCCTTGCATTTTACCTTTATGTCTTTTAACATTTGCTTAAGCCAAAGTACCTGTGTACAGTTTGTTGCTGCTGCAACATATTCTGATTCTACTATTGATAAAGATGTACAACTTTGTTTCTTACTTAACCAAGAAACTAATCTCTTTCCAAGAAATAATGCTCCTCTAGTGGTGCTCTTTCTATCATCCACATCTCCTGCCCAATTTGCAACTGTGTATGCATATAGATCAAAATTTTCATCTTTAGGATACCATAATCCAAGATTTGATGTGCCTTGTAAGTACTGGAAAATCCTTTTTACTGTTGATTCATGATTTTCCTTGGGATTACTCTGAAATCTAGAAACTATACATACTGCATTCATAATATCAGGTCTGGTTTGTGTCAAATACAGTAAACCTCCTATCATAGATTTGTATCTAGTTGGATTAACAGGTGTAGATTCATCCCTTTGAGATAATTTATCATTTGTAGTCATAGGTGTGCTTACTGGTTTAGAGTTCTCCATCCCAAATTTCTTGAGTAGTTCTTTCAAGTACTTAGATTGACTCAAAAATATGCCTTTATCAGTCTGTAAAATCTGCAATCCTAAAAAGAATTTAATTTCTCCAATCATAAACATTTCAAATTCATGCTGCATTTTAAGAGAAAATTCTTTGCATAATCCATCTTCTCCTCCAAAGATTATATCATCAACAAATACTTCCATAATCAAAATGTCATCATTAGTTACTTTGTAATATAAATTGCTATCTGCATTTCCTTTAGTAAAACCAATTTTTAAGAGATACTTATCCAATCTTGCATACTAGGCTCTTGGAGCTTGTTTTAGTCTAGACAGAGCTTTTCTTAATCTGCAAACCATATCATTGTTATCTATCAAAGAAAATTCATCAGGTTGTTCAATATAAAATTCTTCTTCAAGATCTCCATTCAAAAATGCACATTTAATATCCATTTGATAAACTTTGTAATCCTTGTGAGCTGCAAAGGCTAAGAATAATCTAACTGCTTCAATTCTGGCTACCGGTGCAAAGATTTCATTGTAATCAACTCCTTCTTTCTAAGAATATCCCTTACACACTAGTCTTGCTTTATTCCTGACAACCTTACCATCTTCATTGAGTTTGTTTCTAAATACCCATTTGGTTCCAATTACATTTTTATTTTTAGGCCGGGGAACTAATGTCCAAGTATTATTTTTCTCAATTTGTCCTAATTCTTCTTCCATAGCTTTAATCCAAAATTTATCTTCACATGCCTCATTGATAGATAATGGTTCAATTTGAGAAATAAGACATACCTCTTCATTTGCCAATCTTCCTCTTGTCGTGACTCCTTTAAATTTTCTTCCAATTATCTGATCTTCAGAATGATTCAGTCTTACATACCGAGGTGTCTTAGTCTGTTGTTGTTCTTCAATTACTGTGGTATCCTCTTATGATACCGGAGTAACTGGGTCATCATTCTGTACCGGTGGATTTATTGTTGGTTCATTTGTCATAATTTTTGTTACCGGTTCAGAGTCTATATACCTTGAAGTTCCTCTGAATTGTTCATAAATCTTTACATTTGTACTCTCAACAATTTTCTGTAATCTTTTATTAAAACATCTATAAGCTTTACTCTTAGATGAATAACCAAGAAATATTCCTTCATCACTTCTAGGATCAAACTTGCCAATATACTCATCTCTTCTAATATAACATTTACTTCCAAAAATTCTGAAATACTTAAGAGTAGGAGTATTACCAAACCATAGTTCATGAGGGGTCTAACCGGTTTCACCTTTGATGTGAACTTTGTTGAATGTATAGACAGCAGTGCTTACTACCTCTCTCTAGTACACATGTGGTAGATTTGCTTCTGATAACATACTTCTTGTTGCATCCAAAATAGTTCTATTTTTCCTTTCAACAACTCCATTCTATTGTGGTGTCCGAGGTGCTGATAATTGTCTTTTGATTCCATTCACTTCACAGAATGTATTAAAATCTCTAGATGTCAATTCTCCTCCTTGATCTGATCTTAAACATTTAATTTTCTTACCAGTTTCATTTTCAACCATTGCTTTGAATAGTTTGAACTTCCCAAGTGCTTCTGACTTTTCTCTGAGAAAAGTAACCCAACACATTCTAGAATAATCATCAATAATTAGCATGAAATATCTATCACCTTGTAAGCTTTTAGTTCTAGCCGGACCACATAAATCAGTGTGAATTAAATCAAGAGCATTATTGGATTTTTCTGGAATACTTTTGAAACTAGCTCTAACCTATTTTCCAAATTGACATTCCTTGCAAATTGTATTCTGAGGTTTCATAATTTTAGGTAGATCTCTAACTGCCTTAGAAGTACTGATTTTTACCATGCAATCAAAATTTGCATGACATAGTCTTTTATGCCATAGCCAACTTTCATCTATATGAGCAATTAAGCATGCCTTTTCACTGTTATTCAAATGAAAGATATTACCTCTAGTCTAATTACTGGTTGCAATTTCCAAACCAGTTCTATTCATGATTTTGCATTTTTCATTTTTAAATTGTAACTGAAAACCTTTCTCAACTAATTGACCAACACTTAAAAGATTATGTTTTAATCCTTCAACATAGTAAACATTATCAGTGTTATGTTTACCATCAAGAGATATTGAACCCTTACCTTTGATTGAACAGGCTTTGTCATCTCTGAATCTTACTAAACCTCCATTGTATTCTTGAAAGTTCAAGAATTTGCCTTTCTCTCCAGTCATGTGATGTGAGCATCCTGAGTCAATAATCCATTCATCCTTTGATTCAACTTTAGCTTCTAGGGCTTGTTCTACCAGTGGAGCAATAGGTACCAGTTGATCTTCTGTTATAGCAACAAAGACCCATCTGTTGTCTGTTGGATCCTCATCAGAATCATCAGTCACACCTTCATCGGCAATGTAACAGGATTTATCTTTGTTTTTCTTAAATCTGTATCTCTGATATTCATGATTAGGTTTGTATGTCCTTCTAGCTTCTTCTCTCAGTCTAGCATGTCTATCAGGGCATCTTGAAGCCATATGACCAATCTTATTGCAATTGAAACATTTAAAGTGTGCTTTACCTTCATACTTACTTCCAATTGGACCTTTTGGCAGTTTTCTTGCAAATAGTGCTTCAAGTTCTTCAAGCTCTTCATTCTCCTTCCTGGTTTCTTCAAGTTTTCTTGCATAAAAGGCTCTCTAGTCTGATTTGTCAAAAGATGGAGCAGATGATGTTGATGCTTTGAAGGCCAAATCATTTTTTATAGCAACAAGACCAAATTCCTCTATTTCAAAAGTTGAAAGTTTTCCAACCAATGTATCCCTAGTTACTGATGTATTAGGCATTGTTCTCAGCTCATTAATAGCAGTAACCTTCATTTTATATGCCAGTGGCAAACCTCTTAAGATTTTTGAAACAATCTCATCTTCACTCAAGGTTCCTCCACAACATTTGATACCTAAAACAATTTCATTTACTCTTTCCATAAAGGCAGAAATTCTTTCATCTTCTTCCATTTTCAGATGTTCATACCTGACTCGGAAGCTTTCAAGTTTTGCAATTTTGACTGTGGAATCCCCTTCATTCAGTGTTTCCAAATGATCCCAAATAGCTTTTGCAGTAGATCTATCTGATAATCCCATGATTTGTTGGTCTGATAATGCGCCCAAAAGTGCTTATCTTGCTTTGCAATCATTTTCTTCATCTTTAGTTAAAGTAATAGGAGCAGGCTGGCCAGCTATAGCAACAGTATAACCATTCTTAGTAACTTCCTAGATCTCTTTACCAATGCAAGTCAGATGTGTCTCCATTCTGATTTTCCATATTCCATAGTTGGTTCCATCAAGTTTAGGACTATCCTTCCTGAAATAATTAGTAGACATTGGATCTCATCAAGTTGTTAAACTTCTGCAAAAAGAGGACTAAGCTCTGATACCAATTGTAGGTCTCGAGGACAACTGAGAGGGGGGGTGAATCAATTGTCTAATAAATTCAAACCAAAATCTTATTAACCAACTTATTGCTTAATACCGGTAAGACAGTTAATTGTGCCGGTAAACAATGTTAACAAGAAATGTTGTACCGATAAGAATTAATGCATGAAAACATAAGCACAAAGTCAGCCACAACACATGACACAAATATTTGTACATGGAAACCCTGTAAGGGGAAAAACCACGGTAGGAAACCTTACCCCCAATTAGATGATACTACTGCAGATAGTAAGTGTACAAAGAGAGGTCTGCACATGTAGAAAGGCCAACAGCCTAGAACTCACTGCTCAAACACAAATGGGAGTCTCACTGACTATAGTTGGATGGTTAAATCCAATGAGAATGTACTCCACATAAACCAGTTTTATTTCCTTTTCTTCAACTTTTTCCCTTAGAAAATTCAGTTTGATAGAAACATGTTTTGTTTTAGAATGTAATACTGGATTCTTAGATATATCAATTACTGCAGTGTTATCACAATATATAGTAATAGGTTCCTTGCATTTTACCTTTATGTCTTTTAACATTTGCTTAAGCCAAAGTACCTGTGTACAGTTTGTTGCTGCTGCAACATATTCTGATTCTGCTATTGATAAAGATGTACAACTTTGTTTCTTACTTAACCAAGAAACTAATCTCTTTCCAAGAAAGAATGCTCCTCTAGTGGTGCTCTTTCTATCATCCACATCTCCTGCCCAATTTGCATCTGTGTATGCATATAGATCAAAATTTTCATCTTTAGGATACCATAATCCAAGATTTGATGTGCCTTGTAAGTACCAGAAAATCCTTTTTACTATTGATTCATGATTTTCCTTGGGATTACTCTGAAATCTAGAAACTATACATACTGCATTCATAATATCATGTCTGGTTTGTGTCAAATACAGTAAACCTCCTATCATAGATTTGTATCTAGTTGGATTAACTGGTGTAGATTCATCCCTTTGAGATAATTTGTCATTTGTAGTCATAGGTGTGCTTACCGGTTTAGAGTTCTCCATCCCAAATTTCTTGAGTAGTTCTTTCAAGTACTTAGATTGACTCAAAAATATGCCTTTATCAGTCTGTAAAATCTGCAATCCTAAAAAGAATTTAATTTCTCCAATCATAAACATTTCAAATTCATGCTGCATTTTAAGAAAAAATTCTTTGCATAATCCATCTTCTCCTCCAAAGATTATATCATCAACAAATACTTCCATAATCAAAATGTCATCATTAGTTACTTTGTAATATAAATTGCTATCTGCATTTCCTTTAAAACCAATTTTTAAGAGATACTTATCCAATCTTGCATACTAGGCTCTTGGAGCTTGTTTTAGTCCAGACAGAGCTTTTCTTAATCTGCAAACCATATCATTGTTATCTATCAAAGAAAATCCATCGGTTTGTTCAATATAAACTTCTTCTTCAAGATCTCCATTCAAAAATGCACATTTAATATCCATTTGATAAACTTTGTAATCCTTGTGAGCTGCAAAGGCTAAGAATAATCTAACTGCTTCAATTCTGGCTACCGGTGCAAAGGTTTCATTGTAATCAACTCCTTCTTTCTGAGAATAGCCCTTACACACTAGTCTTGCTTTATTCTTGACAACCTTACCATCTTCATTGAGTTTGTTTCTAAATACCCATTTGGTTCCAATTACATTTTTATTTTTAGGTCGGGGAACTAATGTCCAAGTATTATTTTTCTCAATTTGTCCTAATTCTTCTTCCATAGCTTTAATCCAAAATTTATCTTCACATGCCTCATTGATAGATAATGGTTCAATTTGAGAAATAAGACATACCTCTTCATTTGCCAATCTTCCTCTTGTCGTGACTCCTTTAAATTTTCTTCCAATTATCTGATCTTCAGAATGATTCAGTCTTACATACCGAGGTGTCTTAGTCTGTTGTTGTTCTTCAATTACTGTGGTATCCTCTGGTGATACCAGAGTAACTGGGTCATCATTCTGTACCGGTGGATTTACTGTTGGTTCATTTGTCATAATTTCTATTACCGGTCCAGAGTCTATATACCTTGAAGTTCCTCTGAATTGTTCATCAATCTTTACATTTGTACTCTCAACAATTTTCTATAATCTTTTATTAAAACATCTATAAGCTTTACTCTTAGATGAATAACCAAGAAATATTCCTTCATCACTTCTAGGATCAAACTTGCCAATATACTCATCTCTTCTAATATAACATTTACTTCCAAAAATTCTAAAATACTTAAGAGTAGGAGTATTACCAAACCATAGTTCATGAGGGGTCTAACCAGTTTCACCTTTGATGTGAACTTTGTTGAATGTATAGACAACAGTGCTTACTGCCTCTCTCCAGTACACATGTGGTAGATTTGCTTCTGATAACATACTTCTTGTTGCATCCAAAATAGTTCTATTTTTCCTTTCAACAACTCCATTCTATTGTGGTGTCCGAGGTGCTGATAACTGTCTTTTGATTCCATTCACTTCACAGAATGTATTAAAATCTCTAGATGTGAATTCTCCTCCTTGATCTGTTACCGGTTTCATTTTCAACCATTGCTTTGAATAGTTTGAACTTCCCAAGTGCTTCTGACTTTTCTCTGAGAAAAGTAACCCAACACATTCTAGAATAATCATCAATAATTAGCATGAAATATCTATCACCTTGTAAGCTTTTAGTTCTAGCCGGACCACATAAATCAGTGTGAATTAAATCAAGAGCATTATTGGATTTTTCTGGAATACTTTTGAAACTAGCTCTAACCTATTTTCCAAATTGACATTCCTTGCAAATTTTATTCTGAGGTTACATAATTTTAGGTAGATCTCTAAGTGCCTTAGAAGTACTGATTTTTACCATGCAATCAAAATTTACATGACAAAGTCTTTTATGCCATAGCCAACTTTCATCTATATGAGCAATTAAGCATGCCTTTTCACTGTTATTCAAATGAAAGATATTACCTCTAGTCTAATTACTGGTTGCAATTTCCAAACCAGTTCTATTCATGATTTTTCATTTTTCATTTTTAAATTGTAACTGAAAACCTTTCTCAACTAATTGACCAACACTTAAAAGATTATGTTTTAATCCTTCAACATAGTAAACATTGTCAGTGTTATGTTTACCATCAAGAGATATTGAACCCTTACCTTTGATTTCACAGGCTTTTTCATCTCTGAATCTTACTAAACCTCCATTGTATTCTTGAAAGTTCAAGAATTTGCCTTTCTCTCCAGTCATGTGATGTGAGCATCCTGAGTCAATAATCCATTCATCCTTTGATTCAACTTTAGCTGCTAGGGCTTGTTCTACCAGTGGAGCAATAGGTACCGGTTGATCTTCTGTTATAGCAACAAAGACCCATCCGTTGTCTGTTGGATCCTCATCAGAATCATCAGTCACACCTTCATCGGTAATGTAACAGGATTTATCTTTGTTTTTCTTAAATCTGTATCTCTGATATTCAGGATTAGGTTTGTATGTCCTTCTAGCTTCTTTTCTCAGTCTAGCATGTCTATCAAGGCATCTTGAAGCCATATGACCAATCTTATTGCAATTGGAACATTTAAAGGGTGCTTTACCTTCATACTTACTTCCAATTGGACCTTTTGGCATTTTTCTTGCGAATAGTACTTCAAGTTCTTCAAGCTCTTCATTCTCCTTCCTGGTTTCTTCAAGTTTTCTTGCATAAAAGGCTCTCCAGTCTGATTTGTCAAAAGATGGAGCAGATGATGTTGATGCTTTGAAGGCCAAATCAGTTTTTATAGCAACAAGACCAAATTCCTCTATTTCAAAAGTTGAAAGTTTTCCAACCAATGTATCCCTAGTTACTGATGTATTAGGCATTGTTCTTAGCTCATTAATAGCAGTAACCTTCATTTTATATGCCGGTGGCAAACCTCTTAAGATTTTTGAAACAATCTCATCTTCACTCAAGGTTCCTCCACAACATTTGATACCTAAAACAATTTCATTTACTCTTTCCATAAAGGCAGAAATTCTTTCATCTTCTTCCATTTTCAGATGTTCATACCTGACTCGGAAGCTTTCAAGTTTTGCAATTTTGACTGTGGAATCCCCTTCATTCAGTGTTGCCAAATGATCCCAAATAGATTTTGCAGTAGATCTATCTGATAATCCCATGATTTGTTGGTCTGATAATGCGCCCAAAAGTGCTTCTCTTGCTTTGCAATCATTTTCTTCATCTTTAGTTAAGGTAATAGGAGCAGGCTGGCCATCTATAGTAGCAGTATAACCATTCTTAGTAACTTCCTAGATCTCTTTACCAATGCAATTCAGATGTGTCTCCATTCTGATTTTCCATATTCCATAGTTGGTTCCATCAAGTTTAGGACTATCCTTCCTGAAATAATTAGTAGACATTGGATCTCGTCAAGTTGTTAAACTTCTGCAAAAAGAGGACTAAGCTCTGATACCAATTGTAGGTCCTGAGGACAACTGAGAGGGGGGGTAAATCAGTTGTCTAATAAATTCAAACCAAAATCTTATTAACCAACTTATTGCTTAATACCGGTAAGACAGTTAATTGTGCCGGTAAACAATGTTAACAAGAAATGTTGTACCGGTAAGAATTAATGCATGAAAACATAAGCACAAAGTCAGCCACAACACATGACACAAATATTTGTACGTGGAAACCCTGTAAGGGGAAAAACCATGGTGGGAAACCTTACCCACAATTAGATGATACTACTGCAAATAGTAAGTGTACAAAGAGGGGTCTGCACATGCAGAAAGGCCAACAGCCTAGAGCTCACTACTCAAACACAAATGGGAGTCTCACTGACTACAGTTGGATGGTTAAATCCAATGAGAATGTACTCCACAAAATAGCATCTTCATATGCTGGATTCAGTACCGGTGTAATGCTGATATGCTTTTCCAAAAACCTAAATTCACTTTCAAATGATGTCTTCATGTATATCTCTGCTTGATCTCGCATATACCCTTCCTTAAGTCTTTTTCACATTCCACATTTGATCTTACAAATAAGATCTTACATTTATTCCATACCCTAAGACCAATTTTAGTAGGTCAGCTCTACAATATATTACAATAAAACATTTTACAAATAATACAATATCCGATGCAATAACCGATTGAACATGTCGGCTTAATGTATTTACAACAATAATAAATCATCTCCATAGTGTGCCATGCTGATCTGGAAAAGATAAACCTGTCGGTGTAACCCTAGATAACCTGGACCTATTTGCCGGTAAAAGAAAATATGCAAATAAGAATATACCAATGATATTACTTCAAGGAAAAGTGTCTACATGATGTCTTCGACATTACCAAGTGTCTTCCATGTCATTGCAGGTTCCAGTGAACATTATATCTTGCTGGTTAACCATATACCGGTGAATGTTGCTGGATCTCCAAAGTAGGTGTATTTAGCAGGTATTGACTTGAATGACAAAACCATACCAAAATACCAACACCCACAACATGATATTTCTTCGACTTTGGTACTTGATACCTTATGTATCTCATCGTTGTAGGTAAGGATGCGATATACTAAGTCTTGCATGAGCATAATAGATAGGTGATCCCTATGATGGGGGAGTCACCACTTTCATCAAGCTAGAAGTAGCCTTTCCAAAAGCCCTATTTCTACTCAAGGAAATATGTATGGTGAGTATCTTGGGAGAAAAACCATCTATTCTCTTGCACTGAACTTTTCACAAATATCCTTAATCTATAGAACAAGTGGGCTTCTAAAATAAGAGGTACTTAGTAATGTTTGATGTTTTTGGACATAAGTTCATTCTGCAATGACTCACTTAAGAGCCTTGTAACTCACAATGGGGCCCATATGTCCTTCTGACAAGTTATAGTGTAGGAACAACTACACCCAAGGCTACAACTTTCACTCTCACCCAATTTCTATAGCGGCTCGAAGGATTTACCAGGCAAGGTCATCCCAAGAGTGATGTGTCTCTTGGCAAGTCTCTCTTAGAAATAAAAAATTTAGAACGTTACTAACACTTTTCTCTTGCACCTAGGACCATGAGAGCCAAGGGAGAGGATAGTGTATGTTAGAACTAGGACCACTCTATAGATTTGCACAAGCGTGCTAAACACAAAAGACACTTGTCCTTTTTAACCTTTTTATTGTAATGTGATCTATTTTCTATTTGGAGATGTTGCTCCAACAGATATGGTGTTCTTTTTATCCCACAAAGCAATTTGTTTGTTTAACTAGGAATGGAAATCCTGAAATGAAAGCACATTGCTTGAAATTAAATCACTTTGTAAGAAATGGACAAGTTGATTGTTCTTTTTATAGCCCAAACTTGAAGTGTGAATCTAACTTGCAAAAACAAATGTTGAAGTTGTTGTAAATTTTAGCTTTGCAAGTGATGTTCTTTTTAAGTCCAAAAGACAAGTTTTCGACTTGTTTTTAAAGAACCAAAACTAAATTATGAGGTTCTTTTTACCAAATAAGAGGAAATGTGAATTCTTTTTAACCAATCTTTGAAAAAAAGCTAAAAAAAAATAAAAAATCCTAAATTTAACTCCTCCAACCTGCAAGAAATTGTTAGAAACCTACAAAGAAAGAGGTTAGTGAAAATCCAAAACCTTATGTAGGCTCTCACAAGCCTAAATTCAGTTTTACGGTTACAATATTGAACTATCTGAAACAAAAGTGCTAATTCTGACAACAGTGTCGAAATATTAAGAAAAGCATCATAACGTTAACAAAAGTGCTATAATTAATGTGTTAAAGCGTTAAAACCATAACAAAAGCATCAAAACTGACAAACAAAGGTTCCAAACCATAGAAGAAAAGTGCTAAAGCGCAACCTATGCGTGAAAATTTTGGAAAATCACAAAAAAATATTCAGAAGGTTCTGTGTTCGATTCACTTCAAGTTCACGAAATGATGCATTGCAAACGGGGCACAAGGCACAAACACAAGTTCAAGCATTAATAGATTAGTTCCAACCAAAATCAAACACAAATGAACTCAAAAACCTTAAGATGCATACCAAGAGAGATATAAAGCAAACAATGAAAAGCATACACAAACGAAAGAGAGAAAGAAGACTCCCCAAGATACTCCCAAAGATGCTCATAGATGTTCCTCCCTTTCTCTTCTCCTCTCCAAGATCCAAATGGGTGATTGCAAGTAGCTTTTATCCTTTAGCACAAAACCATGGATGACATGAATATTTGAAAGTGGTTGAAAGATGATCTAAAATCTATTGCTATGCAAATGTCTAGACTAAGATTGCTATGAGAAAGCTCTATGAACATACAAGTATAATAACAATGTAAAATTCTTCCTCCTTTTCTTGAGAAATGAGGTCCTTTTATAGGGAAAAATGTTGATTGAATGGCCAAGATTGAGTGAGTTTGTGAAGGGCTAGGATTGATGGGTTTTTGATCCATGTGATGCCTTGAAAGGAGAGGGAAGAAGCATTTAATACCTGAGGAGACATGAGGGTTACCCTAGGAGGGTTTGGTTAGGCTTGAGTTAGTGGATAAAGATTTTATCCAAGGGTAATGCTTTTATCCAATGGATAAACTCTTGTGCAAGAGTTAATGGAGATAACCATGGTCAAAGCAATGACTGGTTGAAGAAACCCATGAGTTAAATGAGGTTTGAGTTAGAGATAAAGTCTCTAGCCATGTGGGTAAGTTGAGTTAACCGTTAATGGTTATGTAAGAACCATAAAGGCTTTGAAAGACTTTGGGGGTTAACTTGTTGAAGAATAAAAGCCTTTAATGCATTTCAAAGACTTTGAGGCATTTTTTAGAAGTGACCTTTATTTGGGAATGTGCAAATGATTAGAGAGGGGGATTAGGCTAATTAGAGGGGGTTAGAATAATCTAGAAGGAAGTTAGTGGGCAAGTGGGTTTGGTGGGTAAGAGAAAATAGGATTTTATTTGGAAATAAAATCTATTTATTTGTGCAACTTGCATTTGTAGAAAATACAAGTGAGTGGGATTTTAAATAAATATTTATTTATTTAAAAGGGGAATTTGATTTGTGTTTTTAAATAAATGTTGATTTATTTAAATGAGAGGAAAGAGGGTTATTAAATAAATTAGATTTATTTACTAACTGGGTTATAGAAATCAATTTTAATTTAAATAAATTTATGTAATTTATTTAATTAAACTAGTAGAATGGGGGTTGAATGAATTAATTAAATGTGAATTTAATTAATAGAGGAATATTAGCGTATCAAATAAATATTAAATATTTATTTAATTTAGTGGACAGGTTTATGTGTCTACACTCCTATAATAGCCGACATGTCCTAGGAAGGATTTTATCCCTGTGACATATGTCAGACTCTAGATGTTTATAATTACCCCTACCTTGTCGAGGTCCATCTTCAACCCTTCCTTGCACACAATGTGCCCCAACAGCTTACCTTGTGGTACCATACATTGACACTTCTTGGGATTCAGCGCCAGTCGAGACCGCCTACACTTCTCCATGCACTCCCCGAGTGCGTTCAAATGAGTTTCCTTCTTGTTGTAAATAAACCAATCATCAAAAAATGCCTTGAAGCTTCCCACCGACATCCCATCAAGACATGCAATATAATCTGCTGGAAGGTGGACGGAGCATTACATAGTCCGAACGACATGCAATTGTATGCATATACTCCATCCTCCACTATAAATGTTATTTTTAGTTTATCTTCTTTGGCAATGTTTATCTAGTTGTATCCAAAAAATCCATCCAGGAATGAGTAAATCTCGTGGCCTGCTATTGTTAGAGTATTAAGGTATTTACTTGATTAATTAAACAATATTTGTTTAATTATTTAAGTTCCCTTTATCTCTTTTACACTTAAGCTAACTTTAGGTGCATAATAATTAATTCTTTTATTAATTATCATGTGCAAGCCTAGGTTTTCCTTTTTAGGGTTTCTTGACCTATTAAAGGTTTATTCTTTTTATTGTATTGAAAGGATTATCACATTAGACATTTTGTGAATATTGAGTTCTTATCTTTTTGAGCATATTTTATGTGTATTTGTTTTATCTATTATTTGCTTCCTTGCTTCTCCTTGTAACAGGTTATTCAATTTGTAGAGATCATTTGGGATCTTGTGGTATTGTATTTCTCAACTCTCACATGGTATCAGAGCTTCAGATCTGTAGCTATCTATTCTTGTTTTGAGAATTTTTGCATTGGAAGCAGATTAGGGGTTTCAAGAAGTTTTTTTATGTACTTAGGGATACGCCCTTTTTCTGAGCACTTTGGGCCTAAACAAACCTCACCATTGTGCTCAGATGGCCCAAAAACCCTTATAGTCATATAAAACTTGACCATTTTTGGCTCTTGAGCCTTTGGGAGTATTTTTTCTCTAATACCAGGTCGTACAACCTTGGCACGCAGTTTGAGAAAAAAATTTGCCTTTTTACGGCATGCAGGCCGATTTTTTGTTTTTTTGAAAAAAAATCAAAAAATCAAAAAACAAAAAAGTTATTCAAAAAGGGCAAAAAAAAAAAGTTTTTCTGGAAAAAAAAAAAAAAAAATTGTTTTGGGGGGTTTCCCCATGGTATGCAGGGTACCGTGGGGCCCCTGTCATCCTATAGGAGCATCACCACTGTCAATGCAGGCTTGAACCCTGCTGCCTTCCAGCCTCTGGCCGACATCAGCGCCCTCTAGCCCCAGCCAGCCCTGGCCCCCACCTGCGGCCCTTCTCCCCACCGCAGCACCTCGACCCCCACCAGCCCCCGCCGCTGCAGCAACCCACCAACTGTCACTCCTGCTGCCATAGCTCCCTGTTGTTGGCAACCACAACATCTCGTGCCACCGTAAATAGTGCCCTATGCCACTGGCACCAGGCCTGCCGGTGTTGGCAAATGCACACTCCAATGAGAAATTGTAGGTGATTGAAGGTATTGTCATTGATGGCAACCTTACAATCCAATGGCACTAGTAGGCACCGACACCGGCACCAACAAAGATGTTTACCAACACCCCAACCGATGGGATTTTATTTTGTATTTAATTGTAATTTTTTTGTAAAGCCAACAAGGTGAATTGTAATAGGACTCATATAAGTATGAGATCTTGTAAATCATTTGTGTAAGTAAGCATGTATAAAATGTAATAGGTAGATGTGAATATTAAGGCAGATTGTGGAATATGGTTTATGGAAGTTGTATGATCTTAAACCGATACTGAACCTGGCATAGCAGATGCTGAACCGAAGTAGTACTTGATATTGGATTTGCATAATCCATTTTTGTAAGTCAGTGAGACTTCCCTTTTGTATTCAAGCAGTGAGCTTTAGGTAGTTGGTCTTCCTGCATATGCGGGCACCTATTGTAAGTAATATTCACTTATTGGCCAGTGAGCGGATATTGTGGGTCACAAATCCCACCAAGGTTTTTCCCACACTGGGTTTCCTCGTTCAAAATATTGTGTTATGGTGTGCTTTCTATGTTGTGGTTATTAATCTTATTTATTGCATTATTTCTAGTTTACCAATACACTGTTTTGGAATACAATTCATTTAATAAGTTTAGAAAATCCATTAACCAGTTAGATACTGATTTACACCCCCCCCCCCTCTCAGTATCTTTGGAAATCCTAACAATTGGTATCAGAGCTTGGTCCTCTATTTTCAAAAGCCTAACAGCTTGAGGAAGATTTTGACACTGTTACAGATGGAAAACTTGAGAAAGCAATTGGAAACAACTCTTTCAGATTATGATGCAGAAAAGTTGAAGAATATTAATCTTGAAGATGATCTGAAGGATGCATAGGAAATCATTCAAGGACTTCAAGAAAATCTCACTATTGCTAGGAAAAAAAGAAGAGAACTCCATGAGAAGATATAGAGTGATGATGATGAAAAAGAAACTCTTAATGATCTTGTAAGCAAGATGAAGCAGGAAAACATGGCCTTGAGGAATGAGATGCAAGATATGACTATGAGGTTTTGTAAAGATTTTGAAGACTGAAAGAAGAATGAATATGACTTGACTAGGAGAATCAATGATGCTGGAAATGAAAATCTAAGACAGAGTCATGAAAATGATATGTTGAAGACATATATAGTTCACTTGGAGCATGATAAGACTGATCTCATGAGACAAAAAGATTTCTTAGAAAATGAGTTGGCTACTACAAATCAACACAAAGAGAAATTCAAGAAAATTTCAGAGGAACTTGATGACATGTTGAAAAAATAGAAACATAATGGAGATACAAATGGCCTTGGCTTTGAAGTTGGTGAAGCTCCGGTACTGCAAACAATCATGATCACAATAAACTGGTAAGACGACCTAATGCTTACAAATTTAATGGGAAATGCTTTTATTGTAACAAGTATGGTCATAGAGAAAATCAGTGTAGATCTAGAAATTATCAGAACACCAATGCATCCACCGGTCAATGTTCTAAATGCAACAAAGTTGGTCGTAATTCAAAAAATTGCAGAATGAATGTAAGATGTTATGTTTGTGGAAGATTTAGGCACTTATCTAATCAATGTAGAACACATACCGGCATAAGATATGGAAAAGCTATTCAAAAAAAGATTGTGACTTGTTATGCTTGTAACAAGATTGGACATATTACAAAATTTTGTAGAAGTAAGGCATCACCGACAAATAACAAAGGACCTAGTTTGAAAGGTAAAGAGAAGGTTGAAGAGGTAAAACAAGAATTCTCAAAACAATAAATTAGAAAGTCAGATCAGAATGTTAATGAAGCTATTCCTTCACTGGTAGAACAGAGTATCACTCCACTGACAGGAGATTATTCATCTAATCGAAAAGAAACCTTTTTCAGGGCATGGCAACAAATTGAAAAACATGCTAATTTACCCTCGGTTGATGGTGAGAAGTTGAATTACTTTTTTACCGGCAGATGTGTTAAGTTTCACTTAACCGGCGGGCATTTAATGTGGTAGTTGAAGGAAATGACATTATAAAGAAAGTGTTTTGGCTCTTTTTCATTCACCGAGCATTCAAATTTCCTTAGAGCAAAAAAATCCCAAGCGAAGGCATCCATAACGAGAAGTGAAGCAAATCATTCAAGCATTCATACCTAAAGGCAGATTAAGGTATTTATACAACGACTTCCTCCTCTACACCTGAATTCATTGCAAATCTGACTATAATTGAAGTGATTAAACACCCTAGGCTCGTATTTAAAATTATTCCCAAAATTATGAAGAAAGATGATACCCTAGGAGAATTTTCAAAAATATCCAAAGGAGTTTCTTATGCTGAGGATCCTAGAATTTACATACATTGTCATATTGAAGAACTAGAAGCTGAAGAGATTATGAACATGTATAGAACAGTAATTTGTGATGTTAATGGAAATGTGAAACTAGAACATAAGATAGTTGAAACCCTAGGTTTTGTGGAGATTCTTAGTATCCCTGATTTTCCAAAGGATGTTATAAGGATTGTGTTAAGTAGAGTACATGGGGAGTTCTTTTGGTTGGATTCCATTCACAAGATAACAAAAAAAGTAGTTAGGGCAGTGACAAAATTACCTTCCACTGGTAGCAGGCTTGAGAAAACTAAAAAGGTTCCAAATGACATTGTAATAACCCTAACTGGTGCAACCTTTGACAAGAGATCCCTGAGAGTCAACGATGTAAAGGATATCAATGTAAGATTCATTAGCATGATTCTTGGATACAAGGCTATACATGCCAACAGATTAAACTCTGTTTCTAGCTTATGTATCAAAAGTGCTTATGACATGGTAAACAACAATGCAAAGATTGACATATGCAAATGGTTAAAAGATGAGCTAATAGACAATCTAAAGAAAATCAAAAGGGACAAGAAAGGGACATTCAGATTTGGCAACTTACTTGTATGCTTATTGCTATATATCACCAAGGAAGTTCCCAGTATTGGTAGAAAGGATTTTGGATTTGACATACTGGTAGGAAAACAACTTTTGGAAATTCTAAACAACATGGGAGATGATAGGGAGAAGAACATAAATGAACATTTTCAGGCACTAAAGGCTAGGATGAAAACTAGGATAAGGCTATCTCAAGCTATAGTTGATAAGTATCAAAAGGAGATATGCTTTGTGATTAAGAAAGATGAAATCTAGATGGAGGCAGTGGTTCCAAGGACAGTTTGGGTTACAGAAATGGGATATGAGGCAGATGAGAACATAATAGAAACTTATGCAAAAGAACTTCTAGAAGCCCCTAAAGAACCAACAGAGGAAGTATTTGGAAATGCGGAAACAATTGAAAGCAAAGTTAAATCACAAAAAATAAAAAATAAAAATGAACAAATAGTTAGAAAAGGAACAAGGCAGGCAAAAGCAATCAAGGAAGACATATTGAACAAAACCAATATTAAGGAGAGCGACTTAGAAGGATTACAATCGGAAACACATCTTTCACCGGTTGGTACCTCCTTTGATAGTGAAATACCTACTAAAATCAAAAGGGTAGTAAGAAAAAGAAAACCTTCACTGGTACCCGCTCCTACACCTAAGAGAACAAGATAGAAACAATAGACAGTTAGGCCTCCGACAAAGAAGATGACTCCAAGAAAGAAGAAAGAAAAACAAGTTGTCCCTCCACTTGACTAATCTTCTACATGAAATAAATAAAGATAGTAACTTATCAAACATTAGCAAGTTGTATAACACATTTTCAAATGAAGAAAAAGAAAGCATAGAAAATAGTGTTATCCTGCACTTGGATATCTATAAGAAATTTTTGATTGAGGTTGTAGATGATTTACCCATTGACTTGTATAGAAGGTTAGAAGCAAGAAGAGTAGCAATTATTGAACTAGATAAAAAGATGAAGATAGAAAAACTACTTGTAGTTCACCCAGTGAATTCAATAGAAGAGATTGATGAACTAATAAGTGAGGCAAACCGAACAGTATTTTCAACTAGTCACCGGCATGTAGCATTAATGGCTAGCAGAGTTAATGAGATATCAGAAGAAACAACAGACAAGTGGGATATATTATTTGTAGAAAAGGAAAAACAAGAAGAGCTTAAATGACCAAAGACTTTTAAAGTCTATTGAAAGGAAAAAGATAAAGGTAAAGGTAAGGTAGGTGGACCTTCGAGCATAAAGATAACAGATAACTTACCCCCACCTCCTTCTTATACTCCACTGGCACAAACTGTTGATACACCACCGGTAATAGATAATGTTGAGAGTATGGAGACAACACATGAGGACACAAATCCTAACTCAGAGGTGTTGTATACAATGAATATTGACACATAGGAAGTCATCATTATGGTTGATAAGGAGAAAAGTGAAAAGAGATATGTGGCAACTAAGCCACTGGTAGAAGACATTACAGTTGAGACAAATGTTGACGACATAGTTGTCAATATTGAAATTGGGGCTGAGCAATAAACTGAACAGGCAACTGATTCCCTAGATATAGGAAAGGTAGATACCACTAGTGTACATACCGATGTATCTACTAAGCAACCGGCAACTAATAGCTCTAACAAATCTATTGAGATATCAGTCGTAGACAATTCAAAGGTAAACATAGAGAAACATGTAGAAAACACACAATCACAATCAAAGAAACCGGCAGTCGAAAGCTCTGAGAAACAAACTGAGGTACACACTGAGAAATCAGAAGAGAAGAAGGATGAGGTAAAGGTTAATGCAGAGATTGTGCCATTGACATTAGCTGAGAAACCTAAACCCTTGTTGGTAGAAATACAGACTCAAACTGACCTACCAGAGGTCACGACAAGCAAAGAGATTACTCACACCGACGGATTACAGATCATTAAGGTAGTTGGTCAATCATCTAGTTCTTCACTGATAGAATTCCAACCACCCAATGTAATAGAGGTGTTGCTTGATTCAATTAAGAAAATAATTGATTGCAATGTGTAGTCACATAAATCTGTCCATTTTAATTAAATAAATATTTCATATTTATTTGATTAAAAATCCACTAGCCATCAATTAATTAAATTAATATTTAATTAATTCATCCTCAAACATTCTTCTATTAATTAAATAAATTATTCAATTTATTTTAATTAATTCATTAAATCAAATTCCATTCAATTAAATAAATAAAATCTATTTATTTAATTAAATCCCCCTATTCCTCTTTTAAATAAATTAAATAAAACATTTATTTAAATCATTATCCCACCCCACTTGCATTTTCCTACAAATGCAACTTGCACACATTTATTGAAATAAATGAATTTTTATTTTTAATAAAATCCTATTTTCCCTCACCCACCAAATCCACTTGCAAAATCTAATCCCCTTCTAGATTCTTCTAACCCCTTCCTAATTAGCCTAATCCATCCCCTAAATATTGTCACATTCATAAGCAAAATGGAGTCACTTCTCAAATGGCCCAAAGTCTTGGATAACCATTGAAGGTTTTCAACCTTCAACCACCAAAAACCCCAAAGTCTTTGAAAACCATTAAAGGCTTCCAACTTTCAACCACTTAATCCCCAAAGTCTCCAATAACCATTAATGGTTAACTCAAACCCTTCCACATGGTTAAAACATTTGTTTTGACTCAACCTCTACCCAACCCAAGGGTCTCATCAAGCCTTTAATGCTTTGACCATGATTATCTCTTAATCATTTGCACAAAGGTTTATCCTTGCATTAACTCCTAATCCAGTGGGTAATCCTAATTTAGGCTTGACCCTTAGCCTTTAGATAACCATGAAGTCTTCTCAGGCATTCAATGCCTCCAACCCCTTTCTTTCAACCCAATCCTGTGTTGACACTTGTCACTATGTCATTGGTGCAAATTGTGCACATGGATCCCCAACTTTCAAGCTTGACCCTTGATTAAACCCTTCAATCTTGGCCATCCATTGCTCCATTTTTCCTATAAATAGAGCCCATTCCTTCATAATCCAGATCCTGAAAACTTGTAAGCATTTAGACTATAGCCATTTTAGAGAGCATTTAGCATAAACAATCTAATCTTTTGTCTTTTTGGTAAAATCAATCATTTTAGCATTAAAAATAGCTTTTCATTTCATGTTTGGAGCTATTCTACAAATCTCAATCCTCCATAAGCATCCATAGTGCAAAAAGCTGCTGAGAGCTACACTATTTTGGAACTTGGAGAGGAGAGGAACAAGGGAGAAAGGAGCTAATATCGTGTTAAGAGATAGTTGGAGATATCTCATTGTCTTACTTCTTTAGTTAGATTCATTAGCATGTTTTTAGTGTCTCCTTTGGAATGCCTTCATATGTTTTAGTTTTTGATTGATTAACTCTAACGTCTTGTGTGTTTTGGGTTGTTTGATCAAGAACTAACATTTTGCCATTTAGGAGGGCATCACAATGCACTTGCATATAATTCAATTGATGACATCATACCAATTTTGAAGATGATTGCACCCAAGTGTTACATAGAAAACAAAGATTCTTTAAGCCAATTAGACACATTGTCTAAGTACATAACCGACAACCTACTAACAATTGATTAGATCAATGAGGAGACTTTTAGAGAGAAAATAAATAAAGAGAAGGAAAAATTCTTTGAGGAGACAGTAAAGAAGAGTAAGGAGCGTATTGATACATTATTACTGGCACTAGGAAAGACAATTTTGGACTTCAATAAATTGTACAGAGATACATGTAAAGAGTGTTTGAAGTGTGTTCGTTTTACAGACCTAGTGCAAATTGAGCCGACTTCAGGCTTTGGAAATACACCTTAAAATAAATCTAAAGGAAGGGTCAAAAACAAGTCCAAGGATTGGGTTGATCTAGACCCATACTCATTTGTGCCTTTTGAGGCAACATTCTTGTGTTTGTGTGCTTGCTTTGTTTTCTTGTCAAAGAAAAATCAGAAAATCAATCCCAAAAACAAAGTATTCATCCAACATCTGTCAACACAACCAAAAACATCAAAAACAAAGTGCAAACAACACAAAGTCACCACTTTTATGACCATTCTTCACATCTTGCGAAAGAAGAAGTGTCATCAGAATATTACCTTGAAAAGAAGACCATTGAGCTCAAAGGCTTTAATCAAAAGAAGGAAATTCTTCTATATCAATCGACAAATCTTTGTCTCCCATAGAGTCTTTCTACATCGCATGCGTCTATACCTTCAAGGTAAAACAAACGAGTTTGATTCAGAATCATTGAACAGCAGAGCTTTTATGCAATATAGAGCTCTGAGTTATCACAAAAATCAAGGAGGAAAAATTAATCCCAACTTCTTCCCAAACATCTGTATCACCTACAACATAGCTCGAGAAGTACCGCCAACACCTGAAAGGGAAGAAGAAGAGTTTGTTCCATTTGTGACACAAAGTTTTTATTGAAGTTGAAAACAAAACATCCATCATCTCATTCATACATCATCACTTCATCATCAATCCATCCCAAAACTCTCAAAACATTAAGAGGTTATTGTCCAAAGATTCCTTTTTAGATATTGCTTGAAATCAAAACACATCACCTCAATTTTTTAGATTGTTTCTACATCTAGGATAAACTCATCCTAAGAGACACATCTACGCAGGTTAAAACTAGTTCATGAGTGAATCCTCTCATTGCTAGGTAGTCAAAATCTGTAATACATCTCAGATTTCTCTACACCTTATCACATCAAATCTTATCAAAACAAACAAGCAATTCAAAGAAGGAATTTCAGTTACATTTACCTTAAAGTGCTAGAGATCACCATACAAACACAAAAACACTAAATCATCCATCTTTCATCGAATAACTCATCATCATCTTCAATCAACTTCAACACAAACTTGCAAACAAAATGGCTCAAACCCGATCACGATCAAGGCAACGAGAAATAGAAATTGAGGAAGAAGAGGACAACCTCAATGAATTTCAAGAAGCACTTGGAGGAAATGTAAATGATGAAAACCCAAGTACTCCCACTCCGTCAACAATCGAAAGGGTTCAGCATAACCCTCACTTTAACAGATTGTTTGATGAAATTCTCAGAAGCAATGCAGAT
Source organism: Cryptomeria japonica (assembly GCF_030272615.1). Lineage (NCBI taxonomy): Eukaryota > Viridiplantae > Streptophyta > Pinopsida > Cupressales > Cupressaceae > Cryptomeria > Cryptomeria japonica. The sequence continues at coordinate 694,008,591 of NC_081415.1, read as the reverse complement.
GCTCACTTCTTAAAACTCGCTCAAGAAGGAGCCAAACTCCCCTCGGACTTTGATCTTGCCCAATTAAGACAAGAATCAGAAAGACAAAGTCGCCATGAGGAGGAAAGGGGTAGAAATCACATCAGATATAACATTCCTCGAGGTAACCCACCACCTCCTCCTCCAAATGAAATAGAGATGTTGCGGCAACAAGTTGAGAATCTCGCCCAACAACTTCATAGTGGTGTTAAGACCAATCAATTCTCACTTAATGACATCTGTCCCTATCCGTTTGATAGGAATCTTTATATGCCACCCTTTCCATGAGGATTCGAAACACCCAAATTTGAAAAATATAGAGGAAAGGGGGATCCCCGTGATCATGTCCGAGAATTTCATTCCGCTTGTCTTGAAGTGGCATATGAAGACACATACCTAATGCGCCTTTTTCCCCAAAGCTTGGGAGGAACAACCACATCATGGTTTTCCCGATTACCAGGTGGCATTAGAACATTTGAGGAACTCATCCAGAAGTTCCTATCTCATTACTCTTATAATATTGAACGCGACATCACCATGGCTGATCTATGCAATACCAAACAAAAACCAGGTGAATTATTCTCAGTATTCCTGCAACGATGGAGCCAAATGTCTAGCAGACGTTCTCTTCAGTTACCTGAACAAGAACTAGTGGAAATTTTCATTTCCAACTTAAACGAAGAAATGGAATTTCACCTGGATGTCAAAGATACAGATTCTTTTAACGATATGATCACCAAGGGTATAAAATGTGAAAGGGCACTCATCAAAAAAGGACTCATCAAAATCTTTAATGAACCCAAAGATGGTCCTCGCCCGCGCTTCAATAGCGATAAACCGAACTTCTGGAATAAGAATAAGAATATCGTCAACGATGGAGTTGTGGATGCTCGGACTGTCCAAAATGCACAACCTGTGGTTTGGTTTGCAGGACAAAATCCTCCACCTCAAAATAACACAAATGTTCCTCTTAATCAAGGTCGCATCACATCTCATGATGAACCAAGACCCCGTCCACAAAAACAAAAACGCACATACACTCCCTTAGGGGAACCCATTGAAACAGTGTTGCGACAACTCCTTTCTCAGAATTTGGTCACTCTACCTAAACTATCCAACTATGAGCCTTAGGTAAAACCAGCATGGTGGAGAGATACTGAACACTGTGAGTTTCATCAAGGATGAGGACACAAGACAAGTAATTGTCACCGATTGAAGGATCTCATTCAGGATCTTATTGATCGAGGAGAAATTGAAATTGAAGGACATGACCCAAAAATGACTAATAATGATCATCTCATGTTCAAGGATCCACTTCCATCACAAGATCAAAGGGGTCCTTCCACGTCCAGACGAGGTCCTGATACCACTGATTATACGCAGGCTGCGTATAACTACACTGTAAATCACCTGTATGATGCCAGTGAACAAATTGCAACTATCACCTTCAAAAATCCCACCTCAAATTGCAATGTTGTTACACGTCGTGGCAAGGTCACCATAAAGGCAGCCCCACAAGGCACCACCTCCATCCCAAAGCAGTACAATCTTGTGGAACAATTAGATAAAACGCCTGCGCTCATATCCATTTTGGAGCTATTGCGCCTATCACCATCTCATAAAACAATCTTGGATCAAGCACTCCAAGAGGCGTCAGTCCCTGCAAACCTTAATACGGACCAGTTTCAAGCCATGGTTGGAAATCTAAAGTCATCACCTTGTCTCACTTTTTCTGAAAGTGACAACTCTTCTTTCCAACAACCTCATAACGCCTCACTCCACATTGAAGGCTTTGTCAACCAACATAGGATCAAGCGAGTCTTGATCGATAATGGAGCAGGCCTAAACATCTGTACACTACAGTTGGTCACAGCATTGGGATATGCAATAGAATCAGTGGATCCTCACAAGAAGATCACCATCAAGGCCGATGATGATGCAGAGCGTTCGTCCAAAGGAGCTGTGGTACTACCAATCCGAGTGGGCCCTGTGGTAAAGCACATCATTCGTCAGGTTCTGGACCTTCCTCTGCCATATAATCTATTATTAGGGAGACCTTGGATACATGCCATGCAAGCCGTTCCATCTACCTACCATCAATGTATCAAGTTCCCACATAACGGTATAGAGATCACAATCCTGGGCGATGCAAATCCCTTCGCATTTTGCCATAATATCAGCCATCAACCGGAGATTACTATTCCTAATAATAGGGAAGCTATTTCTTCCACATCATATGTAAATCCCACCTCTCTTGCCAGTTCAAACACTCCTATACCCAAGCAAGAAAAGCTTAAGATGAAAGTCGCAGAGGAAGGTCCTAGAGAATACAACTTAAGTCAGCTCTTTTGTGTGGGACAAATGCCCACTTCTCCTAGAACACATGGTAAACCACAACAGTTACTCCAGCAACCACTAATCACACCTGCATGTGCCTTGACGCCTTTCGTCCTTGGAAGGAGTCAAGAGGAAGAAACACAAGATGAGGACCTAGCGGACTGGATCTATAAAGATCCCATCACCACTGACATACCGTGAGTTACACTTCCTACAGAACAGTGTGGCAAAGGCCTCCTCATTATGCAAAGAATGGGATATGATGGTCAGAGTGCTTTGGGATACTGCAAACAAGGACGATATGAACCGTTGCTGCCAGAGTTCAAGCCCAAAGGTAATACAGGCCTAGGCTTTGAAAAAGAGATCCTTCCTAAACTCAGATTTAAAGGAAAACCTAGCAAACCATTTTGCCCACCTACTGTAAAGAGGACACCTTTCATAATCAAAGCACCATCAAGCAATATTGTCACTGCCCCATCGAGGCTCACAAACCCACCGCAACCGTCATCAGTGCCAAAAATCCCACCAATCGAACTAGTAATCCCATCCACAACAGTCATCACATCAATAAAACCATTCATAGCAGCAACTATATCAGAACCCGCAGCAACATCTATGGCACCAGCCCTTCCAACAGAAGTTACTAAATCAACACTGTCGATACTTCCAGTGACAGATCCTTTAAATCCTATCATGATTCCTGCAGCACCGATCACCTCAAAGGTACATAAACCAATCACACCTGCAGTATTCAACTCCAGCGACATCCCAGTATGGTATAGCAATCGGATGCTGGAAAGTGATTCAGAGACCGACTCACATGAGTGGGAATTTGATTCTGTACAGCTTAACACTTCAGATGAGGAAGACACGTCACCACCTCCGCCACGCAAAGACATTCCTATTTACGGAGAAGCACAGATAAAGACCACTTGGGTACCTGAGCTGGAAACATCTTCCACAGACCCTACGTCTCATCCTACGCCGGATTCTGATAGGGAGAGTACCATCAACGACCTTCACCACACTGTCTTAACGCTCACTGATACATCTCCCGCACTTAACTTAATCGATGAAGTAATGCCCATTATCCACCCTGAACTCATCGAATGGAACCAACCAAATCCCCCATGTCTTGACCTCTTCCAAAACGATGAGGCTATCATTGACTTTTTGGAATTAAGGGATAATCTACCAAGCGGGGATCACAAAGCTAGATTCACCATTGAACTTAATAGCGCAGCATACTTTGGGGCGGATGCCAAACCCTTCAGCTGCAAAAATATAACATTAAAACATCGATCTTCCAGTGAAAACCACACTGTGGCACTGTTTGATCCAACAAAAGTAAAAAGAAAGAGCGTATCCAACGGTGAAAACCTCTCTGAGGCGCCTGAGGATGAAGGGTTTGACATTCTCCCTACTAATACACAACAGGAATGATCAACGATCCTCATTGAGGAGACCAAAGAATACAATGTGGGGACTCCTGAAAACCCTCATATCATACATCTGGCATCTCTTCTCACTCCAGAGGAACAACCTCAATTTATCGAGTTCTTCCAATAGCGCCAGATCAACTTTGCATGGTCATATGCAGACATGCCTAGGCTTGATCCTGATTTAGTCATGCATCATCTCACAGTAGCAAAAGGAGCCAAACCTGTCAAGCAGAAGCTTCATAAGATGCATCCTCAGATTGCCATGCTAGTCAAAACAGAACTCAAGAAACTCCTAGATGTTGGTTTCAATAGACCAATTGATTACGCAGAATGGATCTCCAATATTGTGCCAGTCAGCAAACCAAAAGGGGGCATCCGCATTTGTACAGACTTCAGAGATCTGAATAAGGCATGTCCTAACGATGACTTTCCCCTACCAAATATCGACATCATAGTGGATTTGACAGTAGGACATGCCATGCTTTCACTCATGGATGGCTTTTCAGGATACAATCAAATAAAGATCGCACCAGAGGACCAACATAAGACAGCCTTCACATGTCCATGGGGCACATACTGCTGGAATGTAATGCCTTTTGGTCTAAAGAATGCAGGAGCGACCTATCAAAGAGCAATGACCACCATCTTCCATGACATGATGCATACTATAATGGAAGATTATGTGGATGATTTACTAGCAAAATCACTTACTAGAGAAGGACATCTTCACATCTTAGATAAAATCTTTGATAGACTGGAAAAATACCATGTTCGACTCAACCCAAAGAAATGTGTCTTCGGAGTGACCTCCGGGAAGCTTCTAGGATACATTGTCTCAAGCAAAGGCATTGAGGTCGATCCAGCAAAGGTTAAAGCAATCATGGACATGCCACCTCCAAAGAATATCAGTCAGCTAAGAACACTACAAGGACGGCTTCAATCTATCCGCAGATTCATTGCACAATTGGCTGATAAGTGTCACCCATTCACACACCTGCTACACAAGAACATCCGCTTTCAGTGGGATGACAGATGCCAGCAAGCATTTCAGGCGCTTAAAGACTATCTCATGAATCCACCATTGCTGATGCCACCAGATCCAAGTAGACCATTATTTCTCTATATCTCAGCAACAAGTACAGCATTGGGTGTACTACTGGCACAACATAATGCAGAAGGAAAAGAGTGTGCTATTTACTACATCTCTCGCACACTGGTGGGCTATGAACTCAATTACACACCTATTGAGCGAGCTTGCCTAGCAGTAATCTTGGCAGCCACTAAACTGAGGCACTATCTGTTAACACACAAGGTGCAACTCATTGCAAAGATTGATCCACTCAAGTATTTACTTAGCAAAGCAGCATTGACAGGTCGCTTGGCCAAATGGGTAATGATTCTAAGTGAATTTGACATTGAGTATGTGGACCGTAAAGCTATCAAAGGTCAAGTTATTGCAGATCAGTTGGCCGATGCACCACTCATAGGTGATCATCCTCTCATTTCCAATTTTCCAGATGAAGAGATATTCATGATTACAGAAGCACAGTCATGGAAATTATACTTTGATGGTTCATACACTAGGCACGGCTCGGGGGCAGGCATTCTGTTTATCACACCTCAGGGTGATAGCATCCCGAAGTCTTACAGGCTCACATTTCCATGCACCAACAACATAGCAGAGTATGAGGCCTTGATCACAGGACTCAGGCTAGCCATACAATGGAAATTACAAGAACTGCAAGTATATGGCGATTCCCAACTAGTCATTCGACAAGCAACCGATGAATATCAGACCAAGGATGATAAACTCATGCCATATAAGCAAATGGTGGACACTCTAAAGACATCATTTACTACTATCACTTTTGAGCAGATACCAAGAGATCAGAATCGAGCTGCTAACGCCATGGCTACCATCGCATCTCTACTAGATCTTCCACAGAATTCAACACGCTACGAGTTCTTGGTAGAACAACTTTGGATCCCCGCTTATGATATCCCCGAATCTGAAATGATATGTTGCCTTGTTGGTTCTGAATCCCCATGGTACGGTGAGTTCTACACCTATCTCCGCGATCACACCCTTCCTCCCAACCAATCAAATAACCAACGTAAAACCTTCATTCGCCAAACTGCTCGATATACCATTATTGCCGAAACCCTATATCGACGCGGTCTTGATGGTACTCTCCTTCGATGTCTGGAACAAGGTGAGATAACAAAGGCTTTGGAAGAGGTACATGAAGGAATTTGCAGGACTCACTCAAGTGGTCCGTCACTAGCCAAGAAACTCATGCGAGCTGGATATTATTGGCCATCTATGGAAAAAGACTCCTACTACTTTGTCAGGAAATGCAAGAAATGTCAAGTTCATGGTGACCTGATACATGCACCAGCACAAGAACTGCAACCAATCACAACACCATGGCCTTTTTGTCAATGGGGCCTTGACCTTGTGGGTAAGATTCATCCATCTTCATCCAATGGCCATAAGTTCATTATTACCGCCACCAAATATTTCACCAAGTGGATCGAAGCTGTTCCACTTATCCAAGTCACCGGCAAGCAGATCGCCTCATTCATCCTCAACTACATCATCTGCCGGTATGGTGTACCCATGTCCATTGTCACAGATAACGGTCTTCCTTTCAAAAATCAGGATGTCCGTGAACTTTGTGAGAAATTTCATATCCAACACCGCTTTTCCACTCCCTATTACCCACAAGGCAATGGTCAGGCCGAAGCATCCAATAAAAACATATTAAGGATCCTAAAGAAGACAGTCAATGATGTCGGTCGTGATTGGCATGTTCAATTGAATCCAGCATTATGGGCATATCGAACTAGCATTCGAACCCCTACAGGTGCGACTCCTTATTCATTGGTCTATGGTGCAAAAGCTATCTTACCTATTGAGGTTGAGATACCATCATTACGAGTTTCCTTGCATAATCTCATCGATGATGAAGCATACAGAGTCTCACGTCTTCAAGACTTAGAGTTACTTGATGAGAAGGGACAAGCGGCATACAATCACCTCAAAGCCTATCAGCAGCGCATGAGCAGAAGTTACAATCACCGAGTTAGATCTCGTACATTTGAGGTAGGTGATCTTGTTCTTCGAGAAAATCCTCGCAACCAACCAAATAGAGAACATCAAGGCAAGTTTGAATCAAATTGGCTCGGCCCATATGTTGTCACTGCTGTATTCGGGTCCGGGGCATACCAGTTGGCTACATCAGAAGGAGAACCGCTTGCAGATCCAATCAACAGCATGCACCTCAAACGGTTTTATACCTAAGGTGTACAGAGCATCAGGCTCCCCTACATATCAGAAAAATACCAAAAACATTCAGAAAATATCCTGAAGAAAATACAAAAACATTCAAAAATCTCCTGAAGAAAATACAAAAACATTCAAACAAGTAAAGAAAAATCATGCATCCAAACAGTGAACAAACACTCCGGTGGCACCTTGGGTAAGTACGATGGTGAAAACCTGGCAAACAGGCGCCACTCGTAAAGGCAATGGCTCCAGTATCTTTCAGGCTCGCTGCGATCATATTCATGCACACACACATCCATCCATCCCAACCATGGCTTGCTACTTGATCTGCAATTAAGATAGTACTCCATGCGTCTGGCATCCCGCTTTTTCATAAATCATGTCCAACTTGGGGGCAATGCCCTTACAATCTAGATGATGGAAGTGGATTCTACATTACTGGTGATTCATTGGCAAAAACATTCAAAAATGTCTCGCAAAAATCCAAAAACATTCAAAAATGACTCTCAAAAATACCAAAAACATTCAAAATTGTTTCACAAAATCCAAAAAACATCGGAAAACCCATCAAAAATCACACAAAAACATGGCAACACCTTGTACATATTCATTCGAGCAGATACAAAATAAACATTGACAAACTACTCACACAATGACCATTTATCAATCAAACCAACACAATCGACTTCAACAATCCAAACTGTCTTAAACAAGGATGCATCCTTCCTTACCAAAACAAAGACAAAAGTGACGTTTTCTTTGACAAGAAAATTATGTTAAGATATCAAATGCTTGGTTGATTCGTGAGTAATTCATTTGTTTATCTGTATCAGGATCTTGCAGCATTGTTTTGTATCGTTTGCACATTATTTCCGATGAAGTACTGGGGCATGTACTAATGGTGTCTACGTGGGAAGTTCACTAAGCTACGTGATCTTATGCAAAATACAGTCATAGATCATTACGGCTTGCTGACTACAGCGTATACCTCGACCATATGGACATGAACCATTACCAAGGATCCATATTCTTTATTCTTTATGTATATACTGTTTGTTTACAAGTACAATGCTCATTCTTTGGTTCCTCCTCATCCAATTTGGATAAAGGTTTTTATTTCTTAGTACGGTATGCACTTGTCTCAGGATATGATCAGCCTAAGATCAAGGAGGACGATCCAAGTCATGCACGAAAGGAGATAATCCTTGTCTGTTCCGCAAGCAATACTCTGGTCAACTTGATCTATTATATCAAGTTGCTTGTATTAACTTGCTATATCAAATCCATGTAAGAAATACTCAGGTCATCTTGAATCATTATGTCAAGATGCTTGTATTCTCTTCCAACATTTTAAAGCTCAATGATGAAAATAGAGCACTATGGATCGTCATCTCATCTCATCTGTATATATTGCATTTCGTTGCATTCCACCCATCCATACACTCGTAATAGCTACATATCATGCATACATAGTCATAATAATGCATACTCTATTTTCCTCTTCTTCCATAGGAATGAGTCATAGGTTCTCCATTTCTTCTATCTAACATCGAACCCCCCCCCCCTCACCCTCCCCATCTTGATAATCAGCATCACATACCCTACATCGTGTCTCAATCAACCCAATCAAGCCACGTTCATCACCATCCATCTCTAAATAGGAGGGATTGTGTTTCCTATGCTAAGTCATCCAATAAGCCAAGCAAGTTACTTTGTCTGCACAGATGCATCGACTCACGCACACCTAGACTATCAACAGATACTCTGATCAAGTATCTTCGGGTCTCAACAGGTAATCGATCATGGTAATCCTAGACTACAACAGGCATTTATCATAATGACCTAGTCTCAACGGGGCTGCTATGATTCACCACAACCATCCATCACACGCACATACTATCAATTGATCAACCAATCAAACACAATCTATTGGACAATTACATCAATTGTCTACGTCTCAATGAGTATTTTGCTTCATATACCTTGACTTCATCGGGCAATTGCATCAATTGCCTAAGTCTCATCAGGTCACTTTGATTCACTTACTCAGACTTTATCATGTCCAAGCAAACAACTAGCATCAACTGTCATGCTTTGACTTGACCGGGGCAATTAAACCGATTGCACCAGATTGTTCAACCAATTTTGATCAATTGTATAGCATCAATCCAAACCCCACACTACATCTGCTATGTATCTCTTGCATGACCTCAGGGTACTCGTTGGCTTGTTGTTTCTCCATATTCACTCTATTTTTCTTCCATTCTTTCACTGTTGTTGCTAATTTCTTCTATTCTACCTCCCCTCCACTTCTCATTCTTTTTCGAGAGATTGCCCGATTTTTTTGAAATTTTTCGGCCCATCTCTCGAGGGGGCATACCACCCATTAAATTTACATTTTATGGGGCATTTCTTCACACCAGTTTTTCTTTCTTTGAAACGATGTGATAAACTGCACCGTCTCAAAGAGGGGCAAATGTAGTCACATAAATCTGTCCATTTTAATTAAATAAATATTTCATATTTATTTGATTAAAAATCCACTAGCCATCAATTAATTAAATTAATATTTAATTAATTCATCCTCAAACATTCTTCTATTAATTAAATAAATTATTCAATTTATTTTAATTAATTCATTAAATCAAATTCCATTCAATTAAATAAATAAAATCTATTTATTTAATTAAATCTCCCTATTCCTCTTTTAAATAAATTAAATAAAACATTTATTTAAATCATTATCCCACCCCACTTGCATTTTCCTACAAATGCAACTTGCACACATTTATTGAAATAAATGAATTTTTATTTTTAATAAAATCCTATTTTCCCTCACCCACCAAATCCACTTGCAAAATCTAATCCCCTTCTAGATTCTTCTAACCCCTTCCTAATTAGCCTAATCCATCCCCTAAATATTGTCACATTCATAAGCAAAATGGAGTCACTTCTCAAATGGCCCAAAGTCTTGGATAACCATTGAAGGTTTTCAACCTTCAACCACCAAAAACCCCAAAGTCTTTGAAAACCATTAAAGGCTTCCAACTTTCAACCACTTAATCCCCAAAGTCTCCAATAACCATTAATGGTTAACTCAAACCCTTCCACATGGTTAAAACATTTCTTTTGACTCAACCTCTACCCAGCCCAAGGGTCTCATCAAGCCTTTAATGCTTTGACCATGATTATCTCTTAATCATTTGCACAAAGGTTTATCCTTGCATTAACTCCTAATCCAGTAGGTAATCCTAATTTAGGCTTGACCCTTAGCCTTTAGATAACCATGAAGTCTTCTCAAGCATTCAATGCCTCCAACCCCTTTCTTTCAACCCAATCCTGTGTTGACACTTGTCACCATGTCATTGGTGCAAATTGTGCACATGGATCCCCAACTTTCAAGCTTGACCCTTGATTAAACCCTTCAATCTTGGCCATCCATTGCTCCATTTTTCCTATAAATAGAGCCCATTCCTTCATAATCCAGATCCTGAAAACTTGTAAGCATTTAGACTATAGCCATTTTAGAGAGCATTTAGCATAAACAATCTAATCTTTTGTCTTTTTGGTAAAATCAATCATTTTAGCATTAAAAATAGCTTTTCATTTCATGTTTGGAGCTATTCTACAAATCTCAATCCTCCATAAGCATCCATAGTGCAAAAAGCTGCTGAGAGCTACACTATTTTGGAACTTGGAGAGGAGAGGAACAAGGGAGAAAGGAGCTAATATCGTGTTAAGAGATAGTTGGAGATATCTCATTGTCTTACTTCTTTAGTTAGATTCATTAGCATGTTTTTAGTGTCTCCTTTGGAATGCCTTCATATGTTTTAGTTTTTGATTGATTAACTCTAACATCTTGTGTGTTTTGGGTTGTTTGATCAAGAACTAACATTTTTCCATTTAGGAGGGCATCACAATGCACTTGCATATAATTCAATTGATGACATCATACCAATTTTGAAGATGATTGCACCCAAGTGTTACATAGAAAACAAAGATTCTTTAAGCCAATTAGACACATTGTCTAAGTACATAACCGACAACCTACTAACAATTGATTAGATCAATGAGGAAACTTTTAGAGAGAAAATAAATAAAGAGAAGGAAAAATTCTTTGAGGAGACAGTAAAGAAGAGTAAGGAGCGTATTGATACATTATTACTGGCACTAGGAAAGACAATTTTGGACTTCAATAAATTGTACAGAGATACATGTAAGAAAAACATTTTGACAAAGGATATAGATACAGAGATCAGAAAAGAACAGAAGAAAATCAATAATATTGTTGATAGTTTAATAGGTTCATCAGACTCCATATCGGTAGTAGAACAATAAATTACCGCCTATGAAGAGAAAATTGAAAAACTTGAAAAAGATAAGGAGAGATTAAAATTTAAGGCAAAGGAACTAAAATGCAGACTAGGTCCTAAACTAGATATCCTCATCTCTTTGAGAAAAGAGATTTCTGAGGCTCTTGTTCTAGGACTTCAGACATCAGAAGAGAAAATGCACATACTCACCGGTACAATCCAAAGGATAGAAACAACACTAAAGGATAGTGAGTGGTTCTATAACAACCTAAATTTTGCATTAGAGGATCTATATCAGATTGTAACCAACCGGTTACAAGGAACTAGATAGGAACTACACTCAATTGACATTGAATGACATCCTTTGTCATTGATGCTAAAGGGGGAGTAGTAGAGGATGAGAAAAATGATTGACAGAAGAGATCATCTACTCAAGGGGAGCACACCGTTTTGGTAAGATTTTTGGACAACACTTTTTGGATATAATTTTGGCTTTTTCTCATGAGTGTTGCCATCAATGCCAAAGGGGGAGATTATTGGCAAGTGCACACTCCAATGAGAAATTGTAGGTGATTGAAAGTATTGTCATTGATGGCAACCTTACAATCCTATGGCACTGGTAGGCATCGGCACAGGCAAAGATGTTTACCGACACCCCAGCCGACAGGATTTTATTTTGTATTTAATTGTAAAATCTTTTTGTAAAGACGACAAGGCGAATTGTAATAGGACTCATATAAGTATGAGATCTTGTAAATCATTTGTGTAAGTAAGCATGTATAAAATGTAATAAGCAGATGTGAATATTAAGGCAGATTGTGGAATAAGGTTTATAGAAGTTGTATGAGCTTAAACTGGTACTGAACCTGGCATAGTAGATGCTGAACTGAAGTGGTACATGATATTGGATTTGCATAATCCATTTTTGTAAGTTAGTGAGACTTCCCTTTTGTATTCAAGCAGTGAGCTTTAGGCAGTTGGGATTCCTGCATGTGCAAGCCCCTATTGTAAGTAATATTCACTTATTGGCTAGTGAGAAAATATTGTGGGTCACAAATCCCACCAAAGTTTTTTCCACACCGGGTTTTCTCATTAAAAATATTGTGTTATGGTGTGCTTTCTATGTTGTGGTTATTAATCTTATTTACTGCATTATTTATGGTTTACTGGTACACTATTTTGGAATGCAATTCATTTAATAAGTTTAGAAAATCCATTAACCGGTTAGATACTGATTCACCCCCCCCCTCTCAATATCTTTGGGAATCCTAACAGCCGGAACCCCTCTGCCTGGATGCCACTATTCTTGCTCCACCGCTCGGCCACCAGAGCACCCACCACTCAGCCACCGGAGTGCCACCCATTCGCCACTAGAGTGCCGCTATTGGCCACCTCCACTAGGCTCCTGCCACCGAACCTCCTCCCTCTTGTCTTTCTAAGGGGGGGTTTTTTTTTGGTCATATCTTGGGCATACGGAGTCATTTTTTCTAAAACAAATAGGCATTGGAAAGATGGTTTCGAGCCAAACGCCGTGATATTGGAATTTTTTTCAAATTTTTCTATTTGAATATGTTTTTTTCCAGTCAAAGTGGGGTCTCTTTTTTGCACTCCGGGAGCCATAGAATGAGCATCCGAACTCCATTTTTTGAAAACTTTATATCATTGGAAAGTTTGTCCTGTGCAATTTCCAGCCATATGAGTTTTCTTTCCAAATTCTGCTCGAAGAATATTTTCTTCTATTTTTTTCTTTTTCAGCACTATGTGGATATCTTGGTTGTTTCAGGTCCTGGGATCTCTTCTCTTAGTAGGATGTCTCTATTCTGGTTCTCCTTTTTATTTCTAGTCTTCTTATCATTGTAGCTTATTTTATGCAAACACACTGAGAAAAGTGCCATCATGCATTGTTTACTTGGGATCTTGCACATCTTGTGCCTTATTGTACATGCACTACTTATAAAGTGCCATGAGGGGGTTGATGTTTGCCTTGTTTTCCATCCACCTTTGTCAAGTGAGTGTTCCTTCCACGTCACTATGTACTTTTTCTCTACGCCTTCGATGTTCCTGGTTCTTCGTCATGCAGTTCTTGTTGGCCATTCTTTTTAGTGTACCTATCCCTCTCTCTTTTCAACATTATGGGGAGGTTTGTCCCATTGTTTTAATGCTTCCTTGGTTTGATTGATCAGCTCTTTAGGCTTTGGTTTCTCATTCCATCAGTATCTTAGAGTTTAGTTGTTTGCCTTTGTTTGCATTCTAATTCGAGTAGTATCATTTGAGGGCACTCATACAGATCACAGTCTTCTCTACCTGGTCATGTTCTATTTTAGTGGAGGTTCTTCAGATCAGCAGTTATTCTTTGACAGTGTTTGTAGGTTCTTCATGCTTCAGTGATTCTTTTAATCTTCTTTTGTTCCTATCTTTTTGGAACATTCTTGTTTGGAGGCTTTTTTAGTCCTTCTTCTTGCTTTTTCCATCTCTGTTTGGAGTAGAGATTTTTTTCCCATGTGGTTTTGTCTATTTCTTCAGTTCATAGAGATTTGGTTGTATTTGGGTACCTGATCAGGGCTTGTTGTCGGCACCCATCTTTCTTGTTTTCAGTAGTTGTTCTAGGTTTTAGCTTCTCCCTAAGTCTAGCTTAAGGGGGGGTGTTAGAGTATTCGAGTATTTACTTGATTAATTAAACAATATTTTTTTAATTATTTAAGTTTCCTTTATCTCTTTTACGCTTAAGCTAACTTTAGGTGCATAATAATTAATTATTTTATTAATTATTATATGCAAGCCTAGGTTTTCCTTTTTAGGGTTTCTTGACCTATTAGAGGTTTATTCTTTTCATTGTATTGAAAGGATTATCACATTACACATTTTGTGAATATTGAGCTCTCATCTTTTTTAGCATATTTTTGTGTATTTTTTTTATCTATTATTTGCTTCCTTGCTTCTCCTTGTAACAGGTTATTCAGCTTGCAGAGATCATTTGGGCTTCTATGGTGGTGTATTTCTCAACTCTCACAGCTACCTCCTCCAAAATATTGTCAATGAACAAAATTGGGAATGGGTCCTTGATAGTCACGACATTCGAGCATTTGAAGTCCACACATATCCTGATCTGATTTGCATCCTTCTTTAGGGAGATTAAAACCGGTGATACTCATTCATTGGTTTCTACCTTAAAGATGATTCCAGCCTCCAGCATCTTTTTAATTTCTTCATTCACATTTTCTGCATAGTTCTTGTTCATTCTATATGACCTCCTTCGTATGGGTTGGGCAACCGGTACGAGAGGTATTCTATGTATGCATAGTTCTGGGGGTATCTCTTTCAAGTCCTTGTATGTCCATGCAAACACACCCTTGTACTCCAGGAAAATTTTAAATTTCATCACTTTCAGCATGGGGTTCCAATCCTCCCTGGCCAGGATTACCTTCAAATCAACATCATTCCCTAAATTCACTTTCTTCACGTTGGACTCCTCGTACTTTATGACTTTTTCCCATTCAAAATGGTGTGCAGGTGTATCATCCACACGTGCTACCCCCTCACGGTACTCCCCATATTCTGGGGGAAATGTTGCATCTTCTGTAATTGCACTTGATTCCCTGATCTCATAGATCTGCAACATGTGACAATCAGGGTGAAATACTTCATAGTCTTCCATCTACCAATGGAAGAGCCCAGTGAGGGAGCTTGTTTCATCCTCTGAACATCCCTCCAGTTCTAAAATCCCCTCATCATCAGGTTCCATCCTTTTCTATTCGTTTTATGATCCTCATTCCCAATTGTGCAAGTCATCTGAGTCCAAATCGAACAACACCTATTCCTCACTTATGGCTTGATTCCTCAAGTCAATCACATACTTTTGACCTTCACTCTCAATGGAGAGTTTTTTTCTTCCATTTTTGGTTTTCCTTCGCCATAATCATGTTGGGATCTAAGAACACTGAGAAGGGGGTAAATCAGTGTTTTGCCAAAATGAACAGTTTTTCACTTTCTAAACCATTCATGTATGTATTGGTAAACAAATAAGCATATAACAAGAAGAAAATAAACCATCCACATAAATGAACACCATAACACACATAACTTATACATGAAAAACCTCAATGAGGACAAACCACAATGGGATTTGTGACCCACAATATCAATTCACTGACCATATGAAAAGATATTACATAAAACAGGGGCCTGCACTTGCAAGAGGGCACACTGTGTAGAGAATACTAAAGAGCCTCACTGAATACAAGCTTTTTGCTAAAGTAAATTACTGAAATGAACTCAAGAATGCATCTGTTGTGCCATATAGAGTTCTGGTTCTGGTTCTTCTCTCTACCGATTCACAAACTTTAACTATTACCGATATTACTTCTCCAAGAATGCTTTCCAAGCTATCTATACATCATTGCATGATATAATGTTCACATACAAAAATGATCTCCATACATATATTTCGCATCTCATAGTTCTGCTATACCTATATGTCTATCATCTATTCTATCACAATACCATCATATTAAATTGACCTAGCAGACTGATTTATATACCGATTATACATGATATGCCTTATGTCAGCTTACAATGCATTTACAAAAGATATTCAATGTTGGCCTCGACAATAATTACTACATAAATCTTCCTTGATGTCAGTTTCCTTGAAGTATTGGTGTCGGTGTTGGTGCCGGTGTAGGCCTGGATGCTTCCAATGTCGGTATCTATTGGTATACGCCTCCTAGTGCTGGTTTGTGACTTCCATCAGATCTTGTTGCCATCAATGACAACAAAATGAATCCAATGAGTGTCAATTGCCAACAAATCAGCCATCCCCTTTCTAGAAGGGCATCATAGGCCTTCTTCTCCAATAGTATAACCATGAAGTCAAGGAAAAAGTGTTGGGTACTGACAATAATTTTTTGTGCCATGAGTGTCCCCAGGGGTTTGATTCCATGTTGGTTGGCACCGACGAGGTGGAATGTTGGTGGCTAGAGAGTTGGCTTGCCCAAACCCCTCCATGTCTCCTCTAGGAACATGTTCACTCTGGAGTCATCGTCAACAATGGTGTTTGTCAAATTTTCTCCCATTATCTCCATCTCGACCACGACTGACTTCCAACCAATGCTTACGGTGAGGAGCATGGGGTCTGTAGCAGACGTCTAGGTAATTCTATTATCGTCATGGGGTCTGTGCCAGATGATTTTTCTATCATTTGATAGTGTTCCTGGTTGGCAATGTTATCACCGACTATATTTATAATAGCCATCTTCAATTGTGGCATTTTTTTTAGAAGGTCAGACATGCATATGGGTACGATGGTTTCCAACATCTATTTGATGATAGTTTTCTCAGACTTTGACCAAAGTGGGGTACTGGCGGTATTGTGTGAGGCCCTACGTTCTTCCACCATCACCTATTCCATATCAACCTTTTCTTCCTGGAGTCTCTCCTTCTCTATATGGGGATCAAGGTATACCGCCTTCTTACTTTGCAATCTTGTGATTTTCAGTACCTCCTCTTCTGGCTCCTTTACATCCAACATGTTTTTTCCCTTCTATTTTGGGCAATCAGTATCCTCATGGTTTCCAGGACCACACAATTTTCACAGCAAACCCCCACCATTTGTTCCCATTCTGACATTCCTGAGCAAAGTGGCCCCCCCACTCATTACATTTTTGACACTGGATCATGGGCCGCCCTTTTGCATCATACTGAATTTTACTCCTTGGCATTTTATTAATAGAACGGTTGTTCCCGCGTCGATTATTACAATATCCTCTAGGTGAAGCCTCCGAGTTTGTTGATTGTTTAGGTGGTGTGATTGGTGGAGTAGCTTTCTTGTCTTGAGTCTAGATCACTTGTGTGCTCCATGTTTTTATATTGTATGAAAATTCCTTGGTGGAATGGCCCAATACCTGACAGATGTCACAAAAAGCTTTTTTTGAGCATATGTCCCCTTCGTATTCCCTTCCACCTTACAGTCGGTGCACCAAATTTCTTTTTCATCTCTGCCACTTTCTTGATCAGCCTTCAACTCCTTCATCATTCGCAACATATCCTTTCAAAGATCTTGTAGGGTTTTGGACACACCATTTCTACTTATGTATGTATTGTCATCATCACTTGCCCTTCGTTTCCCCTTTGTTGTTTTACTCTCGCTTTCAATATCCATCGCTCAGTTATAAGCTTCATCATATAACAACAGAGGGACCACCTTCATCTTCTGCCTGAGGAATGATACCAGGCCTTCAACAAATCATCTCTTCTTCAGCCCATCTGATCATTGGTTCTCCATTTTGTTTAAAAGTTCCTTCAACATTCAGTTATAAGCTCGGACACTTTCACTTTTTCCCTATTTGGTATTGTAAATCTCCACCACAATTTCATTGCCATCATGTAGGAGTTTGAATTCCTCTTGGAAGGCCTTCTTCAATTGTTCCATGATGTTTTATGTTGGGCATCAAGGTCTATGTACCAATCAATTTCTATCCCTCGAAGAGTGGCTGAAAATGCCTTCAACCAGTAATCCCAGTTGTCTTGCCCATTTGCCTCCCAAATGGTTATGCATGTCTTGCAATGTCATACAGGATCCTTTGACCCATCTCCCATGAATCTAGGAAGCTTCTATTTCTATGGGTGTGTGTCATTGTCTTTGTCTAGAGGGTTTTATGTGCCACCTAGAAGGTATTAAATGTATGGAAGGTACCATAAGCGTTTGACCAAATAGGACCGTATTTCTCTATCCATGAGCTTTCTACACATCTTCCATGCTTTGGTCATCCTCACTCCTATACTTCCTCCTTCCCGAGGTTTCTAGGTCTGACTCTCCTATTTTTGAGTATTCCTCAAGGGACAGATTTCCAATTCGGTACAAGTTATTCTCAAAGAATTTGATGACCTCATCCTACAGGTCCTATACAACCCCTTCGTCATGGTTAGAGTGCGCTGATAGATTGCTGATAGATCGCTCGATGTCAAGTGAGCAGTGTGGTCATTGATATCATCCTCCACTACATCTGGCAGTGGCAGGGTCCCTGGCAACCCCTACCAACTCGTTCCACATACATGGTTTTTGTCTCTCCCGATTGTGACTCTGACTCTTGCTTCGCCTTTCCGAACTCTCTAGGCCTTCAGCAATCTCTTGCAGTTGATGTCTCTATTTGTTTTGTTCTCTAATACATTGGGATCTCCATATGGACCCCTCACCTACCTCTTTGGTGGTACTAGTATGTCATCAATCCTTGTTGGGACATAGGGGCATTAATTATGGGGGGTAAGACATTTTCTCGTATCCCTCTCTTCTTCTTCCCTACAACTCCTTTCTTCGTACTGCTGCAAGATTTGTTGTTGACGATGTTCCCGACTGGTTTCTTCCCTCTGCTCTTGGTGTTCAATGAGGTTACATGCGAGCAATCTAGGAAGGCTCCCCAGAAGATCAAACATGATAGAATTTAGTGTGAGTTCCTCACATACCATGCCCTCTGGGACCGCTCTCTCCCAAGCTTCCCTCTGCATGTATTGGGTGACAAAAATGTCCCGCAATTCCACCAAATTATTTGTCAATTGATCCTCCCTAGCTTTCGCCTGCTTGGGCTCTTCGTGTGTATCACCTCCAGTGACTATTAATTGTTGTTGATATGGTTGGCCCATTAGTGGTTAGCACCTACCACCATATTGATCTTCAGAATTCAAATCAACAACGGCACCAAAATTTGTACTCCCTATGGTGAATTATTCAAGTAAAGGAAAAGAAGCTTCAAGCACAATGCCCAATTTTAGATAAACTGTGTGGCTAATACTAGTCACACCAAGGGAGTAAAAGCTACATGACACCTTGCATCCAAGGTGTGTTAGATAACATGACCAATAATTAATTCTTATTGTTCATATTGTTAGACAGATCTGGTACCGAGAGAAAACTGAGAGGGGGGTGAATCAGTTTTCTATCAACAATCAGAACTATTGCAGATTAGTACCTTTATACCAGAGCACAAGGAGACCAACATAATGAAAGATAAAACATGAAAGGACAACACATACAACAACAATATTTTTGATGTGGAAAACCCGACAAAAGGGAAAAACCATGGTGGGAAACCCAACCCACAATCAGATAATACTTCTAGAGCAGTATGTGAAATAATTACAATGGGGATTGCACTTGCAATCAAGACAACCGCCTAGAACTCACTGCTCATCACAAAAGAGAAATTATGCTGACTTACAAAAGCATTGGACTACAATCCGAAAAGAATGAACTATGAAAATAGCATCTCCTAATTCTTGATACAATTCCAGTTAAGAACAATTGTCTGCCCCGCAACACTAAAAACCTTTTGTTGAATGATATATCATTGTGTGCACATAAACCTTCCTCTGATAATGCAGACATAACCATCGATACCATCCCATACCATTGATCTCATTGATATCAAAATTACATGAATAATTCACCTATAAATACATATCATCAACCTTATGATAAGGTCGGCTAAACCCTAAACCCATAATTACAAAAGTTATATCACACGATATCACCAGACCAATATTATGATTTACACTACATAGCAAGGACCTAAATCAAATTCCCAAACAAATATATCCATTGGAAATCACCCTGAGACCAATCTCCAACACATTTCACCAACCGATAGAAACCCTTAGCCCATTAACACAAAATATCTAACTAGATCCAAATAAGACCACCATATCAGCATGCTAGCCAATGTGAAGCCACCAAACAATTGGGACATGATCAATGTTTTTTTAGCCAATTATAACAATAACTAGACTTACAGTCTTAACTTAGGGATTGGCCATCCATTCTGAGTAGCTATCATTTCCATGACTGAGGTTCATTTACTTGTCAACACAAGGACGTATTACTTGAAATGGGCCTGCATTGTATACGCACTAAGTTCTAATAAGTGTCACTCTGTCCTACTGCAACAACTAAATCTATCTAAAATAAACAAGCAAAAACATGACAATTGAATTTCTATAGGAAATATTAACATTAACAGATGATTCTAACTAAATAACTGTTAACTAAGTTCAAAGCTAACAAACAGGGATCAGTCTGTATTTTTTGGCTAGAGGAATTGTAACAGGATCTGGTTCCAATGGTTGCAGGAACAGTCAATTGCTAGAACATCTACTACAGCAAAAGAAAACTTAATCTAACAATTACACAAGAGTAATCACCAAGTGGGCCCCCTTGGATGAGTGTATCTAGACTTCAAAATGATTATATATGCTCAGAATAACATAACCTTTATTCATTATTTCTAAAAGTCGATACAATGCATAAAATAAGAGAAATGCTTCAAATTCGGGAAAACGTTGTCTAACCTTTGTGAAGAGGTGCAAGTCTTTATTTATAAGAAATTTATAAAAAAATTTCAACTACTTATATCATGCCCATAAAATTAGGTGGAAACTTTTATTACAACAATAAGAAGAAGTCAATCCATAGAGAACGTGGGACTTTATTACCACGCAGTCAAGAATATAGCATGGCGGTTTTTTACTAGATTGTTACTTGCTGAAGACAGCCATAAATGAGTCTGGTACTACCTCACTATTCCTTTTCCACTTCACTCAAACACCATCTTCTCCACTGTCTTAAATTCTCAACCGCCTCGAAATGTCTCCAACTGCTTGCATGGCATGATTCTCCATCTGACTTAACTCAATCGCTTCTTCAGCAACTTATTTATTCCTGCATCAAAGGTTAAAACATACAAGCATATATATATCCATTTCCCATTAATCACAAGATTTATACATCCACGCATGATATTACCGTAATAATCCACATAGCTATAGGAATATTTAGTCAAAACAATACAGGGCTCAATGGGTTTAGCTATCATTCAAAATGCAAATAATCAAAACTTTGATATATCCTATGACCTTCACATTATCCCAATATGCAACTTAAAACACAAGAAAAACTTATCAATCATAGAAATAAAAAAGCTATTATTTTAGCTCATCATTTTCCCCTGAGCCTAATGTCTTGCTGGTCCTCTAGCAGGAGGAAAATTCCTTACTCAAGCAGTGACTTGAAAATAACCTATGGTACCCTCTCCCATGCCTCTTATAGCGAGGTTCCAATAAAATTCTTTCATCTTCTCCAACCTATGCAGTCTCATCATATTGTTTATCTATAGCTCTGCATCCCATCAGTGGCCACATAAGAAAAGGTGGCTGAAATATCAAAGGTAGCCAATTATTGCCTTTTGTCTCGCCCAAGCAGATATACTTTGGAGCTCTTTGTATGGCTGCATGATAGTTGGAAAATGAATGGGTTTCACCTTGCTTTAGATCCTCTAGAAGGTTGTTCCAACACTGAGCCAAACGTTTAACTGCAGTTTGATTCTCAATTCCAACCAAATTTTCATACTCCTGAAATACTTCCTCTCTCAATGGTAAAAATTGTCTTCTGATATCATGTCTATTCAACAGTTGTTGCCAGTCATAATACATTTGTCATGGCTTTTTAGCCTCAGCTCTCAATGGCAGTGGACAATCAAGTTCCAATTTCCTGTGCATTGTAGATTGTACTCCTATACTAATTTCATTCTGTATCCAATACATCAATGCCTTTAACTGAATATCACCAATATACAGTAGAGGATTCCATTCATTATCAGAAGAGACAACATAATTATGCAAATAAAACTCAAATAGAAAAATTTTAATGGTTGTAGGAGAGCTTTGGTAAGCACTATAAAACTCCTGATGAGTCTCCAAATAAGGACTTAGATCCCTAACAATGTGGTTAAGTTTGAAACACAAATATTGTCCCTTTAGATACAAAGAATAAACTCTTGGCGGATCCCTGCATTGCATTAACTCGAGAACTATGTTTGCTACAATATCTACTTTAGTTTGCAACCCAACAATTTGTTTATCCCTCTTTTCAATTTCCTTTTGTTGTTTGTCAATTATCCCCTATAGCCTACCTTTTTCTATTTCCCACTCTCTATAAAATGTAAGTGCAGTAGATAAGCTAGTGAGATATGAAGGGAGCCTATGAGAAGTTACTAGAGGGCTCAAAATCTTATCACTTGGTTTTGCAAATCAAGCTAAATTTGTCAGTCTTTCAACTTCCTGTCCTTCCTGTGGCTTGCTCTCTTTCTGACTCTCGTGCCCTAATTTTGATGTTTCAACATAAATAACCAAAACTCACACCTCCATTTTCCTGGGATCTCTACCTAACTTGATGACTTCTTCTTAATGGAAATTCTTATTTGGTTGTAGGAGGTTCTGCCACAAGAAAAATCTCCTTCATTTTTTGCTTTTTAGTTGCAGGAGGAACCTAGACTTCTTGAGGCCATTCAATGGTTTCTTCCTCTGCATCTCCTTTTTTTTTAACCTTCCTCTTATGAAATGCATCCCCACTTTGAGTTTGAGTGGAAGGCATATCAACACTTGGCTCAATTATTGTTCCTTTTGCACTAGACAAAGCTTCCTCGGTAATAGGAGGTTCGACTATCACAGAAACTCTAGAAGACAAGGCTTCTCCAATATTTTCTTCTTGAACTACAATTCCTTCTGTAGTAGGAACATTACCTTCTCCAAATTGCCTAATATCCTCAAATTAGCCCCATGACATTTGAGAGACATCCCTAAGAGACTGTTCTACTAATTTTTTTATTAATCCATGATGACTCACAAAGTAGGTACTACCCTTCTGCGTCTCTTTTGGACTGATATAAATGAGGTGATACAAAACATTTGGGATATTCAATCTTCGGCCATGCCTCAAATGACTCAATAATTTAAGTGAACAGACTGCAGATTAGAGTACTTACCATCACATGTCAAATACTTCATCACATGATATGCAACCTACGTCCATTATCCTAGAAGAGACGTCCTCTTAGTTCCTTCCTTGTCCATGCTAAGAGGTCCATCAGTTGGATGAGTGAAATCTTCCCTTGCACTTCTTGCATCCTTCGCCTCAGGAAATAATTCTCCATCTTGTGGAAACATGGTGACCTCTGCTATTCTCTACTCTATGGCTATAACCCATAAACCTTTCACAGAAGCTTCCCCTTCATTGAATGTACGCATAAATTCCTGCGCAATCTCCTCATTAAAATTTGTCAATTTCAAAATATAATCGATCCACCCATAAGTCCGAAAATAGGGTTCACATTGGTCATCCTGCAACAAGGCGTCATGAGTCACATGCTCATGGCGGATAGGCACACCTCCCATGGCTAACTTGACAGTGAAAAATTCCACTACATCAAAATGCAAAGTGTTGAGATATCCTACGAGATTTGAAAACTCATGCCCCGTAACCTTTTATTTATCCTTTAGTACTTATAATCAACTATGGTGGTAGGAAAGGTATACTTGATAAATCAATAATGAATAGTTAGTACTAAACCAATACTGAGAGGGGGGGGTGAATCAGTACTGATAAAAACACTTTTCCTTGAACTGGTTTGACTGAGAACCCTGCATATTGACTAGCAAGCAATAACACCGGTCTAAACCAGATTACTACCAGTTAAGCACAGTGAAAGACATAAACCAGTAACTCATCTTTCCACACAATCTAACATCTTATTTCCACTTCACTCATATACATACATTAGTAATTCTACAACATAAATGTAAAGACTTACTGGTTCAACATGCTTTACCGCTTAACAGAGAATAACAAAGCATCACACATAACACACATATTTTTCACATGGAAACCCAACTGGGAAAAACCATAGTGGGGATGAATAGCCATAAGCTATTCTTTGAACCCTTTTGAAGTCCACTCAGTTAGGAGCCTAGTCTGATTAAAGACTTTACAATAGGTTCTATTAGGAACTGATCTTGCTAGGGATCACCCGGTTAAGGGATGGCTAAAATACCCAGTTAAGGGTTAAACCCTGTTAAAGGTTACATTGTTAGAGGATTTTTAGAACTCAATGATTTTGAGTCACCCTGTTAAAGGATTTTACAGCAAGCCGGTTAAAGCTACCTCGTTAAGGGATTTTCCAACTATTGAAGTGGTTAGAGGTCAATAGGTATTACAATGATCTGGTAACAGTACTCAATGCCAATGTAGATCACTTTAGTTCCTTCCTTCTGCACTCACACTCTGCAAGTATCTATTCTCTTATCTGGTCTGGCAAGAATCACGTATCTTTGCACTTAAATACACACACAACATCAACCTTATAGGAAACGAATAGGTCGGTAGCATAAACCCTAAACCCTAAACATTTCGGTTGAGCAATTCAGTCGGTTCAATCCTGACCATTGAACACTTTGCATTGTATACAACGGTCTTGAACAAATCTCAAGACATTCTCCATCGTTCGTTCTTCACTGCTTCATGGAGGCAATAACCCATCACGCGTTCTCCACCATTTGCAGAGACTTCACACATTCCCAAAGTAGATAGGATCAATCTCCTTCATGCAATATCCTTCATGCACACAAGGCTGACGTGGCAACACGATCTGATCTCCATTACAATACTAACTCATTGCACGACGTCATTGGTTGAATCACACAAGCTTGAAACACTTCAACCAGAAACCCTGAAGCTGAGACTACCAACCGGTAGTCATAACCATATTAAACCTTGATAGAAAACATTTCATATACCGATTCACAAAATCATACCGGTTCTCTTGCCAGCCGGTTACTTACTTCAATATACCAGTTCACTCTTTAGCATATTGACATCAATGACAATATACAATATCATTATGTCAACATACTCTGCACATATGCCAACAATCTCCCCCTTTGGCATTGATGGCAATATACAAAGATATCTATGAGCTTCACATCTTCTCCCCCAATACTGTAGATATCTTCTTCACTTCACATCTTCTCCCCCTTTGACAACAATGCCAAAGTGAAGGCATAAGCATCTATGTTCTACTATGGTGCTCCCCCTAAGAAGTAGCATCCTTCAACACACGAATCCTAAGAAAAATATATGAATGTAAGTCCTGACTAATGTGGAGCACACACCTTTAGTTCACCTCTTGAAGGGGCAGCACCCCTAATTCACCTCTCAAATAGGTAAAGGTAGCCTTTGGTAGAGGCTTAGTGAACATGTCTGCTAACTGCTCCTTATTGTAAATATGTTGTAGTACAACTTCTTTGTTCTGAACCTTTTCCCATAAGAAATGATACTTAAGCTCATGCTTGGTTCTAGAATGTAAAACCAGATTCTTGGAGATGTTAATCGCACTTGTGTTGTCACAAAATATACTTACCGGTTCAGATATAGGAACTTTGAAGCCATTTAATACATGCTTCATCCATATTGTCTAGGTGCAGTTCATAAATGCTGCAACATACTCTGCTTTTGTTGTAGACTAAGAGATACAACTCTATTTCTTACTCATCCATGAGACTAGTCTTCCACCAAGAAAGAATGCACCACCGGTTGTGCTCTTCCGGTCATCAATATTACCAGCCCAGTCAACATATGTAAACACTTTCAGTTGAAATCATTATTGTATGGATACCATAATCCATAGTCAATAGTTCCCTTCAAGTATCTCAGAATTCGCTTGACTGCTACCAAGTAGGATTCTCTTGGGCTTTTTTGGAACCATGCAACAATGCCCACTACATGTGCAATGTTCGGTCTGCTATGTACTACATAATGCAATTTACCAATCATTAATCGATATTCCTTCTCATTTACCAACCCTAAGTTATCCTCTCTAGATAATTTACAACCGGTCACCATCGGTGTACCAACCGGTTTGTTGTCTTCCATGCCAAAGGTCTTCAACACCTCTTTGACATATTTGGACTGAGTGATAAAGATTCCATCTTTCATTTGTTGCATCTATAGTCCAATGAAGAACTTAATCTCCCCTATAAGTGACATCTCAAACTCCTTTTCATCTCATCTACAAAATCATGACTCATCTTGTCATCTCCTCCAAAGATTATGTCATCAATAAATACCTCACAGATCAGAATCTAATCTCCTTCTAACTTCAGGTAGATATTACTATCCTCACTTGTTCTCTCAAATCCAATCTTCACAAGATGGGAGTGCAAGCATTCATACCATGCTCTAGGTGCTTGCTTTAGTCCATACAAGGCCTTATGTAGAATACACACCATGTCACTATCTTCTGATAGCAAAAACCCATCTGGTTGCTCTATATACACCTCCTCTTCTAGTATTACATTCAGGAATGTAGACTTTACATCCATTTGATATACTTTGAATCCCTTGAATGTTGCATATGCAAGAAGCATACAAACTCCTCCCAATTTGGCTACTAGAGGAAAGGTTTCTCCATACTCTTCTCCTTCTTCTTGGGCATATCCTTTACACACCAATCTGGCTTTGTTTCTAGCCACTAAGCCATCTTCATTTAGCTTATTTCTAAAAACCCATTTGGTGCCAATGACATTTTTATGCTTCGGTCTGGGTACCAAAGACCATGTACCATTATTTTCTATCTGGTCAAGTTCCTCTTCCATTGCCTTGATCCAGTCTTCATCTTTATGTGCCTCTATGAATGTTTTAGGCTCAAATTCAGAGATCATGCAAGAGTTTTCTCTTATCTTTATTCTTGTAAGAATTCCTGCATCCTTGTCTCCTATGATCTTCTTTGGATCATGATTCAGCTTTACATACCTAGGAATGATCTTAGTTGTTTCCTCTTTCTTTTCTTCTTCATCCTCATCTTCATTAGCATCAGCATCCACCAGTGTAGGAGCATTATTACTAGTGCTTGGTTGTTTTGCAATTGGTTCCCAGAAGGTTACTATCGGTTCATCTCCTACTTGCTCATTGTCGGTTTCCTCAGATTTCTCAGAGGTTCCATCAATTCTAACATTGATGCTTTCAACAATTCTTTGAGTCCTATTGTTGAAACATTTGAGAGCTTTGCTCTTTGTCGAATATCCTAGGAATATTCCCTCATCACATTTAGCAACAAACTTGCTCTGATGTTCACTCCTCTTGATATAACATCTACTACCAAACACTATGAAGTAGCTTACCACTGGTGTCTTACCAGTCCAATACTCATAAGGTTTTTTGTCCTTACCCTTTTTGATGAGTACCCGGTTCATTGTGTGGACTGCAATACTCACCGCTTCTCTCCAAAAGGTGTGAGCAATCTTTCCTTGGATCAACATAGTTCTAGTTGCTTCAACCATAGTCCGGTTGTTTCTTTCTGCTAGGCCATTCTGCTGTGGAGTTTGGGGGGTAGACAGTTATCTCTTGATGCCATTTTCTTCATAGTATTGGTTGAATTCACCGGAAGTGAATTCTCCTCCTTGATCAATTCTTAAGCACTTAATCCTCTTACCGCTTTCTTTTTCTACAAGTGCTCTGAAGGATTTGAACTTTCCAAAAGCTTCAGATTTTTGCTTCAAGAATGTGACTCACATCATTCTTGAGAAATCATCAGTAAGAATCATAAAATACCTATCTCCCTACACACACCTAGTTTTCATAGGACCAAACAAATCAATATACACAAGATCAAGTAAATTGTCTACAGTGAAAGGTTTACCTTTGAAGGTTGAGGAAGACATTTTTCCGAGTTGACACTCTCTGCACAAAGGACTTTCCGGTTTGCTCAACATAGGAAATCCTCTAATTACCTTGATCTTACTGGCTTTCACAATATTGTCAAAGTTTACATGGCAGAGTCTCCTATGCCATATCCAACTATCCTCAAACTTAGCCATAAGACATGTACTGACGTTAGCATTTAGCTGAAATAGGTTACCTTTGGTCTGCATGCCAATAGCCATCAGTTCACCATTATTTCCCTTGATTTTGCACACTCCATTTCTGAATTCCAGAGTGAGTCTATTATCATTCAGTTGAGCAACACTCAAAAGGTTGTGCCTGAGACCTTCTACCCAATACACATTGTTAGCACTGCTTATTCCATTCAAAGAGATGGACCCTCTGCCTTTTAGCATATATGGTGCATCATTACCAAAACAAACCACACCACCATCATACTCTTCCATAGATAGAAACTTACTCCAGTCACCAGTCATATGGTGAGAACAGCTACTATCAATAATCCACTCATTGGAATTATCAAAGCGGGAGACAAGAGCCTTCTTGTCTAACACATCTTCCTTGACCACTACAAACACAATATGTTAGGAATCTCACAGATACTGAGAAGGGGGGTGAATCAGTATCTAACCGGTAATTAGAATTTCTCAACTTAAAACATGCAGAACATATTATAACAGTGTACTTGTATGTAAGAAATAATTTAATAAACAGAATTAAAAACATCCACATGAAAAGCACACCATGACACAAGGATTTAACAAGGAAAACTGGTGTGGGAAAAACCTCGGTGGGATTTGTGACCCACAATATCCACTTACTGGCCAATGAGAGAATATTACTTACAAAAGGGGGCCTGCACATGCAGGAAGGCCAATTGCCTAGAGCTCACTGCTCAATGGGAAATCTCACTGACTTACAATGTAGATTATACAAATCCAATAACATGAACTGCTTTACAATAGCATCTATAATGCTTGATACAGTACCGGTTTCTACTCTATTTTTTACATAAAACCTTTAACCTATATTTCTCATAATAGGTTTGCCTAATATCTCCCTTTTTTGCTTTCTTCACTTTCTTAATGTCTACAATGATCTCTTTTACATATAAGAGTCATTTTACAACTTGCCAAGTTGGCTTACAAGGTTTTTACAATAATAAACAAAATATAATAAAACAAAAAATCTTCTCGACCTCTGTGTCAGTGTGCTTCCTTTCTCCGTGTCGGTGCCAGTGTAGAGTGTGACCTGTTGATGCCAGTGAACTATCTTGCCGATGTAATGTCTTGCCGATGTAATGCCTTGTTGGTGTCATAGGATTGTAAGGTTGTCATCAATGACAAAACCTTCAATCACATATAATGTCTCATTGGAGTGTGTATATGCCAACAATCTCCCCCTTTGGCATTGATGGCAACACTCATGAGAAATTTCAAAAGTGTATCCAAAAATGTTACCAAAAATGTGTGCTCCCCCTGAGCATATGATTCCTATGATATTAAATTTTCTCATACCACTACTCCCCCTTTGGCATCAATGACAAAGGTTGTCAAGATGTCAGTAGAGTTTGTAGTTTCAACCTTGTAACTGGGTAGTTACAATTTGAAATAGATCCGCCAAAATCAAGTTTATACTCTCCATAAACTTTTTACTGTCTCTTATTGTTGTCTCTGTTCTTTTAACTGTACTGGTGAGGTGCTGCATATGCACTGCCAGTGTTTTCTGTCCCTGTATCAGTGCCTCAGATATTTCCTTCTGCAATGATGCTAGATAGTCCAATCTTGGACTCATTTTTAATCTCAGATGCTTTGCCTTATTCACTATTCTCTCCTTTTCTCTGTCTAATTTAAGTAGCTCTTCCTCAAAATTTGTTATCCTTTGCTCAAAAACTGATAATGTATCAGATGAGTTAACAAAATTATCACCAAGTTTATTGATTTCATCCTGTACCTTGCTTATTTTCTTATCTATGTCTATTGTCAAAAGGTTTTTCATGCAGGTGTCTTTGTACAGAGTTTTGTATTCCTTTAATAAGTTACACAGTTCTGGTAGAAGTGTGTCAAATTCCCTAGTACACTTCTTTATCTGATCTTCAAAGAATTTTTGCTTTTCAATTTCTACTTTGTCCTTCAATGTCTCTTCCTTTATTTTCTCAATGTCTACAATGATCTCTTTTATATATAAGAGTCATTTTACAACTTGCCAAGTTAGCTTACAAGGTTTTTACAATAATAAACAAAATATAATATAACAAAAAATCTTGTCGGCCTCTGTGTCGGTGTCGGTGCCAGTGTAGAGTGTGATCTGTTGATGCCGGTGAACTATCTTGCTGGTGTAATGTCTTGTCGGTGTAATGCCTTGTTGGTGCCATAGGATTGTAAGGTTGCCATCAATGACAAAACCTTCAATCACATACAATGTCTCATTGGAGTGTGCATAAGCCAACACAATATCTTCATTTTCTTCATCTTCTGATTCCTCATCAGTGACACCTTCATCAACTACTACAAAAAGGTTTCTTTGGTTTCTTCCTTTGAACTTCTTGAACCTCTCCAGTTTATCCTTGTTGTCACCATTAGGCTAGTTTACAGCAATGTGTCCTATCTAGTTACAAGAAAAGCATTTCAAAGGAAGCTTACCTCTGTATTTACCGGTTCCCTTGGGAAGTCTCTTGGCAAGAAGAGCTTCAAATTCCATCAGGATCTCCTCATCATCCATTTCTCTACTTTGTCTTGGTTCACCACTGGTACTAGCTTCTTTGCCTTTTCTAGATGGTGCAGTAGATCCTCTGAATGTTGATTCAGTCTTCTCAATACTGCCATCTAATTATTTAGCTCATAAGTTGTTAATATTACAATGATGGAGTCCAGGGATACCTTTGTCTTGTCTACAGACCTCAACTCCTGAATAGCAGCAACCCTTATTTCATAGACCGGTAATAAGGATCTCAAAACTTTGCTAACAATAGTGGAATCTTCTATTTTACCACCTACACTTTTGATATCTACAACAATAGTTTTGATTCCTATTCCATATTGTTGAACGGTCTCTCCTTCAACCATCTGCATGTCTTCAAACTTTCACCTAAGGCTTTCTTCCTTAGCTTGTTTCACATGCTCATCACTGCCATAGATATTCTCAAGGGATCCCATACTTCTTTGGGATTCTCTTTGTCCTGAACATCAATAAACTCAATGTCAGATAAATTGCTAATTAGGGCTTCCATGACTTGCCCATTCTCCTGAATCTCTCTCTTTTGATCATCGATGAGAGTATCGGTAGGGATAACATAAGCATTCTCAACATAGCTCCAATGTTGAGCACCCATGCTTCTCATGTATATCTTCATTCCATCCTTCCATATTTTAAAGTTGTCTCTATTGAACTTTGGACCTTCCCTCTTCATCATTAGAGTAGGATCTTTACCTCAAGCGGTTAAGCTTACAACACAGAGGACCTAGAGGAGGCTCTGATACCAATTGATGAATCAATGATGAACAGTTAGTACCAAACCGGTACTAAGAGAGGGGGTGAATCAGTATTGATAAAAACACTTTTCCTTGAACCGGTTTGACTAAGAACCCTGCACATTGACTGGCAAGCAATAACACCGATCTAAACCAGATTACTATCGGTTAAGCACAGTGAAAGACATAAGTCGGTAACTCAGCTTTCCACACAATCTAACATCTTATTTCCAATTCACCCATATACATACATTAGTAATACTACAACAGAAATGTAAAGACTTACTAGTTCAACATGCTTTACCGCTTAACAAAGAATAACAAAGCATCACACGAAAAAGCATCACACATAACACACATATTTTTCACATGGAAACCCAACTAGGAAAAACCACGGTGGGGATGAATACCCACAAGCTGTTCTTTGAACCCTTTTCAAGTCTAGTCTGTTAGGAGCCTAGTCTGGTTAAAGACTTTACAATAGGTTCTGTTAGGAACCGATCATGCTAGGGATCACCTAATTAAGGGATGGCTAAAATACCCAATGTAGTCACATAAATCTGTCCAATTTAATTAAATGAATATTTGTTATTTGTTTGATTAAAAATCCACTAAGCCATCAGTTAATTAAATTAATATTTAATTAATTCATCTTCAAACATTCTTCTATTAATTAAATAAATTATTCAATTTATTTTAATTTATTCATTAAACCAAAATCACAATCAATTAAAAGAATAAATATTATTTATTTTATTTAATCCCCTATTCCTCTTTTAAATAAATTAAATCAAACATTTATTTAAAATCATTTATCCCCCCACTTGCATTTTCCTACACATGCAACTTGCACACATTTATTGAAATAAATTAATTTTATTTTAATAAAATCCTATTTTTCCTCACCCACCAAATCCACTTGCATTCTTAAACCCCCTTCTAGATTCTTCTAAATCTTTCCTAATTAGCCTAATCCAGCCCCTAATTATTGTCACATTCTAAGCAACTTGGAGTCACTTCTCAAAGACCTCAAAGTCTTTGAAAAGCATTTAATGCTTTGTGTGTTCAACAATTTAACCTCCAAAGTCTTCCAAAACCACTAATGGCTCTTACATGACCATTTATGGTTATTTCAACTTGCACTCATGTGTCTCCTCAAGCATTTATTGCTTTGACCATGGTTATCCCTTTTGCCTTTGCACAAGATTTTATCCATTGGATAAAAGATTTATTCTTTGAATAAAGAATTTATTCATTCAACTAACCTTGACCTTAACTTCCAAGTTAACCTTCAAGTCATGTCAAGCATTTAATGCTTATTCCCTCTCCTCTCAACCTATCTCACATTGACACTTGTCATCCTGGGATTGGGTTGAAAGCCCTCACATGGATTGAATTTCATTCAATCCTAACCCTTGTTGAGATTACTCAATCTCAACCATCCATTGCTCCATTTTACCTATAAATAGAGCTCATTTCTTCATAATCCAAATCCTGAAAACTTGTATGCATTTAATCTATAGTAAATTTTAGAGAGCATTTTAGCATAATAAACTCATCTAATTGTCATTTTGGTTTAAAACAAATCATCTTAGTATCTATAGCATCTAGTATTAGCTTTTCATTCATATTTAGAGCAAATACTTTAATCTTGAATCTCCATAAGCATCCATAGTGCAAAAAGCTGCTAAGAGCTACACTATTTTGGAACTTGGAGAGGAGAGGAACAAGGAAGGAGAAACTACCAGCATGGTAGAGAGCATTTGGAGGAGCTTAGTTGCTTTTTGTAGATTCCTTAAGCTTTCTTTTTGCTTAGTAGTGTCTTTCTTGATATGCTTGCTTAGGATAGTTTTTAATTTATGATTTTCTAACATCTAACAATCGACTTCTTGTTGTTTCTTGTTCGGTGTTTGTTTATCCTAACCTTGTCCTTTTTGCAAAGCATCATTTGGTGAACCCGACGTGAATCCAAACACCTAAAAACAACCTTTTTTTTGACACAACTAACTTGTTTGAATGTTGAAATTGACACACGGGTCGCGCTTTAGTGCTTTTGATCGCGTTGTAGCGCTATTGCAACTTGACATTCTAGCACTATTGTTTTTACAATAGCGCTATTAAAAAAATAGCGCTATTGTACCAAGTTTGGCTCTATTGACCTTTATTCAACGCTTTTGTTATTGTTTTGGTGCCTTTGTGCTTGTTTTAGCGTTTTTTCATTTGTTGTCAAAATTTTACTTTTAGCACTCTTATGTCGGTATTAGCGCATTTGTGTTAAATAGTGCTTCTGTTCAAACACAGAGTGGCGCTATTGTAATAGAACGTTGTAAAAAAAAGACCCTGTAACCAAAAAATTGAAATTTGTTAGGCTTGTAGAAGCCCACCATAAATTTGGTTTTTCCTAACTGTTCGTTTCTTGTGTAGGTGTTTAAAACTAACCCTTTTTGGTGCTCTAAAAATTGAACACAACAAATTTACTTCCTTGCAAGTTAGGTTCATTTTATTTGGTGCTTAAAACAAGACAAGACAAATTTCTTTCTTGCATCAAACTAAAATTTACAATCCACACTTCAAATTTTGGTGCAAATAAAATTCACAATCAACTTGTTTCAATTATGCAAACGATTTACTTCAAGCAAACGTGCTTTTTATTAAGTTGACCAGTATTTTCTTTTCCTAGTTACTTAAACATATTGCCTTTGAAGTTAAAAAGAACATCATGGTTGTTGGAGCAACATCTTCAATTAGATAGAAAATCATTGCAATAAACAAGTTAAAAAGAACAAGTGCTCTTCGTGTTTGGCACGCTTGTGCAAAAAGTTGGTCGAGTGGTCCTACTTCTAACACACACTATCCTCTCCCTTGGCTTTCGTGGTCCTAGGTGCAAGAGAAAAGTGTTAGTAACACTCAAATTTTTATCTTTTTAAGAGAGGCCTGCCAAGAGACACATCACTCTTGGGAACAACCTTGTGCGGTAAATCCTTCGAACCGCTATAGAAATCAGGTGAGAGTGAAAGTTTTAGCCTTGGGTATAGCTGTTCCTACAGTGTAACTTGCTGAAAGGACAAATGGGCCCCACCACAAGTTACAAGGCTCTTAAGTGAGTCACTGCAGAATGAACTTATGTCCAAAGACATCAAAAATTACTAAACACCTTTAAGTAGTATCCCACCCATTCTATTGA
Source organism: Cryptomeria japonica (assembly GCF_030272615.1). Classification (NCBI taxonomy): domain Eukaryota; kingdom Viridiplantae; phylum Streptophyta; class Pinopsida; order Cupressales; family Cupressaceae; genus Cryptomeria; species Cryptomeria japonica. The sequence goes on along the minus strand of NC_081415.1, from coordinate 693,974,001 downwards.
TTGAGGATATCTGTGATATAATTTAGTGCAAGAGCATAGATGGTTTTTCTCCCAAGATACTCACCATACATATTTCCTTGAGTAGAAACATAGCTTTTTGAAAAGTCACTTGTGGCTTGATAAAAGTGGCAACTCCCCCATCATAGGGATCATCTATTTGTTATGCTCGTGCAAGACTTAGTATATCACATCCTTACCTACCATGGCATGATTCATAAGGTATGTAGTACCAAAGTCGAAGAAATATCAAGATGTGGGCTGAATTTATCGCAACCAACCATTTGACCTTAGGGATACAAAGTGTTTGAAGTGTTTTCATTTTAGTCAAGACCAAGTACAAATTGAGCCGACTTCAGGCTTTGGAAAGAAAAACACCTAAAATACATTTGAAGGAAAGGGTCATCACAAATTCAAAAGATTGGGTTGATCTAGACCCATACTCATTTGTGCCTCTAAAGGCAACATTCTTGTGTTTGTGTGCTTGCTTTGTTTTCTTGTCAAAGAAACATAATAAAATCCAAAAATCAAAACAAGTATTCATCCAACTAAACATTTTTCAAAACAACCAAAAATATCAAAAACAAAGTGCAACGACAAAGCATCAAAACTTTATGACCATTCTTCACATCTTGAGAAAGAAGAATCTTCATCAAAACATCAACTTGAAAAGAAGACCATTGAGCTCAAAGGCTTTGATCAAAAGGAGGAAATTCTTCTATCTAAATAGACAAATATTGTCTCTCATAGAGTTTTTCTACGTCACATGTGTCTCTCCCTTCAAGGCAAATCAAGCGAATTTGATCCAAAGTCATTGAACTGTAGAGCTTTTATGCAATATAGAGCTTTGAGTTATCACAAAAACCAAGGAGGCAAGATCAATCCCAACTTCTTCCCAGACATTTATATCACATACAATGTAGCTCGATAAATGCCACCAACGCTCAAAAGGGAAGAGGTAGAATTTGTTCCATTTGTGACACAAAGCTTTTATTGAAGTTAAAAACACTTCATCCATTATCTCATTCACACATCATCTCATTCATTTCCAACTCTCAAAACATTAAGAGGTTCTTATCCTAAGTTCTCTTTTGGATATTGCTTGAATCAAACACAACAAATCACTTTTAGATTGTTTCTACATCTAGGATAAGCTCATCCTAAGAGACATATCTACGCAGGTTAAAACTAGTTTATGAGTGAATCCTCTCATTACTAGATAGTTAAGTCTGTAACACATCTTAGATTTCTCTAAACCTTATCACATCAAACCTTATCAAAAACAACAAGCAATTCAAAGAAAGAATTTCGATCACATCTACCTTTAAGTGCTAGAGATCCACATGCAAAATAATTCACCAACCATCAATCTTTCATTTCATCAACAACTCATCATCATTTTCACCCAACTTCAACAAAAACTTGTAAACAAAATGGTTCATACCCTATCACAATCAAGGCAACGAGAAATAGAAATTGAAGAAGAAGAGGAGGAAAATATCAATGAATTTCAAGAAGCACTTGGAGGAAATGCTAATGACCGAAACCCAAGTACTCCTACTCCTACAAAAATAGAAAGGGCTCAGCACAAACCTCTCTTTAACAGACTTTTTGACGAAACACTCATGAGCAATGTGGATGCTCACTTTTTAAAGTTTGCTCAAGAAGGAGCCAAACTCCCCTCTGACTTTGATCTTGCACAACTAAGACAAGCATCAGAACGACAAAGTCACCATGAAGAAGAAAGAGGTAGAGATCCCATCAGATATAACATTCCTCGAGGCAACCCACCTCCTCCTCCTTCAAATGAAATAGAGATGTTAAGGCAACAAGTTGAAAATCCCACCCAACAACTTCGCAGTGGCATAAAAACTAATCAATTTTCACTCAATGACATTTGTCCCTATCTCTTTGATAGGAATCTTTATATGCCACCTTTTCCATGAGGGTTCGAAACACCTAAGTTCGAAAAGTATAGAGGAAAAGGAGATCTTCGTGATCATGTCAGAGAATTTCATTCAGCTTGCCTCAAAGTGGCATACAAAGATACGTACCTCATGCGCCTTTTTCCCCAAAGCTTGGGAGGAACAACCACATCATGGTTTTCTCGACTACCAGGTGGCATTAGGACCTTTGAAGAGCTAGTTCAGAAGTTCTTGGCACATTACTCACATAACATTGAACGTGATATCACCATGGCTGATCTATGTAACACTAAACAAAAACCAGGTGAACTATTCTCAGTCTTCCTGCAACGATGGTGTCAAATGTTTAGCAGACGTTCTCTTCAGTTGCCTGAACAAGAACTAGTGGAAATATTTATTTCCAACTTAAACGAAGAAATGGAATTTCACCTGGATGTCAAAGACACGGACTCTTTCAATGACATGATCACCAAAGGATTAAAATGTGAGCGGACTCTCATCAAGAAAGGACTTATCAAAATCTATAATGAACCAAAGGATGGTCCTCACCCATGCTTCAATAGTGACAAACCAAGCTTCTAGAACAAAAAGAAAAATGTCATCAACGACGGGGTTGTGGATGCAAGAACTATCAAAAGTGCACAACCTGTAGTTCGATTTGCAGGACATAATCCCCCACCTCAAACTAACACAGTTGCTCCTCCCAATCAAGGCTGCATCACATCTCATGATGAACCCAGACCTCATCACAAAAAAAAAAGCGAACATACACTCCCTTAGGGGAGCCCATTGAAACTGTGTTACGACAATTGGTTTCTCAAAATTTGGTAACCCTACCCAAAACATCAAACTATGAGCCTCAAGTCAAACCTGCATGGTGGAGGGATACTAAAGATTGTGATTTCCATCAAGGGAGAGGACACAAGACAAGAAATTGCCACAGATTAAAATATCTTATTCAAGATCTTATTGACCGAGGTGATTTCAAAATCGAAGGACATGACCCAAAAACAACAAGCAATGATCATCTGATGTTCAAAAATCCACTTCCATCACAAGATCAAATGGGTCCTTCCACTTCCAGGAGAGGCACTGATACCACTGATTATACGCAACCGCGTATAATTACATTGTAAATCACCTGTATGATGCCAGTGAAAAAATTGCAACTATAACCAAAAAAAATCCTAGCTCCACTTGTAATGTTGTTACACGTCGCAGCAAGATTACCATAAAAGAAGCTCCACAAGGAACCCCATCTATCCCAAAGCTGTATAACCTTGTGGAATAGTTAGACAAAATGCCTGCACTAATATCTATCTTAGAGCTATTGCGCCTATCTCCATCTCATAAAACCATCTTGGATCAAGCTCTCTAAGAGGCGTCAGTCCCTGCAAACCTAAACACAGATCAATTCCAAGCCATGGTTGGAAGTCTAAATTCATCACCTTGTCTCACTTTTTCCGAAAGTGATAGCTCTTCCTTCCAGCAACCTCATAACGCTTCCCTACACATTGAAGGATTTATCAACCAGCATAGGATCGAGCAAGTCTTGATCGATAGTGGGGTCGGCCTGAATATTTGTACACTGCAGCTGGTCATAGCTTTGGGATATGCAATAGAATCAGTGGATCCTCACAAGAACATCACAATCAAAGCTTATGATGATGCATAGCATTCATCCAAAGGAGTTGTGGTACTACCTATCCGAGTGGGCCCTGTGGTGAAGCATATCATCTGTCAAGTTCTGGACCTTCCTTTGCCATACAATCTATTATTAGGAAGACCTTGGATACATGCCATGCAAGCCGTTCCATCCACCTACCATCAGTGTATCAAGTTCCCACATAACGGTGTAGAGATCACAATCCTGGGCGATGCAAACCCCTTTTCATATTGTCATAATATCAGTCATCAACCAGAGATTACCATTCCTAACAATAGAAAAGCCATCTCCTCCACCTCATACATAAGTCTAGCCTCTCTTGCCAGTTCAAACACCACTATACCCAAACAAGAAAATCTTAAGATGAAAATAGTAGAGGAAGGTGCTAGGGAATACAATTTGAGTCAACTCTTTTGTGTGGGACAAATGCCCACTTCTCCTAGAACACATGGAAAACCTCAACAGTTACTTCAAACACCACTGATCATGCTAGCATGTGCTTTGATGCCTTTCATCCTTGGGAAGAGATAAGAAGAAGAAACTAGAGATGAGGACTTGGCGGAATGGATCTATAGGGATTCCATCACCACCGATATACCACAAGCTACACTTCCCACGGATCAGTATGGCAAAGGTCTCCTCATTATGCAAAGAATGGTTTATGATAGTCAGAGTGCTTTGGAACCTTGCAAACAAGGAAGACATGAACCACTACTGCCGAAATTAAATCCCAAGGATAATACAGGCCTAGGCTTTCAAAAGGAGATCTTTCCTAAGCTCAAATTCAAAGGAAAACCCAACAAACCACTATATCAGCCTACTACAAAGAGGACACCTTTTATTATAAAAGCAGCATCAAACACCATCGCAATTCCCCCACTGAGGCTCAAAATACCAACACAACCATCTACAACACCCATCATCCCACTCATCAAACCAGTGATCCCATCAACAACATCAATAACATCAATAGCACCATTAGCAGCAACAACTATATCAGAACCCGCAGCAGTATCTACAACATCAGTACTTCCAGTAGAAGCAGTAGAGTCAATGTTACCGATACTCCCCGTATCAGATTCATTGATCCCCATCATCCTTCCTACAACTCCGATCATTTCATCTACAAAGGTACATCAACCAATCACACCTGCAGTGTTTAACACAAAGGACATCTGAGTATGGTATAGTAATCAGATACTGGAAAGTGATTCAGAGACCAACTCACATGAATAGGAATTTGATTCCATCCAGCTTAATACTTCAGATGAGGAAGACACATCACTACCTCCACCTTGCAAAGACATCCCTATTTACAGAGAAGCATAGATAAAGACCTCTTGGGTTCCTGAGCTGGACACATCTTCCACAGACCCTACCTCACATCCTATGCCTGAGTCTGATAGGGAGAGTACCATCAATAACCTTCACCACACCGTCTTAACCCTCACTGACACATCTAACAAACTTAACCTAATCGATGAAGTAATGCCCATTATCCATCCTGAACTCATCGAATGGAACCAACCTAATCCCCCATGTCTTGACCTTTTCTCCAACGATGAGGCAATCATTGACTTTTTGGAACTACGGGATAACATACCAAGCGGGGATCACAAAGCTAGATTTGCCATTGAAATTAACAGCGCAACATACTTTGGGGTGGATGCCAAACCTTTTAGCTACAAAAATATAACAATAAAACATGGATCTTCCAGTGAAAACCACATCGTGGCACTGTTTGATTCAACAAAAGTAAAAAGAAAGAGTGTATCCAGCGGTGAAAACCTCTCTGAGGTTCCTGAGGATGAAAGGTTTGACATCCTTCCCTGTAGCACACAACGGGAATGATCAATGATTCTTATCAAGGAAACAAAAGAATACAACGTGGGGACTCCTAAAATTCCTCACCACATACATCTGGCATCTCTTCTAACTTCAGAGGAACAACCTAAGTTTGTAGAGTTCTTCCAGAAGTGTCAAATCAATTTTGCATGGTCATATGCAGACATGCCTAGTCTTGATCCAAATTTAGTCATGCATCACCTCACAGTAGCAGAAGGAGCCAAACTTGTCAAGCAGAAGCTTCGCAAGATGCATCCTCAAATTGCAGTATTAGTCAAAGTAGAACTTAAGAAACTCCTAGATGTTGGTTTCATTAGACCAATTGATTATGAAGATTGGATATCCAATATTGTGCCTGTCGGCAAGCCAAATGGGGGCATCCGTATTTGCACTGACTTCAAAGATCTGAATAAGGCATGTCCTAAGGATGACTTCCCCCTACCAAACATCAACATCATAGTGGACCTAACAGTAGGACATGCCATGCTTTCACTCATGGATGGCTTTTCAGGATACAATCAGATAAAGATCGCACCAGAGGATCAACATAAGACAGCCTTCACATGTCCATGGGGAACATACTGCTGGAATGTAATGCAGGAGTCACCTATCAACAAGCAATGACCACCATCTTCCATGACATGATGCATACTATGATGGAAGATTATGTTGATGACTTACTAGCAAAATCACTCACCAGAGAAGGTCATCTAGACATATTAGATAAAATATTTGATAGACTGGAACAATATCATGTTCAACTCAACCCAAAGAAATGTGTCTTTGGAGTAACCTCAGGGAAACTTCTTGGATACATTGCCTCCAGCAAAGGTCAAAGCAATCATGGGCATGCCACCTCCAAAGAACATCGGTCAGCTTAGGACATTAAAAGGATGGCTACAATCCATCTGAAGATTCATTGCAAAACTAGCAGATAAGTGTCACCCCTTTACACATCTGCTACACAAAAACATCCGCTTTCAATGGGATGACAGATGCCAGCAAGCATTCCAGATGCTTAAAGACTATCTCATGAGTACACCATTGCTGATCCCACCAGATCCAAGCAGACCGTTACTACTCTATATCTCAGCAACAAGTACAGCATTGGGTGTACTATTGGCACAACATAATGCAGAAAGGAAAGAGTGTGTTGTTTACTACATCTCTCGCACACTGGTTGGCTATGAACTCAATTACACCCCTGTTGAGCGAGCTTGCCTAGCAGTAATCTTGGCAGCCACTAAACTCAGGCACTATCTGTTAACACACAAGGTACAGCTCATTGCAAAGATTGATCCACTCAAATACTTACTCAGCAAAGCAGCATTGACAGGCCACTTGGCCAAATGGGTGATGATTCTTAGTGAATTTGACATCGAGTATGTGGACCATAAAGCTATCAAAGGTCAAGATATTGCAGATCATTTGGCCGAGGAACCACTCATAGGTGATCATCATCTCATTTCCAATTTTCTAGATGAAGAGATATTCATGATCACAACAACACAACCATGGAAACTATACTTTGATGGTTCGTACACTAGGCATGGCTTGGGGGAAAGCATTTTGTTTATCACACCTCAGGGTGACAGCATCCTGAAGTCTTACAGGCTCACATTTCCATGCACAAATAACATAGCAGAGTATGAGGCCTTGATCATAGGACTCAGGCTAGCCATACAATGGAAGTTACAAGAACTACAAGTCTATGGCGACTCCCAACTGGTCATTCAACAAGCAATAGATGAATATCAGACCAAGCATGACAAACTCATGCCATACAAACAAATGGTGGACAAATTAAAGGCATCATTTACTACTATCACCTTTGAGCAGATACCAAGAGATTAGAATTGAGTTGCTGACGTTATGGCTACTATTGCATCTCTCCTAGATCTTCCACAGAATTCAACACGCTACGAGTTCTTGGTAGAATAGCTTTGGATCCTTGCTTATGATATCCCTGAATCTGAGATGATATGTCACCTTATCGGTTCTGAATCCCCATGGTACGGTGAGTTCTACACCTACCTCCACGATCACACCCTTCCTCCCAACCAATCGAATAACCAACGTAAAACCTTCATTCGCCAAACTGCTCGATATACCATTATTGCTGAAACCCTATACCGACGTAGTCTTGATGGTACTCTCCTTCGATGTTTGGAACAGGATGAGATAACAAAGGCCTTGGAAGAGGTACATGAAGGAATTTGTGGAACTCATGCAAGCGGTATGTCACTAGCAAAGAAACTCCTGCGCACTGGATACTATTGGCCATCAATGGAAAAAGACTCCTACTACTTTGTTAGAAAGTGCAAGAAATGCCAAGTTCATGGAGACCTAATACATGCACCAGCACAGGAATTGCAACCAATCACAACACCATGGCCTTTTTGTCAATGGGGCCTTGACCTTGTGGGTAAAATCCATCCATCTTCATCCAATGGTCACAAATTCATTATTACCGTCACTGAATACTTCACAAAGTGGATTGAAGTTGTTCCACTTACCCAAGTTACCAGCAAGAAGATCCCCTCATTCATCCTCAATTACATCATCTGTCGGTATGGTGTACCCATGTCCATCATCACAGATAACAATCTTCCTTTCAAAAATTTGGATGTCCATGAACTCTGTGAGAAATTTCACATCCAACACCACTTTTCCACTCCCTATTACCCACAAGGCAATGGTCAGGCCGAAGCATCAAATAAAAACATATTGAGGATCCTAAAGAAGACAGTCAATGATGTCGGTCATGATTGGCATGTTCAATTGAATCCAGCACTATGGGCATATCGAACTAGAATTTGAACCCCTATAGGCGCAACTCCCTACTCATTGGTCTATGGTGTAGAAGCTATTTTACCTATTAAGGTTGAGATACCATCACTACAGGTTTCCTTGCACAATCTCATCAATGATGAAGCATATAGAGTATCCCATCTCCAAGACTTAGAGCTACTTGATGAGAAATGACAAGTTGCATACAATCACCTCAAAGCCTATCAGTAGCACATGAGAAGAAGCTATAATCATTGAGTTAGACCTCGTACATTCGAGGTAGGTGATCTTGTCCTTCAAGAAAATCCTTGTAACCAACCCAACCAAGAACATCAAGGAAAGTTTGAATCAAATTGGCTAGGTCCATATGTTGTCACTACTGTATTTGGGTCCGGGGCATATCAGTTGGCTACTTCAGAAGGAGAACCACTAGCAGATCCGATCAATAGCATGCACCTCAAACAATTTTATACATAAGCTACCCAAAGCATCAAGCTCCAATATATACTCGCAAAAATACCAAAAACATCAAAATAGTAAAGAAAAAATCATGCATCCAAACGGTGAACAACCACTCTGGTGGCACCTTGGGTAAGTACGATGGTGAAAACCTGGCAAACAGGTGCCACTCATAAAAGCTATGGCTCCATTATCTTTCAGACTTGTTGCGATCACATTCATTACATACACACATCCATCCACCCAAACCATGGCTTATTATTGATCTGCAATCATGAGATAGTACTTCATGCGTCTTGCATCCCGCTTTTTCATAGTCATGTCTAAATTGGGGGCAATGCCCTTAACCTATTGATGGAAGTGGATTCTACATTGTTTTGTGATTCATTAAGTTCTTCATTCAAAACTATCTCACAAAATACCAAAAACATTCCAAAATTGTCTCACAAAATCCAAAAACATTGCAAAACTATCTCACAAAATCCAAAAAAATCAGAAAACATCGAAAATCAAACAACAAAAACATGGCAACACATTGAACATACTCATCCAAGCAGATACCAAACAAGCATTAAAAAATACTCGCACGATGATCACTTCTCCAAAGTGACCAAACAATCAACATCAACACTCAAACTGTCTTCAACAAGGATGCGTCCTTCCTTACCAAAACAAAGACAAAATGACGTTTTCTTTGACAAGAAAATTCTGTTTAAAGCTATCAAGTACTTGGTTGATTGGTGAGTTATTCATTTGTTTATTCATATCAATTCTTATAGCATTGTTTGTGTATCTTCTGCGCATTATTCTGATGAAGTTCTGGGGCATGTACTAATGGTGTCTACGTGGGAAGTTCACTAAGCTACATGATCTTATGCAAAATGCAGTCATAGATCACTACGGCTTGCTGACTACAGTGTATACCTCGACCATATGAGCATGAACCATTACCAAGGATCCATATTCTTTATTCTTTATGTATATACTATTTTGTTTCCACGAACAATGCTCCTTATTTGGTTCCTCCTCATCCAATTTGGATAAAGGTTTTTGTCTCTTATTAAGGTGTGAACTTGTCTCAGGATATGATCAGCCCAAGATCAAGGAGGACGATCCAAGCCATGCATGAATGGAGATGATCCTTGTCTAATCTGCAAGCAATACTCTGGTCAACTTGACCCATTATATCAAGTTGCTTGTATTAACTTGCTATATCAAAATTCATGTAAGAAATACTCTGGTCATCTTGAATCATTATGTCAAGTTGCTTGTATTTTCTTACAATATTTTAAAAGCTCGATGATGAAAAATAAAGTACTATGGATCGTCATTCCATTTCATCTGTATATATTGCATTCCATTGCATTCCATCCATCCATACATTCATAATAGATGCATATCATGCATACATAGTAATGACAATGCATACTCTATTTTCCTTTTTTTCCATAGGAATGAGTCATAGGTCCTCCATTTCTTCTATCTAACATCGAATCCCCCCTCACCCTCCCCATCTTGATAATCAATGTCACATACCCTACATCATTTCCCATCAACCCAATCAAGCCAGTTACTCTATCGACATAGGCACATCGACTCACGCACACCTAGACTATCAACAGATATTCTGATCAAGTATCTTCGGGTCTCAACAAGTAATCGATCATGGTAATCCTAGACTACATCAGGCATTTATCACAATTACCTAGTCTCAACGGGGCTACTATGATTCACCACAACCATCCATCCCACGCACACACTATCAATTGATCAACCAATCAAACACAATCCAACGAACAATTACATCAATTGTCTAAGTCTCAACAAGTATTTTGCTTCATATACCTTGAATTCATCGGACAATTACATCAATTGTCTAAGTCACCATCAGGTCACTTTGATTCACTTACTTAGACTTTATCCTGTCCAAGCGACCAACTGACATCAACTATCATGCTTTGACTCGACCGAGGCAATTAAACCAATTGCACTTGATTGTCCAACCAATTTTGATCAATTGTATAGCATCACTCGAAAGCACAACACCACATTTGCGTAGTATCTCCTGCATAACCTAAGGGTAGTCACTGGCTTGATATTTCTCCGTATTCACTCTGTTTTCTTCCATTCTTTCACCGTTATTGCTAATTCTTCTCTTCTACCACCCTGCCAATTTTCATTCTTTTTCGCGAGATCGCCCGATTTTTCAAAAAAAATCGGCCCATCTCTCGAGGGGGCATACCACCCATTAAATTAACATTTTATGGGGCATTTCTTCACACCTATTTTTCTTTCTTTGAAACGACGCTATAAACTACACCGTCTCAAAGAGGGGCAAATGTAGTCACATAAATCTATCCAATTTAATTAAATGAATATTTGCTATTTATTTGATTTAAAAACCACTAAGCCATCAGTTAATTAAATTAATATTTAATTAATTCATCTTCAAACATTCTTCTATTAATTAAATAAATTATTCAATTTATTTTAATTCATTCATTAAACCAAAATCACAGATCAATTAAAAGAATAAATATTATTTGTAGACGTCTAAAAATGGTCAATGCTTGCGGAATCATACTTTAACATTTGTGCATTGCCATATTTTAGGGTTCTTGCGTTGCATTAACATTTCTTCTATGTTGCGCACTTGGTCTTTATCATTTGCGAGCATCGAGTCCTTCTTCTGCATTCCTCATTTTTATCGCTTTCAAATTAGGTCTTGTCAATAACAATCTTCAGTCATGAATTTGATCGATCTTTGTCCTTGTCAATCTTGTCATTTTGTGATCGATTTGTTATCAATCCTTGTCCTTGCCAATTTTGTCATTTTGCAATGGATTCATCATTGATCCTTGTTTTCTTCAATCATATCAATTGGTGCTTATCAATTTGATCTCCTTGTCAATCTTGGTCAATTTGTCATTGATTTTTGTCCACCAATTTTAATCATTTATCAACATTGGTCCTTTGTTAGTCAGAATCATGATTGACCCTACATCAATTATCTTTTGTCAAGACCTAATTGTCGTCCTTGCAATTCTAATTCATCTTCTAGGGTTTTATGATTTATTCATTTAATCTTGTTTGTCATTTTCCCTCTAGGTTAAATAATTTATTTATTTATCCTAAGTCTTCTTGTCACAATTAAATATTTATTTAATTGGCTAACTAATTCCTCCTATCTTTGTGAATTAATTAATGAATGAAAAATTGTTAATTGATTCACTTAATTCCTAATTTCCTCATTTTCTAATTTTCCTAATTCCTAATTTCCTCATTTTCTAATTTCCTAATTTCTAATTCATCTAATTTTCAATTTTCTCCTATATTTCTCCTAATTTCATGGGAATGACATAGCAAATTTGTCATAATTTGTCATAATTGACAATCAATCAATTTTGACATAGCAATTTGTCATAATTATCAATCAATCAATCTTGCATAGAAAGTGTCAATTTGTCATAATTTGTCATAATTTGTCATAATTGTCATTCTTGATTTGAAATTTCTTTTCAAATCTCTTCATGCTAATCTTGTCTTTTCTCCAATTTGTCTATAAATTGGATGAATTTCTTCAATCAAAGTCCCTGGTCGAATCAATCACGCTTCTAGTATTCTTGCACTATCGTCTTGTATACTTGCTTTCACATCATGCTTATGCACTAGTAGGTGAGATCCACAACAAAGCTATTTGAAGGAGAAAGAAGGACAATGGAGCCACATGAAGGAGACATTCAAGTTTGCAATGGTTTGCGTTTGAATTGATGTCTTGTTTTCATGTCTTTATTGAGTGTTTTTAGGATTGGTCATTGCAATTGAGTTTTTGTGATTGAACTAGGCTATTGTTTATGTTGCTTTGATGATTTCCACATTTCCTATCTACATTATTTATTTCATTTAATCCCCTATTCATCTTTTAAATAAATTAAATCAAACATTTATTTAAAATCATTTATCCCCCCACTTGCATTTTCCTACATATGCAACTTGCACACATTTATTGAAATAAATTAATTTTATTTTAATTAAATCCTATTTTTCCTCACCCACCAAATCCACTTGCACTCCTAAACCCCCTTCTAGATTCTTCTAAACCCTTCCTCATTAGCCTAATCCATCCATATGCAACTTGCATTTATCCCCCCACTTGCATTTTCCTACATATGCAAGTCGCACACATTTATTGAAATAAATTTATTTTATTTTAATTAATTCCTATTTTTCCTCACCCACCAAATCCACTTCCATTCCTAAACCCCCTTCTAGATTCTTCTAAACCCTTCCTCATTAGCCTAATCCATTCCCTAATTATTGTCACATTCCTAAGCAACTTGGAGTCACTTCTCAAAGACCTTAAAGTCTTTGAAAAGCATTTAATGCTTTGTGTGTTCAACAATTTAACCTCCAAAGTCTTCCAAAACCACTAATGGCTCTTACATGACCATTTATGGCTCTTACATAACCATTTATGGTTATTTCAACTTGCACTCATATGTCTCCTAAAGCATTTATTGCTTTGACCATGGTTATCCCTTTTGCCTTTGCACAAGAGTTTATCCATTGGATAAAATCTTTATTCTTTGAATAAAGAATTTATTCATACAACTAACCTTGACTTTAACTTCCAAGTTAACCTTCAGCTCATGTCTGTTAGGCCCAATATAGAAAGCTAATGTACTGAGAGGGGAGGGGTGAATCAATACTCCAAAACTTTTCTTTTGTAATAACCTTACTGTTATGCATAAACAGAATAGTGCAGTAACATAAAATAAAACTATAATCAACAGATAACAATCATACATGATTCACTCTATAACACATATATTTTGGTCACGCAGAAACTCTTAGTTAGAGAGAAAAACTGTGGTGGGGATGGCACCCACAAATTCACTACTGCAATAATAAAGAATGCTCAGTTAGAGCTACATTTAGCTATTTCTGATAGCTTACCCTATTAGGAGTATTAAGATCAGTTAGATCTACCTTATTAAAGGATTTTTACAACACTATATAAGTGTAGCACCTGGTTAAAGGATTTACAATTTATAGACTTGGTTAGAGTCTTTTACCCTGTTAAAGGTTTCTCTTACAACTTCAAAATTTCAATATAATCATTACAAATATCTGCAACTTTACATCTAAAATGTTAAAGCAGATTCTATGTGCTCTGAATAAGATTACCTAGCTTGTAGCTTACCTCGGTAACCCATAATGAAACTCGGTAAACCCTTCTGCTTACTCTGTTCTTCGACTGTTCACTAATAACCTTCTCAGTGACCTCTTTGTGTCTATGTAACAGTCTTCCTTCATGCATACACACTTCTATCTCATTGTATCTCTTATCACATCATATCATGTCATATGTCTAACCCTAGAATTATGTTGTATATATAGATCTCTTATAGCGGTGATCTGATTCATTGCTTTGATCTTACAAAAAGATTCTTCAAATGAATAACTAAACAAAATATCTCATAGGTTAGATTGGCCTTGTAATCATACACAATCTCATAGTGCAATTTCCAATGCAAAAATGGTTAGATGTGCCTCGATCTTGTAACACGTTTTCATGTGTATGTCCAGGTTCAATGTATCTAGTAAAACATTTCACTTGGTGAATATCAACTCGATGAGTTAACTTTACCACTCGGTAGCCATGAACCTTTACTCGGTAAACAGCTCGATGAGTATTGTGTTCTATGACTGCTTTCTTCAGTAACTGACTAGACTGTTCATACTGACTTCTCTGTGTGTACCGACTGCATGATTCGGTAATACTAACCGACTAGAATATAGTATGACTTTGGATATGAAACTAATGGCAATTTGATAAGTAGTAACAATCTCCCCTTTTGACATTAGTTGAGATGTTTGACAAAAACTACTTACAAAGTCATAACTCAAAAAACTATATACTTGACAAAATGACTATACTTGACAATATGTACAATAGTCAATAGTATATGCAGATATACTCCCCTTATCATTATCCTGTACATAACTTTGAATTTTGCATGTTCGATTTTGTTCTGTACTTGTGTGCTATGAATGCTCTGTATATTCTGCTCAGTATACTCCACTTGTATACAATACTCAAAATTGTGTTATCAAAACTATACTACTCTCCAAATGTAGAATTGCGCCCCCTTTGTTGGGCTTTCCTCTGTGTAGTAACATAATATTACTCCCCTTTTTTGACAAACATTAAAAAATTAATTTGCATCCGGAGGCGGTAACTGATCAAAAATAGTCTTATACTTGGTCCAGGCGTCACTGAGGGCAACTGAGAGTGAGTCCTTGAGACTTTCCATTAATGAGTTTTGTGCTTGAATATCAGATAAGAGTGATATCAAGCCATCAAGAGTGCTTCCCTCTTGGGTAGTTGATAAGCTTGTAGCTCGGTTGAGCTGCTCTTGGACTGATGAGAGATGAAGAAGGAATAGTGTTTGAAGGGTCATTATATCCATCCTAGTTTTATGCTCTTCATTCCTTAGTTCTAACTGTTGAGCCATGAGCTGTTGTAGCTTTTTGTAAAAATTCTGAACTGAATTAGGCTCAGTGGTCAACTTGGATGAGAGATCGATGATCTCTTTCTCAATTGCATCAGTTTTTTTTTTTATGTCTTTAATAAATAAAGAAAATGTACACAATTTCTGGAATAAATAAAGAATGTGCTTGAGTTGAGGGGACAACTCAGCAATGAATTTGACAAGTTTTACCTTGCCAATAGCAATTGATTTTTGGACTTCCTCTATCATTTTTGCTATGAGCTCTTTATCCTTGAGCTTGCTTAGGTATTCGGATGCATCAACTCCAAATGTTTCAATCTAATTGAGTTCATCCAACTGAATATGGATGGTTGCATCGGTTGACACTGTTGCTGATGGTAGCATTTCTGTGAGCAGTGTCCTAACCTTCTGAAGTGCCTTATTCTTTTTCTATATTGCCAGTTGTTTCTCTTGTTCGGCCTTTGCTTTGCATAGTTCACCGAATTCAGTGAGTGCTTGCCCTTTTAATTTGGAGATGTTGACATTGGGCAACACGATCAGTTTAGATAAGTCAAATTTAAAACCATGCTTTCTCACCTTCTTCTCTTTTCCTTTTGTCTGGGGCACTAAGACAAGTGCTTGTGAGGCTTGCTGTCCCTCGGTAGGTTGCTCGGTAGATGCAACACTTTGCACTATTCCTGTAGCAGTTGCAATGTCTTTGAATGGCTCGGTGATAGGGGTCTCTGCTGTAATATTTGTTGTGCTTGCCTGTGCTTGAGACAATTGATCTTTTGTTGTGTCTGCTGCAGCTTCAGACTTATTACTTGTATCTTCTGTAGCTTCAAATTTGTTACCTTCAATAACTTGTTTGGTGTCCTTGGGAGCTTCAGTTGGGACTGTTGGCTTCACTGGTGGATAAGGCTAAACTTGTTCTAAGACTGATTCACTAGACACAAGTTTTGCATAAGTGGTGCCTTCAATCATTTCTTGCTCTGGTGCGGCTTCATCCATTACATCTTCATCAATTTGTATTGTGTCAACCGGGTCTGGACCTTGCTCGGTGACATCTAGATCTTGCTCAGTGACATCAACAATTTCAATTTGAGATTGTTCACTGAAATCCTTTTGTTTGAAGATCTCCTGCCACTTGGCCTTAGTCTCATTCTCCACATCAATATATATCCCATTCATCAATTTTAAGGCTCTCTGTTTCACAAGAAATTTTGAATTGTATGTGGACAAATGCTCCTTGATTTCAGCTACGAACATGTCAGGAAATAAATGGACAAGACTTCTTTCTCTTATTTGTCTCTTTGAATCCATTGCATATTTCCATCTGTTATCAATATGTGAGTAGAGTTCACTCGGAAGTGACTTTGCTAGTTCTAATTATGCTAACCGAAACTTCAGAAGTGTACATATGACAACTTCTTCAATCTGTCATTTCTCATCATTGTTCCTAGACTCATACTTAACATATCTGAATCCTACAAATCCACCATATTCCTTAAGATTGGCACAAAAGTTTTCAACACTGTGAATGTTTGCCTTTTTGCTCTTCACAATCTGGAATTTGTTAGCATCATCAGACTCTGTATCACTCGACTCTTTTGCCAAAATGAGTCTCCGAGTAGATTTCTTATAAGTCTTTGTTACCTTAGGAATGGCAATAATCTTTTGTTTCTTGCTCGGTGATGCAGCTGATGCTCTGGTGTTGGGTCTCTTTGTTGGTGGAGTCGGCAGGACCTTTGTTATGTCTTGTTTCTTTCTTTTTAGAACTTTTCCCTTTGGCAACTCTGTGCTCAATGTTATTGCAGCCTCCTATGCTTCTGATTCTTCCTTGGTAATGGCAAGATTGCCTTTGACAGGTGTAGATGAGGATTCTTCTTTCAATTTCTTAGATAAATCTTTTATCATCTTTGTAGCTTTCCTTGTAGCCTTAGAAACTACAATGCTCATTTTTACTTTCTCCTTCACCTCTTCATAGGTTCCATGCCTTAGTTCAGTTGCCTGCCTTGGCAATGATAGGTAGGCATCAATTTGTTGCTGTGTGATATCATAATCAATTTCATAACCCATTGGTTGCAATGACTGAATCCTCGGTTCAATGGCATTTACATAGAAATAATAAGTGTCGACTTCAAAACATATATTGTCCTTGTATTTTTCGACCAGCTGTGGTGGGATCCTGTACCTGTTGTGCATTTTCTCTTGGAATTCACTAAAGTAATCATCCATGACATCATTAAAGTCATCTCCTAACTTCTTGATGTAATCATTGATCTGATGGGTGATAGGTTGGTGTAGCTCCCATACTACTTTACCGAAAGAGGGAAAGAATTTTTCAAAATAGAAAAACATACAAACAAGTAGTGAACCGAACTTGAGTGTGTTTGCCGAGTTGTTCTTCTTCGGCTTCCTTATTGTGTTCAAGTTCTCAAATAAGCTCTTTAGTAGCACTTCACATAAGTCTACTTTAATTCCCTTCTTTACTATTTTGTAGGCCAGGTCCACTGCAGCACATGGTACACTGTTTTCCCTTGCAGATTGGAAGAAACAGTAACCAATGACTCTGATTGCAAATTTTAGTTTAGCATCAGTGAAATTATTCAATTTCAGTCCTCAGTAATCGGATTCTACTCCGGTTAGATTGATTAGCTCCTTTTGTGATATCATTTTCTATGCACGAGCATGATCATAGATGGGATATCCGGTGATCAGGTGAATGACTTCCTTCATGATCTTGAACGGTTGCTCTTGTAGCCACATGAAATCATCATGTACTCTGCTCAATGCAAACTTAACCCATTGGGGTTTGAAGACATGAGGATAGACTAGGGCTTCAGTTAATCCCTTGATTCTGATATGTTCAAATTTACTATCCAGTTTGTTGTTAGTGCACAGTTCATCATATGTGTCACTAATCTCTACATGACCGAGTTCCTCAACACGGCACTTGGTAAAGAATCTGACATCTTCCACCAATAAGACTCGATCCAGGATGAGTGAAAATGTAGTTTTATCATCTGGTTCTGAGGCAACTTTAGGAGTTAGGGAATACTTTAGAGATGGCTTCTCTACATTTTGGACAGCTACAGGGTCTTGGATCTTGGGTGCCATGGTAGATCTCTAGTAAAATTCAACAGGTTATCCTTAGGGTTTACAAGTGACTTACTCTTCACACTCGGTAGACACTAGCAATTTGACTAGATCAGAAACCAACTAAACAGTGTGAATAGATTGATGTAAATACCTTGAAATTCACTCTGAATGAAGTTTGGTCACTTTGATTCGCTCTACTCTGCTTCTCAAAAACTTGGGTGAATGATAATGACCGCAAAAACACTTTTAAGTACTCAAAAATACCTTATCAGGCTCCATGCAAGTTAGGTGAAGATATTAAATGCACTTGGTTCACCTTTTACTGATTTACTTCATTTTCTGTTTTCACCGAGTATCCAACTTTGCTTTGTTAACCGACTTGACAGGTTTCCTGTATACACCGACTTGACAGGTTTCCTGTATAGTATGCAAACTTTTCTAATTGCATCTTAACTATACAGATTTTGAACTTTGTTCATAATAAAATAGGAACTGTTATGATTTAACTTTTAAAGAATGCAGTCCCTTCATACCTTTTCTTGACTAATTTGAAATAGGTGCACCTAACTCGGTAGGTAAGGTGCTTTCTTCATCAGACATAATTTCTTTCTTTTTCCAAATCATCTTGAATTTTTCTTTTATCTCCTCAGTGTCTCTTCTTGGTTGATCTCTGCAATCTCCAGCTAAATGTCCAGCATTGTGACAATGAAAACATGCCATACTGAGATTTCTCCATGATCTCCGGTTGTTCATTCCAAACCTTATAAAACAGTTGGCACTTATATGTCCATATATTCCACAACATTCACACCATATCCTTGTATTGTAATCCCATGATACTATTGCATATTGTCGGTAAGAATCTGTACGAGTTCGGTAACCTCCAGTGTTTGCTCGGTGTGGATACTTCATGTAGTTCTTTTGCTTAAACCAGCACTTCTCGGTACTATGTCCATATCTTTTGCAATTTTTACAAAACCCTTTGAATTTTGCCTTCTGATGGTTGTTAACAGACTTTGTCCTACATTGATTAGGTATGTGACCATATTTTTTGCAATTATAACAATATCCATTGGACTTAGAGATATTTGGTTGCTTACCTTTTCTGATCTGGCATATGTTGGCAGTATGACCTTGATTTCCACAGTAGTAGCAAATAGGCTTCTTCCTTTTGATGTTATTTCTTTTTTCAGCTTGTTTTGATGATTCTCCTCTCTCGGTAGTATTAATTCCTTTCTCGGTAGAGTCTTTTCCTTTGTAACCGAGTCCTCCATCTTTGTAGAGTCTTCTTGTATTCAGTTGCTCATCCAACATCTTTCATGCTTCATAACTTTTCTCCAATGATTCTTTGGATTTCTTTTCTATTTCAAGTTCACCAATCAACCTTGATACTTCAAGTTTCAATGATTGATTTTCATCATTTTTCAGAATTGCTTCATGATGAGCATAACCTAGTTGATCTGTCATATTTTGTTGAATACCAGTTAACCTTATGATTTCACCATCCTTATCAGATACTAGAGCTTCAAGTTGTTGTTTCTCTCTTTGTAGATCTCTTGCTTTATCCTCAGCTCTCCTTAATGCATCTAGATTTTCAATCATTTGTGTATTGAAATGTTCATGTTCTCTTTTCATGGCTTTTAGTTGATCAGCCAATGCTTTGTTCTTTTCTTTCAACATTCCAATCATTTCTTCAGTTTCTTCAAATATACTGTACTCAGATGATGTCTCGATTTGTTCCACTAGCTCTTGAGAATCCTACAAGTCATCAGATAATCTTCTCCTTACTTTCAGAGATTTTTGCATTTGCCTCTACATGTCTGCAATCACTTGATTTGCATTATCCAGCTCTTCTTGAAGATGCACAATCTTTCGAGATTGTTTGTAGCCTTCCATTGCTAAGATCTTTCTCTTTAGGTGGTTAAACCCTTTTCCAAGATTCAAGCTTTGATACCAATTGTTAGGCCCAATATAGAAAGCTAATGTACTGAGAGGGGAGGGGTGAATCAGTACTCCAAAACTTTTCTTTTGTAATAACCTTACTGTTATGCATAAACAGAATAGTGCAATAACATAAAATAAAACTATAATCAACAGATAACAATCATACATGATTCACTCCATAACACATATATTTTAGTCATGCAGAAACTCTTGGTTAGAGAGAAAAACTGCGGTGGGGATGGCACCCACAACTTCAGTACTGCAATAATAAAGGATGCTTGGTTAGAGCTACATTTAGCTATTTCTAATAGCTTACCCTGTTAGGAGTATTAAGATCAGCTAGATCTACCTTATTAAAGGATTTTTACAACACTATATAAGTGTAGCACCTGGTTAAAGGATTTACAATTTATAGACTTGGTTAGAGTCTTTTACCCTGTTAAAGGTTTCTCTTACAACTTCAAAATATTACAATATAATCATTACAAATATCTGCAACTTTACATCTAAAATGTTAAAGCAGATTCTATGTGCTCTGAATAAGATTACCTAGCTTGTAGCTTACCTCGGTAACCCATAATGAAACTCGGTAAACCCTTCTGCTTACTCTGTTCTTCGACTGTTCACTGATAACCTTCTCAGTGACCTCTTTGTGTCTATGTAACAGTCTTCCTTCATGCATACACACTGCTATCTCATTGCATCTCTTATCACATCATATCATGTCATATGTCTAACCCTAGAATCATGATGTATATATAGATCTCTTACAGTGGTGATCTTATTCATTACTTCGATCTTACAAAAATATTCTTCAAATGAATAACTAAACAAAATATCTCATAGGTTAGATTGGCCTTGTAATCATACACAATCTCATAGTGCAATTTCCAATGCAAAAACGGTTAGATGTGCCTCGATCTTGTAACATGTTTTCATGTGCATGTCCAGGTTCAATGTATCTAGTAAAACATTTCACTCGGTGAATATCAACTCAGTGAGCTAACTTTACCACTCGGTAGCCATGAACCTTTACTCGGTAAACAGCTCGGTGAATACTGTGTTCTGTGACTGCTTTCTTCAGTAATCGACTAGATTGTTCATACCGACTTCTCTGTGTGTACCAACTGCATGATTCGGTAATACTAACCGACTAGAATATAGTATGACTTTGGATATGAAACTAATGTCAATTTGATAAGTAGTAACAATGTCAAGCATTTAATGCTTATTCCCTCTCCTCTCAACCTATCTCACATTGACACTTGTCATCCTGGGATTGGGTTGAAAGCCCTCACATGGATTGAATTTCATTCAATCCTGACCCTTGTTGAGATTACTCAATCGCAACCATCTATTGCTCCATTTTACCTATAAATAGAGCCCATTTCTTCATAATCCAAATCCTGAAAACTTGTATGCATTTAATCTATAGTGAATTTTAGAGAGAATTTTAGCATAATAAACTCATATAATTATCATTTTGGTTTAAAACAAATCATCTTAGTATCTATAGCAGCTAGTATTAGCTTTTCATTCATATTTAGAGCAAATACTTTAATCTTGAATCTCCATAAGCATCCATAGTGCAAAAAGCTGCTAAGAGCTACACTATTTTGGAACTCGAAGAGGAGAGGAACAAGGAAGGAGAAACTACTAGCATGGTAGAGAGCATTTGGAGGAGCTTAGTTGCTTTTTGTAGATTCCTTAAGCTTTATTTTTTCTTAGTAGTGTCTTTCTTGATATGCTTGCTTAGGATAGTTTTTAATTTATGATTTTCTAACATCTAACAATCGACTTCTTGTTGTTTCTTGTTCAGTGTTTGTTTATCCTAACCTTGTCCTTTTTGCAGAGCATCACCCAGTTAAGGGTTAAACCCTATTAAGGGTTACCTTGTTAAAGGATTTTTAGAACTCAATGATTTTGAGTCACCCTGTTAAAGGATTTTATAGCAAGTCGGTTGAAGCTACCATGTTAAGGGATTTTCCAATTGTTGAAGTGGTTAGAGGTCAACAAGTATTACAATGATCTAGTAATAGCACTCAGTGCCAATGCAAATCTGCTTTATTTCCTTCCTTCTGCACTCACACTCTGTAGGTATCTATTCTCTTATCTGGTCTGGCAAGAATCACGTATCTTTGGACTTAAATACACACACAACATTTGCCAACAACCTCAACATGAAACACAACATCGACCTTATAGGAAACAGATAGGTTGGTAGCCTAAACCCTAAACATTTAGGTTGAGAAATTCAGTCGGTTCAATCTTGACCATTGAACACTTTGCATTGTATATATTGGTCTTGAATAGATCTCAAGACGTTCTCCATCTTTCATTCTTCACCGCTTCATGGATGTGATAACCCATCACATGTTCTCCACTATTTATAGAGACTTCGCACATTCCCGAGGTAGATAGGATCAATCTCCTTCATGCAAGACCCTTCACGTGCACAAGGATGATGTGGCAACACGATCTAATCTCCATTACAATGCTAACTCATAACATGATGTCATTGATTGAATCACACAGGCTTGAAATGCTTCAACCAAAATCCCTGAAGTTGAGACTACCAGCCGATAGTCATAACCATATTAAACCTTGATAGAAAACATTCTATATACCGGTTCACTTGGACAAACATACCGCTTCACTTTTTCACATATATCGGTTCACCACATCATACTGGTTCTCTTGTCAACCGGTTACTTACTTCAATATACTAGTTCACTCTTCAACATATTGACATCAATGACAACATACTCTGCACATATGCCAACAATACTCACTCATGCTACAGGCTTTCACATTAGTACTAAACTCATTAAAAAATTATGTCAAGTAAATTAAAACACATCATGGACAAGACACATCATTATGCAGACATAAATAGAACCATAAAACACCCCCCCAACTTAAGATGACACATGTCCATGAATGTGAAAAAGGACAGAGTGGGAAGGGAATGTGGATTATCTTAATCATATCAGGTAATCATGATAATGGAAGTATAAATGCATAGTTAAAGAAAAATAAATAATACATGTACCTACAATTGTGCTAATTAATGTTGTAATCAAATGGTTATTTATTCATAATATGAGGTGAGGTGACATGAAGTGGGTGATGTGGCAGAAATAGAGATGAAATTGTTGGGATCCAAGAACACTGAGAGGGTGGGGGTGAATCAGTGTTCTATCGAAATGAACAATTTTTAACTTTCTAGACTATGCATATATATATATCGGTAAACAAATAAACATGTAACAAGAAGAAAATAAACCATCCACATAAATGAGCACCATAACACACAAAATTTATATGTGGAAAACCTCAATGAGGAAAAACCACGGTGGGATTTGTGACCCATAATATCAGTTCACTGGCCATATGAAAAGATATTACATATAATAGGGGCTTGCACTTGCAGGAAGGCACATTTCCTAAAGCATGTTGCTCATCACTAAAGAGCCTCACTGACTACAAGCTTTTTGCCAAAGTAAATTATTGAAAATGAACTCAAGAATGCATCTGCTATGCCAAATAGATTTCCAGTTCTAGTTCTGCTTTGTACCGGTTCATAAACTCTAAACTGCTACCGGTATCTCTTCTCCTCCAAGAATTCTTTCCAAGCTATCTACATATCATTGCATGATATAGAATTCACATACAAAATGATCTCCATACATATATTTCGCATCATACAGTTCTGCTATATTCTCCTATATCCACACATTTTATATATCTTTCTTCATTACAAAAATAATCTAGCAGACTGACCTATATACCTATTACAAATGATATGCCTTATGTTGGCTTACAATACATTTACAAAAATGTCGGCCTTGACAATAATAATTACAAAATGATTTAAGTAAATCCTCCTGGATGTCAGCTTATAAAGAAGTATTGATGTTGGTGTAGCCCTGAATGCTCAAATCCGGTATCTGTCGATATATGCCTCCTAGTGCTAGTTTATGACTTCCATCATATCTTGTTGCCATCAATGACAACAAAATGAATCCAATGAGTGTCAATTGCCAACAATATCCCCCTTTGGCATTGATGGCAACACTCATGTGAAAAATGGATTCCCTGTCGATATGCTCCCCTTGAGCAATACACCTCATCTGAAATGAGTTTCCCTAATATTTTTCACATATGAACATACTCCCCCTTTGACATTAATGCCAAAGAATGGTGAAATAATTGAAAGAATAAAAGAATACTACTAGTTTCACTAGAGCTTAGTCATCTTCAGGATTTCTGGGTATGTCTTTTGCAATAATTGAAGATATGTATCCCAGCCGGATTTGAAAGTATCAGAAATAGATGCAAGTCCACTTAGTAAGTGGGCAAGTGTTTCTTTCTCTTGGATATCTGTCGGTGTGAGTTTAGCTATCATATCCATACACTCTTTCTTGTGAACACCCAATGAATCTAGTCTAGGACTTACCAATCCTCTTAGATTTCTTGCTCTTCTCATGATTTTATCTCTCCCCTTCTCAAAAGAAAAAATTTGGTTCTCCAAGGACAAAATTTGTTCATCAACAAATGTGATTAGTGTAGTCAATCCATCAAATGAATTAGCAATTTTAGCCATCTTATCATATAACTCCTTCAATCTGCTATCTATATTAGTTGTAAGACTATCTATGTTACAACACACTTTGTAGATATTAGTACATTGCTTTAAACAAACCTCAATAGGGATAAGTTTGTCCTCAATTTTCTTCATCCCTGTTTCTATAAGCTAATCAAAAGTTGTTCTTTCTACTTCTATTAAATTGTCCAAAGCCTATCGGTTTGCTATATGCCTCAGAGATTGAAAATTGTTGGATATGTGTTGTGTTAGAGTCTTGAGCTTACCAGGAGGGATTGCTCCATCTTCAATCTAACAGTCGAGTAATAATCTGTGCAATACAAAGACTGATTGATCAATTAATCTTTTATCTATAGTACCTTCCTTCAGTAATTTTTGAGTAGCCATCATCATTAATTTTGTTGGACTCAACTCAGAGACTGATTTCTTCTCAACTTGAGAAGTGTCAATTACCAAAACTTTTGTCAGGGAATCAGTTTTACCTGTTGATATGGACTCAGTGGCTTTTACCTTGTCCATCTCAACCTCTATTGTACCGGTGGCTTCGCCACTTGGTGCAGTGTTGGTTATTGTCGATGGAGTATTATTCATAGAATTTCCTATGTCCTTTATATTGCCTTGCTAAAAGATGGTATGTGTTGGTACAGACTATACACTCTCTTTAGCTGCCAATTGTGTTTGAGTATCTATGGTTACTATCAGTTGTGTCAAAATTGGAGTTGAACTGCCCAAAATACCTTTCCCTTTTGATTTGTCAAGAATGGTGGAAGATATTGCCCTTGCAAATTCTTCTTGAGATGTGAGAAAGTTTGGGTTTTTCTGAAAGAATTTAGTCCATCCCTTACTTGTCTCATTTACCACCTCATTTACTCTCCCCATCATAAGGCTTATCTATAGGATTTACTACTGAAGATTGTCCTATTTGCAATGTCTATACATCTTTTCATTTCCTCATTATTTACAGTACCACACAATTCTAAAAGTGAAACTTCTTTGATCTCCCTATCTCTCTTGACAGCGTCGAGTCTCCTAACCTCAAGTTTATTATACAAGGATAAAGGTATCTCCTTCAAAATTTCAATAAAGGCTTTCTTATAGATGTCTATATACAAAAAAAATAGCCTCTTCTAATTCACTTTTCTCATTCTCCTATAAATATTTATAATACTTAGATATATTTTTCAATATTCCATCTTTTGTAATTTCGTCAATAAGCTCAGCACAGGTCATTGTGGTCTTACCGGTTCCAGTATCATCACCCTTCTATTTTTTCTTGTGGTTATAGGTGTGACTGGTTTCCTCTTTTGCATAGGATTCTTTGTCGGTGGTGGAGGTGTAGTAGGCTTAGTTGTCTTTCTAACAACTCTCCTCCTAGGCTCTACCTTTGTCTGCTCTACCGATGGTTTTACCATAGTCTTCCTTTGTACCCTTCTGAAAGCTAGAGGTTCATTATCCTCAGGATCAGAGTTAGAAGTGATAGGGGAAATGTCAACTTATGGCTTCTTCACTTCTGCAGTACCAACCTCTGTCAGTTTAGTAGCCTATTTTGATTTGGAACCCAGTTGAGTGTCTATCTTATAAAGAACATCTTGTACATATGCAGACATCTTTTCTATTTTCTTCTCTCTTCTCTTCCTATTAAAACTAGTTTTTACTTCAAGAGCCTTCTCTCCTACTGTACCAAAAAAAAAAATTCTTATCATCTAATGGTGCATCTAACATCATCTTTGCATAGAGTTCAAAAATCCTATCATCCACCTCATATCCAAGCTCAATAATCTAGATTTTCCTAGGTTCAACTACTTTTATAAGAGTTTCATCAGTTTTTACCATGAAACAGATATCAGTGGAACACTTCTTCACAATGTTCTTTGAAATTCTCTCCCTTTTCTTCATGTTTTCTTGAAAAGTCTTAAAATACCCCCAAATTTTCTCATCTCTATTGGTACCAAGACCGGTGATAGCTTCCTTGATCTGCATACCTATCGGTATGTCATGAGCCCAATGCTTCTTCCCTATACCAGGTAGCTCATTTAGGAAGTAAAGCATTAAACAAACAATCAAGTTTCCATATCTAAAGGTGCCTTTCTTGATTCCTTTGATCTTTCCAAGGTTTAGCATCAACTCACTCCTCATCCGATCACATAAATCATACTTCACATTATTCCTCAGCATCTGATATGCAACATGAATGCATGAACTAGCAACAAAATTCAATCAGTTGGATTGAGTTACCTTGTAACCTATGATCATGCTTGCAAACTTTATATCCATGTCAGTGATTGTGCTTATCCTCATTGATCTATTGTCAGGTGTAGCATCGGTGAGTTTTTCGACCTCTATGTTGGAAATTTTCTTGCCAAGTTCTTGTCCGACCCTGGGTAAGCCAGTGATAGCTTGAATTGCCTCCTTCATGATTATGTAAGGCCTATCTAGCCAAATAAATTGGTTGTGACCCCTTCTCAAAACGTATCTAGTCACTTCATCTTTGAATTCTAGTATGTACATAATACCTATTAACCCTAGATCCTCAATTGCTTTGAATTCTGGTTTGATGGTTCCTGATTCTCCTAGTATCACAGATTGATACATTCTTTTTGTGTCTTCAGTGTCTAAATCCTCAAGGGTGCAGTGAATGTATGCCCTCACATCTTCAACATACATTATGCTATCAGGAACCCTAGAAAATGCTCCCGCAGAGTCTTCCTTTTTAGCAATTACGGGAACTTCCTTAGTACTGGCCTTAACCTATCCTTGCTTATGACAATGGTGGGATTTGCAATAAAAGTAGGAGTTGAAGATCCAATTGCCATGTCAAAAAATACTTGAAAGTAAATGCCAATGAAATATTGATAATTGCTTCGAAAGATTTTCACAATGCTTCTACTCGCTCTTGAATCGCCTTTACTTTTCTCTAAATGTTTGAATGCTTGGTGAATGAAAGTTAATTCACTTAACCTCTTTTTTCAGTGAATAAAACCCTAATTTTTTGTAATAAATGTTTCACCAACAACCCTACGGATGTCGATTTCATAGTTATGTGTCAGGTGAACCTTCATCAATGATGAACACAATTCTCCAGATCTCCTTAGATCTCTTTTGAGGTAATATGCAAAATTTAGCAATGACTTTGCCAACCCCTAAGGCTTATGCCTCAGTTGCCAGTGGAATTTCCTACCGATGGAGGAATAATTTGTTCTACCAATGGAGTTACCAGTATAGATCCATCTCCACTTGATTCTTCAGATTTTCTAACCCATTTCTTGGTGTGATCTTGTTGTATTTCATCGACCTTTTGATTTCCTTTCTCATTATCTTTATCATTATTACCGGTTGAGTCTTGCTTCTGCAATACTTAGCAATATGACCTATTTTGTTGCATGCATAACATGTAACATTGTTCTTCTGAATTTCTTTGACATATCCGGTATCATTTCTTGACCTACAATGATTAGAAAAATGTCCAAACTTTCCACATGCATGACATTTAACATTCATTCTGCAATCTTCTGATCTATGACCATATTTCTTGCAGTTTGCACATTGACCAGGAATAGAATTGTAGTTTTGATTTGCCTTATTTCTACATTTTTTAGCCATATGCCCAAATTTATTGCAAACAAAACATCTACCATTGAATTTATCAGCATTAGATTACCTTACCAGTTTCCTCTATTCTGATGAGTTCTGCATATCGGTTGTCTGATCTTCATTTACAGTACCGAAGCTTTCACCTTGTACAAATCCAAGTCCTCTAGAATCATCAATTTGTCTTTGTCTTTTCAAAAAGTCATCCAACTATGTAGCATTGATCCTAAACTTTTCTTTATACTCACTTGCAGTAGTCAGATCATCTCTTAGAGTGGTTACTTGTCTTTCAAGTTCTTGTTCATTGTTTCAGGAGTGTGCCAAATCAAATCTCAACAAATTATTCTCATGAGTCAATATGCCACATTCATCAAATTTGTTCTTTAGAGATATAACAAGATTATCTTGCTTCTTCTTTCTATCCTCAATATCTTTTGATAACCTCATAGTCAGATCTTGCATTTCATTCTTCATGAGCATGTTTTCTTGACTTAGTTTCTGACATTGTTCCTTAAGAGCATTTTTCTCCTCATCATCCAGTTGTTGTAAAAGTTCTTTTCTCTTGGCTTGAGTAGATGATAACCTTTCTTGTAAGATAAGAATGGATTCATTTGCAGAATTCAGTTCTTCTTGCAATTTCAAGTTCTTCATCCTTTTAGCATCATAATCCTCAAGAGCCATCTCAAGTTGCTTCTCCATAGCCACATGCAAATATTTCAGTTTCAGGATCTTCCTCAAGCTGTTAAACTTCTTCCAAGGTATCGGGCTCTGATACCAATTGTTGGGATCCAAGAACACTAAGAGGGGGGGATGAATCAGTGTTCTGTCGAAATGAACAATTTTTAACTTTCTATACCATGCATATATATATCGGTAAACAAATAAACATATAACAAGAAGAAAATAAACCATCCACATAAATGAACACCATAACACACAGGATTTATACGTGGAAAACCTCAATGATGAAAAACCATAGTGGGATTTGTAACCCACAATATCAATTTACTGGCCATATGAAAAGATATTACCTATAATAGGGGCAGACACTTGCAGGAAGGCACACTCCCTAGAGCATACTACTCATCACTAAAGAGCCTCACTGACTACAAGATTTCTACCAAAGTAAATTACTGAAAATGAACTCAAGAATGCATCTGCTATGCCAAATAGAGTTCTGGTTCTGGTTCTGCTCTATACCGGTTCATAAAATCTGAACTGCTATCGATATCTCTTCTCCTCCAAGAATGCTTTCCAAAATATCTACAGATCATTGCATGATATAGAATTCGCATACAAAATGATCTCCATACATATATTTTGCATCATACACTTCTGCTATATTCTCCTATATCCACACATTTTATATATATTTCTTCATTACAAAAATAACCTAGCAAATTGACCTGTATACCTATTACAAATGATATGCCTTATGTAGGCTTACAATATATTTACAAAAATGTCGGCCTTGACAATAATAATTGCAAAATGATTTAAGTAAATCCTATAGGAGTTGAGAAAATACAACACCACAGGAGCCCAAATAATCTCTACAAGCTGAAAAACCTATTACAAGGAGAAGCAAGGAAGCAAATACAGAAAAACAAATACACAGAGAATATGCTCAAAAAAAGAGAGCTCAATATTCACAAAAATATGTAATGTGATTCTTACAATGAAAAGAAAGAACTCAACCTTTAATAGGTCAAGAAACCCTAAAAGGGAAAACCTAGGTTTGCACATAATAATTAATAAAAGAATTAATTATATGCACCTAAAGTTAGCTTAACTGTAAAAGAGATAAAGGGAACTTAAATAATTAAACAAATAATGTTTAATTAATCAAGTAAATACCTGAATACTCTAACAAATCCTCCTTGATGTCGGTGTCAGTATAACCCTGAATGCTCAAAGCCGGTATCTATTGGTATATGCCTCCTAGTGTCGGTTTATGACTTCCATCATATCTTGTTGCCATCAATGACAACAAAATGAATCCAATGAGTGTCAATTGCCAACAGAAATGAGATGACGTGGATGAGAAATTTATTAACGAAGAATGGTATTTCCATAAAATATGAAAATGTTTATTATGAATGCATGCAAAAGGAATTTTAAGACTCTAGGCCGAGAAAGCCCCCTGTAGAGGCTTCAGAAACAATGGTTTGTACTTGGCTATCAAATTTATGTAGGAAGTCTTCTTTTGTAGCAGGCTTATGATAAAGACGTAATCGATGACCATTGACCAAAAGTTTGAATCCGACTAGGTCTATTGTTGCCAACTGAACTACTCCATTTTAAAAAACTTCAACAATCTCATATGAGCCCAACCAAAGTGTCTGCAGCTTCCCCATTGTATCCTTATACCTAGAGTCATATAGCAGTGCCCAATCTCCAGATTTAAATTTTCTCTCCTTAATATATCTATCATGTCCTTTAGCACGTTGATGTTGAATAATTTATGTATGCTGGACAACCATATTTCTTAGTTATCTAGAGCATTCAATTGCATGATGTGGTTTTTTTGTGCTTCTGATAGAGTCATATTCAATTGTAGAGTTGTCCTAAGAGTTTTATGCTCAAACTTAATGGGCATCATGGTTTTTTTTCCATACACCATACCCTGGATGTCTGATGCAAGAGAATCCCTGGTTCACAACAATCTTGCATCAACCAAAAACATTTTCTTTTATGTTTTGTTTTCTATTTGCAGTTTTAGTGTTCCTTTCTGTGTGTTCCAGTCTTGGTGAATGCTTCAAGTGGTATCAGAGTGAAGTTTCATTCTGAAGGTTGCGTGCCTTGAATTTTGTTTTAGGATGGTGGATTACAGATCCAACCTGCAATTGCAGAGGACTGGCATGAATCAATGGCGCGAAGAGGAACTAGGAATGGTGGAACACGTGGGAATGCAGACCCTATTGTGATGGAGATGTTGCGAGGAATAGCAGCCCAGTTAGAATCCATGGAGAGAGCCCAGAGAAGAGGCCAACATATTGAGGATGTGAGTGAAGATGAAGGAGAAGAAGCCTCAACAAAACAAGTGAACCTACCGACATTTGATCCAGATGAAGAAAGGTTTTTAAGGGTTTTGAGTAGGGAGAACAATAAACCTCATTTTACCCCACCAAAATATGATGGGAAGTTAGATTCGGGTGAATTGATGGATTGGATCTCAAAGATGGATAAGTATTTTTATTTTGAAAGCACTATAGAAGAGAGGAAGGTGAAATATGCCTATACCCGGTTGAAAGGTCATGCATCTCTTTGGTGGAGAATTTGCAAGTTGATAGGAAAAGAAGAGGTAAAGAAAAGATTAAGACATGGGATAGGATGATTGTTAAGTTGAAATCAAAGTTTGTCCCGACGAATTATCAAGTGGATTTGTTCTGGAAGTTGCAAAACCTGAGATAGAAGGAAACTAGTGTGAAGGAGTACACTGAAGCAATTTACAAGTTGAACTTCGGATCCGGACATGTTGATGATGAAGTTGAACAAATTGCAAGATATTTGAATGGATTGCAGATGTCTATACAAGATGAACTCAACATGATCAAATTGGAGAGTGTTGAGGAGGCTTGCCAATATGCAATAAAGGCTGAAGAGAAATTGAACAAAAGACATGAGTAGAGATAGAGAGGTAGAGGTGGAAGGTTTATCGGAGGAATATTTCAAGGAGGAAGAGGATATACCAAAAGAAGAGGAACCAGTATAGATCAGAATAAGGACAAGGAAGTGAGCAAAGAAGGTAATTCATACCAAAAGGATGCTAGAAATTTCTACCAGAGGAGAGAACAGGATGGTTACCAAAATGAGAACTTTGGAAGACAAGACAAGAGGACATTTAGGCGAACCTTCTTTAAGTATGGAGGAGAAGGACACCATGCATTTGAATGTAAGAAGTCAAAGGCTACCAAAAGAGAAACAATGGTGGAAGAAAACCCCACCGGATAAAACAGTAAATAGGAAGATGGAGAACTATTGATGATGAGGAGAGCTTTGTGTCATACCGGAGGATATGAAGAACCCTTGCAGAGGAAGAACCTGTTCAAGACCAGATGTAAGGTATCTAGTAAGTGTTGTAAAGTTGTTATTAATAGTGGTAGTTCAGATAATCTTGTTTTAGAAGAGTGGTGAATAAGTTGAAATTGGAGAGGTTGAAACACCCTAAGCCTTATTAGATAACATGGATTATGATGAACATAAGTTGTTAGTAAGCTAATAGTGTTTAGTAAAATTGAAAATTGGGAATTATCATGATGGAGTTTTGTGTGATATTATGCCTATGGATATTTATCATCTTTTATTGGGAAGACCTTGGCAGTTTGATAGACAGGCAATACATGATGGAAGGAAGAACACATACACTATTGTGGCCAATGGGATGAAGCAAACCTTCTTACCTTTGGAGGAACCTTTGAAGAGTGAAGTTTGTACAAATACCAGAATCTGTTCAGTAGATGGAAGGAAATTCATGGATGGACTGAGACATGAGAATGTGTGTTTTGCCTTAATTCCTAAGAAGACTGAGAGATCAGAACCAGAAGGAGAACACCCAAAAGAGATAAGAGACTTCCTGATAGAATATGAGGACATCATTTAGGATAATGTACCTGATGTATTGTCACATGTTAGAAGTATTAGTCATCACATGGACTTATTTTCTGGATATAGTTTTCCTAACAAAGTTGCACACCGGTTGACACCAGAAGAGAATGAAGAACTGAATAGACAAGTACACGAGTTGTTGAAGAAAGGTTTGATCAGGGAAAGTCTGAGCCCTTGTGCAGTACTAGCAGTACTAACACCTAAGAAGAATGGAGAATGGAGGATGTGTACCGATTCAAGAGCAATAAACAAGATCACAGTGAAATACCAGTTTCCTTTACCTAGGATGGATGACATAATGGATTATTTGAGTGGAGCAGAATACTTTACAAAGATAGATTTGAAGAGTGGATATCATCATATCAGGATCAGAGAAGGTGATGAATGGAAGACAACATTTAAGACAAGTGAAGGACTATATAAATGGTTGGTGATGCCTTTTGGATTGACTAATGCACCTAGTACTATCATGAGGCTAATGAATGATGTATTGAAGAAATTCTTGGGTAAGTTTGTTATTGTGTATTTGGATGACATTCTAATTTTTAGTAAGACAAAAGAAGAGCATTTTTTGCAGTTAAGACAAGTTTTACAAAGGTTGAGGGAAGAGAAGTTGTTGATCAATATCAAGAAGTGTACTTTCATGAAGGATGAGTTAGTATATTTGGGCTTTGTGATATATGAGGATGGTTTGAAGATGGGCCCTAAGAAAGTGAAATCCATTGTTGAGTGGCCTACACCAGAAAACATTGGAGAGGTAAGATCATTTCATGGATTGGCTAATTTTTATTGGAATTTTAACAAAAATTTCAATTCAGTTTGTAACCCTATGACTGAGACCATGAGAGGAGATCATAAAGAATTCAAGTGGACCACCAAAGCAAACAAAAGTTTTGAATTGTTGAAGCAGAAAGTGGTTGATCAGCCGGTGTTGGCTTTATCGGATTTCAAAAAGGTATTTCAAGTGGATTGTGATGCAAGTGGAACATCAATAGGAGAAATTTTGAGCTAAGAAGGGAGAATAGTAGCATATTTCAGTGAGAAATCAAATGATGCCTGGAAGAGATATTCAATGTATGATAAGGAATTTTATGCCATAATTCAAGCCTTGAAGAAATGGAGACATTTCTTGTTGCCTAAGGAGTTTGTGTTATATACAGATCATCAATCTTTGCAGTATTTGAACAGTTAGAGTAAGTTTAATCAGAGACATATGAGATGGGTAGAATTCTTGCAGAGTTACACCTTTGTGTTGAAGCATAGAAGTGGAAAATATAACAAATTTGTTGATGCATTGAGTAGGAAAAGGAATTTTCTGACAGAAATGAGAGTCACAGTATTAGGTTTTGAAGATTTGAAGACCTTGTATGATGAAGACTCTGATTTTGCAGAACCTTGAAAAGCATGTAGATTACTAGTTATGGTTGATAGAAGTAAATGGTTGGATTATTTCATTCAGGATGGGATGTTATTCAAGGGAGTTTAGTTATGCATACCTAAGAGTTCCATGAGAGAGAACCTGATAAAAGAGAAACATAGTGAAGGTTTAGTTGGACATTTTGGCATTGATAAAACAGTTGCATTGGTGAGTGACCAGTACTTTTGGCCCCATATTTATAAGGATGTTAAGAGATATGTGCAGAGTTGTAGAGTTTGTCAGGTTGCAAAAGGTAGTAGTCAAAATGTGGGATTGTATAAACCTTCGATAGTACCGGTAAGACCTTGGGAGGATATAAGCATGGATTTTGTGCTTGGATTTCCTAAGACACCAAAAGGGAATGATTCTATATTTGTAGTAGTGGATAGATTTTCAAAGATGACTCATTTCATACCTTGTAAGAAGACATCAGATGCATTGCAATGTAGCAAACCTATTTTTCAAGGAAGTGGTGAGATTGCATGGATTACCTAAGAGCATAGTTTCAAACAAAAATACTATGTTTGTTGGTTATTTTTGGAGAACACTTTGGAAGATGATGAAGACAGATTTAAATTCAATTCTACTTTTCATCCACAGACTAATGGATAGACACAAGTAGTTAACCGAAGTTTGGGAAACTTATTGAGATGTTTAGTGGGAGATAAAACCGGAAGTTGGGATTTGATCCTTGCACAAGCAGCGTTTGCCTATAACAATTCAATGAATAGAAGTACCAGAAAAACACCTTTTGAGATTGTTGCTAGAGTGCATCCTAGAGGAATAGCATAATTGAGATATATTAAGAGTGAAGACCGTAAGAGTTTAGAAGAAGAAGAATTTGCAGATCACATGGCAGCATTGCATATTCAGGTTAAACAACATTTGGAAGACATGAAAAACAAATATAAGGAGAATGCAGATGAGAAGAGGAGACATAAATAATTTGAAGTTGGTGATGAAGTGATGGTATACTTTAGAAAAGAGAGATTCTCGGTTGGAACTTATAGTAAGTTGTAGATGAAGAAGTTTGGACCCTGTAAGATTTTGAGGAAGTTCAATTCTGGAAATGCATAGGAAGTAGAGCTACCGGATAGTCTAAGTATTTCACCTATATTCAATATTGCAGATCTTCATGAGTACCATGAACCAGAATTCAATGAGGACAGTGTTGCAGACCTTGAGAAACAATTGCCTTCGAAGGAACCAAATCATATTGAAGAGATTTTGGATAGTAGGATTGGGCATAGTACCCAAAACAGTCAGTACAAAGAATATCTTGTTAAGTGGAAGAGCAGACCAGTTGAAGATTCATCTTGGATTTATTAGGCAGAGGTAGACCACCTTGGTTTCCCTCTAACTCCAGCAAAGTGAAAGGCTCACTTTTTCATTAACCTCGGATGTCTGATGCAGGAGCATCCCTAATTCACAACAATCTTGCATCAACCAAAAACATTTTCTTTTCTATTTTATTTTTTGTTTGCAGTTTTAGTGTTCCTTTGTGTGTCCTAGTTTTGGCTCACCGGATTCTATGGAGTTGGATTCTACTTGAAGACTTGATCATCTTTCTTTCTTTCAAACTACATCTCTTTTGGATCACTTTTCAACAAGATATCGCTACCGGTTTCCATGACAGATTCTTGTTACCAGTTGTTCCTTTGTTACCGGTTGCCTGAGACCTATTCTAGTGATTTACCAGAACCTATTCCAAAGCTTGTGGAGCCTTGGACATTGATCTCAATGTTTCTTGGTGTGTGGCCAACCTTCTATGTTTCATCCTTTGGATTTTCTGGAGGAATCTCTTGGCGGAGGCCGACCTTGTTCATTTTGAATGTTAGGTCTTTTTCTTCAGGTTTTGATCCTTTTTGGGCCGACTAGATCCTTTGGATCAATATATATATTTTTAATCATGCTTTAGAATGTAATCAATTGGAGAATCAAGAAGTATTAGATAGATAGATTGTGCCTAGAGGATAGATCTTTCGATTCCAGGTCCCAGTGTGACCTGTTCTACTAGGCATGTGTGTCAGTATGTTGTAACCCAATAGTTACCGGTTGGATGTAATCAAATTTCATGTAATAAAACTACCTGTTATGCATTGCCTCCATCATATATGTCTCTTTTCATTGTGTTTACTCTTTCTGGTCGGTTTGGACTGATCTCCTTGAATTCCCTCCTCACCGGTGACTGTTTCACCATTCAAAAGGTGTAAAACTAGGTCTTGTCTTCCATGTTGTTCTATATGCCCAAATGGCTTTAGGAAGTCTATTTGACCAATCTTTCTTATGAAGAGCTACTATCTTGGTGAGAATAGCTTCTAAATCCCTATTTGTAACCTCTACTTGACCATTTGCCTGAGGATGGTACAGAGTATATTTTTTGTGTCTAATATTATATTCATTAACCAATGTTGGGATTAGTGTGGAAGTAAATTGTGGTTCTTGATCTGAAACAAGCTCTCTTGGTACTCCATATCTTGTAAATATTTCCTCATAGAGAAATTCAGCTACCTTATTATCTCTTGCATGTCTCATTGCTCTTGCTTCCACCCATTTTGTAACATAATCAGTGCATACTAGAATATAGGATTTCCCAGTGGAAGGAGGATCAATTGGTCCTACAAAATCCAATCCCCATTTGTCAAATTGTGCAACCAATATTTGGGGATACAATGGCATTCCATCAAATCTAGTGGGCCTACCCATTTGTTGACATCTATCACATTTTCTAGTATATTGAGATGCATCTTTATGCAAAGCTATCCAATAATACCATGTGTTAAGAATTTTAAGTGTTCTTTTAGCAGCAAAATGTCCTCCACATGGTTCATTGGGACATGCATGAAAAATATCATATGTTTCATCCTCTCAGACACACCTTCTTAAG
This sequence comes from Cryptomeria japonica, assembly GCF_030272615.1. NCBI lineage: Eukaryota > Viridiplantae > Streptophyta > Pinopsida > Cupressales > Cupressaceae > Cryptomeria > Cryptomeria japonica. The sequence goes on along the minus strand of NC_081415.1, from coordinate 693,936,673 downwards.
ACTTGGTCAAGTCCAATGTAAAATAAACAATCAGCAATCCAAGATAAATTTTTTAAAAATTCAAATAGCAACCTTATTTCTTTGGGAGAAAAATGAGAAGACATCTTATTAGTAGCTAAATAATTTGCAATATCAACATACCAGGGAGTGTGATCTTTTATCAAGAATAAATGTTCATTTGGGAAAGCATCATCTATTGCTTCAGGATTGTCCTGCAATTGAAGCCTAGAAAGATAATCTGCAACTACATTAGCTTTTCCTGGTTTATCAACAACTATAATATCAAATTAATACATAAATAGTAACCATTGAGCCAATCTTCATGTGATTGAAGGCTTGTTCGATCAATATGCACGGATATTTGATATCCTATGATATAATGCCTGAAATTGTTAAGTGCATATATCACTACCAACATCTCCTTTTCTGTGAAAATATAATTAAGTTCAACTCCCTCCATATTTTTGCTAATGAAATAAATTGCATTCTCTAAATTATCCATCTTTTGGCCCAAAACTACTCCTATAGCATAATCTGGTGCATCGATGTGAATATGAAAAGGCAATGACCAGTTCGGACCTTTGAGCATTGGTGCTTGATTCCATGTGTGTTTGAGCTTCAAGAAATCTTCATGGCATGTGAGAGTCCAATCAAACTCCATATCTTTAGCTAAAAGACAATATAAAGGTCCTGCTATTTTACTAAAATCCTTAATAAATCTTCGATAATATCCAACATGACCAAGGGAACTTCTAACATCCTTTTTTTTTGTGGGGACATGAAGGTTTTGAATGACTTCAATTTTGGCTGGATCAACCTATATTCCAGTTGTAGAAATATGATGCCCAAGAATTATTCCTTCCTGCATCATCATAAAGCATTTTTCACTGTTCAATGATAAATTGTAATCTTCACACCTCTATAATACTTTCTTTAAATTCCCCAATGCCTCTTCAAACTCTGAGCCATAAGTGGTAAAATCATCCATATAGATCTTCATGTTATCCTAGGAAATGTCTGAAAATATGCTTATGACTGATCTTTGAAAAGTAGTTGGAGCATTACATAACCCAAAGGGAAGAACAAAATATGCATATGTTCTTCTCCAGGGGCAAGTAAATGTAGTCTTTTCCTAATCCTCTAGAGCAATTCAAATCTGGTTGTAGCCACTGAATCGATCCAAGAATGAAAAGTACCACTTCCTTGCCAAAGAATCTAATACTTGATCCACAAATGGTAATAGATAATGATCCTTCTTAGTTGTTGAGTTCAGAACTCTGTAATATCAACATACCCACCATTTACCTCCTTTATTTGGAACTATGACTAGAGGCGACACCCACTGACTATCTAATATAGGATAGATAAATCCAATATTTAATAATTTTTGTAGTTCCTCTTTAACCATCTCCCTTAATGCAGGATTGATTCTTCTTTGTGGTTGTCTAATGGGTCTACAGTATTTTTTGATATAAATGTAGTGTGTACAAATCGTAGGATCTATTCCTTTCATGTCTTTGTAATCTCACGCAAAAGCGTGCTGATGATATTTGAGAAAATCAACCAGTGTTAGCTTTTGAGTTTCTATGAGCTGATTATTAATTTTCATGTATTTATTTGGATCAACTTCCACTTTGAAAGTAAGATCGATCTGAGCTTCTTCAGAAAGATAAGAAGTGTGGACTTCCTGCAGCAACAAGGTATGCAATATGTCAGTGGTTGCACGATAATTCGATGTTGTAGTACTTGATGTTAGCTCCTGTGATTGTTGGTCCAAGCCATACTTATTTTCTAGAATATTAGAAAGGACAAAATCATCATCATGAAGTCGTTTAAATGATTCTCTATTAATCATCATAAGATGACTGATAGAGTTGACTTCCCCTTCCAATTCCTCCCCCACGTCAGGCCAAACAACTTGTTCTTGATCAAGTTGGGGCTGAGCAAGTGAAAACAAAGCAAGAGTTTTAGTGGAATTTTTTAAAACAGTCATATGTCCCCTAATCAACATCCAATGTATGCATCAGTTGTAGAAAGACAAGGTCTCCCTAAGATGAGCGGATATCCCCCTGATGTAGCTTTAGGAGATAAGATCATAAAATCTGTCAGATATTCCCAAGAATCTAGAGTAACCACAACATCTTCAATCATACCATCAAGACAAACTGTAGAACTGTCAGCAAGTTGTAGGACCATAGGAGTAGGCCTGAGATTGGTTATGTTAAGTTTTTGCATAATGTCCTTTGTCATTACATTGATGGTTGCTTCCAAATCTATTAGTCTATTCTTTATCTGAGTGTCATTGATGACTATTTTCACAACAGGACTACTAGGGTCAAAATATTTAGGTATAGAAACCTTCCCCAACATAATATCAGCCAGTTGACCCATTACATGTATTGTTTGTGGGTCATTTTTCTTCCTACCAAGTTTCTATAAGCATGCTTCTTTAATTGTTTTATCATAGATGGGGACATCCTTAATAGCTTGGAATAATGGAATCTTAACATATATGTGTTTTAGTTGATCAATAATATCAAAATTTATATCCTCTTGTTGATGACTCTCTTCAGCTTGCAGCCTTTGAGGAAATGGGGGTATTTGTTGATTCTGAGGAATTTGGTTTGTTGGAATAGATATTTCATTTTCCTTTTGTACTTCAATTATAACTAGAGGGGACGGGTTAGGCAAAGTTGTCTCGGATCTAAGGTGAATATCACTTATATTAAGAGAATATGTTGGGTATTGAGTAGGATCAGCTGAATATACTTATTGTTGCTACTAAGGCTTTCTATTAGGATTTGGCATGGGTTGAGTGGGAAGTTGTGTGGGTTTAGGCGGAATAGTATTAGGAGCAGGAGGTGGAATTATAGCAGGTTGTCAAGGTTGCTGCAGCGGTTGTTGATACCTAGAAGACTGATTTGACCATTGTTGACTTCCTCTCCATTGAGGAGTAGGTTTCCAATTCCCTTGAAATGGTTGCCATGGTCCTTGAGATTGAGACCAATTTCCTTGTGGTTGCTGCCACTGTGGAGATTGATTGGAAAAAAAATTCCCTTGGCCTTGAGGGTTATACCAATTTTGATACTTTCCAAAATTTTGAGCATATGGAGGTTGCCACTGATTATTTTGTCCATAGAAATTCTCATTATAACCAGAAAAAGAAAGTGGATTGGGAGGCATACCTTGTCTTGGAAAATTTGGCCTTCTTTGAGAAACATAAAATATTTGTTCACCGTCTCCATGTATTGGCTTAAACTCAAGAACATAAGAATTTGCAACCAACTTACATCTATAGTCTCTCTTCTTCTGCCTACAATGTGGACAAAATTATGCAAACATTGCCTTAGCTTCCTCATGCTTCTTCTTAGCTTGAAGTGTGTCTAACTGGGTGACCATACTGTTTATGATATCCTCTTTAAAATCCTTCAAAAGGTGATTGAGCTCCATTCGTGACACTTCATTACTGAATGTTGATGAAGACACTCCCAGCCTGAAATGCCTATTCTTCTTAGAGGATCTGGAATATTTTTGATAAATTTGGCCGATCTCATTCTATGTTGATTGAGTTATATCACCACCTCCCATAAGGTCTAAAGAATTTGTGCATTCCTCACTGATCCCTCTCAAAAATATCAACTTAAGAGAGTCAACATTTAAAGTACTATTCTTGGACTTCTTGACACATAATAGAAATCTCTCTAGATAATCTTCTAGGCTCTCATCCTCCCTTTGTATCATTCTGAAGATATCATCCCCATGGTGGTCAATCGCTTGACAATAATTTTTATATTTCTCAAGAAACAACTGTTTCATCTCATCCCATGTATTGATTGTACTACTCCCGAGACTCATAAACCATCTCAAAGCTGATTCTTTTAAAGTGGGAGGAAATATTTTAAGTCTATGGGCATCTCTAGTGTAGTCCTAACTCCTACAAAGGACATCAAATTCAAACAAAAAAGTATCAGGGTCCTCTGTCACCAGTCTGTAAAATTTAGGCAAAGAAGAGGCCGAAATGTTCTTCAAGTTAGAATTATCGTGCAAATCAGAAATGGGGAACTCAAATGTTGGGTTCACGGGTGGAGGTGGGTTATTCCCTCCACCTCCCAGTGGATTTCCTACCATTGGTCCTTGAGGAGCAGTTACTTGGCAAGGGTCCTCTTTAGGCGGTCCAAAGAGGAAATGAAGGTTGTTCTCAAGAAGTTTAAATGCAGGATTGTTCAAATAATCTAGGGCTTGATAAAGTGCAACAAAAGGGTTTACATCTGGTGCTTCATATAGATTGAGTTTTCTATGATTAGGATGATTAGGAAGGAATCTACCACTAGCATCTCTTCTTCGTCTATGCATGTAGATTCATAAGAAATTACTTAAAACTAACCGAACTATCAAAACCAACTATACTAAAAAACTTAAAAATTCATGACTATGACAAGTTCTTAGTTTGGCACCATCCCCGACAATGACACCAAAAATGTCTACCTAGCCAATTAGAACAATAACTAGACTTACAGTCTTAACTCAGGGTTTGGCCATCCATTCTGAGTAGCTATCATTTCCATGACTTAGGTTCATTTACTTGTCAACTCAAGGATGTATTACTTGAAATGGGCCTACATTGTATATGCACTAAGTTCCAGTAAGAGTCACTATGTCCTACTGCAACAACTGAATCTATCTAAAATAAACAAGTGAAAATATGACAACTGAATGGCTATAGGAAATCTTAACATTAACAGATGATCCTAACTAAATAATTGTTAACTAAGTTCAAAGCAAACAAACAAGGATTATTTTGTCTACTTTGGCTGCAGGAATAGTCAGTTGCTAGAACATCTACTACAACAAAAGAAAACTTAATCTAACAATTACACAGGAGTAATCACCAAGTGGGCCCCATTGGATGAGTGTATCCAGACTTCAAAATGATTCTATATGCTCGGAATAACATAGCCTTTATTCATTATTTCCAAAAGTTGATACAATGCATAAAATAAGAGAAATGCTTATAATTCTAGAAAATGTTGTCTAACCTCTGCGAAGAGGTGCAGGTCTTTATTTATAAGAAAGTTATAACAAACTTTCAACTACTTAGATCATGCCCATGAAGTTAGGTGGAAACTTTTATTACAGCAAGAAGAAGTCAATCCATAGAGAACGTGGGACTTTATTACCATGCAGCCAAGAATATAGCATGGTCGTTTTTTACTCGATCGTCGCTTGCTAAAGATAACCATAAATGAGTCTAGTACAACCTCACTATTCATTTTCTGCTTCACTCAAACACCATCTTCTCCACTTTCTTAAATGCTCAACTGGTTGCATGGCATGATTCTCCATCTAGCTTAAGTCAACCGCTTCTTCAACAATTTATTTACTCCTACATCAAAGGTTAGAACTTACAAGCATATATATATCCATTTCCCATTAATCACAACATTTATACATCTACACATGATATTACCATAATAATCCGCATAGCTATAGGAATATTTAGTCAAAACAATATAGGGTTCAACGGGTTTAGCTATAATTCAAAATGCACATAATCAAAACTTTGATATATTCTATGACCTTCACATTGTCCCAATATGTAACTTAAAACATAGGAAAACTTATCAGTCATAGAAGTAAAAGAGCTAATATTTTAGCTAATCAATCAAGAAACACCTTCAGCACATTAGAAACCATTTCCATAAGATGGACCAAAATCATCAAACATCTCTAACTGATAGAGCTAACCAGTACCAGGAAATACCAACCAGGAACATGAGTGATAGCTTCTGGAGCACCAAATCATGAACCAATGGAATATGACAAACATATAACCATGTGGAATAATCATCCAAAACCGAAACCAGTGATATGATCATACTGGATCAGAATCATAGCCAAAACCAAGATAAACGCCAAATCTAACTGGGATAGGTCCAACCGGGATAGCAAAACCATATCCAATTGAGATGTAGTGTTGACATCAATGACAAAACTTAACCAAATCTAGCATATTGTCAATAATCTCCTCTTTGGCATTGATGGCAACACTGAATGTGAAAAACATCCAAGTGCCAAGGAATGCCAACAATCTCCCAAAGACTGATCTGAAATATATCTCCCCCTTAGATTAACATGAATACCATCTCCTCCAAAGATTAACTATTTTCACATGAACACCATCTCCCCCTTTGACATCAATGATAAAGGATGGATACCAAACCAAAAAGAAAACAGAACCAAATGGCTGACTACTCCCCCTGAGTAGCAGCAGCATCTCATCAACCCAAATCAGAAAGTATGTCTGATAGGCTCACCAGATTGATGCATTCCTGCATCTCTAAGTTTCTTCCGGAGGGGTGGTGACCCCCAACTGATCTCTGAGATATTCAAAAGTATCATTAGGCAATGGTTTTGTTAGAATGTTTGCAATCTATTCCTTAGTAGGCACATAAACTAATCTGACTTCCTTTACTTCAACCTTTTCCTTCAAGAAATTATACCTTATAGAAATGTGTTTTGATTTGGCATGAAATACTAGATTATTTGACATATCAGTAGCAACAATATTATCACAATGTATAACAATAGGCTTATCATAACTTACCCTTATATCTTTCAACACATGTTTCATCCATAAAATCTTAGTGCAGTTAGTTGCAACGGCTACATCTTCAGCTTCAGTAGTAGATAATGAAGTACATGATTGTTTCTTGCTAAGCCATGAAACCAATTTATTTCCAAGAAATAATGCACCACCTATAGTGCTATTCTGATCATCCACGTCTCTCGCCCAATTAGAGTCTGTATATGCACATAGTCTGAAATCACCATCTTTTGGATATCATAACCCATAGTCTGTTGTACTTGCTAAATATCTGAATATCCTTTTGACAACAATATCATGATTTTCTCTAGGATCTTATTGAAATCTAGAGGTAATACAAATAAGATTCATTATATCAGGTATAGTCTGAGTTAAGTACAACAATCCACCAATCATTGATTTGTATCCACTTGGATTAATTCTAGGAGATTCATCATCCTTTGATAATTTGCAACCGGTTATCATAGGAGTACCAATAGGTTTGGAGTTCTCAAGTCCAAACTTCTTAAGAAATTCCTTCACATACTTAGATTGACAAATGAAAATGCCTTTATTAGTCTAAGTAATCTGTAAGCCTGAGATAAAATTCATCTCACCAATCATAGACATTTCAAATTCCTTCTTCATATCATCGGCAAATTTCATGCATAAACTTTCTTCTCCTCCAAAAATGATATCATCCACAAAGACTTCAATGATCAATATATCATCATGCTCAATCTTATAATATAAGTTACTATCAACATTACCTTTGCTAAAACCGATCTTTGAAAGATATTTATCTAATCTAGCATACCATCATCTAGGGGCTTGTTTCAAACCATATAAAGTTTTCTTCAATCTGCAAACCATGTCTTTGTCCTTTGATAAATAAAATTCATCAAGTTGCTCAATGTAGACCTCCTCTTCAAGATCTCCATTCAGAAATGCACATTTGACATCCATCTAATATACCTTGTATTTCTTGTGTGCATCATAGGCAAGAAATAGTCTTACCACTTCAATTCTTGCAACCAAAGCATAATTTTTATCATAATCAAATCCTTCTTCCTATGAATAACCTTTGTAAACCAATCTAGCCTTATTTCTCACAACTTGACCTTCCTCATTTAATTTATTCCTAAAAACCCATTTAGTTCCAATAATATTCTTATCTTTAGGTCTAGGAACCTATTCCCAAGTCTTATTCTTTTCTATTTGATCTAGTTCCTCTTCCATTGCTTTCATCCAATTCTCATCTTTACTTGCTTTAATAAAAGATGTCGGTTCAGTTTGAGAAATTAAGCATACCTCTTCAGTAGCTAACCTTCTTCTAGTCATCACACTTTTCCTTTTATCTACAATGATCCGATCTTCAAAATGATTCAACTTCACATACCTGGGTGTTTTCTGAATGTCTTGACTTTCTGATTCTTTATGCCCTTCATCAGTCACTGTGGAATTTTTTGGTGTCACCAGAGCAATTGGATCTATGCTCTAAACTGATTCTTGCACTGTCGGTTCTGATCTGACAAATTCATCTTCCAGTCCATAGTCATATGATCTGATATGATTGTTATCCTGCTCATCCACCTTGACATTTATTCTTTCCATTATCCTATTCAATCTTTTGTTATAACATATATATGCTTTTCTCTTAGTGGAATAACCCAAAAATATTCCTTCATCACTTCTAGGATCAAATTTTCCTAATGCATCATCTCTTCTAATATAGCATTTACTTCCAAAAATTATGAAATATTTGACAGTAGGAGTATGACCAAACCATAATCCATAAGGAGTCTTACCGGTATCACCTTTTATGTGTACTCTGTTGAAAGAGTACAGCGGTATTGCTAACCTCTCTCCAATAGATATTAGGCTATTTGGCTTCCATCATTATTGTCCTTGCAGCATCTAAGATAGTTGTGTTCTTCCTTTCCACTATTCTGTTCTACTATGGAGTTGTAGGTGCAGAAAATTGTCTTTTGATTCCATGCTTCTTACAAAAGTTGTTGATCTGATCGCCTTGATTTGATCTTAAGCATTTTATCTTCAATCTTGTTTCTGTCTCAACCATAGCTTTGAAAATTTTGAATTTCTCAAGAGCTTCATATTTTTCTTTGAAAAATGCAACCCACATCATTCTAGAATAGTCATCAATAAGCAACATAAAATATTCATCACCTTGAAACCTTTTAGTCCTTGCCGATCCACATAGATCAATATGAATAAGATCAAAAAATTCATTAGATCTATCATGTATGCTTCTGAAAGAAGTTCTAAATTTCTTACCCATTTGACATTCTCTACATACTGAATTATGAGGTTTAACAATCCTGGGAAAATATCTGACAACTTGTATTGAACTGATCTTGACTATGCAATCAAAGTTTACATGACACGTCCTCTTATGCCATAACCAGCTTTCATCAATCTAAGAAATCAAGTAATCCTTCTCACCAGAGTTCAGATGAAAGATGTTTCCTTTGGTCTGAGTTACGGATGCAATCTCCAATCTAAATCTATTGATAATCTTGCATTTACCATTTTTAAATTGCAAATGAAATCCTTTATCCACCATCTATCCTACACTCAAAATATTATTCTTCAATCCTTCAACATAATAAACATTTCCAATATTAGTCTTACCATCCAAGGATATTGTTCCTTTGCCTTTGATTCTACATGCCTTGGTGTCTCCAAATCTAACTAGTCTGGCATCAAATTCTTCCAAAGTTAAGAACTTCCTCTCGTCACCGGCCATGTGATGTGAGCATCCACTATCAATAACCCATTCATCCTTTTCTTCAATTTTAGCAGTTAAAGCCTTCTCCTCAGTATGAGTTGCTTTAATGAGAGGTTCTAGAGAATCATCCTTGATAGCAATAAAGACCCAATCTTTATTGGAGCTTCCATTACCGGATCCACTTACAGGTTCATCATCATCACCATCATCATCATCATCAGTGTGGGTATCTAAAAATGGTTAATGCTTGTGGTGCCATACTTTAACATGTCCGCGTAACATTCTTTTGGGGTTTTTGCATCTTATTTACATTTCTTCTATGTCGTGCACTTGATCTTCATCATTTGTAGGCATCTTGTCTTTCTTCTTCATTTCTTTCCCCTTCAACTATGATTCTCACATTTTCAATTAGGTCTTGTTGACATCATCTTCAAAATGCATTCTTTGGTCGTAATCAATCCTATCATGTCATTTGGACATCGTCAACCCTTTGTCATGTCAAATTAAGGCTTTGTCCTTGGTCTTTATCATCTCCTATCATCTTGGATCAATTATAAGTCATCCTGGATCATGTTGAATATGTTATCAATCATTATCTCTCGTCAATTTGGATCGATTAGTCTTTGGTCCTTATCAATTGGCGTCTGTCAATCATTATCTCTCGTCAATTTAGATCGATTAGTCATTGGTCATCATCAATTGGCACCTATCAATTTAATCTCCTTGTCAATCGTGGTCAATCTGTCATTTATCAACATTGGTCCTTTATCAACCAAAATCATGATTGAACCTACATTAATTGCTTATTGTCATGACCTAATTGATAGTCCTTTCATTTCTATTTTATCTTTTAGGGTTTTATGATTTGTTCATTTAATCCTATTCATCATTTCCCTTTTAGGTTAAATAAATTTATTTAAATCCTAAGTCTCATCTTGTCATAATTAAATATTTATTTAATTGGCTAATATAATTTCCTCCTTTTTTGTGAATTAATTAATAAATGAAAATTTATAATTAATTAATGTCACCTAATTTCTATTTCCTCATTTCCATTTTCCTAATTTTTCCTAATTTCCTAATTCCTAATTTCCACCTCATTTTCTAATTTGCTAAATCTAATTTCCCACTAATTATCCTCTTCTAGTTGCTCCTATATTTTTGCTTCCTTTGTCATAAGTTGGAAGCATGATCCTCTCAATTTGTCATAAGTGTTAAAATAGCAACATGTCATAACTCTTGACATAGCAACTTGTCCTCACACCTTGCATGGGAAATTCATCATAGTCATGACATAGAAGGTGTCATAAGCCTTCTCTTTTCGAATCAATTTGTCATTTTCAAATCAAATTGCTTTTCTCATCCTCGTTCATACTACCAATTTCTCTATAAATTGGATGCCTTTTCTCAATCATTTTGGAAAAAACCACTTTTCAAGTATCCTCATGCTGACAAAATCAATATTGCTTCATGCTTTTGCACTTGTAGGTGAGATCCACACAAGCCCAATTTGGAGGAGAAAGAAGAACAATGGAATAACATAGAAGGAGCATTTGTTTGGTTTGCATTTCCTTTTAATGCTTTGTTTCTATGCTTTCATTGAATGTATCACGATTTATTTCATAACATTTTAGCTTTGTGGTTGGCTTTTATGTGTTATGAACCTTATGCTTGAATTCCTAGTTACAATCAGTAATACCAAGATCATCATCACCGGCATAATAACATGATTTATCCTTATTCCTTCTAAATCTAGGTTTGCTCTGGTATTCTAGATTAGGCTTATAATTCCTCATAAATCTTTCTTGATTCCTATCAGCTCTCTCAAGACATCTAGAAGCAAAATGACCAATCTTATTGCATGAAAAACATTTAAAAGTACTTTCCCTTCATACTTACTTCCGACCGGTCCTTTAGGGATTCTTCTAGCAATTAGGGCTTCCAACTCTTCAAGTTCTTTGTCTTCTCTCTCAATATCTTTCAAATCTTTAGCATATAACTCCTTCCAATCTATCTTTTTCTTACCGAAAGTAGATGCTTTAAATGCAGTCTTTGTTTTAGTAGCACTCTGATCTCCAAGTTCCTCAAGCTCAAAAGCAGTCAATTTCCCAAGTAATGTATCTCTGGTAATAGGGATACTTGACATTGTCCAGAGTTCATTAATTGCAGTAGCCTTCATCTTGTAAGCCAGAGGTAGAACTCTTAGAATCTTTGACACAGCCTCATCCTCACTAACTGATCTGTTGCAGCATTTGATTCTCATGACAATCTCATTCACTCTATCCATGAAAAAACTTATCTTCTCATCTTCCATCTTCAAAGTTTCATATCTCACCCAGAAACCTTCAAGTTTTGCAATATTTACTACTTGGTCACCTTCACAAAGAGTTTCAAGCTTTATCTAGAACTTCTTTGCATTCTCCAACTCTATGACATTCAATAAATTTTCATCAAATAGGGCACTTAGTAATGCTTCCTTCTCTTTGACATCATTTTTATCTCTCTTATGTTCATCAGCAGGTGTCAGTGTTCCAAAATTAGGATCATGAGGTATATACCCTTTCTCCACTATCTCCCAAACTTCATCTCCAAGACATCTCAGATGAATCTTCATTCACTCCTTCCATATCTTGTAATTTGTATCATCAAATCTAGGACTCTCCTTCTGGTAGGGATTAAATGTAGAACTAGATGTTGATGCCATCATATCTCCTCAAGCGGCTAAGCTTCTGCAGAGAGGACCAGGCTCTGATACTAATTGCTAGACATATCTGATACCGGGAGAAAACTGAAAGGGGGGGTGGGTGAATCGGTTTTTTGTCAGAAATCAAAACTGTTGCAGATTATAACCTTTATACCGAAGCACAAGGAAACCAACACAATGAAAGATGAAACATGAAAGCACAACACACACAACACCAATATTTTTGACATGGAAAACCCGATAAAGGGAAAAACCATGTTGGGAAACCCTACCCACAATCAAATAATACTTTTGCAGTAGTATGTGAAATAATAACAATGGGGATTGCATTTGCAATCAAGCCAACCACCTAGAGCTCACTTCTCATCACAAAAGAGAAATCTCACTAAACTACAAGAGCATTGGACTACAATCTGAAAAAAAATGAACTGTGAAAATAACATCTCCTAATGCTTGATACATCTCCGATTAAGCACAGATGTCCTCCCTGCAACACCAAAAACCTTCTATCAAATGATATATCATTGTTCGCACATAAACCTTCCTCTGATAATGCAAACATAACCTTCGATGCCATCCCATACCATTGATCTCATTGATATCAAAATTACATGAATAATTCACCTATAAATACAAATCATCAACCTTATGATAAGGTCGGCTAAACCCTAAACCCATAAAGCCATAATTACAAAAATTACATCACACGACATCACCAAACCAATATTATGATTTACATTACATAGCATGGACCTAAATCAGATTCTCAAACAATTATATCCGCCGAAAATCACGGTGAGACCAATCTCCAACACATTTCACCAACCAGTAGAAACCCTCAGTCCAATAACATAGAATATCTAACCGGATCCAAATAGGACCACCATATCAGCACGTCAGCCAATGCGAAGCCATCAAACAATTGGGACACGATCAAGAAACACCTTCAACATGTTAGAAACTATTTCCATAAGTTGGACCAAAATCATCAAATATCGCTAACCGATAGAGCTAACCGGTACCAGGAAATACTAACTGGGAACATGAGCGATAGCTTCCGAAGCACCATATCATGAACCAACAGAATATGACAAGCATATAACCATCCTAAATAATCATCCAAAACTAAAACCAGGGATCAGATCATACCAAATCATAATCATAGCCAAAACCAAGATAAACACCAAGTCTAACTGGGATAGGTCCAACCAAGATAGCAGAACCATATCCAACCGGGATACAATGTTGACATCAATAACAACACTTAACCAAATCTAGCATATTGCCAACACATACATCTATTAATCATTCTTGATCAAGAATTTTAAAGGCAATCACATCATTTGTGTAACCTTAGTACAAGAATTGCTCAATCATTCATTCCTAACCTTGATACATATATCAATTCCCTTTTACTAACTCTTAAATTATACATGATTTATTTGAATCTCACAAGTGCATTAGGTCATGTATTTACTAATTAATACAAATTTATTTGTCTATCACTAAATATCTAGCAATTCTTTATCCTTAGTAATTCCATTACTCTTATGTAATTGCTAGTGACTTCAAAAATAATTCCCTCTACTCCTTTTAAGATGTCATGCATAATATATACACATATTACTTTTCATAATGATATTGATAGTATCATACTTCTGGATGAGACCAAAATTGAGAACCTAAGGCTTCTATGTTTTTAAGAATCAGTGCTAAGGTTCCAACAATTCAATTTCAAACTTAAGCGAAGACCCTTGCCCTTTAATCACTAATTTACTAGGGTATTCCACTAAAGAATATAAGGTTAAGTGGGGAAATTTTGAATTCAATATGACTATATAGTTTCTTTCTAAGGGAGGTGTTTATTTATGAATGCTATAAAAATAATCACAAAAGCACTATTACTGTATAAATATGCAATAGTCTAAGTGATTTATTTACTAATTACCAAAGTTTTTTAATCAAGCACTAATGTGGCACTAAAAGGGGTCATACTCACCTTTGCATTTGTACAAGTATAATTTAATCACCCCATCTCATACTAGTGCTATTTAATGCATCACTCAACACAAACATTATCTATGGTTATGTTATGTAAGCAAGTGTTACACGAACATCATGGGTGATCAACAATCATACACATAAAGTAACAACTAGTGATAACGTTTTCTATTTACACTCATACACTACCTAATTGACATTTTAAGCAATCAAGCTTTTACTATCTAGAGTGGTGAACTTGATGTCCTAGTGCGGAACCTAGGGCTCTAATACCAAAATGTAAGGACCTGCTTGTCCTAACCCTAGTTAATCCACTATAGTAACTCACAAGTATAGTTAACTTCAATTCATCATTAATGCACACATGAAATTTACATTAACTGACATGCAATTAATAAAATAAGGGAACTTAACATCCATATAATTCATGTCTAACATGTGGTACTTAACATGTGGATCGCATGCAACGTAGCAAAGCGAAGTAAAGTGCGCATGACAATTAAGTAACATGCATAAACCATAATTATCAACGATTTCGAGTTAAGTGTGAACATGTGTAGAAGTAAATCGGTTGCATAATTTACGAAATAAATTAACATGCAAAATGCATAATTGTATCAACTAACTGAAAATTAAATATGAACATGTATGCATGCAAAAAAGAGATCAAATCTACAAAAAGTAAATCATGCATGTTAGTGGGTTATGTTAGTAGTTTTTCTTTCTTTTCTTTTTGATAGTTACATTGCATGGCGACTTTTTGTCGCATTACATCATGGACTTTGTAGGTCTTTTACATAATCTTTTCATGCAACCATTCTAGTCAATTTACAAATAAGACACAATTTATATCATATAATTTACACAAAATTTATCTAAATTCTCTGATTTTGTCTCCAAATGTGTCGTCTTTGTTGCCCTGGATAACCTTCTCTCGCAAACCGGATGACAGACATATGACCCAGGCGTTTTATTCGCCCAACCAAACGAAGCATAAGCTTCTTGGTTATCTTGATAAGCTCTTGCGACGGAGTATTCTAGTAAGTCGATACCAACTAGCAGGAAAGGAACATGTGCATTCATGTAGAACTAACAACCCATCCTGGTTGATCTAACTACATGCGTTATGGCAGGGGAAAAAATAAATAATTATGATGGTCATCATAAACCTATTGGGGAGGTGAAAAAAAAATCACCCTTCCCTGGTTAGCCCATAAACAAGCACCTTGTTCCATAAGCATCCCTCATAGACAGAAAAATTAATACTCCCTGAAATAATATATATATATATATATATATATATATATATATATATATATATATATATATATATATATATATATATATATATATATATATATATATATATATATATAGATATATATATATCTTAATTGTCTTAATTTCCTTTCCATATGTTTCAGAATTTTAATTGATCAAATCTTCTGTGTATGAACTTGTATTAGTCAAGGATTGTTACAACTAAATATAAGTCTTCTAAAATCCCAAATTTGTCACAATGGTACAACTTACAAATTATTCATTAGCCGCATATCTTAACTGCTATAGAGGAAGACGTCCAAATATTCTTTATGCACTGTTTTGAAATCTTACCTTAATTCTCATTAATGGAAATAATCTATTATAAGGTTTTAAATTTTTTTTAAATAATAATAAAGGTAAACAAAACAATACTACCCCATTGGAGAGTCAACCTTATTGAGCGAAAATTGTGAAGTTGGTAACTAGATAATCAATTAACTGTAGCTAACTGTAGCACCGTATATAATATACCCTTCTAATACTTCCTAATTGTCGATTAGACTCAACCCAATTGACTTATAATGCAAATTAGTTTGTTTAATTTTTTTCCTCTAAATGTCCTCGTCTTGTCTTCCAAAATTCTCATTTCAGTAACCATCTTGGTTCTCTCCTCCGGTAGAAATTTCTATCATCCTTCCGAAATGAATTAGTTTCTTTGTTCACTTCCTTGTCCTTGCTCTGATCTGTATTGGTTCCTCTTCCTCCTTGAAATCTTCCTCTGGTAAACCTTTCACCTCTGCCTCTGCTCATGTCTTTTGTTTAACTTCTCTTCTGCCTTTTACTGGTAAGCCTCTTCAACACTCTCCAATTTGATCAAATTGAGTTCATCTTGTATAGACATCCGCAATCCATTCAAATATCTTGGAACTTGTTCAACTTCATCATCAACATGTCTGGATCCAATAGTCAACTTGTAAAATACTTCGGTGTACTCCTTCACACTAGATTCTTTCTGTCTCAAATTCTGCAACTTCCGAAACAAATTCACTTGATAATCAGCTGGCATAAACTTCAATTTCAACTTAGCAAACATCCAATCCCATGTCTTAATCTTCTCTTTACCTCTTCTATGTCTATCGACTTGCAAATGCTCCCACCAAAGAGATGCATGACCTTTCAACCGAGTACAGGCATATATCACCTTCCTCTCTTCTGTAGTGTTTTCAAAATTAAAATACTTCTCCATCTCCGAGATCCAATCCATCAATTCATCCAAATCTAATTTCCCATCATATTTCAGGTGGGGTAAAATGAGGTTTAGCATTCACCCTACTCAAAACCCTCAAAAACCTTTCCTCGTCCGGATCAACCACCAATAGGTTTGCTTGTTCTGTCGGGGCTTCTTCTCTTTCATCTTCACTTACATCTTCAATATGTCAGCCTCTTCTTTGAGTTGTCTCCACGGCTTCCAACCGAGCTGCTATACCTCGCAACATCTCCATCATAGCAGGGTCTGCATTCCCACGTGCTCCACCATTCCTAGCTCCTCTTCGTGCCATCATTCACGCTAGTCATCTGCTACTGCAAGTCGGATCCACAACTCACCACCCTACAACAAAATTTCAGGACACAACCTCCAGAATAAAACTTCGCTCTGATACCACTTGAAGCTGTCACCGATGAGGAGGGACCTCTAAGAGATCAATCCAGTCCTGTCTGCAAGAGTAAACACAACGGAAACAAAAAAGATATGATGAAGGCAATGCATAACAGATTGTTTTATTGCAAGAAAATGGATTACAATTAACTGATAACAATCGGATTACAACATATTGGCTCACAAACTTGGTAGAACATACAGAATAGGTCACAACTAAGACCTTGAATGTTGAGATCTATCTTCTATGCACAGTCTAGCTACTTGATTCTCTAATTGATTACATTCTAATGCACAATTAAAATTATATGTGTGTGTGTGTGTGTGTGTGTGTGTGTGTGTGTGTGTGTCGATCCAAAGGATCCAATCGGCCCAAAAGGGATCAAAACCCAAAGAAAAAGACCTAACGTGTAAAATAACAAGGTCGGCCTCCGCCAAGAGATTCCTTCGGAAAATCCGAAGGATGAAACGAAGAGCGCGAGAAAAGGTCGGCCACGCACCAAGGAACATCGGAATCAACGCCCAAGGTTCCGCAAGCTTTGGAAGGGGTTCTGGTAGATCACCAAAATAGGACCAAGCAACCGGTAACAAGAACTGTCAACTTGTAATAGGAAATTGTCAAGAAAACCGATAGCAATATCTTGCTGGAAATGATCCAAATGCAATGCGGTTTAAAAGCAAAAAAGATGATCAAGTCTTCAAGTAGAATCCAACTCCACAAGATCTGGTGAACCAAGACACACAGAAAGGAAAACTGAAACTGCAAGCAAAAAGCAAAACAGAAAGGAAAATGTTTTTGGTTGATGCAAAATTGCTATGAACCGATGATGCTCCTGCATCAAATAACCAGCTCTCTTGCATCTAAAACTCATTTTTATTCCTATTTTTACATTACATATATTTTCCACATCCTTAATCATTTCTAAATAGATGAAATTGAGGAAATCCAAAAAAGAATATATGCATCACACTTAAAACAAAAACTAAACCTTGATCATAATGAGCACGATGCTAAAGAGTTCAAGGTCCCAACAACATGCTTGAAGAAGATGTGTCATGAGGCCTGGCAATTCTCAACAGTGGATTCCCTAAAATGATTTCACGTGTAAGACAACACCTAGAGTAAAATAGTAGCTATAAAGATAAAGAAGCTAAAGAGCCCAAGTTCTCATGCAAGAGACGTGTGAAGGTGGGGAAATGTTTCACTATAACTGGATAGACTAAAAGAATAATAAATCCCTTGCATCACTCTCAATAATAAAACCCTTAGCATCACTCATTTTGAGGTGAATTATCGAATACTTGTATGTAGCATAACATCTTCTACTTACATATTTGATGAATTGAAAGATGTATTGAAATTGTGTACAATTCATCAAATTCTACATTTATTCTCATTTGATGGGACTTTCCCTTTTTTTTCCACTTTTTGAAAGGGATGGCTTTGTATTACATCAAAGAGCATGACAATAAAATTTCAACCAAAATCTCACCCGATATTGTCAAATATCAGGCATTAAATCAATAGTTGCTATAACAACTATTGGAACACGCACCTCCCACTTAACTAGTGGGTCCTCTCCCCTGCATTAAAGAACATGACAATTGAATTGCAACCAAAATCTCACCCTATGTAAGCTAGAAACTCTGACGCCTCACATTTTACTCAAGGGACAACAGAATTCACGTCTTTACAAAAACTATTGATTATGGCTTTAGTACACACATCCTTATCTTTTTTGAAAATATTCAAATTCTCAACAAAGATTAGAATTATCCTTATCAAAGCTGTCTTGTATCTTATCTCCATAAGGAAAACAATAGCAGGCACACTTAACGTATGCCAGAATTCTTTGTAGCTGTCTCCAATCATCCATTTGTTTGGCTTTTCCAATTTGAAAACTTTTGTAAATGAACTAGCTCGGTTGAAGCTGCAACAAGTTTCCAGATGCACAATGAGTACTTATACAGACAAGTCGAAGCATATAAATCACTTGAGTCATAATACTTGTTCAATAGCATTCCTTAGCAAAGCCGATTTGAAAGGAACGGTATATGTGAATTGAACATTATTCACATTCTATATGTACAGTGCCAACACAAGTTATTTTGAACAATATATAATTTTGTGTTTTAGCCACGGGACTATGTAGCTTAAGTAAATACTGAAAATTAATTAGAATTTTCTGTCTATGATATTTGCCATGATTAGCAATTTACAAATTGCATTATTTACACTGGACTTGTAAGCATTTATACATGCTTAAGATGGAAACTTTGTGTGAGACTAGAAAAGAAATAAATAACTTCATTCACATCCCCAAAAAGAAGATGATAGACCGTGAGATCAAAACCAAACCTGGTACAATTCGAAAGCTCATTGTGAAATAGCAGGAACTGTATAAAATTGGGTGCTAAAATATATCAGAATTGCAGAGATTGCCTTGCAGAAGATTAAATTTATTTTTGGGAAGATGGATGCTCCTGCAGTGAACAGATCTGTGGGAATTTACATTAATTACAAATGTAACATTTATAATAAAAGCAGACTCGAGATCATAACCAAGGTTCAAAAGAGCCTGGGTTACCATATCTACCAAATAACATTTATACTGCCCGAGAATCTAGCTGTCCTTTTCAAGGGAGGGAAAAGAAGATCAAGCACTTCTTTGCTAGCTTACTTTTTATTAGAATAAATTTTATAAACAATGGAATTTGTGCTTTATCTCAATTCACAAAGCATTTGTTTTCTCTGTAACTTCTGTAGGGCCAAGATCTGCACTTTTCTCCCATATAAAGGGATAAAAATAGGATTAATCGATATCCAAGAGCTATGATAACAAGAATCAATAGGTTTATCCACTTGGCATTCCTTGAGCTTGAAATATCATATGAATCCCGCAGAGCTTTTTCTCCAGAAATCGATCCAATTTGTCCCACAGCAAAGGATACTCCTACATATTCATTTTCAAGAAGACCCTGTGCATAATATTAAACATTAATTTTCAAGTTTGGACATTAGAAATAAGTGTGAGAATAAGAAAGTGAATAAGGTGAATAATTACAAACAATTAGTTGAAATATTTTCATTCTTGCCTCAATCGCATATGTATGGAACACCAAATATGATAGTGGGTACTTCCATACTGCCCTTGGGAGTTCATCTCTCAGTCTGAAATATCCTGCAACCAGCATCATGATAATCTACAAAACACATTTGATTGACAATCAATAAATAACTTTAAGGAAAGAGAGACAGAGAACAATAACATTGAGACACCTTCAAGCAACTTAACTTTAACAGTACATGAGTATAATGATTTGTATAGCATAATGCCCACCTGAAGAAAAACCATGGTCAGCATGCCTTTGAATACATTTGGTGAGAATGAAGCGAGAATCATGAGCATGCCTTCATTTATCAGAAGGCACACGAAGAAGTTTAGAACAAAATACATAAACAAGCTGAAATCTGATCTCAGACCAAGTAAGAAGTAAATGACTACCGAACACAAGCTGGAGATGAGAAACAAAAAAGGAATACTGGAAAGCAAGTTTCCTAGCAAAAAGGGAATTAGTCCAGTGTGTCTAGCAGCTTTTTCATGGCTGTAAACCTGCATATAACAAATCAGAATGACCAACTTTAGTTACTCCCTTTTGGAATGCTTATAAATGTATGAAGGGCCAAAGCAGCCATTTTTTTAATGTTATAAAAACAATCATTTCAAGGTAATAAGTTTTTAAGCACAACCATTTTTCAAAATAAAATTTCGCTACACTGCAGCCTCAGTACAAAAAATTAGAATGTATCCTCTATGAAAAAAGGCCAGTAGCCCTTATTACAGCTGTCACTCTTATACAGGCACACCTACAGCCATTATTAAAAAAATATTAGAACTGACTTTGAAACTTCAGTGCAAAAGAACTTCAGAGCCTGGGATTGTCAAAAAGCATGCATGAAATATCAACTATAGTCACTGTAACATACATGTTACGATCAACTATAGCCTATTACAATTGTAATAAATTCGTCATTTAAGTTAGAATATAATTGATAGTCATTGTTGTCTCAAGAATTTGGTTAAACAAATTTCCTTTTACTTTCAGTAGCGTTCATGTTTGCTTATGTTTGATCTCATTTTCTGACTTCTGTAATGATATCTTAATTAGTTTCCTGTTTCACTAAACATGAAATTCAACTGTGTCCTTCAGTGAACTATTATAATAGCACTTTTTGCTAGCAAAATCCTTTGTAACAACCAAATTGCAGATTCTGTACCATTGTAGTAGATTGTATCGAAGTCCTCATCAAATACCAATCAAAAGTAGATCACCACAAGAATTTTTTTGAACACTTGCAAGAAACTAGATTCCTTTACAAACTGCGAACATGTCAACCCTCTTCATAGTTGATACTTGTTTCAATTCTTTGATAAGACAAGACCTTAATCAATTCGACCTACTGATACTGGATATGCTTTTCCTTCCATTGCTCAGAGCCAGGCCATGTTCTTTGGAAAAAACAGTGTGAACAAGTATTCACTAACCCCTTGTACAGATTGTACCACATAGGTTAATTGAGATTGTAGACAGGGTACTGGAACATCGAGCATATTGAAGGATTTGATGAATAGCATGTCTCATTCATCATTGGGTGGACCTGAAAATTCTTAAATTGTCCTTTAAGAGAATTCAACAACATTCTATCCTCGCCTACAGCAAGTGTTTCTGAGACATATGTATTGCTATTTGTTGTTTCTCCAAGCAACACCCCATAATGGTAAAGGAGAATTATAAATTCTCTGCCTTAATAAAGAAAGCTCAAAGTACTTTATAAAGAAAGCTTGAGGTATTCCACAATGTTGTATTTGCAAATTTAATGCTCAAAGTACTTTCTTTAAAGTAGAAAGTACTTTTAGGCATCTTTAGATGATGAGGAGCATTCTCAACCTAAAGTGTTCAAATCATGGTTACAGATGTGGAGTCAAATTAGAAGCAGCAAAACTGCAAACCTATGAAGCCTGGAAATACATCAATGATAAAGAATCTGCTGAAAACAAATGCATATTAATATCTGACCCATAAACACATAATCAGCATGCAACTGATTCTTATGATTTTTAGCATGATATCAGTGTTAAGTGATATCCCATCATTACTTCAAAACCACTCAAGAGCAACAATGATGGTACGACTCTCCTGTGAAACCACAGCGTATGAAGTTACAGATTATATTTGCTAAATTCTTGGTAGCAGCTCGAGCCTAGCTATCTCCAATATTCTAGCAAACTTCTAGCAAACTTCTTGGTATTGCTAACCACATTACTACTCACATGTTCCTTACAAGTTTCTTTACTATGGTAGTACCATCCATTTGTGTTATGTAATGTCCCCATTTTTAGAGTAAGAATAATTAATTAATTTAATTAGTTAAATTGTCCAAATAATTGTTATTTTATGGATAGCTTTATTTAATTATTTTAATTAATAGTATTAAGTTAATTATTTATAAAGTTATCAAATAAATTAAAAATTAAAAGATGACTTTATATTTAATTAATTTAATAAAGTGACTTAATTTAATATTATATCATAAAGTCACTTAAGTGAATTAATATTATTTCTAGAAGCTTCTGGATGATGGATTAAAAAAGTATAAAGGAGGTTTAGCTCATCTTCTAATCAGCCTGGAAATTGATTTTGATATTGATTTAGTTTTGTGGAGCCAAGGGGTTTCTGCAGATCTTTGTCTTTGGGAACGAAAACTCCCATTGATAGCATAACTGAGGGAGTGAAAGATCTCTTGAAGGGTTGCATTTGAGGAGGTGATACTTCAGTCATCTCATTTGTGTTTGAATTGTGGCCAAGGGCCAACCTTGCTTAAGTTCGATTTTGAGAAGTGGTTGAAGACATTGTAAAAGCTTAAGGATTCCAATTCATTCAAGGAGCTGTTAGCACTTGCTCATTTCTGAGTTTATTCTCAGATAACTTCAAATTACAATCAGCTTGTGTGATATCACAATTGTATATCACAAGGGCTCATTTTGATCCACACTTGCATCTACATATCAGGAGAAGAAAGGTGATTCTCTTAGAAGCATTTGGAAGGAGAAATAAGGAGGTTGTGGGGGTCAAATCAGGTCTGAGACAAGTTTGAACTTTGAACCAGACCTCCATTACCCACGTTTTTGCTTCTATCACTTTGCTTGAGCATCAAACCCATCATTTGACTATAGCGCTCTCCTTGGGGAAGGTCAACAATGAAGATTAGTGATTGAAAGGTGACTAAATTGCTGCCAATTAATTGTTATCAGTCTGAAACCAATCCTGAACAGGGGCGATTTTGAGAGGAAATCTATTTGGCACTTTTGAGGTCTCCATTTCAGTGGATATTGCTTGCTACTTCATCTCCAGCATAGGGCGATTTGTCCTACCAGGTTCTTAATGGATTTGTAATGCATTGATCTTATATATATATTGCTGTTGTAGATGCCATTAATCTGAAAATATTATTGAATGATAAGAGTCCAAGTAACTATTTGTTCATTGTAATTGATGATTGCAAATAATAAAGGAGATTGATGTCGCAGCTCTCTATATGATCTTATATCTATATTCATTATGTTTGTAGTTTGCATGCCAAATGCAACTGCACAATTGTCCTATAGAAGTCATGTATATGCATTGGTGGGGTTAAATAGAAGTTATTCGTGCATTATACTTCAAGACTAGACATCGCAGGGATCATTTGCAGTCAATTTTGATGCTGTGTAGTCACTAAAACAATATTATATGAGACTAAAACTCAGACCAGCAAACTGAGTGTCTGTATGTGTAGCATTTGACAATATTTCTTGAGTTGGATTCCACCATTTTCACACCTATTTTAGCAAGGAATATTCTAGGTTAACACTCTTGTTTCTGAAGTTTTTCATCAGTCATATGCCAAGTAAAAACTGCATAACACGCAAGTTATACTAGCTGTCCAGACTGCATAACACGCAGATTATACAGATAGAAAACTAGAACAGCAGGTTGTCAATCCATCATTTGACAATATTCCCTTCATTTTCCGCCTTACAACAGCTGGGGATATTACATGTTAATCTCATTTTTAATAACTCGCCACTGGTAGTGTTACAAGGGTTGAACCAACCATGTACAAAAATATTGTCTTTGATGATATTGGTCTAATTTCTACGCATTGAGGGAAGAAGAGAAAATTGTTGGTAAGTTGCTAGCTATTGATAAAAAGTCTCCTCTGCAAAGTCTCTACAGTAGACTAGCCTATGGTTGAATTGTGACCACATCTGACAAAAACTTCATTGCATCAACTGATGGTGAGAGATCCAGTTGAGCATTTTTAGAACTTCAAAAATCAATTATTACACTTGGTGGTACATCTTTTTGAGTAGGCTTCCTAGAAAATACAAATCACTGATGCCATGTAATTGGCTGTCCCATCCACAAACTGTATTAGTGCAAGTGAGAATTGGAGGATCATCTAGTTCTGACTTATGGTTTATAAAGTAGTTAATCAGCATGCCAAGAGAGAAGTTGCCATGGATAGGATTCCTATGTGTTATGATGATGTCAATGGTGGAGATTACCATGGTGTATCACATTGTGACAAGTTGAAAAAAATAAAAATGGCTCAATTCAAAAACATCTAGTTTATCTCTAAAGGTAGATCAGAGAGATTCCACCCAATGCATTCCACAGGGTAATAAGAAAAGATTAAGCAAATTTAATACTCTTCTATACAATTAATATTTGACTGTTTATCCCTTTCTAGAATTTTACTCATAACACCGTTTTGATTTATCATTATTTACTACTAATTAATATAATCAGCTTAATGTGGAGAATAAACTGGAAAAAAGAATTGATGTATACATAGATAGGCTCCCAGACTTGCAAAGCATCAGTCTGACACTTCATTGGATACAAAAGAGGGACTGAAACAAAACAAAAATGCCTTGAGTAGCATATTACTTGCATGCTGAACATCAGGAGTAGTTCCATGCACCAAAAACGTCGATGCAGAATTAGTGGAAGAGCACAACCAAGAAATGAATATGATGATTAAATTTAGGATTGAGCCAAAGACAGGGAAAAAATGTGATATAGAAGATATCAGCGCTGAAGGTGAAAGAGGAGAGGATAACCAAGTTGGAGAAAAGGGTGAAAGCCCTAGAAATTGCATTGGTTGTAGAGATAAAAAGGACAAAGAAGATTGAGAATACTTTTGTGATCCTATCACAACAGACGCTCAAGCAGAAAAGAAGAAACTGACAAAATCAGTAGAGCTAAAAATGCATTTAGATCGTAGTGCACACTTAATTGAGTAATGAACTGAGGACTTCACAGAATCACTTGCAGCCAGAAAATTGAGGTAAATCAAGTAGCCAATGCCACCTCATTGATGACTGCACCATCTTAGGCAGCTCGTTTAGTGTCACCGGTTCTCATAAGATTGGCAAATCAAGCAGTATCCGATAAACCATCAAGTTCAATGATACCATTATTTTCAATAGGAGGAGGGGAAGAAAAATTCACGGATGTTACTATAATGGTTACTGATTATTTCCTTGGCAGACCAAGCAGATCCATATTCCCTAGTTTCTCACTACCGCATCCACAAAGTCCAACCATTCACTAAGACATTGAACCCTAAAAATTGAGGGTCAAATACCAACTTTAAGTTGAGTTTATTTGATATTGTACTTATCCACATGCTTCGAGATGTAACAATGACAAAATTAATACATGAGGCAAAGGCCAAAAATTAAAGCACTCTGAGGTTTTTTGTTTGTCATTAAGAGGATTGTAATGTCCCCATTGTTATGCAATATTATTCCGTGAGCTCTTGGCTAGTTTTTGAGTTTTCCCATAAGCTTCCAAATTGTTAGGAAATATATTATTAGTATAAATTTTGTTATAATTGTTATGAGTTGTTTTAAACAACTCACTAATTCTAGATTTGGGTAATACTACATGGAGAAATTTGTGGAAGACACCTTCCTATTAATGATTTGCGTCGAGTGGTTTGAGAAGGGGAAGATAATACAATGTTTTGTTTGTGTGTAATGCTCTGAAATCCAATATGGTATCAAAGCAAGTTTGGCATCCAGCAGAGCGACGGTCATCATTTGCATTGTGGTTTTAGTTTTGGCGTAGTTGAGGTGAATAATCTTGAAGACAATTGAAAGTGGAATTCGGATACCGATTCAGATTTGGATTTTGCTAGGGATCCCTATCCACTAAAGCGCTTCCCGACCGACAAGCTTGGTGCGCCACCTGATGAGTACGTGGACCATCCCTGCCATGTGTTTTGTTTGGGTAGGGCAAAAGATTTCACCCATGCCCCCTCAACTAGCTATGTCGTATTTGGTTTTGGATTTTAACAATCATATCCCACCACATCTGTTTGCCAAGAATCCAGTAGATGTGAATTTATATTCATCTGATGTCGATACAGATCTGGATTTCGGTACATATTTGGATTCTGATATAGATATAATTATATTTGTTTGATGTCAATACAGATCTGGATTTCGGTCTACGTCTATAGATTTTGTTTTTACTTTGAAGTCTAATTGTTTTTATTATTATTAAATTGGTCTAGGTTTGTCGATGTGTGAGTTGAGCTCATAAGTAGTAGTAAGTTTGTCTTTGTAAAAAGTGTTATTATCAAGGTCCATTATCGATGGAGCCCAACACCTTTGATTTTCTTTTGATTAAGGGGTAGTCATGGAAAAATTAAATTTCATCGAGAATTTGAAGGGTGAGACTTTCATACTTGGCAATTATAGATGCAGTTGCACTTGATCGAAAAAGATCTTTTGGATGGTGTTAAACCCAACTCAGTCTCTCTAACTGATTCAAATGAACTATCAAAAATCAAAAAGCATTGGGGACTATTGGCCTTGGCTTATCAAAAGCTTACTTACACCATGTGGATTTTATGAAGTCAGCAAAGGAAATTGGGGAGTCATTAAACAAGCTTTTCGGATCTGATGCAGAAAGTGCCAAGACAACATTGAAGCAAATATTGTATAGATTGAAGATGGATAAAGGTACAACAATGGAAAATCATATAAGCAAGTTTCACTCTCTCATAAATCAACTAGTTGGGATTAATGAGAAAGTAAAAGATGATGATGCCAAAACAATACTTTTGAATAGTTTGCCTAAGAATATGTCTAGAATGGTGTTTAAATTAAGTAAGGTAAACATTAGTCTTGAAGGAGTAATATCTACTCTATGATATTGCTATTAGGGTTCAATTGTGTAGTTTTTGAGTCAAACTCATTGACCCATGTTTCATGTGTAGAGGTTCACAAGAACCCATCTCTCATGAGAATCAATGGTCCACTTAGCACTCATTGCATCTAGGTGATTTTCACAGGGGTGAAGCATTTGGACTTCCCGGGATGTCACCCATCCTAGTACTACTCCAACTCAACCGCGCTTGACCACGGAGTTCCCTTCAAGGTTAAACCCACTTAGCTTGCAACCCCATTTGCAAAACCTTCAACAAGTGTTGTGCCTTATGAACCATTCATTATAGAGTCCCCTTTAGCTCGTCAATTGATAAGTAGGAGGTATTTTCCACAGCAAGTCAAGCTATGATATTGCTGTCAGGGTTCAACTGTGTAGTTTTTGAGTCAAACTCATTGACCCATGTTTCATGAGTAGAGGTTCACGAGAACCCATCTCTAATGAGAATGAATGGTCCACTTAGCACTCATTGCATCTAGGTGATGCTCATAGGGGTGAAGCATTGGGACTTCCCGAGAGGTCACCCATCCTAGTACTACTCCAACTCAAGCGTGCTTAACCACGAAGTTCCCTCCAAGGTTAAACCCACTTAGCTTGCAACCTGTTGACGTGTATTTTGTACACAATCATACACAGAATAAAATACCGACAGGCATCTTATCCTCTCTTGAGAAAATAGTCTCTAACTGCTGAAGATCTGCAAAAAGGATCAGTTAGATGGACTCCAAGGTTCTTTTAGTGGGGTCTCCACGTGTGGACAAGCTTTTTTAGTGGTATGATGTGATTTGCTGTTTCCTTCAAGGCGTCTTACGGATTCAAAAGCTCGAAGATTTTACTAATCTAAAGGAACTTTCAAAAAAATGAAAAAAGATAGGGTTTAAGGAAGTCTAGTCTAACCCTATGAACGACTTAGCATGAATGAGATTTGGCAAGACTCAACTAACTTCAATTTTGCCATAAGGTAACAACTCAATTGAAATTAGTGCGATCTTCTAAGGTAATAATGGTATTCAATGCATCAAAGACCGAGGACACTACTACGAAAGTACATCTCCTAGATGCGAAAATGCTTGAAGGTTAAGGACTCAAAATGTTTTCCAGTCGACCACACAAGGCGTTCCTACAATCAGCAAGAAGCTAGTGGTTTGGATAGCGAATCCTACCAAATATCAAATCTCACACTTAGTCTTTCAAATTAACAACTACTTTGATTGAGCGTGATTCAAGTACATCCAACAACCATGAAGATAACTTAAGAAATTTGCAACAAAACACCATAACTTCAATATTTTATTGATTTCCAAGTCATCATATACAACAATTGCTTGAATTTCTCTCTTCAAGACTCAATCTTGCTACAAAATAAAAATTGCTTACAACTCTAATCTCTCTATTTCACTCTTAACTCTATTCTCTATTTTTCTATTGACTATTCTATTACAAATGAAATGGAAAATGGGGGTATAAATAGCATCCCCAGTTACAATGAAAGGTCCAGATTGAAAGTAAATCAATGGACAAGATCATGACACCTAAACCCTAATTAGGGTTTGTTACAAATGACCTCCTTTTTACTGAACAATATTAAATACATAGCCAAATATTAAATTTGGCACAAAAATCTAGGAGGTATCAACCAATGAGAAATAAGATGTCATGTCATCTGTAACAACCTTTCATCTAGAATCTTATTCCCTTTCCAATTCTCTTTCTTAGCATATGCAATGAATTTTGTCACGATTCCTTCGATTTCTGTGCTTGGAATCTCGGGAAGATTCTTGATACTCTCTTCTAAGTGGATAACCTGATCAAATGCATCTAGAAGAGCTGTGTCCCAAGTAGGTTCAAGTTCCTTCGTTCTATCAATCAGGAGCATGGTAGCATACATCTGATCATACTGCTCATCTGTAACATCTGCGTCCTTGCGAAAGATGATCTTGATTCTATCTTCAAATTCTTGTAAATCCACATCTGTCTCGACCTCGATCCTTCTGCCAAGAATGGTACGAAGTACCTCAAATACTCTGTCCTGGATCGGATTGATCACCTCCTCAACTTGACCACATCTAACACTGATGTCCTCAAAGAGAACACTCTTTATATGGAGTAAGGTTGACCACTGAAACAAACTGTGAGAATCACCTTCCAAGATCTTCTCTTGTGCTAAAATTCTTCTGGATGTATGTCTTATAACTTTCAAGACAGGGATGACAACGTCCTTGGTATGGGCAAATGCAGCTACTGTTGCCATCAATCTGTGGATTATCTCAAAAACTTGGATAGCCTGATGGGTGATCTTCGACATCCTTGTAACAAACTCAATGGCCACCGTGTGAGATCTATCCATCCAACTACATGTACGCTGGACCATATTCCTGAATCTTTCTGCTTCATTGATTGATTGAAGGGGCAATGCCTGCAATGGTGATCTAACTGGATCCTGACGTCCCAAAGGTTCATTGATGTGACTGAAATATGTCCTCCATGCACCGACCTCTTTCTCAAGCTTTCTATTCTTTTCTACTTCTTCTCTAAACTTATCCTTCAATGCCTCAAATGTGTCGGTGGCATCATCTAAAGTCTGCTCTGCTGTGGATGGTCCTAACTCAATAGTCTGTATATGATAGTCCTCTGCTAGGATCTCACCCTCATATTTGTCTGCTGCCGGTGTAGCTATCTGCAGTTTTCTAGATCCAGTCTCATCTCGAATCATCTTGGACATCTTTATAGCCTTCTTCTTCTCTGTTGTCATATGTGAACGTCCCACGAGGCTCTCTAAATCAATTGCACTGTCCTCGTCCTCAATTACGATCACCTTAGTCAATCTTTCCTTCAACCAATCTGGGATATTTGATCTTGTCTCTTGAACTTGAATTTCTTTATGTACTATTTCTTCTTGTCTGGGAGGAGATGTTACTTCGTTATCATTATCTAAATCATAGTCTTGGAGAGATCCATCGGATGAAACATGTTGTGCCTGTTCTTCTTCCTGTCTATCATTCTGTACCATCGATTCCATGGATTCTTCCACTCGAACTGTTCTATCCTCTGGCCTGGAAGAAGTACCTGGTGTTTGATCTTTGTTAGCACCTTGCTTTTTCTTGGAAGGCTCTTTCTTTTCTGATCTTTCCTTTCTCTTTGAACCTCTCGAATGGAGATTGCCCTCACTGGCACATCGAAGGTTACCCTCACCTGAATTCCTAGGATTAGGATTGCCTTCACTAACACTGGCTCCACCTTCGGCTGGCTTTTCTTCCAAAGTAAAAGACATGGCCATGCCTTGTTCTCTCAACTTCTGATGTTGAACGTCTACCCATCTGCGAGTACAAGACAAGACTGGTGCCATCAATTCATCTAAATCCACGGCCTCGGGCTCATTCCAATTCAAACTTATTGTTTTGCTTTCTCTATCATATGAAGATTGGATGTGCCTGCCGTTGTCCTGAGCTTGGTCGGCCACTCTGTAAATCTTACATTTCCTGATGAAATCCAAAGGCAATCTAGAATGTATCTTTCGTTTCACTTCGAGATCATCTAGGAGATTCATCATAAAATCTTCAATCTGGTACTCATGTCTAAATCTTCTACCGACTGTCTCCTCTAAATGTCCATGTGGATCAAAACTATTCCTCCAAGCAAAAGATGAGAAAGGATACAAGGCTAACTCCCTCTCTGCGTCATCCATGGCTGATACATTGGGACATACCTCAACTGAATTACCCAAAATAATAGGTACCTGAACTCCATTCTGATGTCTGTGTCTGAATGCCTTCTCATATGCTGCCAACTGCCTTGTTACTTCAAGTAACACGATCCTGTCTGTCGGGTATCTCGGCAACATGTATGGAGGTAAAGGACATCCATACACTCTAATGTAAGTGAACTTGGGAAACTGAATGAACCAAGCACCGTACCTCTTGATTAACTCCTGGGCATCCTGAGATAATCTGTTGTGAATCCCTCCTTGCAACGTCCTTGTGATGTTCATCGTGAAAGTATCATTGATTAACTTGTAGTTCTTCCCTGGTGGATGATGCAAGTAGGTATAGGATTCACAAACTCTGACCTCGCCGGGTCCTCTTCCAATCACTCCTCTGTGAGGTAGTCCTGCGTACTCAACGCTCCTGATTAAGGCATAGATGACGTATGAACTCATGTGGAAGGACTTAGTAGCCCTGAGTCTTCTCAACTGTACGTCTAAGCAATGGCTAATTATCCTAGCCCAATGTATTGTACCCTTTCCTTGAACAATCACCTGGATGAAGTAAAACATCCATTTCTCAAAATAGAAGGCATGAGGTGCTCCTGTAACTCTGTTGAGCATGGTGATCAAATCTCTGTACTCCTCTTGGAAATCGATCCTGTGTGGTGTGTTCGATACTTTGCTCAGACGGGGACGACTCTTAAGTAGCCAGTTCTTGTTGATTATGCTTAGGCAAGCATCTGGATCATCATCGTACACTGATCTGGCTCCTTCAATGCTCTTGTATATCATGTCCCTGTGCTCTGGAAGATGGAAGGCTTCACTTATGGCTTCCTCTGAAAGGTACGCCAAAATGTTTCCCTCATTGGACACAATTGTCCTGGACTGTGGATTGTAATGACGGGCACACTCGATCATCAACTCGTGGCACTGAATGGCTGGAGGAAAACCAGCCGCCTTAATGATGCCACTTTCTATTATTCTCCGGGCGACAGGTGATGGCTTGCCGATGTAAGGGACCTCTCGGAACTTCTTCGTGCTAAAGTTCCCCAAGTTTGTATCTCCAATGTTGCTCCACTTGGACACGATCTTGGTCTCCACTTCTTCAGTCTTCTGATCTTCTTTCATGAGAGCCGAGCGACTGGTGGATGCTCCCGCCTTTGGGGTCGCCATACCTACACAACATTTCATTATAAGAAATAGATTTTTGCAATAAATAACGTAGATAAGAGAGATAAATTTTAGGAAACCTTATGATAAGTCTCTAGAGTTATCATTTCCTAAAATACAACGACTGAGCCAAGAGAAATTCAAGATTCAAAATTTCAAAATTTGAAATATGACGATGAATGAATAAAACAATAACAATAAAATCACCATACCTCGATAGAGAGCTAACTCTAGAATGCAAAAACAAAATTTGCCTAGGCAAAATTTGAGGTATAAAGATAATCTTCAATATGATCTCCTCAAATTTGACTTCGCCACCCTTCGTCTTGAGAGAATGTGATCTTCAATTATCACCTTGGACGTGGTCTCAAATGGATCTTCAAGTTCGCACTAACAAATCTCCAAGTCTTTAGCAAATTCGCCTTAGGCGTGGTCTTGGATGGATCTTCAAATTCGCTTTTGGTGTATCCTCAAGCTCGCACCACCTTGGGAATGTCTACGCCACCTTTGGTTTGCAATCGCACCACCTTGGAAATGTCTAAGCGCGCCACCCTTGGATGAATGAAACTCGCACCACCCTTGAACACACTTCGCACTATATTCGCCTCCCTTAATTCGCATGTAGAGAAGGTAAAATAATGATGTAGAAATGATAACTTTTACCCCCCTTATATAGCGCTTGCATCCTTTACCCCTTAGGCCGACTTAATAAAAAAAATAAAACCATTTTTTTTTTTTTGAATGATTTGCAATGAAATGACAAGGCCGACCTCCACATATGAGCGCTTTTGATAGGATTTTTTATTAATTAATTAATTAATTATTTAATGCCTTGCGTTTTTTTAATTGAGAATTTCGATTTTAAATAAAGGCAAAAAATAATTAATAAGTGTTTAACGCCATATTAAATGCCAATAAAAAATAAGATTTTCAATTTTTAAATCGATTTAGCATTTAATGAAATTCGAATTGTTTAAATTTGGCGCCAAAGATATGAAAATAAAAGGACGTACCTCATCGCTCTGGTCCCTTGGAGAGGGACAGGAGCGATCCATGATTTTGGTCTAGATTCTTGCGTTTTTAACGTTCAACTCCTTCATTTTCACCTCCCAAATCGATCATCTGGTGGTCCTTCGAATTTGAATGCCTATCTTGTGCGAGTAAATGCATCTCATGATCATTATCGCCCTGGTCCCTTGGAGAGGGACAGGAGCGATCTCCATGTTTTTGCTTGAAATTCTCCATTTTGGTACGATCCTTTCCTTGCATCAACTTTTGAATGTCATTTAAAACCCTGTGCGCCCTTGATTTTAAAAGAATATCATGCGCTTTGTCTAACATCGCCCTTGTCCCTTGGAGAGGGACAGGAGCGATCTCCATGTCTTCATGTTCATCTTGTATATTTGACCTTCGAAATATCATTGTAAGGCGAACAACATCCATGCTCATGTCCTTTGCGCTTATTTCCCTTTGCTTTTATTATGTGTTTGGATGTATTAAAGGGACCATCGCCCTTGTCCCTTGGAGAGGGACAGGAGCGATCCATGATTTCTCCTTGATCTTGGCGACTTTTAAACTTCGATCTCCTTTGCAATGTCTCCCCGACGATGTCCTTCGCATTTCCTATCCTCATTTCGCCTTGATCTTTGAAGGAACGTGAGTGTTTTGATAGGATCGCCTTGGTCCTTGTCCAAAGGACAGGAGCGATCTTGATTTTTTTACGTTCAATATGCATTTTTGACCTTCGATCCTTCATTGTGATGTTTTCCAAACGCCGTCCCTTGTCTTGCTTAACCTCGCCTTGGTTCGATTTTGGAGGAATATGAGCGCTTTTGATAGGATCGCCCTGGTCCTTGTCCAAAGGACAGGAGCGATGTGAGGCCTTTACACCATTTGGCGATGTTTGGACGTTCAAAACTCTTGTTTATCACCTTGTTGTCATACCATGGACCCTCTAGAACATTGCAATATATTGTCCTTATGTGAATTTTGCATGAAATGATCAATACATCTAATATCGCTCTGGTCCCTTCCTGAGGGACAGGAGCGAAGTTCATTATTATGTGCTTGTTCTCGTTTTTACCAACTTGCAATTATCTTCATTGCGTGGAATGATGTCCTTTCGACCCTCTTGGTAACTTGAAACTTGTTTGCCTTTTGAAATTTACGCCATTATGTAGATATTGCTCTGGTCCCTTCCCAAAGGACAGGAGCGATCTGGGTTATAGAGCGCAAATCCTTCCATGTGATGACCTTTGCAACGTTGCGCTTGATGGAAATGCCTTGAGATGTCTTCGCCACCCTTCGTCTTGACTTGGATCGGCCTTGAACCTTGGAGGGACGACCTTGAACTTTGGAGGGACGTATCATCACCATTGTATCGCCCTGGTCCCTTGGAGAGGGACAGGAGCGATCCTCCCTTTGTGGCCTTTATCTTACTTTGCCAGGTTCCAAGTTTATATTCAACGGAGTCGTCCTTCTTCACTCTATCCACCCATGCCTTTACATTATTTGTAACTTTGCAAGAAAAGCAATTATATCAAAAATCGCTCTGGTCCCTTCCTGAAGGACAGGAGCGAACTAGGCATTTAGCACTGGTATGGACGTCCAAAAAATCTTCAAATTATATTCAATGCGTTCATCTCATGTTCTCCTTCGTTTTTGAACGTAAACTTGCCTTGACCCTTGTCTGGATTTTGCAAAATGGAGGAAATCGCTCTGGTCCCTGGGAGAGGGACGAGAGCTACAAGGTACCTCGCCCTAGTCCCTTGGAGAGGGACAGGAGCGATTTAGTCAATATAGGTCATTTTCCTTCGTTTTTGCATCTCAAATTATATTCATTTGGCAAAGCATCTTCCTTCGGGCGTCCTCAAATTGTTAAGTTATCAAAATCTTGCAAGGACAAAACGAAATTTGAATCGTAGCTCCGGTCCTTTACTGAGGGACAGGAGCGATTTTCTTCCTGGAGGCCTTTCTGTGCTCATGAAAATCTTCAATTTATATTCAATGGAAAGATCTTGTCGTTCTCTATCACTTCAAACGTAAAATTTGTCTGGACTCTGCAAGGATGATGAGATATTTGAAATTGAGCTCCCGTCCTTTACTGAGGGACAGGAGCGATTTTGCTCCTACAGGCCAAAATAACAAGATTTTTCACATTTTAACACTTCACGATGCGAAAACAAATCAATTCCAATGCCCAGGATCAAACTTCAAAAAAGTCAAAATTTGGTCAAAATATTCAATCAGACAAAAATTCATATTGACGGTCATCATTTAGACAAGTTTAAGCTCTGCATGAACATTCCAATTGAAAATTAGACCATTTTGGCGAATTCATTGCATTCAAAATTTGCATTCTAGAAAAGAAGCTCAAAAAGCTCTCAAAAATGACTGGATTTTGGCTTGAAAAGGCAAAATTTAAAACCCTAAGGCTTGGCCCTAAATCCAGACAACCAACTAACTAACAAAACCCTAAAAACGAAAGCGAAAACGAGCGAAAAACAAGCAAAAAGAGGGGGTCCCCATTTGCGATGGGGCGATGTGTGAAATGGTCACAACACAACCCCATTTGCAAAACCTTCAACAAGAGTTGTGTCTTATGAATCATTCATTATAGAGCCCCTTTTAGCTCATCAATTGATAAGTAGGAGGTATTTTCCATAGCAAGTCAAACTATGATATTGCTATCAAGGTTCAACTGTGTAGTTTTTGAGTCAAACTCATTGACCCATGTTTCATGAGAAACCATCTCTCATGAGAATGAATGATCCACTTAGCACTCATTGCATCTAGGTGATGCTCACATGAGTGAAGCATTGGGACTTCCTGGGAGGTCACCCATCCTCGTAGTACTCCAACTCAAGCGCGCTTAACCACAGAGTTCCCTCCAAGGCTAAACCCACTTAGCTTGCAACCCCATTTGCAAAACCTTCAACAAGTGTTGTGCCTTATGAACCATTCATTATAGAGCCCCCTTTAGCTCATCAATTGATAAGTAGGAGGTTCCACAGCAAGTCAAACTATGATATTGCTATTAGGGTTCAACTATGTAGTTTTTGAGTCAAACTCGTTGACCCATTTTTCATGAGTAGAGGTTCACTTGCTGAAGGTTTTGCAAATGGGGTTGCAAGCTAAGTGGGTTTAACCTTGGAGGGAACTCTGTGGTTAAGCGCGCTTGAGTTGGAGTAGTAGTAGGATGGGTGACCTCCTGGGAAGTCCCAATGCTTCACCCCTATGAGCATCACCTAGATGCAATGAGTGCTAAGTGGACCATTCATTCTCATGAGAGATGGGTTCTCGTGAACCTCTACTCATGAAACATGGGTCAATGAGTTTGACTCAAAAACTACACAGTTGAACCCTGATAGCAATTGTTGTCGGGAATAATCATTATGTTATGTTGTTATATTATGTTTATGTTGTCGTCGGTAATAATGAGTTACGGCGGTCAGTTAGTTAGCCGACGGGTAGGTAATTGGAGTTGCGACGGTTGTGTCGCACCCCTTCGGGTATTATATATTGTGTACCTTTTCTTCGAAAGGATCATGTTAGTCGTGTCAGATGTAATGTTATAAGCACTTATTGTACATGGACTGTTGAATTAATATAGAGACTGGTTATTTAATATATTTCCATTATGTTCTGTGCATTTACTTTCTGCATTTAACCGTTTACCCAGGTGGGCAAACATTTGGCGCCGCTGCCTAGACGTACTCGGGAACGGAAGACACGGATGGCGCACAGACACAATGGGCCTACCCGTTGGTGAAATAAACCCAGAGGCCGACGACGCCCGAACAGAACATTACACAGGAGAAGACACGGCAACGCGAGAATTTTCAATTTTGCTCCAGGTAGCCATTTAGACCTACGTCCGACGAGAGGCAGCGGAGGCAGAAATCCCACCAAGTGCCGTGTGGACAGCGCTGGAGATTAGCCCGGCAGTAAACCGGTTGATGAACCACCTCCCCCGGTTGCTTGCACAGGCATCGCTGGCACAACAGGCCCGCCTGGAGGAGATTGCCCAGGAAGAGCGATGACAACAAATCCTGCAATGCTACGAAGAGAACAACCGACGGGAAACAGAACGAGATGGCGCCAGACCAGGAGGAAATTGAACCTTGTAATAATCCCGACACGCTGCTGATATAAATTGTGGCCGAAAGGCAAAATAAAAAATAAAAAAAATAAAAGTTTTTTTGTGTACATGGCGTGTGTTTGCTGTGTATGGAAGTGACTTATGCCCAATAGACTAAATAAGGACAAAAATAAAAAGATACAGAGTGACGAATGGGAAGTGGCACAAACCGCGTTGAATCTCAGACAACAGATAGAACGAAGGCGTAGGCTAAGGCAGCTTGCCGAGGGACGACCGGCCGAGGGGTTGCCCGAAGGGAACCCAGGAGGTGTCACGGAGGTTGCGGAGGCAGAGATAGACGGAGAGAACTACACTGTCTACACTATTGTAGGGCTGCCAGAAGGAGTCACGGAGGGTGCCGAAGGAGAACTCTACAGTTCGCTAGAATACCACCGTAGGGTAAGAAGCCGCGAAGAGTTGGTGGAACAAACAAGGCGAAGTCTAAACCTGATCGACGCTACCAGAGACTTGCTAAAGAATTTGTCCATTTCAGAGGACAACCGGAGGGAGACAACGGAAGGTGACGGTACGACCGAAGGTGCCGAGGGAGCACAAGGGTACCGTACGGAGGCAATTTGTTTGGTTCGGTGTCAGCAACTTTTTCCGGAGGACCCACGAGTGGAGGTTCAGTTGCAGGAGGCGAAGGATCGCCAGGTACAAGCACACAAGGAATTAGAGGAGTGAGACCCAGTGGTGGGATGGCGAGTAAACAAAAATTGCCAAAGTTCACAGGGGAGGGCAAGGAAGACCCCTTACGGCACTGCCGTACATGTGAAACCATTTAGTCCACCAACGGAGTAACAGACCAGGATGACTGGGTACAGCAGTTCCCAGCCACGTTACGAGGAGTTGCCATAGATTGGTACTCCGATGTGGACAAGCAAAAAGTGGCCACGTGGGCCAATCTACAGAAGGAATTCACGGGGGAGTTTCGATTGCTCCGTGATGACAATGAAATTGTAACGGAGATATACAGTACCAAACAAGGTACCAGGGAGACAGTACGGGCATACAGTCGGAGGCTGAAAGAACTCTTGGGTAAAATGGAAAGCCAACCCGCAGATGGATTGAAGAAACAATGGTTCGTTGAAGGGTTGAAATCCTCCCTACGGAGGAAGATGAAAATTGTACCACCTACATCATATGACGACGCCTATAACAGGGCGATGGACCTAGAGAGCGAATACAAAACGTCAAAGAAGAAAAGTAATAAATATTCATCTGACGATGATGAAGACTCTGACAAGGAAAGCAGCAGCAGTGGCGAATCAAGTAAAAAGGTGCACGCTCTCCAAAAGGACATGGAACGAATGTTGAAAGAATTCAAAGCCATGAAGGGGAATACAAGTAAGACTGAAGAAAACGACGTGTGGTGTACCGACTGTAGGAGTGACGGACACACCAAGGGGTCCTGTCCCAAGAAGGCTTTCTGTGACATTTGTCAGATTGCGGGACATTTGACAAAGGAATGTCCCTACAATATGAAAACCAAGAGCCAACAAGTTCTCTTCACGCAAGAGCAGACGGCCGTCGGAACTTCGCAAACCAACACAACAACATCATCTGGAGGTTACCGAGACAACAGACGCAGCGGTGGAAGGAATAGCAACAATAACAATAATGGAAGCTGTATCCAGTATGACGCCAAGGGCCGACCAATTATCCAATGTAGGGCCTGTAATCAGTGGGGGCACTTCGCCCGTGATTGCACAAAGGAAGCCACCCCTCAGCACCTCTGCCGTTGGTGTGGGCCAGGCGACCATGAGGACGCAAATTGCCCGCAGGCAGGGGTTAATCTCCTCAACATTGAGAACGCTGAGAAGACTGGTGAGAAAGAAGTACTGGTGATCACCCGCGCCCAGACGAAAAAAGCCACTTATCCCGACCCCCGTACGGAGAAGGAGAGATTACGGGAGGCAAAGGCCAATATTGAACATGAGATGACGACCGAACGACGGGACAACGAGGTGGCGAGTACATCATTCCGTACGGAAGCGGAAAATAACATCATTGGGCAAATCTTGCAGATAGAAGTGTCGATAAAGGTAAAAGACCTTCTAGACTCTATGCCACAATTGAGGACTGCCATCCTCACCAATGTGCAAAGCACCGCAGCGTCGAGTGCACCACAGGTACGGGTTCCCGCCACCGCATCATCGAGTGCACCACAGGTATGGGTTCCCGCCACCGCAGCGTCGAGTGCACCACAGGTAGGGGTTCCCGCCACCGCTTCAAAGAGTACACCACAGGTGGAGGTTTCCGTCAGCCCTTCGACTGACCCGATGTTACTAGCCTTGAGCAGTGGTAGACACCCAGCTGTGGTAGAAATGGGTATCCGTGGGACCATTCTGAAGGACACCATTGTGGACGGGGGATCTGGGGTGAATGTACTACCAGAAGAAACATGGAAGCGGCTGGGGAAGCCCACCCTGTGGCCACCCACATTCAACCTGGTGGGAGCGGACCAACACGGCATTAAGCCACTCGGCCTGTTGATGGCCCAGCAAGTGACAATTGGTAAGCAAGCATTCTTGTTAGATTTCGTGGTTATTCCCTCGAAGAAGAAAGGCTATGACGCCATCCTGGGGAGAGCGTGGTTGATCAATGCGAGGGTAAACCACAACTGGAAGAAAAATACGCTTTCCATGGAGAAGGGAGGGCGGAAATATACCATTGACCTACACACCCAAGATGTTGGCGAAGAGCTCGCCTCTTCCGACTCAGACTCAGAGGACTTTAATAAAGGGGAAGGGGGTCCCGATGAAAGCAAGGGCAAGAACGCGATGGAGCCGAACAGTGAAGGGGTGCTCGAATTGGAGGGATGTTCTGAAGATGAGGTATGCTCACTTAACGGGCTCTTCCACTGGCAAATAGAGGATTACGAAATGTTCCAAAGCTACAGGCTCGAAGTAGAGGAACCAGAGCAACCAACAGAGGTGTACCTGCCGGAATACAAAGAATATTGGAAGGGAGACGCCCCAAACCCTGGCGACATAGATAATCCGAAGAGTGTCGGCAATGATTGGAACCCTGTGTGGAAGGCCGCAGCCTTCAAAATCTTTATTATTCTTCTTCTTCTTATGTACGGGAAGGAGGTCGTGGTCCCTATAGAATTTGTGGTTCCAGGTCTTCGGATGGCCATGGAAAATAAACTTGCCACCAATAGGTTCAAATTGAAACCCTACCACACGAAGCGCGCACGGGACCCGAGAGGCCGGACGGACACCCGAGAGCCCGAAGGGAGACCTGAGAGGATGGAAGGGGACCTGAGAGGCCGAGCAGGTGACTCGAGAGGCACGGGACAAAAGGAGACTTTTGGGCGAGGAAAACCGAGAAGGATGAAGGGCGATCCCAGAGACAGGGGACCTGAGAGGCCGGGCAGGCGACTCGAGAGGCACGGGACAAAAGGAGACTTTTGGGCGAGGAAAACCGAGAAGGATGAAGGGCGATCCCAGAGACAGGGGACCCGAGCCGAAGACTCTCTAGACAACTTTATTAAAAAAAAACCCGTACGGTCGTACGAGACAGTTAACTGCACGGCAGGAAAAAAATTTGTGAAAAAAACACCACCGTACGGGGCCGTACGGCAGATGACCGTACGGTTGGAAGACAGAAAGAAAAACGTACGGTTGTATGACAGGCGACCGTACGATCAAAAATTTATAAAAAATGAAAAAATCGCACGGTCGTACGACAGCGACCGTGCGGTCAAAAAATTATTATCAAAAAAAAAGGGGACGAACCTACGGTGGTAACACCGACGGTGACCACCGTGCGGTGGGCCACGGCGGTGGTAACACCGACGGCGACCACCATGCGGTGGGCCACCGGCAGTGGTAACATCGTACGGTGAACACCGACGGTGGCGCCCGCAGCCGCACAACTCACCCGCCGGCACACTCACGCGCCGAACAGCCCACAGCCACAAAGATTAAGACGCACAACCACGTAGCCGCTCCGTCGTCAGTGGTCCGCAATACGGTGGAGGGGTGTTGACGACACGGGAAGGTGGCCGCACAATCGGAGGTGCCAATGCTGTTGTTGACCATACAGGGAGCGCACCTGGGGCGCTGCAACAGGACCCCGCGAGGGGCGCTGCCCCTCAACCCCGCTGGGGCGCTGCCCCAGACCCCCAGTTTATTTTTGAGCTACAGAATACCACGGGAAGTGTTGTGGTTGTCCGTACTGTGAGAAAGAAGCCTGCAGCTAAGCATTGGCAGGGAAGCCATAAGCCGTAGAGGGAGACGGATTTGGAGGTTGGGAACAAACAAAGTTTGAGGGAAGGCATTGCAGGTCCGCGTAGTTGTATGACATCAGGGAGTTATTCAGTTCAGTTTTTAGCCTTTGGGGATTGTGATGGAGGATTTGAGGTGTCTCCTAGCCTTTGTGCCAACGGGTTGTGGCCACCTCCAGGCAGGATAGGTACGCTTTGAGGAACTCGGAGTATGTCTCGGTTGGACGTGAGGTTGCCTTGGTGGATGCACAGAGGGCTCGGGAGGAGCTGACCACCAGGTTGGAGGCAATAGTCGCGTGAGACTTAGTTCAGCGTACCCAGGAGTTGGATGCCGGGAGAGCAGCACGGG
Source organism: Cryptomeria japonica (assembly GCF_030272615.1). NCBI lineage: Eukaryota > Viridiplantae > Streptophyta > Pinopsida > Cupressales > Cupressaceae > Cryptomeria > Cryptomeria japonica. The sequence continues at coordinate 693,894,836 of NC_081415.1, read as the reverse complement.
TGGCTATCGAGGACAAATTGGCTAGGGAGATAGTATCAATTGAGTAGCAGTTGGTGGAAGCTGAGACTGAAAAACGTGTTTTGCAGACAAGTTTGGGTTAGGCCCAGGAGGACTGTGATGGCAAAGGAAGCAATATTGGTGACATCCGCACTTGAGCATCGGATGGTAGCAGAAAAGGGTTTTCAGGCAAGGACGCAGGAAGTGTATAAGATCCGGGCCCGACTGGCGTCAGTAGTTCCTGCCGTTCATCTCTATTTTGTATTAAGTTGTCGGAGTCGACTTCTTTTCTTGGGGAGGATGATGTTGCCGGGAATAATCATTATGTTATGTTGTTATATTATGTTTATGTTGTCGTCGGTAATAATGAGTTACGGCGGTCAGTTAGTTAGCCGACGGGTAGGTAATTGGAGTTGCGACAGTTGTGTCGCACCCCTTCGGGTATTATATATCGTGTACCTTTTCTTCGAAAGGATCATGTTAGTCGTGTCAGATGTAATGTTATAAGCACTTATTGTACATGGACTGTTGAATTAATATAGAGACTGGTTATTTAATATATTTCCATTATGTTCTGTGCATTTACTTTCTGCATTTAACCGTTTACCCGAGAGGGTAAACAACAATATCATAGTTTGACTTGCTGTGGAAAATACCTCCTACTTATCAATATCTACTCTACTTGACCAAAATGAAGACTCGGAATCTGAAGAAGTCTTATTTGTACATAACAAAGCAAAAAAAAGCAAGTACAAATCCAAGTATATTTCTTCAAAAGGAAAAATTAAATGCTTCTATTGTAATGAAATAGGACATGTAATTTTGAATTGTAAGAAGAGGGCACAATATCTACTAGATGATAAACTAGATCATCTTGCTTCCTTGGCTGAATAAACAGATTGGAAAGAATATGTCAATGATGAAGAGCTAAACTGTCCTACTGATGAGGAATTTTTTTTTAAATAAATGAAAATTGGAGGCAAGAGGCAATGGAGGAAGGAGGACACTCAACATCCTAATGTTAGTCACCAACGACGGGGCCACTTATCAGCTTTGGTAGCATGTTGAGATCTATTGTGGCATGTGCTTTTATTTTTGTAATAATTGGAAATGTCACATCATGGAGGGGATATAACAGCAATATTCCATCCCCAGTGGAAGTGACAATTCCCTATGTTGTTGGAGATTGAAAGACACGATCAACAACAATGGGTATTTTTATTCTTGTGTATGATTTCCTTATGTAACCTCCTAATGTTAAACATTGTAATGGACAAAAGCACTAGTGTAATGTTGTTCATGGATCTTGAAATGGTTAGTGGTAATCCAGAAAACCATATGAAGGGAACATATGAGTGTAGTCTTGTTCATGTTTAGGTTTGCGGTAAACTGGTGTGAAAACCATGAAAGGTTGATGAGAGGTTGCACTTGTTTGAATCAAGATCACCAGAGATAACTTTAAGAAACCCCCCTAAAAAACAGATATAAAATCTTGGCGAATTTTTATTTATTTTGGATAAAAATAATAATTTTTATTCGCAAATCTTTCATTTTTTAAAAGAACAATTTTTATTTTTATTGGCGAATTTTTTTACATCAAAATTCTTTGGTATAAAATCTTGGCAAATTTTTGAAAATAATATGAGCGTGCATTAATTCTAGTATTGCAAATAATTTCATTTAAAAAAATAAATTCTTATATAGAAAAGTAGAGGCTTAAGGTGGAAATCGTTAATGAGTTTAAAGGATAGACACTACTTTATTTAGTTACTGCTATTAATTTAAAATTTAAATTAATCTAATAGCCCTCTTTGTATTTTTTTAGATAAAATGTACTTAAAATTTATAATATTCATGGGCCCAAAATTATTTTTATACCATTGATTTTCATTGGCGTCAACAATTGTAAAGCAACACAACCCCCATGAGCATTACAACTTGTAGGTACAATTTTCCTCATGGAATGCAATGATGGTCATTAGATCATATTTTGAATCAATGGTGGCAACCAAAGATTACTAATAAAACCCTTAAGTAACTAATAATTATGATGTATTGTTGGCTAATTAATTTAATTTTTTATAATAAATTATAAAATTTTGGCGAATTTGATCCAATCATGTATCGAATATTTTGGTGAATCTTTGAGTTCAAAAATTTAATAAAATAAACCCTTTGGCGATTTAAATAAGAATAAAATAAAATTTTGTAAAAATGTGGCGATTTAGGTCACCTTAAAACTTGAACTATTAGCCAAATTTTGATTTTTCAGATTTTAAAAATTAGGCAATTGGCGAATATTAGCCACTAAAAAAATCACTAAAGATCACGAGCCATAAGAGTTGGGCTTATTGTAGTTGAAAGTGTGAGTTTTACCATATTCATACTAAGGGGGAAAATGTTAGGAAATATATTATTAGTGTGAATTTTGCCATAATTGTTTATGAGTTGTTTTAAACAACTACTAATTCTAGAGTTGGGTAAAACTATGTGGAGAAATTTGTGGAAGACAGCTTCCTATAAATAATTTGTATCAAGTCAAATGAGCTGGGGAGAACTCCAAAATTCTTGGAGTACATTGGTTTATTCTTTCTTGGTTTCCATTGTCGTATTTGATCCCAGTTGACATTGTGGTTTGCAGTGACGCTTTCAAAAGCATTTTCAGACTCCTGAGATTTCTTCAAACTTCTTGGAGAGCACGTCTATTTTAGTAAGTCTCTGAGTTGGCACTAGTTTTCATCCCATTACCTTGGTTCCATCTTGGCGTGCTCAAATTTGGTTTTCAACGCCTCGGCAATGCTTTCCAAAACTCCAATGGAAGTATTTAAGTGTTATATTTTTATAAAATCACTTTATGTCACCTGAAGTGGATGCCCAAGTAAAAGAGACTTGCACATAAAATTGTTTTATTAATTTGAAATGTGCCTTTGGCATGAAATGAATTATTTAAAATTTCAAAAGGGCTTTTTTCCCTCCAAAGCTATAAAAGCAGGTTTGGGCTCTCATTTTGGATATGTTGAAGTTGACACATAACAAGATGCTCTTGGATTGAATCTACATGCTCTTCCTTGAATCTTGTGAGGACGAAAACCCTCATTAAATAACTGATTTCAGATTTGAAAGACAATCCCTAGCTGTTTGGAGTGGTTCTAGACAGGAATCACTGTTGTTATTCACAGAAATTGCAGATTTGGGGCATTAGAAATGAAGATTTTTGTGGTGTTTCGATATGCAGATTATTGGGTGTGAACATCAATAAATTTGAAGTTTTTTTTTGTTGTTTTTTGAGTGTGTTTAGAGTTTCTTCTAGCTGGCCATACCCCTCTGGGAGGAGGCTGTACCATCATTACTTGTTAGAGAAATTGAGTTAGAGGGTCTACAATATCAGAGATTGTGTGAATTTTCTTTCTCATGGCCGAGCGACTCATTAAGGTTGGTTTTGAGGTTGTTTACAGCTAGTATGAATTTTTGTTTTTGAGGTTCTTTGCAACTAGAGGAGCAAACACAATCAATGACATTATTAAAAAAGAAGATACAACCATTGTTGGATAAATAGACCTTGAATTTGAAGAGGAAGTAACAAAATATGTGTTCTCTAGAGCCATCATGAAGGCAAGAAATGTGGTTTAATCTCATAACCTACTTAGGTCTAAACTGTAATATCCCCATTTTTACGCCTTCAATCTGATAGGGTTGGCCTGTTCCTGGAGGTTTCTAGTTTCTTAGAGAATGTTTTGGAGTTGTTTAACACTTTTTGGGGTGATTTTGAGCAACTAGTCCGAGACTTAGTAAGTTTCTATTTTTAGTGTCAGTTTTGACACCATTTGGTCAGTTGGGAGTCTAGATTGACTTACTATTTTTAGCAATTACTATAAATGGCAGCTAGTCATAGTTCAGTCTCTTCCCAACTTCAGTATGCAACAACTTTAGTCAATAGGTTTTGTGTGTACCTTCCAAAGCTCTTTTTGGTCACTTTTGTTCATACCTACTATTTACAAAGAGTCACGGGATGATTAGTGGGTATCATGGCTATTTCTGGATAGTTAGTTATTGCAGAAGTTAATAGCGTCATGGAGATTGGAGTTTTATGGATATTATATTAAATAACGTTTGAATAATAAAGTCAAATTAAACTTTACATTATTTAATATGATAAATGACTCTATAAAGTTATTTTATAAAGTGACTTTTAATGGTGCTTTGGGAGACATGGATATTATAAAATATTAAGTCACTTTTAATTTAAAATGTGCAAACCCTAATTAGGGCATTGGGATGAAAGCATTATAAAAAGGCACTTGGGGGCTCATTGAGATATACTTGATTTATTTTATTTTTCTCTTTGAGAAGGTTGGGAGCTTGGCTTTCAATGCAGGAAATCCATGTACGAAAACCCTTGGAGTTTCTCAGTGGTTTGGACGAAAACCCAAATCCATCTTTCATGTGGATTCATCTAAAATTCACCATTGCACTTCATTATAAGATTGCTAGAGGTTCAATTGGAAATCTCTCTAAAGGTTTTGACAAGTACTGGATATTGAGAAGGAGCTGGAAATATTATTTATTTGCAGGTCTACAGCTGTGCTAGGGTTTGGAGCACAAAATAAAGGAAATTTGTGAACAAATCTTATTTTGAAGAATTCTTTAATGCAGATCCATTAGGGTTTTAAACCCATATTTATTGGTTTTTTGTGGGTTTGAAATCGAGGCATAAGGAGGTGGATCTAAACAAGGGGTTCATGCATGCATTTTGGGAAGTTTATTTTCTGAGTGCTTAAAAATTCATCTTCAGGTTGTAGTGAAGAGGTTTCTTGTATTGGCAATTTGGGCCAAATATTCTTGTGGTATTAATCACCGGAATGAGTATGTAAATTGCTAATAGCAAAGAAGACATTGTTGGAATTATTTTCTTGACTGTCAAAAGAATAATTCTGATCATATCAATTTCTTATTTCTGTAATAATTATTTCAGACTACTGATGCTATTACTCAAGTCAAAATTTGAGCCTTTCTTTGTATTTTATGCAAAAAGATTTAATTAAGTAAATCTATTTTGGATGTGTTCAAAATATGCTATTCATTTTGTACTTATGCGAGACAACAAGCAAACATCTTCATTGTAAACTCTCAAGATAACAAAATCATTGTCTTTACATCTCAAACTACTCTCGAGATCAGAACAAGCAAACTGTTTGTCAAATTACCTTACCAGCTGAGTGTAAAGAAGGGGCAAAAAATTGGGTGACAATTTGGGGTAGCATATTACATAAACATAGGAGAATTGATAGAGATAACAAATATGGAGAAATATTTTGATTTTGAATCAATCAAGAAGCCACAAAGCATGAAGCATGCAAGCACAAAGTTGAAGGGGCATGCCACAATATGGTGGAACATTTTTGTGCAAAGTAAATGTGTCAAAACTAAAAGGGATAGGAAAAAGATCTCTGACTAGGATTGCATGTTCAAGAAGCTCAAGGGAAGCTCATGTCACAAAACTACACAATGGATTTGTTTAAGAAGCTCTAGAATTTAGACCAGAAAGAGACATTCATTTAAGAGTGTACAGAGTTCTATAGACTCGACATTCAAACTAGTCATATAGAAGATGATTCAAAGGAGGTCTCTAGGAATGTAAATGATTCAAACCTATTCACAAAGCCCATTAGTCATTGGTGCTACATATAGGCACATAGGATAAACATTAGTGTTGATAGAGTGAAGAATGTAGTTGACTAGAGAGAGTGAGATGTATGATCACTTGGAAGAGAGAGAAAGGGTGAAAGAGAGAGAGAGAGAGAGATGGTGAGTAAAATGTGTGGTTGGCTAGAGAGATAGTGAAGCATTTGGTCAACAAGAAGCTGAAACATGCAGTTTCTTGAATCTTCAATTACAAACAAGTGGCAATCTAAACATCATTGGAAGACCAAGAGTCATATGTGTCTGATTTTAAAGGCCAAATAAGAAAGGGAGGACAAGGAATGTTGAAAATTGGGGATGAGTTCAGAACAGAATAGTTCTTATGCATAGCTATGATCATAAAGGGTTAAATTGTACAACATTTAGTCTCAGTGAGTAGGCTGAATATTCATTGGGTTGTGCAGTGTAGGCTAGTTGGTTTTTGTTTTCTTAATTTTCCACTGTTATTGTGCTTTCATTGTGTAAACTTTGGGCAACTGTTGGAAATTTGTTCATAATATCATATGACCCACTTACAATTTGTGCCATCGAGATATAACCTATAATGTAAATTTTATGTTTGGCTCGTTATACATATCACAAGGCAGATTATTTGGTCCACAAAGCACTTTAGATCAAACACAATGGTTTTATATATGATTGGAAAACTCTTGCAATATGCATAGAAACATTGTATAATAAATCTAATATCATTAAGGTTCCTGAAATGAAAATATGATCCACTTGATGCTCAAACAATAAAAGATAATTCAAGTATCTACCAAAACCACAAAATTCATTCATACATAAGTTATCATATTAAAATAAACTATAACAAATTAAGTTCCAATAATCATATTATAGCTCCTCCCTTATGTGTAAAGTTTGGTGTTTCTTTTGCAATAGGTACTTTCCTTGTCCATTGCATCACAAAAAATAAAATATATTTCTATTTGATAAATTTGTATATATAGAAAAGCACATAGTTCACTCAATGGTGAAGGCATGTGCATTCCATAGTGGAGGTCATAGATTTGCATCTGGACAATGGTAAAGTTGTATATTTTGTTAAACAATATATAAAGTATATGGAAAAAAGCAATCCCCTGGTGGCGCAATTACATATATGGTTTCTCAGACACCAAATTTGTGTCTTGCTCGGTGGTAACCTGTAAGAAACTACTTACTTTTACCTTTTGGCTATGTTGATACCTACTTAAGAAAACTATACTATTACTCAATATTATGGCTCTTTCTCTGTTGAAGCATCTTCAATGCATGCTACCATCTTTACTATTAATGAAAATGAAAAGGACTTTCATAGTTAAAAATTGCAAAATGTATTTCATTGGAAGTTTAACTTAAGATATTTAGATTTGTACACAAGTATTGTAATGAATTTTTAGATAGATTCACCATTAACTAATATGGAAAGCAAATCACATATTGATGGTAATTACAAATGCTTTTTAATTCAATCTTTGATATAGAAATAGTCGCATCCTACAATTCAAAATGCTTATAGCCAATATAAAAACACATTTGCAGCATATATGGTAAACCTTAAGGATGAATGATAAAAGGAAATTTTTGAAATATTCTGCTTACCTTAATTTCTTTAATATGAGAAGGAAAACCCCCAATACTCAATAAAGATGTGAAAGCTATGAAAAAAAAGACTGCAACAACTCTTGCCTGAAAAATACACACCCTTAATTAGTGAGCTCCAAGTTCAAACCATATATCCACAAAGAAACTTAAATTTTAATTGTGTATTAACAATAAATCTAATTAATTCCTTTACTTCGGATATGTCCATTTTATATACAAGCTGCTTAACTTGGTCATGGTTCATGTGAAGCATCTTGGAATTTTAAAATAGAAACAATGTATGATTACTCACTGAGCATGGGATGTCTCCTAGTTACATATAAAAATATATAAATATAACTACTTATAAGTCAAGTGATTTACTTTCTACCATTCATCTCTCTCCCTTGATCGGCAAAAGGGATTTGGCTAAACAAGGGGACTGAGATTGGTGTAATATTGGCAAACCAGTAAGCCCTACTTTTGTGTTGATTAACAGCTGTCGCCAGCCTAGAAAACGATCACATTAGTGAGGTGAAGTTTGACCCTTTTAGTTGTTTCTACAAAAAGTAATACAATTTGACTGAAAAACACTGGAACCAATACTTTTAACTACTATTTTCATTGTAATAAATGTTGGATTGAATGTAACTAATTCTACTGACTACTATTTCATTGTACTTGTAAAAAATATGGGGTTGAATGTAACCAGTTGCATTACTATTGAGTATTGACGACTGTTTTGTTGTAATGAATGTGGAGTTCAATGTAATTAATGCTGTTGACTACTGTTTCAATGTAAATTGTTATAAATGTGGAGTTGAAAGTAACAATTATCAAGGACTTCTTTTAAACTTTGACAAATGCCAAGTTATCTGCAGTAAATGCTGATGACTGCTTTTAGACTAATAAATCCTAAATCAACAGAAATATTTGTTTGGATCCAACAATTATCATTTGGAAGTATAATATGATCTTTCTGTACACTTCATTTTGTTTTTGTGCTAAATATTGATATCCATAGGCAAAAGCCTCTGGCCAAATATTGCCTTCAGCACATTTCCTGTGGGCTGTTCTAGCTTATAGCCATGAGTGCCTTCAGGCTATACCTATCAGACTATCGCCTCCTTCTAGCCATTGCCTTTGAGCCATTATCATGTTCTAACAATTGCCTTCAGACAGATTTACAATATCTTCAGTCCAAAAGCAAAAAAATTGAAAGCATCTTGAGATTCTTATTTTTCATTGTATAACTATCCAATTGCAAGCAAATTTTTATTTCAAAACTTACTGTTGTGTGAAAGTATTAAGAATTTAAGATGGAGATAATCTATAACAATTTTATCTCCTCCGCTCTGCTTCACATCAGACCAGCAACTAAAATATGGCTTCCATGTAAAGCATAATAAACTATACAGTGAGTGACTGCCAATCGTTTTTATTTTTTCACCAATTTTTATCCACACTCCATTTTCAGTTTTTTATGTTTTTTGTTAGAGATTCTTGCTCACTGTTCCTTGCATGTTTTGTAGAACTGTTTGATCTAAAAAACAACTAGAAAGCAAAGAGAAGTGCGATCTACTTTATACTGTATATTCTTTGTTTCCATATATATTAATATATTATAGAGCTTTATGGGTTTGTCATGAATGCATGGGCAAGTTGTATACTAAAAGGCTAAAAGCTGAATCCTTTCCATGGCATAATTCCAGGTTTTAAGATATTTTTGCACTTTTGAAGATTTAGATTTTTAGACTTGGTGTGACTTTAGGAGACTTCCTAGAATTATCAAAAAAAACTGTAGCAATTTTTGGCCTTGACCTTTTGTTGATATTAATGAAATGAACCATTGTGCGATGTTGTGAGCTCCTGCACAAAATTGAGTGAGTTTGGCAACTCGGTAGGAATCCAAATAGTCTGAAGAGATAGTTCTATATATTGTCATTATGCTATGATGATGTGGATTGAATGATAATGGTCATTTCTCATTGTTATCTATAACCATTATGAGATTAAATAGTTCCACTACTCATACTATACTGAAACTTCATGTCAATATTCCTAAGAAAGGAATGTCTGGGCTCTGGGGTACAGTATCTTAGACACTATGCAATTTTGTTGCCAATTTTTAGATAACCATTGAAATTATTCCCACTGATCTAAGCACATTTGAGTGGATCTGCAACATCATTGAATTTCTTGTAATATTCACAATATTATAACACTTCCACTTTGCATCTTGTGAATTTTGCAAGACTTGCAAGTAACAATGTGAACATGTCATCTCCATCTGTACAAGATAATGCTAGGTCACCAACAGAGCACTCACCCAGCACTCGCCCAGCAACTGGTATGTAGGTCGTCTCTATGTATGTATGCATGTATGTATAATACAGCTGTACCTAAACGTATCATACCCAAGAGGAAAATAAATTTTTCATAACAGAATACCAAAACCTCGTACCTGTACCCAACCCTGTACCAAAACCAACTAAGCTGAATAACCAAGGGAGAGACGATTGAAACCCAAGACGTCTGATGATGCTAAGAAATGCACTTTGGCATTAGTCTAGAAGTTCAACTAGGAAGCTTTCAAAGAACATAAAAAGAAAATTTTCTCAGAGTTTAATACCCCAATGGCTCAGCTAGATCCTTCAACACTCTCTGCCAATAACAGTCCTTCATTACAAGTTTCAAACACCAAACTCCACTATAAAATGCAAGTAAATATCAACAACTCAGCATTCCAAAAAGTAATGAACGCCAGGGCATTGGATGATTGCCTTTGACATTTGAAGACATTACTCCATCAATAAGTCCACAAATGCTAAAAATATCACCATTGCAACTAAAAATGTCTAAGTTGTTTTTGTGTTAATACAAGTTTCACAATGTGAAGAAAGAGAGCAAATTCAACAATGTTGATAAGGTCCAAGTTCATTGAAAAGGTGTCTACATAATACAATACTCTCAAGCACTATCATAGTGTGTACAAAAGATTCTAGTTACTAAAACAAAAGAAGGATCATTCAGTGCTAGGATATACAAATAAGATTCATGAACTTTACAGCCATCTAAATCTCTGCAAATAAACCTGCACAAAGTCCTCAAGTACATTAGTGATCTTCATCACCGCATACAAGTTGCCATAGAGTTCCTAACTCGTGAAACATTGAGAAAAGCATATTGACATGCCATCAATATAAAAGAAAAATCCAAGACGAAGTTGAAAGGCTCTACGTATTCTGGGCCTTCGCACAACAGTTTCATTAAACATTCAAGTTAGCATTGTACAAAACTTTGCAATGGGAAGCTTTCCCAAAGGTACAGGAGACTACTCAACAAAAAGCTTGTTGATAAATTGTTGTCATTGATGTTAAAGTGCATTGATGAAGGTAAGAATCATTGCTCCACTATCGAGATTTTTGTTTGGCAAGAATGAAATTATTTTGTAAAATCAATTGATTCTAGCCTACATAGGCTGACCTATGTCTTACACCAAATTGGAGAAGATTAAAATGCAATCAATTGGTTTTTGTATGGAGCCGACTTCCCTTCCTTGGTCGCCCCATTCAAGGAATTTAAAATAAATAATGTTTTTTTGGGGGGCCTCCAAAGAGGGCCAACCTCCTAGGCTTGTGCGACCACTTTGGGCTATGTGACTAAAGATTAAAATAAAAAGTAAATGCAAACTGCCTTGGCCTACCTAGAAAGAAGAGGTGCAGCCATTGGTAAAGTGGTGCATGAGTTGGCATAAATATGAGATCATTCATTCAAGAAATTCATCGAATATCTTTCCATCAATAGCAAATTTGGAGCAGACCTTAGAAGCAGAACTAATGTGATTTTAAGAGCAGTCTTGAAGGCGAATTTCTGTAGACCTGAAGGGCAAATTCTAGCAGACCTTGAGGCGAATTCTTGCAGACCTAAAGGGCAAATTCTAGAAGACCTAAGAGAATTCCTTGAGGCAAATTTTTGCAGACCTAAACGGAGAATTGTAGCAGACTTAAGTGCAGATCTTCAAGGGCGGATTATTGCAGATTTAAAGACTATCTATTGCAGATTTGGAGGATGTTTTATGCAGACTGTAAGGGCAAATAGTTGCAGACCTATGAGCAGAAATTCTTGGGCAGAATTGCAAAAGGGTTTCAGATCTGATTGGAGAAGGAGGTCAAACATTCATCATTTCATTCTATTGGAGATTAGTGCCTCATTTCCAAAGAGATTGGTGTCTCTTATTGAGTTGGTGCTCAGTTGTGGGGATTGGTATCTCCAATGGGTTGGTATCTACAAAACCATCTAGAGGGGATTGGTGTCTCTTGTAGATTGATGCCTACAAAATTTGTAAGTTTTCAACACAAAAGCAATATTTTGTTGTGATTTTCTCCCACAAGGGTTTCCATGTAAATCATGTGTTCTTGCTAGATCTTCCATGTGTGATTGATTAAGCTTTTTGAAATATAAGTATTGCATCTAATCAAGATTTGAGAAGTAAAAGATTGTTGATATACTGATTCGCCCCACATCAAAAGGTTGACACCCATAACTCTCACTTGAATTTAGCAATTGTCAGCTAAGCAAGAGCAAGAAACAAATATTGACATCCAATTTGCTTTAACTTCAATTCTAGACCAACAGCCATCAATGCTTAGGAAAGAAAATGTCTGCAACATCATGTTGGGTAGAGTAATAACCATTCCATGTCATCATCATCACTAAAATTTGGAAGAATATGATCACACAAGACACTGAAGAACATCTAGACCTTGCAAACTTAGCACTTACACAGCCTTACTCATTTGGAAGGTTTGGCAAGGTCAAGCTCAAAGTGACTTGTCAATGCACATTTGATTATGGTGCCTTACCATGCAAGATTCCCTTAAGTAGAAGGAATAGAAGGGGGGTATAGTTGCCAATGACCAATCTTTCGAGTCGCTTCTATTATCTAGGTCATCCCACCTATATCGATAGTATAGACTGATAGAGTCGAGTATAGACTGATGTCGGGTAGAAACGTATAGAGTGCTCGGGGTGGGTGGGAGGCTATAGTTGCCACCTTGACAGCAACTTAAGTAGGAGGTTTACTCGCTTCTTCATGTAACCTGTGGTTTTTTTCTATGCAAGACTTATTTGTATGATTGAGATGACAACTGCAGGGTTAAGCTACAACAGTGTTGTGTTAAGGTCAAAAATTCTCTCTATCACATTCCAAAGTTCCCTTCAAAAGCCAACATTTTATTGGTATCTACAAAGCAATGTAGAAAGCTTGTTTCTCGTGCACAAAAACCATGTTATTCACTGGATTTTGCACCCCTTCAATTTCTAAAACTTTAATGAAGGCCAAAGAATTGGACAAAATATAGAAAATCCTTCAACACAGTCAACAAATGCACAACCAATGTCTATAGATTTTGACTTACAAGCAACAAAAGTACAAGGAATGCCATGATTCACATCAAACACCATACATTTTTCAGGCTGGTCACAAGTTTCAATTGTGCCTATAAAAAGAGCAATTCCAAGGTCCTCACCACACTATTAAACCAATGTGCTATAGTCTGTTAGGTCCCAGAGGCAACTAAGGGGGGGGTGAATCAGTTGTCTATTAATTTCAAACCAAAACTAACTTAACCAAACTTAGTGCATAATACCGGTAAACCAAACTTAATGCCGGTAGACAATTTAACAGTTAATTGCAATACCGGTAAAGTTTAATGCATGAAACAGAAAGACAAATAACATACACAACACATGACACAGTTATTTGCATGTGGAAACCCTGTAAGGGGAAAAACCACAGTGGGAAACCTTACCCACAATCAGATGATACTACTGCAGATAGTATGTGTGTACAAATGGGGTCTGCACATGCAGAAAGGCCAACTGCCTAGAGCTCACTGCTCAATCACAAAATGGGAGTCGCACTGACTACAATTGGATGGTTAAATCCAATGATAATGTACTGCTCAAAATAGCATCTTCATATGTTGGATTCAGTACCGGTTAAGCTTTGATTTGCCTTCTTCAAAAGCCTCCTTGAATCTTCAAATGATGTCTACATGTATAGCTCTGCTTATATTCGCATATACCTTATTACAATCCTTTTTCACTCCTCTACTACTACATAATCTCATAAATGAGATCTTACATATATACCAAGACCTAAGACCAAATGTGTAGGTCGGCTCACTAAGATATTACAATTAAATCAATTACAAATGAATCAATATGTGATGCATGATGTCGGCTCAATGCATTTACAACAATAACAAATCATCTCCATAACATGTCGTGCTGATCTGGAATAGATAATGCTTGCCGGTCCATAACCTAGACCTATTTGCCGGTAACAACAAATATGCAAACCCAATTAGATCAATGACCAAATCACCAAAACCAAGTGTCCAAACAATGTCTTCGACATAACCAAGTAATCTCCAGATGTTAACAGATCATCCTCAGTGCCAGTGAACAATATAACCTGCCGGTGAACCAGATACCGGTGACTGTGCATAAGTCTTTGAACATGTCGGTGAACATAACCAAAGATCTCCAAGTGTTTTCAAGTGTTGACAAGTGTTGACATCAATGACAAAACCAATGCAACACATCCATAATACCAACAATCTCCCCCTTTGGCATTGATGGCAACACAAGATGAAAAAACCATCTAAGTGCCAAAGCAGAAATGCCAAAAACCAAAAACCAACAATCTCCCAAAGAGATCATCGAAATACAGATACAGAGAGTAACAATCTCTCCCCCAATGAATAATCTCTCCCCAAAAGATAATGTGTTTTTCCATAAATATCTCTCTCCCTTTGACATCAAATGCCAAAGCAATACAAAACCAAATACAATCAGTTCAAAGAACTTGTTACAAATACCAATAGTTGTAACCACATTTATTCAATCTACTCCCCCTAAGAAGTAGCTCTCCTTCATCAAAGCCAGAAAAATGATTTCTCTATTAATTCTACAGGTCTGATGCCATGCTCCAACTGTCTAAGTTTCTACCGGTGAGGGTATAACTCCAAGCTGCTCTCTTAGATATTCAAAAGTTTCCTTAGGCAAAGGTTTAGTAAAGATATCTGTAATCTGATCTTTAGTATTCACATAAACCAATTTCACTTCTTTTGCTTCAACATTCTCTTTTAAAAAATTGAATTTGATAGAAACGTGTTTAGTTTTTGAGTGAAATACCGGATTCTTTGATATATCAATTGCTGTCATATTATCACAGTAAATGATTATAGGTTCCTTGCATTTTACCTTTATGTCTTTCAACATTTGCTTAATCCATAATACCTGTGTACAATTAGTTGCTGCTGCAACATATTCTGATTCTGCTGTTGATAAGGATGTACAACTTTGTTCCTTGCTCAACCATGAAATTGGTCTGCTGCCAAGAAAAAATGCTCTATCGGTGGTGCTTTTTCTGTCATCTACATTTCCTGCCCAATTTACATGTGTATGCACATAAATCAAAATTTTCATCTTTAGGATACCATAAACCAAGATTTGTTGTGCCTTGTAGATACCGGAAAATCCTTTTTACTGTTGATTCATGATTTTCCTTAGAATTACTCTGAAATCTTGAAACAATACATACTGCATTCATAATATCAGGTCTTGTTTGTGTCAAATACAGTAAACCTCCTATCATAGACTTGTATCTTGTTGGATTAATAGGTGTTGATTCATCCTTCAAACATAGTTTATCAGTTGTAGTCATAGGTGTGCTTACCGGTTTAGAGTTTTCCATGCCAAAATTCTTAAGTAATTCCTTCAAGTACTTTGATTGATTTATGAATATACCTTTGTCAGTCTGTGAAATTTGCAATCCTAAAAAGAATTTTATCCCTCCAATCATAGACATTTCAAATTCTTCCTGCATCTTATTAGAAAAGTCTTTACACAATCCATCTTCTCCTCCAAAGATTATATCATCAACAGCAACTTCAATAACCAAGATGTCAAAGTGTTCTCAAGTGTTGACAAGTGTTGACATCAATGACAAAACCAACGCAACACATCCATAATACCAACATAGTCCTTACAAGATAATTTACACTGCTAATAAGAATTCTCTTGTCCTAGATCTTCCTCCATACATGGCAATGCCTCATGTTCAATGTCGAACTATTCTAGCTTTCAAACCATACACAACTCAACTCAAGCATTAAAAATTTTAACTTCCCCAATACTACACACTAGATTCCAATCAAAATGAACATGTTGAATCTACCTATAATTGTGCTCGCCTTGGTACTTCTTGTCATTTTATGCCACCCTTGGTTCATCAATGAGAACCAATCAGAGATACGTTCCATGGACCAATACTGCCTCAGTTGATCAAGGGCAAAGCCAATGGAATCATGAAATGTTAAGTGTTGTCTTGTCAGGAGGCCAGTTCCAAGCCTTTTCTTTCTTGACCCCAGAATCCCGAAATTTCCAGTTTCCAAGCCTTTTCCTTCTTGAACCCGGAATCTTAGAATTCCCAATTTCCAAGCCTTTTCCTTCTTGACCCCGGAATCCCAAAACATCCAAGTTCCAAGCCTTTTCATTCTTAATCCTAGAATCCCTAGTATCCAAGCCTTTTCATTCTTAATCCTAGAATCCCTAGTATCCAAGCCTTTTCTTTCTTGACCCCAGAATCTCGAAATTCCCAGTTTCCAAGCCTTTTCCTTCTTGACCCCAAAATCTCGGAACCCCCAAGTTCCAAGCCTTTACATTCTTGACCCCGGAATCTCGAAATTCCCAGTTCTCAAGCCTTTTCCTCCTTGAACCCGGAATCTCAAAATTCCCAGTTCCCAAGCCTTTTCCTCCTTGAACACGAAATACAGGAACTCTGAGGTTCTTGTTTCCTCTCCCCTTGCAATAGGGCCCGACGTCCGACTTCCGAAGACTCGCAACACTTCTAGATGAGGCGATCAAAACTCAAGGTTCTTAATGCTCCACCAATTGTCTACTTTCATTCATGGACCTACAAGGGCACATTTTAATGCTTTTTGCAGGGTTGCCATTAAGAGGAGTCCAGGGCCATGCTTATTTATGGTTACTCTATGGCCTTCATGTCAAGTTTGCATGCTCTGACTTTGGAATATCAGGCAATCCACCTAGAAGTACTTTTCTTTTTGGGATTGCTTTGTCAGGGTATGGCCAGGTTGCTTGCATACACACCATGTCAGGTCTGTGCACCTCCCTGCCTTCCCCAACTGGCATTCCTCTGTGCACGCCAAGGTCAAGGCTTCCTCTCCTTGACCATTGGTCTCTTCTCTGTGACCAATTTTCTATATATAGGTTGTTAAATCTCATTGTAAAGGGTTCTCTCCATGCTGGCTTGAGCTACTTTTTGACTCGTTCACTACTCTTGAAGATTTGTATTTTTTCTTGCATTTTTGCAACTATAAATTTGGCCATTGGCCTGAGAATGAATTGAAATCATCATTATTGCCTCTCTTTGACTTATGCATGCTGTGTATGTTTTCTTACCTTCATGATAAGTGTATGTTTTGTGGTTTTCTCTCACGTATATGATGTGTTAACTTGTTTCTGAGTGACTTGTGGGAAACCTTCTCCCCTTTGACATTCAGCAAATTCTAACCTCCATACATGCGTTTGGGGTCATTCATGCAATTGAAGTTTATGCATCTCTAGGGTATTTCGATTGATGCTTTGTGTCATCTCGGGGTGGGGAGAGGAACATCTCTTTTCTTGGTCCATCACCTCCTTTTATTTTAGCATTTCATTCCTTTGCAAGTTGTTAGGATAGGTTTAGAACTAGAATTTGGAGTGTTGAGTTGGTTCAACACCTGCACCTTGATTTAGAAGGAAGTCGGTCTTCTCCAAAGATTCAACCCCTTTGCACAAGGTCCCACACTTCGAGGTTGTTTCTATGTTTCATGAGGTTGCTGAGTTGATAGCTCAACAAGGGTGCAAACTTTTGTGACAACTATTTCTGGCGCGCCTGGTGGGACGTATCCTTCATCAAGCTGAAGATTTGGTGTGTTCTTTAGTGTATTCAGCCTTGGAGAAGCATCTTTCAAGCACTCGCAACTCTACTATCAATTTGGCAAATTTGTTGGTATGTTATTAGTCTCTGGTTGAGTAGATCCATTTTCTCTTTTAAACATTTTATTAAACAACTTCTATGAAAGATCCCTGATGGATCTCTTTTACCAATCTGCTGTAATTTTTATTTATTTAAATTGATTTTTCCTGCTTATTAATATTTTCTTTCAAAAATAGACAGAAGTTGCAGAAGGGTTGAATTCTTTTTGTATTTTGATGATTTTTCAACAAGTAAATAATGAAGTACAAGTACATGAACAAAGTACTGAAAATGAAGTTCATATACAGCCAAAACAAATTCGATTCAAGGCAGATTTCTGAATATAAAATCAAATATTTGACCAGATGAAGATTTCCAATAATTTCAAGAAGATTACAATCAGGAATAATTCCAACCTGGATGTTGAAAGAGTAACATAACCAAGAATGAAGTTGTGGCAAGATTCCAACCCTCCAAGTGCTACACGTGGGAAGGAAAGTGGCTGCCAGGTACAGCCGTACGACTGCCAAGTACACCCAACTGTTTAGAAACCCCAAACCCCACGCTAAACTCTGTCAGAATCGCTGAACCTCCAGAAAGAATGTTGTACAATCTCCAAGATGCTAATAGCTGCAAACGAATCCAAACCACTGTATTGGGGGCTACGTCCCAAACAGGCAAGGCATTGGGGTTGGCGTCCCAGATGCTGAAAAGCTCTTCCAGAGCCAAATCTCAAATCCAACATGTAAAATGTGTAAAAGATACCAAGAATTAGGTCTCAACTTATAACACCTTCCCACTTAGCTCGAACCCTAAAAGTGACTCAATGTGGCGTTTAGGATTAAAATGTTATATTTCTCATTTTAAGTTGCCAATTGCATAGAAAAACGACCCTTTTTCAAATATAAAGAAATCCGTTCACCGAAAGGATCTGAGTCAAAAGAGAAATATTTAGAAAAGTCCAAGACCTTTCCAACGAGCTATTACACCAAGGGATACGCATCCAGATGAGGCCAAAAACCCCTTATTATACCAAAATGGCTATAAACATAGCCTTATTTAAATAATAAACGCTAACTTAGGAAATATTAAAAATATAACCCAAATAGCTGCAAAATGCTCAAATGACACCACAAACCAGAAAGTCAACCTGCCACCTGTCTGTGACTGAAGTTGGAAATCAAGGATCCACTGGCAATCTCATCCCTAAAATCTAGGGATGCTCCTAGAAACTAGGAAACAAACCCAAATCCTCTGAAACTGAACCCAAGGAATAATCTCAAGGAGACCCAACCCTGGGTATGGTCATAACCTCCTAAATAGTAGGGATATCCTCCATAAGCGTAGGAACTGCCTCCTAAAAATAAGGAACTGCTGCAAACTGATCAACTACTGCTAGAACACCAAGTCCCAAACACTGTATAACCACACTGAGTCTCTATCCATCACTGTCAGCCTACAAGAACCCATAATAAGCTGACTCACATGTCTCTGCTAGACAGAGCTAAAGAGGGGACATGACAGTCCTGCCCTCTTGGAGATGCTTGCCCACAAGCAACTGTAATGCTGGATGTTGTAAAATGGCCTCACCCTCCCAAGTGGCATCCTCTATGGGAAGATCTCTCCAACGTACCAAATACTCACGAATCACCCTACTTCTCAACCGTCGTTCCCTCACCTCAAGAATCTCCTCAGGAACCAAAGTCAATTTACCTTCCTCATCCATGGGAGGCAAATCGAGTGAAACTGTAATATGCTGTCCAAGGGCCTTTTTCAAGCAAGATACATGAAACACATTATGAATTTTACTGCCTGGTGGTAACTCAACCTCATAAGCAACCTCTCCAACTCGCCTGAGTACCCTGAATGGTCCATAAAAAACGTGGTTTGAGCTTCTCAGCTCCCCCCCCCTTTAAGGGTGCTTTGCCGGTATGGCTGTAAGCGCAAGAAAACCATGTCATCCACCTCAAATGCTCTCTCAACCCTATGCCAATCAGTGTATATCTTTTGCTGATTCTGTGCATGCTGTAAATTCTCCCTGAGAGATCTCATGATATCCTGGTTCTCCTGTAACCAATCCTGAGCCAAAGGAACTCTACTGTCACTCAGAGCTAAATCACTGAAGGATAATGCCTCATAGCCGTAGAGAGCTCTGAAAGGCGTCATACCAATGGACATATGGTGCATAGTATTATAACAATACTCGCCCAAATACAACCAACGTACCCATGCCTTCTGCTACCCTGACACATAATTACGCAAATATCCCTCAACCCACTTATTGACTATTTCGGTCTGTCCATCTGTTTGAGGGTGGTAACTAGTACTAGATGTCAACTTAGTGCCTGCTAGCCTGAAAAGTTCCTGCCAAAAGGAACTCATGAATTTGCTGTCCCTGTCACTCACTATGGTCTTGGGAAGACCATGGAATCTAAACACCTCTCTAAAAAATAGCTCAGCCACCTGAGATGCTGTAAAATCAACTACAATGGGAAAGAAGTGGGCATATTTTGTTAGCCTATCCACAACCACATAGATACAATCCTTCCCTTGCACCCGAGGAAGACCTGTAATGAAGTCCATAGAAATCCCAGTCCACTTCTGTTCCGGTATAGGCAAGCGCTATAACAACCCAGCAGGATAAGTATGCTCCGACTTGTTCTGCTGACAAGTCATACACTCACGAACATACCGCACAACATCATCTTTGAGACCCTTCCAAGAGAATCTCTCTCGAACCGCTCTGTAAGTCTTAACATACCCTGGATGTCCTGCCGTAGGAGTATCATGGAAAGCATGCAAAATTTGTTCCTTCAACTGTGAACCCGGAACAAGATAAACCTTGCCCTTGTAATAGATAATATCATCTACCACATCGTATCTGTCATCCACTATCAAACCATCCATGACCTCACAAGCATGCTTATTTTTTGAATACTCAACCAAAAGTTGAGCCTTCCAATCTGCTGAAATCTCGCTCAATGAACATAGGGCAGCAAGTGAGGGTTTCCTAGAGAGTGCATCAGCCACAGTATTATTCTTCCCCTTTATGAATTCGATATCGAAATCATAAGCTTGAATCTTGCTCACCCATTTTTGCTATCAATCATTGAGCTCTGTCTGATCTAGGAAATATTTCAAACTGTTGTGGTCGGTTCTTACCACAAATTTGCTGCCAACAAGATACTATCTGAATTTGGCTAAAGTATGCATAATAGCCAACATTTCCTTATCATAGGTAGAGTACAACCTCTCATTATCTCGCAGCTTCCGGCTCTCATAGGCAATGGGATGTCTGTTCTGCATCAACACAACTCCTATGCCCAAACCTAAAGCATCACACTCTAGGACAAATGGCTGCGAGAAATCAGGTAATGCCAAAACTGGACAAGTGCTCATAACCTCCTTGAGTCTATCAAAGACTCCCTGTGCCTGTTCTGTCCATCTGAACGCCCCTTTTTTTGTGAGGTCTGTCAAAGGTGCTGCCAACTGAGAGAAACCTCTCACAAATCTTCTGTAATAAGCACATAAACCAAGGAACCCACGTAACTCAGTAATGTTCTAAGGGCGGGGCCAATCCCGAATCGCCTGAATCTTCTCCTCATGCACCTTCACCCCATCAGCACTGATCACATGGCCCAAATATAAAACTTCCCTAAGTCCAAACTCACATTTGGATAACTTAGCAAATAGAGACTAGCTCTCCATAATGCTAAGCACCTCCTCAACATGTATGAGATGGTCCTCCCAAGTACGACTATAAATCAATATGTCGTCAAAGAACACTAGAACCGACTTCCTCAACTACTTGTTGAAGATATGGTTCATACAGGACTGGAAAGTGGCTGGTGCATTGGTAAGGCCAAAAGGCATTACCAGAAACTCATAGTGCCCATAGTGACAACAGAAGGCAGTCTTGTGTACATCCTCTGCTCGTACACGTATCTGATGGTAACCTGAACGAAGATCAATCTTAGAGAAGTAGATAGCTCCATGAAGCTCATCCAACAACTCATCAATGCGTGGAATAGGGTATCTGTTCTTGATTGTCTTCTTGTTCAAGGCTCTGTAATCTATACACATCCGTAGAGTCCCACCCTTCTTCTTAACAAGCACTACAGAAGAAGCAAAGGGGCTAGAACTAGGCCGAATGAAACCCATATCCAACAACTCATGAATAGTCTTCTCAATTTCATCCTTATAGGCTCTAGGATGACGATATGGGGTAGTAATCACTGGCTTCGCTCCATCCTCCATCTCTATACCATGCTCAAAACCTCTATCTGGAGGCACTCTAGAAGGTATGTCACCAAATACTCTCCCATGACGGTCCATCACTGACTGAATATCAACATGAAATACCCTGCCATCCCGAGGTGTAGGTGTTTTGGACTTCACCAAACAGTGTGTAGCCCAAATCACATCATTATGTCTAATAATAGTCTCCATCCTGCGAGAAGACACCTCCTTAGGTCCACCATCTGAAGCTACCCTCAAGATAGTCTTCTTCCCCCCAGAAAGGAACTCTAACTGCATACGGTGGTGATCAATAATGTAACACCCAATACCCTGTAACCACTACATGCCCAAGACCACATCATAATCCTCTAATGGAAGCACATAAAAATCATCGATCAGAGTATAATCCCCCATCTGAATACTAAGCTGTGGAATCCGTTTAGTACAACCCAAAACTACACCATCTGCCACCTTCACTCCAAAACCACCAAACTCCTCATTCTGTAATCCACGCCTCTCCACTAACTTCTGATCAATAAAGTTATGCGTGGCACCTTTGTCTACCAAGCTCATGACCCGCTTGCCCTTCAGTGTACCTTTCAACCGAAAGGCATGAAATTTAGGATAACTGGAGAGGGTAGCCATAGTTACTTTGGCTGTCGCCAAAGGCTCAGGGGTATCTAACTCCAACTATGTCTGCACCTGCTCAACATATGCTATCCTCAGTGTCAGTGTCGGGTACCTCCTCATCCCCTAACTCAGATGTCACCTCAATCAAATGAACCTTTCCTTTACCCATACAACGATGTCCTGGTTCCCAAGGTTCCTTGCAGGAAAAGCATAATTTTTTTCTTCTCAATTCGTTCCTCGTCTCCTGATTCATCCAAGGGGGTCTAGATGATGACCCTCCTTTATTCTGTGAAGTATTGGCCTTCTGTGCATGCCGAGAGTCCCTGAATGGCTTCTTATCTGCCTGATAAGAAGTGGGAACGGTATCCAGCCTCAATGTCACATCAATGGCCTCCTTAAGAGTGGTCAGCTGGAAAGCACGTACCAATCCCTTAAGTCTATCTTGCAATCCCTCAATAAATAACATCACACTCCGCCTCTGGGGCATATCAGGTACCATAACCGCAATACGCTGGAACTCATTAATATAAGCTTTTGCATGCCCAGTCTGTCTAAGATGTGCCAACTCTCTATAGTAGAGCTCTGTATCCTTACGGTCAAACCGTGTAATGAGTCGTTCAGTGAACTCGGCATAGGAACGTACCAAGGCGTGATCCTGGGTGACCAATCCATGGTGCCACCAATCATAGGCAATCCCGTCTAAATGCAACACAGCAAACTGAATAACCCTGTGCTAGCTGTTCACCTGGTACAAACTGAGGAAGCAAAGGTCTATCCGTAGCAGGTGTATGATGGCATTCCCACCTAGAGGAATGAAGGGAGCTCCCAACTGATGAATGGGACTGATGGCTATGCTGACTGCCTGCCACTGAAACTGATCTACTCCGCCCATGTCTGCCCCCATGTCTATCCAACTCCATTCGTGCCAAGGTTTCCTATAATCTGTCAAGTGTCTGGACTATCCTGGGCTGTGTAGTGATGAGAGTTCTCATCATCTCCCGTTCTTCATCCTCAATCTGGTTCTGTCTAGCACCCCCTTGTTCATCCGCCATACTTGGTACCTGTTCAATTCCACTCTCACGCTCCTGTTGAGCTACCCTGCGTGTATAATACCTGTGTATCTCCTCTCTAACCGGATGCATAGAATAAAATGTAACCCTAGTGTGAAAATTCCACACAAACCCTACAGGCTGGCAGGATGATAGCTCTGATACCACTGAAAGATCCCTGATGGATCTCTTTTACCAATCTGCTGTAATTTTTATTTATTTAAATTGATTTTTCCTGCTTATTAATATTTTCTTTCAGAAATAGATAGAAGTTGCAGAAGGGTTGAATTCTTTTTGTATTTTGATGATTTTTCAACAAGTAAATAATGAAGTACAAGTACATGAACAAAGTACTGAAAATGAAGTTCATATACAGCCAAAACAAATTCGATTCAAGGCAGATTTCTAAATATAAAATCAAATATTTGACCAGATGAAGATTTCCAATAATTTCAGGAAGATTACAATCAGGAATAATTCCAACCTGGATGCTGAAAGAGTAACACAACCAGGAATGAAGCTGTGGCAAGATTCCAACCCTCCAAGTGCTGCACATGGGAAGGAAAGTGGCTGCCAGGTACAGCGGTACGACTGCTAAGTACACCCAACTGTTTAGAAACCCCAAACCCCACGCTGAACTCTGTTAGAATCGTTGAACCTCCAGAAAGAATGTCATACAATCTCCAAGATGCTAATAGCTGCAAACAAATCCAAACCACTGTATTGGGGGCTATGTCCTAAATAGGCAAGGCATTGGGGTTGGCGTCCCAGATGCTGAAAAGCTCTTCCAGAGCCAAATCTCAAATCCAAGATGTAAAATGTGTAAAAGATACCAAGAATTAGGTCTCAACTTCCTTATAACACCTTCCCACTTAGCTCGAACCCTAAAAGTGACTCAATGTGGCATTTAGGATTAAAATGTTATATTTCTCATTTTAAGTTGCCAATTGCATAGAAAAACGACCCTTTTTCAAATATAAAGAAATCCGTTCACCGAAAGGATCTGAGTCAAAAGAGAAATATTTAGAAAAGTCCAAGACCTTTCCAACGAGCTATTACACCAAGGGATACGCATCCAGATGAGGCCAAAAATCCCTTATTATACCAAAATAGCTATAAACATAGCCCTATTTAAATAATAAACGCTAACTTAGGAAATATTAAAAATATAACCCAAATAGCTACAAAAGGCTCAAATGACACCACAAACCAGAAAGTCAACCTGCCACCTATTTGTGACTGAAGTCGGAAATCAAGGATCCACTGGCAATCTCATCCCTAAAATCTAGGGATGCTCCTAGAAACTAGGAAACAAACCCAAATCCTCTGAAACTGAACCCAAGGAATAATCTCAAGGAGACCCAACCTTGGGTATGGTCATAACCTCCTAAATAGTAGGGATATCCTCCATAAATGTAGGAACTGCCTCCTAAAAATAAGGAACTTCTCCAAACTGATCAACTACTGCCAGAACACCAAGTCCCAAACACTGTATAACCACACTGAGTCTCTATCCATCACTGTCAGCCTACAAGACCCCATAATAAGCTGACTCACATGTCTCTACTAGACAGAGCTAAAGAGGGGACATGACATTCTACCTCTTTCAAATGCTTTATAATGAATGCATATCATGAAAATACTTTCTTTTCCCCTCCATTCCATGAGCCTGCTAGTTATTTTCCTTCTCATCAACAAAATCAAACTAGGAATGCTCCTAGTTTCATCCAGAACCTTGCTACAACAAGGTGTCAACACATCGAGTATGCTTGCCACCCTCCCACCCATACTCAACCTTCTTGGCAACCTAACCATGCTTATCAACCATAGTTGAAAATCTCGGACTCGCCTCGGACTCGGCAAACCAAAATTTTGGACTCGGACTCGGACTCGTGAAAGACTCGCGAAAGACTCGGCAAAGACTCGGCAAAAAAAAAAAACCGTAGTTTTACAAAAAAACATAAAGAAATTAATGCATTTAGAGAACATAAAGAAATTAATGCTGATTTTTCCTTCTTCCCTCTACTCCTCCAAACCCTTCTAACCTGCTCCAGCCAAAAAAAACCCAAATTGAAGTCAAAAAATGAAAAAAAAATTGGTTTTAAGCCCCACGGGCGTGTTTTTTCTGGGCCCGCGAGTCCCTGTGAAAGACTCGCGAGTCCGAGTGAAAGACTCGCGCGAGTCTTTGCGAAAGACTCGCGAGTCTTTCACAGGGACTCGCCTGGACTCGCCACGCGAGTCCTAGGCGAGTCGACTCGGCTCGCCAAAGGACTCGCGAGTCCGTGGCGAGTCCGAGGCGAGTCAAAGAGTTTTAAAACTATGTTATCAACGACCCCAAGAGGTCTATTTTAATTCCTTCCAGCATGCCCATCAAAATGAGAAGAACTCGGAAGATGTCAGCATTAGGGATATAATGTTGAACTTCCAGGAGCAATTAGAAGCTATTGAGAGGGAGCAAGAGTATAGTCTACAACAAGGCCAACTTGCTCATCAAGCTCAGCTTCAGCAACAACAAATGGAAGCCCAAAGACAACAACATGAGAACTTCCTTGCAAGGTAGCTTGCTTCTGCTAGGAAGGAGGAAATTAAGCAGCTAGTAGCTATAGAGATGCAGATCATACAAGAGGAGGGTTCTACCCCTAGGGTTCCTAAGTTTGAAATCCCAAGCTTCAAGCAGGGGAGACCTTCTAAGCCTTCAAATAAACCTCCCAGGTTTAAAAGCCTATGTTTCAAGGTAGCTCAAGCCGTTGTTTTACAGGAGCCTTCCACTCTACAACCTCCCTTGCAACATCCCCTATCAAATCAATCTTCTTTTCCTAACACTATTTTACTCTTCAAAGGTGGACATGTCGTTTGGAAAGTTGATTGGCTTGATCATCAAGGAGGAGGGGAGGTGTTGTCTGCTAGTTGTGAGCTACCTTATGCTCAACAAGATCAAGGTTCAGACAAGCTGCAAAGGAGATTCAAAGATCATTTACAGCAGCAGAGCATTGAGCGAGAGTGTGAGGACAACATGGAGGAACCAGTTAGATCAGCTCATGATGTTGATCATTCAGAACATAAGTTAGCCTATGATGAGAATGGTAAAGAATAAAATATTTTTGATGTCTTGCCTACTTTTGTTCCATTTTCAAAGGATAGGATGGAGATTGATACTCCTTTATGTTCAAAGGATGTGTTTGTTGCTACGCATGTCGAGGAGGCCACAAAAAATGATGTTATTGCCATAGGCAGTATGGGGAAGTAGACATGCCAAGGGCTTGAGGTTATTGCAATTGGTTGCCAAGAGGAAGAAACAAAAACAAAGAGGCAATCTAAAGGTATTAGATCTTCGTATGAAGTGCCTCATAAATTTGAGGTTGGTGTTGATGAGCTAGGTATCGACACATGTGATTATGATGTATGTTGGTTTTCACCTATCTCGAAATGTGATGATGTTGAATTTGAAGTTTTCATTCAAGGTGAAGATGTTTCTTTTAGCATTAGGGACGATGTACGAGCTTGAATGTTTCACTTTGGACCAGCATATCAAGGATGGTGATGTTGAGCAACAACATACATGTCAAAACAGTAATTCCCTTGTTGCCCAAATTGACTATATACCTAAGCTTCAAAGTTTTCTATTTGATGTGCATGAGGAACCCCCTTGTGCAGGTCAAGAAAGAGGTATGGTATACTTTTCATCACTATGTGAGTTTGAGGCCTTTTCTTTTGGTTTCAACTCATGCCTGGAGGAAGTCGGCTATTATGTAAGCAATGTTGCCCCCTTGTATGAAGAAAAAGCTTTCTCTTTTGCAAGGGGTAGTTCTTTTGAGGCTAACCTACTCCTAAAATACTACCCCCTTGCTACTATATGTATGTTTGATGCATCCCAGATTCCTCAAATGCCTATATTCTATGGCTTCCTTATGGTGGCAAGGTGAATGGTGAAGTGTCCTTTCACCATATAAGCAGTATCTATGATCTGATGCATGCATACAAGAGACTTCAATTGTTGCAATTGAGTGGTGAATGCAACTACGGTATGAAGAAGATCAACTCCTTCTAAAGATTCATCTTTAACAGAGGCAAATGTTTTAGTTGCCTCTTGTTGTAAATCAATGTAAATATTAGATTAGAGGTTGTTTTGCTTTCATAAGTGCTTTTGCACCTGCTACATTCTCGTTAGGAGGGTGTGTGCTCTAGTTTCTGGCTTTCCTCCAAGTGTTGGCATGCACATGTTTTAGGTCCTTCCAATGACTTAGTGCCCAATGGATGCTTAAGGATTCTAGATTTCATGCTTAGTAGGCAAGCATCCCGCAAAGGTCGCCAAAATGTTGTCATTTTATCACACCCTTGGTCCATCAGTGAGAACCAATCAAAGATACACTCCATAGACCATTATTGCCTCAGTTGATCAAAGGCAAAGCCAATGGAATCATGAAATTTTAAGTGTTGTCTTGTCAGGAGGTGGGTTCCAAGCCTTTTCCTTCTTGACCCCAGAATCTCAGAATTCCCAGTTCCCGAGCCTTTTCCTTTTTCACCCCGGAATCCCAAAATTCCCAGTTCCAAGCCTTTTCCTTCTTGACCCCAGAATCCCGGAACCCCCAAGTTCCGAGCCTTTTCCTTCTTGACCCCAGAATCCCAAAATTCCTAGTTTCCAAGCCTTTTCCTTCTTGACCCCGAAATCCCGAAATTCCCAGTTTCCAAGCCTTTTCCTTCTTGACCCCAGAATCTCATAACCATTAGGTTCCAAGCCTTTTCCTTCTCAACCCCGAAATCCCAGAATTCCCAGTTCCCAGGCCTTTTCCTCCTTGAGCCCTGAATCCCGGAATTCCCAATTCCCAAGCCTTTTCCTTCTTGAACCCGGAATCTTGGAACTTCGGGATTCCCGTTTCCTCTCCCCTTGTAGTAGGGCCCGACACCCACCTTTCGATGACTTGTGACATTTCCAGATGACGTGATAAACACTCAAGGATCTTAATGCTCCACCAACCCCTACGACTTGTCTACTTTCATTCATGGAGCTACAAGGGTACATTTTAGTGCTTTTTGCAAGGTTGCCATCAAGTGGAGTCCAAGGCCATGCTTATTTATGGTTACTTGATAGCCTTCATTTCAGGTCTACATGCTCTGACTTTGGAATGTCAGGCAATCCACCTTCTCGAAGTACTTTTCTTCTCGGGATTGCTTTGTCAAGATATGGCCAAGTTGCTTGCATACACTAATGGAAATGTTGTCATTGATGTCAAAGATGATTAGTTAAGGAATTGAATAGTTGTGATTTAAATAAAAGAGCTTAATACACAATCCAAATGGAAATGCTATCGTAAAAGGTACAAAGACAATATCATCATTAATGACATGTGTTCGTCATTGATATCTACATACCATGTTAAGAGTCATGTTGATAATATGCAGACGGCAGTTAATGAGAGAATAATAGTAAAGCATCATAAGAGTACAGTGATTTAATTAAAGTGAAATGATCAGCAATGGGAGTCTTAACTATATAAAGACACACAGGATCATCTACTGAACCTTGGAAGACAGCGGTATAGCAAGTGATAGAGAAAGATAAATATCAGCATTGTGGTGACTCTGAAAAAGACATTACGTGCTGGCACATCGTCCCAATTCTCTTGTTTGTGGTTGAAGTCACTTATGAGATGAATTTCAGCAATTAGGAGTTATAAGACAAAAGCTACAAGTTGTTTACAAGGAAGAATGTACAGAAAGGAATTACATGCAATTATAATATGCAGCATGTACAGACAAAATTTTCAACAATCTCATTAAGAGACCGTGTTTACTTAAGGCAGCACTTTCATTGGTGCACCAGCCGGGAATAAAGATTCGTTATCACAGGGAGAAACTATTCTTCAACGATTAAGAAACTGACCAAGAATAGAGATTGTTAAGAGAATTGCAGACTTCAGTATATAGAACATATGATCAGGCGGTCAAAGAACATTAAGGGAGCAAAGATTATTTAAACAAAAAAAGAGAACAGACAACATATGGAAGATCATACTTCTGATTTTATTTCCTGGCAGATTATAGTTTCATTGCAAATAACAAAGTTGAGTCAATACGAGGTCCACAGTATTACTGTAATATGTAGCAGATCATTAGTAAACCAAACCGACAATGGTGAATGATTATCATGGGTCTATGAGATTTATTAAAAATCTGATCTTTGCTTTCATTGCTGATATGAATTATAAGGCACAGCGCTCATTATCTTTGACAGACTCAAAAGATTATAAATAATTATCGATTCACTTAGTGGCAGTTCTGATCGATTCATAATTATCGATCATTATGTGGAAGAATCGATTATAATAAAAGACTTCTAAATCAATTTGAAGACAGCGATTCATGTTATATAATGCAGTGATCAGATTAAGAATACCGGAAAGGACTATGGGAGAAGAAATCGAAGAATTGGGCAAGAAGCGATAAGTAAAAGAAAAAGGAGACGGGGATGTGTACTGTCGGCAAAGATAGTGCGATGAAGATTAGATATTAGAGAGTCGATTTACTTGTGAAATGAACATGAACTAACCACGACATTGACAAACAGAATAATAATAAGTTTATATTTGCAGTGAACAAAAATACTATAATACGATATGTATCAAGAAAATAACACAATATGATGAATACATATTAATGGTGGAATCGTGATTATTCATGAAGTGATTATGATAGCAGCAGAAAGTCGACTTCATTATATGCCGACTTTATTGAGAATGAAGTATGAAAGAAGATGCGACTATGTTAGAAGATAGCGCACATATTCGACTCTCCAATAATAATGAAAGTCAAAAGTGTTTTAGCCGTGAGAGTGATTTTAATAGTAGTTGACTATGTGGATTTCATAAGAGAAACTACGATGGGATTAGAAGTTTTGAAAATCAATATTTATTTCAGATTCCCATGTTTGATGTCCAAGATAAAAACATTAAAAAGAAAGTTCCTAATGATATAACAAATAGTTATTATAACTAAGAGAAACAACGGAAGCTTAAACGGTGCGATTCACTTTGAACTAAAATTATTTGTTATTATAACAAAAAGACAACTCCTTTCGAAAGAGTCATTCTCTCCAGGAAAGAAGATATTAAATAGAGAACAATTTTATGAAAGGAGTGAGTGAGTGTGTATATAATAAAAGATCTTTCTGTAAAAGTGGTGTACGTGTAGTGTGAATAAAGAGATCTTTATTAGAATATTATATACTTGCAGCAGTATTGTGAAATGTGTTAAAAAAAATATATATCTATATATATATATATAAGTCTGCTGTTATATCCCAGAAGGTCTGAAGTAGAAGAGCAGAATATGCTCATACATATTACAGTGATATTTTAAGGTATAGTAGTGTGAAGACTAAGTGTGTGGTGTGTGAAGAATATAATTCTGAAATTATTTTTCAGACTGAGAAAAGTATGTGAGTGGCTGTGTATATACATATTTTGAAGACAATCATATTTGTGTACCAGATTATAGGAAGGTTGTAAATGAAGATATTGTACCAGGTTTATATGACGATATAGTAGTAAGTTTCAAGAGAAGTACATCTACATATTTGGTGAGTAAAGATTTGATCAGAATGTTGCAGATCATAAGTCAATAATTGTGGCAGATCTATAGAAGGAATTAATGTTAAGATATTAAAGAGGAAGATTGTGATCTCGTTGAGATAAAATTGTGATCAACAATATAGATGGTATTGCTGCAGATTTATAGCAGATTTGATGAAAAGGATAAAAAAGTTTTATAGCAGATTTGTGGAAGAGTACTTAGCAGATTTTGAAGAAGAATGTATAACAGATTTCTGAAGAAAATATCCCAGATTTGGGAAGAGATCATAGAAGGTCAGAAGAAGACAATATAGCAGACTTGTGTAATAAATTCATAGTAATCCATCATCAGTTGGTACAGCAACATTGTAAAGGTGGAAAATCAGATATATGTGAAGTGGGTTGGTGCTCACAGATTTTAAAGTGGGAGTTGATGCTTCCAGTGGGTTGGTGCTCACAAAATTCAGAAGTGGGAGTTGGTGCTTCCAGCGGGTTGGTGCTCACAAAATCAGATTTGGGAGTTGGTGCTTCTAGTGGGTAGCTACTCACAAAATCAGATTTGGGAGTTGGTGCTTCCAGTGGGTTGGTGCTCACAAACAAAGTTAGGGGTTGGTGCCTACGAAATGTTGTAAAAGAAGAAATATATAAAAGCATCGATTTACCATGGTTTTCTCCCTTAACGGTTTCCACGTATATATCTTGTGTTCATATTATTTAGATCACATATGAATGTTGGTGTGCAATGAATATGTTAATGAGATAAGTTATATACTTGTGATTGAAGTTGCAAAAGTATAAATTGGTAAAAAATTGATGTTATACTGATTCACCCCCCCCCCCCCCCGCTCTCAGTATAACCGTGTGCTCTTCATACACACCATGTCAGGTCTATGCACCTCCCTACCTTCCCTGACTGACATTCATTTGTGCATGTCAAGGTCAAGGCTTCCTCTCTTTGACCATTGGTCTATACTCTACAACCAGTTTTCTATATATAGGTTGTTAAGCCTCATTGTAAAGGATTCTCTCCTTGTTGGCTTGAGCTACTTTTTGGCTCTTTCACTTCTCTTAAAGATTTGTAATTTTCCTTGCATTTCTGCAACTGTAAGTTTGGTCATTGGCCTAAGAATAAATTGAAATCATCATTCTTGCCTCTCTCAGACTTATGCATGCTATGTATGTTTTCTTACCTTCGTGATAAGTGTATGTTTTGTGGCTTTCTCTCACGTATATGTTGTGTTAACTTGTTTCTGAGTGTGACTTGTGGGAAACCTTCTCCCCTTTGACATTCAGCAAATTATTAATTCCATACATGTGTTTGGGAACATTCATGCAACTGAAATTTGTGCATCTCCAAGGTATTTCAATTGACTCTTTGTGTCATCTCCAGGTGGGGAGAGGAACATCTCTTATCTTGGTGCATCACCTCCTTTCATTTTAGCATTTCCTTCTTCCCTTTTCCTCTGCAAGCTGTTAGGATAGGTTTTAGAAGTAGAATTTGGAGTGTTGAGTTGGTTCAACACCTGCACCTAGATTGAGAAGGAAGCCGACCTTCTCCGGAGATTCAACCCCTTTGCGCAAAGTCCCACACTTCGGGGTTGTTTCTATGTTTCACAAGGTTGTTGAGTTGATAGCTTAGCAAAGGTGCAAACTTTTGTGACAACAATACTCATCAATAGTTTTGAATTGTAAAGATGGGCAACATGCAAATCAAGCTAAATCGTATTTTCAAAAACCATTTTGAGCCTAGTTTTTACAATTGGCTACCCACACAATAAGAACCAAATTGCTATTCAAGGAAGGGTGAATGATCTGAGCACAACTAATTTGGGTTTGCAACATCCAGCAAACTCCTTGCATTATTCTCAAGTTATTAGCAGTACTACTTTATAGCTTACAAACTTCAGTTGCAAGTAACATTGTGAACAACACATCATCTTGTCAAGTTTCACATGTACAACACAATAAAGCTGGGGCACCAATGGAGCATGAACCACACATCAACGGCTTGTGGAATTATAGAATCTTGTAACTGATTCAAAATATCCATTTTCCTCATCATCTCAATTATATTGGGGCATGGATGGGACATGGTTGGAAGTTCTACTATCTTTTACAATATCCACTCAACAGTATACACTCTATCACTAAATTTGGCCTGCAGAAATCCATAGTTTTAGTTTCCAAGTCCAAGATTGTAGTCACGTGTAATATCTTGTTCAAGATAAATAAAACAACCATATTGCCTGTTCCACAATTTTTGTATGTGTAATAGTGCTTACACATTTATTTTTTATTTTCCATTGCATGTTCAAGATAATATACAAATGAGTTCAACAGATTCATTTGTAATTGGTTTCTGAATTGTCCTCCATGCAAGCTCAACTCAACAAAAGTCACAATGCTCCATAGTTTACATTTCTTGTATGATGTTTCTTACTGTTTCTATGATCTATGCTATGGCATGTAATAGGATTGCTTTTAGTGGTTTGTATAAAATTAGAAGTTAAAAATTTTAGTGCCCAAATTTAATGGAAATGATTAGATAACATGATGCAGCGGCATTGTACATGGACCAGGGACCAAGAATGCCAGTGTTTAAAATTTACGAAATTTTGCGGCCATCCAGATTTGAAGCCATTTAGCATACCTGCCAACTATATTTACACCCAATCAGGGACAGTATAAGAATCTGGTGAATTCAAACTTTGCCTAGGTCATTCCTTTAGCTAAGGTGATCAATTTGGCACTCAAGGAGAAGATTTAGACAGGACTAAGTGAAGCGTGTGATCTGAGGAAGAGGATATAAAGGGTTGTGAGCAGGAACAAGAAGAGACGAAGGTTGCATAACAGGAGAAGATTATAAGGAGGCTGCCATGTTATAACATTTGGGTAATTGTTTGTTTGTGTGTGTACAACCAAAGGTGCACGTGGAAAAGATGAACTAGCTAGTGAGATGCCTGGAAAAGAGGACAAAAGAAATCTATCTTGTTGGAGCATGAGTAGCCATAAACGAGGAGGAGAGTTCTAATATTCCTCCATGCAGTAAAAAGGAAAAGAAAGAACATTTCAAATAGTGAGGGGAGAAGGAACATTTCAAATTGAGAGGGGAGAAGTTGACATTCCAAGAAGTCGTGGTATTACTCTTCATGCTGTAAGTGTGAGCTGCCAGCGTGGCATGTGAGAAGGTGAATAGCCTGATTTAGAGGGTAGAGGAAGAAAGCAATAGGGCCACCAAGGAATGGCTTAGACAAAAGGACTGTAATGTCCCCTACCTAATCTATTTAAATATACTAAAATTGATAGATTTTCTTCAATAAGTTATTAACAAGTGCTTGTCTATTTTCCTCATTAGTTGATTAATTTCATTATTCATAGTTCTTAATATAGATATCAAACCCTACTACTACTTCAGTTTTAAGGGAGAAGGGTTTACATATGTTACCAAAGCGCTTAGAGACCAACTACAATAGGTTCCCTCAAAGTTTACAGATCCAAGCCCTTACCTATCTTGGGTCTATACCCTCAAGGCTTATTGGTCACTGATCGCCACCCTATCTTGGGACTTAACCTATTGCTTGGATTTAGACTCCCCCTCTTTGGAACATCTCAATCCCATCTTCTTAAATACGGAAAGTAATAACATGATTTAGACTATAAGTATATATATTTCTTATGTATTATGAATACGTATATGAAATTAAGTATGACTATCATACATATTGCAGTCCATATTAGTATTACTATTAATTCTGCATAAGAACATTATTGGGCTTCATATATTTAATATTAAGGATACTTATTAAACACATCCCCATGCATACCACCAAGAACAAGGATGTTACTACCTGTAACTTAATAACAGTTCTGATCTGATCTGATCCATGGTACTCTTACTAGATGCTTTTGATTCCTTTCCTTTATATCTCTCAATGTGAGGGAGAGGTCACACCTCTTCATCATGTATGCCCTTTGGCAAGAGACACACCCTTTCACCATTCCCTTTGATAGAGTGCAACTCTTCATTATTTATGCCCTTTGAAAGGGACACAACCTCTCATAATCAGATCTGCACTTATCATTTAAATCAGATCTGCACTTCTCATTTCCAAATTATTCCCCCCTCTCAAATGAGGTTCTCTTCTCCCTTTTATATCTCATTGTTGAGGGAGTCACAACCTTTCCTTTCATTTCTTTTGACTTTTCATTAACTTAATTAATTTTTAATTAATCATATTTAATTGTATTTAATTATTTTATTTTATATTTTGATTTAATTTTAAATATTTTAATTTTATTATTATCATTTATTAT
Source organism: Cryptomeria japonica (assembly GCF_030272615.1). Lineage (NCBI taxonomy): Eukaryota > Viridiplantae > Streptophyta > Pinopsida > Cupressales > Cupressaceae > Cryptomeria > Cryptomeria japonica. The sequence goes on along the minus strand of NC_081415.1, from coordinate 693,859,716 downwards.
TGAATTTTATTTCGAAGTGGGGACATTACAAGGACAAAAGAGATCTGTATTCAGGAGTTGTGCACATGCATAAAAGGGTGGAAATAATACTTCAACTAGAGGACTAAAGATTATTGGTCTCAAAAAGTGCAAACACGTGATAAACCGAGGAGTGGTGTGAATGAGGAGAGTGTAAAAGTGGGGATATTACAGCGTAACATTTGCGTTCTTTGTGGTATGCCTCCCAATCTGCAGGCGACATCTACAGTGCGAACTCCAAACGCACGCTACAATCTGCGTACAGGTAAGAGGGGTTAAGAAGTATTAAGGTATATATGTGTGCCACACACACACATATATATTAATGCATTTTTATGAATACATATATCTCTAATGATTACTTATATGAATGTAGCAATAAAGATAGGAATCTATGTAGAATATGTATGTATATTTAGGATCATTAGAAAGATTAAAGAATATGTAAATGAAGACGTAAATTATGGAATGGAAAACAGTAATGAATTATAAATTGTAATATTAATGTGATTATATGATGGAGGCTATAGGGAAGAAATTCTCTTAGCCTAATGGAGGGATTATGATAATCCCTGGTAGGTAGTATATACTGAATATCTATATGCATATATATGGCTTGGTTGACTAAGTTCATCTAAGAAGAGACGGATCTAGCCGGTCCCCTCTAATGGACTTGGATGATGAGATGCATCATCCAAGGCAAGGAATTGACATATGGTCTTCCTTGGATGGCTTGGGTGTAATAACCTTCGATTTCTTGGATGGCTTGGGTGTAAGAAGTTACATCCAAGACAGGAATCGAATTAACCTTCGATTTCCTGGATGGCTTGGGTGTAAGAAGTTACATCCAAGACAGGAATCGAATTAACCTTCGATTTCCTTTATGGCTTGGAACCAAGATGGGTTCCAAGAAGGCGAGCTTCACAGCTGCCTAAGGACATATCTTCGTATGGAATTCGTATCCTTTTTATTTTAAAGAATTGAAAGTAGTGTTAATTAAGTAATTGAACTTTAATTGCAAATTAGATTAGTTATGTATATATATTTTTGTTGTGTTCTAACAATCTGTTTTGCAGGACAATGATCTCTAACTAGTAGGGACAGTACAGAGAGGTTGGTTGTTGCAATAGCTACGTGCTGCTGACTTGAAGTGAAGGTTTCAGCAGTGTGAGGTGTTTAATTTTGGCAGAAGAGTATATCAATGTTGTCATTAGGTTGGGGAGATTTAATCTCTTTATTTGTATGGTAATTGGTTAACATGAATGTCTGAAAATTGTACTCTTATTTACATTGACAATAGAGTGATGATTTCATTGCCACCAATGTTGGGTGTGGTGTATCACTATGTATGTTAAATGCTTATATATAAGTTGCTTTTGTTGACCTATGGTTTCCCTGTTTTGAATGTTATAGAAAGTACATATGTGCATGTGTTGTTTGCTTGTGACAAGGATGAGCATGCAGATTGAGTTGGATCGTTTGTAGCAACAAGTGGCGTTGACCTGGTGCACAGGAGATTGCTTGCAACAACTGTATTACACAACTCTATGTTTGTTATGCCAATAATCCCCACAAGCAGGTAGAGGATTCACTGCCCACACCAAAGAGATGGAAGTTGGATACCAGCTAATGAAAGAAGATATTGAACGGCCCACACTTATCAACTAAAACTCATGCAAGATAGGTGAAGCTCAAGCTACAAAGAAGGAACCTGCACCACAAAAGAGCTGCACTATTGTAGAAGCAATCCACAACAAACTCTCATCATAGGTATTTTGATGAGTTGTGTATTAGTATTCTTCCTATGCCAATATAAAGAGATCTTTCATTGAGACAATAAACCTACAATACCACTGGTGAGAAACCATATACTTTCACTGCTAGATAAAATATAAAGCGCCCAAAAACAATATACTTTCACTTCTTCACGCTGCCTTCATTCTTCACATTAAACTGCCTACACATGCCTTTTATACTTCCTTGAGACCAACAATCGCACCAATTTTATACTTCCGTTGAGACCAACAATCGCACCAATAAATAATACTCACAAGAAAGAGAAAGAATGAGTCCTGTGCAAGTGGTACACAAGCTATGGTTTCAAGAAAGATGAAGTGGCTATCTTTTCTCTTTCTGTTCCTATTTCTTTCAAAACCTTCACGCCACAGGAAGAGAAGTTCCACAGCCAGCACATAGACACTAAAAACCTACACAGAGAGCATTTGTTCTCATGGCATAGGTGAGAACCAACAAGGGACCTTGATAACAGGTGCCCCACTAATGAATAGGCCTAATATGAATAATATCCACTTTTGTCACATATTTATACTATATATTGTAAATAAATATTTCACATGTAAATCAAAAAATTACCAAATGTTGGTCAAAATGGACCAATACTTGAACACGTGAGAATCTATAAATGTTATATAAAAAAGACATAAATACATTCATTAACAAGTGAAATAAATTTTTTTTTTTTCAAATAAAATATCATAGCTATCCACTATAAGTGTATCATTTATAAAATAAGATGCTCACTTAAACAAGTATTGTTATCACAGTGAAAAATTATTATTCTTGTGTACAACTATTGGGGTAGCAATGTATATGCATTGGAGTATTTCATATTAATAATTTGTCTTGTCGCAAATATAAAAGGTGAGCAAAATAAATACCTTGTATTTTTCTATGGAATGTGAGGGATTGTCAAAAGGTTTTAGCATTCAACTATTGGTCCATTTGTGTTGGATATAAGTTGTATATTATATAATAATGTCTTGTTTTTATAACAACAAATATTTTTTTGTGTTCAACTATTGGTCCTTATGTGCTGGATATAAAAGTTAGAGATAACAAACATTTATGATCACTTATAGGTATTTGGTTCATCTAAGTTGCATATAGGTTATATTTTACATAGAAATCCAATATTCTACTGATAACAAATGATACTTTTTTATTCAACTACTAGGGATTTTTAGATTAAGTTTTGGTCATATCTTTAAAAAGTCATATTTTGGACACTTCGCACTAGACATGTTATTTTGACGAGTTACATGATGAGTCACACCTTCAAACCTTAACCATAGATAGTTAAGTGTCCATTTTACATTTCTAAAAAACAATGGAGATCTTGCGATATTCCATTTAACAGCTACATGTTGACGAAGTTAGCCTGCACGACTACTGGTCCCTCTCCCCTACCGCAACATTAGCTTGTTCTATTTTCACGGCCCAAGGAGAATTTCTCATGACTTTGAACTGAATATTAAATCACCATGCAAGATATTAATCACCAAGCAGGATATTAAATCTTTCAAATTCTCCCCATTAGAATATAAGGTGTTTCAATACTCCAATGAAATCGACACTAATTCCCAATTTGCCTCCCTTAATAAAGTCGATACATATAATATAAAGATATACTTTAATTTTTCCTCACGCAGCAAGGGTATTTCACAATATTTTATTTGCCCAAATAATCAAACCAAACAATGTGAATATTCAATCGACTCAAAGTAGATATCAATACAAAGGTGGTCAATATATTATTACGAAGAGTTGCCAAAATATCAATATTCAAATGAATACTTTCTCCACCAATATTATAATTTTCAGAAATATTTTCTTTTTATTCCCAAAAATAATGAGTAATACCTCTGTATCCAATTTCCTTCAAATTTGTCTCTAAAGGAGACTTTACAAATTTGAAACAACCTACCAATGCAATGTGAGCTACTTGGATGATGCCTCCAACAGGAACAAGGTTTTCATCTGATTCCCAAAAATCCCTAAGGGCTTTCATCCTCAAGTTTCAAAACCGAAAGCCAGATGCCCTCGAACCCTCCAAAGAAATAACAAAACCAATCATATCTTGACTGAACCTCTCATTGTTCTTTTGTAGCCCACTAAAGAGATTCTTAGCTTTCCCTCTTCTTTACTTGTTGATTTTCCTTTTCTTTTAATTGAACTTGAGGGAAATAATCATAAAGTGACTTTATTAAATTTTTACTTAACCATTAAAGTCACTTAAATGACCTTATTAAATAATTAAAATAAGTCGTCGTGTGATTTATTTATTTTTGACAACTTAAATTTTATCATTTTTTTATATTTCAAGGAATAAAAAAGGGACATTGCATCAGCCCCCTCTAAATATAAGTATGGGTGTTTTCTTCAATTGGTATTAGAGTGGGTTCCTTCGAAAAACCCTAATCACTTGAAGGAAAGATCTTAAGAACACATATCGCGAGTCAAGAAGGATTTTCCTCAAGCCGAGCTCCATTGTTAGACGGGAACAACTATTCACTATGGAGGGTAAGAATGCACACTTATTTGATGGCTCATGGATTTGATATATGGCAATCAGTCCTGGACGGCTATGTGACACCGTCTACTTCACTACCAATCAAGCCACAAAAAGGGCAAGCAAGAACAATGCTAAAGCTATGAATGCAATCCTAAGTGGCCTAACTAAATCCGAATTTGTCAAAGTCATGCATTGCACTTTGGAAAAAAGAAATGTGGGATAATCTTCAAAAGACTTGTGAAGGAGATGACAAAGTGAAAAAGGCTAAGCTCCAAACCCACAAGAGACAATTTAAGAGTTTTAAGATGAAGGATGAAGAAAATGTTGCTGCCTACTTTCTTCATGTGGATGAAATTGTAAACACCATTCATGGTCTTGGAGAAAAGATTGAGGACAAGATTATTGTGCAAAAATTATTAAGATCTCTCCCCATGAAATTTGATGCAAAGGTTTTGGCCATTGAAGAAATGAAAGATCTAGACACCTTGAAGATGGACAAGCTACATGCCATTCTTACAGCATATGAAATGAGGATCAAGAATGAAACAACATCAAAACGAGGAGACGCCTTCACAGCAGCAAGAAGGATGAAGAAAAAGTTCCAACATTGAGCGAAAGTTCAAGTGTTGAGGAAGAAGCTAACTTTGTAAAGAAATTCAATAAAGGAAAGTCAAAAGATCAAATTTGAGAAGATGGTGAAAAATCCGAAAAGACAACTATGGACTTAAAGACTCAAGTTGAAGAAGCCAAACTCATTGAAGATGTTTTGAAAGAACAGCTAAAAGAAAAAATCTCAGAATGTGAGAAGCTTGAATTGGAAATTGTTTCCCTAAGGAGCTAGAAAACACTAAAGAGCAGCTCAACTGAAACATAAAGTTTGATAAGACTTCTGAAATTAAGAAGATCTTATTAACTCACAAAGATCGCCATTTATCAAAAGGGGTCTTGATTTTGATGGTGACCACTCACAAAAGTAGTTGGATAGTAAGATTTATGTTGTGGCCCTTAAAAGCTCCAACAAAGAAGTAAGCAAGGACGTGAACAAAGAAGAGAATAAAAGGGAAGAAAGAAAAAAGCAAAAAGCAAGCAAACAAAGATGAAAGAAGAAAGATAAAGCCTCACAATTTCATAGATTTAACAAGGACAACCTCGAATGGTCCTTCCCTAAAAGAAAGCCATGCACTTCTAGGTTCAACTATTCCTTTCATGGCTATTGTTTTTCATGCAATCAATACGGTAATAGAGCATTAGAATGTAGAGTGCATATAGGAAATGATTTCAGATTTTCAAAGAGGAACTTCAACTCATTTTCTCCTCTAATGGATTATAATGTCATATGCTATAAGTGTAACTATTGTGACGTTTTCACATATTGCCCCATTGCAAATAGGGGCCCCTTGTTTACGCTTTTTGGCTTAGGTGTTTGCGTGTTTCATTGCATTTCTTGTCTCCCAGTCCTTTGAATTAGTTGCAAGAAAATTTTGCCGAGTTGAATCTTGTCTGGGGAAAAGTTGCTAAGTGTTGAGATTAATTAGTCCTTGTAGGGGTCAATTCTTCCATTTGGGTTCATGTTTTGGATTGACAATTGCTTAACTTCCTAGTTGCAATCAAGTTTTCTCAAGGTGAATTTTGTCCCTATAGGGTCGATTTTCCACTTGTCCCTATGACCTATGAAATTCAACCCTTCTCGAAAAGAAGAATTTACCTCAAGGAAATAGGGATTTCAAGATCAATTATCAATTAGTCCCTTTCAAGATCAATTTCCCATTCTTAGAGGAGTTTTTAGCTTTCAAAATCAATTTATCCTCCTAGAGTTTGATTTTCGGTTTGTCCTCATGAGGATCGAATTTCCACTCTTCCCTCAATGTGAATTTTGTGATGATAGATGAATTTGTCCCTATGGGAGTCGAATTTCCACCCCTGGGATGAGGTTAAAATGCAAGTTATCTTGAAGAGAATGGAAAATATGGATGGAAAAGGAATTTCCACCTTAGAAACTGAAAAGTCCTTGTGGAGGTCGTTTTTCCACTCTAGGGAGAATGGTTGAAAATGGAAGATTAGAAAGAGTGGAAAATCCGGATGGATAAGGAATTTCCACCTTAGAAATTGAAAAGTCGCTATGGAGGTCGTTTTCCCACTCCTAGGGAAAGAATTGAATGAAATAAAATTACGGATTGCAAAAAGTCCCTATGGAGGTCGCTTTTCCACTCTAGGGAGAATGGTTGAAAATGGAAGATCAAGCAAGATTTTCTTTGGTCGATTTTCCACCCAAAATTTCGATCCTATGTCTGCACTACTCAACATACTCTTGGCTTGATCAAGCAAGGTTTTGTTCAGCCTGTCTACTACTCCATTTTGCTACAATGTGTATGGGGTAGTCCTTTGCTTCACAATCCCAACATGTTTATAGAATAAATCAAACTCTTTACAATGAAATTCATTGTCATTAATAATTCTAAGCACATTTCTAACAAGAACATTGAATTAATTAATACCGAGCAAAAAAAACATTGAATTAGTTAAAATTGAGAAATGCCTCAAACTTGTTCCTAAGAAAATATATCCAAGCATACCTATAATAAAAATCATTGAATGACTAATAGTACAAAGACTTTCCAAGGGGTGAGATATCCACAAGACCAAACACATCGTTGTGCATCACCTCCAAAATATCCTTTACTCTAGTGCTTCTAGAGTTGAACCACACTCTATTATGTTTAACTGACACACAATGCTCACAAAAGTCAATAGAATCATTACAATCAACAAGACTTTCTACCACATTCCTACTCACTAAGGTTTAAGCCTTTTCCACTCAAATGACCCAATCACAAATGCCACAATTGCAATGATTGAGATGTAGTGGCATTTGCACAACCAAACAAAGTCAATGCATCCAGCCAATAAAGAGTACTATGTCACACTCCTTTTACAAGCACCAACTTAATTCTAGCTAATCTACATCCTTTTCCATTAGAAGTGGCCTGAATTCTTGAGTCAAAAATTTGTAGCACGGACATTATCTTTTCCACCAAACCTAGTATATGCAATACATCTAGGAGTTTCCATACCATTACTATCCATGAAGGCAACCTTGACTTTCCCCAAGCCAACAATCTACAAAGTGATGTTGTCACCAAGAAATACCTATGAATTATCACTCTTGGTATACTCCACGTACCACTCTCTATGAGGTGTCATAAGAAAAGAGGCACCCAAGTCAATCAACCAGGAATCATCACCAACAACATTAGCAAGCACAAAAGAATCACTACTATAGTCATCAATGAAAAAGAGGTCACAAGTTCAAATCTGCATGGGGTAGTGTATGTGTGCCTCATTAGTATCACAGTTAGGTGCCTCTTGCATGGAGTACGAGGTAGTCCCATATTACCATAAGTCATTTGTAAACCCAAAAACAAATCGAATGGTGTTGTGGACTATAAAATGATCCATTTCCATTCCAATGTCAAAGTAATCATCCTTCTTCTTGAAACAATTTCAAAATTTTACCTTAGACTTACTCAGAGATTTAGATTGGTCTTTCCTCTTAGACTTCTTATCTCCTATCTTCTTCTTATCACTCTACTTTGACCTCCCTCCAATAAGGGCATTAGAAGATTTATCATCCATTGATCTTTTCCTAGTTTCTTCACTTAACAAAATGTTGATAACCTTTTCCAATTTAAGTGTTGTATCAATATTGCTTACAAGAATAGCAAATTTGTCCCACGAATTTAGTAAGAAACAAAGTAACACAATGTATTTGTCTACCAATTTGACTTGTATTGATATAAGTTGACATAAAATCATATTAAATATATTTGAGAGATTAGTTATGCAGAGTCCATCCCTCATTTTCACAGAATCAAACTTCTTCAAAACAAGTTTTCTAACCAAACTATTGGACTGATATAACGTACCTAACTTCTTCCATGATGAATTTGCTGTTTGATCCCAAGACACATCAATTAATAAAGACTTTGAAAGACAAGACTAGATTGTACTTCTTGTTTTCTTGTCTAGTTTTACCCAATCTTCAATACACATACTTGAAAGATCTCTTTCCATTGAAAGATCCTCCATCTTTAACTTCCACAACTAGAAATACTAACCATTGAATTTATCAATTCCACTTGACAAAATATCCATATATTTAATATTGTCTGTCTTCTCAAAGAATCTCTCAAGTCTTCCTTCCTTTCCAATTATACATGAACTGCAACAAACCTGCTAGGGTTTACCACCACAAACACTAGGGCTTGCACTCCAATGAAGTAGTAACCACCCAAACAACACCCTTATGCTCTAATACCAACTATTGGGGATTTTAAACCGTTTTGGAAATGAACAATAGATTGGGATGATAAAAACTTGTGATTATGTATTCAATTAATAATCATCTCTTGCAAAATCTAACATATACAAAAGAAAATAGAACAATGTTCATCCAAGTTACATAAAAACATTTATTTTATGTGTGAAACCCTTTCAAGAGAAAACCTACACCAAAAGACATTTGCAATTATATTATTCAAAATTAACAACAATTCAATACAAGGTCTTTGGAAACCTTCTATAGAGTCTCAAACCATAACATACCCTTCTTCTACAATGGCTCTAATTATCACACACCAACAATGTACAAAAATCTTCAATGCCTAATACATAATTGAATAAGTTTGTTAATATATGTAGGTGTATTCATGGGAATACCAAGCATCCAATTGTCTAACCAACTTGTAGAACACTAGGAGTCATGAAACTATATTCCAACCATACATGACATTAGCATACCCCAAATATCCCCAAATACAACACCTCCACATGGATAATCACCTTGTACATTCTACAACTACTACACGCTGTGAATCAATAGTTACAACCTTAACATATTTTATATGAAAACATGCTTCCAATATAGTCACCACTGCCAACTCATTGCTTATAGTAGCTCACATCAACATAACATTGCTTTGGACTACTTGAAGTATATAGTGCCATCTTCTAGGACATTATAGTAACCTCAAATCATGTTGCATTGACCCTAGTATGTGCTCTTGCATCACCATTCATCATCCAGCAACATTAGATAAATGCAGTTGTGAATTCTTCCAAACACCACGTTGTTGCTTCCACATCATCATTGCATGTGAACCAACATAAATGATGTATTGCAAGACCTACAACATCATTATCATATGTGAATCACAAAGTTTATTGTACAACAATCCCTTAAAACTCATCGCATTCCACCACAAAGTATTCTACAAGCAAACTCTTCCTACGAGGAGTTTTTGTAGGTGAATATCACCCAAGTCCCAACAAAAAGAACTACCAAAAGGAAAGCTTAATGAGAGGAAGAATCAAGGTTTGTGGATTTCTCATTTTGTAGTAGAGCGAGGACCTACTAAAGGGGAAAGATATGTAGAAGAAGACTATAGTTCAAGGAGACCACACTAATCTGAGTAGGTGAAAGAGGAGATGGAGAAAAGACCAATCATAACAACAAAAGAGGAGAGAATGCACAATGATGAATGCAAGCTGCTGCAAGTAGAGGGAATCTATGATACCAAAGAAATGCTATAAATGAAGACAAAATGGGACAGCTCTAAGGAGCCTCCAAGCATGCAAGTGGAGGTGAAGGAAATGTTCATTGCTGCAAGCATGAAGAGTGAAGTTGAAATAATGTTTTGTCCTCTAAGCAGCAAGGAACTGTCAATAGATATTGCATTGCCAAGTACAACAAAAGAAGAGATGATAACAGCTACAAGAGAGGAGAAAAATGGGCAATGAGTGCTTAATCAAATCCAAGTGGATGCAAGTAACCATGAAAATGCAACAAAAATGGTGAAGAAACAGAGAAGGTAGGGTGGAAATAAGCGCCTATGGAAATTAAAGATTGCAACAACAATATTTTTGTTGATTTTTGTGCAAGAAAAGCAATGTTGTATCCAAGGGTGGGCAAGAAGGCAATGAAGAAAGAGGTGTAGATTATATCATAAGGAGATAAAGAAGAAGAAAACAAATGAATGAGTAATTTGAATCCATCATGCAAGAGGCTTTAAGCCTTGAAGAAGAATTCACAACGGAGGAACAAGAGCTGCTCAATGAAATATTGGAAAAAAATGTAGTTGAAGAGGAGAATGTGTAGGAAGGAAGAATTAATGTGGAAAAAAATGAAGAAACGCACATTTATACTGAGAGGGGGGTGAATCAATATAAGACCAAATTTTCGCTTTAATAAAAACTTGAGCAACTATAATGAAATAATTGAAAGCCTACACACAAATAAGATTTAACAATTAAGAACACAAGATGCACACACAATTTATGTGGAAACCCTTGTGGGAGAAAACCACGGCAAAATATTGCTTATATAGGAAACTTCTTACAATCTGTGTAGGCACCAATACGTAGGAGACACAAATCCTCTCCGCTGACCACCAACTCAACAAGAGACACCAATCTCTTTGAATGAGGCATCAACCACCCAATATCATAGAACAGAAGGCACCAACCTTCAAAATATAACAATTTTCTCGACTTATTGGATCTGCCCTAAATCACTTTCAGAAAATCTGCTCACTCTTCCACCAAAATCTGCCTCAAAACTTTACTCTCAAATCTGCAAAATATCTCCACCCAGATCTGTAATATGATCTCCAATAAACGATCATGAATCTGAAATATATCTTCATACGAATCTGCACTAAATCTACTAAAACAAGGTGCAGTTTTGTCTAAAACCCTTGCGACTTTTTATGAAGAAAAACCCATGATTTCACCTCAGGAATAGGTCATGATTTTGCAAAGCAAAAACCGTCAAATTTATTCAAAAAATCGATCAAAAATTCTTAAAAATCCTCATGAAATTTTCAAAGTAAAAAAATACCCACGAATTTTGTTGAAAAAATTTGCCAAAAAAATTGCCCACAAATTTATAAAAACATTGCCACAACTTTAGACCAAATACCCATGAATCTATTGAAAAATCTGCCAAAACATCAAGAAAGAAATCTGAGGTATTTTTTTCCTTATTAGATCCATACAACACCATACAAATTCATAGATCCCTTTTGATAAATTCTCTGTCACCGATCTTGAGTTTCCTGCGAAACCGGGGCTTCCTTCTCATGGTCTGATACCATATTACAAAAAGTAATGACAAAAAATAATTATCAAGATATTTGATATTCAATATTCAATATTAACAAAAAAGTGAAAGTCTTCTTAAATAAGAGTTACAAAGATTGACAACTAAAAAAAGCATAAGATAATGAAAAGAATAAAGAATATTCGTAAAGTCTATCCTAACAACTTAATTGACGATTGTAACTAAATATTACAATATTATTTTAATACCAAGACCTATAAACTTCTTCCTTGAGCATGTTTGAAGAATTTTAAAATGTTGTTCACTATCACTTGAGATAATGACTGGCACTTTTGAGTCATTTTTGCCAATTACTGTGGAATCTTTTGGGTTGTCAAGTGTGCTTCTCCACTTCATTTTATTTACAAAACAATGGGGAAACTGAAGTTCTTTATTATATTTTCATCCATGCTCTTTGCATTTCTCATCAAAACTACACAGTGGAATGTCTATGTGTATCTCTTTGTTTTTTTCTCAAGTTTGTTATGGAGTCCAACAATTGGCACATTACAAGATTCTAGTTGCTCTTCCAAGTTCCAACTCTAAATATGTCCCACCAATAGAAGCAGCAAGACAAAGTTTCATCATTTGTACAAAACCTAACAAAAAGTTCACACAACTTTAGCTGATTTACAACAAACTCAAGCCAAATTCAAGTTACTTCATGACTAACACCAAGCAACTCATTATTTCCAAGTTGAAGACCTTATTTTGCTTCACATGGATAAACAAATGTTTCACAAGCATCACAAGGTAAATTCCATAAGATACATACCTTACACTATTCTCTGAGAAGACAGGCCTAGTTCTTTTGCTTTCCATCTCATCTTGGCATTTATGATGATGACAATACAGACAAGATCATGTTGTATGATCCATCTCACTTGGACTGAAAGGTTTTAATCACTCATCCTGAGACTATGACCTGAGTTTCAAGAATCATTGACCAAGGAAACTTTGCTCAATGCTTAGACTCACACTAATTATAAAGGAAAAGCCACCACATTACTTGTCAACTGGAAAGGAACTCTGCCAATGTAGGCTACATAGTTTTCCAAGTCTCTTTTTCAAGAGAAGAATCATATCTAGAAATTGGGGACAGTTTTCTCTAAATAGGGATGAAATGATTAGGACATCCATTATACTAACTATACGTGTATTATTTATAATTTTATATCAGTGAAAACCCATATGCAAGTGGGTGAGTGGAATTGTTCAAAGGGTAAAAAGAAATAACTATAAAAGAAGGTGAACAATTGGAATTCAGTAGGTGGAAGCAGGAAACGTTAAATCGCTATATTAGATTTTTAGCAAATAAATATAGGTTTCTCTTATTTAAATAGGCATTCAGAAATAGAATCACATCACAAGAATCATCTTCCAATTTTATAGTAGTAAAACCTCCACTTACCTTGACTGAAAACAGTGTATGACCTATATTCGTGAATACTGTCCCCATACTGATCATCAGCAGCATATAGAGCATTAGCCGCAACCAAAAGTATCTAAAATCTCTGGCCATGTTCAAGCATGATCTCCATGTCAATATTAGTATGCATTCAAAGACATTTGCATGACCCTTGCTTTTAATCATTGGCCCTGCCTGCAAAATAACAGGTAACATTAGATGCATTAGATTGGTATTTATTAGCATGCAGAACATTTCTCGTATGCTATAAATTAATGATATTTGAAAATATATTTCAAGAATAAGAAATCATTACAAAATTTCATAAGGTGATGAGCATCCATAGCTAAACTTGTGTTGCTTTGTGATTAAAGAAATACAGAAAATGAAATTATCAAAAATCTTCCTGAATACCTTCTGCCAATTAGTATTGATGAAAAACTACCTTTTGGCTGGATCAAACCACCATGCCAATAAGATTTTCATTCCAGGACTGCTTTTGAAATTGTTTTATACAGATTCAAACACAAGGAAAAGTGAATTATTTACTGTGAACTTAACTTTTCATAAGAGAAATTAACAGTCAATAGATGGTAAGCAAATGGAATTTTGCCCCCTAAAATAACAAATTCAATGCATTTAAAGATATATAGATTCATATTGGATTCTTGCTTAGGGTGCAATGGAAACCATTTAATATTCAGAAGAAAAAGAAAACGATATCTGTGGTCATAAAAGCTTATAATGTTGTGAGGAAATTTAAAATAGCTCCACATCACAAGCTCGAAGGCAATCATATCCCTATGACCGCAAAAGGGAAAATGGAATCCTTAGTCCAAGGCAAACACCATAGAGTTCAAGGTAAGGCCCAAGGAAGAAATCATGCAAACCTAGAAAGATATCTACAAAAGTTGAATTATATTAAAGCCCAAACCAAAATACAACTCATGAAGTAGTGACTTGCATCTTCGACATAATACAAGAATCACAATCCAGTTCTCAGAAAACATATTAAATTAGAAAAAATTAACAAATCCATAATTAGACCTTCAACTTAACCTAAACTAGAGACAATCAAAGCCATTGGAAATGTTACCATGTAAGTATTTCATGTGATTTGTGTGGAAACCACCCAGACCACTAGGTCCTCAAAAATGATGACCACTAACGATCAACCCAAGAATTGGATAAAGATGTTAATAAAACAACTTAATTGAAGATCGCAAAATAAAATGATGATTCAAATCTAAGAAGTCACAATAAAAAATTTGTTAGACACAATGTACCACTGAGAGGGGGGTGAATCAGTGGTACTCAAACTTTTCCCTTTAACTATCCTAGGTGAGTATGCTGGTTATCAGATCTAACTCAATGCAGACTTACTGGTTAGAGGGGAGACCAACACAAATGCAATCACACACGAAGGAGACATCACATAACACCAACATATACAAGGAAAACCCAAGATGGGAAAAACCTCTGTGAGAAATGTTGTTGGAGTCTACTGCTCCAATCCAACCTCACAATGAATCTCTGATTACAATGTTTAGGGCACCAACCCAAGAATCACCAACGCCTGATTTAGGACACCAACCCCTAATTTTAGGGCACCAACCCAAGGAGCTGCAACCCCTGATTTTAGGGCACCAACCCAAGGAGCTACAAGCCCTGCACTGAGCTACAACTCAGTGATTACATAAACATGTTTTATACCAAAGTTATCTTCTTGTTACAAATGGATTTTGTAACACTTCTGCAAATCTCTCTACTAGATCTTCTATCTAGTTCACTGTCGGTTATCTGTCTACTGGTTCTACTCTTTGTTGGTTCTCTCTTCTCTCAACTACTCTGCTGCTCTCCACCGGTACTATCTTTTGTTGGTTCTCTGTTTGCCTACTCTGCACTCTTCTGCAACTCTTCACTACCGGTTTGGTCACCACTGGTTACCTCACTATTGTTGGTTGAACTCTTCAACCCTAGTCTCTCTCACACTCAGTCTCTCTTCTGATACTCGTTGAATACTTGACTGATTTCTTCTCACATGCAGCAACACTCTCTCATTTAGCAGCACAAACAATATCTTTGGCTCGCATACTTATAGCCAGATTTTCCCGCCAAGACGTGAGTTTGAACTTGGCACCTCTAGGGTTTCTTCCACTGATCACGAGGCACATCAAATCCAATCAGATCTCATTCGATCTGATCTCCAAGACAACTACCTGCACATCATTGCCATTAACGTGCCTTCCAATACATGTTTGCTCTGTTTAGCAAACATGGCCCTATTCCTCGACCTACTTCTGTCAATCACATTTAGTGATCTCGCGGTTGCCTTTACCAAATCTGATCTACAGTAGAATGTTTTTCATCGATCATGGCATCACTCAAATCTTTGGTTTGCATCGAGTCGCAAACCCTTTGCTACTCCTCCGCGATTGTCGCAGTCAACATTTAATGTCGACCAACCGCCAGCTACCTCCCCAACACGGCACTTCACTGACCTCTACAAGCTTGCCACTTCAACCCCACATGGCATCCTTGTCAATATCCACCTCAGCAAAGATCTCTGTGTCGGTTAGACTCAGTCACCGACAATCAACACACAACCGGTCCTTCTTTTCTGCCGGTTCTCTAACCCTACCGATATCTCACACTTTACCGGTTAACCATCATGTTTGGACTTTGTTGATCTACTGGTGGAAAACCTTAACTGGTCGCCAGACATGCCTATCCATATCATGCTCATTCTCAACAGGTAGGAGCACATTACTTAGCCTCTTTGCTCTTTTACCAGTTCTCATACTTATCGGTAGGCACCTTGATGACACCATGTCATCAACCTTCAGTTGTTTCCATCTGAGGCATCTACATGCAAGTTGCACTCTCTATCAGCAACTACTCCACTTTGCCTTCTTCATCATCAGACCGGACATCATCTCAACCAGTTTGTCAAGGTGACAAACCCATCACTTCTTTACTCTTCCGTTTATGTCCCGATGGCACAATATGCCAACCCTTTCTAATCCGATGCACATCACTGGTTACATGCACCCGAGGCATCCTTTTGTTTCACCGATAGATCCGGTGTGAGCCTTCAATCACATGCCTTTTTCTTCTATCTTATCTCACAAAACTAAGATGCATACTTTGCATAATAGGAGATAAGCTCCACTTACCGGTGGTAGTGAATCCTTGTCATCTGCATCCAGCAATGCACTCATGTGGCTTCCCTGTTTGTGCAGCATATTTTCAAACGGGCACATGTGATCCAGTTGGGGCACACTCACTACCATTCATCTCTTCACATGGTGACTACATCTCTATCCGGTGGGAGTCCTGTTGTTCTGCATCCACACAGCATACTGGTAACCTGTACATCCTTCTCCTCCGGTGTTGATGTGGTTTAGGTAGCATTCCGCCTCTTCATCACAAACAACAACTCAAGCACCTCACTCATCCTGCTTGTACACTGGTCATATGCTTGTCGGTTGGCAACTACTCACTGTCAACACAACTCTTACCAGTTGACATCCTTTCCTTACCAGTGATGTACAACACAAGGTGATATCAAAGATATCACATCATTTATGCATCCATGGAAGTGCTGCCCATACATCTCTTATAAAGGTACCCTTCTATACCGGTTGACATCAATGACAACACAGTGCCAACAATCTCCCCCTTTAGCATTGATGTCAACTCATGTAGTATCCGGCATACTACTTAATCTTTCTTTTATATAATCCATGGATTCTCATACATGTAGTATGCGGTATACTACAGAATCTTTCTCCCCCTTTGACAGCAATGGCAAAGGGCACTATCAGGGTCTCTCACCTCCTTGTATTTACTAGTCACTGTCAGATATTTTTCTCCCCTTTTGCTCTTTACCAGATGCATCTCCTCTTTTGATACCAATTGGTACAATTTCTCAAGTTACAGCTCTTGAGATGGAGGACTCGACCATCAACTAATACCAATTGAGCATGCAAAACTGATACTAATTGTTAAAGCTATCAATTTGCAGAAGGGTGTGTCAGTGAATACTACTTACTTGCCGGTAAAACAGCATCACCTCTCGTTTGATCCCAAATTTCTTTAGAATCAAGTGTGATCGTACTATGAATACAACCAACCAAATGAAACGTAGATATCCTTAACCATGAAATTCTCCTAGGTATTCCTACAGCCATTTCCATCATCTGCAGTTTAGGCAGTCAGTACACTTACAAGTTCAAGCATGCCGACTCTGCTTCATAAGCACTTGAACTCCCCCTGAGTCATACATCTCAGGTCCTCAATGCCTGTCAGGTCCAATACCGGGGCTCCAATCATCTCCATATACCGGTTGAGTTGTGCAAATGTGATCATTTGATGATCTTTCAACTCCATTATATCCACCACAACCTATGACATGATCTTGGATCTTCACAATGCCATACAATGTCATCATCATGCCGTGAATCAAACCAATTAGCCAAAAAACATGCATGTATACATGATCAACTACTGGGCCATCATATGTCATTCAGGTCTTTTCCAATACCACCTGAGACATAACCACTTCTTCATATCACACCACCAGAATTATTGCAATAATCCTGGATCTCATTGACTTACATAACCTATAATATCAATTAGTATACACACCAGTAACCTATTGCTCATACCGATTTACCAACACTATCGGAGCATCTTCCTCTAACTCTTGTCTTCTTGGGTCAATTTGCATCTGATTCCAATTGTTAATCTCCATCTGTTGACACATGCAATAGTGATCCAACTCTGGTCTGTAGGTGTGTAGCCAAGGCAGCCTCTACACACTTATCTTCTCATTTCCATCCTTCATTCCGGCAGCAGCTTGTTCTTCCAGGTGTCCTTCACTGAGGGGGTAAATGATAAGTTCAGTATATTACTCCACCTAAGGTCCTACATCTCCTTTTAAACATTAGGAGATATTACTTGTGCATTGAATGCACAGTGTCAGTCCATGGTTGCATCCTCTTGCTTCTTCTTCCATTCCTACTTGGTCACATTCTTCTTCCCATTTTCAGTCTTGAGAGCAGATCTTTCCTTCTCCTACTAATGGGTCCTTGTATTTCCGGATTCTACATCGCAACCGGAAGCAGTGCTATAGTAGCACACAGCATCCATCCCAACTTCATGATTGAGGAAATTCTTAACATACCGGTTTGACCATTTTCTTATGGTCATGTTGTTGTGATTGGCAACCAAAACCAGTGGACCTCTTGATCCTGCAAGGACATTTCTCCTTTGACTCTGTTGTGACCTTTTTTCACACATCACCCCATCGCAAATGGGGACCCTCTCTTTTCCTGTTCTCTAGGATTTTGTTAGCGTCATGTGACCTTTTGCTACAGTTTCACCAAGCCTTGTCCAGCTCAGAGCATTTCAGGCCTGACAATTGAAAGTTAGTTTTTGCAAGTTATGTGATTCCGAAATGCGAACACCACCAGAGTGCTTAGAGAGGCCAAAGGATGAAGATCGCAATTGATTTGGACGAATTTGGACAACTTTCTTAGAAAGTTTGCTTTTTTTTGCTTTTTCCTATTTTTTAGGAAGTTTCGTTTTTGGCCTTTTTAGCCCAATCCCCAGTATGGCTAGTTTTAGAAAGTTTTCCCTATTTTTTAGGGATGTCTGCTTTTTGCTTTTTCAGAATGCAAACCTAGGGTTCACACTCGTGCCACTGACCTGCTTCGACCGGAACTCGAAAATTCCAAGTTTTGACCTTAAAAAAAGCGAAATCCCTAGATTTTAGGTTTTTTGCTTTTTCCGGGATGCAAACCTAGGGTTTATACTTGCACCATCGACCAGCTCCGATCAGATCTCAAAAATTCCAAGTTTTGACCTAGAAAAGCGGAATCCCTAGATTTTAGGCTTTTTGCTTTTTCCGAGATGCAAACCTAGGGTTTATACTTGCACCATCGACCAGCTCCGACCAGATCTCGAAAATTCCAAGTTTTGACCTAGAAAAGCTGAATCCCTAGATTTTAGGCTTTTTGCTTTTTCCGGGATGCAAACCTAGGGTTTACACTTGTGCCACTGACCTGCTCCGACCAGATCTCGAAAATTCCAAGTTTTGACCTACAAAAGCTGAATCCCTAGATTTTAGGCTTTTTGCTTTTTCAGATGATCCACCTAAGCACAGATTTCAAATTTCAAGTTAATCCGGTTAAATTAGATTAAACTGTGAAATTTTGAAATTTCTTTGAAAATTCTTCTAAGTCTGGCTAACAAGGGTTTTGAAGTGTTTCTGCAGGTTCAAACCCCATCACGAAAGGTTGAAGAGGCCATGAAGGAGCCATGCATGAAGTCCGCCATGCCTTAGGGATCTGTGTGGGCGCCTTGCCTAAAGTCCTCCATGAGTTTGGAGGTCACATGGGTGCCCACTCCAAAGTCCGCCCCACCTAAGGAGACCATGGAGGAGCAAGCTTCAAAGTCCGCCATGGGTTGAAGGGGCCAGGAAGGAGGCCAAGTCAAAGTCCACCATGCCTTAGAAGGCCATGGGGTAGCAAGGGTTGAAGTCCGCCCAAGCAAGAAGAGGGGCCATGAAGGAGGTAAGCTAAAGTCCGCCCAAGTTTGAAGGGGCCACGAAGGAGCACTCTCCAAAGTCCGCCCAAGGTTGGGAGGCTAAGGAGGAGGAGCGATCAAAGTCCGCCCAAGGAGGAGAAGCACTAGAAGTCCGCCCAAGATGCTAAGTCAAGCAAGAGGAGCAAGGGTTGAAGTCTGCCCAAGTCTATGGAGGTCACATGGGTGCCCAGCCAGAAGTCCGCCATGTGTTGAAGGGGCCATGAAGAGGCCAAGCCAAAGTCCGCCATGCCTTAGAAGGCCATGGGGTAGCAAGGGTTGAAGTCTGCCCAAGCAAGAAGAGGGGCCATGAAGGAGTTAAGCTAAAGTCCGCCCAAGTTTGAAGGGGCCACGAAGGAGCACTCTCCAAAGTCCACCCAAGGTTGGGAGGCTAAGGAGGAGGAGTGATCAGAGTCCGCCCAAGGAGGAGAAGCACTAGAAGTCCGCCCAAGATGCTAAGTCAAGCAAGAGGAGCAAGGGTTGAAGTCTGCCCAAGTCTATAGAGGTCACATGGGTGCCCAGCCGGAAGTCCGCCATGTGCTGAAGGGGCCATGAAGAGGCCAAGCTAAAGTCCGCCAAAGCTTAAGAAGCCATGAAGGCGCTAAGGCTAAAGTCTGCCCCACCTTGATGGAGGTCATATGGGAGCAAGGGTCAAAGTTCACCCCAATGCCTTAGTTAAATTTTCGCTTTAATAAAGAGCCAAGAAGAGGGGCCATGAAGAGGCCAAGATAAAGTCTGCCCAAGGTTGAAGGGGCCATGAAGAGGCCAAGCTAAAGTCCGCCCAAGGTTCAAGAAGCCATGAAGGGGCTAAGGTTGAAGTCCGCCCAAGACGAGAGACCACCAAAGTCCGCCCAAGCTTGCCAAGTGTTGGGAGCAACCTCCAAAGTCCGCCATAGGCTAGGAGGGTCCATGGAGGAGTCAACACCAAAGTCCGCCAAGGTAAAGGAGGCCGTGGAGGAGTCAACATCAAAGTCCGCCCCAATGCCTTAGTCAATTTTTCACGCCACGAAGGAGTTCTAGACAAAGTCCGCCATACCTTGGAGAGGTTGGCAAAATTCGCCAAAATTTGAAAAAGATGGAGATAAAATTCGAAAAATCAACCTACACATGGAAGGTCAAACAAAGTCAACAAAATCCACAGAGATTTCAAATTAAATCCAAAATGAAGAAATATCTAAATAAAAAAATAAATCCAAAATGGAAAGTTTTTTTTGAGAATATTGAAGGAATATTAAAAATTTATTGAGATATTAATTCAAAATGGAAAGTTTTTTGAAAGGGAATATTGGAGGATTAATGAATATCTTCAAACTTAAATCAGAATGGAAAGTTTTTTTTTAGAATTAGAAGTATGAGTTGGGTGATTTTAGGGGTTTTTCTTAAAACTTGTCTACAAATACTTCATTATCAAATTCATTATTACATCAAGAAGTTCAAAATTACTAAGGAGAGCTTAGTAAAGTATGTCAGTTTGAAGATCATCTGGAGGAAATTCTAGATATTGCTGGAAATGGGATAATATTTTTTTTGGCAGAAGGCTTACAGATTTCTGGAGAAAGGCATCTTTTTTGAATTTTCTCAATATTTTGGAGAAAAGTCTAGCCTTATTCCTATCCAAGTTAGAGGTAAAATTAAAATTGTGAATTTTCTGAATATTTTCCAGAATTTAATAAATGATTTTTTTCAAAAATTTTGGAGAAAGAAAATTATTTTTTTTTTGGTTAAAGTATGAAATTTTTTGAAAATTTTAACACTTGATGGTAACTTCAACCGACCTCAAGGTTGAGGGTCTGGAGGTGAAAATTCAATTTTTTTGGCTAAGTATGAAAATTTTCGAAAGTTTTAACACTTGATGGTGACTTCAACCAGCTTCAACGCTGAGGGTCTGGAGGTGAAAATTCAACTTTTGTGTCTAAGTATGAGAGTGAAAAAATGGAAAATTTTCCAACACTTAACCATTTCGCGGCCCCGTTATTTTTTTTTCGAAATTCTGCAGAATTTTTCTAACTTAAAGTTTTTATCATTCATCTGCAAGTCTTAAGCACCATGAAGTTCCAGGTAGATAAAGATGCTCCTCCAGAGTCAAGGATGACTTCCAAGTGGAAGAACATCAGCGACACCAACCTCAGACACATCAATCTGAGGGAGTTTAAGAAGCGAATGTTTGGTCTGGACAACCTTGTGCCTACCACCATTGCGTGGAAAATGATGAAGAGTGGTATCATGCACGCTGTCGGCTTCCTCCCCACCATGCAGTGCAATGAACTAGTAGTTGAATGTGCCAAACACTACAACCCCATCAGTAAGGATATTGTTGCACCTGATGGAAGAGTGTTGGCGAATGTCAGCGATGAGGCCATCAGAGAGGCCTTCAGGATCCCTGAGTACCACAACACAGTATATATGACCAAGGATGAAGCTGACAGTCTGTACCATGATCACCTGGAAGAATATGATGCCATAGTTAATCATTCCTGGCTAGACAAGCCGAGCAAGGGCGCCTCTAAACTCCAGAGAAAAAGCCTAGTGCGAGCATACTTCAAGGAGGACATTGGGGACATGATTGTCTTACTCAATAGAATAATAGGAAATCCTCAGGGAGCTCCATTCGAACCCTGGATGTATTATTTCATTAATGAAATAATCAATGGAGTAAAAATGATAGACTGGGCCCGTATGATCAGCGACAGTTTAGACAGCCAGCTAAGGAATCTGGAGGCAAATAGGACTTTCTTCATGAGTTCTTACTTGTTCTATTCTTTAGCCAGGACCTACAGGTACAGAGGTCTCACTTGTAGAGAAGTTGGGAACAAGGAGAACCAATTTCCGGTATATGATTGCTATGCCCAGCTCCATATGGAGGAGAAGTTCCATTTCAAAAGGGTGAATGATGCCTTCCTGATGCACATTACCCGAACCCTTCAAGGTGGTCTGCACCAGAGGCTCTCTCAAGAGTCTATGGACTTCATCGGTCGATTCGGGTGTTGGTACATCCAATATCCAAAGTTCACTTACCTCTGAATTCAAGGATTCTCTGGTCCTCCATACAAGCTTCCAGCTCACCCTACCAACCGAGTGGTGTTGATCGAGGTTGTGAGACAATTGGAGGAGTATATAGTAATTCAAACGGATAAGCAGAAGAAGGCAGGCACATCCTCACTTACAATTGGTAATGGGCTGGAAACATGTCCATCATCACAAGCTGCAGCTACCACTGAGAAAGAACTGGCCTGGTATCCCTTTTACCAATACAAGGCAAGAAAAGATTTCGATCCATTCCAGAGGATAAAGAAGATCGAAGGGACAACGTTTGAGCACAGACTGGATCTGGAAGACTACTGGGCTAATGCAGCCCATAGTTTCGAGATCCGGAAGAGGTTCTGGTCAAGAATTCTTTAAGTATGGTGAGAGCAACGAAAGTGTTCAAAGTTGCTGATCAGGTGGAAGAAAGCCTAGAACTTCAGCAGCCGGGTTTTGAGAAGATGAAGAATGAACCTTTAGTCTTGATAGATTGGACAAAGGGAGAAAAATCAGATCTAGCAGACCTCATGAGGTCAGTGGTTGAATACTCAAGGTGGTGGGCATCTGAAAAGACAAAACAATTGAAGGCCAAAAGTATGGTTCTAACTTATGAATTAATGGGAGTGGATGATACTTTGTCCGTCCACCCTTGTACCTCCGCCGGTGATGCTCGGAATCCGGAAAGTGTTGGATCTCGAAAGAGAAAGGAGTTGGGTGGAAGCTCCACAAAGTGCACAAGGAAAAGGGATGTAGTTGAGAGAAGAGAATCCAGCGAAAGTCACTCCATCCTAAGTGCTGCTTCCATTGCGCCTGATCAGAGTACAATTGGGGAACAAGAGATGAACCTCTATGTGAGTGATGATGAAGTAAGAGTGCTTTCTCAGCCAGTTGAGGAGGTGGTGGAGAAGGTCTTCCGAACTCGAGACAGAGGGCAGGATGAAGCCCCTATAATCTTCTTGGATGGCATACCAGCGAACCCAGGAGAAGCAGACGATGAGTTTGATCAGAACACTGTAGAACAATCAACCATTCCTGATTGGCTCAGAGCAAGGATAAAGGCCAAGGTTCCCAAGGATGTCCACTCAACCGAGGAGGTTACCGCAGCATTCTTGGAGAAGGTGAATGAACCCGCCGCAGCTAAACCGCCCAAACCAGCCAGGAAGTTCTCCTTGATCCAGAGAGACAGTGTCGGATTCAAGACAGTCCAGATAGCAGTGCCCAAAGAAGGGAAGACTAGGGACAATGTCACCGCAGATGACTACAAGATCACCACCATAAAGATGGGTAAGCCTACCCAAGACCAGGAGATCCAATATTTGACGACTCGTGTAATGTTCTAAAGACAAGGCTGGCTCATGAGAAAGAAAAGAGAAAGAAAGTGGAAGAAGAGAACCAACAATGGAGGAAGTATGTTCTTCACCTTACCAGCCCGCTCAACCATGAAGTCCCAGCTACTCCACCACAGCCTCTTCAACAGGGATCAATGAAGGACTATGATGAGATGAAGGGATCATACACTCAAGAAAAGGAGTGGATTTCAGACACTGTGATACGTGCTGACACTCTGGTAGAAAACTTAGTATCAGCACATGAGGCAACTACTTTGTTGATTGATCGTATCCAGGATCTATCATCCAATTGGGAAGAAGTGGATGAAATTCAGAATGAAATACTCCCTCACCTGAAGGTTATCCGAGGCATGTCAAAGAAGAGCTTAGTGGATGCAGGCATCATACAGACAAGAGACAGGTATGACTTCGGCACGTGGTACTATGCTCTGGTCACTCGGATTGAGGTTCTGAAGAAATCCGAGACCAAGTGTTTTGAGACAGAGGCAAGGGTTAGAGAAATCCTGGGCAAGGTATTCCCGATGGCGTCAGAGATCTGGCAGAAGGAAAGCCTAAGGGAGAAGCATTTACAAGCAGAGAACCTGAGAGCCAGGATTCAGACAAGCTTCTTCCGAGATTCAGGGATGATTGACAAAGGCGATCTTTCGAAGATTGCAAACTTCCTCTCCATCGATGACAACTTCCTCACCCAAGCGGTGGAGTGGGAAGGCATCCTTGCTACATGCGCCGACGATGTGGATCTAGTCGACTTCCAAATTAGCAGTTTGCCAAGTGTCACCATGGAGGAGGTCAAGCTCGTGGTGTCCAGATACGTTGAATCTCTGAAAGAGGAAAGTGGCCACTCACCTCAATAAAATTAGCAGTTGCACCACTTGTCACTCTTTCATTTGCTTGAACTGATAGTATTTCGGGAAACCCTAATTAGGGTTTAGGACTTTCAATCTTGGCCCTTGATCACTGTTTGATCTCGGCCATTCATTTATTTTTGAGAAACTATATAAGGTTGCCTCCTCTCATTTGCAAAGCGTGAGGTTTTTGATGTATTGTTGCTTAAGGTCATTTCCAGATAATATATTGCATGTGCGTTGCTTTGTAATCTCTATTATTTGAATGATTTCCATGGTTTCAATTGCCTCAACACTTAGTTAGAAATAATTTAGATTTGCTTTCATTGTTGTTAATTTGAATGAAGGATTTGATAAGTATCGATTGATGGTGTATTTCCGCTCATACTTTTGGTAAATGGATGATTTCCATTCTACCGTGCAAAGTTAGTCTGAGCCCATCCCCTGTGCATCCCAACATCTCGATCATAAGTACAACCCATTAAAGATTGCACCGGCCTTGTGTAGTTGTCCCTAGTGTGGCGAAGCAGGTTTGGTTTCTCAAGAGCACCCAATTGATACCGTCTCCAGAATTCGTAGGATTAGATTAGCCTTCCTGAACTCTATCCCTTTTTCCCTTTCTTTTGAAAGTCTAAATCCCAGAAAATCCCCAAAAAAAAGAAGAGCCTAAATTGCTAAATCCATCTAAGTTCAGCAGTTCAAAAGAATACTTGTCAAATGTAAGTCCCCCTTGAAAATTTTAGCATACACTACCCAAGAAGCTATTCCACTAAAGTCGCTTGTTCGCACATATAGACCTTGGAATCAGTAGTGATTTTTCAGGAGAGGATAGAATACCTTCAGGTATCCTATCCTAATGTTTGGTAGATGATAAAACAGACACCAACAAACTCCATGCAAGTCTCTGACTTCCATATGCTCTATATCCATTCCTATGTTGAGCATAGTTACTACACCGGTAGTCATGTGACTGCAAGTTCATCCTTCTGCAATTATGACTTTTATGGCCAAAGCCATTACACCTCCAACAGATGACATTATTGTTTCTAGGAAGAACATATTATCTATTCCTAGACTTCATTTTGCATCCATCTGCCCTATGGCCGTATTCTTTGCATGTAAATAGTAACCGGAGAGGGGGCACATAACTTACAAATTTGTTTTGCCATGCATGAGGAGATCTTACCGGTTTAGTATCTGCATTTTTGCTTCTCCGGGGATGAATCTTGGATTGTCTACACTCTGCAACTCTTCCATCCATTCTCTCCTTTTCCCATACTTGCTTTGTCTTGTGGGCAGTAGCATTTCCTTGTCTTCTACCGGTAGGAGGTCTTCTATGTTGTCTTCTCATGTTCTTGCTTTCGGTGAAGTTGCCTTCTCTCAACTTCCCTTTTCCTTTTGGATCTGCATTGTTCATCCTTGCAGCACTGGTCTTCTTCTTCATGTCCTCACCGATTGTAGTCAAATCAATCTTCTTTCTTGGAGCATTTCTAACAGTGAAGGTCTGAACCTTACCATTTTCATTTGAGGAGACAAATTGAATATCTTTGTGGGAGGTCTCCTTGCTTGTAGAGCATTCACCGGCAGCATATCCTAATCCTCTAGCATCCTTGGAATGTTTTTGCTAATTCAACATTTTGTCCAAGGCTTCAGTGCTGCCATCATACCGGTTTCTTACCTTGAGTTCATTTTTGCACTTCTCAAGGTCTTTCCTCAGTTCTCCATTTTCTCTTTCAGCTTTCAACACTCTTTGTCTTTTGTTTCCACTTCTAGCTGCAACTCCTCACATCTTCTTTCATTGGCATCAACGACTGATTTCAATTTATCAGTCATTCCTTTGGCATCTTCAAGTTGAGTTGTCAACATGCAGACATTTTTGTTTGACTCTTCAAGGCATGTTCTCAACTGATTACATTCTTCATGAACTGATTTTTTGTAACTTTTAAAATCATTTCTAACAGATTTCAGTTCACTAAGGGCACTTAGCAACTCACCTTCTAGATCAATTTCAGCTTCATCTTCTTCTTCATCTTCTTCAATACTGCCAAACACATCTTGTCGGTGGGATCTGTCTGCCTTGTCACATTCTAATGTGTGCACTTCACTTTCTGTATCCTGTGCCATGAAGAGGTGAGTTTCCTCTTCATCATTGCTGCAATAGCTGACCGATCTGCTATCAACACCTCCACATGTGTCTACTTTGTTGTTCTTCATGCTTCCACAATCTGTTTCAGCAGTGCACAGTTCATTTCCATAAAGCTTCTTTAGTCTATCCCATAGACTTTTTGCAGTTTTGCACTTATCCACCTGTGAGGAAACCTCATCGGTAAATCCACTGAATATAGCCTTCATGGCTTCAGCATTGCACTTAGATCTTCTTTCTACTTCAGGACCGGTGCGAGGACTAACTTTACTAGGGTAGCCATTTACAACAAACATCCACACATCAAACCCTAGGGAAGACAAGAAGACTTCCATTCTACAACTCCAAATGGAATAGTTTGAACTATCAAAAACTAGAGCAAGGATTGACACTAAACAAACCATTGTGTCCTTAAGCCAGAATCTATCCAAGCTAGAGAAAGCTTATCAACCGGAAACCTAGGCTTTGATACCAATTGTTAGACACAATGTACCACTAAGAGGGGGGTGAATCAGTGGTATTCAAACTTTTCCCTTTAACTGTCCTAGGCGAGTATACCGGTTATCAGATCTAACTAAATGCAGACTTACCGGTTAGAGGGGAGACCAACACAAATGCAATCACACACAAAGGAGACATCACATAACACCAGCATATACGAGGAAAACCCAAGATGGGAAAAACCTCGATGAGAAATGTTGCTGGAGTCTACTAGTCCAATCCAACCTCACAATGAATCTCTAATTACAATGTTTAGGGCACCAACCCAAGGAGCACCAACCCTTGATTTTAGGGCACCAACCCAAGGAGCTACAACCTCTGCACCGAGCTACAACTCAATGATTACATAAACATGTTTTATACCAAAGTTATCTTCTTGTTACAAATGGATTTTGTAACTCTTCTGCAAATCTCTCTATTGGATCTTCTATCCAATTCACTGTCGGTTCTTTGTCTGTTGGTTCTACTCTTTGTTGGTTCTCTCTTCTCTCAACTACTCTGCTGCTCTCCACCAGTACTATCTATTGTCAA
Source organism: Cryptomeria japonica (assembly GCF_030272615.1). Classification (NCBI taxonomy): domain Eukaryota; kingdom Viridiplantae; phylum Streptophyta; class Pinopsida; order Cupressales; family Cupressaceae; genus Cryptomeria; species Cryptomeria japonica. The sequence continues at coordinate 693,831,844 of NC_081415.1, read as the reverse complement.
TTCTCTGTCTGCCTACTCTGCACTCTTCTGCAACTCTTCACTACCGGTTTGCTCACCACCGGTTACCTCACTATTGTTGGTTGAACTCTTCAACCCTAGTCTCTCTCACACTCAGTCTCTCTTCTGATACTCGTTGAATACTTGACTGATTTCTTCTCACATGCAGCAACACTCTCTCATTTAGCAGCACAAACAATATCTTTGGATTGCATACTTATAGCGAGATTTTCCCACCAAGACGTGAGTTTGAACTTGGCGCCTCTAGGGTTTCTTCCACTGATCACGAGGCACATCAAATCCAATCAGATCTCATTCGATCTGATCTCCAAGACAACTACCTGCACATCACCATTAACGTGCCTTCCAATACACGTTTGCTCTGTTTAGAAAACACGGCCCTATTCCTCGACCTACTTCTGTCAATCACATTTAGTGATCTCGTGGTTGCCTTTACCAAATCTGATCTGCAGTAGAATGTTTTTCATCGATCATGGCATCACTCAGATCTTCAGTTTGCATCGAGCCGCAAACCCTCTGCTACTCCTCCGCGATTGTCGTAGTCAACATTTAATGTCGACCAACCGCCAGCTACCTCCCCGACACGGCACTTCACTGACCTCTACAAGCTTGCCACTTCAACCCCACGTGGCATCCTTGTCAATATCCACCTCAGCAAAGATCTTTGTGTCGGCTAGACTCGGTCACTGACAATCAACACACTACCGGTCCTTCTTTTCTGCCGGTTCTCTAACCCTGTCGATATGTCACACTTTACCGGTTAACCATCGTGTTTGCACTTTGCTGATCTACCGATGGAAAACCTTAACCGGTCGCCAGACATGCCTATCCATAGCATGCTCATTCTCAACAAGTAGAAGCACATTACTTAGCCTCTTTGCTCTTTTACCAGCTCATACTTATCGGTAGGCACCTTGATGACACCACGTCATCAACCTTCAGTTGTTTCCATCTGAGGCATCTACATGCTGGTTGCACTCTCTATCAGCAACTACTCCACTTTGCCTTCTTCATCATCAAACCGGACATCATCTCAGCCGGTTTGTCAAGGTGACAAACCCATCACTTCTTTACTCTTCCTTATCTGTCCCGATGGCACAATATGTCAACCCTTTCTAATTCGATGCACATCACTGGTTACATGCACCCGAGGCATCCTTTTGTTTCACCGATAGATCAGTGCGAGCCTTCAATCACATGCCTTTTGCTTATGTCTTATCTCACAGAACTAAGATGCATACTTTGCATAATAGGAGATAAGCTCCACTTACCGGTGGTAGTGAATCCTTGTCATCTGCATCCTGCAATGCACTCATGTGGCTTCCCTGTTTGTGCAGCATATCTTCAAACAAGCACATGTGATCCAGTTGGGGCACACTCACTATTAGTGGATGAATCCGGGGATGATTCCTTTGGATCATAGTGCTGCAGGGTTGATTCCTGATAGTGTGAAATTGGATACTACCCAGGGTTTGCAGGCGGGTGGGAGTCAACAGATGGAGATGGATCAGCAGGTACTGGCTCAGAAGGGACCCATCTCTAGTGCTGAAGTGAAGATGGCTGGTGGGGATGTTTCTCCTACAGCATATAAATTGGACTGTGCTGGGGTTAAAAGTAATAAGATCTCTTTACACCTGGGTCTTCTTCAGAAAGACATTAAAAAGGAGCAACGGAGAAGATTTCGAAGGTTGGTAAAAAGGACTTGGATAAGATCAAATTGATGGGGGAGAATTTGGTTGAGTCAGGGTCAATAAAGACTCTAGATTCTCATTTTTCTAATCCCCCGAAATGATTGTGTTATTATGGAATGTGAGGGGCTTGAACAGTGGCCCTAGACAAAAAGTTGTTCCGGAATTGATAAGGAGGCATTCTCCTGATGTCCTTTTCTTGCTGGAAACTAAATTATCTGTGGAAAGTATGTTGGGTTTGGTGCCAAAGCTATGGGGGAGAGGCGTATGTCAGTGTACTAGGGCATTTGGCTCCTCTGGAGGTGTGGCTTGTGTTTGGAATCCCTTGAGGATTCATCCTCTATGGTGGGTTTCTTTCAGATCACCTTTATCCGGGGTTGCCTCTAGTCTTGAGACTGGGGAATATATCTTGTTTACTAACATTTATGCCCCCACTGATCTTCACGGTAAGCAGAATTTGTGGTCTCATATTACTTTTATGCGTGGGTTTTTTCCTTTTCACCCATGGATTATGGCGGGTGATTTCAATGCCATCTTAGAGTTGAGTGAGAAGAAGGGTGGTGTTATGCAGTTGGAGCCTTCCTCATTCCTTCTTCAAGATAGTATATCAACCTTGAATCTTGTTGACATCAAGCCCGGTAATGGTCTGTTCACTTGAACCAACAAGAGGATAGGGGAGTATTGGATTGCGGAGAGCCTGGATCGCTTTCTGGTTTCTAGTTTTTGGGTTGGTGGGGGGTGGTCCACATGCTCTGAGATTTTAGATTGGAGAGGTTTGGACCACTAGCCCATCAAATTGGTGTCTTCTTCTGCTTGAGTCGCTCGCATTCCTTCAATCAAATTCCAGCTTATGTGGTTGCGAGATCCTTCTTTCCAGGATCATGTTGCAAAGTGGAGGAAGAAAGGGAGGCCAGCCTTTGGCACTGCTATGTGCACTTTTGCCAAGCAGCTGCAATTTGATAAGTTTCAACTTAAACGGTGGAATCGTCAGTGTTTCGGTAATATTTTTCATGCTAAGACAGCTGCTCAATTAGAGTTGAATGGCATTACCAGAGAAATAAGAGAGCATGGATTGTCAGAAGCCTTGCTTAGGGAGGAAGTTAGGGCAGTCAAGGATCCAGAGGAGGTGGAGCTTAGGAAGGAAATCTACTGGAAACACTCGTATTGATTGGCTTCAAGTGGGGGATAAGAATACTGCATTCTTTTTCAATTTAGTGAGACAAGAAGACATGGCAATTCCATCCTTGTTCTGGTTAATGATAGAGGTGAGCAGTGTTTATCCTTGCAGGAGATTTCAAGAGAGTCTGTGCAGTATTTCCAATCCCTTTTTAGTCATGATTCTCAGGAGGAATCGGAAGAGGAGAATCAAGTTTTTGCTTGTATTCCTTCTCTAGTTACTAGAGGGGTGAATGAGCAGCTTATGGGTCCTATTTTGTTGGACGAACTTGAGAGGATTGTTTTCCAAATGAAGAAGGGGAAAGCTCTTGGACCGGATGGGTTTCCGATTGAGTTATATCAAGAATTCTAGGATATTATCAAATTGGACTTATTGGAGGTGGTCCAAGAGTCCCAGAGGAATAAGCAGATGCTTCGGGCTTTGAATGCGACTTTCATTGCGCTCATCCCCAAGTGTGATGGGGCCGACTGGTTAGGCCAGTTCCACCCTATTTCTCTCTGTAATGTGATTTATAAGATTATTTCTAAGCTGATAGCGGAAAGGTTGAAGAATTGGCTTGGGGGTGTCATTTCTAAGGAGCGGAGTGGGTTTGAGGAGGGTCGTCAAATCTTGGATGGAGTGGTCAATGGTAGGCTCATGTCACGGAACGTTCTGAGAAGAAGGGGCAGCCTTCTCTGTTTTTCTTTAGGTAGTTAGAATGATGACCATTAAGGGAGGGTATTAGAATAATATATTCTTATTCTGTTTGTTAATGATCATCTTAGTGTAATTAGTTAGTCTCTAATTTTGTCTTCTGTTATCGTTTGTTTCTTTATGGAAACATCGATCTCTTGCAATTCTATTTGATGATCTTTTGATCATTCTTAATTGAATTCAGTTTTTACCAATTACTTTGTAATAATTAGTTTTAGAAAGTGGCTGATTTGAAAAAAGAAAAAACGGGGATACTTCAAAAAGATGGAAACTCTATTTAAAAATTGCAAAGTTGCTTTTATCATTTTGCTAATTTTTTGCATTCTTTTCAGATACTTCCCATTATTTAAGACAAAATTTCCGATGTTTTGCTTGTCTGCTGAAAGTCAGAATTTTCAAAATTTATCTGCATATTTGTCTGACATATTTCAGACACTTCCACTAAATTGGCATTCACAATTTTTGTAGCACTAACATATTTCAGACACTATCACTTAATTTTGATTCAGAATTTTTACAAGACTACAAAGTTGGAGGAGTATTTGTAGCTTTCAATTTCCCTTGGTTCTACTTAAACTAGATGCTTTATGTCATAAATATATCATCTTTATGGCTTCTACAAAAGGCAAAAGCCTTTGTGCAAGGCCCACGTGGCTCTCTTCAGGCTTAGTGGCAGGATTTTTTAAAATATAATATAAGCCCTTCTACTAGGATCTTGGAATAATTACAATCTTAACTGCTGTAATTTTTATTGCAAATTTATAAGCAAATCCTAATGATTAATGGCTTCTTATGGAAAATGAATTGATTTCATCTTCATACACAAAAATCAATGCTTGCCCATCGACATTCAATGAAATACAGAATGCTATATCCAAATTAAGATATATTCTTACCATCAATCAAGTTCTCGTGTGCAACACTTTGTAGCAAACAAAATATTATTCTCTTAATTTCTGGATTTCTATAACTGTATCTCTTTAACACAAAGCATGGAAATAAAACATTAAGAATTAAGAAAAAGGCAAATAAGTTGAATAATACCTTCTCTGTAAGTTTAACCAGCATGGATTCAACAGCAAGAGCATCAGCCGATGCTTTGTATGTAGTTTCTATAGTCTGGATGGCAGCAGCTGTGTCCATCTTAACAGTTGAAAATTCTCTATGTTCATCCTAATAACATATATTAATTTTCAACATCAGAATTATAAACATAGAAAAGGATACAATATAGTAATCTAGAAAATAATACTAAATTACTAATACTGCACTTACAAGAAGCTTATACCTGCCAGTTTTTACACATTGAAATGATTTTATCAAAATCTGTATTGATAGCTCGTAGGAAGTGATCAGATGGACTTTGCATGACAGGGCAAGGAAACCCTGCATTTGCAAAGTGCTGTACAAAAACATCGTTTAATGGAAAGATAGACAATAATGAATGGCAAAAGTGGTTCATGCTAGCAAAAAGAATAATTTAAATTCATTTTTATATTACAAAGATTTCCCTAACACAAAATTTTATTCCAATATTTAAAAATTTCACTTTATACTGTGCAACATACTCATTTTGCTTTTGTGCCTCAAAACCACTGACTTGAAATAAATATAGGGGAACTCTTATACAGGAATCTCATTACCAAATATGTAAATTAATGTTGCTAATATTGGGTAAGAAAACCCTCTTAGAGGGTATGCAGAGGTGAGACTACTGAGCTTTTATCATTTGCAGAACTGAGGTGATTCCTCTTGCAATTAAGTGTGATACATCAGTCATCAGGATTGCATGTTTCCAATGACTCACATGCATCTCCTTCTAGAGTTTCTCCACAACTAAGCTTGAACTCAGGTATATAAATAATAATCAGCCATAGATAAAGACTTGAGCCTCAACATCTCCAAAAATTTAAAGAGAAAGTTTTAATGATATGCTCAGAAACCTATTACAAGAAACATGCATTTGTACATTACTTGAGATGAGCATGATGGTATCAATGTATTGATAAACAGATTTGTCGCTGCAATATTTCACTGCGATCAGCTCAAACTCACTCAATGGACAGCAACAAACACTCCAACAATTGAACAGATCACTATTCAATTAGCAATCTTCCTCTGTGTTTGAGAAAGGCAGCTCCCTCATATGATATTAATGTGAGTTTTTCAGGGGTATGCTATTGACCAGAAAGAAAAAAAGGCACACAAAAAAAAAAAAAAGTGGAGAGAAACCCTAGATGTGAGATAAGAAAATAACCTAGACTTGGGAAGAATAGCCTTGAAATAAAAGTGAGCAGAAACAAATAGTGACACAAAGTTCAACAGTTTGTGCCCACAACAATAACTGATAAGATTTGGAATTACCACTTCTTGGCATGCAAGAAAAATGAGGAATTGATCAGACATTAGACACATAATGAATATGTAATCAAGAAAGGATATACTAGCTCAAAGTCTAATTTTCTTTCAATTCCTATAACCCAGATGCAGCCATACATGACAGAGCGTTTTCAAAGAATGCTTACAAATTAACATAAGAAAAACTTGAATCTATGAGGTCAAATTAGACACAAAGTTCTGAAATACTCATTCAACTCTTCAATGAAATGAGAAGTCAATGTCTCTTAAAAATCCTTGTACAATGGTTGTGTTGAAAAAATCACTAATTGCCAACAAAAGCTCCCAAATGAAAAAACCCTCTTAAAAAGCTCTCTAGATGAGAGATTGGAAAAGGATCCCCCTATTGAATTTTGATTCCATATTTATAGAGTTTCCTCCCTATTTGGAACATAACTGATTCTTGAAGATTAATTACAATAATGGAACTTTTCAATTACCTTGCACATAGCATTTTACTCATAAAATAAAAGCATATATTTCAGCTTGAGATTGACTAGTTAACTACCGTCATGATATTTTGCATGGGTTGTAGGTGTTTGTCTATAGATGGTATTGGAATTCAAATACTTGAACTACAAATCCTCAAAACGGTATTCTCTCCATGTACAAGGATAAAACTTTTATGATTTTGTATATTAGTTCCTTTCAATGAATATAATACTTCAATATACTTCCATAGATTTTGCTCCTATCATTCAATTCAACATCTAGCATCTCAATATATTCATCAACTGTAGTTGGAAACATTCCCAACAATTTCCAACATTTCTCTTGAAGCTCTGCAACAAATTTCTTTTCCATGCTTGGAAAGAAAGGTAAGCCCCCATTTGACCAAGTCGGCAAGGTTCATTTTGCTTTGCTTTCCCGGAAAGTTCTATTAATTACCAAGGATTCACAAGCGAAAAGAACCCATATCATGCCATGAATATATCATTTGGGCTTTTCTCCATATAGATAATAATCATATCGTATCCTACTTTTACAGACTATCTAGCATTGATGAATACCTTGACATTTGATCTTTCTCATACTATCAATATGAACATTTGGGTTGAAATGAATAGTTAATTGTATCTCTTGGCATTTTTCCAAATAGTTTGAATGCCTATCTATGCTTCCCTCTTTGCATACATATTAACTAGAGAAACATCTAACAAAAGAATGAGCACACCTTATCCTATGGCTCACATTTCTGCATGAGTTAGGAGAACGCCCAAAAATGTTGTGGAGACTAGACGTCACATTTTGCCTAATGATTTGCTTGAAAGCTTCTCCAACAAATAGATTTTGTGCAAACCATCCAATCATGGCTGCCAAGATTTTTTTTTAACCATTCAAAGATTGAACATATCATTCTTTTCTATCCCAAGTGCAGGCCGAACACCTAATATTGTAAGATTGTTGCCAAGAACTATAGAGTTGTCATAACGATAATCATGGGTAGCAGCTCCGATTGTGAATATCCATGCACTGAAGGATAAAACGCTCTCTAGAGATGGTCCAATGTTTCCTACAACTTGAACAACAAATATTCCAACTTCTGCGATAGACAACAATGCAATGTCTATTGGGTTGAAGAAGGTTGCAATCCCAAGACGTAGCCTACGAGGTGTAATTGGGAGTAATACAAACTATTTGGAAAAATGCCAAGAGATACAATGCCACTAACAAGAATAGGGATGCCATAGTTTGAATGCCAACTATGGCATTTTTGTAATGTCTCGTTTTAGGAACAATGCAATATAACCACAAAATGTAACGCTTTGATACCACTTGTAATGTCCCTTCTAGGATAATATGTTATTAAGAGACCAATTGGTGTACGTTTTATCATATACCGAACATTAGAATAAAATACCACAAGGATACTCTATCCTATCCTGAACAAAATCACTACTTGTGCCAAGATTGCGAGAAAGACCACAAGGCGACTCCAAGGTCTATATGTGTGAACAAGCGAATTTAGTGGGATAGCTTCTTGGGTAGTGTATGCTGAAAATATCAAGGGGGACTTACGCTTGACAACTAATATCATTCACAAGCCAGACTTAGGCTAATTTACCAATGACTGCTCTTTGTTTTTGGATTTTCTGATTTAAGACTTCAAAAAGATAAAAAAGGATGAGGGTTTAGGAATTCTAACTACTTCTAAGCTATTCCTATGAACTCAAGAGACTATAAAGACTGGGTGAAACGGGTAACGACACTTTGTTTCGCCACACTCGGACAACTATGCAAAGTGGGTGCAATCTTCTAGGGTTATGCTTAAGATTTTCACACTTAGGAAGAATACCAACAATTGAAAAATATCATTCCAAGTAGAAGTTAAACATCCATATTAAAAGCTCAAACTAACTTTACACATTGAATGAAAATCATTCATCCAACAAAAGTATGAGCAAGATTTCACCAATCAATACTATCAGATTTATCATTCATCTAACAGCTTGAAAGCAAATAACTTAAACAAATTTAATCCAAGTGTTGAAGGGAATATGTAACCATGCAACCATTTAGCAATTAAAAAGACTTCAAAACAATACTGATAATGAAATTTATATTACTCAAATAGCTCTACGCAACAATTTCATAAATCTCTCCACACTTAAATGAAATGAGAGAGTGAGTTTATATAGAGTTTTTGAAAGCCAAATAAATGGCCGAGATCAATCTAAGATCGACGGCTGAGATCTAGACAACCTAACCCTAGATAAAGTTTCCAAAATAATATCAAAGATCAACTTCAAAAGAGACAAGTGGTGCGAGATACTATTTTTTAGGATTGCATCCCTTTCTTTTGGCATTCAATGAATTTGGACACAATTTGGTCCACTTCCTCCATGGTGACATGTGGAAACATGTTGATCCTAAAGTCTAATCCTTCCAAGTCATCTGCACACAAAGCAAAGGTGATCTCCCAATCCAATTCCTGTTTGTGAAAGGCATCTTTAATGGACATGAGGTTTGACGCATTAGCCAAATTATTCTTCAAGACTGGTCCTGTGATGGCAAAGAAGATGTCCGGAACTCTGGCCTTCAAATTCTCCAACTGCATATCACTCTCTCGGATGGTCTCCTTCCCAATCATTTATGCAACTACAAGGAAGATCTTGTCTTGAATCGCCTTTATCTGTCCTTCTATTCTATCAGCATCATCTTTCACCTTCTCCAAGACTTCATTCTGTGCAACCAATGTGCAATGCCAACTGTTGAAATCATAGGCAGCCCCTACTTCAATTATCTTCTGATCAACCAACTCTTGAGATGAGATTCCTTTCAGCTCTCTAAGGCATGGAATGATTCTATCCTGGACATCCTGCAAGTCAGCCCACATTTCTGCCATGTTCTCAATCCTGGAAAGTCTCAATCCTAGAAAGGAAAGAAGAAGTTTGTTCATATGCTGATGATATTCCTTCCATGAACTTGGTTGCTTCTTCTTTTGTACTTTCCATCCAATCTCTAGTTTCTCTGGCTATCACTACATCTTCCTCAGAACCTTTGGCTACCTGTTGTGAATCCAAAAGTAGGAGAACCTCTGGATTGGCTTGATCAAGTGGCTTAGTAGTCAACTGTCGAATATATTCTTTCAAGCACTCAACTTTTCTCTTATGTTCATTTTTCTTTTGTGTCTCTTCATCCAGTTTTGCCTTCATGGAAGCAGCTGAATTGTCTAAGTCCTCTTTCACTTGGGCCTTTGTGCTTGGGCCTAAGTCAAAAGTGGTGATCTCATACTCATGAGGAGCAATGTCTCACTTTGCTTTGTTCACCTTAGGCACAGCTATCTGCACTATGTAGTTGCCTGTCTCATCTCTCTAAATGGTAGAAAATCTCTTGCTTGGCTTCTTCACAGTAGTTTGCTCTAATCTGGCCAAGAAATCTGCCATGTCAGCTTCTTCTTGTTCTTCTACTACTAGTGCGTTCATCTTCAATCTCTCCCTCAGCCATTCAGGAACAGTGGGCTACTCAATGCCTTCTACCTCTTGGTCATCCTTTGTTTCTTTGTCACGTGCAATACCCCGAAGAGCAAAAATCATCCCTTCTTGAAACTCTCCCTCTTCAATATCTATGTCATGCTCTGATTCTAGGATTTTTGTGCCAGTAGGAGATGTTCATCTTCTTGATGGACCGATTCTGTATTTTCCTCATGAATAGAGAAGGAATTTTTATTTCAGCCAATGATTCATCAACAGTTAATATATATTTCTCATTCCTTGATGTGGCGGAACAAGATGGTTCTATCCTTTGCTTCTTCTAAGCAGGTTCGTCATTCTCAACTGCCTTCCCCTTCCTTTTAGCACTCTTGATTGGTCTGGCATTTTGTGTTACTTCTTCATTTGAAGGATATCCTTCTGCGCCTCCCATCAGATTATAAGTCAAAGTTGTATTCTTCTACTTCAGCCTATGACACTGTTGATTAACCCACCACTTTGTGTATGTCATGACTGAATGCATCAAGGTGGTCAAATCTGTATGTTCTGGTGTTGACCATTTGATAGGAGGAAGAGGTGCATGCTCATCAAAGCCAGGTTGAGTATGCTCTCCACTATCTTCTAACTGATCTGGTACGAGAAAAGGTTGAGTCTCTCTAATGAAATTTATTGATAGCCAGGAGTATAACCTTTTCCTGATTTCATACTCATCAGCAGCATTTGCCCAGAAATCTTCTATATCTACTTTATGTCTGAATCTTTCCTCCTTCGCTGATCTGATGTTATTGTGAGGATCATAATTAGTTCTGGATTGGTAGAATGTGAAAGGATACCACTACATCTCTAGCCTGACACTCTCAGCTGCCTGCGCAGTTGAACAAGATTCTTCCATATTTTCAATGAAGAATGGGAAAGATATGGCCGCCTTTTGCCTTACTCTTTTGAAGCTCTAATATGTTTCCAACTGTCTGAGAACTTCCAACTGGACCATCCTATTGGTTGGGTAGATTGGCAATCGGTAAGGACGGCCAGCGAAACCTTTGATTTTGATATAAGTGAACTTTGGAAACTGGATAAACCAAGATCCGTATCTGTTGATTAGACTTTTTGATTCAGGAGAAAGTCTCTCATGAGTACCTCCTTGCAGTGTTCTTGTGATGTACATTTGGAATGCATCATGGGCTCAGAAACTTTTGTCCTTAAGATGCAGCTGAGGATAACAATCATATGATCAGAATTCATTCCCACCACCTCCTACTATGCCTTTGCAAATCAGTCTTGAATATCTGTAAGTTGCAGCCAACAGATAAATTATATAAGAACTCATGTGGAATGTCTTTGTCCTTTCCAATTTCATCAATTGTTCATGAAGATTATCGCTGATTATGCGGGACCAATTGAATAACTTGGTTCCTGAGGTGATTTCATCTATGAAATAATATATCCATGTCTCGAATAGCTAACCCTTAAGGCTGCCCTTTACTCTATTCAGCAGTAGGATGATATCACCATATTCTTCTTTGAAGTATGGACGCAACAAATACTTCAGTATTTTCCCTTGAGGTCTTTTCTTCTCCAACCAAAACTTGTTTACATTTGTGGCACATAGTTCAGATTGACTATCATAAACCCTTTGTCCTTTAGTCTTGTAGGTAGTTTTACTGTGGTTTGGTATGTCAAATGTCTCTTGGATGGACAATTCTAGAAGATTTGCCAGAACTCTTCCATCTAGTGCAATGATTTCTCTCGATTGTGCTTTATAGTGCAAAGCACATTCAACTATTAGCTCAACACACTCTTTGGCTGGTGGAAATCCAGTTGCCTAGACAATTCAATTGTGCATCATTTTGCGGGCAATAGGTGTAGGAATGTGTCCATCATGTCCATGCATTCTTTTCTTGAATTCCTCCATATCAACATTTCCATGGTCTGTATCAGTGATATTCTTCCATTTGGATTTGATTTTGGACTTCAGTTGTACACCTTTGTTGGCGAAGTTCACTGCTACCGGTAAAACCACATGAAAACTCCACGTTATTTTCAAAATTTATTTCTGATTTTAAATTCTTTTTCTGAAAATTTCACTTTTAGCCTATTAAAAGGTTAAGTTTCTGCAAAAAAGCGAATTGAAAGTGAAGGGTTTGGTCAAGAAATTGATGAAAATTAAGAAAAGCCACTTTTAGCCTGTTAAAAGGTTAAGTTTCTGCGAAAAAGCAAATTGAAAGTGAACGGTTTGGTCAAGAAATTGATGAAAATTGAGAAAATAAGACAGAAAGGTGAGGAAATTCAGTCAAATTGAGTTTTTGAATCCTCTTTATGACTGAAATTTACCTCTGATTCTGAAAATCTGTCTTAAAATCAGAGAAAAGTGCTTAATTTCTAGACATTTAACACTTAGAAGAATCTTCTTCTGGACAGTTCTTCTTCAAAAATCAAAAATTCATAAAATTTGAGAGAAAACTTCTCTTCGATGCTCTCAAAAATTCTCAACCTGAATTGTGAAAGTGAATTGGTTGAAAATATATAGAGTTTAGGGTTCCTAAATTTAGAAGTTTTTGTTTTGTTTTATTGTTTTGTTTTGTTTTTAATAATTTTTATTGTTTTTTTGTGTTTTAATCTTTCCAAAATGGAAAGTTTTATTTTTTCTCTCAAAAATTCAATCTTATCAAGGAATCTTCTAGAACTTTCTAGAAATCTTGAATTTTGAAAATTCTCTATGTTGAGAATTATTTTCAATTTTAATTTTGGAAGATAATTTAAATTTATTTCAAGTGACATTTATTTTCCAACATGCTGGTCTAATTCATGTGAAATTTTTTATCAAAATTTATCTTTGTTCCTGGCATGTCAACTGAATTGTCTTCAAATATTAGGTCTCTGGCTAGGTATCTTCACATATTCCATTTATGCCCAGATGAATCAATTTGTGTGTTTGATCAACTTGCAAGGGTTTGGACAATTTCTTCATGCCTTATGTGTTAGAGTAATTGGGTATTTACTTGATTAATTAAACAATATTTATTTAATTCTTTAAGTTCCCTATTATCTTTTTACACTTAAGCTAACATTAGGTGCATAATAATTAATTCTTTTATTAATTATTATGTGCAAGCCTAGGTTTTCCCTTTTAGGGTTTCTTGACCTATTAGAGGTTATTTTTCATTTCTTTGTATCATTATGACACTACACTTTTTTGGTGAATATTGAGCTCTCCTCTTTTGAGCATATTTTTTGTGTGTATTGTTCTTCAGATTGCTTTGCTTCATTGCTTCTCCTTGTGACAGATTGTTTTAGCTTGCAGAAGATCTTTAGGCTCCTGTGGTGTTGTGTTTCTCAACTCCAACATGGTATCAGAGCTCAAATCTGCAACTATCTGTTTCTGTTTTTGAGAATTTTTTGCATTGGAAGCAGATCTGGGGTTTCAGGTAATTTTTTTGTGTGCTTAGGGATAGGTTTTTTTTTCTGAGCACGTTGGGCCTAAACGAACCTCGCCATCGTGCTCAAAAGGTCCAAAAACCCCTATAGTCATATAAAATTTGTCTATCTTTGACTCCTGAGCATCTGGGTGATTTTTTTCTCCAACATCCGGCCTTACGACTCTGGCATACAAATCGAGAAAAAAATTGTGCCTTTTTACGACATGCAGGCCGGATTTTTTTTTTTTTTTAAAAAATCACAAAAAAGGGTGGAAAAAAAACAAGTTTTTTTTAAAAAAAATTGTTTTGGGTTTTGGGGATTGCGCAGGTACACGTACTGACAGTCCGGCCGTCGTACGGTGACTGGCATTGCCAGTCCGGCCCGCGTGCAGGTTCCCATCGGCTCGGCCCCTGCCGGCCCCGACCACCGGCGGCACCCCCTCCGGCCCTCGCCGTCCACCGGCCCCCACCAGCCACCGCCATGCCGGCTCTACCGCCGAAACTCACCACCACCGCCGGCGCCGCTCACTGCCTCCGCTCGGCCCGGAAATCACAACCTCCGCCCGGCCCGACCACCACCACCGCCACCCTCCGGCCACCTCCTCTTGGCTTCGCCACCCTCTAGCCTTTTTTGAGGGGGGGTTGGTTTTTGGTCCTATCTTTCACATTTGGAGTAGTTTTTTGAAAAACGAATAGGCGTCAGAAAGCTGATTCTGAGCCAAACGTCGTGGAGTTGGATTTATTTTCCGAATCTTTTGTTTGACTGTACTTTTTTCCAGTCAAAGTCGGGCTTCTTTTCTGCACTTCCAGGGCCGTAGAATGGGCAAACGGACTCCGTTTTTCGAAAACGAATAGGCGTTGGAAAGCTCTCAGCATGTTCTATTCAGATTTGTGATCTTTTTTCTCAGAATTTTCATCAGGTACATGAGATATCAGTTTGAAGTTTTTTTTGCTTATGCACTACTTCCTTCTCATCAGTATGTACTAGGGTTTGGGTTTATCTATTGTGGGGGGGTGTTTTTTTCTTGCTTTCTGTCATTTATATCAGAAATCCAAAACACCAAAACTCTGAAAACAAACAAACCCTTCTGCATCTTCTATCTATTCTGAAAGATCACATAATAAAAAAAACCAAGCAGGTGCAGGTGCAGATACAAAGTTTTGTTCTCATGGCAAATCTTTCAGTTGAGTTGTTGACTTCACACAACTATCACACCTGGAAGCCCCGCATCACGAGGCTTCTCAAGGCACGAGGGTTGTGGTCTTGTTTGGATGAGGTTCAGCCTGTATTGCAACGTCCTTATGAGCTTCTTCAACACATGAACAAGATGGATGAGGCCATGGGGTTGCTCTCCTTGCATGTCTCAGACACTCTTCTATTTCACCTTGATGAGTTGCTCACTCCTCGAGCTATGTGGTTGAAGTTTGATTCTCTCTTTGGGAGGGTCAATGAGATTCAGGCATTGCAGATTGAGGCGGAGTTGGTTTCTTTGTCACCTGATTCCTTTCCCACCATTGAGGATTTCTTGAACAAGTTCAAGACTACCAGATCTGTTCTTCAGGGTTGTGGCAAGATCAAGACGGACACAAAGTGCATTCATTTGATTATTTCGAAGCTTCGGGGTCATTTTCAGTTTTTTGCCTCTACTTTCTACTCCACCATGGATGGCTTGGGTGCTCGTTTCACCATGCCTACCTTTGATGTCTTTTGTGAGCGTTTGTCTCGTGAGCAGTCTCATCTTTCTCAGTTGGATATGCTTTCAGGATCCAAGAACAAAGCATTGGTTGCTCAGTCCTCTAAGGAAAAACAAAAGCAGAAATCAAAGCCGAAGAAGCCTTCTGCAGGTAATGAGAATCCCTCCAAGCCTGCTCATAAGTTGAATCTAAACCACCATTTCCTCCCAAGCATGGGAAATCTTCACAATCTAGTGAGTCTTCCTCCAAGACTAAGAAGAAATCAGGAGATACTTGTAGTTTTTGTGGCAAGGAAGGACATCCCGTTTCCAAGTGTTGGAAGTGTTTAGAGGCTTTAGAGGAAGCCATGCAGCAACATCACATCTCCTCACCTCAGGCATCTTCTCCTTCCACAGGGAAAGGTCATGCTCGAGCTTCGACCTATGGGTCCACATGGATTCTAGATTCTGGTGCTTCTCACCATATGACTCACACTCAGTAGTTGGTTGTTTCTCTTGCCTCTTGTGGTACTTCACAGATTGCAGTGGGTGACTCGGTTCAACTTTCAGTCTTGGGTTCAGGTTCTGTCTCATTGGATGGGGGGTACTCTGCAGGATGTTCTGGTTGTTCCTGACATCTTGACGAAACTTCTATCCATTTATCAGAGTTGTCACTATGGCTCTGGTAAGACAGTTGAGTTGTCACCACATGATGTGGTTATTCAGGACCTCCATGATTCTGACTTAGTTGTTGCTACTGGGAGTGTTGATACTGCTTCTCGTCTATACAGATTTGATGGATTTGAGCCCTCTTTGGGTGTTGGTTCGTCTCTTATAGCCCATGCAGATTCAGTGAGTAAGCTTTGGCATGAGCGCTTGGGCCATGTCAATTACAGATATCTTCAACAGATGAGTACGCAGGCACTTGTTCTTGGGCTCCCACAGATTTCCTGCACTGATGGTGTTTGTCATGGTTGTGTGCTAAGCAAGCATCACAGAGATCCCTTTCCAAAGGAAAGAGCCCCTCGTGCTTTGGCACTCTTGGAGTTGATTCACAGTGATCTCATGTCATTTCCCACTCCTTGTTCTGGGGCCAAGTATGTGCTCACTTTTATTGATGACTTCTCCAAACGCACATCGGTGTACTTTCTTAAGTACAAGTCTGATGTCTTTGATTCATTTTGAATCTTCAAGACATTTGTTGAGAAGCGGTCGGGTTGTTCTATTCGGAAGATACGTACAAACAATGGGGGGGAGTATGTGAACCAGGCTTTCAAAGATTTTTGCACTGAGCATGGTTTGCAGCATCAGTTTACTGTTCCCTACACCCCTCAACAGAATGGTGTCGCTGAGCGCAAGAACAGAACCTTACGGGAGATGGCGAATTGTATGATTCAGTCCAGGTCCATGGATTTGTCTTTTTGGGCTGAGGCAGTCAAGTGTACCAACTATATTCAGAATCGGATGCCTCACAAGGCTATTCGACATATGACTCCTGAGGAGGCTTGGTCTCATAACAAGCCTGATGTTTCTTTTTTCCGAGTGTTTGTCAGTGAGGCATGGGCTTTTATTCCTGATGCTCAGAGGAAAGCCATGGAGCGGAAGAGCCGACCTCTCATTTTTGTTGGCTATTGTGAGGATGTTAAGGCGTACAGGTTGTTTGATCCTGATTCCAGAGAGGTCCTGTTTCGACGAGATGTTCAGTTTGATGAGCGCCTTCCCACAATGGATACCCCGACTCCGGTGTCTACTCCTCTGCCTACTCCTTCCACTGCATCTCTTCAGGATCTTTTTGAGGATGATTCTGATGATGGTGCTGATGATCCACCATCCCCACCTCCACCTGCTCCACCTCAGATGCCCAAGTGGGCTCGCTTTACTGTTAAGGCGGCAGGTCCTCTGGCCAGTGATCCTTTAGATACTCGTCGTACCCGTTCTCATACTGTGGGTTCTAGTCTTTTGAGTCATGCTATTTCAAATGATCCTCAGAAGTTTTCAGAGGCTACCGGTCGTCCTGAGTGGGATTGTGCTATGGAGGAGGAGTATTCTTCTTTGATGAGGAATCATACTTGGGATCTCTGTCCTCTTCCTAAGGGCAGAAAGATGGTTAGGTGTCGCTGGTTGTATCGCACCAAGTATGCTGCTGATGGTTCCATTGAAAAGTACAAAGCACGTCTTGTTGCAAAGGGTTTCTCACAGGTTGAGGGTATTGATCAAAGAAACGGGACTCGGACTCGACGCGGACTCGGCAAGGGTGACTCGACTCAGGACTCGGGACTCGGATCGGCTAGGACTCAGCAAAGTGAAAAACCCAAGAAATTTAGCGATTTTTAAGGATTTAAAACTTGTTTCATGCACCCTTTATTAAACAAACCTTAAATACACAATAACATCATCAAATAGAAGTTAATTTGATCACATACACAAGTATACATCGATCACATTAGTATAAACACAAATTGTAGCTGAAGGAAATAGCAACCAATAACCATAGATATATAAATAGTGTCAAATGTAAAAATATTACAAAACTCATGGAATATCAAATCCATGACATCAAAATTCAAATGTTCCAGTTCCACACATATATCAAAAGTAAAACAACTACAAGTCTATGGCTCAAAGGAGCTTGGGTCCTTCCTACGAAGGCGTCTAACCCTAAGGTAGGTCCTAGATGCATCAACAGCCATACTCTCTGCCCGTGACTCCATTCTACCCTCACAAACATCAGCTGTGTCTGGCTCTAGCTCTGGCTCTAGCTCTGGCTCTGGCTCTGGCTCTGGCTCTCCTCGCGCTCTAACCTCCTCCTCTGCCATGGCTACAACCTCAGCCTCTCTATCTACCTCGTCGATCCAATCTAAGTCCTCATCACCAAACATAGGATCTGTAGCCTCACTGATCCACTCAGATTCTGGATCAACCTCCTCTAGCGTGATCGGGGTGCTGTCATGGTCCATAACCTGTTTGTGTCTAAGACAGAGGTTGTAATGAACAAAGACTAGATCATTCAACCTCTCCACAGACAGTCTATTGCGCCTCTTGGAGTGTATGTGCTCAAACATACTCCAATTGCGCTCACAACCGGAAGCACTGCATGGTTGGCTCAAAATACGAATGGCTACCTGTTGAAGATTTGGTGTTTTAGGACCAAACATCTGCCACCACCTATCTGAGATGAGAAAAAGGAAAACAAAATCAGCCTCATTTAATAATTAATAACAAATTGAATAACATATAATTAAAATTATGCTCTTAATTTCTTAAAATATGCATTTTACCTGGCTGCATTTTTGTCCGATTTTCTTTGCAAAGCATACGAGAGAAGACCTCCCCTTCAGCATTAGAAAAAGCCTCTAGCTCCTGGACTATATTGCTGCTATGACCAGGCGACATTCACTCTATCACTGAGTAGAGCCCACTAAGAACAGCCTCATCCGCCTTGAAATCAGGGCGGAAATGGAATGCCGGATTGAGGTAATAAGCAGCTGCATGAAGGGGCCTCTGAAGCTGGGTCTGCCATCTCCTGTCAATGATATCCCAAATGGGACGATACTTACTCTCATCCCCTTCATAGGCAGATCTGATGCCCTCCTTGGCCCTATCCATGCCCTCGTATATGTAGCCCATTGCAGGCTTCTCCCCGTCAGCAACACGTAGGAGAACTACCAAGGGCTCAATGAACTGCAAATATTGTGAAACAATATGTAATATCAGTTAATGTAAGTGTGAAATTGTAAATGAAAATAAGCAAATAAAAGAAAAATACGAATAAAAATAAAAACTTAAAACTTAAAACATAAGGTAGAGATTAGAATGCTTAAAAATTTTACCTTCACGATCTCAGCACAAGGGGTTCAAAAGCCTGGCTCATCAAAAATGTAATCTGCAACATCAACTCCTGCAACACTCGTAGCATAGGATGAGGAAGTCCACTCCTCACCAACAAGCATACGTCTCAAAGCTGCCTTACTGCGAATCAAGGATTGCAGTGTGATGAAGTTAGTGGCAAATCTAGTGATTCCAGGACGAGCCAACTCCTTTTGCCCCGTGTATTGCCTCATTAAGCTAAGGACCCATGCATGATTGTATACAAATTTGCAAATATTTTTTGCCTTCTCTACACATGTCCTGATCCATGCAATCTTAGCAATGTCCTCCAACATGAGGTCAATGCAATGGGCAGCACAGGGAGACCAAAATATAGATGGGTGCCTCTCCATCAAAAGTTTACCTGCAGCAACATAATTTGTTGCATTATCGGTCACCACTTGTACTACATTCTCCTCGCCCACTTCATATATGACCTCCTCTATAACCTCACATAGGTAAGTGGCATTTTTAGAATGTGCGGAAGCATCAATGGACTTAATGAACATGGTGCCACCTGAAATTTGAAAACAAAGTAAAAACAGTGATCAATGATAATTCAATAAATCTCAACTCAAAAAAAAAATACGAATAAGAATCATTTAATAAAATTTAAGTTATTCAATCACCTGCAGAAGAAACAAGAAAATTTAGGAGCGTCCGATTTCTCCTATCAGTCCAACCATCGGTCATGATGGTGCAACCCTTCTTCTTCCATATCTCTCGATGTTCCTCTAATGTGGCTTTTACATCAGCCACCGATTCTATCAAGATTGGGCCACTTATCTCGGAATCAGAAGGGGCTTTGAAACCCGCCCCACAAATAGCAATGGCATCAACCATGCTTTGCCAATAAGGAGACCTATCACAAATAAATTAAATAAGATAAGTATAAAATTATAAAATTAGAGTCTTAGACAATCACAAAGTCACAAAACAAATTAAGAATATTAATAATTAACAACTTAAAAACTTAAAACAATCAAATAAAAACTAAAAGGAATTACCTGGCTGCGAAAAATGGAATATTGCAATAAAACCAAAATCTTCCAATTGCAGCTTTAGCCTTATTGTGTACCTCTTTGTTCCAAGCCATGCTCTCAAGTGAAGGTTGGGCACCAGGAGTAGTGCGTGGCTCAAAATATGAATCCATCCTAGATTTACGAACTCTAGGACCAATGGTTGGAGTTGCATTGATACTACCACTAGCACTGACACTACCGGCAACAGAAGCACTAGCACTCCCACTAGGACAATATGAAGGCATGGAAGAGGCCTCTCCAACACAACCAATGCTAGCTTGAGCCAACTCCTCCCTTTGCCTCTTCTTTATTTCTTTTCGAGTCTCAAATGTTTCTAATAGCACTTGGCACTCACGAATAGCCTCAGGAAGTGCTTTTGTGCAAGGCTCTGCATCATGGCCACATATGCCAGCAAGGTGGTATTTCAATCTATTTATGCCTCCATGAAAGATTGTTTTGCAAAATTTACATTTTGCCTCTCCTTTTTTTTTCCCAGGAAAAGGTTCTGTATATTTCCAAGCTGGATCTTTTCTACCCGGGATTGCTCTATGAGGAGGACTGGAAGTAGACATTGTTTTCAAAAGTTGAAGGTTGCTGGAATAAGACACAATTACAAAAAAAATGAATATTTGTCCATTGTTAAATTATAAATTAATACAAAAAAAAATATAATAGCAATGTTTTGATTTTGATACAAAAAACAATGTAATAGAATTTGCATCATTTTTTTCAAAGAAATTAGCAAACCTACCATGTAGATTGTTTTTTCATTTCAAAACATAAAAAAATCAGCAAACCCTACAATGTACATTTTTAAACAAAAAAAATGTACATTGTAGGGTTTGCTGATTTCTTTAAGTTTTAAGAAAACAAAAAAAATGTAAATTTTGCTTATAAAAGACCAAAAAAACCAAAAAATATAAATCTTACCTCTTATAAGAAGGTTGAAATGAAATGCAACCTCTTTCCAATCCTCTCTAACAAGCTTTTGATGCACCAAATGCAAGTATTACACTGCCCCAATGTGATTTGTTGAAGAAATTCTACTCCTCCTCCTTGCTAGTTGCCCTACTATGCTCTCTTCTTTTTCCTCACAACTCACTCTTCTCCTCCTATTTTTTCAATAGAATGAAATGAGATGCCTTTTACAACTAAGCTAAAAATATAAATGAAAAAAAAAGCAAGCAAAACCATTTTTTAAATGTTTTTTTTTTGCTTTTTTCGGCTGTTTACGCCGGCCGATTTTTGGGCTCGGGACTTGCCGGGTCCGAGCCGAGTCACCGAGTTCCAGGACTCGCCAGGACTCGGCCAAAACTCGCCGAGTCCGGGTTCGAGCCACCCAGGACTCGCCGAGGGTGACTCGACCCGTGACTCGCCGAGTTTTGGCGAGTCCTGGCGAGTCCTGGAACTCTGGTATTGATTACTCCGAGACCTTTGCCCCTGTCGCCAAGATGAACTCCATTTTCCTTGTACTATCTCTTGCAGCTTCTCGAGGTTGGCCTGTTTTTCAGATGGATGTGAAGAGTGCCTTCTTGCATGGGGATCTACATGGAGCAGCCTCAGGGATTTGTGAGGACAGTTCTTTGGTTTGCAAACTTCGGCGTTCATTGTATGGTCTCAAACAAGCCCCTCGGGCTTGGTATGAGAAGATGGATTCCTTCTTGCTCTCCACTGGGTTCACCCGCAGTCATTCTGATCACACAGTGTATATTCAGCTTCTTGAGGGTGAGATCCTGATTCTTGTGCTATATGTGGATGATCTCCTCATCACCGGTAGCTCATCCTCTATGATTCAGCATACTCAGCGAGCCTTGATGGATCAGTTTGAGATGATAGATCTTGGTCTTCTGCACTATTTCCTTGGTCTTCAGGTGATTCAGTCTTTTGATGGGATCTTCATTTACCAGCAAAAGTATGCTCTTGACATGCTTCAACGTTTGGCATGCTTGATTGCAAGCCTGCTCCCACTCCATTTCAGTCAAGGGTTGTTTTGACCACCACTTGCCCCACTCCTTCAGTAGATTCTACACTTTACAGGCAGCTGGTTGTACCTGACTCACACTCGTCCTGATATTTCCTTTGCGGTTGGCCTTGTCTCTCGATTCTCCCATGATCCTCATGAGAGTCATTGGCAAGCAGCCAAACGTATTTTGTGGTACATTCAGGGCGCTAGTTCTCATGGCATTCACTATACATTAGGGGACACTGACTCAGATTGGGCTGGTGATGTCACTGATCGGAAGTCTACTTCTGGCTTTGTTTTCTGTCTTGGCTCTGGTTCTATCACATGGTCTTGCAAGAAGCAGACTGCTCATGCATTATCATCTACAGAGGCTGAGTACCGCGCTGCTGTGCTCACCACTCAAGAGATCTTATGGCTTCGACAATTGATGACTGAGTTTGGTTTTCCTCCTGATAGTCCCACTGTTCTTTGGTGTGACAATCAGAGTGCTATTCATATTTCCTGCAACCCAGTAGAGCATCAGCGGTCGAAGCACATTGAGCTTCACATGCATTTCATCCGCCAGTTGATTCAGGATGGTGTTCTCATTCTGGAGTACATTCCCACTGTCGAGCAAGTTGCAAACATCTTCACGAAACCTTTTGCATCGCCGCGCTATCTTTAGTTGCGCTCTATGCTTGGGGTGAAGGAAGTTGTCCTTGGGGGGTCTTTATGAGACCTTCCTTCCTTCTTCTTCTTTCAGCATGTTCTTTTATCTCTTTTTGGAGAGGAGTTTTTTTCCACTGGGTTTTCTCCTTTGTCTCCGTTTCATAGAGATTTCATTGTATTTGGGTACCTGATTAGGCCTTGTTGTCGGGACCCTTCTTTCCTGCTTTTAGTAATTGTTTTAGGTTTTAGCTTCTTCCTAAGTCTAGCTTAAGGGGGGGGTGTTAGTGCAATTGGGTATTTACTTGATTAATTAAACAATATTTATTTAATTCTTTAAGTTCCCTATTATCTTTTTACACTTAAGCTAACATTAGGTGCATAATAATTAATTCTTTTATTAATTATTATGTGCAAGCCTAGGTTTTCACTTTTAGGGTTTCTTGACCTATTAGAGGTTATTTTTCATTTCTTTGTATCATTATGACACTACACTTTTTTGGTGAATATTGAGCTCTCCTCTTTTGAGCATATTTTTTGTGTGTATTGTTCTTCAAATTGCTTTGCTTCATTGCTTCTCCTTGTGACAGATTGTTTTAGCTTGCAGAAGATCTTTAGGCTCCTGTGGTGTTGTGTTTCTCAACTCCAACATTAAGGTTTGTGTTTTGGAACCAATTTTCTTCAATATGCACCTTCTATGTCTTGGCATACTTCATGTCGATTTGTTTTGCTCTTTGTCATGTCTGAGACAAGGCGAACTTGGAAAGAGTTTGGACATGCTTTGAGGCCTTCCTCTTGACGAGGCGAAGTTCTCAATTTATTGGACAAGTTTTGTGCTTGGTTTCTTTGGACAAAATCCTTGCCAAGGCGGAATTGGAGGAAGTTTAAACACTTCTGTTCTTACTTTATTTCCTCAGCAAATTTTGAGAATTTTCTTCCTTGAACATGGGCGGACATTCCACATCATTGGACAAGTTTTGTGCTTGGACACAATCCTAAGTTTGTTCATGCTTTTTCTTTATGGCAAACATGTGTATTCCTTTGTGTCCAGCGAACCTCCAATCTCTAACTTTCTTTGATTGCTGCTTTGGATAGCAGTTTAAACAATTTTGCTTGGTTTCCAAACCCTTGGAATGCTTTATTTCTCATCTCCATGGCGAATTTTATAGACTGATTCTATATTTTGATTAAGTTCTTGTCTTTCCATGTCTTGTGAATTTATCCATATCAGTCTGGTCTTCTGTGAAGCTGGCAAACTCTGAGTCTGATTTCTAAACCTTTAGACATACTTTATGGCGAATTTTGCTATGAATCTGATTCTCTTTCCATGTCCTAGGTAGAAATTTGATTAACTCATGTCATCTTCATTGACTGCAGATCGGAGTTTAGTAGGGTTTGGACAGCAATATGTCTTGGACAGACATATATCTTCTTGTCTTGAGCAGATTTAGGAATAAGTTTGAATTTGGGTCTGCTCTGCCTTGAATTGTAGCTCTGCTCCTCCAATTCACACCTTGAAATCCCAAATTTTTTATTAAAATTTGTTGACAAAATTGATAAAACCTTCCTCAATTCGCAGCTCCGCTCCTTTGATGCGAATTTGCTTGGTGATTTTGAATTCTGATTGATAGCTCACTTTCTTCTTGCTTTATATGGGTCTTACCTCATCACACATGTGGAAGTCAACCTTGTATAAGCAAATAATTCTTTACTTTGTTCCCTTAGCACTCCCTCACAGACGACTTCTTTCTTTTATTTCACAATTTACCAATAATTTCATTGAAATTCAAACCCAAAATCAAAGGGTGGAAATTCGAACATAAGGAGGACATTTTAATTTCACTAATCAAAACTCCACTTTCTTACTCATCATTCAAATTGAAACCGAGGGTGGAAAATCGATATGCACAAGGAAATCTTGATTTTTGACAAGGGTGGAATTTCGAGTGGTAGGAGGAAACTAGGAAGTTTTGATTTTTGACAAGGGTGGAATTTCAAGTGGTACGAGGAAACTAGGAAGTTTTCCAAAGGGTGGGATTTCGTGGTCAATAAGGAAATTCCACTCTTACTTCATTTTCACTTGTTAAATTTCACTTTAGAGTGGAAAATCAACCCATAGGAGGAAAGTTTCCACTTTCACCTCCTTTCCTTCAATTACACTTGATTCTTCATTCAATTTCACAGGGTGGAAAAACAACCCCTAGGAGGAAACTAGGAAGTTTTTCTCTTCTTCATTTTCCATTCAATACTTGATCTCTAGGAGTGGAAATTTGACCTCCACACGGAAACCAGGAATTTTTCCTCTTCCATGCTTTAAATCTTCGTCCAACATTTGCCTCCAAGAGTGGAAATTCAAGTGGTAAGAGGAAATTTCCATTCTTCCCTCCCAACCTTCCATTTATTTGAGACTTACCTCAATTCATCTCCCAAGAGGGGAAAATCGACACCTAGGAGGGAATTAGGAAGTTCCCGGTTTTTCATCCTTCCTTGTTTGATTTCTCTTGCATTATTCATCAACTTACCTAGAGGGCGGAAAATTGATCCCTAGGAGGAAGCTAGGAAGTTTCCCAAAGGATCGGATTTCATGGTCAACATGGAAATTCCACTCTTTCTTTTCACTTTTACTTGCAAATATTCCTCAGGAGTGGACAATTGACCATGACAAGGAAATTTTGTTTTTCGCACAATGCTGAAACAAAACAAACCTTATTACTCCACACTTGATTTCGACCATCCTACAAAGGGTGGAAAAACAGCCCCCTAGGAGGAAATCTTGGTTCACTTACCTTGACCTGAAAAACACAACAACCAACAAAAGCTTCAATAAATCCATTTAACTCTACTTTTCCAGACTTGACAAAAATCTCCAAACTTGATCAAACCTAACCTTGGCAATGAACCATGAACTTCAATCTGGGACCCAAAGAGAGCTCCTTCATAAGCCCTGGACCTCAAGATTGCAACCAAAACTGCCAACCCAAGCAAAAAGAGGGGGGTCCCCATCTGCAATGGAGCAATGTGTGAAAATATCACAACACAACCCACACCTAAAATATTGAACCAATGTCACATACAACTTTGCAATTGGACCCAACTAAATATTTAATATGGTTAAACACATCCGCTAAAGATACACCACAAATAAATATTTATTTTACATAACTAAAATGATACTTTCTTTTTTGCAAGGTGTACAACACCCTATTTCTAACATCTTAATGTCTGATAACTCTTGATTGAATGGTGCTTGCCGAACCTCTATTAAGGTCAGGTCTGATCTAGAGGTCCTGAGTAAAATTTATGGTCTAAAAAACTACTTTACATTGACCCAATTGGTTTTTACAACTCTTTACATCTCCAACAATTGAAACTAGAGTTAGTGCAACAAAACTGTAAAACAAATATGTGAGCACAAGTGATGCGTACTTGCAAACAGGATAATGTTTCCCCAAAGAATAGCATCTTTCCATTTGCCAGCAAGCAGATATTGTCAAAGAGGCCAAATACTTCAGTGCTGCTATGATACATGGTAAATATGACAGTACGTCCCGTGCTGGCAAGTTTTTTCAGCATCACCATCATCAATAGAGAAGACACACTGCATGCCAAGCAGATAAATAAAATATGAGATGAGAAAATGGCATATGAATCGTACGAATGCTAAAGCCATACATGTTCTATAATCACAGGTTACAAGATAGTTACTAAAATTATGACAACTTAATTGTAATCCTCCCATACAAGAAAACAGCATATCCAATGTCCCTCACATGGATAAATGACATATTTACTTGATTAATAAATGTCATGAATAAGATGTAATACATGGCACTAGAATTTCTCCTTGCTAAAAATTGCATATTACTAACCAGTCAAGGTGATAAAGGGGTTCATCGATAAATATGAATTGCGGGTTTGTAATCAGCTCCCTGGCAATGCTTATGCGTCTTATTTCACCATTTGATAAACCCTTGCTGTGAAAGTTACTTCCTATGCGTGAATCCGAATATTCCTGCAATGACATAGCTAAGATAGCATCCTCAACCATAGCAGCCTTTTCTGCACGAGATATGAAACCTGGAAGTTGTAAAAGAGAAGCATGGTACAGCATCTCCCGCACAGTAAGAGTGTCTATCAGTTCATCTTTTCGTCCAATATATCCCTATAAAGAAAATAAGAAGACATGAAGAAAAAAAATGTTAGCTAAAATCAACTGCATTTTTCTGGGGTAAACAAGGTGTAAAACCTATAGTTAGAGGAATTCAAATTTGTTAACATTCAGAGCATGTAGAATATCATTGATTTTATAATCTGTAATTAACTTTTTCCCAAACAATCAATATGCTGTAGACCATGACAGATGAGACATCGTACAATGACAACTCTGGAGATTAGTCAGAGTACATAGAATGAAAGGTAACAAACAGAGAAACACAAAATAGCATATGAGTGAAGATACAAAGCCTTGGCTTAGTATACAGATTAAAGCCTTGACGTTATACTATTTTGTGTCTTATTTTATAACGTCAAGGCTTGGTGAAAACTTCAGCAGGCTTTATTTCCTTTACTAAGGCAAAGGCTGTGCTATAAAACTACTGGCTCCATTGTTTTATATACCATTTATCAATGCCAAACCAAGCCCCACCTTTGCTGAATTGTTCAATGCAACCAATCACATTATTCTCCATTCTAAAAACACTCTCAAAACTTTATAAAACTCCGGTGGTCGCTTGATCTGCACAATCTATGGTTGGTGATAGTTTAGCAAAGACAACTGGCTTTATATTTTATCCACACCAATACCTTTGGTTGCGAATTTAGGACAACATACATTGCCCATGGGCTTTGCTTCATTTGAAAATGGCAAGCTTAGGTTTCTTGTTTGAGTAAATGAGTTTTTATCATTTACATATGCTTAAGTTTTACTTAGGCAGCCAACATAATTAGTTATTAGTATTTGATAATGTTAGTGCATTTAAAATTTGGTAGTTGGATAACAGTTATTACTACCTACCAACACCTCTGATATATATAAAAGATGTTTGATACATTATTTGTATCTCAATCCATTTATTCTCTCATTGGTGAAATAGCTTTTGCTTCTCTTGTGTGCCTATATCTCAATCATTTGCAGATTGTTGCAGCTGGGTGGTGATTGCACCAACATGGTATCTATAGCATCCTAAATTGTACTCCCTTTCAATTTTGTCCTCACTTGAGCCCTCACCTTGGCGTTCGTCCCCTAAGGCCTGACTGAAGCCTTGATTCTGCTCACACTATGCATTTTCACTTAAATTTTCATGTTCTACACCTCCTTCCCCAAGATCTTGGGCCTCTGATGTCCAGGACCACGGCACTAGTGCCCTGGTCCTCTTCAAAAGGGCCCATTTTGGGACCTCTCAACAGGAACATGATTTGAGTAGGAAACTGAATCCCTTGTTGGCTCAAGTCGGAAAATTAATTTGTTTTTCGACTAGTATGTATAAAAGGTGGTCTACCCCTCTCATTTTGACATCACACATTCATATCAAACATTCATCAATTCGAATTCAAGATCTCAAATTCAAGTGAACAAGCAATCATTTTCTTTCAAGCATTGGAGCAAAAGTAAAGTCAAGATTCAAGCATTGGAGATGACATTCATGTTATATGTTTTATGAAGACTATCTACATGAAACCCTAATTCCTCGTGGAGACAAACAAAACTCCATAAAGAAGTATATCATTAGTGTTTCAAACATTTCCAGCATTTCCCTCAGAAGGAAATCATTCCCATTACAGTACTTCATTTAAATTTCAATTTCATGGTTAATTCCAAAACCAGGGTTTGACATAAAGCAAACCCCTATTCCCAACCATTTTCCCTTCTCTACTGTATGCAGGAACAACTACAAAGCTGTAATTTTCAGGATCAACATTATTCACAAAAATGAACATGTTCCCCTTTGGACAGCGAAAAGTTCAGAGGACCAAAGCAACGTGTTGTGACCTAATCACACATCATCCCATTCAAAATGGGGACCCCCTACTTTTTAGGCCCTCTTGGTCTTTTGGTTTTCGTTTTTGGGTCTTTTGTGGCAATCTCATCGGTCTCTCTGAGTTTGCAAGTGAGTATGGTCAGTTTGATCAAGCCTGTTTTCGTTTGAGCAATTTTGGCTAAGTCTAGGGCTCGTTTTGTCAGTTTTGGGGTTTTTTCCATTAGTCCTAGATTTTAGGGGTTTCCTTTTACATTTTTGAAAACTAAAAGTTGTAATGGAGTCAGGACCCTTTGAGGAACTTCCCAGTGAAATTTGAGCAAATTTTGAGCAACTTTCTATTTTGAGAAAGTTCCTATTTTTTAGGGATTCCACTGCCTCCCAGAATGTCTTCATTTCACCAAAAATCAAACTTACTATTTTTAGTAAGTTTCTATTTTTAGAAAGTGTCCTTGCATCTTGTTTTGCTCAAACACTAACATTTTGAAAAAGTTTCTATTTTTGGAAAGTCTATTTGTGACAGGTCCTTGTAGGCTAACACTAAAGACCAGATATGCATGATCATTTCTAAATCCAGAAAAGTCAAAGAGCAGGGCAGAGTGATCAAAATTTGGCTGTGTGGGAATCAATCCAGGAATGGAAAGCTTGAAAATCTTCTAAGTCTAGAAATCCACTTGTATTCCTAAGATGGCATCCTGAATTTGGAAATCTCCAATTTGACTAAGTCGAGAAAGTGAAGATGGTGAAATTCCTTCATCTAGTGAAATCTACGCCCTACTGCCAAGTAGGGCCCTAAATTGGAGGCATCATGGAAAATCCAAGGTTGGCAAAATTCCTTCATCAAGTGGATTTAGCACCCTAGTCTGAGGATGGGCACTAAAATGAATGTCTCGTGGAAAGTTTGAAAAGTTTAAAAATCCTTGACCAAGTGGAAAATCCGCCCTAGACAGACAGGTGGGTGCCAAATGGGGATCAACATGGAAAGCTTGAAAAAAGATGAATTCCTTGACCACATGCAAATAGCGCCTAAGTGCCAAGGATGGGCGCTAAAATGAGGCCTCCAAGGAAGGGTTAAAAAGTCAAAATTCCATGGCTCAGTCAAAATTGCGCCCTAGTGTTGTGACGTATTCACACATCGCCCCATTGCAAATGGGGACCCCTACCTTTTTCTTTCTAGGGTTAGTTTTCTTGGTCTTCTAGGTTCTTGTCTATTGAGCTTTTGCATTTGAAGGGTCACCAAGGGGCTCATTAGGGTAGCAGGCTCTGCTTGAGTCAGGTGGATCTCCTCAAGAGGTCGGGTCAATTGAGTGATTAGGGGTAATTTAGATCATTCCTGGGGTGTTTTTGTGTACTATCTAGTCACACTTCAAGTTGCTAAATCAAACCTTGGTTGAATGCATAATGTCCTCCTAGGTCCCATCCCTTACATCAAGGGCAGAGCAAATTCGCCTTGAGAAGACTAGAATGTCATCCTGATCCTCAAATGTCCTGAAATTTGGCTAAGTCTAGAAAATTGAAGAATCCTCCAAAAACTAGATTTTGCATTATCACTCCTGGAGGTCCGAAACCACCCTCAAACATCCTGACAGTATATATGGAATATAACTTAAAGTATAAGACTTATACTTAAATGTTATATTCCATATATGAATCCTAACGGAGAGGCTAAAATGTCAAATTTCGCTCCTAACCCTTCCAAAGGGTCCGGAGCAAAATTTCACAAAGGACCTAAATTCTTCACCTAAATCATTGAATGGTTGAGCAAATTTGCAAGGATATGGAAGGAAATGGATCTAGGATCAAGTCTAAGACAAAGTCAAGTCAGTTTGAAGGTGAATTGAGCCTAGAATAGGAATTTCGCTCCTGACCCTTCCAAAGGGTTCAAAGTGAATTCCTCTATGAGACACTCTACATTGCCCAAAGCCATGAGCTAATCCATGTCCCAGGTATTATTGGAGGCAATTCACTTGTTTAAATGAAGATATGTGGGAAATGGAGTCAGAAATCAACCCAAAATGCAAATTTCGCTCCTGACCCTTCCAAAGGGTCCAGAGCAAAATTCTTGTAAGACCCTATTTCTTCACAAAATCTTGAACTAGATGCCAACTTGAGGAGAAAATTCACTTGATCATGATGGAAGGAGGCCTAAGAAGTTATATCCAAGCCAAAGAAGGGAGGAAAAAGGTGAGAAATGAGCCCAAGTAAGAATTTTGCTCTTGACCCTTCCAAAGGGTCCAGAGCGAAATTCACATAACCTTCATTTTCTTCCTTGTCATGGCCAAGTTTTGGACTTCTAAGGCATGGTTACAGTGCCCTTGAGGTGTTCTAGCATTTGAAAGAAGGTTTGAGGTGATGAAATGGTGAAAATCAACCTAGAATGAAAATTTCGCTCCTGACCCTTCCAAAGGCTCCAGAGCGAAATTCTCCATAAACCTCATTTTCTTCCTTGTTTAGACTAAAAGCCTTGTTCCTTGGACATAGTGGGGGTAAATGGACATGTTCTTGCCTTAGGAAGTGAATGAAAGCATTGAAAAGTGAGGATTTTGTCCAAGATTGGGAATTTCGCTCCTGACCCTTCCAAAGGGTCCAGAGCGAAATTCTCCATAAATCTCATTTTCTTCCTTGTTTGGACCAACATCTTAGTTCCTTAGGCATATTTGGAAGTGGATTGACATGTTTTTTGCCTTAGGAAGTGATTAGAACTGAAGGAGTGAAGGATTTTGTCCTAAAACTAGAATTTTGCTCCTGACCCTTCCAAAGGGTCCAAAGCGAAATTCTTGAGAACACCTATTTTCCCCTTGGAGGAGGTCAAATCCTTGGTTTTTATGGCGTGGATGGAAGTGAAGTGATGTGTCCTTGCCTTTTGAGGTAGTTTGGAATTGAAAAAATGAAGAAATGAGCTCAAGACATGAATTTCGCTCCTGACCCTTCCAAAGGGTCCAGAGCGAAATTCCCAAAATCTCCTTTTTCTGCCAACTTTGTGTCAAGCCAAGTGTGGATCAGGGTGAATTAAGATTGGAGATAGCCCTTTGCATGCCTTTGAATAGCTTGTGACCACCAAATGTGAAGGAATTGAGCTAAAACTTGAATTTCGCTCCTGACCCTTCCAAAGGGTCCAGTGCGAAATTCTCTATAGGTCCTGTACTTGGCCATGGTTTTTAGCAAAATTCTCCTTTCAGGCCTTTTTGAGGTCAAACAAGTGTTGTCTTCGTGAAAGGGGGATCCAAAAGGGAGAGTCAAAGGAAAGTAAGGTATGGAGAATGAAACTAGGTGAAGGAAAACAAGCAAATCAAGAATTTAGCTCCTGACCCTTCCAAATTGTCTAGAGCGAAATTCCCAAAATCACCTAGTTTGCCCATGATTGAGATTAAGAGATGGATTCTCAGGCCTTGGTGGAGAGAAGGCTAGCATGTGCTTGTCTTGGGAGGCATTTTGGAGTAGCGAAATGATAGAATTTGAGCCTAAGGAAGAAATTCGCTCCTGACCCTTCCAAAGGGTCTAGAGGGAAATCCTTAAAACCTCTATTTTGCTCCAATTTTGCATCAAACCTAGTGTTGATTGAGATTAAAGGCATCCTTAGACATGAATTTGAGCAAGTTGTGGTCACAAAATGTGAAGATTTTGTCCTAAAATGCAAATTTCGCTCCTGACCCTTTGTTGATGTGTCTTTTGTACACGACCAAACACAAAATAAAATACCTAAAAGTACCTTATCCTCTCTTGAATAAAGCTCCCGAATGCTGAAGATGTCGCAAAAGGATCAATCGAAGAAGCTTCAAGGTTCTATTATGTAGGATCTCTACTCGTGGATAAGCTCTTTGTGGTACGATGTGATTTTGCTGGAATCACAAGGGGACTTACACTCGATGACCTGAACGTCTGATTTGTTGGAATCACAAGTCTTGCTTACTAACTGGAAGACAAACAAATGGCAAAAGATGCAGGGTTCGAGAAGTCTACTCTACTACCTAGAATGTGAGAAGATGGATGAACGACTAGGTGGAGTCCTACTAGGCTGGGTCTCACCATCAGGCTTGAACAATCCGACACCAACTCAGTGCGATCTTCTAAGGGATGCTTCCAATACGTTCAAATCGTACGTCATCAGACACTGATCACCATTCAAGATAATGCATGAAAAATAGATGTGTAACGACTTAAGATTAAGCTCATTTTATGCCAATTGACCACGCAGGGCGCACTTACAATCAATAAGAGGCTAGTGGTATGGACTAGACGGATTCCACACAGGTGCATTCAACAACTTCTTTCATTCAATTTAATTATCTATCATCTAAAATGAAGATTCAACAAGAGACCATGCATGTTGCAACGAAACAACACATTTCACCATAACTTCAATGAAAATGGAGTTTGTTTACAATCACTGGCAACAATTTATTGCCTTGTCCTCCTAATTTACTCTAATTGCTATTCTATCAGCTGACTATTCACTATTAGCTAACTATTCACCCACTATCAACTATTGACTAACTATTAGCCTTTACAAATGAGGAGCCAGGGCCTATATAGTGCTCTCAATACAATTCAATGGCTCATAACAATTTGAGATCAATGGCCGAGATTTTACGATGAAAACCCTAATTAGGGTTTGTTTCAACAAACTCAATTCTAGCCAATGAAATAATTGCATTATTTGGGCACATGTCTTCTCTGGAATATTCGACCAATGGATAACCGAGGTAGGTACATCGAAGTTAGAGTCATCTTTGATGAGTCAAGAACATTGAATCTGGACACGCTGCAGTGGGCCAATCCGACTAGAGGAGTGATGACTAGGATGCCACCTTGTCTGACCCTTGTAACTTGGTAGATGTTCAATTTGATGATGTTGAGAAGCTAACTTTAATTAACTCTTCTGAAACTCTCTGCTTCTTCAACGGACCCTTGCTTTAACCTCCTTAGTCTTTGATGTGCAGGATGGATGGTGTACGTTTCCTTGAAATGCTGAACTGGAAGAGGGGGTTCCTGATGATGCTAGATTGGAGGAGGTCGTCCCTGATGATGCTAGACTGGAGAAGGTCGTCCTTGATCTGGCCTGGTCTTCTTTCATCTGCAAGACAAACCATAAGATGATTAAGGACACATAATATATTTGTTCTAACATAGCATTTTATACCTTAAATCATCAACAAGAAGACATCAAAATGAAGTTTCTCAAGATTCTTTCCAGGGATAGGCTCCATAAGAATTTCGCCCTGGACCCTTTGGAAGGGTCAGGAGCGATTTTTGCATTCCTGGCTAAAATTCTTCTCACTTTGTGACCATACTTGCTTAGATACATGCCCAAGGATGCCCTCATTCTCAACCAAGACCAAGCTTGATGTAAATTTGGGGCATAATAGAGGTTTCAAGAATTTCGCTCTGGAGCCTTTGGAAGGGTCAAGAGCGAAATTTACATTTTAGGACAAAATCTATCATGCCTCTACTCCAAAACGTCTTCCAAGGCAAGCATACACTAGTCTTCTCTCCACCAAGGTTTGGGAATCCATCTCCTGATCTTCATCATGAGCAATTTAGGTGAAATTGGGAATTTCGCTCTGGACCCTTTAGAAGGGTCAGGAGCGAAATTCAAGTTTTAGGTCTCAATTCCTCATCTCCTTCACTTCAATTCATCTTGCAGGGCAAAGTAACATCATTTCAACCTCAACCACGCCTTAGGACTCAAAGTCTTGACTTGACACAAAGGGGAAATAGTGATTATGAAGAATTTCGCTCTGGACCCTTTGGAAGGGTCAAGAGCGAAATTCACTTTTTGCTTGCCTATTCACACCCAATTTCACTTTCTTCACTTCACTTCATCTGGACTCCCTCACATTGAATCCACTTCCCAACTTGGCAACATTGGTTTGATCTTCACAAGGCCTAAAAAGTCAAATTCGCTCAAAAAACTAGCCAGGGGCAGGACCTATCCAGAATTTCGCTCTGGACCCTTTGGAAGGTTCAAGAGCGAAATTCCAATTTTAGCTCAAAATTTGCATCTTTGGTGGTCAAAAATCTTTCCAAGGACTTCCAAATAGCTTCTTTCACTCTAGTCTAGGCCTGACTTCACTCAAATCTTGGAGAAAAAGGCGGTTTTTAGGGTTTTTGCTCTGGACCCTTTGGAAGGGTTAGGAGCGAAAATCTTGTTTTGAGTTTATTCCTCCATCATTTCAACTTGAATCCACCTCAAAAGGCAAGAAAACACTTCTCCTCACTCATCCAAGCTATAAAAACCCAAGTTTGACTTGATTTTGCAGGGAAAAATAGGTGATTGAAGAATTTTCGCCATGGACCCTTCGGAAGGGTCAGGAGCGATTTTCATCATTTGGCTCAATTCCTTCAAACTTGATAATTATTGGCAATTTGAAGTCATTCCTAAGGCCTTTGATCTTGATTCACTCTAGTCTGCAATTGCCTTGGCATAAAATTGAGGAAAAAAGGTGGTTTAGTGAAATTTCGCCTTGGACCCTTTGGAAGGGTCAGGAGCAAATTTCCCTTTCTAGACTTGATTCTTCATCCTTTCAATTCCAATCCTCTTTGCAAGGTAAAATTTCATCTCTTTTTGCCCAAGGAACAAGGTTTTAGGCCCAAGCAAGGTTAAAAATATAGGTTTGCAAGGAATTTCACTCTGGACCCTTTGGAAGGGTTAGGAGCGAAATTCACCTTCTTGGCTAAAATCCTTCACTTTTGCATCTTTCAAACATTTCCAGAGCCAAAAATATGTCCATTCTTCCTTTCAACATGTCTTTCAAATCAAAATTTGGTCAAACAAGGAAGGGAATGAGGTCTAAGTAAATTTTCGCTCTCGACCCTTTGGAAGGGTCAGGAGCGAAAATCATGATTTGGGCTTGCTTGTTCAATTTTCAAACTTTCAATCTTATTTGGGAGCAAACATAGATCATTCTTCACCTAAGGAGCAAGGTTTCAAGCCAAAACAAGGGAGCAAATGAAGTATATAATGAATTTTGCTTTGGACCCTTTGGAAGGGTCAGGAGCAAAATTCACCTTTTGGGCAAAATCCTCATCTTTCAAAATGTCTAACTCCCTCTCAAGGCAAGAACACACCAATTCATCCTCCTTCATGCCAATGCCTAGCCAAGACAAGGAAGAAAACAAGAGATATAAGGATTTTCGCTCTAAACCCTTTGGAATGGTCCAGAGCGAAATTCTAATTTTGAGCTTGATTCTCGACTTTTCCAACTCCAATCCTCTTTGGGAGGCAAACATAGATCCTTCCTTTTGCATCTCCACCAAGATCCTAACTTTGGCCAAGGGAAAAATGAGTGTTTTCAAGAGTTTCGCTCTGGACCCTTTGGAAGGGTCGGGAGCGAAATTCATCTTCTTGGCTAAAATCCCTCATTTTTCAATGCTCCAGTCACTCCCTAAGGCTAGAACATTCAAAACACCTCCAAACATGCCTTAAAAACTAGGAATTTGGTCTTGACAAGTGATAAATTGAGGTGTATAAGGATTTTCACTCTGGACCCTTTGGAAGGGTCAGGAGCGAAATTCCTAATCTTGGCCAAAATCCTTCAAATTTTTACATTCCATCACCTCAAAACCAGAATGTTGGTCAAAACAAGGGAGAAAATGAGGTTTATGAGGATTTTCGCTCTGGACCCTTTGGAAGGGTCAGGAGCGAAATCCCTACTTCAGGCTAATTTCCATCATTTTGTAGTCTTAAACCTCCTCCCCAAGGCAAACATGCATCCAAACCTTCTCAACTATGCCTCAAAAATCCAAAACTTGGCCATATGAAAGAGCAGAATAGAAGAAAAGGTGAATTTCGCTATGGACCCTTCGGAAGGGTCAGGAGCGAAATTCTAATTTGAGCTAATCTTTCACTTGCTTCCTCCTTTTCATGCCTTGGACACACTTTGCTAGGCTTCCTTCCATCCTGATCCTGCAAATCTACCCTTTAGGTCGACATTTAGCCCAAGAATTTGGTGAAAAATAGGGTTTTACATGAATTTCGCTCTGGACCCTTTGGAAGGGTCAAGAACAAAAATCATGTTCTAGGCTTGATTCTCCTTCAAACTTACTTGACTTTGCCTTGGACATGATCCTAGACAGACTTCCTTCCATGTCATTCGCCAATTTTCTCAACCACTCACTGACTTCCTCGAACTCAAACAAGACACAACCAACAAAACCATGCCTAAGGAAGACCTTGAAAGAAACCCTAACTTGGATCATCCACTGACTCATCCTAGCTCAAGCAGAGCCTATTATCGAGCGATCCCCCTGACAGCACTCATCATGCAAAGGCTAATAGATAAAACCCTAAAAGACCCTGAAAAAAAATCCCTAGAAAGCAAAAAGTAGGGGTCCCCATTTGCAATGGGGCGATGTGTGAATACGTCACAACACCCTTGCAAAGGGTCCAGAGCGAAATTCCTTATAGGTCCTGTCCTTGGCCAAGGTCCAAAGCGAAATCTTCTTTTTTGGTCTTTTTGGAGGTCAAATCAATGATGTCTTCAGGAGAAAACGATTCAAAGGTCAAGAGAAGTTCAAGGCAAGGAGATGAGGTCTAAATTGAGCAAAATAGCAAATTTCGCTCCTGACCCTTCCAAAGGGTCCAGAGCAAAATTCTTATAGGGCCTGTCCCTGGGGAGGATCTTGAGCGAATTTCATTCTAATGCCTTTTTGTTGATGATTTAAGGTAGAAAATGCTATGTGGGATAAATATATCATGTGTACTTAATCATCTTTTGGTTTGTTTTGCAGGTGGAAGAAAATCAGACCAGGACAAGGACGACCTATTCTAAGCCCATCACCATCAAGGACGTCCCAGATGCATAAAGGAGGACTCAAGGTGTTTTGAAGCGTTGGAAGACTTCAAGTGTTCAAGGAGTTGCAAGCTAGCCTCAAGACCTCATTCTACCACATGAAGAAACCACATGATGATAGAGAAGAATGACACTTCAAGGCGAGGTATGCTACGAGAGAAAGAAAACTTGACAGTAAGGAAGCCTCATCAAGCACATGGAAGTCAAAGGAGGTACATCATTCTTCACATCAAGGACAGAGGAGGATCAACCAAGATACAAACGTCAGACAAGGTGGCATCCCAGTCACTTTTCCTCCAGTTGGATTGGTCCACCTCAACATGTCCAGATTCAATGTACCTGACTCATCGGGGACGGCACAAACTTCGGTGTACCTACCCTTGCTTCCTATTGGTCCTCACTCCTGGAATGTAATTTTCTCATTGGCTAAGGAAGTTTGTTATAACAAACCCTAATTAGGGTTTCTATCCTTTAATCCTACCCATTGATTCTAAGTCAATCAAAGTCGTCAATTTGTAAAGGGCTCTCTATGTAAAGCCTTGGCTCCTCATTTGTAAGGGTTAATAGTCAGATAATAGTTAGGAGTTAGCAAAAGAAAGAGAGTCAATAATTAGTAGCTCAATAGTAGATAGCATTTTAGAGTAGAGTAGAAAGAGAAGGCAAAGATTGTTGTCAAGACATTGTTGCAAAAGACATGTAAACTTCATTGAAGAAATGGTGAATTCTATGTGTTGATTCGACAATTTGCATGGTCTCTATACTTCTCAAATTTAATTTCATGTTATTAGATGAATGGAAGAAATCTATATGATCAATGGTGAAATTTGTATATCCATACTACTAGCGGTTTGTTGATTGCAGACTTGCCTTGCGTAGTCAACTGGAATCATTCAGCTTAAGCTCAACTTCAATTATCGCTTCTTCATTGATATGCATCAGCCTAACGGTGTCTATGCTTGTAGCGATGATCTAAACATCATCAAGTCATCCTTAGAAGATCGCACTAACCTTGTGGAGATGATCCTAGCATGTCAAAGCAAGACTTAGTTAAAGTTTCATCAAAGGTCATCCATTGCTCCTACATTCTTAGTTTTAGAATTAGATCCTTCTCCAACCCTTATCCTTTTTTCCTTTTTTCAAAACCAAGGACCAGTGAAATTCCATGTTCCAATGATATCCAAAGCAAATCAAACGCTCAAGTCATTGAATGTAAGTCCCCTTGTGATTCCAGCAAAATCACATCATACCGCAAGAGCTTATCCACACGTAGAGAACCTACAATCAAAACCTTGGAGCTACTCCGATTGATCCTTCTACGAGATCTTCAGCATTCAGGGAAGCTTTATTCAAGAGAGGATAAGGTACCTTTAGGTATTTTATTCTGTGTTTGGTCGTGTACAAAAGACACATCAACACCTAGGAAGGAGTTGTTCGCTAAAACCCCATTGCCATGGAAAATGAACAAAGATGAAAATTCCTTGCCTAGGTGTTTTTAGCGCCCAAGGAAGGATTGTGGGCGCCAAAGTCAGTGCATCATGGAAAATGGAGAAAACACAAAATTCCTCCTTCAAGGTAGTTTAGCGCCCAAGTATGAAGCCTAGCGCCAAAATGCAAGGGTCAAGGAAAACTCAAAATCATCAAAATTCCATCATCAATGAAAAATAGCGCCCAAAGGTGGAGATAGGCGCCAAAATGCACAAGGCATGGAAAATCCCAAAAGAATCAAATTCCTTCATCAAGGAAATTCCACGCCCAAGGTTGAAAGTTTTTCCAAGGCAAAGGGAAATTTGAAGGTCAAGAATGAAATGGAAAAACAA
Organism: Cryptomeria japonica; assembly: GCF_030272615.1. Classification (NCBI taxonomy): domain Eukaryota; kingdom Viridiplantae; phylum Streptophyta; class Pinopsida; order Cupressales; family Cupressaceae; genus Cryptomeria; species Cryptomeria japonica. The sequence continues at coordinate 693,792,769 of NC_081415.1, read as the reverse complement.
AAAATCCCCTCAGGAAATTTTTAGAAAAATCCATTTTTAGACACCAAATCTCATCAAAATTTCAAAATTTTTGCAGATTTGGACTCGTGAGATAATTCTCTCTCCTGGACTCTGGTCCTAAAATTTAGGAAAGTTCCTAAAAAATAGGAGATGATTGAAAAGTGTTGAAAATCTCCTCCAAGGTGTGAAATGGTCAAAAGGCTTCAAGAAAATTCTTCCCAAGTCAAAAATTCTCTTAAGATTTTCTATCTCATAGGGTTTTTGGCGCCAAGTGGACGGACAAGAAGGAAAATTAAGTCAAACTTCCAAAATTCGAAGAATAGAAGTTGGTGAGTTGGCGAGGGAATATTCTAAATCATGACGCACAACTCAATGCAATGAAAGAAGTTTCCAATTTTGAACTCAACTACGGAGGTGGGGCCCATTTGCATGGTGTCTTGGAGAGCAAAGTATGATGCACAATTAAAATAATTGCCAAATTTGATTCCTCTCAACTTAGCAACACGTTGGAGAAACTCTATATAAGCATGCAATTATAATTCATTTCTCACATGCGAATTTCAAGAAAGAAGAGTTGGAGAGAAAGTGAAGAAAGTCAAACTTAGGGAATTTTTCATCCTTTTCAAGAAGCTTTGTTCGCAAGAAGTGCTGATTTATTCCCAGGATGGCAGAATCAAGCAAGGCGCCCACCATCACCAGGCAGGCACAGATAAAGGCTGAGATGAAAAGATTCCTTCCGGAATCTAAGATGGTATCCAAGTTGAAGGAAATCAGTGATACAAATTTAGGAACATCCAACATGGATGCCTTCAAAATCAGGATGTTTGGGACAGAAGGGCACAATCCATCTCTAACCACTGCCAGAATTGTCAGAAGTGGAATTGTTGCGGCAGCTGGTTTTCCGCTTGCTATCCAATGTCCAGACTTGATCCTGGAGTGTGCGAAGCATTACAATCCGAGGAGGAGGACAATTTCAACATCAAGTGGCAAGTTGTTAGCCACCTTGACTCCAGAAGCAATTGGGGAAGCCTTTGGAATTCCCTCTCATCATACCATGACCTACAGGACCATGAATGAAGCTAAGGCAATATATGAGGCGGGTCCTGACAGATGTGCAAATATTATTAACAAGAGTTGGTTGTAGAAACCTGGACTACACATCTCCAAAATGCCTAAGACGCTTACCATTTTCGAATTCAAGGAGGAGTATGTGGACCTGATAATAATGTTGAGTAGGATAATGGGATGTTCACATGCCATAAATCTCTAGCCATGGATGTTTTTCTACAATGGCGAAGTCATGAATGCCAATGGGTTGGTAGATTGGACCAGATTAATTAGCCGTTACATGCATGAGCAGCTAAAAGATTTGAAAGAAAAGAAGTCCCAATCCTTCTATATGAGCTCCTATGTAATTTATATGCTTGCAAGGATGGGTGGCTTTGATGGTCTGCCGAGAAAAGGAGTCATGGGTTGCGGACCAGCACAGCTGAAAGTTCATGAATGTTATCCTCAACTGCACCTCTACAATACTAATTCTTTCAAGTTGGCGAATGACACTTTCACCATGTACCTGACCAGATTTATGCAAAATGAGCTCCACGCAAGAGTGTCACCACAGGCTAGGGCATTGGTTCAAGAAATTTGGAGCCACGTTCTTGCAATTTCCAAAGTTCACCTACATCTAGACACAAGGTTTCAATTTCCAGCCGTATAAACTACCACGGTATCCATCTGATAAACTAATACTGCTAGAACTTATGAGGCAATTGACAGCTTATGACCAAATTCAGAAGAAGAAAAAGAAGTTGTCTGTTGAATTTCTAGTTGTCCTCGGTGATTATATATAAGTGTGCTCGAACCTGGTAACAGTTGAGAAAGCAGCAGAGGAGTTGGCATTCTACCGCTTGGCGTACTACACCACCAGGGCTCACTACAATCCATACTGTAAGATCAGAAAGGTTGTTGGATTGAAATTTGTACACAAGTTTCACCTAGAAGACTATTGGGCAAGTGCCAAGTATGACCTTGAGGTCAAGAAGAAAATGCTTTCCAGGCTCCCCCTTGACACAATTAGGATAGGTGAAGTAATGCAGGTGCCGGATCAAGTGAAGGAGGATTCGGACTTAGTGCAACCTGAATTTGAAAAGGTGAAGGATCAACCCATCCAGCTCCCAGATTGGTTAGAACTAGAAATAGATGATCTGGACATTTTGGCTAGACCGGTTCTGAAATTCACCAAACATTGGGTAGACCGACATATCATTATTAGAATATTTAATTATATTTTAGTCACCTATATTTAGTTCCTTGTTTAATGGTCATTTAGCTTTTTAGTTAATTAGCTTTTAAGCTTTATTTAGCATTTAGCTTTTTCTTTTTAATTAATTAGCTTTTAGCTCTTTAATCTTTTACTTTAACGTTATGTTCTAATTATAGAACATCGTCTTGTAACCTTTATATATACGTGTGTATATTGTTCAATGTAATCATCCGATTATTGAATCATTCATTCAATTTATTTTTCATGGTATCAGAGCATGGAAATTAAAAATTTCGAAAATTTTTATTATTAAAATTTTTCCAAGTTTTTTTTTTTGAAGAGATTTTTTTAAAACTGTTTTTTTTTAAAAAGCAGATTTTTTTCTCTTCCTAGGCAGTTTTTTTTTGCAGGTTGAAAATTTTCCTAATTTTCCTAGGGTTTCTGCAATTTTCGACTAGGGTTTTGACCCTTCTGTTCAAGTCGAAATTTTATTTTGGTTGCAAATTCTTGGTGGGTTTTTCGAGAGCTCAACTGGGTCGTTGTCAGATTTTTTTGGGTGCATCGTTTTCCATGCCTCGATTTTTGAGCCATCGGATCTGCATTCTATTTTCAAATTCTTGGTGGGTTTTTCGAGAGCTTTTCTGCGTTGGTCTCAGATTTTTCTGGGTGCCTCATTTTCTGTGCCTCGATTTTGTGCCAGCAAATTTGCTTTGGAATTTAATAACAGTTCACAATTTCTGCTATTTCTGTGGACATTCGGATTTTTGCTGTTTTTTTGGCACCATTTATGTTGTTTTAAGTGTGCAAAAAATTTTAATTTTTGGGTTTCTTCCAAACGTCGAAATTTGTGCCTTGGAATTTGTGCCAGAATTCTCCTATAGGGTTTTACTTTTTTCAACAGTTGTTTCTATTCTGATTTTTTTTTTTTCAAAATCCGATTCTTCTGTCTCTTGCTTTCACTTAGTTGACCTCGATCAACCTCGATTTCCGTGATGGCATCATTAACCAACATCATGTTGGAACACAGTCAGAAGTTCAACGGCCGCAACTACAACACCTGGAAATAGCATATGCTTACCATCTTTGAGTATCGTTGCCTTGATCAGCTTGTTTTGGGCAAGGAATCTCGTCCTACAACAGCAGGTGATGATCAAGACAAACATGATGTGAAGAATCGAGAGGCTCTCATGCTTATCAAACTCTCCGTCACAGATGATCAACTCCCACAGGTGCGTTCAGGTAAAATAGCAAAAGAGATTTGGGATCTTTTGAAGGATCTTCATGAAACGTCCGACAAGAGCCGAGCTTTCTTTTTGAAGAATATGTTGTTTTCTATCATGATGGATGAGAAGTCATCTTTCCAGGCACATCTTACGAAGATCAAGGACATCCGTGATCAATTAGAAGCTATAGGCCGAACCATGGTGGAAGAGGATATGGTAGTGATCACGCTGAAAACCCTTCCCAGATCCTACGAGTATTTCATTGATACGCTCAATATCTCCTCTACTAGTGTTGATTTGATGATTTGAAGTTTCCTGATCTTTGCAGCAAGCTGCTACAACAAGATCGATGGAAGCAGCAGTTTGGAAGCAGTGCTAGTTCATCCACTGAACAGGCTTTCACAGCCTTAGCTTCGCCTAAGTACAAGGGTAAAGCTCCGTCCTTCCAGCAGAAAGGACAAGGTCAAGGTCAACCTCAGCAGTCTTCCAAAAAGAAGAGCTTACAGTGTTCCTACTGTCATATATATGGCCATTTGGTGAAAGATTGTCGGAAATTGATAGCATCCCAGCAATCCAAACAGGAAGGGTCCAAGCAGAAAGCCAATTCTGCCACGCATCCAGATCAGAAGGAATCTGCCTTCTATGCGTTCATGGCCCAAACCTCCTCTGATGATGTTCAATCATCAGCCTGGTACATTGACTCTGGAGCCTCTCGACATTTCACACATCGTCAGGATTGGTTTACAGAGTACATGCCTTTCACTGATTCAGTGATCTTTGGTGGAGGCGAAGAGTATACTGTTGTCGGCAAGGGCAACGTTCAGATTTCATCTGGTGGGAGGGATTTAATATTCCTCAATGTATACTTTGTACCTGGTATGAAGCTCAATCTACTGTCAGTCAATCAAATTATGCAGCATTCACCACAGCTGGATGTCATCTTCGGGTTGCACAAGTGCAGCATTGTTGACAGGGAGACTCGCACTACAGTTGCAGTTGGTATTGAGGATCATGGTCTTTATAGACTTGTTGATTCTACTGGTTCTCAGGAGCTCGCCATGGCAGCTAGGAGTACTTCCATCAGCACTCTTTGGCATCAGCGATATGGGCATCTCAATGTCCACTATCTCTCTCAGTTGGTTCGAGAGGATCTAGTCGTAGGATTACCTGGGATTCAAACTCAGAATCATGGAGTTTGCGGAGCGTGTCAAGCTGCAAAGCAGCATAGGACTCCATTTTCAAATGGAGACGCTTGGAGAGCATCCAAGGTCTTGCAACTCGTTCATGCAGACATTTGTGGTCCCATGAACACTCCATCAGTCACTGGATGCAGGTATTTTCTATTATTTGTTGATGATTTCAGCAGACACATGTGGGTTTATTTTCTTAAGCAGAAATCAGAGGTGTTCACCATGTTTCAAACGTTTAAGGCCTTAGTGGAAAAAGAGTCTAGCTGTCAGATAGTAACTCTTCGTCCAACAATGGAGGAGAATTTTGTTCTACAGAGTTCACCAACTTTTGTGCATCACATGGTATTAAGCATCAGCTTACCACACCTTACACCCCACAACAGAACAATGTTGTTGAGCGCAGGAACCGTACAGTCACTGAGATGGCTCGGTCTATGTTGGAGCATAGAAATGTTCCAAAACACTTTTCTGCGGAAGCAGTCTTCACTGCATTCTACCTTCTAAACTAGTCTCCCACAAAGGTCGTTAAGAAGATGACTCCAGAGGAAGCTTGGTCTGGCAGGAAGCCCAAAATCAGTCATTTGAAAGTTTTTGGCTCTACAGCTTATGTTTGGATTCCAAATGCCACGCGCACCAAACTTGATCCAAAGAGTCAGAAATTGATGTTCATCGGCTACAATGACAACCACAAGGCATATCGGTTGGTTGATATAGACACTAATCACCTCATATTCAGTCGAGATGTAGTATTTGATGAAGAAAGAGGGCCTTTTCAGCCTTCCTCTCCTGATTTGAGCATTGAGGATCACCCTCCAAAGGTTGTAAGTATGGGTGTTCATCTTCCCTTAGCTCCACTTGATGGGAGGGATTTAGTTGACTCTGAAGTTGTGGGGTCTCCCAGGCATGACATTGCACCCCCTGACTTTCCTCAAGATCTTCTCGATCCACATCCAGAGGAGCTTGCTCCAGATATTTCAAGCACTCTTCATCCTGCAACAGATGTTGGTACTTCTACTCTCCGGCCTAAGTGGTGGGCCAAGACCATTGGTGATCTTCATGATGATGAGTTCATTGAGGGTAGATCCGTTAGAGGTAAGAGCCAACAACACACAGTTAATTTTGCTCTTATGGCCAACATTCGCAGTATTTATGAGCCTCAAACATATAGAGAGGCTAAAGGTGTACTTGAATGGGAAAAGGCTATGGCAGCGGAGCAACATAGTCTTCTGAAAAACAACACTTGGGTATTGTCTGATCTTCCTCCAGGAAAGAAGCCCATTGGCTGCAAATGGGTGTTTAAAGTCAAGTATAAAGCTGATGGAAGTCTTGATAAGTACAAGGCTCAGTTGGTGGCAAAAGGGTTTTCACAAAAGGAGGGCATCGACTAGAAGAGACATTTGCTCCCACAGCCAAGATGAGTACCATTAGGCTTGTCCTCGCTCTCTCAGCTCAATTTGGATGGAAAGTCCATCAAATGGACGTCAAGAGTGCCTTTCTCAATGGTGATTTGCAGGAAGAAGTCAACATGACGCAGCCTCCAGGTTTCAAGGTTGTCGGTAAGGAACACCAGGTATGTAGACTAGTCAAAGCACTCTATGGCCTCAAACAGGCTCCTCGTGCATGGTACATCAAAATTGATAAGTACTTGATTGATCAAGGCTTTCAGAGGAGTCCTTCAGATCCCAATTTGTATGTCAAACATACTAGTGATGATATTCTATTTCTAGTAGTCTATGTTGATGATCTCATCATTACTGGCAATGCAGCACATCTAATCATGCAGGTCAAACAGAATTTGTGTCAGCATTTTGATATGACAGATTTGGGACTTCTCCATTATTGTCTCGGTGTAGAGGTTTGGCAGACTAATAACCACATATTCATTTCTCAGTCAAAATATGCCAAGAGCCTACTAGATAAGTTTCGAATGCAAGATTGTAAACTTGCATCTACACCTATGGAGATAGGGCTCAAATTATCAGCCAAATCAGATTCACCTGTAGTGGATGAGTCTTCATTCAGGCAACTAGTGGGCAGCCTCATCTATCTCACCGCCACTAGACCTGACATCAGTTATGCTGTGAGCTATATTTCTTGCTTCATGTCAGCCCCAAAAGTTGAACATCGGGTTGCAGCGAAGCGTGTGCTTAGATATGTGAAGGGCACTCCTGATTTTGGCATTCTGTACAGCAGAAGCAAAGATCCTAGGCTGGTTGGCTTTACAGACTCAGATTGGGCAGGTTGTGTTGATGACGGAAAGTCAACTTCTAGGTATGTTTTCAGCTTGGGTACAGGTGCAGTCACATGGACCAGCAAGAAGCAACAGGCAATAGCTCTTTCCTCAACCGAAGCAGAGTATCGGGGAACTGTTAAGGCAGCATGTGAGGCAATTTGGCTACGTAGGATGCTTGCAGACATGCAAATGTCTCAACCAGGACCTACTCCCTTGTTTTGTGATAATCAAGGGGTTCTAAAATTAGCCAAAAATCCAGTCTTCCATGAGCGGACAAAGCATGTGGAGCTTCATTGTCATTTCATCCGCCAGCATGTTGAAGATGGATCAGTGATACTGCAGTACATTCCTACAGAAGATCAAACTGCAGATATCCTCACCAAGTCCTTGAGCCCGGCAAAGTTTCTCAAATTTAGAGGGCAGCTTGGTGTGATAGATAGCATGACCATTAAGGGAGGGTATTAGAATATTTAACTATATTTTAGTCACCTATATTTAGTTCCTTGTTTAATGGTCATTTAGCTTTTTAGTTAATTAGCTTTTAAGCTTTATTTAGCATTTAGCTTTTTCTTTTTAATTAATTAGCTTTTAAGCTTAATTTAGCTTTTAGCTCTTTAATCTTTTACTTTAACGTTATGTTCTAATTATAGAACATCGTCTTGTAACCTCTATATATATGTGTATATTGTTCAATGTAATCATCCAATTATTGAATCGTTCATTCAATTTATTTTTCAATCATGAGGTTGAGAGAAGGAAATGTTTGTTGGCAATTTGGCACTAAGTTGTCATTGATGTCAACCAGTTTGGCAAGGTCACCAGTAAGTTAGAAGTGGTGACCGATATGATGGTGATACACATGAGAGTCAGCAGACAGAAGGAAGGTTACCGATACACATGACTCAAGTCATCTACAAGTAAAGAAGGCTTACCGGTAAGGCATAAACCGGAATGAAGGCACAACAACCGGTGGACAACCAATGAACAGAACCGAAAGGATGGTTGATGGTCATACCGGTGAGATAAGCTAAACCGATAGTCAACCTGGGTCGACAAAGTATGTCAAACCAACATAGGAATCCAAGCAAAGGAGGATGTCGACAAGCATGACAACTGGATGCCAGGTGGAGGTATTGCACAAGTCGGTGGAGTGTGCATCGATGTAACAAATCTGCATGCAGGTTGGCATTTATGAGGAACCCACAAGTCACGGAGGATGCCAGAAGATTGCGGCTTGAGGAAGGCTAGCTGGAAAAGCAATCGCACTGATCTTGCAAGAAGATTTGATCTTCGTAGCTGATAGGTGAAGGTAACAACAAAGCCATTAATGGCGAGTGACAGAGAAAAGCAAAAAAGCGTGGTGTTGACCTCCAGATTTAGAAAACGCACATTGGAATGCGAAGTTCGGCTGGTGATTGATCGTTGTCATAAAGATCACATCCCTGAAAAGCAGATCAAATCAAAGGGGATTCGGATTGAGCTGGAAAAGGAAAACCTAACATGGCAGTGGTTGAATGCATTCTTGGCAGGAATCCATGATTATAAATATACAAGCTCGAAACATAAATGATTGATGCTTGTAGAGAAGAAAAAGAGAAAAGAGAGCTTAAGTGCAAAGAAGGATCATTTTGCCTTAGAATTTATTCTAAAAAAGTTGCAGAGTGAGTGAGCAAGCAAACCGGTGAGGGGGTTTAACCGGCAGTGATTGAGTACCGGTATAATTGTAGCAGGTACAACAGTTAAGCAAACCGGTGAGGTGTGTTAGAGAAAGACAGCATCCAAGCGTGACACAGTAAGTTGCGAGACAGTGAGAGAGAGACAGAGAAGAGATGCCAAGAATCGGAGAGAGTGATCTCACAACCGGTAGTGTGAGATCCAGTGGAGAAGAAAAGACTGTCAACCGGCAGTATGCCATTTGATCAAGAGTTGCAGAATTCATTTGCAACAAGAAGCCTTAACTGTATCTAAATTGTATTTCAATATATACATCACCAAGTTGGAGCTTGGTGCAGGGGTTGGTGCTCCTTGGGTTGGTGCCCTAAATCTTTGTAATCCAGTGTTTTACTTGTGAGGCTGGATTGGAGCAGTAGTCTCCAGCAACTTTTCTCACCGAGGTTTTTCCCATATTGGCTTTTCCTCGTATATCTGGTGTTATGGGTTGCATTTATGTGATTGTTCTCTTTGGTTTCTCTTTTTGCTTTACCGGTTTGATTGTTTGGCACTTAAGATAATAACCGGTATTCTAAAGTTGTTTTAAAAGACAAAAAGTTTAGGAACCACTTATTCACACGCCTCTCAGTGGTACTATGTGTTCAACAATGTCCACCTACTTACAAGTTGATGGGGAATTTGGATTCCCACAATGAAGCTACAGAAGGATCTTTGCAAGGATCAGGCCAAAGAAGGAGAAGTCTGGCAGAAAGAAGTTGAGTCTAGTAAAGGAAAGAGTGCTCCAAAAAAGCCGGGAACAACAAAGAAGAAGGAAGTCCAACAGGAAGCCCAGCAGGAAGAACCACTGCAGAAACGAGCAAGGGTGGAAAGGATGCCATCACTAGCTAACTCTTCCAGCATTTGGGAGGTAGAAATGTTTACACGAAAAAATCCAACAAATCCACCTCAAGGCAACCTACCTGGCAGTGCTCCAGTGTAGGATGTTCTCAGTATCAGCACTTCACACAGGCCAAATCAGCCAGGGATGCAAAGACAAGAACTCTCCTCTCATCCCGAAGAGCCTTGCCAGGACAGTTTCGTAGAAGCCATCCTTGGCAAAATGAAATAAGTTTCACAGGAGTAGCATGAGTAGATGGAGATTCAAGATCAACCAATTTCTGCTCCTGATTGGCTGAAGGATAGATTGAGGAAGGAACCAGAAAAAGAAATTGATCCAGCACGAGAGTTGGAAGAACTCCTGAAGAGGATGGATAAACCAACAAAGAAGAAGGCACCCCGAAAGTTCTCCAAGGTCGTGAGAGATGAGTCTGGATCCCGAACTTTGCATATGGTTGAGCCTGCAACAGATAAAGACAGGAATGAAATCACGCCAAAGGACTAAATAATCAAACAGGTTGATTTAGGACGCGCTTCCACGACGCAGGTTGTGGAGGATTTCGAAGGGTCTTCCTTGGCAATGAGAGAGAAAATGCAAAAATTGAAGGAAAAATGCAAAAGATTGAAAGGTGAAAACAAGGACCTGAGCGACTATGTCAGGAGCTTTAAATATCCACTCAAGGAAGCCGATCCTTCATTCATTCCTCTTTCCTCTCTTCCTCGAGAGGACGTTGATGAAGCTGAAACAATCAAGAGAATAGCCCAAAACGCTAAAGAATGGGTGGAAGATGTCTTTGCTGCGGCTGGGAAATACATTGAAGACCCGACTCATCTTCATTCCAGGCTTGTTAATCTTCTCAACAGATTGGAAGTAGCAGAAGGTCTATGAGAGGATGTTCACATCTATCACAACTTAACCATTCCGCGACTCGAAGCTCTAATGAAAGTTCTGAAGCAAGCATTAATTGATGGGAAAGTGATTCAGGAGAATGAGATCTATGATTTCCCCCGATGAATCTGCGTTGTTTGCTCCGAAAAGAATATCTTTGAAAGGTTTAACATGGAGTCTTTAACTTTAAAAGACTCAATTAGAAGGTACAAGAAGAAATCATCAACGTGATTGAAGCATAGTTTGCAAAGAAGCTGAATGAAGATGGAGTAACAGTGAACTTGCTGACAACCCAATTGCATGAATTCTTCTTTGTAGGGTCATTTTCTAAGGAACATTTTGAGAATGTTTCTTCATTTTACAACATGATGAAGAAGGCACAGGAAAAGATGGCAGAATGGGAGAACTTCTTCTCCAAAAGTGAAGAGGAAATCACCTTGATGGAGTACCAAATTGAGAATGCACCAAGTGTCGCTATGAGTGAATTGGAAGCCGTCATCTCCAAATTCATCACGTATGCAATTAATGAGTGAAACAACGGTCGTCCAAACCTGGACGAGAATCTTTTGACCGAGTAGTGGCAACACACTTATCGTTGGAATATTTTGACTAAGCAGCGGCCCGATCAATGCATGTTGAATGCATGAAGAATCTTTTGCATGCAGCCACCATATTTATGATTTTATAACAGATTCCTTCCACATGTCATCATTGCATGGAGGAATGATGGGCATTTATTTCTACATGGGGAATATTCACTGTATGTTGGGCAAACTTGATGCAAGTGGTGCATTTAATGCACAAATGGATGCCATTTTGGGCATGTTTGAATTAATTGTATATGGGTTTCATGGACATTAATTGTTGATTCCCACCTTGTTGCATCATGTGTGGGGAATCTTTTGGGTGAAACCCTAATTAGGGTTTGCATGTCCTCATGGTGTGAGGCCTATATAAAGGGGTGACCCCCCTCATTTGTAAGGGAGGAGAGATTGATTTCAAAGATTGTTGATGTAAGTTTTGAAGCAATTCACTTAATACATTGTTCAATTGTTGGTGTATTCTTGTGTTGTCTTGAGGCTTGCATGGTCTCACTCTCTCTGTTTAGATTAGATTTGCTTTTAAGTTATTAAATGAACAGGATTTGATAGGGTTGCTTGTTGTGAAGTTTGTGCTCATACCTTTGGTTTGTTGTTGATTGTTGCCAACTGTGCAAGGTTAGTCTAACCTCCTATATGTGTGAACTTAACTTCGATCATCCAGTGAATGTTGTTCAAATTGATGGCCTTCATTTGGTGATGTGAAAAATTATAACACAACAGTTGAAGATTGCACCGCCTTCGTGTAGTTGTGCTATGCTGGCGATGCGAAGAGTCGTTTGATTTGCACAAGTAATCTTGTCTCTTTGTTCATAGGGTTAGATTAGATTTAGCATAGTTCTCTCAACCCTTCCTCTTTACTTTCCGCATATTTTATCCAAAAAAAAAGAGGACTTTTATTGCAAATCTTTCACAAAGTTGTACTTGAATCTGCAAATTCATCTGAATCTTCTTTAAAAATATGTAAGGCCCCTTGGATTACCAATAAAACACATCAGCCGACTGAGTCACGTCCATTGCACGAAGGAACCTTGGAGTTAGCCATTTGAACTTGTTGCAATCTTAGCATATGGTTAAACTTTGATCAAGAGAGAGTGAAGTGACCGTTGGGAACTTTATTTTGTGTTAGACGTTGTCCCAAAAAACATGTCAAACCAACGGGCATTCCAGTCCCAATAATTCAAGTCAACCTTCTGGGAACATATCCGAACCCTCACATATTGCTCAAATCCAAGTTTGTGGCTCCATTTGATGACTATAGCTCACTATTTACACATAATTGCTCTAGTTTACACACATTTACCCTAATTTCAGCATCTTTAATCAAATCAATTCAATTTAAAGAGAAAGAAAAAGCACATCTAAAACCCGTGGAATCTGATCAAAATCTTGGTCTTTTAGGCTTAGATCTATCAAATTCCATCTTTCCCTAATGTATTCGTCCCTATGCAAAAATTAGTGGTTTTACTATATCATTGGGTGAAACCCTAATTTTTCACCAATACAATATCATAGCTAACTCTCTATTTCTACTTTCTCTGAGAGTTTTCATCAATGTTTTTTGATCTCGATATTTTTATTTGCAGATTGATATTCGTTATTTGTGCTTTGTTAGCATCATTTCATTGGCGCACAAAGTTGTGATTATTCTATTCTGCAGTTTATCTTCATTGTCATATGTGCTTTTATATCTTGTTCGCCACTCATTTTTTGATTGCAGAAATCGGCATTGACAGGTTGTGTATGTCGTAGTCCAATTTCTCTATTGGCTGAGACGTTCTTTTTGTTTTTGGGTTCCTTAGTGCATTGGTAGGCATGTCTATATTCCAATTTGGTTTGATTGGGCATTAATATGTAATGTCCCCACTCTGAAATAGAATTTAATAATAGATAACAATAATAAAATTAAAATATTAAAATTTAATTAAGTTAAAGAATGGTCAAAAGACATGAAATGAAAAGTTGTGACTCCCTCAAACATGAGATATAAAAGGGAAAGAGAACCTCATTTGAGGGGAGATAATTTTGGGAATCAGAACTGCAGATCTGATTTAAATAAGAAGTGCAGATTTGATTGTGAAAGGTTGTGTCCCTTTCAAAGGGTAGAAATAATGAAGTGTTGCACTCTTTCAAAGGGTGCTAACGGTGAAAGGGAAGGTCTCTTGCCAGAGGGCATGCATGATGAAGAGGTGTGACCTCTCCCTCACATTGACAGATATAAAGGAAAGGAATCAAAAACATCAAAGAGGATCACCATGGAACAGATCAGATTAGAACTGTTATTAAGTTACAGGCAGTAACCTCCTTGTTCTTGGTGGTATGCATGGGGATGTGCTTATTATATGAAGCCTGATAATGTTCTTATGCAGAATTTAATAGTAATATTAATATAGACTGCAATATGTATGACAATCATACTTAATTTCATATGTATTCATAATGCATGAGAAGTTAGTATGCTCGTAGCCTAATCATTAATCACTCGCTATTGCCCCTTAAGAGGATAGGTTGGTTTTGTAAGGGAGAGGTGGAGTAATTCCTCACAAGGTAGGTGAATCCCAAGATGGGATATGGACGGGGTCCTGAAGCCTTAAGGGAGCCCACTATTAAATTGGTTTCCAAGCACCCTATGACAAGTAATTCCCCATCTTCCTTAGGGTTGATGATTAGGAGAGAAGTAAGGAATTGGGGTTTAAGTATGTTAATTGTCAAATGTATTATGAATCATTAATTGTTTCTTAATTTAATCTGATTTAAATGCATGGTGTTGTATGTTAATCATTGGGAATTGGCAGCCTCCTAGTTGGGGATAGTACATAATCATTTGGAATTCTACGCAATTTTGTTGTAATCGGCTTGTTTATTTCCACAACATCTCAGTGACTTGGATCAGGGCAATGTATTTGTTCTATTTGTGGGTGTTTCCATTATTGCTGAAGGCTCATTCTATGTATTGGAGCATTGAAGATTATCCTGTTTGCATTGCTTTGAATGATGGGCATATCTATTGTCTCCATTGGTGAAGTTTTTCTGATTGGGCTTATTCACTAGCTAATCCCATTCGCTAATTAATATTGTCATTGGCCTGTATTGGCATGGTGACAACGGTTTTTTATTGGTAAGCATTATGTTTATGCTATTAAGGGCTTTATTAGCCAAATTGTGCAATGAGAATGTTGTGGGGCTCATAGGGATTTTGGAAATAGTGGTGTTCAATTGCAATTAGTGGTGACTTGCTTGCAATTTGAGGTTTGCTCTCCATCATAAGGCCTGAGTTGGATGTTGTGAAGCAAGCTATTTATGGCAATTGTACCCGTGTGATAAGTGGCCGGCTTCATCTTGTGCATTGCTTCCTTTGGAGAACAGAGGTTTTGTCAATTGTTCACTAGTCTGTATTGCTACGGTTTCTGAAGAATGATTCCCATCAAAGGCAACTTTTTGATGTGTCAGAGGACGTTACAGAGCAAATCCATGGAGGCTTTGGATTTTTATTGGCTGCTTTGAATTTGTTTTTAGATGCAAACTTTTCGTTTATAAAGTTGTAAGCCACAAATTACCTTTTAGGGTTTTCAATTTTACTGTGAAAAAGCTATTTGTGGATCCCAGCATGCTGGTGTTTTGAGTTTGTCTTGGAAACATTTGTCCCACATTGTTCACAATGCATTTGTTTGCCTCCCTATATGCATTGTTGCTCACTTCAATTGTGTGAATTGGGCTCGTGGAGGTTGTATTGGCTACGTTGAGTTGTGCTTGGAGTGCTCAATTAGCACAGGACACCCGCCAACATTTCGAATATCGCTCCTCTATTCAGCCCTAAGGGCCCTATTTTTTTGCCCCCATGTTCGTTTGCGGTCATATGGTGGGACCAGTTGCTTATTTTGTTGCTTCGAAAGTGCCTAAGATAGGCCTTTTTTTCTCTTTTGCATAACTTTTGCAAACAGAGGGCAATTTTTGCAAATTGACGAAAAGCTCTTTTCATCAATGGTGTTCAAGTATTTTTGGATATTTTGTTGTTTGATGTTGTTTTTAATCCGTTAAAGTTCAAAATTGGTTTTGCTCAATTCTTGTGAGCATAAGGGGTTGATTAATAGAATTTTGAGGGATATTTGTTGCATTCCCTTGTTTCATCATGGATTTGCCTAAAGTAGAGCTTCTAACTCCATACAATTATCATCAATGGAAATCCAATATGGAGATTTTGTTGTTGAAATTACAATTGAAGCAAATTACATTTGGCCAAGATTAGAACCCACATGTGCTACAAAAAGGAGGAAATGGATTGACTGAAGAGATGAAGCTCTTCGTACTTTCATTATGTCTGTTTCTACTGATTTGAGATATCATATTGTATCTTGTTAAAGTCACAATGATATTTGGACTACCCTAGATAGTCTCACTGGTAAGCCAGATAAAATGAGGAAATTTCGATTGGAGAATGAACTAATGAGTCTTGATCTGAGATATTTTGACAATTTCCAAGACTTTTTCACCAAGCTAAATTCTCTTATTAGATTACAATTGTCTAAATGTGGGGTTATAAAAGATGATGAATAGTTGATTCTATCTATTCTCTCTAAGCTAGGTCCTAATTATTCAGAATTTATTTCTGCATTTTATGCTACTATGGATGCTCTAGGTAGTGCACACAAAATGCCTTCTCTTGATGGTTTTGTAGCACAGCTCACAAGGGAACAAGTAAAGTTGGCACAGATGGGCACATTGACGCCTTCGAGGTCTCAAGCACTTCTTGCAAAAGATCCACATCCAAAGGCTTCAAAAGGCAAGGACAAGAAACAACATAAGGATTCTAAGTCTAATGAGAGAGTTAAGGATTCTCCTTCACAGCCTACTCCTGTGTCCAAGACCTCTTTTAAAGAGGAATCATCACAAAAGAAGAAGATGAAATGTGCTTATTGCAAGAGATCAGGACATTATGAGCATAGGTGTTATACTAAGAAAATTGATAAGCTTACACACCTTCTTCAAAAGAACAGCATCTCGCTGCCTCAATGTCTCCTTATTCTTCTTCAACTTCTCAATCAGTAGCATCTTCATCTACACAGTCAAGGAACACAAGATATGTAAATGGGATGAAAGGTAAGCGCTCTTGGCCTGCACTATTCTTGAAAACAGCAGATGGTTTCTTGATTCAGATGCATCTCATCATATGGGATCTTATTTGGATATGTTCTCTTCTTTTGAGCCTTGTAGTTCACCTAATATTTTGATGGGTAACAATACTTTTATGAAGGTTTGTGGGAAAGGTTCTATTGATATGGGTGAAGGATCATTTAATGATGTTCTTTGTGTATCCTCCTTGACCACTAATTTCCCTTCAGTTTATCAAATTACTCATGGGGCACAAGGTAAGATAGTTGAGTTCACTCATGAGCATGTATACATTAGAGATATGGAGACTAGAGATATCATGGATATTGGTGTAGTGGATCATGCAATTGTATTATTTTTCTCATTTTGTTCCTGATAATGATGTTCCTTTGGCTGATGTTCACACCCTTCCATCAAGGGTGAATCATGTTTGTGAGGAGAAGTTTGGTCACTTGTATCTTGGTGTTCTTGATACTAGTGTTGGATGAGTATTTGGCAGGTATTTCAGATTTGTTTGTAGAGTCTCATCTTGCCGATTTGGGAGACATACTTGAGGGGATTTCTCTCCTCTTTGGTGACAGTTTCAGCATGACTATTGATTCATCTATATCTTTGGAGATTGACATTGATGAGTTTTCCTCCTTCACTTGATTTGTCGCATTTCTTGGTTGAATTTGATCATGATTGTGTGGTGACTTATTCTAGCTTGGAGACTCCCACTCAGTTATCAGAGATTTCTATTAGAAGACTTCCCTCCTCCTTTCAGTTGGATTTGGAGTGGCTCCTCCATCATTTGGTGGACTTGTTTCTTCTTAAGGGGAGATGTGTTGCTTGTAGGCAGTGAATCATCTTTTGTTTCCACGCATACTTCATCAGCATTGGAACTTCAGTATGAGGGGGATATCATGTGTCTCTTTTTCCTTCCTATGGGGGGATCATTAATTGTATATACATGTAACATGATGTATGTAGAGTCCTTGGGGGGTCTTGGTGAGTCCTCCATGTATCATCTTGTTTGTTTCTTTCCTCTCTTTTGGAGAGGAGTTTTGTCCCACAAGGTGTTCTCCTTTTCTCAGGTTTGTGAGTGATTTTTTTGCATTGCATTTGCATTGTACATGGGTATCTAACATGGTTTTGTAGTCGGGACCCCTCTTGTATCTTCCTCATATTGCATGATAATTTCCTCCCTAAGTTGCACTTAAGGGGGGGTGTTGAAATTAATGAGTTTTTATCATTTACATATGCTTAAGTTTAACTTAGGCAGCCAATATAATTACTTATTAGTATTTAATAATGTTAATGCATTTAAAATTTGTTAGTTGGATATCAGTTATTGCTACCTACCAACACCTCTAATATATATAGAGTGTGTGGTTGTATATTATTTGTATCTCAATCCAGTTATTCTCTCATTGGTGAAATAGCTTTTGCTTCTCTCATGTATGTGAAGGTGGTTATCATTTGCAGATTGTTGATTCTGGGTGGTGATTGCGTCAACATTTCTAGCATCCCAGATTCTTCAAGCCATATCGAAATATCCCAATTTCCTTTGGCAAAATATCTACCTTATGGATGGCATGCAGATGCAAAGGAATAGTCTAGGAGCCCTCCAAGATTAGAAGCAACCTTCCCTGTCTGGCAATTTACAAGTAATCCATCAAAATGATCTCCAACCACCACCACAAGTGCTTTATCTAGACTAACAGAAGCAAGATTTATAGCACACAAAAAGTAATTATACTGCAGTAAAGAAAAGGTCCCCACATCAAACACACAACCAATAGTATCACTATTTGAAGTCATAAACTGTGTTGCACCACTTGGACTGTCATAAATCTCAACGGCATTAATGATAGCATTCTCATCACAAGTAATCTTTGCACAGTATGAAACACCATGGCCATCCAAATGTTTTGCAACAAGTTCCCCTTGAAATCCACCTGCAACCAGAAGACTTTTCTTGACACGCATCATACAAATATGAATCTTTCCAAGACCTTTCTGTATAATATGAGGATTCTTTTGAACCTTATCTTCATTCGATGGTTTAACAAAAAACAGTTTGAAAAGTCTGGAACTAATTTATTCTAAATTGTTATTGGCAGTTTAGTGAAGAATATCCACATCATTGACAGAACCTACTTCCCATGTTCCGAATAAGTGAATAAAATAACTGTTTATACTTGTGCCTCCTAACATGAATTTTCAACAATTTGAATTGGAATTAGGCATACAAATAAAATAATAATAGGAAACCGTAGGCAATAGGTAAGTTTTCCCAATCATATACAAAATATCGAAGGAAATAGTAGGGATGTCCTGCAAATATAAAGGAATGTCATAAGTATAGATAGATTCAAACTTTATATTAACTTGCTTCAGTAGCCCATGGAATTTTGAATCATTTTCATAGTGACTATAAACCGATTAAAACTCTTCCAAGAGGTTGCATATATGTACTCACATAATTTCCATATTTGAACTCTGATTTTCGACCATTCACAAGAACCTCCCCGTAGACCTTAGCTGTGTTGGGTAATATGCCTACAAAAAGAAAATAAGATATCGGTCTTAGGAACACCCTAAGGGGCATATAAATATATTTTATCAGTATAGAAGAGTGGATTAATCTTCCCATTTGTTAGTTTAAAATTTTGTGCTAGTGTTTGAGAAATTAAAAAAGAAGACCCAGTTAATAATTATGATATTTGGCACGTATATTATATAATCGATCCATGCCTATCCTTCTTCTTCTCGATCTGTTTATTATCTTTGCTTAAAAGAAGCTGGGCCAAATTGCTTATTGTTTTAGAAATTCATAATGTATTTGTAGTTAGAGATGGTGTTGCTTATGAAGCCGTTGATGGTAGGTGTTCTGTAACAGAGTAAACCCTGTCATTTCAACATTATTGACAAAGAGTTACGTTTTTGAGTTAGTCCATCTCGGGGCATATCAGTGCTTCAAAATTTCATCTTAATACGGAACAAAAACATAATTAACTCGATTACATTTTATCTAAAAAAATTTCAAACGCTTTTGATGAATTTCGCAATTGAGAAATCTAAATTGTGATAAAAGTTGAAGAAAATAGCCATGATTGCCCAATTAGTTTTCTTTACTCGGGGTTCTTTAAAAAGAACCCACCCAATTGCCAGTCTACATTGATAAAAGCTTCAAATACCATTCTGAGCTTGAGAAAAGACCTGCAAGAGCTCTGAGCAGAGTAGACTTCCCAGATTTTGCAGGGCCCATAATCACAGTGAGGGTACCGGGAACTGCATAGCCTGTGCAACCCTTTACAACCTTATCGGAGTACTTTCGCTTCCCACTAATTGTAACTGTCACATCCCTCCAAACAAGAGCTGATTCATGCTTCGTATGATAATCAGAAGCAGTTTTCATTCTCCTCTGATCTTCCTCAGTCATATCCTTCTCCAAATCATTCTGCGAAGAAATAGAGCTGGCACTTACGTGCTTTTTCCTTTGGACTTTTGAACCTGAGAAGGAAGATGGACCCTGTGTATCGGGGGAAGAATATATTTCTTCCATTGCAAACAACGCAGGATTGTTGCAGAGAGACTGCCAGAAAATGCTTGAAGGTAAGCCTGTTTTCTTCAAAACGCGGGATAATAAAAATTATCAGTTAAGGCCACCGACACTAAGCAGAGGAGAAGGTAAAGTGTGAGCAGCAATTATCATCCCCATCAAATCAGTCCAAAAGTCATATACAGATATTCCAACAGAGGCCCTACAACTGCCCTTTTAGTTCTTTTATAATAAACCCACAATGGTATCTCGACTCTCGGATCCTGTGCGATTTATTCAATCAAGCAGAACGGTATGATTAATGATAGTACAATCAAGGACAGAAAAAGCAAGCCCTAATGCGCTCATCATGCCATGGTTTCAAACAGTAAATCATAATTTAATTGAAATATATTGTCGCGGTACATAGAATTTCTGCGCAGAGAGAAAACATGGGGGCAACTCATATTTATCTGCAGAATATGGCCCCACTAGAATGGAGGGTCGCCCATTTGAGAATATTTCTCTTTCGGCGCTGATCCTCTATTGATGATCTCCCACACCATCCAAAGTTGGTATTTCTTCATCATTAAAGACGTAAAAGTTGTATCACACACCATACTTGGATTGTATTTTACGTCGTACGAATTTCTGGTGAATTTTTTGTCCCTTAATTCCAACCGGTTCTTGTCATTCAAGCAAACGTTAAAATAAAAGTTCATCTCGCTCTTTTCCAATGTTGTATGTTAACTGGTCATCCTGATTCCTGAACAAAGCAACAAAAGTAAAGCTCGTGGACTGACAGCCTAGACAGAAAGTTAGGCTAAACCCTGCAAGAATAACAGCACTTTTTCCTTCTCTTCTGTGCAGTAAATAAATATGGAGAGAGCTGACGTTTTATACAGTTCAAAAGGAAATACTTGGCTTTTAGGGTTAATCGTGGTTGATCAATCTAATGAAACTATCAAACGTAAATTCATTTTACCTTAGATTAAATAAATTAGTCATGGGAGTTGAGTGAATGAGATCACATAGTTAATATTAGAGAAAGAGACTATTTAGAGACTATTTAGTTTTGGGTTTAAAGAATACATCTTAATCAGTGGACATTAGTGAGATTTGAAGTGTAAAGGTCTTGGATAGTCATGTGTATGGTTCAAAATAAAAATATTTTTGTCTTTTTTTATTGTGGGCTGATTTAGGTCTTGGATAGTCATGTGTATGGATCGAAACAAAAATATTTTTGTCTTTTTTATTGTGGGCTGATTTTCTTATCTTATATCTAATCCACAACTTAGTTTCTAATGATCTTTAATGGCTATCTAGGCCCTAGAATGTATCAAGCATCTATTATAATTTATTTATAATGTATGAGGGATATTGATGTCTTGGTGCATTTCAGGGGTTGGATAGTCATTTCTTTTAAAGTTTGTCTTGTATATTTTTAGGAAATAAATTGACAAACACCAATATCCTCTTTTGCATTCTTGAGTTTTTTCTATCATGTTAGTAGTATTTTAAATTATCTTGATAAGCAATACACTTGAGACATGCATATGAGTTTTAGAATAATCACTAGGTGATTCACATGTGCTAGGATGAGTGTGTGATTAGATGTGCTAGTTAACTACTTGATTTCAAAGATTGAATGCAAATGGGAATGATTGCTCATGCGATTCTTTGTGTGCTAAGAAGAATCTCCTTTATTTTAAAATAAATGAAAACTCGTGTAATTTTACACATGAGCATAACGCCAAATTGTAAAGATTTGTGTATAGTCATCTTGGAAACCTAAATGTAAAAGGGGTCTAGTTTGACTAAAATACTTTATTTTTATCTTGCATTTAGAAGGATCAACATCAATACTCAGGACAATCTCATAGCTACAAACATTATCTAGGTCAAATAATCAAGTAGGATTAGTTTCCAATGGGATCAGATTATAGATTACAATATGATTAATGATCAAAATTAGACAAATAAGCTCATTAGATTGGTATTGTGTGCACATTAAGCATAGGGATAAGCAATGAGTATAGGGCTAAGTGTAAGCTGAAGAACACAAATGGACACTGAAAGGGGGGGTGAATCAGTGTATTTTAAAACTTTAAGTTTGGTGTGTAGATTCTAAGGATGTAATGCAAGCATAAACACACACACACACACAAGAACACATCACATAACACCAGATGTACGAGGAAAACCCAATGTGGGAAAAACCTTGGTGAGAATAGTTGCTAGAGTCTACTGCTCCAATTCAGCCTCACAGTGAATAACAATTTACAATATGTTTTAGGGAACTAACCCAAGGAGCACCAACCCCTAGTTTTATGAGCACCTACTCAAAGGAGCACCTACCCCTGCTCTGAGCACCCACTCAAAGATTTACAGTGATTGTTCAAGTTTACAATGCAATGATATAACCTTGTTACAAATGAGTTTTGTAACACTTACTGTTGGTGTAAATAATTATTCATCATGGATATTATTACACTTACTTAAGTTTACTTAGGATAATGCATTTCATAGTAGTTTGGATATGAGACACTTGGGTGTTTGTGCCACATTGGGATAGTGTGTGTAGGAGAAATTCCACCTCTTATGGTGTTGATCTTGTTATTACACTATCATATCCACTTATTGTGGAGTGATAATTCCACCTTCGGTGGGTGATCCACCTCATGTGGAATATTATATTATTTCTCCTACCTACCCACACCTATTTCCTACCTACCCTTGTTTCTTATTGAGCCACATGTCATATTTGTGTGCTCATACATATCCCTAGCCTTGCCTATATAAGCAGGCTCATCTACATTGTATGTAACTATTGAACAATCATTGATCATTTTCTATTAATGAGAATACAGTTTATTCTTGTCCCATATTATGTCTCTTTCATGTACATTTCAATGACTTCTTGATCTTGGCAAAATCCAACATGGTATCAGAGCTATTGGAGCTTCATTGATTCGTCTTGAAGAGGCATTATTGTGACGTCAAGAGGCAGATCTGAGGAGTATCGTCATTTGGAGGCGTCCTAGACCAGATCCGACCTCTCCATTGCGTCCGGAAGGCCATTTCCATGAATTTTGGTTATAAAGTTGGCCTATTTTGGTGAGGAAAAATTTTTTCCCCAATTTTGCTATTCGTACGGATTTTCGAATTTTATATATATTTTTTCAAAAAAAATTTTCAATTTTCGGCATTTGTTTTGAAAAAATCAAAAATCGAAAAAAAAATTCAA
Organism: Cryptomeria japonica; assembly: GCF_030272615.1. Lineage (NCBI taxonomy): Eukaryota > Viridiplantae > Streptophyta > Pinopsida > Cupressales > Cupressaceae > Cryptomeria > Cryptomeria japonica. The sequence goes on along the minus strand of NC_081415.1, from coordinate 693,769,943 downwards.
AAAAAATCGAAAAAAATTGAAAAGGAAAAGCAAAAAAATCAAAAAAAAAGAAAAATTATTTGTTGGGGGGTCCGCAGACCCCCCCCGTGCTCCGTACCTACCCCGCGTGTTGCAAGTTGTGTGCAGACTGTCGTACTGCAGAAAGTACCTGTCGCTGCAGGTACCTGCCGGTAGAAACCCCCGGCCCGTGCCGCGTGAGCCAGCAGATCCCGGCAACCTCCGCCCGCAGGTTCTCCGCCGGCTTCCTCTCCCGGCAGCGCCCCTCGTTCTCTGCGCCGCCCCCGCTCTCTGGTGCCCTCGGCTCCGCCCGACAGCAGCGTCTGCTCCCTCCGCCCGTCGTCCGCAGGTTCCCCGGCCTCCCGGCGCCGCCCGCGCCAAGCCCCCGGCTCCGCCCAGGCTCCCGGCCACCTCTCCACAGAGCGCCCGAGCAGTAACCGCCACCGCCACCTGAGCGGCTCCTCCAGCTCCGCTCCCGGGCTCCGCCACGTCACCGGCGCCGCTCCGACCCTCGGTCTCCGGGAACCGCCACGCAGACCGCCACACGGATCCCACGTCAGCACAACCACGCGTCAAAATCGTACGCCACCTCAATCATCCGGACTGCCACATCAGCCTGCCACATCATCATTTCCGTACAGTACGGAACACCAGCTCGATTTGCCGCGTCATCATTCCGTACAGTACGGAACGTACAGTCAGCAGGCCACGTAGTCCGTCCGTACGGTACGGACGCCCAGTCAGCCAGGCAGTGAAGTTTTGGCGACGGTCATACGGCCGTCAAATTTAACATAGTGTTTTGCTGACGTCAGCGCCACATCAACAGGGTTTGGAAATTTTTTGACCCCCTCTCATTTGCATTTTTGATTTTGCAATTCAACTTCAAATGGCCATAACTTGCTCATTTTTGCTCCTTTTTGGGTGCAATTTTTTTTGAAATGGGCTATAATTTCGTGCTCTCCGCAGTGGTGAAAGAATTTTTTGATTTTGATGCACGGATTTTTCAGAAAATGCAGTTTTTGGTGACTGTCCCTGAGTAATCCCTGTTTTTGCAACTTCAGAGGCTTCGTTTGGGGTCATCCGACCTCCTTTTTAGGTGCCGTTTTTTTTGAAAGTGCGTATTTTTTCGTCTACTTTCACATGATGCTATCAGATTGATGTCATTGTAAGTAGAAATTGTACTTTCAGATCTTGGCCATTTTTGGCTCTTTTGGTACTTGTATATTTGCTTGAATCTCAGTTAGATTCATTGCACTATTGATTGAAGTCTCTTGTATCTCATTTGAGAAGTTGTAAAATTTGCATCATAAGCCCACTTTGCCTTGTTTTGCAAGTGGCTCAATGTAATCGCACTAAGTATAAAGTGCCAAAATCATCACTTTTGGGGGGGTACTTTGATTGATTGAATTTGGGGGGTGTCTCTTGTGCTTTTGTGCTCTTGTGTTCTTTCCTTTTTGCTGCTATGAGTTCTTCTAAGTTTCCTCTCTTAACTCCACATAACTATGCTACTTGGAAAATTGATGCATGGAGTAAACTTATGGAAAAAGGACTCACTCATTACATTGATGGAACTATTGTTGCTCCAGCTGATCCTAAGGCTGATCCAGTTGGTCACTTAGATTGGCTCACTAAAAATATCATGGCAATTGGTACCTTAAGAAAGTATGTATCAAAGGATCTCATTTTTCATATTGAGAAATGTACTCTAATCAAGGATGCTTGGCAAAAGTTTCAAGACTTGTATGGTCAAGTTGATGAGATTAGGGGATATCAAATTGATAGTGATCTCACCATGTTAGATCCCAAGAACTTTGATACTATACAAGATTATGTCACTAAGGCAAATGAGTTGAGGGCACAACTCAAAGATTGTGGCATTGATAAGAAGGATACTCAATTGATATTCAACTTGATAGGGAAGCTTCCACAAGAATATGCAGCATTTGTTTCTAGTTTCCAAACTCATAGGATGACAATGGGTTCAAGCTACAAAATGCCTACATTTGATGCTTTCAATGAAATGTTGATGATGGAACAAACTAAGTTGATAAGCATGGGCATTCTTAAGACTTCTTCTAAGTCTCAAGCATTGGTGGCAAATCAAGGAAACAAAGGAAATCAAGGAAAGGACAACTCAAACAAGAAGAAATGGCAATCAAAGCCTAAGGATAAAGCACAATCTTCTCCACAACAAGGAGATTCATCTTCTTCCAAGAAAGATAATTCACCAAAGAGAGAGAGACCTACTTGTGCTTATTGTAAAAAGATTGGTCATGAGGAACATCGTTGCCATACTAAGAAGATTGATGAGCTCACACATATCATCAAAAAGCATAACATTGATTTGCCTAAAGTCTACAAGAAGGATGATTCATCAACTTCCACTTCCTCACATTCAAAAGGAAAAGGGCAAGCATTCATGGCTTCTACAAGTGGAAAGACTCACTCTTTTGGAACAAGAAAAGGACAAGCTCTATGTGCTACAACAAATCATACTTCAGAGAGATGGCTTCTAGATTCAGGGGTTTCTCATCATATGGCATCTTCACAATCTATGTTCTCAACATTTGAGCCTTGCACCATGCCTCAGATTTTGATGGGCAATCATACATACATGGATGTGATTGGGAAAGGATCTATTGACATTGGGGATAACTCCTTCAATGATGTGTTGTGTGTACCCCACTTGACAAACAATCTCCTTTCTATCTATCAAATCACACATGGCGCAACTAAGAGAGTTGTGGAGTTCACACCTGACTCAGTTTTTATTAGAGACATGGAGACTAGAGCTATCATTGCGACTGGGGTGGTTGATCATGCATCTCGGTTATACTCCTTTTCAGATTTTGTTGATGATGATGATTACACATTTGATGATTCTACACATGATGATCACACTTATTGTGATGGTTCAGATTTTGAGGAGAACTTTGGACACTTGAATTTGGGGATTCTCACATGTAACCCAGTTCTTGATTCTTGTACTTCATCTTCTCATATTGATATCACATCACCTATTGCACCTGATGATGCAGATAGTGCGACAGTTTTGCCTTCATGTGATTCAGTGCAGCAGGATATACATTGTCTTCCAGCTTTAGATTCATGGGATGATTACATGACAGATATTGCAGGTTTGTTTGTGGAATCCTACATTGCAGATTTGGGAGACATCATTGATGACATACATCTTCTCTTTGATGAAGATGATCCTTCTTCGATTGTTGCGAGGGCACACTCTGACCCTCTTGTTCATTCTCTACATGATCATTCTTTCGAGGTTGACATGATTGTGGATACTTATGTACAGCAGTTGGAGGAGGTCTCTTTATTCTTTGAGGAGACACATGAGTCTTTGGATATTGTTCTCCATCCATCTCCACTAGATGTTGGAGTTCCTTTTTCAGCAGTATGGCACAGTTTACCATCTTTGGAAGGGGTATCTTTCAGCATCGACATGGGGACACTTGAGCAGTTTTCAGAGATTCCTTTCATCATGAGTTTTCTTCATACATCTTCCCTTCATGATTGGGGAGACTTCATGGATACACCTTTGGTTTTGTTTCTTCCTAAGGGGAGGAATGTTGTTCGACGTTCGTGGAGCAGTTTCTTCATACATCGAGCTTCTATCATTGGTGCATATTCTTCATTGAGGGATGATCACAGTTTGACTTCTCTTCTTCTCTCATATGGGGGGGACTTTTTCCTCACATGGGGTTTTGTTCCTCACATACTTCTTTGAGAGTTTCTTGTATAGCTTTCATCTCTCTTTTTGGGGGAGGGTTTTTTCCCATTGGGTTTTTCTCTCTTTCCCCACTTTGTGAGAGATTTCATTGCATTGGTTTGCATGCATTTGCATTTGTGCATGGGTACCTAACATGGCCTAGTAGTCGGGACCCATCTTGCATTGCTTAGTTGCATTGTAGACTTAAGTGCATTCCCCTAAGTTGCACTTAAGGGGGGGTGTTGGTGTAAATAATTATTCATCATGGATATTATTACACTTACTTAAGTTTACTTAGGATAATGCATTTCATAGTAGTTTGGATATGAGACACTTGGGTGTTTGTGCCACATTGGGATAGTGTGTGTAGGAGAAATTCCACCTCTTATGGTGTTGATCTTGTTATTACACTATCATATCCACTTATTGTGGAGTGATAATTCCACCTTCGGTGGGTGATCCACCTCATGTGGAATATTATATTATTTCTCCTACCTACCCACACCTATTTCCTACCTACCCTTGTTTCTTATTGAGCCACATGTCATATTTGTGTGCTCATACATATCCCTAGCCTTGCCTATATAAGCAGGCTCATCTACATTGTATGTAACTATTGAACAATCATTGATCATTTTCTATTAATGAGAATACAGTTTATTCTTGTCCCATATTATGTCTCTTTCATGTACATTTCAATGACTTCTTGATCTTGGCAAAATCCAACACTTACAAATTTCTCATATTATGAGAATGACTCTCTCAACCTGCTAAAGGTTTTTCTTTTGTTTCTCCTCCTTCCTTTGGTTATCTTCTTCTGCTACTGCATTACACCTACCTGAATGATTTGTTCTTACTCTATTTTCTCTTGGCTGCAACACACACTATCTCTCTATCAAATTCTAACTCTACTCTTGGCAGCAACACTTTTTGTACTTCACCACCACAACACACATCTCTCATCGAATCATATCAGATTACTATGTCTATTGTCAACTCTCTTTTTCAACAAGATCTTATTCTTTGTCTACAAAATGATTTTGGACTGGCTGCATACATTAAATGTGTTTCATCTATCTTCAAGTCGATCAGTACATAGATTACTAAACTTAGTAATCGCAGTCTGCTCTTCAAGGATACAGTCTGCAGTAGATTGGATTTCCCTCCTTGAATCGACCACCTGTATTGAATTACCCTGCTCTATTTTCTTCTTTTTGGTCTTTGTATAGTTCACCTTCTGCACTAGGTTGCTAATTTTAGCAAGCTTGATCTGTCTAGCAGATCTGATCCACCCATTGTTGATCATCTCGAGCCCATCAACAGACTGCAACAGGTTCGCCATTAATGTGTCCTTTTTCCTCCGTCGAACTACTCTGAAAAGATCAACAACAACTTCTATCATCACCGACTTTTGCATATCGAATTTAATTATCGACCACTTGGGGGCCACTTGTCTTCATTTTTTGCATCCACATCACTTGGTCAATGTCGATTAGTCACCACATAAGCCTCTGCATCTATTGGCATCCATCCATGGCATCAAATTTGTCGTTCAACATTTATGTTCACACTTGGTTGACTGCCATGTGGATTACTGAGTCTATTGGCTTGGACACGTGTCGTCCAAATCACTTGGTCAATCCTGGCCAATCACCCATGTGGACCCACAAGCAACACAGACGTGTTCTGCAGATTGTGTGTTATGCACCTCACATGTATGTCTGCCTATTTTACCCATGTGGGATAAGCCTACGCAGGATAAGGTTTCTCCCCTTTTAGTCTATCCTTGAAAAACCTTTGTTTTACTTTGTTAGCCCGCGTCACATTTACAAAGTCTTTTAACTCACGCAGGATAAGCTTTGTCCCTTTTTTTCTTTGCTTGTCAAGCAACTCGTTATCCCACGACCCTTTCCTTATCCCCACAGAGACACGCAGGATAAGGAAACCTTTCCTTTTCCTTTGTAGTCTTATCCCTCAACAATGTTCTTGCAGTTGTAAACCCTCGCGAGATAAGGGTTTCCTTCAAGGCATCGCTTAACTTTGTTATCTTGCGCATTCCTTGTGCAGCCTTTTACTTCGTGCGGGATAAGGGACTTCATACTTCCCTTTAGTTTATTGTCCCGCGTGACTTTTTGTGTGCACATTTGACACCACGGGATAAGAGGGAACAACTCCCTACTTTGACCACTTCTGACTTTCTTATCCTGGACTATCAGCATTGAACACATTTGACAATGCAGGATAAGGTAATAACACTGTTCTTTTCACTTGAGTTTTATCCTGCAGGGTTTCTTACATGCGAATAACATGTCGCGGGATAAGTTGGACAACATAACCTATGTGTTATTGACTTTATCTGCCACACAACAACATTCTCCTGCATGGCCACTATCATCATCGTGTTATTGACATCATGATAGACCAACACGACTAACCCATCATGTTATTGACAACTGCGACTGATACTGCATGTAACTGCATGTGATAACTCAACGTGTTATTGACAATTGTAGCAAACTTTTTCTGATAACCTTCATGTTATTGACAACTGCAACAAACTTTTTACGAGTCAGACCAGATTTCACAATACATTTTCAACGCAATTGCCTGTGTTCTCCTTGTCCATTTTCATTCCCCAATGACACACTTCATGCATTCTCATGTATCTTCTTGTGCATATAACACGATGTGTTATTTGATGTTGCAACGACACTTTTGCCAACCGATCAATTTGAACTCTCCATTGCATCTTGTCTGATCTCTCCACTGCATCTTCTCAATCGCTGACATCAATGACAATCCAATGCCAACATAAGCAAGGTTAAGAATACAAGCCGAATTATACACAAAATGTGCCATTTATAGCTATGTGAATGTATCGTGGCAATACATTGAATGGGAAAATATGTTTGTTCACCATTACAAATATACTAAACACACTACACTTGTAAAGAAAAACACTTAGATTTGTACTTTCTCTTTTCTAGGAGACTCTTTTTTTAATCTTTGCAATGACTAAAAGTTTTTTTAATTATTTTAACTCTTATCTTTTTTCCTTGTCCTTTTTGTTGGAGGCTTTTATGTCAAACCCAAAGCATTTGTGCAACTTGATATAAGAGCACAAGCCTAAAATGGTACCTCTTCGACTAAAAGTCAAAGATTGAAAAGTATCTATTCCACCAAAGTGCCATGTGGCACAATCCCAACCTCGTCCCTTATCGTGTTAGGGATCTTATACTCAATAAGACTTTATCTCTAGTGAGCTCATTCTACACCATTCAACTTCACCAATAAACCAAGAGCCATTTAACTTCTTATATTTTCACTTCACTTCAGCTATGTATCCTCTTCCATATTTAAATGATCATAAACATACATACAATACTTAATAAATTAAGTAGTGATTAAAATGAACACAAATGACAAAATAAGTAGAATCAACAACATTTAAGCAATACCACATATTATAATCTACAATCATTATAACTCGTAGAAAGTACGTTATTGTATTAGTTGCACACATTTAACTTCATTCACTCTTTAAACATTTTCTAATGCAATTAATATCTCATTTTTTCAAATCTTTACGGGACTTGGCTATCAATAAGAAAGTGATATCATTCAAAACCATTTAAGGCAAGTCTCCAAAGGTGCGCCACCTTATCTCAAATATAAAGTTTGCATTTTAAATGTAGGTTGCAAGATCAATAGATGGCACAACACATCAAAAGACATGACCACAATTGTATAGCAAAATAAAAGCACAAATACCCCCACACCCAACAATCACACAAATGAGTCCACCTAATGCAAAACCTAATTACAAAAATGTCAAAAGTAGAATTTTGAATCTTAATTCCTCCTAATCTATAATAGAGAAATAATTTACACCAAATGCTAAACAAACTACACATTACATTCCTTTTCCTCTTACTTTAATTTTAATGACTATCCTCTTTCCAAATTTATTTAGCGTATGAGACATTGTATTTTAAATACTTGAATTTAACTAATGGGCTATAATTTAATTGATTGAGCACGATTACTAAGGATGATTGCACATTTCATGAGTATATCATCCCCAATAGTGATTAAGTCAAGTTCAACTCCTAAATATAATTGACAAACTTAATCCCTCTATTTATGACAACTCAAACAAAAGACAACTTCCAATTTAAATACAAATTTGATCATCATAATAATCTGCTTAAAGAAACAAAAACAACAATATTGATATAATCTGATTAATTTATTAAAAAAAAAATCAATTTAATTTTTTTTTAAATAACTCAATTAAAAATAGAGATCACGGAGCACTTCATCATTAAAGTTTCAAATATTTCCATTTTTTTAATTTTGGAATATAGACAATCAGTTCATTAAAGTAGTCGTGTGTGAATTGATGTTGTCTATTTCAAACATTTTTCCCACTAAAGACAATGTATGTATTTGTTTAGAAGGAAGTGGACATTTCTAGTCAAATTATGTGGCAAAACCTGAATTATTGGTACCCTTGTTTGCCATGTTACTCTTAGACTTGCACAAAACAAATAAGACAAAGTCATCCTCTATTGTACAAACAATTGTTTACATTAAAGCTAAAAGTATATTTTTCTATAAGGATGTAGACATTTGTAATAAAAACTTGAGTAATAAATGTTTAAAAAATTGTTTACTTTATATCTAGTAGTGTATTTATTCTATTAAGTTTACTTAGTTTTAAAATTCAAAAAAAATATCTAGTTATTATTGTTTGAATCATTAATATCTTATTGGCTCTTTTTAACTAAAGTAATTTCATTAATAGATCAATTGTAGAGTTTTCTTAAGTACTAAAAATAATTAAAAATTAAAAATCAATCTTTATAATCTATATTTTTATTGTAGTTCACTTTATTAAAGGTTATGAAGACTTTATCTTATAAGATTTTTAAGAAAAAAACAATTATCTTAATCTCGTGATAAATTGAAAGTCTAATATTTGAGTTAGAGTTAGTTATATCATTATAGAGGGTTGCAGCTAAATTGGCTCCAAAACCGCACGTCAATAACATAAAAAGTCAATAACACGAAATTTTTCAAAAATTACAGATCATTAATCGTGATCAACGGAATTAGCTGCGGCTTTTATTTTTTAATTTTTTTTGAAAAAGTCAATAACACGAATTTTATAACCCTGTTTTGGAGCCAGTTTAGTCGCGTCCATTATAGAGCATAAAAGTGCATACTTTGTGCTTTCCCTCTCTAGTTTTGTGTTCACTTTGGCATGTACTGAGTTAGTATTTGATTTAGGTTATTTATGTACAAAAGCTAACATGATCTATAAATTGCCCAACCATCTTCACATTCTAACTCACATTCATTTATGCATCTTATTCGTCACATGTCTTCACTCCCTAGATGTATTCTCTATTGTAATCATCTCCTAAGATAAGATTGTTAGTGTTATCTCATGATCCCCTAAATTAAAATTGTATTTCCCACTAAAGCTAAGTCAATCTAAATTAAAAAATTATGACAATCACTTGTTAGCTTGCATAATAAATTACTTGAATTAGGGTCTAGATTACTATATTTAAAGGCATGTACTAGATTAATATCATAACACATGAATACATTATCACAAGAGGAGTAAGTGAAAAACATTAAAGCATTAGATTTGTGCACAAAAAAGAGCAAAGCAATTATCATAGTTTGTATACATATTCTAAAAGATAAATTTAACATAATTCATTTTTTCATCTTTGAAAAGAAAAAGCACAAGGCTTGATTAAGGTGTAAATTCAAGTATGAAATTTTAATCTTTGAGTAGCAAGTTCCAAAAGTATTCCTTAGCACATAATAGTTGAAGTCAAATAAAATGTGAAGGTAAACAACATATAAGAGTATTTGCATGTATGGGACAAAATCATATAGAATTTGACATAATTTTATAAATTAGTGAGAATCACATCAACAATCTCATTTAGAACTTACAACAAATAGATCAATGCACCATAGTTATTTCAATACATTATTGACCTCTAATCTAATCTTATAGTTGACCTTTATCGACACATCAATCAACTCATCATAATGAAACAAACATGATGTCAATATTAAATTCTTCTAAGTATTAGAAATGGAGGGAACAGCAGAAGGAACAACGTTTGCAGGGGGAAATTTGAATTCGAGAAATGGAGGGAACAACGATGCTGGTTCCTTTGGGTCTGACTCCATTGCAGCTCGAGGACAAACATCTGATGATGAGGATGGAAGACAGATGGGGACCCACGAACATGGGACCCTCCTCCCGATCCCGAAAACTTAAAAAATTCTCAAGATTCAAGCCCCGAGGCGGTGCAGATCGACTCAGAAAATATTAAGGAGGGGCGAATACCTAAACCCTGGAATAGTCTCTTCGCTAGACAAGCATCTAGTAAACTGACTGATAAATCATCTTTCCCCTTTGTGAAGGATATATCAGACAATAGAACAGGTAAACTTGCGATTGAGATTCCTGATTTGGTTATTGACCATAGTATCTCTTTAATGACTCTTTCTCTGGTGGGGAAATTTGTTGGACCCCGACCTAATATTGAGGATGTTAGATCCTTTGTTAAGAGAAAATGGAGAATGAAAGGACAGGTTGAAGTCTCTGCCCTGCCTAGAGGTTTTTTTGTGTTCTCCTTTTCATGTGGGGAAGATCTGGAAGCGGTTCTAAGTGGTGGCCCCTGGATGTTTGGTAAATCCTCTCTTTCTGTTAGAAAATGGACCCCTAATATGGAACTAAATGACTCTTTTTTTGAATCTACTCAGGTGTGGGTTAGGTTGCCTAGGCTACCATTGGAATACTGGGTGGAGGATGTTTTCTCAGGAATTGCTAACTCCTTTGGGGAGCTTATTGTGATAGACCCAATGACCGTAGCTCGCAAGAGATTGGTGTATGTGCGCATCTGCGTCAACATATCATAGAATATGGATCTCCCAAGTACTATTGACATAAACTCCAAACTTGGGTTATGGGAACAAGCCATTGAATTTGAATCTCTCCCTTTTGTGTGTTTCTCTTGCAAAAAAGCAGGTCACTGGGCTAAGGCTTGCCCCAACAACCCTAAAAGACCTGTGATTAAAGAAAAATATATTCACAAACCGGTTTGGAAAGAAAAAAATAACAACAAATATTGCAACAAGTTAGAAGAAGAAAGTGGAAACCTTGTAAACAAACCTGAACATCAGAAAGTTGACTCCACTGACCCTCCTAAAGACCCCCCCTAAAGGGGTACAAGAAGAATGAAACCAAGGAGTTTGAGATCAAAATAGGCAATACCTTTGAGGCCCTTCAGTCACAGGAGAATGAGAATGAAATCAGCGTAGAGACACATGAAGATGGTGAGATTGAGGATATCACTGACTTTCATCATGAGGAGCTACATGAACCTATATCAAAGAAAGAAGAACCCTGTTTAGGGGAAGAGCTTCAAGAACATGAAATAGAAATGGGAAGGAGTAATAAGTTTGGGTCGCCACAAGCAAATTTAAATGCTTTATTCCAGAACATAGAAGTGAATATGACCACTTCATCCCAGAAAAGAGAAGATCTATGGAGCAACATGCAAGATGAATCTAGAGCAGAACAACAAGAAGAAAACACAACAGGAAATGGAAAGAAAATTAAGACCAAGAAGGCAGGAGGTCCTAATGGAGTAAAAACTAGAACCAGATCTAAGGTTGATTTTGGGGCCTCAAGATCCCCACTGGGATGCAAAACTATGAAATGGCATAGGGACCAGGAGAGTAAGCAAAACATAGCTGATGGAAGGCAACAAACTATCAAGGAGTCCTGCCCCTAGGCTTCCAAATGAAAGTAATATCTTGGAACATCTGCAGCCTAAATGGTCTCAATAAATAGGATATATTAAGGAACCTTATTCGAGATCAAAATCTGGATATTATCCTGGTTCAGGAAACCAAAATGAGTAAAGAGAAAGTGGAGAAATTAAAGTTTTTTAAAAATGGAGGGATCTATGGCAGTAGCTCGAATGGAGCCTCAGGAGGGGTTGCTATATTCTGGAATAAAAGCACAAGCTCTGGAGATATGATAGATGTGGATGGCAATATTTTATCCCTAAAAGCTAAAAGAATCTTTGATGGTAAGGAATTTGTTATCACTAATATCTATGCCCCTAACTCCAAATCTGCTAGAAGTAAATTCTGGAATAAAGTTCAACATAAAAGGAAAAAATTAACTATGCACAACTGGGTTGTGATGGGAGATTTCAATACTCCTCTACAAGACATAGAAAAATTTGGAGGTAGTCAAGCTCAACAAGATAGCAGATCTGACCTGATGGACTTTATTAATGACAATGCTCTCATTGATTTGGATCTCAATGGGGCTTCCTACACTTGATCTAACCAAAGAGATGGTGATGATCTTATCCAGGTAAGACTTGATAGATCCCTTCTCTCTAATGATTGGATTCTTTCTCATAGTTGTTCCCTTTCTGTTATTAATAGAATTGGGTCAGATCATTATCCCATTTCCTTTTTTGCTGAGACCTCTAAGAATAATCAGAGATTCCCTTTTTGTTTCGAAAAGATGTGGATCTCCCACCCTAATCTTGAAAATTCCATTGTTGAATGGTGGAATCTTGATGTTAATGGAACTGCCATGTATAAAGTTGCCAAAAAACTTAAATATGTCAAAACCAATATCAAGACCTGGAACAAGAAGGTCTTTGGTGATATCTTTGATTCAAAGAAAAAATTAAAGGAGGAACTAGACCAGATACAAAATTCCATCCAAAAAGAAGGCTACAAAAAGTATTCCAAAACCATAGAAGATAAGGTCCTAGGCAACATCCACAACATTATTTCTAGGGAAGAAATATATTGGAGACAGAGATCCAGGGCTATATCGCTGAAGGCAGGGGACAGAAACACTAAATTTTTCCACATAACTTCTCTAAAACATAAGGCAGCAAATAGAATTACAAAAGTAACTTTTGAGAACAACACTCTGCTTAATAAGGATGAAATTAGGGATGAAGCTGTCAGATTCTTCAAGCAACTCCTTTCTAGTAACAAGGACCTTGATCAGACCCATCAACTCAATTTGGTTAATAATATTCCTAAGATCATAAACCCTATTCAGAATAAGGCCCTTACTGCCATCCCGTCTGCTAGAGAAATCGAAAAAGTTGTCTTCTCTTTTCAAGGGGATAAAGCTCCGGGCCTTGATGGCTTCCCTATGTTCTTCTTCCAAGAATTTTGGCATATTGTGGGGGAGGATACGGTTAATGCGGTTAAAGAATTTTTTGGATCTAGAAGAATCCTTAAGGAATTGAATTCCAATTTTATAGCCTTAATCCCCAAAGTTGCTAGGGCGGATTCTATGGGAAAATTTAGGCCAATTAGCTTATGCAACTCTTTCTACAAAATTATATCCAAAGTTTTGACTACTAGAATTTTGGCGGTGCTTCCCTTCATCATATCTGAAGAGCAAAAAGGCTTTGTTCCTAGTAGGCAGATTCTGGACTCAATCATTCTTGTTCATGAGAACATTCATTCCCTTAGTGCTGCAAAGAAAGAAGGTTTCTTGATAAAGCTGGATCTGGCAAAGGCTTATGATAGAGTTGAGTGGGATGTTCTCTTTAAGATCATGGGGGCTTTTGGTTTTGATGATAAGATTATCAAAATAATCAAAGAACTAATCACTACTCCTATGTTCTCTATTTTGGTTAATGGATCTCCAACAAACTTTTTTTAAACTTCTAGAGGGCTAAGACAAGGAGATCCCATAGCTCCTATCCTTTTTACCATTTTCACTGAAAGTATGAGCATATTGATTCATAAGTTGAAACAAAGCAAAACTATCAAAGGTCTTCAACCTTCCTCTGCCAATGCTTTTTGCACTCATCAACAGTTTGTTGATGACACTATCCTCATGGGATATTCTTCAGTCAAGGAGGTTGATGCCTTCAAAATAGCTCTCAACTCCTATGCTTTGGCAACTGGTCAGCAAGTTAATTGGGACAAATCGACTATGTACTTCCTCAATACTCCGGTCATAAGACAATAGAAAATTGCTAACATTATTGGGTGCAAAGTGGAAATGCTCCCTTCCACCTATCTGGGTCTTCCTTTAGGGTTGGCACCCCTAATTCCTTCTGGAATATGATCATTGATAAAATTAATAAGAGACTTGCAAGATGGAAAGGCTTAATGTTATCTCAGGCTGGGAAAATGTAGCTCCTCCAAGCTACCCTTCAAAATCTCCCTGTTTATGCCCTCAGTCTGTTTGGTATTCCGGCTAAATTTGCTGAAGCTATGGAAAGAATCCAGAAGAGATTCTTATGGTCGAGAGTGGAAGAAAAAAAGAGAATACCTTTGATTTCCTGGGACAAAGTGTGTAGACCAAAGAACAAAGGAGGGTTGGGGATTAAAGTGATAAAAACCTTTAACAAAGCTCTTCTTGCCAAGTAGTTATGGAGAGCCTATGACACTAAGAAAGATTGGAATCAAATTTGGTTTGACAAATACATGGAGAATCAGACTATCCAAGGAATCCTTAACTTTGAAGATATCCCGACTGGACCCTTCATCTGGAATAGTATTACCAAATCCATAAAAGTTGCAAAAGCTGGGGCTGGATGGGTCCTTGGAAAAGGTGACAAAATAAGGTTTTGGGAAGACCCCTGGATGAAGAATGAAGCCCTTTATGATCAAAACAATAGTCAAATTATTGAAGAGTGTAAAAGGAGGTTTGGGCTTATGGTATGTGACTATTGGAAGGATAATAAGTGGGTTAGACTTGAGGACATCCATTCTGGATTTTCCTCTCTCTAGAAAGAGTTGTTGTCCTTTTCCCCTAATAAATGCCATGATGATGTTTTCCTCTGGAAAAGTGATCCTAAAGGTGAATTCACAGTTGCTTCTGCCTATAAAAACACTTTCTCTCAAACTAGCAATCCCATTTGGAGCAAAGTTTGGAACAGCATCCTGATCCCTAAAGTCAACATTTTCTTTTGGCTTGCTTCTCATAATAGCACCCTTACTCTTGATAATTTAATCTGAAGGGGCTTCAAATTCCCTAATAGATGTGAGCTCTATCATAAGGAGGGGGAATCAATTGATCACCTATTTTTTCACTGCTCCTTCACATGGGAAATTTGGTACAAAATGTGGGAAAAATGGAAAATTAACTAGGTCATGAACAAGAGCATCAAGGATATCATCTGGCAATGGAATTTTCCTACCAAATGTTAAATCATCAAGAACTTGTGGTCTTTGATCCTCCCCATGATATGCTGGGGCATTTGGAAAGAAAGGAATAACAAGATATTTAGGGAAGAGAAGTGTAATACTCAGGTAGTCTTTGAAAAAATATGCAAGGCTATAAAGGAGAACATCAACATTCCTCACAAGAATAATCAGCAATGGGCTATTATTGATATGAATGATATGGAAAAAGACATCCTTACTGAATGGAACCTAATACATAAGGTCTACAGATCAGACAATAAGAAGAAGAGAGATAACATTGTATGGAGGTTTCCTGATTATGACTGGATAAAGGTTAATTTTGATGGGGCGGCTAAAGGGAACCCTGGAAAGGCTGGTGGAGGTGGAGTTATTAGAAATGCTCAAGGAATTTGCATTGCTGCTTTTGCTTCCCCTTTTGGAACCCAAAATAACCATGTGGTTGAAGCTCTGGCCATGCTAAAGAGCCTCTAGTTAGCTCAGGAATTCAAATTTTAAAAAAATTGGCTCGAAGGGGACTCTTTAAATATAATACAAGCCCTTAAAGGTTTTAGTTCTATTTCCTGGAATATTGCCAATATTATTAAAAATGCTAAAGATATTCTAAATAACTATGTTAGCATTATTATAACCCACACCCTTAGAGAGGGCAATAAGGTAGCGGATATCCTTGCCAATGAAGGGGTCAAATTGGAGAAGGACGTCAAATACATAGGGGAAAATCACATCAAACGGGAGATTAAGGAGCAATTATACTTTGATCTCCTCAATGGATCAAGCTAATATCATGATTGATTTCTGGGGAACGAGTACCATTGACAGATTTTGGGGGCGGATTAACTGCCAGATGATGAGTGTTTCTCGGCATCATAACCAAGATCATATGTGTGCAAAAGATAATAGTAATAATAGCTGGGTTTGTATGAACATGAGTAGCAATCTCAAAACTGTGAAAGAGTCTTTACAAGGGGAAACCAAAAATTCAGAGCTTTATCCGCGGATTGAGATTTGCAGCAGAGGATATCTTTACCTGGAAAGTAGAATGGGAGGCAACCTAAACAGGAATGAGCCTTCAGGTTGTGAGAACTGGAAGAGTGAAAGGAAGGTGTGGAGAAGGCTCCATAGACATGGTTTCACTAATTATATGGAGAAGCTCCATGGTAGTAGAAACTTTGTGTCTCACGGTTTCGCTAAAAGCTGGAGCAACAACAGGGCTACCCTGTTTGGGAAAATTTGGCAAATCGATGAAAATTTGATTGCGGAGGTCACGGGACTCAAGATGGAGGGGACAAAATTCTATAGGGATAGAAAGTATGTCGCTGAGGCTTTCAAAAATTTCCTGAAGATGGAGGACGAGAAGGGCAACTTGGCGAATGACAACATATCATACTACACCCCCCAATAGGTAAAACCTTTCTGGCAAAAAGTTCTTTAGGCTTTAATGGAATATTTGATTGTGGATGGAAGATTTATGAAAATTTACAACTATCATTTCGCTATCCTGAACCACTTCCACCATGGGGCTAAAATATCCTTGCCCTTCTATTTAGCCTCCTCTCTAAACAAGAGCTTGGCCGACCATGCCAAAAAGCCCAGCTCCTCTCCTCTAGCGCACCAGGGACTCATCCTGCTTATTTATGAACATATTAAGGATAAGGCTAGGGCTACCAAGGATGATCCTTTGATCATCAATGCTCAGATATCTGAGAAATGTATAGACTCTGATTCGACTGGGGAGCCCAGCACCCCTACCCATAAAAAAAGGAAGGTTGAAACCGAGCAGGATGAAAAGGATGTGCATTTTGATGAAGAAGAGGGAAAGGATAAGGAAACTGATTCTGAAATGGAGCTTAACAAGGAGGAGAATTATGGGGAAGGAGAGGAAGGGGGAATTTCTGAGAATCGTCACTCCAACCCTAAGTTCTCGGAAAGTGAGAAAGAGGCTCTGAATCCTAAGGAAGGTGAAAACCCTAATGTGGAGGAGACTAAATAGAGCAAGGACTCTACGGATACCATTCTGGACACTGCTCGCAACTGCACCCTTGAATTCTTCAATTTTCAGAAGTGGGTGGTTGAAAACATCACCAGCATGCAGGGTAAACAAAGGGAGCTAGAAGTTAAGATCAACAAGCTAATTAAGATGTCTGACTCTGGGAAACAAAACGAGGAGACGAAAAACAGTGAAGCAGAGGAGGAAATGAAATGGAAGACTGGCTGGAGAAAGATCTGATAAAAGGTGACTTGAAACATTTGGAGGTCGTCATTAAAATCATGAAGGAACAGATGGAGGAGGACAAGGACAATGTCAACGCCCAGATGGCCCAAAACGAGAAAGCCTTGAAAAGCCTTATGAACCATAGCCTCCAGGTTCTTAAAGTCTCCTCCCAGAATATGAATGCGCTGGTGAATCATCTGGAAAAGAAAAACCAGGAGAAGAACCTGGTAATTATAGAATATCCTCCTACTTCCAACCTAACCCACCAGACCCCTAGGCGCAAAACCAGGCAGACTATGGCTGAGAAGGACACGAAAATGAAAGAGAGTTAGATTGCTCAGGAAAACACCAACTTGAGGGAAGCGGCCAAGGCAATGATGCTCTTGGTGCAGAATGCAGAAGAAACCATGAAGAGTTTTTAAATTTCTAGTAATGCTGGGCTTGGGGTCAATTTCTTGTTGTCCTTTTCTCTGTTGTTGGCTTTTTTGCTGGTTTTTTGCAGCTGTTGTGTTTTGTTTCTTTCCTAAATATCTTTCGAATGTAAATGGGTTTCGGGTCCCTTAAAACCTGTTTTTACTTAATCAAAAACATGATGTCAATATTCTTCCTATCTTTGCATGTTATGTGAGTGATTTGACTATTCATTTTAATATAAGATTGGATTAGATTAATTAAAATATCATATGTTGTATGCCCAAATCAATATTTAGTGAGAAAGCCAAAGAATTATCTCTTAGAGTTTAATTTGTCTCTTATTTATTCTAGTAAACTTAGCATATCATACACCCCCTAGGGTTTAGCCTTAGGATCTATTCTTCTATTGATATTGATATCAACTTTGATATTTCTAATCTTTTGACAACACCTCTTAGCTAGCCACTTAGGCATCATGAAAACCCTTTTATATTACTATTAACATATTTTCGAAGATGAAACAACAAGTGATCCTTTAATTTTCATTGTTGAGGAAAGTGTGGTTGATTGTATCCCTCACGAGATTGATGGTAAGTGTAATAAATTTCTTGACAAACCTCTTTCTATGGAGGAAATTGATTAGACTCTCTCTTTATAATACATGTGGTTATGGAAAAAATACCAAGAAAGGATGGTCTTCTAGTTGAACTCTATCAACCTTTATGACCATACATTGGAGAAGATTTATATTATGTGTATCTTGAAGGTGTTGAAACTGGGTCCTTGGGACCAATTATCAACCAAGGCCTTATTAAACTCATTCTTAAAGGAAAAGATGAAGATATTGTTGCTAGGTGGTGGCCCATTACCTTGCTCAATACTTTTAAAAAATCATAATGAAAGCTTTGGCTCATAGAATAAAACCCATTTCTCAAATGATAGTGTGACCAAGGAAAACATGATTCTTAGGAGGTAGATTTATCCTTGAAATTTAGTTTGGCTTGGGAGACAACTGAATGGGCTCAATAAACAACCCCAGATGCTCTTATTATCAAATGATACTTTGACAAAGCCTATGATCACATTTGTTGGCCCTTTATTCTTTAAAAGATGAAATGGCTAGGGTTTGCTTCTAAAATTCAGGATCACATCAAAATATTGTTCATGGAAGCAAATGTGAGACTACTTGTTAATGGATCCCTTTCATCTCAATTCATGCTTCAAAGATCCATCAACCAAGCCTACCCCTTCCTCCTTTTCTTTACATCCTAGCTATCGATGCTATTGGATATTTATTGCATCATGTGAAGGCCAATCAAATTATCCATGGGATTTCTCTACCAAATAATGCCTCAACTCTCAATTCACACTTTAGAAATGATAGTATGTTTTTATCCAAAACTTATAAGAGGGGGTGACCAATACCATTGATACTAGAGATTTTTTTTGTATTATTTTTGGATCTGAATTGGCAATGCATAAGACTAAATTTATTATGACTCACCCTAACCCTCGTCTATCTTGGATTCCTACTTAGTGAAAGAAATAAAAGGTAGACCTCAATCTCACAATATTTGGGCATTCTTTTTGGGATTGGAGATTCTCTCAAAGACACGTGGAACTAGTTTTTGACCAAAATCAAGGGAAAACTCTTGAACTAGACAAATAGATTCTTATATATGGCTAGTCTCATTTAAGTGGAGAATAAAATTCTATTTTCTATTCATGTGCACATTTTCTCATGTCGGTTGCCCTCCAAAAGCTACTACAACTGATTAACCTAGCTCATCAAATATTTTTTATGGGCCAAATAGGGGAACAAAAAAGTATTACCTTCTTCTATTTGGCATCACTGCATACAATCAAATGATAAAGGAGGGTTGGGAATCATTGATCCATACACTCAAGGAATTTGCTAATAACTAAATGAATAAAAAAGGCTTTAGAGAGATTTGCATTCAATTAGGCTATCCTGGTCATTCTTGGGACTCTACTAGTTGGGAAGATCAATTCATTCTACCTTAGTTCTTCAAAACTCGTAGATTTTCTCCCTTTAATTTTATCTAGAAAGCTTGGCAGATTACCTCAAAAAAGCTTACCTGATTTGATCAATCCCTCAACCATGGCCTGTTTTGCTTACTCCTCTATTTGGTGGAACAAGTTGGTGTAGCAAAATGGAAATCCTTTAGAAACTATTACTAGACTCAAAGGAAGGAGAATTTTCAAAAAAGGCATTCAAATTTTTCACGACCTATGGGACGCTTCTTCATTTCAATGAAAATCTTGGCCTCTCCTTAAGAATCAGTTCAACCTGTCACCCTTAGACAAACAACTTATTAAAATTTAGCAGCTAGTTACCTCGAATCTTTATTATATGACATCTTTGGATTGTCCCTAATTTCTTGAATAACTAGAGATAGCTTAGTGCTCACAAATTTTGCTTCTTCCCCTTAGAACCATTTTAAAACATCTTCTTCCCCTTATTCATATTTCACCCTACCTCAATATGAAATGGAATTATGCCTTTATCCATCTCAAATAGAATAAAATCAGCCTAAAAATTTGGAAATCTAGAGCAAATTTTTAGTCTCAACTCCTTGCTTGGAAAGTGCTTCATGTTTAACTTCCCATTGGTAATTTCCTTGAGCTTGTTAACCCTCTACCTACTTGTTCTTTTTGTGCCAAAATGGAGTCTATAAACATACCTTTGTAACTATCCCTACTACCCAAGTTTTGGTCCTCATTCAAAATTTAGTTTGTCTTGCTATTCAGTTAAGTTGATCAAGCCATTTCATCATATTGTGGTTTTGAGTCATGATATGGAAAACCCTTCAAAGTTCAACAGTTTATTTAGAACTTACATGTTGGCATCTGACACTCATCCAGTGGCTTCTGATGGTTGATTATCAATTTAGGGTTGTGATTGATGGCAACTCGTCATGAGATTCCTATCTGGTAATTACAGATCTTGATTTCTGGAAGAGAATGTTAATCAGTAGCCAATTAACCGATATTTCAGGTTGAACAGAGCAGTTTTGGGTTCGGAAGCTTTCTGGTGAATGTGGAGCTATGAATCGTGTATGGGATTATTGGGTCGACATAGGGACATTATTTTATTGTTGTTTTGGTGATCTACATTTATCTTTGGTGATCCAATCAAGCTGACATGTGACTACACATTACATTAGCAGGTCGATTTGATAAATGATCTATTTTGTGATTGCGGATATTTAAGACCAATGTAGATGGTCTTTTGGTGTATGGTATGATTGTATTCGAGCAAGTGGTGATTGAGAATCCATTTTGGCATAGTTTCACATGTGCATTCTTGATCCAATAGCTGACTGAGATAGTGAACAAGGCAGAATAGAGCAGAACAACATAGGTGATTCAGTCAGTGTATTTGGCACTTAACCAAAACTCATTTGAGCATTGTAGAATCTATTTTGGAGTTCATTTTATGTAATTCATCATTGTAATTAATCAGTAAGGTAGTGAGCCTTCCGTGGTTGTAGCCCTTATTGTCTTTGAGCAGTGAGCTTTAGGTAGTGTGCCTGAATGCCTATGCATTCCCATATTGTAATATTGTTTTGCTACTGGCCATAGTGGAATAATATTGTGGGTTCAAATCCCACCGTGGTTTTTCCCATTTAGGTTTCAACGTAAAAATCTGGTGTTATGATTTTGTGGTTGATTGTTTTATGTTCCTACATTTCAGTTTCATGTGTATTCTTATGGTGGTTTAAAGTTAAGTCTAAAAATTTGCTAACCAGTAGATCACTGATTCACCCCCCCCCCCTCTTAGTGATCCCTGATTCCAACATTACCAAGGTCCGTGTTTTTGTTTGCATCTAAGTTTTATCGATCATTTTTTGTTCCATTCTTTGAGTCAATCCTTGACACCTCACTTGGTATTGAGAGTTCCAACATATTTCTCTTGTCGGACTTCCAAGTCTAAAATGGAACTTTAGTGTCTCCATCAAAAGTCATTTGTAGAAAATTCTTTTTCCCAGCATCCAAATCCAAGTAAAAAAATGCTTGTTGGACCTCGACATTGGTTCTTGAACCTCTGTTGGGTGAGACATTGGTTCTCGAACCTCTCTTAAGGCCCGACATTGAAAATGCAATGACAAGCTTGAAAGATTGACAAGTTTAAATTGTATAAAGAATCATTTTTCAAAGCATCATCAAAACCCGATAGAAGTTATGAAAGCTTCTTGAGAAACTTTTCGGGTCCAAAGACATATTCCAAAAGTGGGTGTGTTTGGTGACATTCGATAAGGAATTATTGATTCCCAATTCATAAAGAGAAGTATTGATAAAGAAGTTTCCCATAGCTATCCAAATAAACTTCCAAAACATGAAGCAGACTTAGACAAAGTACTAAGAACCATTTAAAAGTTTGATATGTTGGATATTGTTGTTGCTAGAGTATGTTGTTGTCATTGATGTCAACATATTCTTGTGTTCTGGTGTTGCAGAGAGTTGTTTGGTGATCTGGTGATTGCAGTGAGTTGATATGGTTGGTTTATATGTTTGGGATGTTGGAATACTTCATTCCTTATTGGTTTTAGTGATCTGGAAGTTTACTTGATCATATCATTTGATCTGGTTTGAAGTTTAGTCTTTCTATTCAGTGGTTGGCAAAGTTTGGTATTTGATCCATTATGCTCCGGTATCATCATATCTTTGGTTGCGGATTTGGGAGAATGTTTGGATGTTCGTGCATATCTACATTTCAGATGGTTCGTGATTTGGTGCTCCTCAAGTCATCTTTCTAGTCTGAATTGTTGTTGTTTGGTGTTCCTGAGAGCTAGCATGTTGATCGACGAAGATTTGAATAAGTGGTGTTGGTGCAGCTATTGCGGATGGTTCTAATGTGATTATTGGTATTTCCTAATCGTGTCCTATTTATTTTGTTGGTCCCCATTGATCATTGTGTGCGGTATTGGTGATTTTTTTGATCTGGTGATATTCTTCATGTTATGAGATATTTCTGATAGTGTAACATGTTGCGGTTAATCTTGGCGGGATTTTTCGATGGTGATGCGTGTTTGGAGATTTGGTTTAGGTCCATGCTATGTTTTATATGACCTTATATTGGTATGGTGGTTTACTTATATATTGTGTGATGTAATTTTGTAATTGAGGGTTGAGGATTTGGCCGACCTTGTAGTCAAGGTTGATGAATTGTATAAATAGGTGTTAGATTCATGTAATTTGGGTGTGGTTGTAGTGTTTGCATTATTAGAGAGTGGTGTATGTGCACATAAGTGAATTTATCTTTTGGTATGGTGTATTGAGCAGAGATTGTTGTAGGGCAGACAAATGAGCTTAATCAGAATTGTCATCAAGCATAAGAAGATGCTATTTTTGCAGTTCATGTAATCTGGATTGTAGTCCGATCATTATTGTAAGGTAGTGAACCTTCCCTAAGAGTTGGAGCCTTCTGGGTCATTATATATTGAGCAGTGAGCTCTAGGCAGTGTGCTTAAATGCATGTGCATCCCCCATTGTAATATTTACACATACTACTGCAGAGTATCATCTTATTGTGGGTAGGTTCCCACCATGTTTTTTTCCTTAACCAGGTTTTCCACGTCAAAATCTTGGTGTTATGTGTGTTGTTTTTATTGTGTTTATCTTTATTCTTGCTACAATTGATTGAAATGTGAGATTGTGCTTAATTTTCTTATCCTGGTGAAAACTAATTCACCCCCCCTCTTAATTTTGAATGCGCAACATTTATGGCTAGAACCGAAGTAGTTGGGCATTAATTGTACTTATAGACTGGGTTATTTATCTCCATTTCAATCTTAGAAAACATCAATTCAAAGTTTAAATTGTGATTAAGAGGTGAGATTTAGGGGTAAACTCTAGCACATGACTCACATCAAGCAACTATGGAAGTAGTGAAGAGGTGAGTAGCTCAAAATCTCAGAGCATCCATATTATTTCTAAAATTCAATCTTAAGGTTTCTTATAGAGCATAGTAGTGACCGTTTTGGGGTTTTTCAATCAAATTATGTGGAATTCTTGTAAATTGTGGAAAGATAAAGATTAAATATCAAGGTTATGAGCATTTGGATGGATTGTCTAGTTTGTTGCTAGAAGTGGGGGACACAAAGTTGAGTTTTATGTGTTGCAAATGTGTTGTTGATGATCATGTTTGGTTGTTGTTGATGTCAACATAATGGTTGTCATTAGTGTCAACATGTGTTTCTTGGTATTGGTGATCTAGAAGATGTGTCCCCGAAATCTTTGGTGCTCTGGAAATAGTGTTTCATGTTATTGGTGATACAAATATCTCTTTTCATCAAACATGGTGTTGATCGATTGTATCCTAGTTTTATTCCTATTTTTGTTGTATTGGGCAGTGCTTTTTGGGTCTAGATCGAATCCATAATTTGAGGATGTGTAGCAACATTGGCATAGCGTGCGAGTCATGATTTGGGTCTAGAATTTGTAATGGATGTAACGTATTGATCTGATTGATGATGTGTGTTGTGGTATGGTCTACTTCTCATTCCTTCCTACCAGAATTTAGTGTTGACCTATTTTTAGATCTTTGTCTTGGCCAACTTGGAAGATTATGCTTCCCGGAAGATAATATTTATAGGAGGATGATCTAATTGTGTTAGCATGAAAAAAATAGTATTGTTATTGAAGATATGTGAGATTGAGAAGAAATGATCTAATTATTGATGATGCTTGAAGTGTGTGATTGGTTTTGAGGCACAGGAAGCAAACTGGTTTTGCAGTGTTTGTTACAGTGGTGGATTACCTTCCTTCCTTCCTTCCTTTCTTTCTTTCTTTCTTTCTTTGGCAGTGAGCCTTTTTCTGGGCAGTGAGCCCACCTACAATGAGTATTCTGGTAGTGAGCCACCCTTTGTAAAAATCACCTTAACTAGTGTTTTATATTGAGAACTATCATTCTCTGTGGTTTTTCCCTTCTTGGGTTTTCCACATCATATCTGGTATTCATTGTGTGATCCTTGTTGTGTATGTTCTTTCATGTTATATATGCACTTATTAAATCTGTTGGTTGTTGGCATTTTGGATATGTTGATATGGTTTTGTCATTGATGTCAACACCTGTCATCACTTGTCAACACTTATCAGCACTTGGAGATTTTGGTTATGTTCACTAGCAAGTCAGAGACTTATGCATAGTCACCGGTATTTGGTTCACCAGCAGATTATATTATTTACCGGTACTTGGAATGACTTGGAGACTACTTGGTTATATCGAAGATATTATTCGATCACTTGGTTTTAGCGATTTGGTTATTTTCTTATTTGGGTTTGCATATTTGTTGTTATCGACAAATAGGTCCAGGAAATGCATCGATAGGTATATCTATTCCAGATTAGCACGACACGTTATGGAGATGATTTATTATTATTGTAAATGCATTGAGCCGACATCATGCATCAGATATTGATTTATTTGTAATTGATTTTATTGTAATATCTTTTAGTGAGCTGACCTATTCAATTGGTCTTAGGTTATGGTATAAATGTAAGATCTCATTTGTGAGACAAATGTATGAATGCGAAATGGATTGCAATAAGGTATATGCGAAAATAAGCAGAGCTATACACACAAACATCATTTGAAGGTTGGAGGAAGGATTTTGTGAAGGCAATCAAAACTAAATCGGTATTGAATCCATCATATGAAGATGCTATTTTGTGTAGTAGATTATCATTGGATTTAACCATCCAATTGTAGTCAGTGTGACTCTCATTTTGTGATTGAGCAGTGAGCTCTAGGCAACTGGCCTTTCTGCATGTGCAGAATCCATATTGTACACACATATTATCTGGAGTAGTATCATTTGATTGTGGGTAAGGCTTCCCACCATGGTTTTTCCCCTTACAGGGTTTCCACGTACAAATATTTGTGTTATGTGTTGTGGATGTTATTTTCTTTTTGTTTCATGCATTAATCTTTATCGGTATTGCAATTAACTATTAAGACTGTCTACCGACATAAATTTTGGTTTTTCGGTATTAAGCATTAAGTTTTGGTTAAGTTAATTTTGGTTGAATTTATTGGACAACTGATTCACCCCCCCCCCTCTCAGTTATCTCTGGGACCTAAAAATTGGTATCAGAGCCTAGTCCTCTTTTTGCCGAAGTTTAACAGCTTGAGGAGATCCAATGTCTTCTAACTATTTCAGGAAGGACAGTCTGAAACTTGATGGAACTAACTATGGCATATGGAAGATCAGGATGGAGACACATTTGAATTGCATTGGAAAAGACATATGGGATATTACAAAGAATGGCTATACTGCTCCTACTCAAGGTCAACCTATTCCACCTAACTTGGCTAAAGATGAGGAAAATGATTGCAAAGCAAGAGAAGCACTTTTGAGCGCATTGTCAGATCAACAAGTCATGGGATTGTCAGACAGATTTACTGCTAGAGCTATTTGGGACAAATTGGAAACATTGAATGAAGGAGATTCCACAGTCAAAATTGCAAAACTTGAATGCTTCTGGGTCAGATATGAAAGTATGAAAATAGAAGAAGAAGAAAGAATTTTTGCTTTTATGGAAAGAGTAAATGAAATTGTTTTGGGTATACAATGTTGTGGAGGAACCTTAAGTGAAGATGAGATTGTTTCTAAAGTTTTAAGAGCTTTGCCACCGGCATATAAAATGAAAGTTACTGCTACAAATGAATTGAGAACAATGCCTAATGCATCATTATCTAGAGACACTTTGGTTGGAAAACTTTCAGCTTTTGAGCTTGAGGTTTTTTTTCCTGTTACTACTATCAAGATAGATCTAGCTTTCAAGGCATCATCATCAAATGCAACATCATTATCATCTGATAAATTTGATTGGAAAGCCTTCTATGCAAGAGAACTCGAAGAAAGCAGGAGAGAAAATGAAGAACTTGAAGAACTTGAAGCACTATTTGCTAGGAAAATGCCTAAAGGTCCAATTGGAAGTAAGTATGAAGTTAAAGCACCCTTTAAATGTTTTAACTATAGTAAGATTGGTCATATGGCTTCTAGATGCCCTGATAGACATGCAAGATTAAGAGAAGAAGCTAAAAGAACATATAAGCCTAACCCTAACTATCAGAAATACAAGTTTAAGAAGAATAGAGACAAATCTTGTTATTATGCTGATGAAGGAGTTACTGATGATTCTGACGAGGATCCGACAGATAATGGATGGGCTTTTGTTGCTATAACATAAGATCAACTGGCACCCACTATTCAACTGGTAGAACAGGCCCTGGCAGCTAAAGTTGAAGACAAGGATGAATGGATTATTGATTTAGGATGTTCATATCATATGACTGGTGATAAGAGTAAATTCTTAACCTTTTAGGATTACAATGGAAGTCTAGTAAGATTTGGAGATGATAAAGCTTGTTTGATCAAAGGAAAAGGCACTATATCTTTTGATGGTATGCACAATACTAATAATGTTTACTGTGTTGAAGGTTTGAAGCATAATTTTTTGAGTGTTGGTCAATTAGTTGAGAAAGGATTTCAGTTACAATTCAAGAATGGTAAATGCAAAATCTTAAACAAAACTGGTTTGGGAATTGTAACCGGTAATCAGACTAGAGGTAATATCTTTCATTTGAACAACAATGAGAAAGCATGTTTGATTGCACATATTGATGAAAGTTGGTTATGGCATAAGAGACTTTGTCATGTAAATTTTGATTGCATTGTGAAAATCAGTACTACTAAGGTAGTAAGAGATTTACCTAAGATTGTTAAACCTCACAATCTGGTATGTAAGGAATGTCAATTTGGAAAGCAAGTTAGAGCAACTTTCAAGAGTATTCCAGAAAAGTCTAACAATGTTCTTGATTTAATTCATATTGATTTATGTGGTCCAACAAGAACTAGAAGTATACAAGGAGATAGGTATTTTATGCTAATCATTGATGACTATTCTAGAATGTATTGGGTTACTTTTCTCATAGAGAAATCTGAAGCATTTGGGAAATTCAAACTATTCAAGGTGATGGTACAAAATGAAACCGTTAAGAAAATTAAATGTTTGAGATCAGATCAAGTAGGAGAATTCACATCTAAGGAATTTAATATATTCTATGAAGTGAATGGGATCAGAAGATAGTTATCAGCACCCCAGACATCCCATCAAAATGGAGTTGTGGAAAGGAAAAACAAAACTGTCTTGGATGCAGGCAGAAGTATGATATCTGAAGAAAATCTACCTCATATATACTGGAGAGAAGCAGTCAATACAACAATTTATACATTCAAGAGAGTTCACATCAGAGGTGAAACCGGTAAGACCCCACATGAACTATGGTTTGGTAATACTCCTACTCTTAAATATCTCAGAGTATTTGGAAGTAAATGTTATATTAAAAGAGATGAGTATATTGGCAAATTTGATCCTAGAAGTGATGAAGGAATATTTCTTGGTTACTCATCTAAGAGAAAGGCATATAGATGTTTTAACAAGAGATTGCAGAAAATTGTTGAGAGTGCAAATGTGAAGATTGATGAATAGTTTAGAGGAAATTCAAGGTACATAGACTCTGAACTAGCAATGGAGATAATCACAAATGAACCTACTGTGAATACACCGGTACAAAATGGTGATCCAATTACACTGGCATCATCTGGAGATTTAACGGTCACCGAAGAATAGCAGCAAGCAAAAACACCCCGGTATGTAAGATTGAATCATTCTGAAGATCAGATAATTGGAAACAAATTTCAAGGAGTTATGACTAGAGGAAGATTGGCAAATGAAGAGGTATGTCTTATTTCTCAAATTGAACCTACATCAATTAATGAGGCATGTGAAGATAATATTGGATTAGAGCTATGGAAGATGCATTGGAACAAATTGAAAGGAATAACACTTGGTCATTACTTCCCCGACCTAAAGACAAAAATGTAATTGGAACTAAATGGGTTTTTAGAAATAAACTTAATGAAGATGGTAAGGTAATCAGAAACAAAGTGAGATTGGTGTGTAAGGGATATTCACAGAAAGAAGGAATTGATTACAATGAAACCTTTGCACCAGTAGCTAGAATTGAGGCAGTCAGACTTTTATTGGCTTTTGTAGCACACAAGAACTATAAAGTATATCAAATGGATGTTAAATGTGCATTTCTAAATGGAGATCTTGAAGAAGAAGTTTATATTGAACAACCTGATGGATTTTATTTGACAGATAACAAAGACATGGTTTGCAGGTTAAGGAAAGCTTTATATGGATTGAAACAAACTCCTAGAGCTTGGTATGCTAGATTGGACAAATATCTATTGAAGCTTGGATACACTA
This sequence comes from Cryptomeria japonica, assembly GCF_030272615.1. Taxonomy (NCBI): domain Eukaryota; kingdom Viridiplantae; phylum Streptophyta; class Pinopsida; order Cupressales; family Cupressaceae; genus Cryptomeria; species Cryptomeria japonica. The sequence goes on along the minus strand of NC_081415.1, from coordinate 693,741,039 downwards.
AAGGTAATGCTAACAACAATCTATACTACAAGGTGACTAATGATGAAATCTTGGTTATTGAAGTTTTTGTTGATGATATAATCTTTGGAGGAGAAGATGGTTTGTGTAAATACTTTTCTAACAAAATGCAACAAGAATTTGAAATGTCTATGATTGGAGAGATAAAATTCTTTTTAGGATTGCAGATTTCATAGACTAATAAAGGTATATTCCTATGTCAATCTAAGTACTTGAAGGAATTACTAAAGAAATTTGGCATGGAAAACTGTAAACCGGTAAGCACACCTATGACTACAACTGATAAATTATCTTTGAAGGATGAATCAACACATGTTAATCCGACTAGATACAAGTCTATGATAGGAGGTTTATTGTATTTGACACAAAAAAGACTTGATATTATGAATGCAGTATGTATTGTTTCAAGATTTCAGAGTAATCCTAAAGAAAATCATGAATCAACAATGAAAAGGATTTTCTAGTACCTACAAAGCACTACAAATCTTGGTTTATGGTATCCTAGAGATGAAAATTTTGACTTATGTACATACACAGATGCTAATTAGGTAGGAGATGTGGATGACAGAAAAAGCACCACCGACGGAGCATTTTTTCTTGGTAGCAAACTAATTTCATGGTTGAGCAAGAAACAAAGTTGTACAAATCTATCAACAACATAATCAAAATATGTTGCAGCAGCAACAAATTATACACATGTATTATGGATCAAGAAAATATTGAAGGACATAAAGGTAAAATGCAAGGAACCTATAACTATTTATTGTGATAATATGGCAGCAATTGATATATCAAAGAACCCAGTATTTCACTCTAAGACTAAACATGTTTCTATCAAATTCAATTTTCTAAAGGAGAATGTTGAAGCAAAAGAAGTGAAATTGGTTTATATGAATATTAAAGAGCATATTGCAGATATTTTTACAAAGCCTTTGCCTAAGGAGACTTTTGAATACCTCAGAGAGCAACTTGGAGTCCTACCCCCACTGGTAGAGACTTAGACAATTGATTTTTTTCATCAATCAACAGAATTAACAGAAAAATCTTTTTTCAGCTTTGATGAGGAGAGCTACTTCTCAGGGGGAGGAGTTGGTATTTTGTATTTGGTTTTGTAATGCTTTGGAATTTGATGTCAAAGGGGGAGAGATTGATATGGAAAAACACATTATCTTTTTCTTTTGGGGAGAGATTATTCCTAGGGGGAGAGATATTATGTATTTTTGATTTCTGGTTAATGATCTCTTTGGGAGATTGTCGGTTTTTGGTTTTTGGCATTTCTGTTTTGGCACTTTGATGGTTTTTCCATCTTATGTTGCCACTAATGCTAAAGGGGGAGATTGTTGGCATTTTGGATATGTTGATATGGTTTTTTCATTGATGCCAACACCTGTCATCACTTGTCAACACTTATCAGCACTTGGAGATTTTGGTTATGTTCACTGGCAAGTTAGAGACTTATGCACAGTCACCGATATTTGGTTCACCGGCATATTATATTATGCACCGACACTTGGAATGACTTGGAGAGTACTTGGTTATGTCAAAGACATTATTAGATCACTTGGTTTTGGCAATTTGGTTATTTTCTTATTCGGGTTTGCATATTTGTTGTTATCGACAAATAGGTCCAGGATATGCATCGACAGGTATATCTATTCCAGATCAACACGACACGTTATGGAGATGATTTATTATTATTGTAAATGCATTGAGCCAACATCTTGCATCGAATATTGATTTATTTGTAATTGATTTTATTTTAATATCTTTTAGTGAGCCGACCTATTCAATTGGTCTTAGGTTATGGTATAAATATAAGATCTCATTTGTGAGACAATTGTGTGAATGCGAAAAAGAATTGCAATAAGGTATATGCAAAAATAAGCAGAGCTATACACGCAAACATCATTTGAAGGTTGAAGGAAGGATTTTGTGAAGGCAATTAGAACTAAACTGGTAGAATCTAGCATATGAAGATGTTATTTTGTGTAGTACATTATCATTGGATTTAACCATCCAATTGTAGTCAACGTGACTCTCATTTTGTGATTGAGCAGTGAGCTCTAGGCAGTTGGCCTTTCTGCACGTGCAGAATCTATATTATACACATATACTATCTGCAGTAGTATCATTTGATTGTGGGTAAGGCTTCCCACCATGGTTTTTCCCCTTACAGGGTTTCCACATACAAATATTTGTGTTATGTGTTGTGGATGTTATTATCTTTTTGTTTCATATATTAATCTTTACCGGTACTGCAATTAACTGTTAAGACTGTCTACCGGCATAAAGTTTGGTTTACCAGTATTAAGCATTAAGTTTTGGTTAAGTTAATTTTGGTTGAAGAGCTTAACTGCTTGAGGTAGATCCTAATCCAAATGACACATAAATTGACTATTCCTATCTTTGAAGGATCCAACTATAGTTTCTAGAAAGTGAAGATGAGAGGCTAACTAATCTCTTTGGGTTACAACACTTGGAAAGAAGTGGAAACTAAGTATGTTCAACCGGAAAATGGTCTTACCACTCTAGATGAGATTCAAGCTTATGAAGAGAATGAAAAGGAAAGGTATGCAATCTTTAGTGCTTTATCAAAGACTAAATTGACAAAGGTTATTTTATTGAATACTACTTATGAGGTTTGGGAAAAGTTGAGAGATATCTATGAAGGGAATGACAGAGTCAAATTATCAAAGAAGCTAATAGCTAAGCGCGAATATGAGAACTTGAAGATGGAAGAAGGAGAAGACATAACAAGCTATTTTTAGATGGTCGATAGTGCTATAAATGAAATTAGAGAACTTGGTGGTACCTTGAAAGATGAAGACATAATTGAGAAGAATTTGATGTCTCTACTAGAAAGCTATAGTGACAAGACCTCAACTATTGAAGAAACCTATGATCCAAAGAAGTTTGCTAGAGAAAATCTCTATGGTACTCTATCAGCATTTGAGATAATGGAGTTTGGAAAAGACAAAGCTAAGACTAAGTCTGCATTTAAAGCATCTGAGGAAGATCCGAAAGATGAAAGTTCAGATGAGATGGAAGCGAACTTTGTAAGGAAACTAAAGAAAGGTGCCGACAAATACAAAGGTATGTTACCTCTTAAATGCTTTAGATGTGGAAAGATTGGTCATATTTCTACTAGGTGTCCAAAGAAAGGTTCAAGACAAAAATCTAGAGAAGGTAAAGTAAAGTTTAATAAGAGATCCTATTATGTCAAAGATGATGTTGGTATTTCAATTGATGAATCAGACAATGAAGATGGTGATTGTTTGTTCATGGTAGAAAAGGATGAACCTAAGATTAATATTCCTAGGACTGTTGCTATTGCATTACATGTTAGAAGAGATAGAAATGAATGGATGATTGATAGTGGATGTTCAAATCATATGACTGGTGACAAAATTAAGGTTGTAAAACTTGAAAAGTATGATGCAGACCTTTTGTTAGGTTCGAAGATGATTAGACAACATAGATTGTGGGAATTGGTTCTATTTCATTTGATGGAAAACATAATACTAGCAATTTTTACTATGTGAAGGGTTTGCATCATAATCTCTTGAGTGTTGGACAGATGTGCGAAAATGGTTACAATTTTGTTTTTCAGGATGATGGTTGTGAGATTCAGAAGGGATCTAGAATTGTTATTGCAACAAGGAAAATGACTGGTGGAAACATGTATCTATTGGAAGGAGCTACAAGGAATTGTTTGTTATCTTAGATCAATGATAGCTATCTCTGGCATAGGAGGATGTGTCATATCAATTTTGACCTTGTAAAGATTAGTTCATCAAGTGTAGTGAGAGATTTATTGAGGCTAACCAAACCATATAACAACATTTGCAGAGAATGTCCAGTTGGAAAGCAGATGAAAGGAACTTACAGAGGAAAGGAGCATTCATCCACCGAATTATTGGGTTTAGTGCACATAGACTTATGTGGTCCAACTAGAACAAGGAGTATACAAGGTGAGAAGTATTTCATGTTGTTGATTGATGATTATTCTAGAATGTCATGGGTTGCATTTTTGAGAGAGAAGTTAGAAGCATTAGAGAAATTCAAAATATTTAAGGCTAAAATTGAAAATCAAGTTGATAGAAAGATTAAGTGTTTGAGGTCTGACAGAGGAGGAGAATTTACTTCTAATGAGTTTAACAACATTTATGAGAAACATGATATTAGAAGACAGTTGTTTGCCCCGAGAACACCTCAACAGAATGTTATAGTGGAAAGGATGAACCAAACAATTCAAGAGGTAGCCAAAACAATGATCAAAGGAGCAAAAATATCGAAAGTCTACTGGAGAAAAGCAATTCAGACTATAGACTACACTCTTCATAGAATTCTATACCAGAAAAGACATGGAAAGACATCATATGAGCTATGGCATGGAAGAGCCCCAACAATAAAATATTTCAAAGTATTCGAAAGGAAGTGTTATATCCAAAGAGATGAAGATAATCTTGGAAAGTTTGACAACAGTGCAGATGAAGGTATATTCCTAGGATATTATACAAGGAGCAAGGCATACTGGTGTTACAATAAAAGGTTAAACAAGATCATTGAAAGTGAAAATGTGAAGGTTGATGAATACATTGCTAAAGAGTCTGATAAATTGGCAAGATATGAGTCTGATGAACCGGATGAAAAAAAAGGAAGAGAAAAATAGAGAAGAAGAAAAGGAAGCTAAAGAGGCTCCAACATCTACATCTTAGACCCCAAGGTATGTATATAAGAATCATCCAGTAGATCAGAACAAGCTGGATGAAGATAGAAAAGTTGTGAGAAATAAAGCAAGATTAGTTTTCAAAGGTTATACTCAGATTGAAGGCATTGATTTTGAGGAGACATATGACCCGATTGCTTGAATGAAGGCAATCCAAATGTTTCTTACTTTGTCGGATTTTAAGGATGTCAAGGTCTATCAAATGGATGTGAAATCAAAATTTTTGAATGGAGAACTAAAAGAAAAAGTTTACATTGAACAACTAGAAGGATTTAAGTTGAAAGATGATTTGAACATTTTTTGTAGATTAAAGAATGCCCTGTATAGTTTGAAACAAGCTCCCAGAGCTTGGTTTGGAAGGTTATATAAGTATTTGATTGATCAAGGCTTTTAGAAGGGTTCGACTGACAACAATTTGTATTTCAAAATTGACTCAATAAATCAAAGTGACAAAGGAATTTTCATTTCTCAATCTAAATACATTAAGGAATTATTGAAGAAGTTTGGGTTGGAGAACTCCCAATCGACGTGTACACTTATGACCACCAGATGTAAATTGAAAAAAGATGACAAGTCCCCTAAAGCCAATGCAAGTTTGTACAAAACAATGATTGGAGGTGTTGGTGTAGTGTCATAAAATTGCGACCTTGCAATTTTCAACCACATTTGAGTCTTCAAATTGGCGAAATGAATCCCTAAGCCTGACTAGAGACCCAAGACATGCTCATACCTCCCACAACATGCATTTTCCTCACATCCTGCACTGCCTATTCCCACTTCCTATCCTAAATTAGGGTAGGATAGGGGCGTGGCACCCCTGTCCTTGCCCTATTTTGGGCCCCCTCCATTTAAACCCTGCATCAAGCTTGTCAATGAGAAGCGGGAAAAGTTTCCCTATGTCGGTCTAAGATGAAATATCAGTCAAATAACCCTAATTGACGAATATATAAGATGCATTTTCCCCACCCATTTTCATAAGTTCATTAAGTTCAATAAGTTCAATAAGTGGAATTTGTGATCCTAAGCAAAATTACATAAGCAAAATCAATCATTCAAGCATTCAAGTGTCCATTCAAGTATTCATTGAGCATCTCAAGTCTCATTTCAAGGCTAGGTGTTGAATTCAAGTCAAGGATTCAACCATTGAAGTAGAGATCTCCTTTGACATTCAATTCTACATATCCTTTCAAACAAATCTATCAACATTGCAATTGCATCCTCTCTTGAGGTGAATTCTACTTTAGTCATTTCCTTTCATTTACTTGCAAGTATTTTTCATCATTGGTTAATTCCAAAATGGGGTTTGATCTAAAGGCAAACCCCCAATCCCAACAACATTTCCTCTCTTTTCTGTGTGTAGGTTGCAGGTGCGCAACTGTATTTGCAAGTTTAGGCTTCATTTTTAGAGATGGAAAAACCCTTTTCGGTGCGCAGATGTTTTAGAGGACCAAGTACACTTTCAACCTGATCTTGACAACTTTCACTCAAATTTATAGGGGAGCTTTGTGTCAGTATTTTACTGCTAATTCCAAGTGCACAACTTCATCCCACATTTCTATCTCAAGTTATAATCATTTCTTTACCATCTTTACACTTAGTCTCAAATTGCTTAATTCAACTTGTCCATTCTAAAATAGGGTTTACTTTACTTTTCAAATTCATTGTCAATTTACTTAACATTCAATCTGTTTCTATTGATATTGGATCTAGTGTATCCAACCCCCTCTTTTAATGTAATGTGTGTGAGAGGTTGAGGAGCATCCTTTGTGAAGCTTTTACTCCTTTCTTGAGGAGGGTAAATATTTCCACTTGATCTCCTCATCACCCCTTTTTCACCATTACATTTTGGTGATCCAACGTCTTGCATGCTTGATATTTCACATTATTGCATATTTTTCATTTACAAGTTTAATTTTCTTGCAAAACTTAGTGGTTAATTCATTCAAAACCCTAGTTGTTAAAATCGGAATTGAACTTGTGTTTTGCAAAAATTGCTATCTATTGTTTTAGATCTAAAAATTGCATTAAATTCAAGTTATTTTTTATCTTGTTCAATTTGCAAATCAATTTTACAAAATTAAGTGGTTAATTATCAAAACCCTAATTTTCAAAAATCAACTTCCACTTGTGCAAAAATTCAATTTACATTTAATTTTCAGATTTGGAATTATTTTCAACCTGTCTTCTTGCCTAAGATTCAAATTTTTCAGTTTCCCTCCTTTTTTTCCAAATTCAAAACTTAGAAATTCAGTGGTTAGGTCCTAAAACCCTAATTTTCAAATTCACTTGGATTTTGTGTAAAATTCAATCAATTTCAACCAATTTTAGTTTTCAAAACATTATTCAAGGTGGCCTTATCAATTAGGTTTTACCTTTTTCAAATTTGCAATTCAATTTCTTATCTTTTTCAAAACCCTAATGGGGTCCTATTCTCACATTCAAACCTTAATTTCGCCTATCTAAACTTTGTAAAATCAACCATTTTTTTGGGGTTAGCTCTAAAATCATCATAGCTTTCATCCTTGAAAATTTCCAAAAAAAGTTGGGCGGACTAGGTGCACTTTCAACCTGGTCCTTGACTTTTTTCCTGAAATTTTGAGAGACTCTTATGACTGTATTAAATTGCTTAAATCCAAAAAATTGGTTGATTTTGTCAAATTTTGATCCCTCTAAAATAAAAATACTTCACAAATTCAACATCACAACTTTCAAGAAAATATTTCAAATTAAGTGGTTAATTGTAATTTGCCCTAATTTTACAACAACTATTTTTTCCCAATTTTAAAGTTAAGTGGTATCCCATTGGCCCTAATTTTAAAATCTCAATTTTTTTCATTCTTATTTTGGAAATTGTATCATTTCTTCTTTCAACAAATTTCAAATTTAATAATCATCATTTGTGCATTATTCAATTTTGCAAACTTTGTTCCCCAAATTCAAAACTCAAATTCAAATTTTCCCTCTAGTGCATGATTTTTACCACTATTAGTCCTACCTCTACTATCCTCGTTAGATGAAGCATTAGAATTAAGTCTTCCCAAAGTTTAATTTCTGAAGAGATGGAGCCTAATTTGGGTGACTTCTTCAATGAGGATAATGCTAATTCTTCCCATCCTAATAACATCCCTATCTACCCAATTGATGATTCTAATGATGAAGAAGAAGATTTGACTAGAGTTTCCATAGATGAACTTTCAAAATTGGACAATCAATATGACAACTTTCAACAATGGATGTCCCAAGAATATCCTAATAGTGAAGCTCTTCCATTAATTGAAGTTCTAAACACATGATTCAAAGTAGAATGGAATTGATATATTGTGTGGTATTGCCCATATTGTTGATTCTAATGTCATGCCTATAAAGAGTTGTGTTGAGAACTTAGGTTATTCACAACCTCCTACACAAATCAATCATTCTATTCCTTTGACCACTTCAATAACTATAATTCCTACTTTTACTTCAAACATCACGACTACATCAACTCAAAATGTTATACCTACAAATATTAGTCATGGGGGAAATCCCTCTTCTTCATTCAATCCTCTATCTTTATCGATGCCTTCAATAAGTATTCCTCTTGTCTCTCAACCACTTAATGTGACACAAGGGGGCAATTCATCCAATCATTCTATCCCTCCTTTTAGTGTCTCATTTCCTACTCAATCGTTGCCTATGCCTACTTACCATAGTGTTCCTCCACCTTATTGTAAATCAATAGCTTCTTTCAACAACATCACACCACCTTCTCAATCAAACATGTCTAACATAAATTCCTCGACCGAAGCAACCATTAATAATCTTGCTTAAACTTTGTCATCATTGCAACAACAAATTGGTTCTACGAGTCAATCCAAGTTTAGTGTGCCCACATTTGATGTTGTGAGCCCACCGTCTCTTGATATTGTTAGAGTTATCCCTCCTAAACATGTTGAAGTCCCTTAGTTGGAACTCTATAATGGAAAAGGTGATCCTTTAACACATGTCAAAATATTCCAAACTTTGTGTACTAACTTTGCTTATGATCAAAGATTGCTTTCCAAACTGTTTACTAGAACACTAAGAGATAAGGCTTTACAATGGTATTGCTCTTTTCCTTTCTATTCTATTACTTCTTTTCAACAATTAGCAAATTATTTTATTCAGCAATTTCAAAACAACAAAGGTCCTAAAATCACTTTGACAGATTTAATGCATTGTAAACAAGGTGTTAAAGAAAAAGTGATTGATTTCATTGGTAGATATAAGCATTTGTATTCTCAAATTTCTTTTCCAATGCCTGATAATGATATGCAAAGAATTTTTATTTCTAATTTGCAAAAAGACATTGGGGACAAACTTCTCCTTTCCGAGTTTACTTCCTTTCCATAGTTGTGTGCAACACTTCACAATTATCAACTGATTGTGAGTCAACTGGAGCAATCTACTCCTATGGCTCTGAGTGATAAGGGTGAGAGTGCTCAACAACCATTTAGGAAGTTCAAAATGAATAAAGGCTTCATCAAGTTCAATGACACAATCAATAACAACAATGCAAATGCTACAATAAGTGTGCCTCCTATTTCTAAATTTTTCAAAAGAGAAAGACAATTTACTACTTTGAATGAATCTTTACATAGAATTATGTCTCAGTTGGTACAAAGAAATGTTATCAAACTTCCCCTAATAAAATCATTTGACCCTTCTAAGGCAGCCTCATCTTACTTTGATAATAGTTCTTTTTGTCAATTTTATCGTCAACCTGGTCATGATACTGAGAAATGTTTTGCATTAAAAAGTAAAATTCAGGACCTGATTGATAATAATACTATATTAGTGGCAGGTGTGAATGATAAGGGAAACAAATCAGTAGCTCCTCCTAATCAAAATCTTAAGATTATTGCTGATCCTTTACCCTCTCATACATCTAACGTGATTGTGACTAAACATATCTCTTTCTCTCCCTCTGATCTTACTACCACGACTCCAAATTGGGTGAATATGGTAGAGAAACAAGAAACACTTAAGCATTCATGTATCACATTTGACCCTAGTGAGACTATTAAAGCACCTGATGGACCTCTATACATAGTTGGGAAGATTCAAGATAAACCTTGTCTTGGTGTGCTTATCGATCCATCTTGCATGGTTAATGTCCTCATTGAGGAGTATCTTTTCATTTTACGTTTGCATACAACAATCTATGATGATACTAATGTGGTCATTAAGTTATTTGATGGATTTTCTTGTCCTACCATGTTGGCAAATGCACACTCCAATGAGAAATTGTAGGTGATTGAAGGTATTGTCATTGATGGCAACCTTACAATCCTATGGCACCGACACAGGCACTAGCACCAGCACAGGCATCAACACAGGCATAGGCATCGACACAGGCACAGACACCGACATCGGCAACGACAATGACAAATATGTTTACCGGCACCCCAACCGACAGGATTTTGTTTATTATATTTTATATTTAATTACAAAATATTTTTGTAAAGCCGACAAGGCGAATTGTAATAGGACTCATATAAGAATGAGATCTTGTAAATCATTTGTATAAAGCATAGATGGAATGTAATAGGTAGATGTGAATATTAAGGCAGATTTTGGAATAAGGTTTATGGAAGTTGTATGAGCTTAAACCGGTACTGAACCTGGCATAGCAGATGCTGAACCAAAGTAGTACATGATATTGGATTTACATAATCCATTTTTGTAAGTTAGTGAGACTTCATTTTTGTAATTAAGCAGTGAGCTTTAGGCAGTTGGCCTTCCTGCATGTGCAGGCCCCTATTGTAAGTAATATTCACTTATTGGCTAGTGAGCGAATATTGTGGGTCACAAATCCCACTAAGGTTTTTCCCACACTGGGTTTCCTCGTTAAAAATATTGTGTTGTGGTGTGCTTTCTATGTTGTGGTTATTGATCTTGTTTACTACATTATTTTTGGTTTACCTGTACACTATTTTGGCATGCAATTCATTTAATAAGTTCAGAAAATCCATTAACCGGTTAGATACAAATTCACCTCCCCCTCTCAGTATCTTTGGGAATCCTAACAATTGGTATCAGAGCTTGGTCCTCTATTTTCAAAAGCCTAACAACTTGAGGAAGATTCTGACACCGGTACAGATGGAAAACCTAAGAAAGCAATTGGAAACAACTCTTGCAGATTATGATGTAGAAAAGTTGAAAAATATGAAACTTGAAGATGATTTGAAGGCTGCACAGGAAATCATTCAAGGACTTCAAGAAAATCTCACTATTGCTAGGAATAAAAGAAGAGAAATTCATGAGAAGATACAAAGTGATGATGATGAAAAAGAAACTCTTAATGATCTTGTAAGCAAGATGAAGCAAGAAAACATGGCCTTGAGAAATGAGATGCAAGATATGACTATGAGGTTTTGTAAAGACATTGAAGACCGAAAGAAGAATGAAGATGACTTGGCTAGGAGAATCAATGATGCTGGAAATGAAAATCTAAGACTCAGTCATAAAAATGATATGTTGAAGACAGATATAATTCACTTGGAACATGATAAGACTGAACTCATGAGACATAAAGATTTCTTGGAAAATGAGTTGGCTACTGCAAATCAACAAAAGGAGAAATTCAAGAAAAGTTCAGAGGAACTTGATGACATGTTGAAAAATCAGAAACCTAATGGAGATACAAATGGCCTTGGATTTGAAATTGGTGAAAGCTCCGTACTGCAAACAATCATGATCACAGTAAACTGGTAAGACAACCTAATGCCTACAAATTCAATTTAAAGTGCTTTAACTGTAACAAGTATGGTCATAGAGAAAATCAGTGTAGATATAGAAACTATTAGAACACCAATGCAACAAAGTTGGTCATAATTCATAAAATTGCAAAATGAATGTAAGATGTTATGTTTGTGGAAGATTTGGACACTTATCTAATCAATGTAGAACACATATTGGCATAGGATATGGACAAGCTATTTAGAAAAACAATGTGACTTGTTATGCTTGTAACAAGATTGGACATATTGTAAAATTTTGTATAAGTAAGGCATCACCGACAAATAACAAAGGACCCAGTTTGAAAGGTAAAAAGAAGGTTGAAGAGGTAAAACAAGAATTCTCAAAACAATGGATTAGAAAGTCAGATCAGAATGTTAATGAAGCTATTCCTTCATCGGTAGAACAAAGTATCACTCCACTGGCAGGAGATTCTTCATCAAACTGAAAAGAAACCTTTTGGGGCTATGGCAACACATTGAAAAACATGCTAATTTACCCTCGATTGATGGTGAGAAGTTGAAATACTTCTTTACCGGCAGATGTGTTAAGTTTCACTTAATCGACAAACATTTAATGTGGTAGTTGAAGGAAATGACATTATAAAGCAAGTGTTTTGGCTCTTTTTCATTCACCAAGCATTCAAATTTCCTTAAAGCGTGAAAATCCCGAGTGAAAGCATCCACAATGAGAAGTGAAGCAAATCATTCAAGCATTCAAACCTAAGGTAGATTAAGGTATTTATACAATGGCTTCCTCCTCTGCACGTGAATTCATTGCAAACCCTACTGTAATTGAAGTTTTTAAGTGCCCTAGACCCATATTTAAAATTATTCCCAAAATTGCGAAGAAAGATGATACCCTAGGAGCATTTTCAAAAATACCCAAAGGAGTTGCTTATGCTAAGGATCCTAGAATTTACATACATTGTCATATTGAAGAACTAGGAGCTGAAGAGATAATGAACATGTATAGAACAGTAATTTATGATGTTAATGTAAATGTGAAACCAGAACATAAGATAGTTGAAACCCTAGGTTTTGTGGAGATTCTTAGTATCCCTAATTTTCCAAAGGATGTTACAAGGGTTGTATTAAGAAGAGTACATGGGGAGTTCTTTTGGTTGGATTCCATGCACAAGATAACAAAAGAGGCAGTTAGGGCAGTGACAGGCTTACCTTCCACCGGTAGCAGGCCTGACAAAACTAAAAAGGTTCCAAATGACACTGTAATGACCCTAACTGATGCAACCTTTGACAAGAGATCCCTAAGAGTAAATGATGTAAAGGATATCAATGTAAGATTCATTAGCATGATTCTTGGATACAAAGTTACACATACCAACATATTAAACTCTATTTCTAGCTTATGTATCAAAAGTGTTTATGACATGGTAAACAACAATGCAAAGATTGGCATATGTGAATGGTTAAAAGATGAGATAATAGACAATCTGAAGAAAATCAAAGGGGACAAGAAAGGGACATTCAGATTAGGCAACTTACTTGTATGCTTATTGCTATATATCACCAAGGAAGTTCTTGGTATTGGTAAAAAGGATTTTGGATTTGACATACCGATAGGAAAACAACTTCTGGATATTCTAAACAACATGGGAGATGATAGGGAGAAGAACATAATTCAACATTTTCAGGCACTGAAGGCTAGGATGAAAACCAGGATAAGACTATCTCAATCCACAGTTGATAAATATCAAAAGGAGATGCTTTGTGATAAAGAAAGATGAAATCTGGATGGAGGCAGTGGTTCTGAGGACAGTTTGGGTTACAGAGATGGTATATGAGGCTGGTGAGAATATAATAGAAACTTATGCAAAAGCCCTTCTAGAAGCCCCTAGAGAACCAACAGAAAAAGTATTTGGAAATGCAAAAACAATTGAAAGCAACATTCAATCACAGAAAAGAATAAAGAAAATTGAACAAATACTTAGAAAAGGAACAAGGTAGGCAAAATCAATCAAGGAAGACATATTGAATAAAGTTGGTATTAAGGATAGCGACTTGGAAGGATTACAACCGGAAACACATCTTTCACCGGTTGCTACCTCCTCTGATAGTGAAATACTGATAGAGTTTAAAAGGGTAAAAAGAAAAAGAAAACCCTCACCGGTACCCTCTCCTGCACCTAAGAGAACAAGATAGAAACAACAGACAGTTAGGCCTCCGACAAAGAAGATGACTTCAAGAAAGAAGAAAGAAAGACAAGTTATCCCTCCACTTGACAATCTTCTACATGAAATAACTGAAGATGGTAACTTATCAAACATTAGCAAGTTGTATAACACATTTTCAAATGAAGAAAAATAAAGCATAGAAAACAGTATTATCCTACACTTGGATATCTACAAGAAATTTTTTATTGAGGTTGTAGATGATTTACCCAATGACTTGTATAGAAGGTTAGATGCTAAAAGGTTAGCAATTGTGGAACTAGACAAGAAGATTAAGATAGAAAAACTACTTGTAGTTCACCTAGTAAATTCAACATAAGAGATTGATGAACTAATAAGTGAGGCAAACCGGAAAATATTTTCAACCGGTAACCGACATGTAGCATTAATGGCTGGTAGAGTAAATGAGATCACAGAAGAGACAACAGATAAGTGAGATATATTCTTTGTAGAAAAGGAAAAACAAGAAGAGCTTAAACGACCAAAGACTTTTAAAGTCTATCAAAAAGAAAAGGATAAAGGTAAAGGTAAGGTAGGTGGACCTCCGAGCATAAAGATAACAGATAACTTGCCCCCACCTTCTTCTGATACTCCACCAAGACAAACCGTTGATACACCACCAGTAATAGATAATGTTGAGAGTATGGAGACAACGCATGAGGACACAAATCTTGATTCAGAGGTGTTTTGTACAATGAATATTGACACACAGGAAGTCAACATTGTGGTTGATAAGGAGACAAGTGAGAAGAGAGATGTGGAAACTGAGCCACCGGTAGAAGACATTACAGTTGAGACAAATGTTGAGGACATAGTTGGCAATATTGAAATTGGGGATGATCAACAAACTGAACAATCAACTAACCCCCTAGACATAGGAAAGGCAGATACCACTAGTATACATACTAATGTATCTATTGAGCAACTGACAACTGATAGCACTGACAAATCTGTTGAGATACCGGCTATAGACAATTCAGAGGTAAACATAGAGAAATCGGTAGAAAACACAGAGTCACAATCACAGAAATCGACAGTGGAAAGCTCTGAGAAACAAACTGAGGTACATATTGAGAAATCAGAAGAGAAGAAGGATGAGCTAAAGGTTCAGATAGAGACTGTGCCACTGGAATTAGTTGAGAAACCTAAACCCTTGCTAGTAGAAATGCAGACTCAAATTGACCTACCAGAGGTCACCATAAGCAAAGAGGTTCCTCACACTGATGGATTACAGATTGTTAAGACAGATGGTCAATCATCTGGTTCTTCACTAACAGAATTCCGGCCAACCAATGTAACATAGGTATTTCTTGATTCAATTAAGAAAATAACTAATTGCAATGCACTTGCATATAAGGCAATTGATGTCACCATAACAATTTTGAAGATGATTGCACCCAAGTGTAACATAGAAAATAAAGATTGTTTAAACCAATTAGACACATTGTCTAAGTATATAACCGACAACCTACTAACAATTGATCGGATTAGTGAGGAGACTTTCAGAGAGAAATTAAATAAAGAGAAGGAAAAATTCTTTGAGGAGACAGTAAAGAAGAGTAAGGAACATATTGATACAACATTACCGACACTAGGAAAGACAATTTTGGACTTCAAGAAATTGTACATAGATACATGTAAGACAAACATTTTGATAGAGGATATAGATATAGAGATCAGCAAAGCACATAAGGAAATCAATAATATTGCTGATAATTTAATAGGTTCATTAGACACCATATCAGTAGTAGAATAGGAAATTATTGGGTATGAAGAGAAAATTGAAAAACTTGAAAAAGATAAGGAGAGATTAAAGTTTAAGGCAAAGGAACTGAGATGCAGACTAGGTCCCAAACTAGATATCCTCATCTCTTTGAGAAAAGAGATTTCTGAGGCTCTTGTTCTAGGACTTAAGACATCGGAAGAGAAAATGCACATACTCACCGGTACAATCCAAATGAAAAAAGCAACACTAAAGGATAGTGAGAGGTTCTATAACAGCCTAAATTTTGCAACCAACCGGTTATAGGGATCCAGATAGGAACTACACTCAATTGACATTGAATGACAGCCTTTGTCATTGATGCCAAAGGGGGAGTAGTAGAGGATGAGAAAAAGGAGTAAGGATATGACAGAAGATCTTGTAAAGCCGACAAGGCGAATTGTAATAGGACTCATATAAGTATGAGATCTTGTAAATTATTTCTATAAAGCATAGATGGAATGTAATAGGCAGATACAAATATTAAGGCAGATTTTGGAATAAGGTTTATGGAAGTTGTATGAGCTTAAACTGGTACTGAACTTGGCATAGAAGATGTTGAACCGAAGTAGTACATGATATTGGATTTACATAATCCATTTTTGTAAGTTAGTGAGACTTCCTTTTTGTAATTAAGCAGTGAGCTTTAGGCAAGTGGCCTTCCTACATGTGCATGCCCCTATTGTAAGTAATATTCACTTATTGGCTAGTGAGCGAATATTGTGGGTCACAAATCCCACCGAGATTTTTCCCACACCAGGTTTTCTCATTAAAAATATTGTGTTATGGTGTGATTTCTATGTTGTGGTTATTGATCTTGTTTACTACATTATTTCTAGTTTATCAGTACATTGTTTTGGCATGCAATTCATTTAATACGTTTAGAAAATCCATTAACCGGTTAGATAATGATTCACCCCCCCTCTCAGTATCTTTGGGAATCCTAACATACCATTGTTTCTATCACACCCCCTATTGAGGTTCACACTAAATCTATAGATGTCAACTTTGTTGTCATTCCTTCCTCTGAATAATTCCATATGAAGTTAGGTTACCCTTGGCTATCTTCCATGAAGGCTATTGCCTCTCCAATCCATAAGTGTTTAAAATTTCCCCACAATGGAGAAATCATAATTGTTAACCATAACTTATTTCAACCATCTGAAAGAAGCCCTGGTGTTCCTATTGATTACTTTTGGCCTCAAAAATTTCAATCTCTTCCACCAACAAGTGATGCTCTCTTTTAAACTTATCAGAAATGGAAGAAATATATTATTCATCCTTAAGACAACCTAGAACTCTAACACTTGATATTCTCACTATTCTTGAAGATGAAGTTCTTTCTCTAACGAATATAACTAATCTTCCTCCTAAGGAAGATTCCCAACCTACTCCTATGGATGAAACTATGCCTTCTCCTAAGAATAACAATAATATCCCTCCTAAGGTTATACCTATACCTCCTCCTCATAATAGACTTGGTATCCTTCCTACACCAAATATTCCTCCTTTATATGGTGCAATTCCACCTCCTTGCTCTTATAGAGAGAAGAGACCTCACCCTAAACCTCCAACTACCAAAGATGAGAATATTTCCCCTTCAACAAATATTCCTCCTTTAATAAATATTCCTCCATCTTCTCATCCTTCTGCTAAGACTCAATGAAATCGTTGTGCGAGAGATCGCTGATAAAAACATTGTGCTAGAGCTCGTGAAGTTGTTTCTCAAAATATTCAATCTCCCAAAACTCCAACAATTGACATGATTCCATTTTCTCCTAAGCCGGATGTTGAACCTAAATCTCTAAATCATAAGTTACAAAAAACATGTGATGGTTTTACTTCTATTCATGTTAGAGATCCTCTTTCTATAAATCTTGATGATGAAATAGGTGAAAATATTATTCATGATGGCAATACAACTCCTAATGCTTCTGATAGTGAATATGAATATGTGGATGTTGACAAACATTTATCTGCAAAATTTTCAAAAGCCTTAATCCTAGCTCCTAGAATCGAACAAAGAGACTTAGAACATGAGCATAGTCCTTGTTTGGATCTTGTGATAGCTCCATTTGATGTGCTCGATGTCACTTGTCTAGCGTGTGTCCCACCTTCCCAAAATAGTGACCAGCAGGATCAAGAGGTGGATGTCATGCTAGAATAGCTACATTAGCACCATAGATCCTCTACCTCTCTCTCTTTTCTTGCTCTTTTATGACCATTCTTCTATATGTATCCCTGCTCTTCTATTTTCCCTAATAATATCTACTCGAGGACGATGCAGAGCATTGAGACCTCTTTTGGTCTCCTTCATGTTGACTTAAAAGACACTTGTGTTCTCTTTCTTCCAAGGTAGTTTCCTTTCTTTAGGGAAAGATGACTATTCTATGCATATATATACATGGTATACATGAGTTATCATACAACATACTGACCCCGAGGAAAGCAAAACTACCTTGTTCTTTGTGTTTTGTGTTCATTGTCCTTGGGTTTATTCCTCTATTGGGGGCTAAATCCTTGCGATAACGTGATCCCTCTCATTCTCTCTTGGGTGTATCCTACCTTAAGGCAATTGCTCCTGATAGGCATGCACGATTGCTTTAATGTGGGGGCATACACTCCGCTCATATTTTCCTTCTTGATACTTAAAGTTACTTAGTGAACTTGACCTTACTTTGTAATTTTTTGGTATCTTTTCTTTTTCATGACTCATAGTGAGGGGAACCTTACCACTTGCACTCATGGTTCCTCCCTTTTGATCTTCCCTTTTACTTTGTCAATCAAAGTCGTAAGATCCTTAGTCCACTGAGGGTTTGGTGTATCTTCCTTCCTTGAGGTGGTGAAAGTCTTTCAATATTGTTTCCTTCTACTTTACCAGTAGTATTGGCATATGCTTATACTCCCACTAAAGTGGGTGCTAAGTGTAGCATCATTAAATTGTGACCTTGCAAGTTTCGACCATATTTGGGTCTTCACATTGGTGAAATGAATCCCTAAGCCTGACTGGAGACCCGAGACATGCTCATACCTCTCGCAACATGCATTTTCCTCACATCCTGCACTACCTATTCCCACTTCCTGTCCTGAATTAGGGCAGGACAAGGGCGTGGCACCCCTATCCTTGCCCTATTTTTGCCCCCTTCCATTTAAACCCAGAATTGGGCTTGCCAATGAGAAGTGGGAAAAGTTTCCCTATGTCGGCCTAAGATGAAAAATCAGTCAAATAACCCTAATTAATGAATATATAAGACACATATTCCCCTCCCATTTTCATAAGTTCAATAAGTGTAAATTGTGATCCTAAGAGAAATTGCATAAACAAAATTAAGCATTCAAGCATTCAAGTGTCCATTCAAGTATCCATTAAGCATCTCAAGTCTCCTTTCAAGGCTAGGTGTTGCATTCAAGTCAAGGATTCAACCATTGAAGTCGAGATCTCTTTTTAAATTCAAATCTATATATCCTTTCAAACAACTCTATCAACATTTCAATTGCATCCTCTTGAGGTGAATTCTACTTCAGTCATTTCCTTTCATTTATTTGCAAGTATTTTACATCATTTGGTTAATTAAAAAATGAGGTTTGACCTAAAGGAAAACCCTTAATCCCAACAACATTTCCTTTCTTTTATGTGTGCAGGTTGTAGGTGTGCAGCTGTATTTGTAGGTTTAGGCTTCATTTTTCAGAGATGAAAAAACCTTTTTCAATGTGCGGATTTTTCAGAGGACCAAGTACACTTTCAGCCTGATCCTGGAAACTTTCACTCAAATTTACAAGGGAGATTCGTCTCAGCATTTTACTCCTAATTCCAGGTGCACAGCTTCATCCCGCATTTCTATCTCAAGTTATAATAATTTCTTTACCATCTTTACACTTAGTCTCACATTTCTTAATTCAACTTGTCCATTCTCAAAGAGGGGTTACTTTACTTTTCAAATTCATTGTCAATTAACTTATCATTCAATCTCTTTCCATTGATATTGGATCTAGTGAATACCCCCTCTTTTAATGTAATGTGAGTGAGAGGTTGAAGAAGATCCTTTGTGAAACTTTCACTCCTTTCTTGAGGAGGGTAAAGATTTCCACTTGATCTCCTCATCACCCCTTTTTCACCATTATAGTTGGAATCAGGGATAACTGAGAGGGGGGGGGGGTGAATCAGTGATCTACTAGTTATCAGATTTTCAAACTTAACTTTTAACCACCAGAAGCATACACTTAAAACTAAAATGTAGAAACAAATAACAAACAACCACAAGATCATAACACTGGTATTTTACATAGAAACCCAAATGGGAAAAACCATAGTGGGATTTGAACCCACAATATTATTCCACTATGGCCAGTAGCAAAACAATATTACAAATGGGGAATGCACAGACATTCAAGCACATTGCCTAGAGCTCACTGCTCAAAAGATATTTTTCCAGAAGGCTACACCCCTTTGAGAAGTCTCACTGACCTACATTTTGATGACAATAATGAAATACGGTGAAATGAACTCTTAAGTAGCATTTGACAATGCATGAATGAGTTTTGTTTAAGCACTAGATCTCTGATTGTACTCACTCTGCAAATACTCTATTTCTGTCTCCGTCAGCTATCAGATTATCTGCAAACCAAATGCGCAAGTGAAAATATGCTCAATCATACTAAAACAGATCACCACAATAGTAATACACCAAAAACCAATCTCTAATTCAATCTTATATATTCGGTCATAAAAAATAATCTCCTCCAAGACAACTATCAAAAGTGTAATGTGTAGTCACATGTCGGCTTCAATCTTTAATAAAACATAACACCAGACCGAAAGAGTATAATCACACGCTTCCTAAGGATCTTCCCATTCACCGAGATCACAAAATAAATCACCAAAATCATTGAAAATCTTACCAAACCAAAACTGTACTGGAATAATCCCGATTTACTGGTTAACTAGCTATCAGTTAACTCCTGCTTCTGGATAAGAGGAATCACGACCACCAGATCGAATATCCAAGAAGAGTTTCCATCAATGAAAACCCTAAATCAAAAATCAAGCATAGAAAATCATCGGATGAGTGTCAATTTCCAGCAATCTTCCCCTTTGGTATTGATGGCAACACTCATGAAAAATGGCTAAGTGTTGAGACTTGAGACTTGTACACTGGATCAAGAATGAAAGAATTGTAAGGCTCCCCCTTAGATCAAAAATAAAAAAAACTACATCACTGAACTATACACTCCATATGCAACCAATCTGTACATTTTTCACCTTATCTCTCGCCCTTTGACAACAATGCCAAAGATAGGGTGTGAAGCACATCTGCATATGCAACCTTAAGGAACCCAAAATAGGTATTCCGACCTGCCCACAATTTCTCCAAAATTGAAACAAAACCGTTCAAAACATAAGCATAAAATTATATTGCATGCAGCTTAGGTTGTGTCTTGTGAGACATATTCTGAAGACATTCCATCTTATGGCATACCAAGGTGTCTAATCGAGGACCAATTAGGTTCTGGAGTTCACTTGCCCACCTTACCATTTTATCCTTCTCCTTCTCAAAATTCCTAATCTGTTCCATGATTATCAAAATTTGACCTTCAATACTACCGGCTAAGTTAACTGTAGGGTCATAAGCTTGGGAAATATAAGATCCTCTGCAATTATCTATCTGCTTTTCTATTTTAGTAGAAAAATTTATCAAAATTAGACAAGACTTATAAATCTTGTCGCCTTCCATTAAGGCCTCATCAATTAATTTCAATTCATTGTTAAGCTGGGCATTATCACTATCAGTCATTTGTAGATATGTTGGTATTCTTACATCTTTGAATTTCTCCATTGCCTGTTGGGTTGATGCCTTGGTCAAAGAATCAAATTGAGTAGATATATGATCTACCAAGTGCTGAAGCTTACTAGATGAATTGGTATCAGTATCAAGTTGCAATTCTGGTACCACCTGTTCTAAAAATCTAACCGATCTATCAATAAGTTTCTTCTCTTTAGACTCAAATTATGTTAACTCTTGACTAGCTTAAGATTGAAGAGCAACAACAACAATCATCCTTTCAGCCAAAGACATTTGATTGAAAGGCTTGTCAAAACTGATGTTAAATTAAGGAAAACTCCCTTGGATTTGTATTTTTGAAGTGTCAATTGCCACACGGATTGGAGTTTCTATTACTTTAGCTTTCCCTTTGATCCGTTTCTCCTATTTTTCCTCTTCCTTTTTCTCTGCCTCCTGCCCTGCATTACTTTTATCCCCTATGGGTGGCTCATGTGCACTGGTGTCACCACTTGGTGCACTGACCTCTACCTAAGTTGATTTGTCTTGTGCCTTATCTGCCTCAACCTCTCTTGAATCCAAAATTTGTTGCCCTTCAACATCTTGAGTGTCCTCCATCTTATTTACCTCACACACTAAAGGATTCTCTGCCTGAGTGGCTGCATCTTGCGAATCCACTTCCAGAGGGGAAGTCATAGGTAGTCGGTTCTTAGTGAGAAACTTCTTCCAGATTTCAATAGTTTCTCTACTTATTTCCTCTACTCTTCCCACCATTAGGTTGTTTACTCTATTTTTTCTTTAGATTCCTTTTTATTTGCTAGCAAAATCAACCTATCAATTTCTTCAATAGTGATACTGTTGCACTAATTGACCAGTTCACTTTCCTTTATCTTTTTGTCCATCTTCTTCTACCATCAATTAGAGTGTACAGATCTTTCGGAAGATATATTTCTAATTTAATTAAAGTTTTACCAAATACATCCATATGTAATACTACAACTTCTTCAATATGCCTTTTACCATTGTCATCCAAATTTTCATAATATACAAAGATATTTTTCAAATTTCCATCTTTAATGATTTCATCTATTAAATCTTGAGTGGATAAGGGAGGAATAATATGATACTTGGTTTTAGCGGTCTCCATCTTACCAGATTCAATCGCCTCATCCATGTCAGATTTGGTTCTCCTTCCCTGCTTAGGCTTGCCGGTCGGAACAGGATCAAATTTTCCTTTCTCCTCCTTCTGCCCTTTGTTTTGATCACGGGATTGAGATTTCCAGATTACCCTCGCAAATTCTCCTTTCTTAGAGCCTTTTTGAATTTCCATCACAGATGCAACTAGAGATACTGTTACATACTCCCTTTGTGGTTTCTGCTTCTTCCTCTAAACACCCTTGCCCTTAGCTAATGAGCTAGGGGGTTTAGTCTTAGCCGAAGGTGTCTTCATCAGAGCGGGAGAAGACCTTGTCACCTTAGCTTTGGCTGTAGCTAGTGCAGTCTTTTGTTTATTTGTCTTTTTTACTGCATCTCTTGCAACTCTTGCAGCCTTGACCCTCTCTCTTGGGTGACCTTCCTCCACAAGGATTTCTTCAACCATCTTAGCAACTGTCTTTTTCCTTGTCAGTTCAGTGAACTTGGTGTGAAGTTCCATGGATTTTTCTTTATAAGTTTTGAATATTTCCTCTTTTGTGTCTATCAGAGCATTTAGCAAGCGTTGAGCATAAGCATCTAGAGTTCCTGCATTGACCTCATAGCCCATAGGCATGATCCATACCATCTGGGGTTCAACTACCTCCATGAGACATTCATCCTTATTCACCATGAAGCAAATCATCCCTTCATATTTGTTGACAATATCCTTAGGGATTCTGACCCTTTGCTTCATCTTATCTTGAAAAGTCTTGAAAATGCCCATAAAGCAACATTTTGGTTGTCCCTATTTCCAAGACTATCAAGACCCTGCTTGATCTGCTGGTTCACTAGTCTGTCAAATTCCCACTGCACTCTACCAGTTTTGGGGATTTGATTTAAAAAGTAAAGTGCCAAACAAATAACCAAGGAACTAGATTTGAAAACATGCTTTTTGTCCTGCTTAATTTTCTTCAAATTGATCATTAACTCCTCCAACATGACACTACACAGATCATAGTGTGCATCTTCTTTTACCATCTAGTAAGGTGCATGGATGGTTGTGCCAAATACTGAATTTAGTTAGTTAGACTGATATACCTTATATCCAATGACCATTGTAGCAGACTTAACATCATCATCTTTAATTGTGTTGATCTTCATTGATCTCCCATCAAATTCTGCACCGGTTAACTTGTTAATTATAGGGTTTATAACTTTTTGTAGTCTTGGCTTCACACTAGTTTGGTACAAGCATGTAACTACCCTAATTGCCTCTGGAGTGATCTTGTAAGGTTGATCTAGCTATATAAACTTATGATGAATTATGCTCAACATGTATCTTACCCATTCCTTCTCTTTGAATGACACAAAGTTCACGAACTAGGTGAAACCCTTTCCCTACAATTACATATATTCTGACTTAGGGTTACCAATGTCGTCCATGATACTGTCAGTATAGAGATCCAAAATGTCTTCAGTGTTGGTTTCTTCAATTTCATAGTGAATGTACACTCGTATATCATCAACGTGCAAGACTCCATGTGGAACAAAAAGGAAAGCTCCAACCAGGTCGTCCTCCATGGATTTGTCAGGATTCTTCTTAAATATAGGACAAGTTCTATCTTTGACCTCAACAACCAATGGCATAGAAATGGAAGAAGAGGATGCCATTTCAAATTTTTAGAAATTCAAACTCAGAAATGCTCTTCAAGAAATACCTCAACTGACTATCTAATACCCTAGTTCACTTGCTAGATCGCTTTGAGTTCTCTGAATGCCTGAAAGTCTTGATCGCCTTGTTCTACATATCGAAAACACTATTCACAAAGTGAGGAATAACTATTGTATTTTCCCTTTTAACTTTGTAAACCCTAATTTCACTTTGGAATAAATGTGCCTCAGATATCCAACCGGATGCCCTGTTTAGCTACCAGATGCCAAAATCAACCATTTGAATCCTGGATGTCAACTGAAATTCAATTCTTGCCATTTGTAATCCATCAACTACAAATATCATCAAGGGGTATTGCAAGATTTTCATGAGTTTTCCTCCCCCTAAGGCTGAAAGCCCTAGTTAACGGATGAGGGTTTTGCACCGGATTCGGGTATAGATCCACTGGGTTCATCTTTCTTTACCCATATCTTCTTATGCTTATCTTTGATCTCATCAACCTTTGAGTTTCCCTTTTCACTAGATTTGTTTTTATCTACTCGAACACTATTCTTGCTTTTGCAGTACTTTGCAATGTGATCAGTTTTGTTGCATGCTCTGCAAACAACATTATTCTGCATAGGTATGAAGTTCATTTGATTTGGTCTTGTCCTGCACTGATTAGAAACATGTCGAAACATTCCACAAGCATAGCATATCTTGTTTTAAAAATTGTTTATTACTACTCTGCACATATTTGACTTATGACCAAAGTTGTTGCATATGAAATACTGACCGGTAAAGGTAGGACCATTATTCATGTTGTTCATCATATTTTTACCATTCATCATTCCATTATTCATCCTATTCTGCATTGACTAGCCATATGACCAAATTTATTACAAGTAAAACATATTCCATTAAATTTATGAGCATTAGGTTGTCTTATCAGAGGATTTTTGCTCTTCTTCTGATAAGGTTTTGCATTGCCTTGTCCAGATATGAAGGATTCGCCTTTCTCAAATCCAAGTCCTCGCGTGTCCTTTCCATGTCTTTAACTTTCCAGCATCTCATCAAGCCTTGCAAAGCTAGCTTTGAATTTTTCTTTGTACTCATTAGTAGTAGCAAGTTCATCTCTTAAGGAAGCAATCTGTCTCTCAAGTTATTGACCATTATTCCTCAACCGTGTCAACTCAAGCTTCAACTGATCATTCTTATAGGCCAGTCTGAAGCATTCATCAACTCTTTCCTTTGATGATTGTGCCAGATTTTCTTCATTCTTCTTCCAGTCCTCAATCTCCTTAGTCAGCCTCATCACAATGGATTGCATCTCATTCTTCAAAGCAATATTCTCTCTTTCAATCTTGTTAACTTCATCAGCTTTATCCTGGTATTCCATGATCTGATCTTCTTTTTCCTTCAACTTGTCCATTAATTCCTTCCTCTTCTCTCTAGATATATTTTCTTGATCCTTCAGGTCATTAATGAAATCATTGGTAGCATTCAGGTTCTTCTTCAAGGTAGAGATCTCATTTCTAGTTGCAACAAGATCCTCAAGTGCCACACTAAGTTGTCTCTGAAAACTGGAATCCATTGAATCAATATCCCAGACCTTCCTCAAGAGGTTAGGATTATTCAAAGGTACTAGGCTCTGATACCAATTGTTGGAATCAAGGATCACTGAGAGGGGGGGGGGGGGGGGTGAATCAGTGATCTACCAGTTATCAGATTTTCAAACTTAATTTTTAACCACCAGAACCATACACTTAAAACTAAAGTGCAGAAACAAATAACAAACAATCACAAGATTATAACACCGATATTTTACATGGAAAAGCAAATGGGAAAATCCATGGTGGGATTTGAACCCACAATATTATTCCACTATGGCCAGTAGCAAAATAATATTACAAATGGGGAATGCACATGCATTCAGGCACACTTCCTAGAGCTCACTGCTCAAAAGATATTTGCCCAGAAGGCTACAACCCTCAGGAAAGTCTCACTGAATTACAGTTTGATTACAATAATGAAATAATGAAATGAAATCTTAAGTAGCATGTGACAATGCATGAATGAGTTTTGGTTAAGCACTAGATCTCTGACTGTACTCGCTCTACAAATATTATGTTTCTGTCTCAGTTAGCTACTGGATTATCTGTGAACCAAATGTGCATTTGAAACTAAGCTCAATCGCACCAAAATGGATCACCATAATAGTAATACACCAAAAACCAACCGCCAATTCAATCTTATATATCCGGTCTTATAAAAAATAATCTCCTCCAAGTTGGCTATCAAAAATGTAACGTGTAGTCACATGACGACTTCAATCTCTAACAAAACATAGCATCGGACCAAAAGAGTATAATCATACGATTCCTAAGGATCTTCCCATTCATCAAGATCACAAAATAAATCACCAAACTCACCGCAAACACCAGAAATCTTATCGGACCAAAACTGTACTAGAATAATCCTGATTTACTGGTTAACTGGCTATCGGTTAACTCCTGCTTCCAAATAAGAGGAATCACGACCACTGGATCGAATCTCCAAGAAGTGTTGCCATCAATGAAAACCCTAAATCATAAATTAAGCATCGAAGATCACCAAATGAGTGTCAATTGTCAACAGGAGGATTGTTATATTTGACTACTACCAGGTCGAATATCATGTATGCAATCTATTTGGCAGCTAGATTTCAGCAAGAACTGAAGGAATCACATGTTGTGGCACAAAAAGGATTTTCATATATCTAAAAGGAATAAAATAGTTTGTCTTATGGTATCCTAGAAATTTAGAATTCACTCTAATAGCTTATATTGATGCAGATTGGGCTGAAAGTGTTGAAGACAAGAAGAGTACAAGTGGTGGAGCATTCTTTCTTGGCTCCTAGTTAGTTGCTTGGTCAAATAAGAAGCACAATTTTGTCTCTTTATCTACAGCTGAAGCATGATACATTGTAGGATCTTCATGTTGCACACAAATTTTATGGATGAAATAGGCTTTGAAGGATATTGGTGAAACATTGATTGAACCTATCTCTATTATGTGTGATAACACTAGTGCAATAAACAATTCTAAGAATCCGGTACAAGATTCTAGAATAAAGCACATATCTATTTGGTATCACTTCTTGAGGGAAAAGGTGTTGGATAATGAAGTAAAGCTTGAGTATGTACCTACAAAAGAACATATTGTGGATATCTTCATGAAGGCATTGTGTAAAGATACTTTTGAGTATCTCTGACGGAAGTTAGGGGTATTGCCCCTTCCTAGCTTGAACTGATGTACATTCGAATGTGCATTCTTCTAGTGAACTGCTTTTATATATTTGTCTGGATTGATTCTTGGGTTCTTCCTCTTAGGGGGAGTAGGAGTGAGTTTCATAGGAGGAGTTATGCCCGCCTTTGTCATTGTTGTCAAAGGGGGAGAAATGTGTAGAGACATAGATGCAATGTTGCTAATGCATAGTTTTTTAGTTTGTTGTTGATGGATGTTACCATCAATGACAAGGGGGAGATTGTTGAAAATGTGTTGTTGATGATCATGTTTGGTTGTCATTATTGTCAACATTGTAGGTCCCGGGGAGAACTGAGAGGGGGGGGGGGTGAATCAGTTGTCTAATAAATTCAAACCAAAATCTTATTGACCAACTTATTGCTTAATACCGGTAAGACAGTTAATTGTGCCGGTAAACAATGTTAACAGGAAATGTTGTACCGGTAAGAATTAATGCATAAAACATAAGCACAAAGTCAACCACAACACATGACACAAATATTTGTACGTGGAAACCCTATAAGGGGAAAAACCACGGTGGGAAACCTTACCCACAATCAGATGATACGACTGCAGATAGTAAGTGTACAAAGAGGGGTCTGCACATGCAGAAAGGCCAAAAACCTAGAGCTCACTGCTCAAACACAAATGGGAGTCACACTGACTACAGTTGGATGGTTAAATCCAATGAGAATGTACTGCACAAAATAACATCTTCATATGCTGGATTTAGTATCGGTGTAATGCTGATATGCTTTTCCAAAAACCTAACTTCACTTTCAAATGATGTCTTCGTGTATATCTCTATTTGATCTCGCATATACCCTTCCTTAAATCTTTTATGCATTCCACACTTGATCTTACAAATAAGATCTTACATTTATACCATACCCTAAGACCAATTTTAGTAGGTCGGCTCTACAAGATATTACAATAAAACATTTTACAAATAATACAATATCCGATGCAATAACCGATTGAACATGTCGGCTTAATGCATTTACAACAATAATAAATCATCTCCATAGCATGCCATGCTGATCTGGAAAAGATAAACCTGCCGGTGTAACCCTAGATAACCTGGACCTATTTGCCAGTAAAAGCAAATATGCAAATAAGAATATACCAATGATATTACTTCAAGGAAAAGTGACCACATGATGTCTTCGACATTACCAAGTGTCTTCCATGTCATTGCAGGTACCGGTGAACATTATATCCTGTTGGTTAACCATATACCGGTGATTGTTTGAGCATTTTACTAATTGACGGTGAATGTTGCTGGATCTCCAAAGTAGGTGTTTTAGCAGGTGTTGACATCAGTGAAAAAACCATACCAAAATAACAACAATATCCCCCTTTGGCATTGATGGCAATACAAGATGGAAAAACCATCAAAGTGCCAAAATATAAATGCCAAGTACAAAAACCAATTCTCCACCTGGGAGTAATATGTGTTTATACAAAGATTTATTTACAATACCAATCTCTCCTCAAAAAGATAATTCATTTTTCATATATTTTTCTTTAATGTTTTTCCATATATCTCTCCCCCTTTGACATCAAATGCCAAAGTCACAAAAAGGTCAAGTTCATACAAAATACCAACCAATTCAATATACCAACTACTCCCCCTGAGAAGTAGCTTCCTCATCAAATACCGGAATAAAAGATTTGTCCATTTAATTCTACCGGTTGATGACAATCATCAATTGTCTAAGTCTCTACCGATGGAGGTAAGACTCTGAGCTAATCTCTGAGATACTCAAAAGTTTCCTTAGCCAAAGATTTTGTAAAAATATCTGCAAGCTGTTCTTTAGTACTCACATAAACCAGTTTTATTTCCTTTTCTTCAACTTTTTCCCTTAGAAAATTCAGTTTGATAGAAACATGTTTTGTTTTAGAATGTAATACTGGATTCTTAGATATATCAATTGCTGCAGTGTTATCACAATATATAGTAATAGGTTCCTTGCATTTTACCTTTATGTCTTTCAACATTTGCTTAAGGCAAAGTACCTGTGTACAGTTTGTTGCTGCTGCAACATATTCTGATTCTGTTGTTGATAAAGATGTACAACTCTGTTTCTTACTTAACCAAGAAACTAATCTCTTTCCAAGAAAGAATGCTCCTCCAGTGTTGCTCTTTCTATCATCCACATCTCCTGCCCAATTTGCATCTGTGTATGCATATAGATCAAAATTTTCATCTTTAGGATACCATAATCCAAGATTTGTTGTGCCTTGTAAGTATCGGAAAATCCTTTTTACTGCTGATTCATGATTTTCCTTGGGATTACTCTGAAATCTAGAAACTATACATACTGCATTCATAATATCAAGTCTAGTTTGTGTCAAATACAGTAAACCTCCTATCATAGATTTGTATCTAGTTGGATTAACAGGTGTAGATTCATCCCTTTGAGATAATTTGTCATTTGTAGTCATAGGTGTGCTTACTGGTTTAGAGTTCTCCATCCCAAACTTCTTGAGTAGTTCTTTCAAGTACTTAGATTGACTCAAAAATATGCCTTTATCAGTCTGTAAAATCTGCAATCCTAAAAAGAATTTTATTTCTCCAATCATAGACATTTCAAATTCATGCTGCATTTTAAGAGAAAATTCTTTGCATAATCCATCTTCTCCTCCAAAGATTATATCATCAACAAATACTTCCATAATCAAAATGTCATCATTAGTTACTTTGTAATATAAATTGCTATCTGCATTTCCTTTAGTAAAACCAATTTTTAAGAGATACTTATCCAATCTTGCATACCAGGCTCTTGGAGCTTGTTTTAGTCCATACAGAGCTTTTCTTAATCTGCAATCCATATCATTGTTATCTATCAAAGAAAATCCATCAGGATGTTCAATATAAACTTCTTCTTCAAGATCTCCATTAAAAAATGCACATTTAATATCCATTTGATAAACTTTGTAATCCTTGTGAGCTGCAAAGGCTAATAATAATCTAACTGCTTCAATTTTGTCTACCGGTGCAAAGGTTTCATTATAATCAACTCCTTCTTTCTGAGAATATCCCTTACACACTAGTCTTGCTTTATTCCTGACAACCTTACCATCTTCGTTGAGTTTGTTTTTAAATACCCATTTGGTTCCAATTACATTTTTATTTTCAGGCCCGGGAACTAATGTCCAAGTATTATTTTTCTCAATTTGTCCTAATTCTTCTTCCATAGCTTTAATCCAAAATTTATCTTCACATGCCTCATTGATAGATAATGGTTCAATTTGAGAAATAAGACATACCTCTCCATTTGCCAATCTTCCTCTTGTCATGACTCCGTTAAATTTGCTTCCAATTATCTGATCTTCAGAATGATTCAGTCTTACATACCGGGGTGTCTTAGTCTGTTGTTGTTCTTCAATTACTGTGGTATCCTCTGATGATACCGGAGTAACTGGGTCATCATTCTGTACCGGTGGATTTACTATTGGTTCATTTGTCATAATTTCTGTTACCGGTTCAGAGTCTATATACCTTGAAGTTCCTTTGAATTGTTCATCAATCTTTACATTTGTACTCTCAACAATTTTCTGTAATCTTTTATTAAAACATCTATAAGCTTTACTCTTAGATGAATAACCAAGAAATATTCCTTCATCACTTCTAGGATCAAACTTGCCAATATACTCATCTCTTCTAATATAACATTTACTTCCAAAAGTTCTGAAATACTTAAGAGTAGGAGTATTACCAAACCATAGTTCATGAGGGGTCTTACCAGTTTCACCTTTGATGTGAACTTTGTTGAATGTATAGACAACAGTGCTTACTGCCTCTCTCCAGTACACATGTGGTATATTTGCTTCTGATAACATACTTCTTGCTGCATCCAAAATAGTTCTGTTTTTCCTTTCAACAACTCCTTTCTGTTGTGGTGTCTGAGGTGCTGATAACTGTCTTTTGATTCCATTCACTTCACAGAATGTATTAAAATTTCTAGATGTGAATTCTCCTCCTTGATCTGATCTTAAACATTTAATTTTCTTACCTGTTTCATTTTCAACCATTGCTTTGAATAGTTTGAACTTCCCAAGTGCTTCTGACTTTTCTCTGAGAAAAGTAACCCAACACATTCTAGAATAATCACCAATAATTAGCATGAAATATCTATCACCTTGTAAGCTTTTAGTTCTAGCCAGACCACATAAATTGGTGTGAATTAAATCAAGAGCATTATTGGATTTTTTTGGAATACTTTTGAAACTAGCTCTAACCTGTTTTCCAAATTGACATTCCTTGCAAATTGTATTACGAGGTTTCACAATTTTAGGTAGATCTCTAACTGCCTTAGAAGTACTGATTTTTACCATGCAATCAAAATTTACATGACATAGTATTTTATGCCATAGCCAACTTTCATCTATATGAGCAATTAAGCATGCCTTTTCATCGTTATTCAAATGAAAGATATTACCTCTAGTCTGATTACCGGTTGCAATTTGCAAACCAGTTCTATTCATGATTTTGCATTTTCCATTTTTAAATTGTAACTGAAAACCTTTTTCAACTAATTGACCAACACTTAAAAGATTATGTTTTAATCCTTCAACATAGTAAACATTGTCAGTGTTATGTTTACCATCAAGAGATATTGAACCCTTACCTTTGATTGAATAGGCTTTGTCATCTTCAAATCTTACTAAACCTCCATTGTATTCTTGAAAGTTCAAGAATTTGCCTTTGTCTCCAGTCATGTGATGTGAGCATCCTGAGTCAATAATCCATTCATCCTTTGATTCAACTTTAGCTGCTAGGGCTTGTTCTACCGGTGGAGAAATAGGTATCGGTTGATCTTCTATTATAGCAACAAAGACCCATCCGTTGTCTTCTGGATCCTCATTAGAATCATTAGTCACACCTTCATCAACAATGTAACAAGATTTATCTTTGTTTTTCTTAAATCTGTATCTTTGATATTCAGGATTAGGTTTGTATGTCCTTCTAGCTTCTTCTCTTAGTCTAGCATGTCTATCAGGGCATCTTGAAGCCATATGACCAATCTTATTGCAATTGAAACATTTAAAGGGTGCTTTACCTTCATAATTACTTCCAATTGGACCTTTTGGCATTTTTCTTGCAAATAGTGCTTCAAGTTCTTCAAGCTCTTCATTCTCCTTCCTGGTTTCTTCAAGTTCTCTTGCATAAAAGGCTCTCCAGTCTAATTTGTCAAAGGATGGAGTAGATGATGTTGATGCTTTGAAGGCCAAATCAGTTTTTATAGCAATAGGACCCAATTCCTCTATTTCAAAAGCTGAAAGTTTTCCAATCAATGTATCCCTAGTTACTGATGTATTAGGCATTGTTCTCAGCTCATTAATAGCAGTAACCTTCATTTTATATGCCAGTGGCAAACCTCTTAAGATTTTTGAAACAATCTCATATTCACTCAAGGTTCCTCCACAACATTTGATACCTAAAACAATTTCATTTACTCTTTCCATAAAGGCAGAAATTCTTTCATCTTCTTCCATTTTTAGATGTTCATACCTGACTCGGAAGCTTTCAAGTTTTGCAATTTTGACTATGGAATCCCCTTCATTCAGTGTTTCCAAATGATCCCAGATAGATTTTGTAGTAGATCTATCTGATAATCCCATGATTTGTTGATCTGATAATGTGCTCAAAAGTGTTTCTCTTGCTTTGCAATCATTTTCTTCATCTTTAGCTAAAGTAGTAGGAGTAGGCTGACTAGCTATAGCAGCAGTATAACCATTCTCAGTAACTTCCTAGATGTCTTTACCAATGCAATTCAGATGTGTCTCCATTCTGATTTTCCATATTCCATAGTTGCTTCCATCAAGTTTAGGACTATCCTTCTTGAAATAATTAGTAGACATTGGATCTCCTCAAGTTGTTAAACTTTTGCAAAAAGAGGACTAGGCTTTGATACCAATTGTAGGTCCCGGGGAGAACTGAGAGGGGGGGGGGGGTGAATCAGTTGTCTAATAAATTCAAACCAAAATCTTATTGACCAACTTATTGCTTAATACCAGTAAGACAGTTAATTG
The DNA here is from genome assembly GCF_030272615.1 of Cryptomeria japonica. Classification (NCBI taxonomy): domain Eukaryota; kingdom Viridiplantae; phylum Streptophyta; class Pinopsida; order Cupressales; family Cupressaceae; genus Cryptomeria; species Cryptomeria japonica. Next base: position 693,707,694 of record NC_081415.1, on the reverse strand, counting down.
TGCCGGTAAACAATGTTAACAGGAAATGTTGTACCGGTAAGAATTAATGCATAAAACATAAGCACAAAGTCAACCACAACACATGACACAAATATTTGTACGTGGAAACCCTGTAAGGGGAAAAACCATTGTGGGAAACCTTACCCACAATCAGATGATACTACTGCAGATAGTAAGTGTACAAAGAGGGGTCTGCACATGTAGAAAGGCCAACAACCTAGAGCTCACTGCTCAAACACAGATGGGAGTCACACTGACTACAGTTGGATGGTTAAATCCAATGAGAATGTACTGCACAAAATAGCATATTCATATGCTGGATTTAGTACTGGTGTAATGCTGATATGCTTTTCCAAAAACCTAACTTCACTTTCAAATGATGTCTTTGTGTATATCTCTGTTTGATCTCGCATATACCCTTCCTTAAATCTTTTACGCATTCCACACTTGATCTTACAAATAAGATCTTACATTTATACCATACCCTAAGACCAATTTTAGTAGGTTGGCTCTACAAGATATTACAATAAAACATTTTACAAATAATACAATATCCGATGCAATAACCGATTGAACATATCGGCTTAATGCATTTACAACAATAATAAATCATCTCCATAGCATGCCATACTGATCTGGAAAAGATAAACTTGTCGGTGTAACCCTAGATAACCTAGACCTATTTGTCGGTAAAAGAAAATATGCAAATAAGAATATACCAATGATATTACTTCAAGGAAAAGTGACCACATGATGTCTTCGACATTACCAAATGTCTTCCATGTCATTGCAGGTACCGATGAACATTATATCCTGCCGGTTAACCATATACCGGTGATTGTTTGAGCATTTTATTGATTGTCGGTGAATGTTGCTGGATCTCCAAAGTAGGTGTTTTAGTAGGTGTTGACATCAATGACAAAACCATACCAAAATACCAACAAACATAATGGTTGTCATTAGTGTCAACATGTGTTCTTGGTATTGGTGATCTGGAAGATGTGTCCCCGAAATATTTGGTGCTTCTGAAGTAGTGTTTTGTGTTGTTGGTGATTTGGATATCTATGTTTATCGGACATGGTGTTGAGCGACTATATTTTGATTCTATTCCTATTTTTTTTGTATTGGTCAGTGCTTTTTGGGTCTGAATCATGTCCAGAATTCAAGGATGTCTAGCGATATTGGCATAGCATGTGCGTCATGATTTGGGTCTGGAATTTATAATGGATATAATATATATTTGATTGATGATGTGTGTTATGGTATGGTATACTTCTCATTCCTTTCCACCACTGGAATGTTTAGTGTTTACCTATTTTTAGATCTTTGTCTTGTCCGGCTTGGAAGATTATGCTTCTCGGAAGACAGTTTTTATAGGAGGATGATCTGATTGTGTTAGTATGAGAAAAATAGTATTGTTATTGAAGATATGTGAGATTGAGAAGAAAGGATTTGATTATTGATGATGTGTAAAGTGTGTGATTGGTATTGAGGAACCCAAATCTATTTGATTTTGCAGTGTGTTACAATGGTGGATTACCTTTCTTTCTTTCTTTCTTCAATAGTGAGCCCACCTACAGTGAGCATTTTGGCAATGACCCACCCTTTGTAAAAATCACCTTCATCGGTGTCACCTTAACTAGTGTTTTATATTAAGAATTAAAATTCTCCATGGTTTTTTCCTTCTTAGGTTTTCCATGTCATATCTGGTATTCATTGTGTGATCTATGTTGTGTATTTGCTTTCATGTTATATCTGCACTTATTAAATCTGTTGGTGACTTTGGATGTTTAAAATGATTTAAGAAATTAATTTAAGTTATCAAATGATTCACCCCCCCCCTCTCAGTTGCTCAGATATTCAACATTATGAATTTAGATGAGTTTTGGCAGCAGGTGCGAAACCCTGACATGTACCAAATCACCCAGAAAATAGTAGAAAGTGGCTTATTAGAAACTGTCACTTTCCCTGTAGCTGAGAAAATCCTTTAATTAGTGTTGGAGTGCTTTATTTAGTACAATCCAAATTCCAAGGAAGTAAAAATAGAAGATAATTAGGTCCTAATTACCATAGATCGTGCCACTATACAAAATTGCTTCTAGCTTCTAGACAAAGAAGTGTATTCCCATCGGGTTTTTGTCCTATCTCAATGTGAGTTTAATACCAAGAAGGGGGTTTGGAGGAATTTGATTTCTAAGGAATGGTTTTCGCCACCACAAGTAGGGAAATAAAAACTGTCCAAGACCATGCATAGAACCCATCTCAAAGGAGAAATTGCCAACATCATAGTCCAACTACATCAGCTACATGGAGATAGAGATGGTTAGAATCTGGATGAGTGGATGTTCTTTTTCATCCAATTCATCTTTGCTATAAAGGAGTATCTAGATTGGGCTTTAGTGATCAGTGACAAGCTACATAGTATGATTACTTCCTTTTTGGTTCAATCATTTTTTCTACATGTCATCATATTTGCTATATATGCCCTAGCTTGCACTAGGCATTGCCCTGAAATTAACTTTGTTGAAGATATTGAAGATGGCATGCAAGTATATGATTTATACCCAAATCTACAACTGCAATAAATTTATGCCAATTTCAAAAGGGTTAATGATGTATTCACCATGGGCTTGGTACAGGAACTATAGGGGCATCCTGAAATGAGGATATCTGAGAAAATATGATATCCAGTGGAAGGCTTTGATGGCTTTCAATTTAAATTTACTAGGTATGTGGAAGATAAATGAGTCCTTATTGAATTATGTAGACAAATTTATGAGGTCAATAAGAGATGTGCTGAGAAAAGGAAAATAGGAATTTAATTTTCCATCTCTCTAGGTTTGTATACATGTAAATCTCAGTCGGAGGCATTAAATTATGTAAAGGGTTTGGAGAAATATGCATTAGAGTAATATGAAGTTATTAGGTTACACTTCGACAAAAAGGGTCTTGTGATGGGGTCGATGTGATCCTCGTCATTTTATTTATCAATCCAAAGCAGTGTCCATGGCTATATGCAAAAGAGAATGAAGAAAACTAGTTTGATAATCTTTTCTAACTTGCAAGAAATGAAAGATAATCTAAGACACACTTACATTAAAGGAAAGGTTAATATAAGGCACACTTGCATGAATTTAAAAGGTTAAACTTGTTCACAATTGCTGGAAATAATACTTTTTTGAATTCAAATTTACTCTAAGAAATTCTGGAAAATACATTGTTGGAAATGAAAATAGTCTATCATATTTTCTCAGATTGAAACAAGCCTTTCTAATCCCCCCCTTTGATCGATTAATTATAATTTATTTATATAATTCTATATCATATCTACCCAACCAATCCCCTAATAATTTGGATCCAAGATCCTATTTTTGAGGGAGCATTTACAAAACTGAGAAAACTAAACTTCTTGTCCTTCATCCCGCCAATCAATCTATCATTTTCTATCATGAACTGCTCCTTCCTTGTTGTGAATATTGTCATACCCTCAAAAGAAGTTATATATCTTGAAGTCTAATTTCTAGATCATTTTGAATTTTTTAATTTTGTTGAGAAACGAGGGAGATATCATTGTTTTACTGAGACTGCATTTTTTCACAATTTACAAGCGTCTGATTTTTAAAAAGTCTTAGGTTCTCAATGTGAATGAAGGAATTGTTATTCATTTAAGTTGACCAAATAATTGTTAGTAATCATGAAGAATATTTTGCAATCATGAAATTACACTGGAGTTCTTTAATAACTTGAGTTATCTTTGTTGGAGAAAGATAATGTAGTGCAGTGTGCAACTGCAACTTGGATGAAATAGATAGTTTGCCCGTTGATTTAGGAATGCTAGTTGCTCCATGATTTTGCATGAATTTTGGAGTGCATTGGGAGTCTTCAAGAATCTTCTCTATCTTCTCTTAATTTCTCCAAAGCCTTGTCTGGAGCTGTTTGGAGTTAGTGTCTGGAGCTCTCTGCTACAAGTATTTTTGAAGCTTCTTCTTGTCATGAGTTATTTAATAACTCATTTGATTATATTTTAATATCTTGAACACTCATGGAGAAATATTAGAATTAATTTGGATCAAATTTATTTACTAAAAATAAATCAAATATTTACTTTATATTCTACCTTAAGCGAGCTAAAGAACTTCCAATTATTATTTTTTGCTCGGTAATATGATTTTATTTATTCGAAATAGAAAAACATACAACCATGTAATTTATTTTCTTCCAGCCAAAAGGCAAAACTACCCCCAAAAAACCACCCAATCAAAACTAGTTAAATAGCTAAAACCACCTCCCAAAAAATCCCTCTGTACCGAAAACATCAAAATGCATGCTCAAAAAAACGCATACACAGTTTACAAGTTTTGGTTGGGAATTTTCTTTTCCCATTAAAACTACCCTACTACACCCTGTACAAAAGCTACATTGTTTGTAAAACAAAGAAAAAACTAGATCAATTATAGATTTTGTTTCAATTCAAAAGAAGGGGAGAATTTAATTTCATGCACTCTGTGAGCTCGTCGCTTCTGCATTTCCATTCATCTCGCTCATCCTCTTCCTCTTGTGCGGTCTCGACACTCTTCCCTCCAATCATTCTGCTTCCACATTTGCTTGCTGAATCACTTCGTCAAGCTCTATAATCTACACAAAAATCTTGAAGGCTTCCCACCCTTGTTTAGTTTCTACCCTACGGTGTGCCGTACAACATCCAACCAGCCATCGAATAAAAGTCAGAGGTTTCTTGAATTTCTCATGAGGCACATCAATACCCTCGCACACACTGAATCTTATCCCCAAAATATCCCATTCGAGGATGGAGTCCAAGCCTTCCAAATAATCATTGTGCACTATTGTCTCCATTACCTTTCTCACCACCTCCATTGATTCACTAGCATCCCACCCCCACACCAAGATCAATGAATAAACATCCATATTTGTCCTATACCCATGTCTCAGGTTGCCAAAAACCTTCCCTAGGATTAATTGCACATGCTTCACCAATTATTTGTCTTGGAATAGAAACATTCCTCACAAACTTCTTTCTATTATATCTCCATAAAACAAGCATACTTGTTTCTTGCTCCTCAAAGTGAAATTTGCCTCCATGCTCACTTTGCAAACACCTACCGTCACCCCACTCCACTCTAACTCAAAAACTTCTTCAAGAATAAAAACAATTGCCAAAGCATCGAGGAGTGTTAGCTCATAAATGAATATAATAATTGTCATTCCCATCTGCCTTAAATACGATGTCCTCCACATTCCACCATATTTTTCTCACCGCCCTGCTTTGGATAGTGTAATAATTAAATTTCTACAGAGTCGTACACATCTTGAAAGCCTTCCAAGAAATCCTCCCAACCATTCTGCTAATTCCTCAGTGGCCAACTATCTAAAATCTTCACACCTTAACTCGCCTACATTCTCAAAAGTTAAATCCCACTTCGATAAGATGTCTGCTTCCATGTTTCCCGATCTCCTAAAATGAGATATGCGGAAATCCTCACATAAGGATAACTCTTCCCTATTTTTTTCAACCGAATTTTGTAAATTCCATGCCTCAATGCTCTCTTTTATTATTGCTTGAATTGTAATTAAAGAGTCACCTTCTAGATGAACTTTCTGTGCTCCTAACTTCTTGCCAATTTTAATAGTTGTTAATGCTATTAAAGCCTCTACCACATTATTTGTACCATTTTCTATTTTCTTTGCTCCCATAGCTAATACATCCCCTTTCCAATCTCGTACAATAAAAATTTCTCCCGATGGTCCTAGATTCCCTTTTGATGCTTCATCAAAGTTTATCTTCCACCAACCCTCCGATGGTTTTTCCCACATAACCTCCATTGTCTTTTCTAACTCTAGATAAGCCCAATTAGGCCCCTTAATAGGTCTAATATGAATACCTGGTCATTGCGCATGTATTCGTTTATCCTCCATAGTAAAGGGAACCTTTGGATTATAGAACTGCAAAGCTACCGCCTCCACCACTTCCTCTATTGCATGGTTGATCCTCATGTTTAATCCATCCAGAGTTTGTTCCTTTCCTACAAAAATACGCCCGTTTCTTTCCTTCCAGATATCCCAAATCACAATGGAAGGGCTTATCTTCCAAATGTTGGCAAAGGTTGATTTATGTTGCACCACCAACCATTCCTCAAAGACTTTTTTTGGGTATCTGGGAGTGGACCATACCACCCTAGCGATTTTAGTAACATATCCTAGCATTTACTCACCACCTTGCATCTAAGCAAAAGGTGATCAGTAGTCTCCTCATCCTCTGAACACATAACACATTTTGATGTGCCACAAATACCCAATCTTTTTCTCCTTTCACTAGTTAAGATTCTATCTCTGATTGCTAGCCATGCAAAGGTTCCTGCCTTTGAGAGACATTCTTTTCCCCAACACAAACTGACCGGCCAATTCTCTCCCCCAACTCCCTCACACAAAAATCGATAACCTAGCTTGATCGAATTTTTTTCATTCACAACGCCACACCAAACCACTTTATCTTCTTTATTTGTTCTTAGAATCTTTCTTGAGTTAAAGATCTTTTGCATTAAGGCTTTTTGTTGGTCTGAAATATCCACATTTTGTAGAGGTTTCCAGGTCCATTCCCCTTCAAAAGCTTCTTCTTAGAAATTTAGATAATCACTAACTTTTTCTCTCCAATGTTGTACAAACCAGAGCCTAAGATCATGCAGATCACCATTTTCCTTCAAAACTGGAAATCTATCGCATGAGCCATCCCAAAATTTTTCTTTAAGGCCATTACCAACCTACTAGGATAAATGATCTACAAATACTCTTCGACATGAAACAATAAAGTTCTAGATTGTAGAGCTAGCAAGGGCATTACGAATAGTAAATATCCTACTATCCTCCATAGAGTCTAGATATTTAGCCCTTAATATTCTCACCCATAATTGGGATGATTGAGAGTATATATTCCACACTAACTTCACTCCCAAAGCCTCATTCATGATATTCCAGTCTCTCAATCCTGCACCCCCTTTGTCCTTTGCCAAATAAATTTTATCCCATGCAAGAAGGGGAATTTTATCCTGCTCATTGACACCGTTCCAGAAAAGTTTCCTCACTCTCTGTTTAACAACCTTAATAACCTTTTTTGGAATTTTCAAACACATCATTGAGAAGATAGGAATAGCCAAAAAAATAGATTTAAGTATTAAAATTCGACCAATTGAAGTTAACCATCTACTCTTCCATCTATCCATGTGTTTTAAGCAGACATCCACCAAATCCTTCCAAACTGCAGATTTATTTGCTCCCCCAAATAATGGAATCCCTAAGTATTTCCTCGAGAGCGAACCTAATTTCATACCTAAAATAGAACATATTTCCCTTTGCTTTTGAAAACAAGTATTGAAAAATAAAATCTCAGATTTCGTCCTGTTAATACATTGTCTAGAGGCATGACTGTACCTATCCAGGAGCTCGTTCATTAATCCAGCTTTCCTAAAAGAAGCTTTGTTGGAAAATGCACACCCCAATGAGAAATTGTAGGTGATTGAAGGTATTTTCATTGATGGAAACCTTAAAATCATGTGATACCGACAAGCACCGACACCAACAGACTCAACACCGGCACACAATTCATCGGCATCGAAAGGGAAAATTACTGGCACCCTGGCCGATAGGAATTTTGTATAAATATATTTTATATTTAATTGTAAAAAATTTTGTAAGCTAACTTGGCGGATTGTAATATGACTCATATAAGTATGAGATCATTGTAGATCATTTAGAGAGAGAGAGATAGATGGAAGGATTAATGCAGACCTAATATGCGAATTGTAAGGCAGATATTGATAAGGGTTTATGTATATTGCAGAACTTAAACCAGTACTAAATTTGGCATAGTAGATGCTGATCTGAAGCAGTACATGACATTGGATTTGTATAATCCAATTTTGTTAGTCATTGTGACTTATTTTGTAATTGAGTAGTGAGCTCTAGGCACTTGGCCTTCTTGCATGTGCAGGCCCCTATTGTAAAAATTAATATTCCCTTATTGGCCAGTAAGTGAATATTGTGGGTCACAAATCCCACCGAGGTTTTTCCCATACTGGGTTTCCTCATTAAAATATTGTGTTATGGTGTGTCTTTCATGTTGTGGTTGTTATTCTTATTTACTGCATTAATTTTGGTTTACCGGCACACAGTTTTAGAATGATTTTCATGTTATAATTTAAAAAGTTCTCTTACCGGTCAGATATCGATTCACACCCCCCTCTCAGTATCTTTGGGAATCCTAACAATTTGTATCAGAGCCTCGTCCTCTATTTTCAAAAGCCTAACAGCTTGAGGAAGATCTTGACACCGGTAGAGATGGAAAACTTGAGAAAGCAATTGGAAACAACTCTTTTAGACTGTGATGCAGAAAAAGTAAAGAATATCAAACTTGAAGATGATCTGAAGGCTGCACAGGATATCATTCAAGGACTTCAAGAAAATTTCACAATAGCAAGAAACAAAAGAAGAGACCTTTGTGAAAAGATGCAGAGTAATGATGATGAAAAGGAAACTCTTAATGATCTGGTGAACAAACTGAGACAAGAAAACAATACAATGAAGAATGAGATGCAAGATATGACTATGAGATTTTGTAAAGAAATTGAAGATAGAAAGAAGAATGAAGATGACTTGGTTAGAAGACTAAATGATGCTGGAAATGAAAACACAAGACTCAGTCATGAAAATGATATGCTAAAGACAGACTTGATGCATACACAAAATGACACAAATGAGCTCATGAGACAAAAAGGAATATTGAAAAATGAATTGGCTACTGCACATCAACACAAGGAGAAATTCAAGAAAAGTTTAGAAGAACTTGTTGACATACTGAAGAATCAGAAACTTAATGGTGACACAAATGGCCTTGGCTTTGAAGTTGGTGAAAGCTCCAGTACTGCAAACAATCATGATCACAACAAACCGATAAAAAAACCTAATGCTTAAAATATAATGGGAAATACTTTAACTGTAACAAGTATGGTCATAGAGAAAATTAGTGTAGATCTAGAAACTATTAGAACACTAATATACCCACCGGTCAATGTTCTAAATGCAACAAAGTTGGTCCTAATTCAGAAAATTGCAGAATGAATGTAAGATGTTATGTTTGTGGAAGATTTGGACACTTATCAAATCAATGCAGAACACATATCGGTATAGGATATGGGAAAGCTATTCAGAAAAACAATGTGACATGTTATGCTTGCAACAAGATTGGACATATTGCAAAATTTTGTAGAAGTAAGACATCACTGACAAATAACAAAGGACCCAGCTTGAAAGGTAAAGAAAAGGTTGAAGAGGTAAAGCAAGAATTATCAAAATAATGGATCAGAAAGTCAGATCAGAATGTTGATGGGAATAATCCTCCACCGGTAGAACAAAATATCACTCCACCGATAGGAGACTCTTCATCTAACTGAAGGAAAATCCTTTGGGGGTTTAGCAACAAATTGAAAACATGCTAATATACCCTTGGTTGATGGTGAGAAATTGAATTACTTCTTTACCGGCAGATGATTTAAGTTGTGACTAAACCGACAAACATTAAATGTGGTAGTTGGAGAAAATAACACTATAAAGAAAGTATTATGGCTCCTTTTTCATTCATTGAATATTCAAATCTCCCGAGAGCGCGAAAATTTTGAGCAAGGGCATCCATAGCGAGAAGGAAGAAAATCATTCAAGCACACATACCTAAAGGTAGATTGAGGTATTTATAATTATGACATCCTCCTCTATTCCTGAATTCATTGCAAATCCTATTATTGTAGAAGTTAAACACCTTAGACCCGTGTTTAAGATTATTCCCAACATTGCAAAGAAAGATGATACCCTAGGAGCATTCTCTCAAATTCCTAAAGGAGTAGTATATGATGAAGACCCTATAATGTACATACATTGTCACATAGAAGAACTAGGAGATGAAGAAATCAAGAATATGTATCAGACTGTTTTGTGTGATGAATCTGGAAATATCAAACCAAAACATAAGATGGTGTAAACTCTAGGTTTTACTGAAATCCTTAGTATCTTGAATTTTCCCAAGGATGTTATAAGGATTGTGCTAAGCAGAGTGCATGGTGAATTCTTCTGGTTGGATTCAATTCATAAGATCACGAAAGAGGTAGTTAGGGCAGTAATAGGCTTACCCTCCACCAGTAGCAGGCCTGACAAAACTAAGGTGGTCTCTAATGACACTGTAAAGACCCTAACCGGTGCAACTTTTGACAAGAGATCACTTAGAGTCAATGATGTTAAAGATGTAAATGTCAAATTCATTAGCATGGTACTTGGCTACAAAGCTACTCATACAAATAGACTAAACTCAGTCTCTAGCTTGTGTATTAAAAGTGCTTATGACTTAGTGAACAACAATGCTAAGATTGACATTTGTGAATGGTTGAAAGATGAACTAATAGAAAACCTAAAGAAAATCAAAGGTGACAAGAAGGGAACCTTCAGATTTGGCAATTTACTTGTAAGCTTAATGTTGTCTATCACTAAGGAAGTACCCGGTAGTGGCAAGAAAGACTTTGGATTTGATATCCCGGTAGGAAAACAACTATTGAACCTACTAAACAACATGGGAGAAAACAAAGATAAGAACATTAATGAATATTTCCAAGCATTTAAGGCAAAGATGAAATCTAGAACAAGGTTATCCCAAGAAATTATTGACAAATACAAAGATGACATATGCTTTATGGTAAAGAAAGATGAAATCTGGATGGAAGCAGTTGCCCCAAGGACTATTTGGGTAACCGAAATGGGATATGAAGCTGATGAGAACATAATTGAGACATATGAAAAAGCTCTACTTGAGGCACCAAGAAAACCGGATGAGAAATTCTTTGGCAATGCTGAGACAATTGAAAGTGGTATTCAGTCTAAGAATAGAGTAAAGAAAACTGAACAGACAATGAGGAAGGGCACTAGACAAGTTAAAGCAATTAAGGAAGATGTATTGAAGCAAACTAGTATCAAGGAAAGTGAGTTGGAAGGACTTCAACTGGAAGCTCATCTTTTACCAGTTGCAACTTCTTCTGAAAGTGATATACCGACTGAATTCAAAAGGGTAGCAAGGAAAAGAAAACTCTCACCGACACCCTCACCTACACCCAGAAAAACAAGACAAAATCAACAGACAGTTAGGCCTCTAGTTAAGAACTTAACTCCAAAGAAGAAGAAGAAGGTAAAACAGGATATTGCTCCACTGGACAAACTTCTAAGTGAAATAACCAAGGATGGAAAGTTGAGAAATATTAGCAAGTTGTATAACACACTTTCTACAGATGATAAAGAAAGCATAGAGAATAGTGTAATTTTACACTTGGACATTTACAATTTTTTTTTCATGGAGATTGTTGATGATATACCCATTGATTTATACAAAAGACTAGAAGCTAGAAGGATAGCTATTGTTGAGCTAGACAAAAAGAAAAAAATATAAAAATTACTTGCAGCACACCCAGTAAACTCACCTGAAGAAATAGATCAATTAATCAGTGAGGCCAACCAGACAATATTTTCAACCAATCACTGGCATGTTGCACTTATGGCAGGAAGAGTGAATGAAATTTCAGAAGAGACTGCGGATCAATGGGATATATTCTTTGTTGCAAAAGAGGAACAAGAAGAACTCAAAAGACTTAAGACCATCAAGGTATACCAAAAGGACAAAGATAAGGGGAAAGGTAAGGTAGGTGGACCTCCAAGCCTAAAAATAACTAATAACTTACCGCCACCTCTTTTTGACACTCCACCGACAACAAAGAGTATGGAGAATCCTCATGAGGATACAAATCTTGAGTCTGAAATTTTGTACACTATGAACATAGATACACAAGAGGTAAATATTGTGGTAGATAAGGAATCAACTGAAAAGAAATATATGGCTACTGAGCCACCGACTACAGATGTTGAGATTGGGGTTAGTGATACTGTAAATATAAGCACAGAAAAACCCACTCAGACAGAGAAACTGACAGAGGACACCACTGAGAAACAATCAGGAAAACTGACAATGGATAGTGCAGAGGTGCATACTGAGACTTCATCAGAGAAACCAACAGTAGAGAGCACAAAGAAACCCTCTTAGGCACAGATTAAGAAATAGGAACACAAATAGGTTGAGGTACATGTTCAAATAGAAACAGTGCTACTGGAAACAGCTGAAAAGCCTAAACCTTTGCTAGTAGAAATGCAAACACAAACTGACCTACCAAAGGTCGAAACAAGCAAAGATATTACTACAACCGGCATCATGGAGATTGTGAAAACAGTTGGGTAGACATTTGGTACTTCAATGATAGAATTCAGACCAACAAATGTGACAAAGGTATTATTAGACTCTATTAAGAAAATCACTGAGTGTAATGCACAAGCCTACAAGGCTATTGATGACACAATTCCTATTCTTAAATTGATAGCACCCAAGTGCATTGTGGGAAGTAAAGATTCTTTAGGTCAACTAGACACATTGTCTAAATACATCACCGACAATATTTTGATAGTTGATCAAATAAATGAGGAGACATTTAAAGAGAAAATGAATAAAGAGAAAGAGAAATTATTTGATGAAACAATAAAGAAGTGCATGGGATGCATTAGTACCCTTTTACTGGCACTAAACAAAACAATAATAGAGTTTAAGGAGCTCTATAGAGATACATGCAAGAAAAATAGTTTGACAATAGATATAGACAAGGAAATCAGTAAGGTACAAAAGGAGATTGATAATATAGCTGATAACCTCATTGGTTCATCTGAACCATTATCACTTACAGAGCAGGAGATAGCCAGTTTTGAGGAAAAGCTTGAGAAATTGGAAAAAGAGAAAGGAAAAATAAAAGGAAAGGAAAAAAATCTTAAATACAAACTCAGTCCCAAATTGGAATACCTCATCTCTTTGAGAAAAGAGATCTCAGAGGCACTTGTTCAAGGACTGAAAACACTAGAGGAACAAATGCATCACCTCACCGGTACTATTCAAAGGATAGAGGCAACATTGAAGGACAGTGAAGAGTTCACTAAGAGCCTAAATTCTGTATTGGCAGACATTTTCCAGATTGTAACCAACTGGTTACAAGGATTGAGCTGAAACTGCACTCAATTAACACTTTGACAACCTTTGTTATTGATGTCAAAGGGGGAGTAGTTGGGATGAGAAAAAGGTCGACAAAAAAAAAAAGAAAAAAAAGAGCATCATCAGCTCAGGGGGAGCACACTTTTTGATAACACAGTTTTGGTAAGACAATTTTTGGCAAAACATTTTTGGATATACAATTTGATTTTTCTCATGAGTGTTGCCATCAATGCCAAAGGGGGAGATTGTTGGCAAATGCACACTCCAATGAGAAATTGTAGGTGATTGAAGGTATTGTCATTGATGGCAACCTTACAATCATGTGATACCGACAGGCACCGACATCGACAGACTCAACGTCGACACATAGTTCACCGACACCCTAGTCGACAAGAATTTTGTATTTAATTGTAAAAACTTTTGTAAGCCAACTTGGCAGATTGTAATATGACTCATATAAGTATGAGATCATTGTAGATCATTTAGAGAGAGAGAGATAGATGGAAGGATTAATGCAAACCTAATATGCGAATTGTAAGGCGGATATTGATAAGGGTTTATGTATATTGCAGAGCTTAAACCGGTACTGAATCTGGAATAGTAGATGCTGATCTGAAGCAATACATGACATTGGATTTGTATAATCCAATTTTGTAAGTAAGTGTGACTTCTTTTGTAATTGAGCAGTGAGCTCTAGGCACTTGGCCTTCCTGCATGTGTAGGCCCCTATTGTAAATAGTAATATTCCCTTATTGGCCAGTAAGCGAATATTTTAGGTCACAAATTCCATTGAGGTTTTTCCCACACTGGGTTTCCTCATTAAAATATTGTGTTATGGTGTGTCTTTCATGTTGTGGTTGTTATTCTTATTTACTGCATTAATTTTGGTTTACCGGTACACAGTTTTAGAATGCTTTTCATGTTATAATTTAAGAAAGTTCTCTTATCAGTTAGATACTAATTCACCCCCCCTCTCAGTATCTTTGGGAATCCTAACAAGCTTCACCCATTAAAAGGGTATCAACAATAAATTGTAGGTGAGACACATAATCTATACCAACAACCACTTTTACACCTCTCCAAGATCTATCACTCCTTTTTTTAGAAATAAGCCTACCCAATACTTCTGCCATAATTATGAAAAGAAAGGGTGAAATTGGGTCCCCTTGTCTTAGACATTTTTCAGACTCAAAGAAACCTTGTTAATTGTCATTGACTAAAACTGAAAATTGGGGAGATTTAATACAACTTTCAACCCAGTTCACCCAAGCTAAGCAGAAACCAAACATTCTGAGCACATCAAGAAGAAAGTATCTATCCAGTTCATCATAAGCTTTTCTAATATCCAACTTTACCAAAATTCATTCCAAGTGGGTAGATCTAATAGAATGGATTGCCTCATGTGCCACAATTATACCTTCATAAATTGATCAATTTGGAGAAAATCCACTTTGCTTTGAAGAAATAACCAAATCCAAAACACACTTCAACCTATTTGCAATCACTTTTGAAATGATTTTATACATTGTATTGCATAAAGAGATGGAGCAAAAATCACCAAAAGTTAAAACTTCATCCTTTTTAGGAATGAGAGCAATAAAGGTATTATTAAAATCTCTCAATACAAAACCACCCGCATGAGATTCCACCACAACTTCCAAAAGATCTTTAGCTAGTACATTCCACATTTTCTGAAAAAAATGGGTCGGAAAACCATTAGGTCCAAGCGCTTTATCACCTCATAAGTTAAAGAGATCAACCATGACCTCTTCCCGTGACATTGGTTTATATAACATTGCATTTTGAGCATTTGTAATACAATTTGGAATGACATCATGAATGTCTACCGATCTATGGGGGATATTCTAAGTCCTCCTAAAGGCTGTTGAGAAAAAACTTACAACTTCATTGCAAATTTCATCCTTTTCTTTGAGGGTATTACCTTGAGAGTCTTGAATAGAAAAAAATTTGTTGCAAGATCTCCTCACCTTAACTGAATTGTGAAAGAACTTTGTGTTATGATCACCCTCCTTAAGCCACATTTCTTTAGACTTCAGTCACCAAAAAATTTCTTCCCTTGCCAGAATCTCAGCATACTGGTTATTGAGTTCTTTCTCCATAAAAAGAACTTCCAATTATTACTCAAATCCAATTTTACAACAATACACTAAGAAAAAATAGATGATTTTAATGGGTTAGATATGAGACAATTTAAGGTCTCGTCATCTTCGGGCCACACCTAAAATATTGCAGGTCCCTCTGCAAGTTAGAATGAGCCTTTAAATTGAATAAATTCACTTTTGTAATAGTTGCTCTAGGTAGCTACTAATGGCTCTTGATTAACATTTAAAATAAAATTTTAGCTCTTGACAACTCCATAAATTCTGGAATAAGATTTTAGGCACGTTTTCTTCTTTTTGAGTGGATTGAGTAGAATAAAATAACTTTAAGCTGAATAAAAGTAAAATAATAAAGAAATAACCTAATTTTACCTTAGTTTTTCATGCAACCACCATGCATGAGTTGTAGTTCACTTTCCCCATGATGCATGCAAAGAGTTTCTTCAACTTTTGAGATTTGCAACTTGATCCTTTATGCCGACTAATAAATTTGATTGTTTTATCATTGTTTTTGCTTCCATGCTTTTTAAGATTTAGTGCTAGAACTAGAGGCCAAGACAAGAACAACCAATTTTTCATGATGCCAAAATATTTGCAGCAAGTTTTTAGTGTAGCGAGCTTGTATAAAAATTTCATGCTTACAACCTTGAAGAAGAGGAAATAGGATGTGCAAAGCACTTATTTGTAGAAAACAAATCTATCCTAACCTCTTTATTGAATGATGTGTTGGTATTATGGATGTGTTGCATTGGTTTTGTCATTGATGTCAACACTTGTCAACACTTGAGAACACTTGGAGATCTTTGGTTATGTTCACCGACATGATCAATGACTTATGCACAGTCACCGGTATTTGGTTCACCGGCAGGTTATATTGTTCACCGACATTGAGGATGATCTGTTATCATCTGGAGATTACTTGGTTATGTCAAAGACATTGTTTGGACACTTGGTTTTGGTGATTTGTTCATTGGTCTAATCGGGTTTGCATATTTGCTGTTACTGACAAATAGGTCCAGGATATGCATCGACAAGCATATCTATTCCAGATCAGCACAACACGTCATGAAGATGATTTGTTATTATTGTAAATGCATTGAGCTGACATCATGCATCGCATATCAATTCATTTGTAATTGATTTTATTGTAATATCTTTTAGTGAGCCGACCTACTCATTTGATCTTAGGTTTTGGTATAAATGTAAGATCTCATTTGTGAGATTGAAATAAGGATAGTAGAAGAGGAATATAATAAGGTATATGTGAATATAAGTAGAGCTATACACACAGACATCATTCAATATTGAAGGAAGGTTTGAAGAAGGCAAATCAGAGCTTAACCGGTACTAAATCCAACATATGAAGATGCTATTTTGAGCAGTACATTATCATTGGATTTAACCATCCAATTGTAGTTAGGGTGACTCTCATTTTGTGATTGAGCAGTGAGCTCTAGGTAGTTGGCCTTTCTGCATGTGCAGACTCCATATTGTACACACATACTATCTGCAGTAATATCATCTGATTGTGGGTAAGTTCTCCCACCATGGTTTTTCCCCTTACAGGTTTTCCACGTTCAAATATCTATGTTATGTGTTGTGGATGTTATTGCCTTTCTGTTTCATGCATTAAACTTTACCGGTACTACAATTAACTGATAAAACTGTCTACCAACATAAAGTTTGGTTTACCGGTATTAAGCATTAAGTTTGGTTAAGTTAGTTTTGGTTTGTATTTATTGGAAAACTGATTCACCCCCCCTCTCAGTTGCCTCTGGGACCTAACAATTGGTATTAGAGCTTAGTCCTCTTTTTGCAGAAGTTTAACAGCTTGAGGAGATCCAATGTCTTCTAACTATTTTAGGAAGGACAATCTGAAACTTGATGGAACTAACTATGGAATATGGAAGATCAGGATGTAAACACATTTGAATTGCATTGGGAATGACATATGGGATGTTACAAAGAATGGCTATGTTGTTCCTACTCAAGGTCAACCTATTCCACCAACCTTGGCTAAAGATGAGGAAAATGATTGCAAAGCAAGGGAGTCACTTTTGAGTGCATTGTCTGATCAGCAAATCATGAGATTATCAGAGAAATCTACTGCTAAAGCTATTTGGAATAGGTTGAAAACATTGAATGAAGGTGATACCATAGTCAAAATTGCAAATCTGGAATGCTTCCGGTTCAGGTATGAAAATCTGAAAATGGAAGAAGATGAAAGGATTTCTGCTTTTATGGAAAGAGTAAATGAAATTGTTTTGGGCATACAATGTTGTGGAGGAATCTTAAGTGAAGATGAAATTGTTTCTAAATTTTTAAGAGCTTTGCCACCGACATATAAAATGAAAATAAATGAATTGAGAACAATGCCTAGTACATCAGTATCTAGAGACACTTTGGTTGGAAAACTTTCAGCTTTTGAACTTGAGGAATTTGGTCATGTTGCTACTATTAAGACAAATTTGGCTTTCAAAGCTTCATCATCTGCAACATCATCATCATCATCATCTGAGAAATTTGATTGGAAAACCTTTTATGCAAGAGAACTTGAAGAAATTAGAAAGGAGAATGAAGAACTGGAAGAGCTTGAAGCACTATTTGCAAGGAAAATGCCTAAAGGTCTAGTTGAAAGTAAGTATGAAGGTAAAACACCATTTAAATGTTTTAACTACAATAAGTAAAACACCATTTAAATGTTTTAACTGCAATAAGATTGGCCATATGGAATCTAGGTGTCCTGATAGACATAGAAGATTGAAAGAAGAAGCTAAAAGAACATGTAAGCCTAACTCTGAATATTAGAGATACAGATTTAAGAAGAATAGAGACAAATCATGTTACTATGCTGATGAAGGAGTTACTGATGATTCTGATGAGGAACCAACAAACAATGGATGGGCTTTTGTTGCTATAATAGAAGATCAACCGATACCTACTATTCAACCGGTAGAGCAGGCCTTGATAGCTAAAATTGAAGAAAAAGATGAATGGATTATTGATTCTGGATGTTCACATCATATGATAGGTGATAAAAAAGTAAATTATTAACCTTTCAGGAATACAATGGAGGTTTAGTAAGATTTGGAGATGACAAAGCTTGTTTGATCAAAGGAAAAGACACTATATCTTTTGATGGTAAGCATAATACTGATAATGTTTACTATGTTGAAGGTTTGAAGCATAATCTTTTGAGTGTTGGTCAATTAGTTGAAAAAGGATTTCAATTACAATTCAAGAATGGTAAATGCAAAATCATGAATAGAACTGGCTTAGAAATTGCAACCGATAATTGGACTAGAGGTAATATCTTTCATCTAAATAATAGTGAGAAGGCATGCTTAATTGCACATATTGATGAAAGTTGGTTATGGCATAAGAGACTTTGTCATGTAAATTTTGATTGCATTGTGAAAAATAGTACAACTAAGGCAGTAAGCGATTTACCTAAGATTGTTAAACCTCACAATCCGGTATGTAAGGAATGTCAATTTGGAAAGCAAGTTAGAACAACTTTTAAGAGTATTCCAGAAAAATCCAATAATGTTATTGACTTAATTCATATTGATTTATGTGGTCCAACAAGAACTAGAAGTTTACAAGGAGATAGGTATTTTATGCTAATCATTGATGATTATTCTAGAATGTGCTGGGTTACTTTTCTGAGGGAGAAATCAAAAGCTTTTGGGAAAATCAAACTATTGAAGGTTATGGTAGAGAATGAAACTGGTAAGAAAATCAAATGTTTGAGATCAGATCAAGGAGGTGAATTCAGTTCTAAGGAATTTAATACATTCTGTGAAGTGAATGGAATCAGAAGACAGTTATCAGCACCTCAGACACCCTAGCAAAATGGAGTTGTGGAAAGAAAGAATAGAACTATTTTGGATGCAGCTAGAAGAATGATATCATAAGAAAATCTATCTCATGTGTATTGGAGAGAAGTAGTCAATACAACTATTTATACATTCAACAGAGTTCACATCAATGGTGAAACCAGTAAGACCCCTCATGAACTATGGTTTGGTAATACTCCTACTCTTAAATATTTCAGAATATTTGGAAGCAAATGTTATATTAGGAGAGATTATTATATTGGCAAATTTGATCCTAGAAGTGATGAAGGAATATTTCTTGGTTATTCATCTAAGAGCAAGGCATATAGATGTTTAAATAAGAGATTGCAAAAAATCATTGAAAGTGCAAATGTGAAGATTGATGAACAGTTTAGAAGGTCTATAGAATCTGAACTGGTAGTTGAGATAATCACAAATGAACCTACTATAAGCACATCGGTATAGAATGTTGATATAGTCACACCGACATCATCTGAAAATTCCACAGTGACTGAGGAACAACAACAAGTAAAAACACCCTGGTATGTAAGATTGAATCACTCTAAAAATCAGATAATTGGGAACAAGTATCAAGGAGTTATGACTAGAGGAAGACTGGCAAATGAAGAGGTATGTCTTATTTCTCAAATTGAACCAGCATCAGTTAATGATGCATGTGAAGATAAACATTGGATTAAGGATATGGAAGATGAATTGGAACAAATTGAAAAGAATAACACATGGACATTAGTTCCTCGGCCTAAAGACAAAAATGTAATTGGAACTAAATGGGTATTCCAAAATAAACTCAATGAAGATGATAACATAATCAGAAATAAAGAAAGATTAGCGTGTAAGGGATATTCACAGAAAGAAGGAATTGATTATAATGAAACCTTTGCACCGGTAGCTAGAATTGAGACAGTTAGATTATTCTTAGCTTTTGCAGCACACAAGAACTATAAAGTATATCAAATGGATGTTAAATGTGCATTTCTGAATGAAGATCTTGAAGAAGAAGTTTACATTGAACAACCTAATGGATTTTCATTGACAAATAACAAAGATATGGTTTACAGGTTAAGGAAAGCTTTATATGGATTGGAGCAAGCTCCTAGAGCTTGGTATGCTAGATTGGACAAATATCTTTTGAAGATTGGTTTCACTAAAGGTAATGCTGACAACAATCTATATTACAAACTGGCTAATGATGACATCTTGGTTATATAAGTTTTTGTTGATGATATAATATTTGGAGGAGAAGATGGATTATGTAAAGACTTTTCTAATAAGATGCAGGAAGAATTTAAAATGTCTATGATTGGAGAGATAAAATTCTTTTTAGGATTGTAGATTTCACAGACTGGTAAAGGTATATTCATAAATCAATCAAAGTACTTGAAGGAACTACTAAAGAAATTTGGCATGGAAAACTCTAAACCGGTAAGCACACCTATGACTACAACTGATAAACTATCATTAAAGGATGAATCAACACCTGTTAATCCGACTAGGTACAAGTCTATGATAGGAGGTTTACTATATTTGACACAAACCAGACCTGATATTATGAATGCAATATGTATTGTTTCAATATTTCAGAGTAATCCTAAGGAAAATCATGAATCAGTAGTGAAAAATATTTTCTAGTATCTACAAGGCACAACAAATCTTGGTTTATGGTATCCTAGAGATGAAAACTTTGATTTATGTGCATACACCGATGCAAATTGGGCGGGAGATGTAGATGATAGAAAAAGTACCACCGATGGAGCATTCTTTCTTGCTAGCAAATTAATCCCTTGGTTGAGCAAGAAACAAAGTTGTACATCCTTATCAAGAGTAGAATCAGAATATGTTGCAGTAGCAACTAACTGTACACAAGTATTATGGATCAAGAAAATGTTGAAGGACATAAAGGTAAAATGTAAGGAACCTATAACAATTTACTGTGATAATATGGCAGCAATTGATATATCTAAGAATCCAGTATTTCACTTAAAAGCTAAACATGTTTCTATCAAATTCAATTTTCTAAAAGAGAATGTTGAAGCAAAAGAAGTGAAATTGGTTTATGTGAATACTAAAGAACAGATTGCAGATATCTTTACTAAACCTTTGCCTAAAGAATCTTTTGAGTATCTCAGTGAGCAAGTTGGGGTTACACCCCCACCGGTAGAGACTTAGACAGTTGATTATTGTCATCAGACCTGTAGAATTAAAAGAGAAATATTTTTTTCGGCTTTAATGAAGGAGAGCTACTTCTCAGGGGGAGTAGATTGAATAAATGTGGTTATAACAATTGGTATTTGTAACAAGATTGTATTTGGTTTTGTATTTCTTTGGCATTTGATGTCAAAGGGGGAGAGATATCTATGGAAAAACACATTATCTTTTGGGGAGAGATTATTCATTGGGGGAGAGATTGTTACTCTCTGTATCTGTATTTTGATGATCTCTTTGGGAGATTGTTGGTTTTTGGTTTTTGGCATTTCTACTTTGGCACTTAGATGGTTTTTCCATCTTGTGTTGCCATCAATGCCAAAGGGGGAGATTGTTGGTATTATGGATGTGTTGCATTGGTTTTGTCATTGATTTCAACACTTGTCAACACTTGAGAACACTTGGAGATCTTTGGTTATGTTCACTGACATGATTAGTGACTTATGCATAGTCATCGGTATTTGGTTCATCGATAGGTTATATTGTTCACCAGCACTAAGGATGATCTATTATCATCTTGAGATTACTTGGTTATGTCAAAGACATTGTTTGGACACTTGGTTTTGGTGATTTGTTCGTTGGTCTAATCGGGTTTGCATATTTGTTGTTATTGGCAAATAGGTCCAGGATATGCACCGACAAGCATATCTATTCCAGATCAACATGATATGTCATGAAGATGATTTGTTATTGTTGTAAATGCATTGAGATGACATCATGCATCGCATATTGATTCATTTATAATTGATTTTATTGTAATATCTTTTAGTGAGCCAACCTACTCATTTGGTCTTAGGTTTTGGTATAAATGTAAGATCTCATTTGTGAGATTGAAATAATGATAGTGGAAGAGGAATAAAATAAGGTATATGTGAATATAAGAAGAGCTATACACACAGACATCATTCAAGATTGAAGGAAGGTTTGAAGAAGGAAAATTAGAGCTTAACTGGTACTGAATCCAGCATATGAAGATGCTATTTTGAGCAGTACATTATCATTGGATTTAACCATCTAATTGTAGTCAATGTGACTCCCATTTTTGTGATTGAGCAGTGAGCTCTAGGCAGTTGGCCTTTCTGCATGTGCAGACTCCATATCATATGATTGTGGGTAAGGTTTCCCACCGTGGTTTTTCCCTTTATAGGGTTTCCATGTACAAATATCTGTGTTATGTGTTATGGATGTTATTGCCTTTCTGTTTCATGCATTAAACTTTACTGATACTACAATTAACTGATAAAACTGTCTACCGACATAAATTTTGGTTTACTGGTATTAAGCATTAAGTTTGGTTAAGTTAGTTTTGGTTTATATTTATTGGACAACTGATTTACCCCCCTCTCAGTTGCCTCCGAGACCTAATGTGATGTAGAGAGGTTACACATAACCATTAACTGGTTGTGAAAAATATCTTTTGTTTCTCACAATATGTTTCCATGTATTCAAATTTTTGAGAAAAGATAATAAAAATAAGATGACAATTGTTTTGAAATCCAATGCTTCACATTCCTTTGAAGTGGAAACCTTCTCCATGATTTTTTATTCTAGAAAATGCATGGGATGATTGGAGAGATATTTTAATCCTTCCTTTTGATCAGGTGCATGCATGACTAGAATCAACTCTTTATTCTTCAAATCTTTGATTGGCTAGCCCTCCTTTGACTTCAAAAATCTACTTGGGTAGCCATTCTTGGACTTTGAAGGTCTCCAAACAAATCTCTCTTTTGGAAAATCCTATATTGAAGACAAGATTTTTTCATTGTATTCTCAATCTCTTGCAAACAATAAGCCATCAATTCTTTTTTTAGAGAAATATCCTTTGCTAGGACTTGGAGTTATGGTCCTCCAACTAAGGATATTATTTAAACAACAACAATTTTTCTCTTTAGATTTGGTGTTTTGAGAGACAAATATTTCTTGAGGAACTTCTAAACCTACAAGGCTGCCAAATTGATTTTTCTGATTCCCTAGTGACACCTATCCCCGACAATAGCACCAATAATGGTGGGTGAGGTTATTGATGTTGTTGGCAATATGAATGAATTGATTATGTGTTGCATTGATTTTTTGTCATTGATGTCAACACTAGTTGTTATGATTGGTTACCCAAATAGATTTTGGTTACCAGTAGAAGAACTAGTGTTACCAGCAGAAGGGACTATCAGTTGGATACTACTGACATGTTTGGATCAATGGAATATGCTTGGTTTTATGTGTTGCATGTTTCTGGAGTATGTTTTGGTCAGTTGGTATTGATTTGATGATCAGATGCTATCATACACTCTAGTAAGCCTATACCGATAAGGGTTTAAGGTTTTACCGGTAGAGCTTTTACTGAGAATATTTGACAGGATGCATAAGTGGTGTTGATGTGGCTTCTAGATGGAAATCAGGATGTAGAAGATGATCTTTGTTCATGCCTCGACTGATTGGAGACATCACTTTGGCGTGGTGGACCCAAATTAGGTCTAGTATCTATCCAGGTTATGGACCAGTATCATGTTACGTGTTCTCTACACGTTACCAGGATTATTTATGGATTGGTTAATGTTGTTTTGGTCTAAAGCCGACATGGTATATCATTATAATGTGGATGTATGTAATGATCTTATTGTAATATCTTTTAGGTGGCTGACCTAATTGGTTTAGGCCTTAGGGCTTGTATAAATTGATGTAAGATCTCATTGTAGATCGGTGGTGGTGGTGTCAATGGTCATGGAATGAAATATCATATGCGAAGGAGATTTGGTCGATCATAGGTGATCGAATTGGGTTTATGTAAGAGGTCAAAGGCCTCCGATATTGAGCTTAACCAAGACTGTAATCAGGCATGGTAGATGCTATCATTGGCAGTTCATTCTTCTAGATTGTTGTCCAATTATATTGAGGTGGTTATAACCTCTCTATAGTTAGTGAGACTCCTTTGTAATGAGCATTACGCTCTAGGCAATGTGCCTCCCTACATGTGTAGGCCCCTTATTGTATCACATACTTTCTGCAAAAGTATCATCTAACTGTGGGTAGGCTTTCCACCATGTTTTTTTCCTTTATCAGGTTGTAGACACTTAAAAACAATTATTTTAATTATTTTTAATTCCTCACATAATTAATTAATTAATTATGTTAATTCAAATTCTCCTCAATATTAATTAATTATAATTAATATTGTCACTATAGTATGTGACTGATTTATTTAATAAACCAATCCCTCTCTTTATTCTTCTAAAAAGTTAAATTCTCTCAAATCCTCCTCTTAGCTAATTAATTATGATTAATTAGTTAACCTACATGATTCCTACAAATCACCTTCCTAATCCATCATTAACCTAATCAATTCTTCTAGAAACTCCCTAAACTCACTTAACCTTATTCTTCTAATTTTTAATTCCCTCCACTCATTCTCTCTCCTAGTCAAATCCTCCTACAAATCCAAATCCCACCTAATTCTTCCTCTTATCCCCTCCTAATGAGTTGCTAGTGGCTAATCATCATGATTAGCCACAAAGTCAACTCCTTGTCCCTTCCATCCAACCACTAGCTTTTAATGCTCTTTTCCTAGGTGAATGTGAGATTTTCAAAATCTCACAATCCTCTAGGCATCTCCTCTCCTAAGGAATTTTTAATTCCTTCTTATCCCTCCAATCCCCATGATTATCCCCTTTTGGAGAATTTTAAATTCCTCCTCTCCATTCTTCAAGGAATGTCACATCCCTTGCTCCTCTCAAGGCACATTGGGAAGTCTTCCCAATGCACCTTGCTCTTCTTAAGGTACCTTGGGAAGTCTTCTCAATGCACCTTGAGGAGTGTGGAGACAAGAAATGCCTTTAAGGCATATCTCTTGGTCTCCACACCCTCTCTTGGGCCTTGTGTGAGCTCACAAGCAATCCTAGCCCTCCATCTTGGATCCATCCTAACCATCCATTTTTCCTCTCCTCTTCCTATAAATTGAGGATTCCATCCCTCCATTTTTCATCTCCAAGCTTAGTAATCTTATGCTGCCCTTTTGAGCCTAGGAAAATCATCTTAGCAACCTTACCATGTCAAAATCATATCTCATCTAATGAATACTAAGAGGGGGGGGGGGGGGGGGTGAATTAGTATGCCAAAAAACACTGCACTAAAACACTTAAACAGTCTAAAGATAAATCGATAAAACAGTTTCACAGACAGACCGGTTATCACACATGCAAACCAAAATGCAAATAAAGCGTTCACCCACAAAAGCAATACAACCATAACACAAGATATTTGACGTGGAAACCCAAATGGGAAAAACCACGGTGAGATGGAACTCACAAGTCACTATCTGCAGAATAGAAACTAGACCGGTTAAGGTCAGACTAGTTAGGGTCTTACAATGTTCTTTACCAGAATAGATCCTGTTAGGAATCTTAATCTCTGTTAGGAGATAAGTCCAATTAAAGACTACCTTGCTAGAGGATTTTAGATTCACAAAGGTGAACCACCTTGTTAGAGGATTTTACAAAAGGCTTTTGGGCCTACCCAGTTAAGGGCTACAAACTTGTCAAAGATGTGAGTAATCAACAAGTGTTTGATCTATCTAATAGCACAAACTGCTCGGTTAGATCCTTGATAGCTCGTTCTTAATGCACTCCTGCATTACTTTAGTTTTCTACACATTTATATTCTTTTCAACTCCTCAACCACCTTAAACCCTAGTCACAACATAAACCCTTTCAGCAACAACCTAAAACCCTAGACATGATGTCCTTTTAAAGGAGTCTGATTTCATGTCAGTCCAATAAGATTACATTTCAATTTCCTAGGTTCAATGAATCTAGACATACTCAGTAACATGACACAAGAAGCACCGCCAGTGTGTTGGCACCGTCAAACAATCGGTGGATTGATAACTCATCACAGAGTATTACTGGTTCATACAAAATACTGATTGCCAGTTTGACAAAAATGAAGACTGGTAAGAATGTGTTATGCCGCTTTGCTCCCTCGTACTGCTTGAGATCTATGAACCGCTTGGGGTCGACATGCCGCTTCAGACCAGGAAACACTTTCTGCAAAATTACCAATAGTCTAAAGACTAGAATACAACATACCGGTTGGAACAGATATCGGTTGATCTCTAGCTCATACATATAAAGGGGATCTCAATGCAAGTGTGTGTCCATCAATGACAATCACAATATAAACATAAAAAATGCCATTATCATCCACACTTAATCACCTCATCCATATCATCCTCCAAAATCCATTTCATATTGTGCACAACATTGGAGAGCCATCCATATTAAGTAAGCAAGAGGAGCACATCAAGTGGAGCATCATCCAAGGGTGTCTTCACTTCATCAAGCTCCATTCGAAGGAGAAGATATAAGGTTTGTGAGGTATATGTATTTCATTCTTGTTTTGAGCATTTTCCATATATTTATATGTTTGATTTGCATATTTGCTATCTAATCCACCTCACTAGTCTTTTCCCCTCTTCATTTTGGCATGCCCGGTGGGACCAACGTCCCTAAGAACTAATATTTTTGCAAGTTTTTGTGAGTTGTGAGACGGAGGTCCCAGAACAGCACGAGTGACTTGGGTTTAGCGCAACAGAAAACCTACTTCGACGCAAGCGAAGGTGCATCAGTGCGAGCGCTAGCGCATCAACATGACTGACCTATCATATTTTTAAATTTTCTCGCTTGCTATTTAAAATTTAAAACGTTACTATCTATCTGTTTGTTTACCGTGCACGTAGGTGTTTCAACGCAGGTGATTTTTAATTAGCGCGAGCATTGTTATGTTATTCCCGCCCAGTTATTTGAATTTAAATTTTAAAAATTTTACCAACTAATTCCCACAGATCTCTGTTTTCAGGTTTAGTGCGAGCACATGCATTTCAGCGCGAGCGTTTCTAACTAGTGCGATGGACAGGTATAAAGTCCTTTTCTATTTTGTATGTTCTGTCATTTTTTGTCTGCTGGTTTATTTAGTTCAGTGCATACACAGGCGTTCAGCGCTTGCGTAGGCGTTTTGGCATGGTTGACTGCACTTCGGTGCGTCCGCTATCTGTGTAGTACAGTTAGGACTAATTTCCATCTTTTTAGTTCTGCAGTTTAATCCGACCATCCAAGACTCAAAAAATAAAATAAAAAACTACTAATCTCATTGTTTTGCAGGTTGCCTAGCAGATTCAACCAAATATTGTGCATTTATTTAAGTTAGGCACCTAGATATTAATTAAAATGGAATGAACCATTGTCTTGCGTGTTTTTAAGAAAAGCGTAAAGGCAGGAGAGTATGCTCTCGTCTAACTAGACGATCAGAAATCCAGACCCTCCAGCCTTTTCATGTTTGATTGTGTGTTTACCTCTAGCGGGTCTGCCCTCCCAACTTGCTCTTTGAGAAGGTAAGAGGGGAACGACCCAAGTGAGTACACCCGGACTTGGGGTTCCCAACTCACTATAATAAATAGGCCATTGACTACGAAAGGGTCAATGGTTGGGGCTATATGAGAGTTCACTCTCATATTGGGTGCTTAGTAGGATCCTAGAGATCTCAATCACGCTTGAGTGACTACTAAGTTCTTGGTGCTTCGTTGGGCTATAGGCCTCAATTGTGCCTGCGCAACTGTGAAGGGTAGCTCCTAACGGGAAGACTTACTAAACACCTTATTTATAGTGGCCAAAAACCTTCTAGTCATTGGTGCAGGAGGTCGGATCTCCGAAGCTGCCCATATTTTTACGGCCCTTAGTAGAGACACAAAGTTCGCCATGAGGCATTTTCATGGGAACTGATACTTGGCTGCCCCGAGAAGTGAGTGCCATGGAGGGGAGCCAGTAGGGTCAAGCATCTAAGTGTCTGCTCTAGGTAAGCGTAGCTGGGAAACCAATTGGGATCTAATGACTATTGTCCTTGCTAGCCTCAAGAATGTTGTATATGAGCATGAGTGTCTTTGAGTTAATATGCATTTGATCATTGTTTTTGCTTTGGTTGATACATACTTGCCAAGAGTAGACTAAAAACACATCATTATCCTCAAACATTTTGCAAAACATTTGTCCAAACACAAGCAATTATCCAAGTCATTACCCACATAAACTCCAAAATTGCATCAAAACTCCGTCCGTCCCATGTCTCATAAGCCCAATTGAGAAACTAAGAGTCCATGCTCTCCATTAAGGTTTAGATTCATTCTTTGAAACACCAACTATCGTCAAAATTCAGGTGGTCATGTCCCTTCATATAACTTGCCATTCGAATCGTTCCTCTTTTGAGTCATGTTCATGCCAAGAACAACCTAGTCATCAAATTTCTTCTAAGTCATCACTATCACACCTCCTCAATCAATCATCCTCAAACTTCCTAAGGATTTAGCACATCAAATAAATCTCTCACCACTATCAAATTAATCATCAAAAATCCAAATCCAATCATCCTTTAATCCAATTTAACCTCACTTCAAGGTTGCATACCTTGTGAAGTTCCATTTAGACCTCATCATTGATCAATTGGCTCTTGTGCTTGAAGAAGAATCCTCTCCAAGTATCATTTGCCTAATCCTTTTGAGTTGATCAAGACTCTTAACTCATGTCTCTACTTTGCCTAGGGTTATTAGTCAGTCTAAATTCTACCCAACTTGGTCATTACCTTGCTTGTGGTTTAATCCACCACCTAAAATCCTCATCCAAGGACTAAGGTGCCAAATCCTAATCAAATCCAGGCTCTAATCCAAGAACCCCACCAATCAACAAAATCCTTTGTCATCAAAGATAAAATCCAAAATTCCATAAACATATTGCTAAGTTCTTTCATCAAGAGATTTCCTCCTCCAAGCTTTTTCTAACTTTCATCGTGTATGGTCACAACTTGATCTCAAAAGAAAAAGATGGCTAAACAACAATATGGCATGCTAGACATTAGTGTCCTATATGAAGATCTCACACAAGATCCTACACAAAGTGGGTAACCTAGCAATCAAGATCAAAGCCAAAATCCTAATGTGGTTAGCCAAGATGAACTCTCCCCGGAAGTGCAAACCTTTCTAGCGGACTCTTATAACCAAGAGATGATTGAAAAGTTCATCCAACACAATCCTACTACACTTCTAAAAACCCTTTCTGAAAATGGAGCTCAAAGTCCACCCGAATTTGATAAATCCACCCTCTACCAACAACCGCAAGGAGACCTTGCTCCCTCACAAAGTGCTGCACCTATTATCCAAACTCAATCAATTGTAGCCTCACAATTCATCCAACCTCAATCAATGCCACCCACGGTGCCTCCCACAGTGGTCTCCATCCCACCTCCTTCCTCTTTACCATCTATACCATTATCAAATCCAATCTCATCTATTCTCCAACATGCTTCTATGCCACCTCCTTCCATTCAATTGCATATTTCTATTCCACAAAATTCCCTTCCTAGCAGCAATGTCGCAAATTTTATCTGGGCCGTACTCAATCCTGTCACAATAGTTTGCGGACCACAACCAACTATCACTCAAATCCCTGTGACATCGGTCATCACATCTCACGTCCCCTCCTCCTCATCATATCAATACATCGGTGGTGGTGCACCTTCCTTGACTCATCCAATTCTTGGGGCAAATACAATTCATCAATATCAAAATCCACAACAAGATCTCATCAAGGACATTCAAGACATGAAAAATATCATCAGGGATATGAAAGAAGGGACTAACAAAAGGAAACCTTACTCATTTGAGGAATTTTGCCTTTGTCCTTATGACCCATCTATATCTGTTGCACCATACCCTCTAGGATTTGAGATCCCTAAATTCACCAAGTATGAGGGCAAAGGAGACCCCTACGACCATGTCCAAGAATTCCACATTTTATGTCAAGAAGTCTCCTATAGTGACCTTTATCTTCACAGACTCTTTCCCAAGAGTCTCACGGGAGACACCCTGGAGTGGTTCTCATCTCTACCATGAGGTTCCATTGTCTCCTTTCCAGACTTGGTAGAGAAATTTGTGGCCCATTATGCTTACAACATGGCTAATGATGTTTCTATGATGGACCTATGTAACACAAAACAAAGGCCCGGAGAGACTTTCACCAACTTCCTACAAAGATGGTGACATCTTATCAAGAAATTCCAGTGGGATATGCCAGAACAACATCAAATTGAGCTATTTCAAAAGAACTTGGTGCCTGAACTTTCAAGACCCTTGACATCTCTATGTATCAAATCCTTCCAAAAATTGACTGATAATGATGAATACTAAGAGGGGGGGTGAATTAGCATCCCAAAAATCTTTGCACTTAAACACTTTGCAAGACTAACAGTAAACCGGTAAAACAATTTAGCAGACAAATCGGTTAACAAACATGCAAACCAAATAGCTAATGATGCATTCACCCACAACAACACAAACACCATAACACAAGATATTTTGATGTGGAAACCCAAATGGGAAAAACCATGGTGAGATGGAACTCACAAGTAGCTATCTACAGAATAGAAACCAGACCGATTAAGGTCTTACAATGTTCTTTACCAGAACAGATCCTATTAAGAATCTCAATCTCTGTTGGGAGATAAGTTCGATTAAAGACTACCTTGCTAGAGGATTTTAGATCCACAGATGTGAATCACCTTGTTAGAGGATTTACAAGAGGCTTTTGGGCCTACCCGGTTAAGGGCTACAGACTTGTCGAAGATGTGAGTAATCAACAAGTGAGTGATCTATCAAATAGCACAGATTGCTTGGTTAGATCCTTGATAACTCGATCTTAATGCATTACAACATTACTTCAGTCTTCTATACATTCAAACTCTCTCTAACTCTTCACCTACCTTGAACCCCAAAAACACCATCAACCTCAACAACAACAACCTTAGAACCCTAGACATGATGTCCTTATAAAGGAATATGATTTCATGTCGGTCCAATAGGATTACAATACAATTTTCTAGGTTCAATGCATCTAGACATATCTAGTAACACGACACAAAAAGCACCGCCAAAGAGTCGGCACCGTCAAACGATTGGTGGATGGTAACTCATCACAAAGTGCCGGTTGGTAACTCATCACAGAGTATTACCGATTCATACAAAATACCAGTTGCTGGTTTGTCAAAATGAAGACTGGTAAAAATGTGTTATGCCGCTTTAATCCTCGCACCGCTTGGTATCTACAAACCGTTTGGGGTCGACATGCCGCTTCAGACCGGTAAACACATTCTGCAAAACATCAATAGTCTAAAGACTATAATACAACATACTGGTTGGAACAAATACCGGTTGTGCTCTAACTCACACATATAAAGAGGATCTTAATGCAAGTGTGTGTCCATCAATGACAATCACAACATGAACATCAAAAATACCAACAATCTCCCCCTTTGGCATTGATGGCAACACTTAGGAAAATAAAATTTTGACATCTAAGTGTTTTACAACAAAAACATGCCATTAGCAAAATTTCTCCCCCTAAGCATATACTATCCCTTTAACAATACGATGTATAATAATTTTGCATATAGAACATATATCAAAGCATATAGCAAAATTTTAAATCCAGATACTTCTCCCCTATACTTCTCCAAAATAGATAGAGTACTTCTCCCCCTTTGCCAACAATGACAAAGTACCGCTGAACAACCTGTTTCCATTTGATATTAAAATAATAAAAGTTTATGACAAGAAGGAATAATACTTGTCAAAAATAGATTTATAGTCCTGCAAAAATTGTTTCATCGATAGAGACCAGGACTCAAGTAGGGAGGTGGCTACTTCTTTCTCTATTTGCATTTGGGAGACCTATTCTTCCATGGCATCAACTGTGCTCATCTCCTGTGTAACTGTCAAGGCATCCAGGTTCAGATAACACTTCTGAAGAATTTGCAAATGTGGGAGTGGAACCAGTTGAAGCTCCTACAAATCTCTAGACTGTGTGCTGATCTCTTGCTCCATTTTGGCTGATTGGATGTGAAATCGGTGAACAGTTTGCCCATAAGTTGCAAAGGAATCATAAGGCGTCTTGAATGTGCTCATGTAGGACTGTAAGTCTGTTTGAAGCTTTTTCTTTTGAGCTAGCACATCATCATAGAACAGATGGGGTTGATAGATTTTGCTAAGAAGTAGATTTCCCTCATCCAAAGCATCCCTTATATCCTTTTGTTCTTTCTTCAGTTCAGTCCGGAGCTCATTCAACTTCTTCACCAGAGCTATATTGAGAGCTTTTTGATGCTCCTTCTTGACATTAGCCTTTGCTGCCTCTTCAAGGCTCCGCACCTGATCATCTACTACTATGCATAGGAGCTTAAGTCTAGCTAGTGATGAATCGATGTTTGGAAGATTTGTACCGGGTATCAAACCAGTAAGTGTGTCCACAACTACTTGAATTACATCCTGCTCCTTCTTCCTTTGTATGTTTTCAAGGCTCTCTTGAGATACCTTGATGCTCTGCATTAGCTTTGATTCACTTGTAGACTGGAGATTGATAGGACTGGTGAGGTCAGCTGATTTGGCTCGACTCCCGGTTGCCTTCAGAGTCTCCATCTGTGTGCTCTTCGCCGCTTCTCCTGCCTTGTCCTCTTCCACTTTCTTCTTCTCTGCTTCCGTCTTCTTCTCCTGTTCCTTATCTTCCTCTTCCTTCTTTTTCCTCTCTGCTTCCTTCTTTTTCTCCTATTCCTTATCTTCCTCATCTTTCTTTTTCTTTTCATTTTCTTACTTCTTTTTCTCCTCTTCATCTTTCTTCTTCTTCTCCTCTTCATCTTTCTTCTTCTTTTTCTCCTCTTCATCTTTCTTCTTTTTCTCCTCTTCATCTTTCTTCTTCTTTTTATCCTCTTCATCTTTCTTCTTTTTCTCCTCTTCATCTTTCTTCTTCTTCTCCTCTTCATCTTTTCTTCTCTCCTCTTTTCTCTTCTCTTCCTCATCTTCATCCCTTTTCTTTTTCTCTGCCTATTCCTTAGCCGCTTCTTGTTTGTCCTCGGCTTGCTCATTACCCTGTTCAGCCTATTGCTCCTATCTTGTTCCCTTAGAAGGTATGTCCTAAGTAACATCTTCTACATCCAGGGCATTGACATCAATAGTTTTGATTGGTTCTACAACCAGATTTCCTTCATCATCAAATGCTTCATCCGGTTTGGATATAACCGGTTCTTCCTCAGCTTTCCGGTTAGCTAGGCACACTTTATGTGTCTGGACTGCAGTTACCATATACTGATGAGTGTCCTTTTTGACATCATCTACTCTTCCTTCTAATAGCCAGAGTCTTCTGCTTCTAGTGAAGAAGAGTCCTTTATTTTGGTCAATAACATCAAATAATTCAGAATTTGACAGGTCAGAAAAGTACTCAGCAAAAAATTTCTCCTTAATTTCCTGTTCCTTTTCTATGGCAATGCGCCATTTATTATCTAATGCCTTATACAAAGAATCCGATGTTTGAGATTTAATCTTTGATGGGGACCAGTCATTTGTACACAAATAAACAATAATCTCCTATAGTACTTCTTCTTTCTCCTCATCACTAAAATCATCATAGTAGTCTACTAAATCGTGTAATAATTTTCTCCTAATATTCTTTATTGTTATTTGACAATGTGTCAAAGGTTTATATGAGGCGATATCAATATTTATCGGTGCAGACGCTATTGGTTCATTCTTTGTTTTCTTTCTTGTCTGTCTCACCTTCTTGGGCTGCTCCTCAGACACAATTTCCTTTGAGTCTAGAGATTTGCTTTTTGTCTTACTTTTCCTTTCGAAGACTTTAACCGGTGCTGCTTCCAGTTTTTTTTTGGTTGGTGACCGCTTGGTCACTTTTGGAGTTGCAGTAGTAACCGGTGCGGACACTGCAGGCACTGCCTTTGCCTTTTTTACTGCGAGTTCTTTTCCTTTCTCTGCTGGTGGTTCCTCAATCGGTGCTATCCTCTCTAGGTAGGTGTCGGTTTTCTTCGCCTTAGGATCAAGTGGTGAGGCAATAAGGGTAGAGGCATACCCTTCTAGCATATCGTACATCACCTCATAGCCCATTGGCTCTACTTCTTCTTGTCTAGGCTCAACAGGCTCCATTATGCATTTATCTACTTAGATGGTGAAGGATAACTCAATGATGAATGAATAGTACCAAACAGGTAATGAGAGGGCGGGGTGAATCAGTACAGACAAAATACAGTCCAAAACCAGTTTGACAGCAAATACTCCAAATGACTAGCAAGCAGTGACACTGGTTGAAACAGAGTGTAATCGGTAAGACCCAGAACAACTAAAATAATCATAAATCGGTTACTCACTTATCTTTCCTCTTAGCTCAATACTATAGTACCATTACACCCTCATGCATGAACAAGTAAACTACAATCAGATCTTCACAATAGTTAGTTCAATATGTTTTAGAGACAGACATAAAACACATAACCATCATATGCTTAACAGGTAATAA
Organism: Cryptomeria japonica; assembly: GCF_030272615.1. Classification (NCBI taxonomy): domain Eukaryota; kingdom Viridiplantae; phylum Streptophyta; class Pinopsida; order Cupressales; family Cupressaceae; genus Cryptomeria; species Cryptomeria japonica. Next base: position 693,673,004 of record NC_081415.1, on the reverse strand, counting down.
CAAAGCATCACACATGACACACATATTTTTCATGTGGAAACCCAACTAAGAAAAACCACGGTGGGGATGAATACCCACAAGCTTCTTTTTTGAACTCTTTAGAAGTCTGCTCTGTTAGGAGCCTTGTCCAGTTAAAGACATTACAATAGGTTCTGCTAGGAACCGATCCTATTAGGGATCACCCGGTTAAGGGTTAAAACTGGTTAGGGTTACCTTGTTAGAGGATTTCAAGAACTCAATAGCTAAAGGATCTCCAGAGCTCTATAGCTTCCCAGAACTCAATAACTTTGAGTTACCCTGTTAAAGGATTTGTATCAAGCCGGTTAAGGCTACCCTGTTAAGGTATTTCACAACTGTTGAAGTGGTTAAAGATCAACAGGAATTACAATGATCTGGTAACAACACTCAATGCTAATGTAGATCCGTTTTGGCTCCTCTTCACCTTCTGCACATTCACTTGGCAGGTATCTCTTCTCTCTTTTGGTCTGGCAAGAATCACGTATCACTTCCCTTGGATACACACATACAACTTTTGCCAACAACTTTAGAAAGAAACACAACATCGACCTTATAGGAAACAGACAGGTCGGTAGCAAAAACCCTAAACCCTAAACCTGTTAGGTTAAGCAATTCAAGTGGTTCAATCCTGACCATTGAATCATACTGCATTAAATGCAACAATCTTGAATTGAACTCAAGATATTCTCCATCGTCCATTATCCACCGATTTCATGGCAGCTGATAACCCATCACGCGTTATCACCGTTTGACAAACTTCGCACATTCCTAAGGTGGATAGGGATAGTCTTCTTCATGCAAGATCCTTCACGCGCACATGGCTTACGTGGCAACATGATCTGTTCTCCGTTATACTACTAACTCATCACTCAGAGATCACTGATTGAGTCACACAGGCTTGAGGTACTCCAACCGGAAATCCTGATGTGGAAACTACCCACCAACTGGTAGTCATACAATGCTTCCATGTGCCAGTTCCCATAACTACATGCCAGTTCACCTTGACATGCCGGTTCATCTTGAACAAATATACCGATTCACACATATGCCAGTTCTCTCTTCTCACATATCACATATGCTGGTTCACATCATATCACATATTGACATCAATGACAACATACAATATTATTATGTCCTCATATCGGTTCACATAATGCTAACAATCTCCCCCTTTGGCATTGATGACAATTGTTAGACTATTTAATCTTTACTTGGCTTAGGTTTATTTGTATTTAGTTTAGGATATTCCTTTGGAATTCCTACATGTAATTTGTCCTATAGTACATGTGTGAGGACAAGTCATTTCTTTTATTTTCTTTTATTAAGGAATATTAGATTTCCTCCATAAGAGGATGTGGACACATGGCACACACATTTTATAAATGGTGGCATTCATAGATTTGGGAGTTACTTTGTAACTCCTCTCCTCATCTCTATTTAAGAGATGTCTCCTCTCTCATTTCTTCTTAATGACAATATCGTAAAGAGCTTCTTGCTCTCTCTCTCTCTTTCTCATTTTAGGCATTGCCTCATTCATAATATCACAAGGGGTTTTTCTTTGCTTTTCCCCTTTCAAAAGTTCTTGTGCCTCCTTCTTCACATTTGGGTGATTGCTCCAAGATTTTTGCATTTCTCTTGGTAACATTTACTTCATCAATAAACTTACTTGGATTTCATTTTTCTTTCCTTGCTCTTTTATTTCCTTTCATGGTATCAGAGCAGGTTTCTAATCCTTGTTTGAAGTTGACATTGATGAAGGTTACCATTCTGTGGAGTTCACCTTCTCGGAGGCATTCTTGAGAGGAGAAGAAGTTCTTTTTCTAATATTTTCTACTGTGCAGGGTTTTTATTTCAGATTTTAAATTTTTTTTCAAACTTGTTAACAAGTTTGTCTGCAGGTTTAATCTTCTATTCTAGTTTTTTTATTAAAAAAAAGGGCTTTGGAAGGCTTGCCGCCAAAGTTTCTTTTTTTTGGTTTAAATTTGTGTCTTTGGAAGGCTTGCCGCCAAAGTTTCTGGTTTTTTTTTAGTGTGAATAGTTTGGAAGGTTTACCGCCAAACTCAGCCTCCTTAATCTGTTTGGTCGGCTTGCCGCCAAAACTGGTTTATCATTGAGTTGCATATGTGATTTTCTTGCAGGTTTCAACATTTTTCAATTCATAGTTTTTTTTTTCCAGAAGTTTAATACTTATATTATATTCTTTATTCAATCTTTTCATAGTAACATATTCTAAATATCTCATTCCATTTGTTGTTTTTTGTTTACGGTAGAAATCGTTTTTCAAAGAGTACTTTTACCTCTGTTGTTTATATTTTCATTACAGGTCTTATCTATATTAGAAATTTTCAGAATACTAATTCTTTCTAATCTCATTTTTAGAATACTAACTCTATCTTCATTGTTTCATTTTGATCTATTTCAATCTGATTTAGTTGGTTTCTCTATCTATTTTAACCCTCTTCCTACAACGCCTTTTCTATCTTGTCATATTTTACTGTTATTTCTGCATCGTAATATAATATAGTCTCTGTGACCTCTTTGTACTACAGCGTATCATCTCTGTCTAGATCGTGCACATTTATTTATTTTAACTATTTTTTCTTGCTACATTTTTTCAATGCCTATTTTGTGTGCTCTATTCCAAATTCGATTTGAAGTGCCCCACACCCATCTGCCCTCTGTGTTGTGTAACGTTTCCCTGCGCTCCTCTGACTCTTCTATTTTTGGTTTGCAATGCTTGTACTAACCTTTCATAACGTCTCTCCCCTTTCAATTCTTCCTTTCATTTCATCCACGTTTAATCTTTCTTTCTTTCACTTTTTGGAACTTTCAAAAATAAGTTTAACTTATTCGTTCATTTAGGCATCTTCTAGTTTTTTAAAAAAAGTTATAAAAGCTAAGTCCAAACTTTTAAAGAAATAAGTAAAGTTTATAAAAGCTAAGTCTTTTCTTCTTCATACATATATTAAAAGCTTTTCAAGTTTTTTAAAGTTTATAAAAATTTTCAATAATTTTTTAATATATAAAATTTTCAATAATTTTTTAATATATAAAATTTTCAATAATTTTTTAATATATAAAATTTTAAATAAAGTTTTTTGTTATTTTTTTAAATTTTTTTAATTGAAATAGATTTATTTTATTAATAAGATTCAAATAAAATTAAAGCTTTTTGAAATTTAAAATTTGTTTTTAAATTTTTTTTGAAAATTAACACTTTGATAAATAGTTTTTTTATTGTTATTTAAAAAAGAAGAAATTATTATTCAAGTTTAATCAAGGAGGTTAATTTTTTGTTTTTAATCAAAAAGGCGTAATTTTTTTTTACTAATCATTATTTTTCTATCATGTCTACATTAATTCCGGAAATCAAATTAAATAGTTCTAATTATCATTCATGGAAAACACATATCTCGTTTATTTTTCGTTTCAAACACCTTTTGGATGTTGCAACTGATAAAACCTTTGAGCCCGCTACAACTGCTCCTCAAGCCGACCAAGATAGATGGAAGGCACAAAATGAGGAAGCACTTGGTTTAATTGGTATTTCAATGGTTCCTAATTTGTATGTTTTAATTGGAAATTGTACAAAAGCGCATGAAGCTTGGGAAATTTTAAAAACAACTTATGATAGCTCAAATGAATCCCGAAAAATTCAACTTGAAGATCTAAGGTATACGGATTTTAAAACTATGGATGAATTCTTATTAAAGTTTGATTCTGTTAATAGTCAATTAACTGGTTTAGGAGTTACTCTAGCTGATTTACGTTTAATTCATCTTATTCTTAAAAAATGTCTTCCTCATCAATTTCAACAATTTATTACGAATATTCATGCTCAACTTGCTATTCCTAGCTTAGCTACTCAATTAACTTATGATATTTTTCGTAATTTATTGTGTCAAGAGGAAGCTAAATTAATTCAATTTGGTACTCTTAAAAGTAGTGAACATGCTTTTATGTCTAAAAATCAAAATCATAATAATCATTTTAGATCCAATAATAATAATCATAATCATAATCATAATAATAATCATAATAATAATCACAAATCTTCTAATTATCAATCTCATTCTAAATCCTATCATAACAATTCTCATAATAATAATCATAATAATATGTACAATAATCAAAGGAATAATTCTCAAACAAGACCCCATTGCACATATTGTGGGAAAGATGGACATATTACTAATAATTGTTTTAAGAAGCAAAATGGTAAAAAGCCCATGAACCAAAATAATCAAAATAATCAACAACATAAACCTCATTATAAGAAAGGTAATAATAATGGTAATTCATCTCGTCATGCATTTACATGTACTTATAAAGTTTCTCAACCACTTGAGTGGATTATTGATTCTCGTGCATCTCAACATGTTACTTCTCATAAAGAATGTTTCGAATCTTTGCATTCTGATACTTCTAATATTCCTGTTCAATTAGCTAATAATCATAGTTGCAAAGTTGAAGCTATTGGTGATGTGAATGTTCCTAATGGGAAATTACATGATGTTCTTTATGTTCCTGAATTAAAATCAAATTTGATTTCAGTTCCTAAACTTTGTCAAGATTATAAAATTAACTTTTATAGGGGCATATGTTATATCATTGATCCAAAAACTAATCATGTTATTGCTACTGCTAAAATGGATAGTGATAACTTATTCAAGTTCTATGAATTTGCTCCTCCAAAGTATTCTTTGCTTACTACTGTTGATTTCACTATATGGCATGAAAGACTTGGCCATCTCAATTCTGATTATATTTCATTGATGCAAAAAGCAAATATGGTTGATGGATTGCCTAGTATTGTTCCTTCTCAAATTGTTTGCAATGGTTGCATGAGTGGTACGATGCATAGGGAACCCTTTCCTCATGGTCAATCTTGGAGGGCATATACTAAATTGCATCTAGTTCATAGTGATCTCTTGGGTCCCATGGAGAAACCCTCCATCCAAGGTTCAAGGTATGCGCTTACCTTTGTTGATGATTTTTCAAGGAGAACATGGATATATTTCCTTCATAGTAAGGATCAAGTGCTTGATGTGTTTACTGAATTTCATATGTTTGTAGAAAGGCAATCTGGTTCTAAAATTAAGATTCTTCATACTGACAATGGAAGAGAATATGTCAATAATGCATTTAATGCTTATTTGAAATCTTTTGGAATTAAACATGAGCTTACCGTTCCTTATACACCACAACAAAATGGTGTGGCAGAACGGAAGCATAGGACAATTGTTGAAATGGCTAGATGTTTATTGCATGCTAAAAATATGGATTACAAGTTTTGGGCTGAAGCTATGGCTTGTGCAACTTATTTAATTAATAGAACACCTACCAAAGCCTTAAAGGATAAAACTCCTGAAGAAGCTTGGTCTGGTAGAAAGCCCAATTTGCAGAATTTAAGAATTTTTGGTTCCATAGCTTATGTTCACAAACCTAAGGAGAAAAGAAAAAAATTAGATGCTAAATCTTCTCCTTTTATTTTTGTTGGTTATGATGAAAATACTAAAGGTTATAGAGTTTACAATCCTATTACTAACAAGGTAAAAGTTGCAAGAGATGTTTGTATTGCAGAAAAAGGCATTCATGATTGTTCTAAAGTGGAGGATGATGAACTTGGTCAAACCAAAGTTGTGCTTGTGGAGGACCAACCTCCTTCTCTTAACCCTACTCCTAATGCATCTCTTTCTATTCCTTCTAGTGATAGTGATGATGATAATAATAACTCTACTCCTCATGACTCTTCTTCTAGTGATGAATCCATTACTTCTAAAAGAAGACCTAAATGGTTCAAATCCTTAATTCAAGATAGTGATGAATACTTAGCTAGAATGGATAGACTTCAATCTAGAAGAGTTAATTATTGTAATTATGCTTTAATGACTACTATTATGAATTCTAATGATCCTAAAACATTTGATCAAGCTAAAAATCAACCACATTGGCAAAAAGAAATGAAGGAAGAATATGATACTTTAACTTCTAACCAAACTTGGGATTTAGTTCCCTTGCCTCATGGTAAAAATCTTGTTTCTTGCAAGTGGCTTTATAAAACTAAATTGAATGCTAATAATCAAGTTAGTAAATTTAAAGCTAGATTAGTTGCTAGAGGTTTTTCTCAAATTGAAGGCTTAGATTATACTGAAACTTTTGCTCCTGTTGCTAAAATGCCTACAATTAAACTTGTGCTTGTTTTAGCTTCTAGAATGAATTGGCCTATTCACCAAATGGATGTTAAAAGTGCTTTTCTTAATGGTGATTTACATGAGGAAATTTATATGTCTCAACCTCCTGGTTTTATTAAAGAAGGTAATGCACACTTAGTTTGTAAATTAAAGAAATCAATTTATGGATTAAAGCAATCTCCTAGGGAGTGGTATTCAAAGATTAATGCATTCTTTCTTTCTCAAGACTTTATTAGAAGTAGAAATGATCCTAACTTGTATATTAAACATAGTGAAGATGATATTATCATTATTATCTTGTATGTAGATGACTTGATTCTTACTTCAAGTTCCAATACTTTGATTTCTGATATTAAGTTTCAACTTAATCAAAAATTTCAAATGACTGATTTAGGTCTTTTACATTATTTCTTAGGAATTCAAATTTGGCAAACCTCTAAAGGAATTTTCTTATCTCAAAGTAAATATGCTCAAGATCTCATTGATAAGTTTAAAATGAATGATGCTCACCATGTTTCAATTCCTATTGAATTAGGCACTAAGTTAATGCTTGATATGCAAACTGCTCTTGTTGATCCTACCTTGTATAGACAATTAGTTGGAAGTTTGAACTGTTTAACTCTTACTAGGCCAAATATTGCTTATAGTGTTGGTTTGGTTTCAAGATTCATGTCTAAACCTCAACAAACACACTTTAAAGTTGCTAAAATTTTTTTAAGATATATTAAAGGGACTATTAATGTAGGTTTGTTTTATGATGCAAACTCTGATTTTACTTTAAAAGGTTTTACTAATTTCGATCTAGGTGGAGATCCCAATGATGGGAAATCTACTTGTGGTTATTGTTTTTTTGTTGGTTCAGGAGCAATTTCTTGGAATAGTAAAAAGCAACAATCTACCTCTCTTGGATCCACTGAAGCTGAGTACAAAGGATGCACTAATGCTTCCAAAGAAGTCTTGTGGCTTAGAAGACTACTTGAAGATTTGGGTCTACCTCAACATGAACCAACTCAATTGTATTGTGACAACCAAAGTGCCATTGCCTTGGCTAAAAATCCAGTTTTCCATGCAAGGACAAAACACATTTCTCTCCAACACCACTTTATTAGAGAACAAATTGAAGACAAGCAAGTTTCACTCCTCTATCGCAAGGGGGAAGACCAAGTTGTAGATATTTTGACCAAGCCACTTTGTAAAGAAAAGTTCCACTTTCATTGTAAAAATCTTGGATTGCATCCCATTGAAGGGTTTGATGTAAACTCCCCAACTAAAGCTTAAGGGGGGGTGTTAGAATATTTAATCTTTACTTGGCTTAGGTTTATTTGTATTTAGTTTAGGATATTCCTTTGGAATTCCTACATGTAATTTTTCCTATAGTACATGTGTGAGGACAAGTCATTTCTTTTATTTTCCTTTATTAAGGAATATTAGATTTCCTCCATAAGAGGATGTGGACACATGGCACACACATTTTATGAATGGTGGCATTCATAGATTTGGGAGTTACTTTGTAACTCCTCTCCTTATCTCTATTTAAGAGATGTCTCCTCTCTCATTTCTTCTTAATGACAATATTGTAAAGAGCTTCTTGCTCTCTCTCTCTCTCTCATTTTAGGCATTGCCTCATTCATAATATCACAAGGGGTTTTTCTTTGCTTTTCCCCTTTCAAAAGTTCTTGTGCCTCCTTCTTCACATTTGGGTGATTGCTCCAAGGTTTTTGCATTTCTCTTGGTAACATTTACTTCATCAATAAACTTACTTGGATTTCATTTTTCTTTCCTTGCTCTTTTATTTCCTTTCAACAATATACAAAGATATCTCTCCACTTCACATTTTCTCCCCCATTTTCTGCAGATATCTTTTCCGCTTCACTCCTTCTCCCCCTTTGACAACAATGCCAAAGTGGAGGCACAAGTATCCCTGTTCCATTATGCTGCTCCCCCTAAGGAGTAGCATCCTTCAACACAAATTTGATTATGCAATACCTGACTGATGTGGAACAAATACTTTTAGTTCACCTCCTGAAGGGGCGGTACCCCCAATTCACCTCTTAAATGCACAAATGTAGTATTTGGGAGAGGCTTGGTGAATATGTCTACTAACTGCTCCTTACTGGAAACATGTTCTAGTGCAATCTCTTTATTCTAAACCTTTTCCCTCAAGAAATGATACTTAGGCTCAAAATGCTAAGTTCTAGAATGTAAAACCAGATTCTTTGAAATATTGATAGCACTTGTGTTATCACAGACTATACTTACCGGTTCAGATACATGGATTTTGAAGCCATTTAAAACATGCTTCATCTAGATTGTCTGAGTGCAGTTCATGAAAGCTGCAACATACTCCACTTCCGCTGTAGACTGAGAGATACAACTTTGCTTTTTAGTCATCCATGAGACCAGTCTACCACCAAGAAAGAATGCACCACCAATTGTGCTTTTCCAGTCATCCACATTACCTACCCAATCAACATCTATGAATATTTTCAGAATGAAATCATTGTTGTATGGGTACCACAATCCATAGTCAACTGTTCCCTTCAGATACCTAAGAATCCGCTCGACTGCAACCAAGTACGATTCTCTTGGACTTTTTTGGAACCTTGCAGTAATGCCAACTACATATGTAATATCTAGTCTGCTATGCACTACATAATGCAACTTACCAATCATTAATTGGTATTCCTTCTCATCAACCAGTGCAGAATCATCCTCTTTTGACAATTTGCAACCGGTCACCATCAGTGTACCAAACGGTTTGCTATCTTCCATGCCAAAGGTCTTCAACACCTCTTTGACATATTTGGATTGAGTGATAAAGATTCCATCTTTCATCTGCTGGATCTGTAGTCCAATGAAGAACTTAATCTCCCCTATGAGTGACATCTCAAACTCTTTCTTCATCTCATCAGCAAACTCATCACTCATCTTGTCATCTCCACCAAAGATAATGTCATAAAAAAAAACCTCACAAATCAGGATATGATCTCCTTCAGGCTTCAAGTAGATATTGATATTTTCACTTCTTCTCTCAAATCCAATCTTCACAAGATGGGAATGTAGGCGCTCATACCATGCCCTAGGTGCTTGCTTTAGACCATATAAGGCTTTATGTAGCCTACATACCATGTCACTATCTTCAGATCGGGTAAACCCATCTAGTTGCTCAATATACACCTCCTCTTCAAGTACACCATTTAGGAATGCAGATTTTACATCCATTTGATATACTTTGAACCCTTTAAAAGCTGCATATGCAAGAAGCATACGAACTCCTTCCAATCTGGCTACAGGAGAAAAGGTTTCTCCATAGTCTTCTCCTTCTTCTTAAGCATATCCTTTGTACACCAATCTGGCTTTATTCCTAATCACTATGCCATCCTCATTCAGCTTGTTTCTGAACACCCATTTGGTGCCAATGACATTTTTATGCTCTGGTCTGGGTACCAAGGACTATGTACCATTTTTCTCTATCGGATCAAGTTCCTCTTCCATTGCCTTGATCCAGTCTTCATCTTTATGAGCCTCTTTGAATGATTTAGGCTCAAATTTAGAGATCATACATGAGTTTTCTCTGATCTTTCTTCTTGTAAGGATTCCTGCATCCTTATCTCCTATGATCTTCTTAGGATCATGATTCAGCTTGACATACCGAGGAATGGTCTTGATTGGTTCTTCTTGCTTTTCCTCTTCATCCTCATCTTCATTAGTATCAGCATTCACTGGTTAAGGAACACTGTTACTGGTACTTGGTTGACTGACAACCGGTTCCCAGAAGGTTGCAACCGGTTCATTTACAGTTTGCTCACTGCCAGTTTCCTCAGTTTTCTTAGAGGATTCATCAACTCTTACATTGATACTTTCCATAATTCTCTGAATCCTATTGTTGTAACACTTGAGAGCTTTACTCTTGGTGGAATATCCTAGGAATATTCCACCATCACATTTAGCTTCAAATTTGCCTTGATGTTCACTCCTCTTGATGTAACATTTGCTACCATATACCCTAAAGTAGCTAACCACAAGTGTCTTACCTGTCCAATACTCATAAGGAGTTTTGTCCTTACCTTTCTTGATGAGTACCTAGTTCATTGTGTAGACTACAGTGCTCACCGCTTCTCTCCAAAAGGTGTGAGCTACCTTTCCTTGAATCAACATGGTTCTAGCTGCTTCAACCACAGTCCAGCTATTCCTCTCTGCTAGGCCATTCTGCTATGGAGTCCGGGGGGCAGACTTTTGCCTCTTGATGCCAAATTCTTCATAATACTTGTTGAATTCACCGGAAGTGAATTCCCCTCCTTGATCAGTTCTGAGACACTTGATCCTTTTACTGCTTTCCTTCTCCACTAATGCTCTGAAAACTTTGAACTTCACAAAAGCTTCAGACTTGTCTTTCAAGAATGCGACCCACATCATTCTTGAGCAGTCATCAGTGAGAATCATGAAGTACCTATCACCCTGCACACTTCTAGTCTTCATAGGACCACACAAATCAGTATGCACAAGATCAAGCAAGTTGTCAGCAGTGAAAGATTTACCTTTAAAGGTTGAGGAAGACATTTTCCCCAATTGACACTCTCTGCACAAGGTATTATCCAGTTTGCTTAGCACCGACAACCCTTTAACTGCCTTGATCTTACTAGCCTTCACAATTCTATCAAAGTTTACATGGCAGAGCCTCCTATGCCATATCTAGCTATCATCAAACTTAGTCATAAGACATGTACTTCTATTTGCATTCAGATGAAATAGGTTACCTTTGGTCTGCATGCCAGTGGCCACCAATTCACCATCTTTTCCTTTGATTCTGCAGACTCCATTCTTGAATTCTAGAGTGAGGCCATTGTCATTCAGCTGGGCAACACTTAGAAGGTTGTGTCTGAGACCATCAACCCAGTACACATTGTTAGCATTGCTCTTTCCATTAAGAGAGATGGATCCTCTACCTTTGACCATGCATGGTGCATCATTGCCAAAGTGAACCACACCTCCATCATACTCCTCCAAGGATAGAAACTTGCTCTGGTCACCAGCCATATGGTGGGAACAACCACTATCAATGATCCACTCATTGGAATTATCAAATCGGGAGACAAGAGCCTTCTTGTCTGACACATCTTCTTTGATAGAAACAAACACAATATCTTCATTTTCTTCATCCTCTGATTCTTCATCTATGACACCTTCATCAACTGCCACAAAATAGTTTCTCCGATTTCCTCCTTTGAATTTTCTGAACCTTTCTGGTTTGTCCTTGTTATCACCATTAGGATAGTTTATAGCAATATGTCCTATCCGGTTACAAGTAAAGCATTTCAAAGGTAGCTTACCTTTGTATTTACCGGTTCCTTTAGGAAGCTTCCTAGCAAGGAGAGCTTCAAATGCCATCAGAATCTCCTCATCATCCATTTCTTTGCTCTGTCTAGGTTCACCACTGGTGCTAGCTTCTTTTCCTTTTCTAGATGGTATAGTAGAGGCTTTAAAAGCTGATTCAGTCTTTTGAACACTACCATCAAAACTATTTAGCTCATAGGCTGTCAACTTGGCTATGATGGAGTCCAAGGATACCTTAGTCTTGTCTATTGATCTCAACTCCTGAATAGCAGCAACCCTTATTGCATATACCGGCAATAGGGATCTCAGGACTTTTCTTACCACAGTGGAATCTTCTATTTTACCACCTGCACTCTTGATTTCTCCAACAACTGTTTTGATTCTTATTCCATACTGCTGGATGGTCTCACCTTCAACCATCTGCATATCTTCAAACTTCCCTCTTAGGCTTTCTTCCTTATCCTGTTTTACATGTTCATCACCACCATAGATATTTTTAAGAGCATCCCATACCTCTTTGGTATTTACCTTGTCTTGAACATCAATAAACTCAATGTCAGATAGACTACTAATAAGGGCTTCCATGACTTGCCCATTTTCTTGTATCTCTTTATTTTGGTCATCGGTGAGAGCACCGGTAGGGACAACATAGACATTCTCAACATAACTCCAGTGCTGAGCACCCATGCTTTTGATGAATATCTTCATCCTATCTTTCCATATATTGAAATTCTCCTTGTTAAACTTTGGACCTTCCCTCTTCATCATTTGACTGAGATCTTTACCTCAAGTGGTTAAGCTTACAACATAGAGGACCTAGAGTGCTCTGATACCAATTGATAACTCAATGAAGAACGAATAGTACCAAACCGGTACTGAGAGGGGGGGGTGAATCAGTACAGACAAAATACAGTCCAAAACTGGTTTGACAACAAATACTCCAAATGACTGGCAAGCAGTGACATTGGTTGAAATAGAGTGCAACCGGTAAGACCCAAAACAACTAGAACAATCATAAACCGGTTACTCACTTAGCTTTCCTCTTAGCTCAATACTATAGTACCATTACACCCTCATGCATGAATAGGTAAACTATCATCAGATCTTCACAATAGTTAGTTCAATATGTTTTATAGACAGGCATAAAACACAGAACCATCATATGCTTAATAGGTAATAACAAAGCATCACAAGATAAAAGCATCACACATGACACACATATTTTTCACGTGGAAACCCAACTGGGAAAACCCACGGTGGGGATGAATACCCACAAGCTGCTTTTTTGAACTCTTTAGAAGTCCGCTCTGTTAGGAGCCTTGTCTGGTTAAAGACATTACAATAGGTTCTGCTAGGAATTGATCTTGTTAGGGATCACTCGGTTAAGGGATGGCTATAATACCCAGTTAGGGTTACCTTGTTAGAGGATTTCAAGAACTCAATAGCTAAAGGATCTCCAGAGCTCTATAGCTTCCCAGAACTCAATAACTTCAAGTTACCTTGTTAAAGGATTTGTATCAAGTCGGTTAAGGCTACCTTGTTAAGGGATTTCACAACTGTTGAAGTGGTTAAAGATCAATAGGAATTATAATGATCTGGTAAAAACACTCAATGCTAATGTAGATCCGTTTTGGCTCCTCTTCACCTTTTGCACATTCACTTGGCAGGTATCTCTTCTCTCTTTTGGTCTGGCAAGAATCACGTATCACTTCCCTTAGATACACACATACAACTTTTGCCAACAACTTTAGAAAGAAACACAACATCGACCTTATAGGAAACAGACAGGTCGGTAGCAAAAACCCTAAACCCTAAACCTGTTAGGTTAAGCAATTCAAGCGGTTCAATCCTGACCATTGAATCATACTGCATTAAATGCAACAATCTTGAATCGATCTCAAGACATTCTCCATCATCCATTATCCACCGATTTCACGGTGGCTGATAACCCATCACGTGTTATCACCGTTTGACAAACTTCGCACATTCCCAAGGTGGATAGGGATAGTCTTCTTCATGCAAGATCCTTCATGCGCACAGGGTTTATGTGGGAACATGATCTGTTCTCTATTATACTGCTAACTCATCACACAGAGATCACCGATTGAGTCACACAGGCTTGAGGTACTCCAACCAGAAATCCTGAAGTGGAAACTACCTACCAACCGGTAGTCATACAATGCTTCCATGTCTCGGTTCCCATAACTACATGCCAGTTCACCTTGACATGCCGGTTCATCTTGAACAAATATACCGGTTCACACGTATGCCAATTCTCTCTTCTCACATATCACATATGCTGGTTCACATCATATCACATATTGACATCAATGACAACATACAATATCATTATGTCCTCATACCGGTTCACATAATGCCAATAATGTCATCTTCATATTTCTTGACGATATCACCTGAGATTCTCATCCTTTGGCTCATTTTTCATCTGAACTCATCAAAATACTTGTTTAGAATATCACGGTAACCAGTTCCAATTGCTTGAATTCTCTCCTTGATTTGCTTCATTTTTGGTTGGTTAGGAGACCACTGGACATCTCCTACTCCTGGAAAGTATCCTTGAAAGTAAAAGAACAACCCGACCAGTAGTTGTCCGAACTTAAACCTTTGTGCATTATCCTATTTGATCGACTTCAGATTTGATAGTAGTTGCCTCTGCATACTGGTGCACAAGTCAAATGATGCATCCTCCTTAATCATCTGGTAAGCGACATTTACCGCTGCAACAGATACAGAGTTAATTCTGCTAGCAGAGAATGTCCGGTAGCCTATCACCATGCAGGCATACTTAACCAGATCATCCTTGATGGAGTTGACTGTCATGCCTTGTGAGTTGCTCACTGAACCGGTAAGCCTTGTCATTTTAGTTTTGCTTATTGTCCTTAGGGCTGGCACTTCCCCTGTGTTACAAAAACTGGTGACTGCATGAATTGCCTGCGGTGTGATATCATGTGTCCTCTCCAGGTACATCTTGTCACTGTGGACTCTACTCAAAGTGATCCTTATGTGATCTTCTGTAAAATATTCCAAGAAGTAGACAACATTGTGGAGTTTCTTCTTCTCCAATATATTATACTCCGGTTTGATTTTCTTATCCTTGCCACAAAACAAACCTAACTGGGAGTGGATAGCTAGAGACCCTAGGTCTTCAATCTTGCAGTCTATGTAGTCAAAAATTCCCTCTTCTACTATCACACCAGCTGGAACTTGTGATAGAACATTATACTTAGACTTTCATTGAATAAAACTTTCAGACTTAATGGATGCACTAGAACTAGTATGAGATGTAGAAGCCATGATAGAAACTTTAAGAACTTTGAGAAATACCTTTTTAAAACACGTGAATTTAGGGCTTTCTGATTCTCCTTCACTCCACACTCCGTCGGTTGCTGAATCACCACTTTGTGTTCTCCACTTGACCACTTGCAGTTTGAATTTGAATCTCCTTCACAGTTTGTCAATTTATCAAGATCTCAGCTCAAATTGCCTTTTCATCGCTCTGCTCTTTGAAAAAATTTTCTTTGCTTGAAATCAGATAGTGAGAAATGATTTGAAAAATGCCTTTAACCATATCTCTCACCTACTGCCATTAATGCTCCTCTATTAGGGCGTAAACCCTAATTTTCCTTTTTACCATTTCTAGTCTTCTGCTAAGTGACAGGTATCACATACCAGTTAATGTCTTTTACCGGTGTGAACCGGGGGTTCGAAACATTTCACCGTTTGCTCCCCCTAAGCTTTTCCAAGACTTAGTTTGTCGGTTCCAATATTTCCACACTAGGTGCAGAAATCGGTTCCTCTTGTAACACCACTAGTTTCTTCTTCCAGGTTTTGTTCATATCCACTTAAATGGTGTCAACATCAATGTCTCCTTCCAGAATGACTGATATATCATCAGATATGTTCTTTCTTGATCTACAGAATCTGGCAATGTGACCCGGTTTGTTGCAGTGATAGCAGACCAATCCAGGTGCTCTCCAAGGTCCGTTGTTCATGTTTCCATTCTTCCTTCTGCATGTTAAAGCAGCGTGACCATGACCTTGATAGATCATACAATTTTCTCTCCATCTGGTTGCCGCTTGATAGCCATCACTTCATGGCTGATGATTGAAGACATTAAATCGGTTGTGATTCTGGTTCACAAAAGGTTGAGGACCAACTCCTTGGGTCCTTTGAGGATATCTTCTAGTGTCATTCATGACAGATCTGCATTCAAATGCTCTATGCCCATACTTGTTGTATGCATAACAGTTACCATTGAATCTATAGGATCTAGGCTTATCATTTAGGAAATAAGGAAAATTGTTGTAAGCCTTACTCCTACACACATTTGCAGTATGTCCTTCTTTAAGACAGTTAAAGAAAACATGTTTAAACTTTTGCTTACCTTTATCCTTTGATGTCGGTTGTTTCTTTGATGCTCCAACATTTGTACCAGAGGTCTCACCTTCCTCATTACCAGAATAGCCAAGTCCATTGGTATTCTTGACCGGTTTGGCAGATTCAAGCTTTTGCTCAAGCTTGACAGTACTCTTGTTGAACTTAGCAAGTATTTCCTTTGACTCAGAGAGTTATTTGGAAATAGCAGCATTTGCTTCTAGCAGGTTTTCATTCTCAGAGACTGCATTGTTCAGTTCACCTTTCATGTCGTCCTTTTCCACTTTGCTAGCATGGAGTTGAGCAATCAGGGCACTGATCTCTTGTTTCAACTTGGAGATCTCATGATCTCTATCTTTCACCAGATCTTCAGCTTTCCTCCAGTTCTCAAGCTCTTGACACATCTGGATAGTTAGTCCTTCCAACTCCTTTCTCAGGTTGGAGTTTGATTCATTCAACTTGTTTACTTCTACAATTAGGGCTTCCATGTCTGCTTCATCTGCAGAACTATTTTTCAGATAGCTCCATCAGCTTTTCTGCATGTTCTCTCCTTTTTGCTTGAGATACCTTGTATTTGACCATAAGATCATCAAAGGCTTGCTCAGACTGAGTGAGCCATTGAGTAAGTTCCCTCAAGGTGTATTCCCCCATATCTCTTTCCAAGTGGTTAAACTTATAGAAAGGTAGGCTCTGATACCAATTGATGAATACTAAGAGGGGGGGCTGAATTAGTATCCCAAAAATCTTTGCACTTAAACACTTTGCAAGACTAACAGTAAACCGGTAAAACAATTTAGCAGACAAACCAGTTAACAAACATGCAAACCAAATAGCTAATAATGCATTCACCCACAGCAGCACAAACACCATAACACAAGATATTTTGATGTGGAAACCCAAATGGGAAAAACCACGGTGAGATGGAACTCACAAGTAACTATCTACAGAATAGAAACCAGACTGATTAAGGTCTTACAATGTTCTTTACCAGAATAGATCCTGTTAAGAATCTCAATCTATGCTAGGAGATAAGTCCGATTAAAGACTACCTTGCTAGAGGATTTTAGATCCATAGATGTGAATCACCTTGTTAGAGGATTTACAAGACGCTTTTGGGCCTACTCGGTCAAGGGCTATAGACTTGTTGAAGATGTGAGTAATCAACAAGTGAGTGATCTATCAAATAGCACATATTGCTTGGTTAGATCCTTGATAGCTTGATCTTAATGCATTACAACATTACTTCAGTCTTCAATACATTCAAACTCTCTCTAACTCTTCACCTACCTTGAACCCTAGCAACAACATCAACCTCAACAACAACAACCTTAGAACCCTAGACATGATGTCCTTATAAAGGAATCGGATTTCATGTCGGTCCAATAGGATTACAATACATTTTCTTAGGTTCAATGCATCTAGACATATCTGGTAACACAACACAAAAAACACTACCAGAGAGTCGGCACCGTCAAACAATCGGTGGATGGTAACTCATCACAAAGTGCCGGTTGGTAACTCATCACAGAGTATTACCAGTTCATACAAAATACGGGTTGCCGGTTTTTCAAAATGAAGACCAGTAAAAATGTGTTATGCCGCTTTAATCCCTCGTACCGCTTGGTATCTATGAACCGCTTAGGGTCGACATGCTGCTTCAGACCGGTAAACACATTCTGCAAAACATCAATAGTCTAAAGACTATAATACAACATACCGGTTGGAACAAATACCGGTTGTGCTCTAACTCACACATATAAAGAGGATCTTAATGCAAATGTGTGTCCATCAATGACAATCACAACATGAACATAAAAAATGCCAACAGATAAGGGCGTTGCTCTTGAACGTGTCTTGTTGGAGGAAGGGACCTTGAAACATTACCAGAAATCGACACAAAGTTCTCCCTCTTATCATAACAACAAGCCAAAATTCTGGTCTAAAAACAAAAACGTGATCAATGATGGTGTAACTGATGCAAAACAGGTCCAAACAGTGGCTGCTCCCAAAAAATGCACCACCAATAATCAACAATACAACAATCAAAACAATCAAAATCAATCTCAAAAACCTCACAACAATGTCTCAGTCTAGGGACGACCACCCTGATCAAATAATAGAGCTCCAAGAGACTTCACTCCTCTTGCTGAGCCTATTGAAATGGTGTTTCAAAAACTTGTCCAAGTAGGTGCGGTGGTGTTTCCAATCACTCGGCCGTTTGATCCCAATCAACCTAAACCAAGATGGTACAATGATAATGAGTATTGTGAGTATCATCGTATCAAGGGATATGACACACAAAAGTGCATGAAGCTCAAAATATACATACAATATCTCATTGATAGGGGTGAGATTGAAGTAGCAAACGCAAAACCTAGTAATAATAATGACAAAATTAAAATGTACCAGGAACCATTCCCGAAGCACAATAAAGGAAAAGGCTCATCATCTAACATAGTGGGTTATGACTATACCAATCACATAGCCGACTTTGACTCTTTAGTGGGTCACATCGAGCCTATAGACAACCATGTTAATGTCATAACTATCGAAGGAGTTAACTCTCCCCCTCCCTAAAGCAGATCAAATCTGGCTAGGATAGTCATTCAAGGTGCCATGCCTCCCACCTCCCAAAATGACTATAATGTAACCACACACCAAGGCAAAGTCACTATCCAAGGAGTTCCTCCCACACCAAACCCCCCACCCATGTCTTCCACTCACCGATATGACCTCCTGGATCAACTTGGGAAGAACCCTACACAAATTTCCATTCTAGAACTTCTCAAGACTTCCCCTGTGCATAAGGAAATTTTGGAACAAGCCCTCCTTGAGTCCCGCGTTCCTGATAAAATCAATGCCACTCAATTCCAAGCTCTTATTGGAAACCTTGCTACCCAACAACACCTTGTATTTACCTCCAAAGATGCTCCTACAGATGAAGATCACAACAAACCTTTGCACATTGAAGCCCTTATCCAAAAACATAAGGTCAAATGTATTTTGATAGACGGTGGATCCGGACTTAATCTGTGTACATACAAATTAATAAAACAATTGGGACTTTTCGAGGACTTGGTAGACACATCAGGAAGGATCACCATAAAAGCATATGATGACACATAAAGAGTTTCAAAAGGCATGATCACCTTACCTCTTCAAGTGGGCCCCATTACAATTGAAACTCCTTGCCAAGTACTAGATCTTGACCTCCCCTATAATATTCTCCTCGAGCGGCCATGGATTCACTACTTGTAGGCCGTGCCCTCCACCTATCACCAATGCATCAAATTCCCCTATAATGGAAGAGAAATCACTATCAAAGGTGACCCCCAACCTTTTCAATATTGCAAACTACTAGAAGGGAAACATCTGTATCATTACCCACTAAATAGACCCTTGCCAACCTCTCCATCTGACACATCAAATGTTGCCTCCACTTCATCCCAACCAGATAATCAAATCAAGATCTTGGACAATGGCTGTGGAGAATACAAATTGGAGGATGTCTTATTAATAGGCAACCTCCCTCTCTCCCCTAAGTAATTTGGCAAACCGAAAGAGCTCAAAAAGGACCTGAAACCAGTCATGTAATGCTAAGACACCACCTTCCAGCAATGGGGCTCACTTGATAAGGAGAGCCTCGAAATAGATGTCTCTTCATGGATGTACCAGGAAGAGGATGAAGATCCAGCAAAAATATCCAAAAAGATGTATCCAAAAGCATCAGTCATAGTTGAAAAAATGGGTTACAAAGGACATGGCCTGGGACCAGGGGAGAAAGGAAGAAAAGCACCCATAAATCCTATCTCCTACAAATACAACAGAGGCTTGGGGTACACCTCGGTGCCTAAGATTACTATCGCTGGTGCTCCTTCTAGTCCTTCTTTGGATATCGAAAGCGCTGATGAGGAGGAATTCCACGAAATGCCTTATGAATATGAAAATGATATCTTCTTCGACACTCATGTCAATACCATTTTCCCCATCCCCCTTTCCACCCCACACAAGATACATCTTGTCCATCCTGAGCTCATAGACTAGGGCCAACGAAACAAACCCACATTAGATATTTGCACCGATGATAATGCTCTCATTACTCTCCTGACAATGCAAAATTTGGAAGATTGTAACAGAGTAGAGGGCATTCAACTACATGAAAAAGGATACTTTGGTAGTCAGATCAATGCCCTTAGCCACAAAAAAGATAATCAAAGCAAAAAACATGATTCCTTAGGTGAAAACCTCTCTGAGGCACCTTTGGGTGAGCAAAAAATAAAAACAAAGGGCATATCTAAAAGTGAAAACCTGGAAAAGGCACTTGACAATGAGGGACTTGACCTCCCTACCATTGGTTACCTTCCGTAGGACAAATCAAATTTGCTGATAGAAGAAATAGATAGCATCAATATGGGCACCCAAAGCATCCCACAAAATGTGCTCATTACTAAGTCCCTCACAGAACAAGAGAAACAAGATTTTATCAACTACCTTATAGAGGTAAAAATCAATTTTGCATCGTCCTACGCTGATATGCCAGAGTTGGATCCTGCCTTGGTGGTTCACAATCTTGCCGTCCGCCCAGATGTAAAACCCGTGAAATAAAAATTGCGTAAAATGCACCCACATATTGCTCTCCTGGTCAAGGTAGAACTTCAAAAGATGTTGGATGCAAAATTCATCAAACCTATAGACTACGCTGAATGGGTTTCCAACACTGTACCTATCGACAAACCCATTGGAGGCATCCACATCTGCACAGATTTCCAAGATCTAAATAGAGCTTGTCCTAAAGATGATTCCCTGCTCCCCAATATAGACATGATTGTGGACCTTACAGCAGGACTTGAAATGCTATCACTCATGGATGGGTTTTTTGGGTACAACCAAATCAGAATAGTAGATGAAGATCAGCATAAAACTGCATTCACAACACCATGGGGTACTTTCTATTATCGGGTCATGCCTTTTGGCCTTAAAAAGGCAGGAGCTACATATCAACGCACCATGACAACAATCTTTCATGACCTCTTGCACAAAATTATGGAGGACTATGTGGATGATCTGCTAGGTAAATCCAAGACAAGACAACAACACATTCCTATTCTAAAGCAGATCTTCGAAAGATTAGAAAAATACAAACTAAGCTTGAATCCCAAAAAGTGTGTGTTTGGAGTCATATCAAGAAAATTGTTAGGATTCATTGTTTCACGCAGAGACATTGAGGTCGATCCTGCAAAAGTAAAAGCTATCATGGAAATGCCTCCACCAAAAACTCTCCGATAATTATGTAGTCTCCAGGGGAAACTACAATCTATTAGGCCCTTTATTTCACAACTAGCAGATAAGTGCCATCCATTTGCACACCTCCTACGCAAGGACACAAAATTCAAATGGGACTGCTTATGTCAAAAGGCCTTTGAGAAACTAAAATAATATCTAGCATCACCTCCAGTGTTGATGCCGCCTACTCCTGGAAAGCCCCTTATTTTGTATATATGTGCTATTGCAGTGGCATTGGGGGCATTATTGGCACACACAGACGATCAAGGAAAGGAACATGCCATTTACTACATCAGTCGAACATTGGTAGGGTATGAACTCAATTATACCCCCATTGAAAGAGCATGCTTGGCATTAGTGTTCAACATATAGAAACTCTGACACTATATGCTAATTGCTAAAATTGATCCACTTAAATATCTCCTGTCAAAAGCTACTCTCACTGGCAGAATCGCTAAATGGGTCATGCTCTTAAGTGAGTTTAACATTGAATACGTAGACAAAAAGGCAATCAAGGGACAAGTCATTGCAGATCAGTTGGCTGAAGCTCCACTTCCAGGGGACCATTCTCTTCTCACAGAATTACTAGATGAGTTCATTATGACTGTTACCACATCCTCCATATGGCGATTGTACTTTGATGGCTCTTGCACCCAAAATGGATCGGGGGCAAGAATATTATTGGTCACACCTCAAGGAGATGGCATCCCCAAATCATACAAGATAGCCTTTGCATGTACCAACAACATAACAGAATACAAGGCCCTTATCACAGGTTTGCACTTGGCTATCCACTAGAAAATAAAGGAGTTACAAGTCTATGGCATTTCTTAGCTCGTCATAAAACAAGTCAAAGACAAGTACCAGACAAAAGATGATAAACTCCTTCCCTACCATAATATGGTTGAAGATCTTAAGCAACATTTCACGACAATCAAGTTTGATCAAATCCCACGAACA
This sequence comes from Cryptomeria japonica, assembly GCF_030272615.1. Lineage (NCBI taxonomy): Eukaryota > Viridiplantae > Streptophyta > Pinopsida > Cupressales > Cupressaceae > Cryptomeria > Cryptomeria japonica. The sequence goes on along the minus strand of NC_081415.1, from coordinate 693,650,820 downwards.
AACAACAAGGCTACAGATGCAATGACCACCATTGGCTCCCTCCTCCAAATGCTAGCACACAGTCAGAAGTGTGATTTCTTGGTTGAGCAATTATTTATACTGGCATATGACCTACCAGAGTCTGAAATGGTGTGTGTTCTTGTTGGTCCTGAGTCCCCTTGGTACCAAGAAACCTTCACTTTCCTCAAAGACAACACCATTCCCCCACATCTCACTAAAACCCAACAACAAACCTTCATCCGCCGGTGTGCTTGCTACACCATCCTTGTAGACACCCTATTCAGAAGGGATTTTGATGGTTCCCTCCTAAGGTGTTTAGATAAACAAGAGGCAGAATGGGCATTACACGAAGTACACGGGGGTATCTATGGGGCACACTCAAGTGGACTCACATTGGCTAAAAAACTTTTGAGAACAAGATACTATTGGCTTAAAATGGAAGTAGATGCATATAACTATGTGAAGAAATACATCCCTTGCCAGCAACATGGCGACAAGATTCATGCACCATCACAAGAATTTTAGCCATTTATAACACCATGGCCCTTCTCACAATGGGGGCTCGATCTTATTGGGAAAATCCACCCTTCATCCTCCAATGGACACAAATTCATTATCACCACCACCGAATACTTCACTAATTGGGTAGAGGCTATCCCTCTTACTTTTACCACTGGTAAGCAGATATCTATATTCATCCTGAACTACCTGATCTGCCGATATGGCATTCCAAAATTTATTATCACAGATAATGGCAAACAATTTAAGAACTAGGATGTCAAAGAACTCTACCAAAAGTTCAACATCCAACATCACTTCTCCACCCCATATTATCCCCAAGGCAATGGCCAAGATGAGGCTTCTAACAAAAACCTATTCAAAATCCTCAAAAAGATAGTTAATGAAGCTGGCCGTGATTGGAACCTCCAACTCCATCCTACTCTGTGGGCCTACCACACCTCCATCCGCACCCCCACAGGCACCACCCCTTATTCCCTAGTCTTTGGCTCCAAAGCCATCCTTCCCCTTGAGATCGAGATCCCCTCTCTAAGGGTATCACTGCAAAACATCCTACCAGAGGAAGAATACAAAATTGCCTAATTACAAGAGCTAGAACTGTTAGATGAAAGGCGCCTCATGACATTGAACCATATCCAGGTATATCAGAACCACTTGCATATGAGTTATCAAAAAAAAGCTAGAACCCAAGAATTTCAAGTTGGTGATCTTGTCCTCTTGGAGAATCAGAAAAATCTACAAGAAAGAGAAAAGAAAGGCAAGTTTGAGCCTAATTGGCTTGGACCATATGTAATCACAACAAAATATGGATCAAGAGCTTATCAATTGGCTACTCCTAAAGGTGATCCTTTGGATGATCCAATGAATATCATGCACCTCAAAAGATTTTATGCCTAGTCCTTAGAAAGTTTAAAATTGTCGAAAAATGTAAAAAAATAAAATAAAAAAATAAAATAAAATAAAAAAATAAAAATAAAAATTAAAAAAATGAAGAAAAGATCTTGAAAAAATCATCACTTTGGTGAAAACCTGGCAAACAGGCGCCTTGTGACACAAAAAATTAAAAAATCAGAAAATGAAAGAAAAACAATCCGTCCATTAGTGAAAACCACTTTGTGGCACTATGGACAAGTACCTTGGTGAAAACCTCCATGCAGGCGCCAAGGGAAATAACTGGATCCATTGTCTATCAGGTCGACACTACAAATCACCCACCATCCAGTTCGCCCTTTCGCAACATTCCTTCTTTTCCACCTTCCAATAAAACATGTGTATGATGATGAGTCTTCGCCTGAGCCATGAATAAGGAATGTCCCATCAAATTGAGCTTCTACGCCTCTGCATAAGCTTCAAGAAGTCTTGAAAAACAATCCCAAGTCCATAGGTCACCTTCCAAAACACCATTAAATCGCTTGCCTAAATCCACAAATCCACTTTTCCCTAGGGATGATTCCTTCCCTTGCCTGACAACCTAATCCACCATCCTAAGTCCTATTCTTGGAAAGAGGTATCATTTGGTCATAGAAGAATTGACTTGTTAGATTTTGTTGGATCTTTTCATTTAGACTTGCATCTTTTGCCCCACGACTGCAACTATTTACGACCGTCTAGGTTTTTCCATATCCAGGTATGTTACAATAGGCACATACTGGGGCATATATTCATAGAAGTGCATGATTTGGATCTCTCTTGTATAAACCGACGATCTGGTATTAGTGTTTGTCAACACCTACCTTTTTCGTGTACAAGGGTTATTGGTGTGTTTGAGGGTCTCCTTTCATGTACCCAAAACTCTGTATCAACGTTTCTAAACACTTGCATAGCTATGTGTAAGGAATTCATGTTTATCTGAGAGTTTGTTCATGCCCTGGTTTTCTCATAGCATCCTGATTTTCATAATCAGTGGTGCAAGTCACCCAGGGCAATATCAAACTAGGTTGGCTCTCCACATTTGTTATGCACAAAATATCATCATCATTCCATAAAGTCCTAAACTCAAATAATCCTATGGAGTTCTCAATTTCCCCTATTACCCATCTATTCCATATTCTTCTATCTAAGATCATTATATTATTATTGGCATATTCCCTCTTCGAATTATTTATTCACGTCATATAGATTGCATTGTTTAGATAGTCATTTTTCCACAAAACATTTAGCATATAAGGTTGCATTTAGGTTGCATCACATAAATATTCATCCATATAACATTTAGATTGCATCATAAATCATTTCACATCCACAAAACCATTTCACATATACATTTATACATAAAAACATAAAAATCACTCATCCTGCATTCAAAAATCATGTTAGCAACACATCATAAACACACACGTATAAGCATCCACTCTGCATCACAAAATAAGTCAGTATAACACATCCATGATTGCATCCACATATGACATCATAAGAAGAACAAAAATAATCCATCACAATAAACGCTACACATCATCTGTCACCAATCAAATCATGTATATATATATATGTATATATAAAGAGGAAAATGTGTCTGTCATGATACAATGATCACCCCGAAGGGTCAAAATATAATACACAAGCAGGACAAGGAGCTAGCTCTCCCCTCCTGTCTCACCACCCCCCTCTGCTGTACCTCCCCCCCTGATCCTCCTGCACCCCCTACTGGTGGTCGAAAACCCACTGATCCCCCTATCTACTGACTCTGAGTCGGCCGCTGACTATGGGTCCTCTGAGACCGCACACTCTTAGTATACGAGGATGCTCACTGTCCTATAGGCACCACTCCGTGATATAATCCCTTGTAATACTGTGCCTCTCGGGCTGACCTCTCGGCTCTCCCTCTGTGCTATAGGATATCAAAAAATATCCACGCTAATCCTACCGACACCAATGCCTATCGGGCTGCATCCCTCTCCCCCCACAATCATGTCGCCTCTGCCTCTGCCCTCTGCACTCTGGCCCGTAATCCCTCTAACTCGACATCTTGTCGACAAAGAGAATCTTGGAGCCTTGCAATAGCTATACCTGTCTGGGCCTCCTCCAACATCCTCTCCGCCTCCTCCCCCTCCACCCTCAAGGCATCCACCTCTATCCTTGCAGTATGGAGACTCTTTGTTAGATCAGATATCTCCTATGTTAGCCACCCCACCTCTACCTCCATGCTCTCCCTCTGAGCCCTCTCTACCTATAGCTCATCCTCTATAGAATGAAGCCTCACTCGATAGTTAACTCGCTCCCATTGTAATCGATCAAAATCATCCTGTGTCGGTCCTCCCCCCTCCCTCGCCTGTATCTCAAGGATATCCATGGGAACAACCTCCCCTCGCTCCCCAACTGTAGCCTCCTCTCGCTCGCCAACTTTGGTCTCCGCAGCCTCCCCTAGGGCATCCCCTCCATCCCCCTCCTCCTCCTCTAGAGGCCTCCACCACACAACTCGGATTCTCCTCTGCCCTCCGCCCTCACCACGCCCTGCCCAAAATACAACTCTCTCTCCTGGGCCATCATCCTCCCCACCCACCACCTAATCAACCATCGACTCCAACTCCTCATTATCCAAAACCCCAGGAATGGTAAGCCGCACTGGCAAGTGCCCCTTCCACTAGCTCTTGTATCCACCTGTCATACCTGGGTCATTCCCTACTTCCATTCGCTCATCCCAGACTATGTGAAAAGCTATTTGGAAGCCCGTCCGCCCATCCAAGGGACTCACTGTAGGCCCCCAATATCTCACCTCCTGTGTAATTTGGGGATACACTAGAATATCGCCCACTATATCTTGCACCTGCCCAAGTTGTCGGGCCACCCTGAATGGAGCATAGTACTCCATGGTATAGACTGACCTGCCAAAAATCCACATCTCAACTCCTGCCCAGTGCAATTTCTAGTCATCCCTCCACCACTCACACCCCAAAAATGGCCTCCATGTGAACTCTGCTAGCTCATCCAGAATCCTCCTCCAAAACCACATGGACGCTATCTGTGTGTAATACAACAGTCCCCTGTACTTGTCCACAAATGACTACCATGGCCACCTGTCCTGAACACCCAGTGGCCGAGTCACTGTAATATGTTCCCATGCCCATATGTGTAATAGTGTCACCCCTGTGGATAAACTGACATACTCTCTATAGGTCACCAGGTGCATATCATGATAAAGCTAGGCCAACATCACTGAGCCCCATGCATACTGAACACCATCATGCACCATGAAGAAAACACATTGGCTCCACCCTAGAGGAAATCCATGTCCACCCAAATCCAATAGGATCTGCCCACTCAAGAAGCCACAAATCACCAAAACCAACTGAGGAATCTGTCGAATACCCATCGCTTGGCCCAAGTGCATCCTGCTCCTATCTAGCATCAGCAGTGCCTCATACTCGCACACCTCCCTCAGATAAAAATCAGCCGCATCCAATTGATACTCAAGGTTCACGCCACAAACGGGGATCTTCAAGATCCTCCAAACATCTAATAAGGTCATTGTAGCCTCTCTAGTCGACAAACGAAAGGTGTTATACCGACTATCCCACCTCTCCACTAGTGTAGTCATCATAGCTGTATGCGCCTATATCTTACGCCACCTGCCTACATAATGCAATCCGAGCACATCTAGAACCTCCAACTCATCATGACCTAGCTCGTGGTACAGGCTCATCGTCGCAGGCCAATGCTCTCTCGATGAAAATGGTCCCCTCTCCACCTGCATCCATTACATCAAATCATTATTTTCACATCTTAGACCCCCCTCCTGACCTCTGAAACCAACCATCCCCTTCCCCCTATTCCAAAATTGAATTTCCCCCTTCCCAAGTGCACACGCTGATTTACCTAGCACTCGCGCCAAAACCATGATGCTTGCGCCATTTTGCAAGCGCTCGCGCCAACAGAGGAATCCTACCCTCCATTGACCCCTTTCAGGCCCCCCTCCACGCGAGCGCCCGCGTTACCCCTTGGGCGCCCATGCCAAAGCGTTCGCACTCGCACTAATCCCCCACTTCCCTCCTAAAACCCTTCTTCTCATTAACCCAGCCACGAGCGCCCATGCTGATCGCTAGCACTCGCGCTGACCTAGGGGTGTGCGCGCTGAAACAACGATCAACGCAAGTGCCTCGCCTAATCTTCACCCCTAATTCTAGCCCTAAAACTTGCCTAAAAGCAAAAATTTTAAAAGAGGCATAGACCTACTCACTGGTAGTCCATAGCTCGTCAGTCGGTCAAATTGCTGGATCCTCTCAGCACGATAATCATGAACGGGAATGCAGTCCATCTCTCCTTCTCTTCTTCTTTGCTCTGAGTGGCTCCAAGGCTTGTGTGTAACAATGACCCCTCATTGGGCCCATTGTGGCTTATATGGGCCCCCATGAGGGCCCATTTTCCTCCGCGGCCTTGCATCTCCTATTCTTCTTTCCAAATTCTTCACGACGACTTCATATTTCTTTCTTCCTCATTTATCCTTTCCACCCTAATTCTTCTTCCTCTATTTTCAAGAATTTTTTGTCTTTTTTCCGAAAAAAATTCTCGAGGGGGCATACACCACCCACGCTTCATGCTGGGGCATCTTATTCTTCTTCTATCTTCTGCCCATCGCCAAATTTGCCACTGTGTAAAAGAGGGGCAAAATATAGACACTTAAAAATAATTATTTTAATTATTTTTAATTCCTCACATAGTTAATTAATTAATTATGTTAATTCAAATTCTCCTCAATATTAATTAATTATAATTAATATTGTCACTATAGTATGTGACTGATTTATTTAATAAATCAATCCCTCTCTTTATTCTTCTAAAAAGTTAAATTCTCTCAAATCCTCCTCTTAGCTAATTAATTCTGATTAATTAGTTAACCTACATGATTCCTACAAATCACCTTCCCAATCCATCATTAACCTAATCAATTCTTCTAGAAACTCTCTAAACTCACTTAACCTTATTCTTCTAATTTTTAATTCTCTCCACTCATTCTCTCTCCTATTCAAATCCTCCTACAAATCCAAATCCCACCTAATTCTTCCTCTAATCCCCTCCTAATGAGTTGCTAGTGGCTAATCATCATGATTAGCCACAAAGTCAACTCCTTGTCCCTTCCATCCAACCACTAGCTTTTAATGCTCTTTTCCTAGGTGAATGTGAGATTTTCAAAATCTCACAATCCTCTAGGCATCTCCTCTCCCAAGGAATTTTTAATTCCTTCTTATTCCTCCAATGCCCATGATTATCCCTTTTTGGAGAATTTTAAATTCCTCCTCTCCATTCTTCAAGGAATGTCACATCCCTTGCTCCTCTCAAGGCACATTGGGAAGTCTTCCCAATGCACCTTGCTCTTTTCAAGGTACCTTGGGAAGTCTTCCCAATGCACCTTGAGGAGTGTGGAGACAAGAAATTCCTTTAAGGCATATCTCTTGGTCTCCACACCCTCTCTTGGGCCTTGTGTGAGCTCACAAGCAATCCTAGCCCTCCATCTTAGATCCATCCTAACCATCCATTTTTCCTCTCCTCTTCCTATAAATTGAGGACTCCATCCCTCTATTTTTCTTCTCCAAGCTTAGTAACCTTATGCTGCCTTTTTGAGCCTAAGAAAATCATCTTAGCAACCTTACCATGTCAAAATCATATCTCATCCATATCATCCTCCAAAATCCATTTCATATTGTGCACAACATTGGAGAGCTATCCACATTAAGCAAGCAAGAGGAGCACTTAAAGTGGAGCATCATCCAAGGGCATCTTCACTTCATCAAGCTCCATCCGAAGGAGAAGGTATAAGGTTTGTGAGGTATATGTATTTCGTTCTTGTTTTGAGCATTTCAAATTATGTGTTTCAATTTCATATATTTATATGTTTGATTTGCATATTTGCTATCTAATCCACCTCACTAGTCTTTTCCCTTCTTCATGGGTTTTCCACATACAAATCATGGTGTTATGTGGTATGGTTGCATTGTGTTGATTCTTTGTTTCGTTCTTAAGTTTTGTTGCTTACCGGTATCTATTTCTGCTATTCTAATATATAATGTTTATGTACTCCGGTTAAAGGTTATAAAGTGGTTTGATTAATATAATATGTTGACAACTGATTCACCCCCCCCCCCCCCCCCCCCCTTCTTAGGTGTCCACCGATTATTATAACAATTGGTATCAAAGATTTGGTCCTCTTTTGTAGAAGCTTAACTTCTTGAGGTAGATCCTATGGCAACTAATAATTCAAATCCATCAGCTTACAAGATGAAGGCTATTGCAATTAATGAATTGAGAACAATGGCAAACACTTCAATTAACAGAGACATTCTGATTGGGAAACTATCTGCTTTTGAGCTTGAAGAATTTAAACCCTCTGGAGCTGCAAAATATGAACCTTCTTTTCATGCATCATCATCTACCAACAAAAGTGATTTGAAAACCCTATATGCAAAAGAATTGGAAGATATGAGGAAAGAGGATGAAGAATTTGAGCAACTCAAACCCCTATTTGCTAGAAGAGTACCTAAAGGACCAGCATGAAGTAAGTATGAAGGAAAAACACCTTTTAAATGTTTTGCATGTAATAAGATTGGTCTTTTTGCATCTAGATGTCCTAAAAGGAATGCAAGATTTGAAGAAAGAGTTAAGAAATCATTTAAGCCTAATCAGGACAAATATAGATTCAAGAAAAACAAACTATGCTACATAGTGGATGAGGAAGGAGTAAGTGATGACTCAAAGGATGAACTGGTAGGAGACTCTACTAGTGGATCCGACAATAGAAAGGAATGGGTGTTCTATGCTTTAAAGGAAGATGAACTGGAACCGGTTATCAAGAATGAAGAAAAGGTCCTGGCAGCAAAAGTTGAAGACAAGGATGAATGGGTAATTGATAGTGGATGTTGACATCATATGACTGGAGATAAAAGAATTTTTTTGTCCCTACAAGAATACAATGGTGGTAAAGTTAGATTTGGGGATGACAAAGCATGTATGATCAAAGGTAAAGGTACCATTTCTCTGGATGGCAAGCATAATGCTGATAATGTCTACTATGTAGAAGGTTTAAAGCATAATATTTTAAGTGTTCATCAATTGGTGGATAAGGGATTCCAACTTCAGTTCAAAGATGGAAAATACAAAATCACTAACAGAACTAGTTTGGAGATTGCAACCGATACTCTGACTAGACGTAAGATCTTTCACTTGAACACCAGTGATAAGATATGTTTGATTGCTTATATTGATGATATTTGGTTATGGCATAAGAGGTTGTCTCATGTTAATTTTGATTGTATTGTTAAGATCAGTTTAAAAAAGGCAGTTAGAGATATACCTAAGATTATAAAGCCTCATAATCCAGTATGTAAGGAATGTCAATTGGGAAAGCAAGTTAGAACTTATTTTAAGAGCATACATGATAAATCTAATGATGTGCTTGATTTTATTCATACTGACTTATGTGGTCCAGCAAGGACCAGAAGCTTTCAAGGTAATAGGTACTTCATGCTAATAATTGATGATTATTCTAGAATGATGTGGGTGACTTTTCTAAGGGAGAAATCTGAAGCTTTTGAGAAATTCAAGATCTTTAAAGCAAAGGTGGAAACAAAAATTGGATTGAAAATCAAATGTCTGAGATCAGATCAAGGCAGTGAGTTCACATCTCATGAATTTAATAGTTTTTTGTGAGATAATGGTGCAGGAGCACCTAGGACTTAGACTATCTAGTTTTTCAATTTAGGCTTGTACTGACCCTAGCAAAGTCAGTAGTAAATAAGGACTCTAGGAGGGTCCAAGAGTTAGTATTTTGAGTCAATGTAGGCCTAGGTTGAGTTCATTCTTCTTAGGTTTGCATTTTTGTGTAAATAGTGGATTTGAGTAGGTAATTGACCTTCTTGATGGTCAAAAGTATCAAAACCTGGTATAGGCATTAGGGAGGGTCAAATTAGTCTTAGAAAAGTTTGAAAAGTTATGTGTGATGACTTAGAATAGGTATTATAGGTTGAAAAAATAAAAAAGTGCAAAAGTGCAAAGTTGCAAAAAGTTGTCATGACAACTTTTGGAAGTTCTCATGACAACATTTGAAAGTTGTCATGACAACTTTTATCCTAAATTGGTTAGCGATGGAGTTAGGGATTGTCCAACACCCTAGGATGACTCCACATGTGGGAAAGATATAAGTACCCTCTCTTGCATGGTTACCAAGGTTGGTGAATGTGTCATGTAGATTCAACAATATGAAACTACTCATTTTCAGACTAGTTGGCAGTATTTTGGCTTGATTTTACTCATTTTATAATTGAAAATAGATTGAATCCATTGATCCAGAAATGGATTGAGTTTCTATAGTGTGTTATAGTACTGTTGTTTCCATTTCAAGCTTTGTAGATACTGTTCATTTATTTTTTCTTGCTTTAGTTTGCAAATAGCCAATTTTGGCTTGTATATAGCAGTTTTTTTGTAAATATGGTTGCCCCATGAGTTCCACACCTGCTCCCATAATGGATTGTTGGGAAATGGAGGGAAACCACATGTATAGTGTACATATGTAGGGGAAAGTTTTGGAAAATATTTTAAGCATGACTGTCACCTTGTTCTAGGTGAGTCCAGGAGCAACCCGACTAGAGGAAATAAGGTAAAAACGTGGTGTAAAGTGCGGTGAATGCCAAATCAATTTCCAAGATTTTGGAGGGTTACAAGGAGTTGGGATAGAGTTATCAATGCAAGGAGGAGCCATGAAAAGTTCATTTAATACTCATACCCCAATTTGACCATTCACTGCCGGTTAGAGGCCTAGAAAACCCTTCAAAACCCTCATTTTGGGGTTAGCACATTGAATGGTGGAACAAGAAGCCAAAACCACAAAGATATATTGAGGTTAAATGAATAATTTAAGGAAATCCAAAATTTTTAGGGGGTCTTTTGGACCATTTTCACTCAAGCCCTAAAAAACCGATTTTAGGAGGCCTAATTGGGCTAATTCCTTGTAGCCCTTTTCTAGGCAAGATTTTGGAATTAGTAAGAAACCTAAAGTTTGAAACCCTCAAATGGACCCCAAATGCTTTCAAAACATGAAAGAAGACACCTCCACACCTCTACATCATCTCACAATGGTAGGAGGTCAACTTGACAACTTGAAGCCAAGAAGCCATAATTGAGCACATGGGAAGAATTGTGATTTGGTAGGGTTCCTAGCCAAAACACTTGAAGAAAACACCTTAGAAAGGTCAAGAATCAAGACCTAGAAGAGAATGAGAAGGACTTTGTGGTCTAGAGAGAAACTATGCCTGGTGATTTGGTGGAATTGAGCAACACCAGCTAGGTGAAGTGTTGAGCAAACTAGGTGAACCCCCATAAGATAAATAGAATTATGAGATAGTTATCTGCACCCCAGACTCCTCAGCTGAAAGGAGTAGTGGAAAAGAAGAATAGAACCTGTATACACCTAAAAATGGTCTGAAGATAATTAATTAAATAAGCAATTATTTAATTAATCCTTGTTCAACCCAACAATAAGAATAATAACTCTAGTTGAAGTCTCAACCCGAAGTTTGGATATTCACTTGGTAAAGTTACTATTTTCATAGCTAGTGTTCATTTGATTTTCAACCCAAGGATGTAATACTTGAAATGGGTCTGCACTATATATGCATTAAGTTCCTACGATAGCTATTCTGCATTACTGCAACAACTAACATTATGTGGAAAACATAATCAAGAATTGAAACCATTGAAAGGCTACAAGAAGAATTCTGCATTAACTCATAAAAGCAATATTGGATGAATTCAATGCTGATAAAAAAATTTTACTCTGTTCTGGCTTGGCTGCAGGAATAATCGGTGGATCTATTTCCAGTGATTGCAGGAATAGTCAATGCAAGAATGTCTACTGTGGATAAGGAAATAAAACTAATTTTAATGAATGCACAAGAACACTCACCAAGTGGGCCCCCTTGGATGAGTGATACCAGGCTTCCCAAAAACAACTCTTAAAAGATCAGAACAACACAATTTTATTCATCATTCTGTGAAAATCATTACATGGTTCAATATGAAAAGAAACTCAAGAATGCTTATGAAGAATCCTCTGCTCTATTCTTCTCCCTTTCTATCTAACCTCAGAGAAGAAGAAGAGCTTCTTATTAAGAATAAATCATCTACAATAGACAACACAAATCACACCAAAAAGAAGAGGCAGATGATTGACCGAGAAAGGAGATAGCTGGAGTTATGTTGCAAGAAACACGGATCTAGACCGAACCACAATCATAACATACTGTGGCGGTACTTACAACTTCAATGTCCACTTAAGTTAGACATTGGTAGTATTGCTTGATTTATCCTCTTATGCCGTCCCTTACACTTTCTCATCTTTTCTATAGTTTGATCTTCAGTCATCTCTTGAGTATCCTTCCCTTCAACAGGCGCGATAGGTGAACATCCACCGCAACATCATTTATTCTCTGCACTACAAAAGAAATAACATACAAGAACAGACATACGCATTTTATTTAATCAACACATCTATTCATTTCACATATGACCTTGCCCTAAATAATCCACATGGCAACATGAATAAATCACATGCCTACAGGAATAAGCTAGCAAAGATAAAACATGATTTAATAAGTTTAGGCTTAAAACATATGGAATACATATCGTCAACTTCCAATACATCACTACTACTATGCAAACCAAAAGATGACAAAAAATCAAGAGTTATGAGGATAGAAATATGACAATGTCTCAACTCATCATGCCCCCCAACTTTAAGAGCTTGCTGATCCTACGAAAAAAGGAAAATTTCCGACTCTTGCACTTATTCTCAGATCACCTATGGTTCCTTGACCTGTTCCTCCTGAAGCTAAATTCCAATAAAATCTCTTCATCTTTTCCAGCCTGGACCATCTTGCTGATTCTTCTATAATTGCATCATAGGGCTTATCTAGAGTCTGACATCCCAATAGTGGCCACATAAGAATAGGAGGTTGAAAAATTAGTGGTAACCAGTTATTGGCCTTTTCTTTGCCCAGTTATATATATTTGGGGGCTCTCTGCATAGCTGCCTAAAATTTTTGCAGTGAATAAGGTTCTCCCTGCTTCAATTTGTCTGGTAAGTTATTACAACATCTAGTTAACCCATCTAATGCAGTTGCACTATCAGTCTGAACTAAATGCTCATATGCCTAGTATATTTCTTCTCTCATTGGAAGCACTAGTTTCCTAACATCATCTCTTACCAGTAATTTCTGCCATTCATAATAAATAACTCTTGGTTCTTTTGCTTCTTTCCTCAATGGCAATGGGCAGTCAAATTCAAAATATTTATATGCCCTGGCTTGTGCCCCCATGCTGATCTCATTTTAGATCCATGACATTAAAGATTTTATATGGATATCCCCAATATATAATAAAGGGTTCCACTCACTATCTGAGGGTACAACATAGTTATGTAAATAAAACTCACATAGAAAATTTTTCATAGTTGTTGGAGAAGTCTGGTAAGCATATTAAAATTCCTCAGGCGTTTCTAAAGAGGGGCTAAGGTCCCTAACAATGTGGTTCAATTTGAAATTTAAATAGCGCTCCTTTAAATGCAAAGCATAAACCCTTGGAGGTGCCCTACATTGCATCAATTCGGGGACCATACTAGCAATTGTTTCAATCTTAGCCTCTAATTCCTCAATATTGTTATACCTATTTTCAATTTCTCTTTTTTGTTTGTCAATAATCCCTTGCAATCTAGCCCTCTCTATTTCCCATTGTCTATAAAATGTTAAAACAATAGATAAACTGCTTAGGGATGATGGAGGTCTAATAGGTGTTATCTTAGGCCATGGGATCTCTTCAATAAGTTTCTCAATCTGCTATGGAATTTCTCCAACAATTTCCTCAAGTTGCTGTGGAATTTCTCCAAGAGTTTCCTCAAGCTGTTGTGCAACAAAAGCAAGATTTGACAGTCTATCTTCATCACCTTCTTCCTAGATTTCAACATCTGCAAGGATTCCTTCTTCCGATGTTTCCACTGCAATAACCTCTGCTAGATCACCTGCTGGATGAGCCTTCTGGGTCCTACTCTGCGTTCTTCTCACATAAACCTTTGGAGTGGCTGTAGGAATGGTTTCAGTTGCTGCAGGAGTTTTTGTTTTTAACCTACGCCTCTTGGTTGTAGGGGAAATTTGAGTTGCATGCGGTTGGGCCATAGGTTCTTCATCTATTTTATTTATTTCCAATTCCTTACCTTTTCTCTGAGCAATTAGTGACTCTCTTTGAAGAGAAGTGGAGGGTTGCTCCACATTTTCTTCAATCATCTCTTCTTCCACAATAACCGCACCTTCCATGACAACAACACAAAAAATGTTCAACCCAACAATAAGAATAATAACTCTAGTTGAAGTCTCAACCTGAAGTTTGGACATTCACTTGGTAAAGTCACTATTTTCATAGCTAGTTTTCATTTGATTGTCAACCTAGTGACATAATATTTGAAATGGGTCTGTACTATATATGCACTAAGTTCCTGTGACAACTATTCTGCATTACTGCAACAACTAACATTATGTGGAAAAGATAATCAAGAATTGAAACTATTGAATGGCTATAAGAAGACTTCTGCATAAACTCATAAAAGAAATACTAGATAAATTCAATGCTGATAAACATAAATTACTGTGTTCTGGCTTGGCTACAGGAATAGTAAGTGGATCTGTTTCCAGTGGCTACAGGAATAGTCAATGCAAGAATGTCTACTATGGCTAAGGAAAGAAAACAAATTTTAACGAATGCATAGGAACACTCACCAAGTGGGCTCCCTTGGATGAGTGATGCCAGGCTTCCCGAAAACAACTCTTAACAGATCAAAACAACACAATTTTATTCATCGTTCTTTGAAAATCATTACATGGTTCAATATGAAAAGAAACCCAAGAATGCTTATGAAGAATCCTTTGCTCTATTCTTCTCCCTTTCTATCTAACCTCAGAGAAGAAGAAGAGCTTCTTATTAAAAATAAATCATCTACAATGGACAACACAAATCATGCCAAAAAGAAGAGGCGGATGATTGACTAAGAAAGGAGATAGCTGGAGTTATGCTACTGGGAACACGGATCTAGACCGAACCACAATCATAACATACTGTGGTAGTATTTACAACTTCAATGTCCACTTCAGCTAGACATCGGTAGTATCGCTTGATTGCTCCTCTTATGTCGTCCCTTACGCTTTCTCAACTTTTATACAGTTTGATCTTCAGTTATCTCTTGAGTATCCTTCCCTTCAACAGACATGATAGGCGAACATCCACCACAACATCATTTATTCTCTTCACTACAAAAGAAGTAACATACATACACATTTTATTTAATCAACACATCTATTAATTTCAGATATTAGCTTGCCCTAAATAATCCGCATGGCAACAGGAATAAATCACATGGCTGTAGGAATAAACTGGCAAAGATAAAACATGATTTAATAAGTTCAGGCTTAACATATGAAATACATATAGTCAACTTCCAATACAACACTACTACTATGCAAACCAAAAGATGACAAAAACTCAAGAGTTCTGAGGATAGAAATATGACAATGTCTCAACTCAACAATCCCCCTTCCTAATTTAATTGAATTCATTAGCAATTTGATTAAATTCTCCCTTTCATCTACTTATTAATAAATCTAAGGATTTATTCATCAAGTTCATTCCATAGTCCACCTAACCTTGGGTTTTCCTAACCCTATCCTATCTTGCACATCCTAACCACCTTATCCTAACCTCCTATGGTGTGGATATTCTTCCCTTGATATACATGGCACTTTTGCCATATGTCTCCTCCCTTGGACACTTGCCCTTTTATGAGCAAGGCTCCTTGACACTTGTCACCACAGAGATGACAAGTGTCCCTTTCTCCAACCTCTTCTCCAACCTCCTCCAATCTCACCCTTGATATCCTCAGACTCAATCTTGACCGTTGATTCTTGCCACCTCACCCTTAGCCTTGGAAATCCTACAAATATCCCCCATTTTGGAGCACAAAGGATCCCATCTCATTATCGGCATTGTTACTATAGGCATATCATTTGAGCATTGATGTTATAGGCGATTGCATCTTAAATTTAGTTTAATTTGATCATTTTTCTAGCATAATTGTTGAATCATGTAGCTTAATCAATCTCTTTTCTAGCTTAATTGCATCATCATAATAGCTTAATCATGCATATATTTAGCTTAATCAATCTCATATTTGCATATCATTATCATTTCAAATCCTATATCTAGGTGTAGTCAAATCACTGGGATTGCTTATCCAGATCTGAGAGAAAATTCATACTCACATCTCTTAGGAGGCGATAGATCGCTTTGTCATGGTTCATCTTTCATTTGCTTATTATTTAGTAACCATGCTTGTAATGATCTATTGAGTGTTTGTGTTGCAGCTGTAGGTATCACACTTCACAGGTACGACATAACCATTTTGGATGTAGCAAGAACCATGATGATGGAATCCAAATTGCCTGACATCTACTGGAGAGAAGCAGTGAGTACAACAGTCTACACATTCAACAAAGTTCATATCAAAGGTGAAACTGGTAATACTCATGAATTATGGTTTGGACATACACCTACTCTTAAATATTTTAGAATTTTTGGAAGTAAATGTTATATCAAAAGGGATGATTCAATTGGGAAGTTTGATCCTAGATGTGATGAAGGGATATTTATTGGATATTCAATTCAGAGAAAAGCATATAGATGTTATAATAAAAGATTGCAGAAAATTGTGGAGAGTGCAAATGTGAAAGTGGATGAGAAATACAGAGATCAATCTATATCATATGACAGAGAACTGACAGTGGAAGTGATCATAATTGATCCGACAATGTCTCAACTGGTACAAGAAACTGAGATAGTTACACCGATACAATTAGAAAATTCAACCATGACTAATGAACGGGGCAGAGAACCTAACGTTCAATAGACACCAAGCTATGTAAGATTAAATCATTCTAAAGATCAAATCATTTGAGACAGGAACAAGGGAGTTATGAAAAGAAGAAGACTGGAAAATGAAGAGGTATGTCTTATTTATCAAATTGAACCGACATCTGTTATTGAAGCTTGTAAAGATAAACATTGGTTAAAGGCTATGGAAGATGAATTAGATCAGATAGAGAAGCATAAGACTTGGACTTTAGTTCCCCGACCTAAAAATAAGAATGTTATTGAAACTAAATTGGTTTTTAGAAATAAGCTAAATGAGGATGGTCAAGTTGTAAGAAACAAGGCTAAACTAGTTTGTAAAGGATATTCTCAAATGGAAGGAATTGATTATGGTGAGACATTTGCTCAAGTAGCTAGAATTGAAGTTGTTTGACTATTTCTTGCCTATGCAGCATACAAGAACTATAAGGTCTATCAAATAGATGTTAAATATGCATTTTTGAATGGTGAACTTGAGGAAGAAGTATACATTGAGCATCCTGATGGATTTTCACTAACATATGACAAAGATATGGTTTGGAGGTTAAGGAAAGCATTATATGGATTGAAACAAGCTCCTAGAGCTCGGTATGCAAGGTTGGATAAATATCTTTTGAAGCTTGGTTTTACTAAGGGAAGTGCTGACAGTAATTTATATTACAAGATCACTGATGATGATATTCTCATTGTTGAAGTATTTGTTGATGATGTCATTTTTGGAGGTGAAGATAAATTGTGCATGGAATTCTCTAATAATATGAAGAATGAATTTGAAATTTCTATGATTGGTGAGATGAGATTTTTCTTAGGTTTGTAGATTACTCAAACTGACAAAGGCATTTTTATCTGTCAAACTAAGTATCTTAAGGAATTGTTGAAGAAGTTTGGTATGGATAATTCCAAACTAGTAAGTACTCCTATGGTGACAAGTGAGAAATTATCTATCAAAGACACATCTGCACCAGTAAATTTGACAAGGTATAAGTCTATGATTGGTGGCTTGTTATATCTAACTCAGACTAGACCAGATATTATGAATGCAGTAAGTATTGTTTCAAGTAATCCTTGTTAGATACTTGATTAGTCCCAAAGACACTGAGAGGGGGGGGGGTGAATTAGTGTCTAACTGGTATAAGAAATATTTAAACTTGTTTGCAACTTTACAACCCAAATTAATGTACCGGTAAACAAGCAATAAAGTGATAAAGAGAAATAAGAGAGACAACATCAATGCACACCATAACACAAGATATTTTGGCAAGGAAACCCAGTAGGGGAAAAACCTCGGTGGGATTTGTGACCCACAATATTTACTCACTGGCCAATATGAATAAATATTATTGATACAATAAGGGCCTGCACATGCAGGAAGGCCAACAACCTAGAGCTCACTGCTCAATCACAAAAAGGAGTCACATTGATTACAAAATTGGATGATTAAATCCAATGATAATGTACTGCTCAAAATAACATCTACAATGCTTGATTCACTACCGGTTTAAGCTCTGTCAAATACCTTTTCTATAAACCTTTCTTCGCTCTTCTCTGCTCTTATTCACTCATCAAAATTATTACATCAAAATGCATTTACATATCTTTGCTCTCATAATCCATTTGCATTAATCACTTATACATATTTCGCATACCTAACACACTTTTTACATACCTATGTCACTTTTTAAATGACCTATAAGATCTCATACATATATGAGTTTTTACAATACATCGTGTCGACTATACAATATAATTACAATACAAAATAATATAATTTCCATGTCGGTTGGGGTGCCGGTAAGATCTTCTGTTGGTGTAGATTGGGTGCCGATGTGAATAATCTTGTTGTGCCTGCCGGTGCCAGTAGATGATGTTTGTTTCCAGTGTACGTTGTGAACCATATTACCAGTTGGTTACCATCAATGACAACATCAACTATTCTCATCTGAGTGTATAATTCCAACAAACCTAAAGAAAATCATGAATGTGCAGTAAAGAGGATATTCTGGTATTTGCAAGGAACAACAAAATATGGCTTATGGTACTCTAGAGATTATAACTTCACTTTATGTGCATATACAGATGCAGATTGGGTAGGAGATACTGATGACAGGAAGAGAACTTATGGTGGAGCTTTCTTTCTTGGAAATAAATTGGTTTCATGGATCAACAAAAAATAGTCATGCATTTCTTTATCTATTGCAGAAGCTGAATATGATGCAGCAACAACTAATTGCACTCAAGTCTTGTGGATGAAGCAAATTTTGAAGGATATCAAGGTAAATTGTAGTGAACCGGTAGTTATCTATTGTGATAACTCTGCAGCTATTGACATATCTAAGAATCCGATATTTCACTCTAAGACTAAGCACATTTCAATAAAATATAACTTTCTGAAAGAAAAGTTGGAGGAAAAGGAAGTCAAATTGGTTTATGTGAACACTAAAGAGTAGATTGCATATATATTTACTAAACTGATGTCTAAGGAATCATTTGAATATTTGAGAGACAAGTTAGGGGTTTCTGCCCCTTCGATAGAGACTTGATTGATGTGGTTTGGCATCAGTCTAACATGCATTATCAGAGGTACTATTCATTTCGACACTGATGAGGGATGCTACTTCTCAGGGGGAGTAGTCATCTTTGAGATTCAGAGGCTTATATTCTTGCTTTGATATTTTTGTCAGATTTATGACATTTTTGTCAAAGGGGGAGAGATAGTGATGTGAAAAATAAATTCAAAACTTTATAGAGATATTATTCAGAGGGGGAGAGTTATTGATATTCAGAGCTATATGCAGGAGATTGTTGGTTGTCTTCCGTAGGGGGAGACTTGTTTGGCAATTATTGGTACTTAGATGTTTTTCACATCTAGTGTTGCCATCAATGCCAAAGGGGGAGATTGTTGGCAATATGAAGGAATTGATTATGTGTTGCATTGATGTCAACACTAGCTGTTATGATTGGTTAACGATAGATAGATTTTGGTTACCGGTAGAAGAACTAGTGTTACTGGCAGAAGGGACTATCCGTTGGATACTACCGACATGTTTGGATCAATGGAATATGCTTGGTTTGATGTGTTGCATTTTTCTGGAGTATGTTTGGTTAGTTGGCATTGAATTGATGATCAGATGCTATCATACACTCTAGTAAGCCTATACCGGTAAGGGTTTAAGTTTTTACCGATAGAGCTTTTACAAAGAATATTTGATAGGATGCATAAGTGGTGTTGGTGCGGCTTCTAGAAGGAAGTCAAGATGTAGAAGATGATCTTTGTTCATGCCTTGACTGGTTGGAGACATCGCTTTGGCATGGTGGACCCAAATTAGGTCCGGTACCTATCCAGGTTATGGACCGATATCATGTTACGTGTTCTCTACACATTATCAGGATGATTTATGGATTGGTTAATGTTGTTTTGGTCTAAAGCCGACATGGTATATCATTGTAATGTGGATGTATGTAATGATCTTATTGTAATATCTTTTAGGTGGCCAACCTAATTGGTTTAGGCCTAGGATTTATATAAATTGATGTAAGATCTCATTGTAGATCGGTGGTGGTGGTGTCAATGTTCATGGAATGAAATATCATATGATAAGGAGATTTGGTCGATCATAGGTGATCGAATTGGGTTTATGTAAGAGGTCAAAGGCCTCCGGTATTGAGCTTAGATAGGACTGTAATCAGGCATGGTAGATGCTATCATTGGCAGTTCATTCTTTTGGATTGTTGTCCAATTATATTGAGGTGGTTATAACCTCTTTGTAGTCAGTGAGACTCCTTTGTAATGAGCAGCATGCTCTAGGCAGTGTGCCTCCCTGCATGTGCATGCCCCTTATTGTATCACATACTTTCTGCAGAAGTATCAGTTGACTGTGGGTAGGCTTCCCACTATGGTTTTTCCCTTTACCAGGTTTTCCACATACAAATCATGGTGTTATGTGGTATGGTTGCATTGTGTTGATCCTTTGTTTCATTCTTAAGTTTTATTGCTTATCGATATTTGTTTTTGCTATTCTGGTATTTAATATTTATGTTCTCCTGTTAAAGGTTATAAAGTGGTTTGATTAATATAATTTGTTGGCAACTAATTCATCCCCCCCTCTCAATTGTCCATCGATTATTCTAACAGATGTCACAACTCACACCATTTAATTTCTCTTTATATCGAACCGGGTTTGTCTTGGAGTTGTACACGATAAGGATGGGTCAAGATTGGGGGTTCTTGCACTGAGAACAATGACTTTTTTTTTGGTCATTCTCCATCAGGAGATCTTGATATCTCTTCCTAGAATTAATTATATACTAATGATGCTACCTAATCTTATAATCAAGAAGACTAATTCTATCCTAAAGAGTACTCTGGTGTTTTTGGCGGGATTTAGACAAAACTCATTCATGACTTACTCATGGAATCATCTATCTATAACTAAAACACATTTAATCGTCCTATGAATTCAAATTCTATTTTATCTGTTGAAAAAGTAAATCTATTCTACGCTTTCAGGAAATGAGGAATCTACTCGATAGAGCATTCAAAACAAACTAAATCCCATGAGTAGATATAATAAAGCTTTCATCCTTGTCTTTGCATTAATCACTATTGCCATTTAAAAAATAACTTTCAACTAGAATCTATTAATTAATGAATTGTAACCAAACTGGTAAACCATGAACTGAGATTTATACTAATGCATTCATTTTCCCAAAGAGTTACAACATGAAAATAAACAACTATGAAGTACAAATGATTTTCAATTTTCAAGGACTACCATGAACTTGTAAATAGAAATGTAACCTAATTAACATACAAAATTGAAATGAAAACAAAATTAAATAAGGATCACCTCCCTTTTATCGAGCGGGCCCAACTCTTCCTCTAGTGGGATCCATAACACATATTTTAGATCAACTCAAATTCTCATTGGAAATTAACTTCTAGAAGGAAGTAGAACAAGTTTGAACTACAATTAGGAGACTCTACTGTTGGCTAACTTGTTGACTATCTGACTAACTAGCTTTCTGTTGAAAGGGATAGGATATATATACATATCTTTATTTGAATTCAAAATACAAAATTACCCGCTTAATCGAGTAATTACTATTAATCTAACTACAAAAGATCTTATAATGCAATCAATTAATTCAAATGAAATTGAAGCTCTCAAGAACAACTAATGAAACAGACTAGGAGAAAACTAATGTGTATTTACTGCTGGAGTGACCAAAGGTATTTCCATGCTGGGTGAATGTGAAGTTCATAACTTCATGTTTTTCAATAATTGTTAAGCACATTCAAAGATATATCTAGGAAAATGGAACAACATAATGATATCAACTCTAAATATTTGGCCATTCCTTGGAATAATCATCCAAAAAGTAATACATTTAATCACATAATATCATTTCTAAGATACCTTCTAATTAGCAGAGTATAATAGTAAAAAGAGATAAACATGCATATATAAAGTTTATCATCGACACATTAGTTCACAAACTATTAAAAAAAAATTAAGCATAAATTGTAATTAAAAGTATCACATTTCAAGCTCATCATCTCGTTAGGGATAATTCACAACTAGGCCCCACATATGATTGTTTATTGGGAGAATTGTGATAGTAATTTGGAAGTAAGAAAAAGGGAATGGTCAAGGATGACCTTAAATAGATAATATACTACCAGTTGGGTTAGGAAGTAACCGATGTAATAGATGATGGGTCAGACCTGATTGACCCTACACATGTTTTGAATATACAAGGATAGCCTCTAGACCCCATAGATTGGAACTAGCTAGAAGAAAGTGATATTGATAATAAATCAATGCCTTTGTTCAAGAGAATAATGATGTGGGTAGCAAATAAAAAGGGAGAAGATTCAAAGGCCACTCCACCAAGAGAGAAGAGAGCTACTACTTCAAGTGGCTTTGGTAATATTGACACTTATTCCCCAACAAATACTGCTCAAGTGACATCCTCCATAATTGGAGGAGATGGAGGTGGTGACAAGCCTCCCAAAAAGGATAGGACCCCAAAGAAGACTTGTGGAGGAGGTCCAAAACCTAATCTAGGAGAAGAAGGATAAAAAAGGAAGGGTGTAATGCCTACCAAAATACCCTAAAGAAACTAAACAATAATATTCAAATGGAGACAATTTTTTTCTTAATTAACATCTAATAACAGCTACTCCAACATATAAAATCTCCATCTATTTACGTTCATTAACCAATTAACCAATATGAACATACATCATTGCTCATTTCATCAAATAAAACAAGCGGAAATAACACAACATCAATAATCTTTCTCTAGGGTACTTTAACATCATTACTTAACTCATTTCCAAAATAACATACTACACACACGATATGTATATTTTACCTTCATTAATGCATCATATTCTAATTCTTTAACCATGAGATATGCAACCTACAACATTACTCATTCCTCATGATATGCATAATTTCTTATTTACTAGATCCAAATAACATCTTCTAACATATTCACTTATTATTCTACAAATGTTCCTCCTTCAAGATTATTTATCATTCTAACTAACCTCTAAACATTCCATGAAACAATACAGCTAATCCATAATGCAATTCCATTCTATTCTAACTATAATCCACTTACAAATATGAGTACATTAAATACATCATGAGCATAGCTCTTTTTACTACAAGAATCCATCTACTATATACAAGAATGTTACATTACATGCATTCCATCTCATCCATTACATAAATCTGCTACAAGGTACATCCATAGTACATCATGAAGAAGAATCCACATCCACGCAAAAAGAAACCAAGAGAATGTCCCAATGGATAAACAACACCAACTTCCTGACCATGTGGAACCAATGGAACCAGACCCCATACTAGGAGATGAAACAGGGTCCCAACACATACTCTAAACCTAAGCTGGCACCTATAACCAAGGAGACTAAGCACACAAGGACTCTCAAGCAAGAACTCACACATACAACAAGAATGAACTTCCAGAGGCATAAAACTCATCAAGTCATGAATGTATCCAATAAGCATAATCATAAATCATAAAAAGGGAGAACACATGTAGGAGTGGAGTGTCATCACATGCCATCCTCATAACATAATAACATAATAACTCAAGGTACTCGCTTGATGGACATGTGGAGCCATCTCAACCTATGAGAGACTAGGGGAGATTAGCTTACCATCTTCACAGCCTTCTCATGCTTGTCCTAAAACATCCTCCCTAGGACTAAGTCATGACGCACAAATCATATTATCATCTTATTAATTAATCTAACTACCCAACCCATCAATTATTAGGTTATCACTTATTTACAATCACGGAAAACTCCAATGTGCCCTGGTGGTCTGGACTTCATGCATCCTTACAAGGAACCTCATGCAAGCCTATCTCTTGTGACCCCGGTCATCACAAGGAAGCCCACTCCCCCTAACATGGATCCAAACAATAATAATCACAAGAAGCTCCAAAACCATAATCAAAACTAAGAAGATACATGAATCTGAAATCATATGTAATCCATACGCAACCAACAATCTCATTTCATAAGCATGAAACATGTGAAAGGTCACACATGAGAACCAAAACCAGTGAGCCTCTTGTCCAAAGAAATATCATAAGGGCCATAAGAAAAGTCATAAAAATCTGAAATGAGTCATCAAATAGTCTCAACAAGGCCAATTCACTTGCTGGTGCAAAATCACTAGAACCTCAATCTCTCTCTCGGCGCATCAACAAGAGAGGAAGTGCAAACAACTCAAATGGCATAAAACGCATATAAAAATCACAAATATATCATATGAAGACATCACCAATAATAAATAAACATTAGACAACATCATAAATACCCTCAGAAAGCCTCTGGTACAACCCAAAATCTAACTGACATCAAACAGACTTGAAACTAGACAAAACCCTAAAAATACACAGTGACGCATACATTCTCTTAAGTAGTGCATATGACTGATAATTTAGTGCATATGGGTGATCTCTTATCACATATGGTGATTATCTTAGTGCATATAGTCATTCTTTTAGTGCATAGAAAAAAGTGTAAATTTCGACAGAAAACTGTTTAAGTGCAGGATCAAAACTGCTCGAAATATAATCAGCCAAATATGACGTATTTATACTCATCGGAATTGGCACAAAATTGAATTTAAGAATATGTGAAAAAAATAAAATAATATAATTCACCCAAGGAAATCCAATTGAAAACATAATGCAGACTTTTGGAGGAAGAACATCTCCAACATTGTCAAAACTGTTGGTGTAAATAAATATTCATTTTGGATATTATTACACTTACTTAAGTTAACTTAGGATAATGCATCTCTTCGTAGTTTAGATTTGAGACACTTAGGGAAGTGTGCACTTAGGGATAGAGCTTGTAGGAGAAATTCCACCTTTTGTGGTCTTATTTTGTTGTTACACTCCACATTCGGTGGGTCATCCACCTCTTGTGGAATATTATATTATTTCTCCTACCTACCCTTAGTATTTCTTACCTACCCTTGTTTCTCATAGAGCCACATGTCATATTTGTGTGCTCATACATCCATATGGCCTTGCCTATATAAGCAGGCCTCTATTCATTGTATTGGTTAATCTAGTTGATCATTTTGTATATTGATGAGAATATAGTTTGTTCTTGTCATTCTATTATCTCTTTTATGCTTTTCATTGTGCCCTTGATCTTGGCAAAATCCTACATGGTATCAGAGCTTTTGGGGCTTCATTGATCAGTTTTTGGAGACATCGTGGAAGGCTTCTATTTTCGGATTTGGGGATCTTCATTTTTTGGGGCATCATACAACGATTTGGACATCACCGTTGAATCCGGGAGGCCGTTTCCATAAATTTCGACTATAAAGTCGACTTATTTTGGTGAAATTTTTTTTTTCCCCATTTTGGCTATTATCGTACGGATTTCGAAATTTAAAAAAATAAAAATAAAAATTTTCAAACAAAAAAATTTTGAAAAATTTCAAAAAAAAAAAAAGAAAAAAAAAAAAAGAGTTTTTTGGGGATCCGCAGACCCCCCCATACCCTTTCTGCCCGCAGGTCGCAGCGCCGTACTCTGTCGCGCTGCCGCCGCACGCTGTCGCAAGTCCTCCCGTCGCTGCCCGCACCGAGATCCGCCACCGAGACCCACCGACTCCATCACCACCGGGCCCGCAGGTTCCCGACGCCTCCCCCGCTTCCTGGCTGTAGTTCCCATCGACGCCCGCAGGTTCCCGACGCCTCCCCCGCTTTCCGGCCGCAGCTCCCACCACCGCCCGCACCAAGATCCACCGCCGCCGGTCCTCGGCTCCCGGCCCGCCGGGATCTCCCGTCTCCGGCAGCACCTTCTCCGCCGGCGACCACCTAACCTAGGCGGTAACCGCGTCCGCCACTGGCCCGCAGGAAAATAGTCATCTGCATAGCCACGTCAGATCTGTACAGTCCGTACTGCATAGTCACTATGCCATGTAGTCATTCGTACAGTGCCACGTCATCCGTACGGTCTGCACAGTCAGCAGTCTGTATAGTACGGACGCCCAGTCAGCAAGGAGACAAAGTTTTTGTGACGGTCATATGGCCGTCAAATTTAACACAGTGACTTGCTGATGTCAGCACCACATCAGCTCTTTTTGAAATTTTTTTGACCTCTCTCCATTGGGCTTTTCAGTTTTGCAGTCCAAATTTGGAAGGCCATATCTTGCTCATTTTTGCTCCTTTTTTGGTGCAATTTTTTTTGAAATGGGCTAAAATTTCATGATCTTCATAGTGGTGTGGTTATTTTCTGATTTTAGTGCACAGGTTTTTCAGAATTTTTGGATTCTCTCAACTGTACCTGTCCAATCCTCAATTCTGCAACTTCAAAGGCCTCGTTTGAGCTCATACGACCTCCTTTTCAGGTGCCGTTTTTTTTGAAAGTGCTTATTTTTTTGTCTAATTTCAGAATCTATGATAAGATTTTAGAGATTTTGAGTGAAAATTTTACTTTCAGATATTGGTCTTATTTGGTCTATTAGGTACTTGTAAATTGCTTGGATCTTAGTTAGATCTCTTGCATTATTAGTTTGAGACTCTTTTGGCCTTATTGAGGCAGTTGTAAAATTGTAAATCAGAAGTCCACTTTGCCATTTTTTGCAAGTGGCTCATTGTATACGCACTACTTATAAAGTGCCAAATCATCACATTTGGGGGGGGTTCTTTGATTGAGTGAATTTGGGGGGGTGTCTTGTGTGATTGTGCCTTTCTTTGTGCTCTTTCCATTCTTGTTGCAATGAGTCCTAATAAGTTTCCACCATTAACTCCACATAATTATGCATCATGGAAAATTAAAGTATGGAGTAAACTAATGGAAAAGGGTCTCACACACTACATAGATGGAACAATAACAGCACCACCTAATCCTAAGGCTGATCCAATTGCTCAATTAGAATGGCTCACAAAGAATTGCATGGCTCTTGGAACCTTACGCAAGTATGTATCAGATGACCTCATTTTTCACATTGAGAAGTGTAAAACAATTAAAGAGGCTTGGGATATGTTTCAAAAATTGTATGGACAAGTTGATGAAATCAGAGGCTATCAGATTGAAAATGAGCCCACCAACTTAGATCCCAAGAGTTTTGATACAATCCAAGATTATGTAACCAAAGAAAATGAGCTAAGAGCAAAGCTAAAGGATTATGGAATTGACAAAAAGGATTCTCAGTTGATCTTCAACTTGTTGGATAAGCTTGCACCAGAATATGCAGCCTTTGTGTCTAGCTTCCAAACTCATCATTTGACAGTGGGGAGTTCTTATGTTATGCCTTCATTTGATGCTTTCATAGAAATATTGATATTGGAACAATCTAAGTTGTTGAACATGGGGTTTCTCAAGTCTTCAAAGTCCAAGGCTTTGGTAGCAAATCAAGGAAATCAGGGAAGTCAAGGCAAAGATTCCAACAAGAAGAAGAAGCAATCTAAGTCTAAGCCACACCAGGAAAAAGGACAATCATCCTCTCCATCACAAGGTGATTCATCATCCTCTTCCAAGAAGGGGACACCACCTAAGAAGGATAAACCAACTTGTGCATATTGCAAAAAGTATGGTCATGATGAGCATCGATGCCACGCAAAGCAAGTTGATGAGTTAACCAATCTTTTCAAGAAAAACAAAATCAACTTGCCATCCGCTTACACAAAGAAGGATTCAACTCCTTCCTCTTCCTCACAGTCTAAGGGAAAAGGGCAAGCATTTGTGGCTACAACAGGTTCTTCACAGCAATGGATACTTGACTCGGGTGCCTCATAGCACACGGGTTCTACAAAGGAGCAGTTTTCTTCATTGGAGCCATCTAAGGTACCTCAAATTTACATAGGTGATGACACTCAAGTAGAGGTTGAAGGGAAAGGTTCAGTTGACATGGATGATGGAACATTTGAGAATGTTCTCTATGTTCCTAACTTGTCTACCAACCTTCTCTCCATCTACCAAATCACTCACTATGGGAATGGGAAAAAGGTTGAGTTTACACCAGATTCAGTTGTGGTAAAGGAACTTGATGAGGATGCCTTGGTAGCAGTGGGACAAGTCAATGACAACTCAAGACTTTATTCATTCTCCCACTTTGTGCCAAGTTCACCTTCTAGGGCCTTGCTTACTCATTCAAATTCAGAAAGTAAGCTATGGCATGAGCGGTTTGGTCACCTCAACTACTGCTATCTTCAGCAGCTAAGCACTAAAGACATGGTCACAGGTCTACCTCGAATCAGTTTTTCAAAGGGTGTATGTTCAGTTTGTTCCATGGGCAAGCATCCCAAAGAGAATTTTGATAAAGGGAAAACTTGGAGAGCTTTGGAAGTTCTTCAACTTGTTCACAGTGATGTAGCAGGTCCATTTCCAGCACCTTCATTCAGTAAGGCCCGCTATGTTCTTACCTTCATTGATGACTACTCCTGCTTCACTTGGGTCTACTTTCTCATTCATAAGAGTGAAGTATTTAACAGATTTCAGGACTTCAAGACTCGTGTGGAGAAGCAATCAGGGAAAGTGGTCAAGATTCTTCGCACAGATAATGGAAGGGAATACGTGAACAAAAGACTTGAGGATTTTTGTACATTTGAGGGGATTGATCTTCAACATTCTGTAGCATACACTCCATAGCAGAACGGGGTTCAAGAATGCAAGAATAGAACTCTCAAAGAAATGGCTAGTTGTATGATACATGCACGTTCTCTTGATCCCGCCTTTTGGGCAGAGGCTATTAGTTGTGCCACACACATCCAGAATCGGATTCCTCACAAAGCTTTGCAAGGTATTACTCCTTTTGAAGCTTGGGCTGGTAGGAAACTGATTGTGAGACATTTCAGAGTCTTTGGGTGTCTAGCATGGGCTCGCATACCTCCATAGAAACGCAAGGCATTGGAACCTCAGAGTCGACCTTGCATATTTGTTGGATATCCTGAGGGTGTTAAGGCATACAGATTGATGGATCTAGAGACACATGAGGTATTCATTGAGAGGAGTGTTCACTTTGAGGAAAGCTCTCCTAGCTTAGCCTCTCTACCTCCTCCACCTTCCTCCATTGTGGATAGTGATTTTAGTGATTCAGATGATGAGACTCCCTCAACTGTGACTCACAGGGTTCCACCTCCACAGGGTCCACTTGCAGTTGAGGAGCCTCATTCTCCACCTCCACCTAGGCCTCTTTGGGCTTGACAGACACTTGAGTCTGTGGGTTCTCTTATTGGAGATCCTTCAGATACACGGAGAACTCGATCACAACATCAGGATCTTCCACATGCATTCATTGCTACCACTTCTGATTCACAGACATTTAGGGAAGCATCAGGGGTTCCTGAGTGAGACCAAGCTATGGAGGAAGAGTATAGTTCCTTGATGAGGAACAACACATGGGATTTAGTCCATCTCCCTAAGGGGAGAAAGATGGTTCGATGTAAGTGGATCTATCGGACCAAGTTTGCAGTGGATGGTAGTGTGGATAAGTATAAGGCTTGGCTTGTTGCAAAAGGTTTTTCTCAGGTTGCAGGTGTTGACTATACTGAGACCTTTGCCCCCGTAGCCAAGATGAACTCCATTTGTTTGACACTTGCTATTGCTGTAGCTCATGGTTGGGCTGTACATCAGATGGATGTGAAGAGTGCTTTCTTCATGGTGATCTTGATGAGGAGATTTATATGGAGTAGCCATAGGGTTTCATCCAGTATACTTCCTTGGTTTGCAGACTAAGGAAATCTCTCTATGGCCTTAAGTAGGCCCCCAGGGCTTGGTACGCCAAGATGGATTCCTTTCTTCTCTCCGCAGGGTTCACTAGGTGTCATTCCGATCTGAATGTCTACATTTTGCGATAGGATGACTCTCACTTGATACTTGTGCTCTATGTTGATGACTTGATCATTACAGGGAGTACTTCATCCATCATTAGCAGGGTCAAATCTGCTTTGCATGACAGATTTGCTATGACTGACTTGGGTCTTTTGCACTACTTTCTCGGGATAGAGATTTCACAGTCACCTTCTGGGATCACACAATCACAGCCCAAGTATGCTCTTGATCTACTTGCATGCTTTCATATGGCTGATTGTAAGCCTGCCCCGACTCCCTTTCTTTCAGGAGTCAAGCTTGAGGCTCATTATTCTTCTCCACCAGTTGATGCCACTTTGTATCGTCAGCTTGTGGGTAGTCTCATCTACTTGACTCATAGACGCCCTGATATTTCATTTGCAGTTGGCATGGTTTCCCGCTTCATGCAGGATCCACATGAGCTTCATTGGAAAGCCGTGAAACGCATCCTTCATTACATCCAGGGTACACATCACTATGGGATTCACTATGCAGTAGGAATAGGACTTCGCTTGGTTGGTTACACAGACTCCGATTGGGCTGGGGATCTAGTTGATCATAAGTCTACTTCTGGTTACAGTTTTCACCTTGGTTTGGACCCCATTTGTTGGCAGAGCAAGAAGCAACATGCTATTGCTCTCTCTTTGACTAAGGCTGAGTATTGAGGCACTGTTAACGCAGCAACTGAGACCATTTGGCTTCAGCAGATTCTCACAGAGTTTGGTTGCACCACTCGACGGCTGACAATTCTACATTGTGACAATCAGAGTGCTATTGCGATCTCGAAGAACCCGGTCTAGCACTAGTGGACGAAACACATCGAGATTCATATGCACTATATCCGAGAGCTCATCCAGGAGCAAGTCATTGATTTGCAGTATTGTCCTACAATAGAGTAGGTTGCTGACATATTCACCAAACCTTTCATCGAGAGTAAGTTCCAGCAGTTGCAAGCTCTCTTGGGGGTGCGGGATGTGTCATTAGGGGGGGTCAGCTGACTTCTCCTTCCTCTCTTATGGGGGGGATTTTTTCCTCTTTGAGGTTTTGTCCTTCTTCTTTGAGAGTCTTTTGTACAGTCATCTCTCTTTTGGGGGGGAGTTTTTTCCCATTGGGTTTTCTCCCTTTCTCCATTTGTGAGAGATTGCATTGCATAGTTTTGCTTGCATTTGCATATTGTACATGGGTACCTATCATGGCCTAGTAGCTGAGACCCATCTTACATTGTTGACTTGAGTCTTCATTCCCCTAAGTTGCACTTAAGGGGGGGTGTTGGTGTAAATAAATATTCATTTTGGATATTATTACACTTACTTAAGTTAACTTAGGATAATGCATCTCTTCGTAGTTTGGATTTGAGACACTTAGGGAAGTGTGCACTTAGGGATAGAGCTTGTAGGAGAAATTCCACCTTTTGTGGTCTCATTTTGCTGTTACACTCCACATTCGGTGGGTCATCCACCTCTTGTGGAATATTATATTATTTCTCCTACCTACCCTTAGTATTTCTTACCTACCCTTGTTTCTCATTGAGCCACATGTCATATTTGTGTGCTCATACATCCATATGGCCTTGCCTATATAAGCAAGCCTCTATTCATTGTATTGGTTAATCTAGTTGATCATTTTGTATATTGATGAGAATATAGTTTGTTCTTGTAATTCTATTGTCTCTTTTATGCTTTTCATTGTGCCCTTGATCTTGGCAAAATCCTACAAAAACTGAGGCAATACTCAACAACCTTGAATCTATAACATAGAAAGCATAATACATGACTCAAATACATTTAAAAAGACATTACACATAACAAATAACATTTACACACAAGAGGATGAGTGCAATGAGAGGGGAGACTCACAAAAGTCCTGTGAGTCTTCCCTACGACAGAGCTAGATTGGGAGCTCACAAAGACTCTCCTCTTTCCTAGATTCACAATCTCCATAAGAAATCCTCTACCATATAAAAGTTTCCTTAATAAACAATAGAAATCTATTGATATAAATTCATACAAGACATATAAAATATGCAAGACATTCCTCATGTCGAACATTCACGACAATACACAAGAAGAATTATTTCCAGAACTATAAACCAAGCAAAAGAATCTAGAATCCCATGGCTAACCATTCCAAATCTAACAAGACTAAAGAGAATGCATAAACCAAATCCCCTTTATTTAAAAAAAATAAATCAAATATGGAGCAAACAAGTTTCAAAACTTTGAAAGAAAAACAAGAAACCAATAGAGAGGCCTCCAACCTACAACCTGTGTGATGGTTTGTAGTTGAAGAAGAGCTCCCACAAGCCAAACCAAAAACCAATAATCAAGAAATCCAAAACAAGGGAAGAAAACTTGCTAGAGAAATTTTCAGAGAATAACCAACCCAACCGAAAAACCTCACGGGAAAAATAAAAAAGTAACAATAATCCAAATGGGGATTAAAATCAAATAAACCAAAAGTTAATAAAATAAATAAAGAACCAAATAAATGTAAGATATCAAATAAATATTAAAACCATTAAAGATTAAATCACAATATCAAATAAAATTTAAACAACAATAAGGCTTATCAAATATTAAATAATCATAAAATCAATAAACGTTAATTATCAAATAAATATAAATATCAAATAATTAAATATTCAAAACTTATAAATTAAATACATTAAAATAAACATTACCAAATATAAAACTACACGTCAAGAGCGACATAATTACTCTAACATACACAAGTAAATCAACTGACATAAAATGAACTCACAATACCAAAAGACCAAACTTACTAACTGACATGGCGAATCAAGCCAAGACATTTTCTACTCACGGTGAACAACTTAGACCTAGATTATGTGAGGGGAACTCATGCCAACTCTGAACCACATAAGCCATTGGAACTAAAGACACGCTCAGACTTGTGAAGCTAGGTGGAGTCTATTGGTATTTTGGTATAGTTTTGTCATTGATGTCAACACCTACTAAAACACTAGCACTTTGGAGATCCAACAACACTCACTGACAAGCAAGTAAC
This sequence comes from Cryptomeria japonica, assembly GCF_030272615.1. Lineage (NCBI taxonomy): Eukaryota > Viridiplantae > Streptophyta > Pinopsida > Cupressales > Cupressaceae > Cryptomeria > Cryptomeria japonica. Next base: position 693,617,987 of record NC_081415.1, on the reverse strand, counting down.
TATTGCATACTTACTGGTATATGGTTCACCGATAGGATATAATGATCACCGACACTTGAAATGATATGGAAGACACTTGGTAATATCGAAGACATCGTGTGGACATCTTATCTTAATGAATTAATCATTGGTATATTCATATTTGCATATTTGCTTTTACCGGAAAATAGGTCCAGGGTTACCTAGGGTTACACCGACAGGTTTATCTTTTCCAGATCAGCATGGAACGCTATGGAGATGATTAATTATTGTTGTAAATGCATTAAGCTGACATGTTCAATCAGTTATTGCATCAGATATTATATTATTTGTAAAATGTTTTTTGTAATATCTTGTAGAGCCAACCTACTAAAATTGGTCTTAGGTTATGGTATAAAGGTAAGATCTTATTTGTAAGATCAAGTGTGGAATGCAAAAAGAATTGTGTGAAGGTATATGCGAGATTAAGCAGTGCAATACATGCAGACATCATTTGAAGGTGAAGTTAGGTTTTTGTGAAAGCATATCAGCATTACACCGGTACTAAATTCAACATATGAAGATGCTATTTTGTGTAGTACATTTTTATTAGATTTAACCATCCAACTATAGTCAGCATGACTCCCATTTTGTGATTGAGCAGTGAGCTCTAGGTTGTTGGCCTTTCTGCATGTACAGACCCCATTTATGTACACTTACTATTTGCAGTAGTATCATCTAATTGTGGGTAAGGTTTCCCATCACGGTTTTTCCCCTTACAGGGTTTCCACGTACAAATATTGATGTCATGTGTTATGAATGACTTTGTGTTTATGTTTCATGCATTAATCTTTACCAGTATAGCAATTAACTATTAAAACTATCTACCGACATACTTAACTGGTTTATCGGTATTAAGCATTAAGTTGGTTGAGTTTTTTTTGGTTTGAATTTATTAGACAACTGATTCACCCCCCCTCTCAGTGTTCTCTGGGACCTAACAATTGGTATTAGAGCCTAGTCCTCTTTTGCAGAAGTTTAACAGCTTGAGGAGATCCAATGTCTACTAATTATTTTAGGAAGGACAGTCCTAAACTTGATGGAACCAACTATGGCATATGGAAGATCAGAATGGAGACACATCTAAATTGCATTGGTAAAGACGTCTGGGAAGTTACAAAGAAAGGTTACACTGCTGTTGTACCTGGTCAGCCCAGTTCAACTACCTTGGCTAAATATGAGGAAAATGATTGCAAAGCAAGAGAAGCACTTTTGAGCGCATTATCAGATCAACAAATCATGGGATTATCAGATAGATCTACTGCAAAAGCTATCTGGGATTATTTGGAAACACTGAATGAAGGGGATTCCACAGTCAAAATTGCAAAACTTGAAAGCTTCCGAGTCAGGTATGAACATCTGAAAATGGAAGAAGATGAAAGAATTTCTGCCTTTATGGAAAGAGTAAATGAAATTGTTTTGGGTATTAAATGTTGTGGAGGAACCTTAAGTGAGGATGAAATTGTTTTAAAATTTTTAAGAGGATTGCCACCGACATATAAAATGAAGGTTACTGCTATAAATGAGTTGAGAACAATTCCTAATACATCAGTAACTAGGGATACATTAATTGGAAAACTTTCAACTTTTGAAATTGAAGAATTTGGTCCTGTTGCTACTATAAAGACAGATTTAGCCTTTAAAGCATCAACATCATCTATTCCATCATTTGACAAATCTGATTGGAAAGCCTTTTATGCAAGAGAACTTGAAGAAAGCAGGAAAGAAAATGAAGAACTTGAAGCACTATTTGCAAGGAAAATGCCTAAAGGTCCAATTGGAAGTAAGTATGAAGGTAAAGCACCCTCTAAATGTTTTAACTGCAATAAGATTGGTCATATGGCTTCGAGATGCCTTGATAGACATGCTAGACTAAGAGAAGAATCTAGAAGGACATACAAGCCTAATCCTGAATATTAGAGATACAGATTTAAGAAGAACAAAGACAAATCTTGTTACATTGTTGATGAAGGTGTGACTAATGATTCCGATGAGGATCCGACAGACAATGGATGGGTTTTTGATGCTATAACAGAAGATCAACCAGCACCTACTGTTCAACCGGCAGAACAAGCTCTAGCAGCTAAAGTTGAAGTAAAGGATTAATGGATCATTGACTCAGGATGCTCACATCATATGATAGGAGACAAAGGTAAATTCTTGAACTTTCAAGAATACAATGGAGGTTTAGTAAGATTTGGAGATGACAAAGCCTGTTCAATCAAAGGTAAGGGTACAATATCTCTTGATGGTAAGCATAACATTGACAATGTTTACTATGTTGAAGGATTAAAGCATAATCTTTTAAGTGTTGGTCAATTAGTTGAGAAAGGATTTCAGTTACAATTTAAAAATGAAAAATGCAAAATCATGAATAGAACTGGTTTGGAAATTGCAATCGGTAATCAAACTAGAAGTAATATCTTTCATTTGAATAACAGTGAAAAGACATGCTTGATTGCACATATAAATGAAAGTTGGTTATGGCATAAGAGACTCTATCATGTAAACTTTGATTGCATGGTAAAGATCAGTACTACTAAGGCAGTTAGAGATCTACCTAAAATTGTCAAACCTCAAAATACAATATGTAAGGAATGTCAATTTGGAAAACAAGTTAGAGCTAGTTTCAAAAGTATTCCAGAAAAATCCAATAATGCTCTTGATTTGAGTCACATTGATTTATGTGGTCCAGCTAGAACTAAAAGCTTACAAGGTGATAGATATTTCATGCTAATCATTGATGACTATTCTAGAATGTGTTGGGTTACTTTTCTCAGAGAAAAATCAGAAGCACTTGGAAAGTTTAAACTATTCAAAGTAATGGTTGAAAATGAAACTGGTAAGAAAATCAAATGCTTAAGATCAGATCAAGGAGGAGAATTCACATCTAGGGACTTTAATACATTTTGTGAAGTGAATGGAATAAGAAGACAACTATCAGCACCTCGGACACCACAACAAAATAGAGTTGTTGAAAGGAAAAACAAAACTATCTTGGATGCAACAAGAAGTATGTTATCAGAAGCAAATTTACCACGTGTATTGGAGAGAAGCAGCCAACACAACGGTCTATACATTCAACAAATTTCACATCAAAGGTGAAACCGGTAAGACCCCTCATGAACTATGGTTTGGTAATACTCCTACTCTTAAATATTTCAGAATTTTTGGAAGTAAATGTTATATTAGAAGAGATGAGTATATTGGAAAATTTGATCCTAGAACTGATGAAGGAATATTTATTGGTTATTCATCTAAGAGAAAGGCATATAGATGTCATATAGATGTTTTAACAAGAGATTGTAGAAAATTGTTGAGAGTACAAATGTAAAAATTGATGAACAATTCAGAGGAACTTCAAGGTATATAGACTCTGAACCGGCAACAGAAATTGTGACAAATGAACCTACACCAAATCCACCAGTACAGAATGAAGATCCAGTTACCCCGGTACCATCTAAGGATTCCACAATAATTGAAGAACAACAACAAACAAAGACACCCCGGTATGTAAGATTGAATCATTCTGAAGATCAAATAATTGGAAATAAATTTAAAGGAGTTATGAAAAGAGGAAGATTGGCAAATGAAGAGGTATGTCTTATTTCTCAAATAGAACCATCATCTGTTAATGAGGCATGTGAAGATAAATTTTGGATTAAAGCTATGGAAGAAGAATTAGAACAAATTGAGAAAAATAACACTTGGACATTAGTTCCCCGACCTAAAGATAAAAATGTAATTGGAACCAAATGGGTATTCAGAAACAAACTTAATAAAGATGGTAAGGTTGTCAGAAATAAAGAAAGACTAGTATGTAAGGGATATTCTCAGAAAGAAGGAGTTGATTACAATGAAACCTTTGCACCGGTAGCTAGAATTGAGGCAGTTAGATTATTCTTGGCTTTTGCAGGACACAAGAACTACAAAGTTTATCAAATGGATATTAAATGTGCATTTCTGAATGGAGATCTTGAAGAGGAAGTATACATTGAACAACCTGATGGATTTTCTTTGACAGATGACAATGATATGGTTTGCAGGTTAAGGAAAGCTCTGCATGGATTAAAACAAGCTCCAAGAGCTTGGTATGCAAGATTGGATAAGTATCTTCTAAAGATTGGTTTTACTAAAGGAAATGCAGACAACAATTTATATTACAAAATAACTAATGATGACATCTTGATTATAAAAGTATTCGTTGATGATATAATCTCTGGAGGAGAAGATGGTTTATGTAAGGAATTTTCTAATAAAATGTAGCAAGAATTTGAAATGTCTATGATTGGAGAAATAAAATTCTTTTTAGGATTGTAGATTTCACAGACTAATAAAGGTATATTCTTGAGTCAATCCAAATACTTGAAAGAGTTACTAAAGAAATTTGGTATGGAGAACTCTAAACCGGTAAGCACACCTATGACTACAAATGACAAATTATCTCAAAGGGATGAATCTACACCTATTAATCCAAATAGATACAAATCTATGATAGGAGGTTTACTGTATTTAACACAAACCAGACCTGATATTATGAATGCAGTATGTATTATTTCTAGATTTCAAAGTAATCCTAGAGAAAATCATGAATCAACAGTAAAAAGGATTTTCTAGTACTTACAAGGCACTATAAATCTTGGATTATGGTATCCTAGAGATGAAAACTTTGAATTATGCACATACACAGATACAAATTGGGCAGGAGATGTGGATGATAGAAAAAGCACTACCGGCGGAGCATTCTTTCTTGGAAACAGACTAGTTTCTTGCTTGAGTAAGAAATAGAGTTGTACATCTTTATCAACAGCAAAATCAGAATATGTTGCAGCAACAACTAACTGTACACAGGTACTATGGCTTAAGCAAATGTTGAAAGACATAAAGGTAAAATGCAAGGAACCTATTACCATATATTTTGATAACATTGCAGCAATTGATATATCTAAGAATCCAGTACTACATTCTAAAACAAAACATGTTTCTATCAAACTGAATTTTCTAAGGGAAAAAGTTGAAGAAAAGGAGATAAAACTGATTTATGTGAACACTAAAGAACAACTTGTAGATATTTTCACAAAACCTTTGCCTAAGGAGACTTTTGAATATCTCAGAGATCAGCTTGGAGTCATACCACCACCAGTAGAGACTTAGATAGTTGATGATTATCATCAACCGACAGAATTAAAAGACAAATCTTTTACTCCAGTCTTTGTTGAGGAAGCTACTTCTCAGGGGGAGTAGTTGGTATACTGAATTGATTGGTATTTTGTATATGAACTTGGCTTTATTAGAACTTTTGCATTTGATGTCAAAGGGGGAGAGATATATGGAAAAACACATTATCTTTTGGAGAGATTGGTATGAAAACTTTGGATAACACATGTTGCTTCCAGGGGGAGAGATTGTTGTTTAGGAGAGACTATTACTCTCTGTATTATGGTTATGATCTTTTTGGAGATTGTTGGTTTTTGGCATTTCTGTTTTGGCACTTTGATGGTTTTTCCATCTTGTGTTGCCATAAATGCCAAAGGGGGAGATTGTTGGTATTTTGGTATAGTTTTGTCATTGATGTCAACACCTACTAAAACACTAGCTCTTTGGAGATCCAACAACACTCACCGGCAAGCAAGTAACTATTGCACAATTACTGGTATATGGTTCACCAGCAGGATATAATGATCACCGACACTTGAAATGATATGGAAGACACTTGGTAATATTGAAGACATCATGTGGACATCTTATCTTAATGAATTAATCATTGGTATATTCATATTTGTATATTTTCTTTTACTGACAAATAGGTCTAGGGTTACCTAGGGTTACACCGACAGGTTTATCTTTTCTAGATCAGCATGGCACACTATGGAGATGATTAATTATTGTTGTAAATGCATTAAGCCGACATGTTCAATCAGTTATTGCATCAGATATTATATTATTTGTAAATTTTTTTTGTAATATCTTGTAGAGCCGACCTACTAAAATTGGTCCTAGGTTATGGTATAAAGGTAAGATCTTATTTGTAAGATCAAGTGTGGAATGCGAAAAGAACTGTGTGAAGGTATAGGTGAGATTAAGTAGTGCAATACATGTAGACATCATTTGAAGGTGAAGTTAGGGTTTTGTGAAAGCATATCAGCATTACATCGGTACTGAATTCAACATATGAAGATGCTATTTTGTGCAGTACATTCTTATTGGATTTAACCATCCAACTGTAGTCAGTGTGACTCCCATTTTGTGATTGAGCAGTGAGCTCTAAGCTGTTGGCCTTTTTGCATGTGCAGACCCCATTTATGTACACTTACTATCTGCAGTAGTATCATCTGATTGTGGGTAAGGTTTCCCACCGTGGTTTTTCCCTTACAGGGTTTCCACGTACAAATATTGGTGTCATGTGTTATGAATGACTTTGTGTTTATGTTTCATGCATTAATCTTTACCGGTATAGCAATTAACTGTTAAAACTATCTACTGGCATACTTAACTGGTTTACCGATATTAAGCATTAAGCTGGTTAAGTTTTTTTTGGTTTGAATTTATTAGACAACTGATTCACCCCCCCCTCAATTGTCTCTGGGACCTAACAGAGTCGATGTGTTGTACCAGCAAAATTCTGCAACCACAAAATGATAATACCATATATACATATACATATATAGAATAGGAAAGTGATAGAGAATCACGATGATACATCCTACTCGCAATGAGTGATGTGGAATCATCTCTATCACGAAGACAGTCGAACAATAGTCAAACACATCTCATAAACATCTCATCATATGTAACCATGAAATAGGGTTAGCATAATCATAACCATCATCAAAACCATGATAAATCTAATCTATCAATAATCCATCCCATAGTGAGCATATAAAGTCCATCGAGTACATATATCATCAAATCACATGATGAATCATGATAGTACCAACATCTAGATAGATAATCAAAATAACATATGTCCAATTGTGTCTGACATCAATCATAAGTCACTGAAGCACATGAGTAATTATCATCCAAATCATCAAAATATAGTCTAGATAAGTCTATCAAGCATAATATAAAAGTCAAGTCTAGCCAAAATAAGTCAAATCAAGGGTGGACACTACATTCTCCCCCCCTTTGCCTAGGCTTACTCCTGGAAGCCTAAGAAAAAATAGGGATATAGCTCTCTCATCCACACTGCATCCTCCCATGTAGCTGAAGAATCATCAATCGGGTCCCACTGGACCCTTACCTACTCTAAGCTCCGACCTTTGAGGGACATCTCTTTGTGTTGAAGAATGCACACGGGATCCATAGAAAGCTTCCCATCCTCAATCTGTAAAGCATTCCAATCCAACACATGCAAAATATCATGAAGGTATAACCTCAAAACTGAAACATGAAATACATCATGGGTCAGGACAAGCTAGGCGACAAGGCAAGGTGATAAGCCACATGACCAATCCACTCCAAAATCTCGAAAGGTCCAACAAATCGAGGCGCCAGCTTAGAGCCTTTTCTGTAATGGATCAAACTCTTTTGTGGGCGAACTCTTAGAAATACCCTGTCACCAACAGAAAAATGCCTATCCACTTGATGAGAATCCGCATATTTCTTCTATCTATCCTAAGTGGCTAATAAATGCTCTCTAATGCGAGCCACGTGCTCCTCCATATCCTGCAACATCTCTAATCCAATACACACTCTAGCCTCTAAATGGTCCCAACTCAAGGGCATGCAACATGGTCTACCATATAATGCCTGATAAGGAGAGATACCAATAGAGCTATGATAACCATTATTGTATGCAAATTCAACCAAATAGAGATAATCCTCCCAACAAGACTGCTGATCCATTACATACATCCTCAACATATCCTCCAAAACCTGATTCACCCTCTTTGTCTGTCCATCTGTCTCGGGGTGATAAGATGAACTAAAGTTCAACTACATACCCAAATCATGCTGAAGAGCTATCCAAAATGCTGATGTGAACACTGGATCGCGATGTGATATGATCCACTAAGGAATACCATGCAACCTCACAACTCCTTCCAAGAAAACCTGAGCTACCGTCGCTGCTATATACGAAGACCTGATTGGAGAAAAGTGCGCTACTTTGGTCAATTTGTCTATAGTGACCATAATAGCATTCATGACGACATGAAGACATGGGTAATCCAACTATTAAATCCATAGATATAGTATCCCATTTCCATCCTGGAGCCAAATATGAGTGTAATAATCCTATGGGATGCTGATGCTCTGCCTTCACTTGCTGACACTCTAGGCAACATGCCACAAAATCTGCAATATCTCTCCTCATACCAGACCAATGATTATTTGTCTCAAATCTGTGTGCATCTTCTTGACACCTAGATGTGTTGAGTAAGTTTCACAATATGCCTCCGACATGATCAAAGCTTGAAGACCATCTGATAGTGGAACATAAATACATCCCAAATGCCCAAGAAGTCCATCTGATTTGACTGAGTAACCTGCATATCTACTGTCAAGAGCTCTACCTATGGCAACCTCTGTAATAATCTCCTGATACCATACATCTAAAGGAAGGGCACTAAGAATACAACTCCTCAAATCCACACTAAGTGACATTGCTGAAATCTCATGCCTCCTGCGACTCAACGCATCTGCGACCACATTCTCCTTACCCTGAATATATCTCACCTCAAAGTCGTACTCACATAAGAACTCCATCCAATGCCTTTTCCTAGCATTCAATTTCGGTTGTGTGAAGATATACTACAAACTGCGATGATCACTGTGCAACTCGATTCTATGTCCAAGAAGGAAGTGCCTCCATCTAACCAAAGCATGAATCATTGCCGCTAACTCAAGATCATGGGTGGGATAATTCTGCTCATGATTCTTAAGTTTACGTGACTCATATGCAATCACACGACCATCCTACATTACCCACTGCTCCTAGACCCTCCAAAGAAGCATCTGTGCACACCACAAAATTCCCCAAAGGATCTGGCATTGCTAAAATAGGTGCACTAGTCAAACGCTCCTTAAGAATCTGAGATGCTATCTCATAGTGCTCTGTCCAAACAAACTTCTTTCCTTTTCTATGAAGAGAAGTGATAGGATGAGCTATCCTGAAGAAATTTTGAATATATATGTGATAATATCCTGCTAAACCCATGCAACTATGCACCTCTCCCACATTAGTGGGCACTAGCCAATGACAATCACCTGAATCTTCGAGGGATCAACTACGGTACCCTCTCCAAAAATCACATGACCAAGATACCTCACCTCTTTCTGAAAGAACTTACACTTCACCAAATTAGCATATAGTTGATTCTCCCTAAGATACTGCAAAACCCACCTCACATGATCCTCATGCTCCTCAACTGATCTTGAGTAAATCAAAATATCATCCAGAAATACTAATACAAATTTTTCCAACTACAACCTGAATACACCATTCATCAAGCTCATGAAAACTGAGGGTGCATTCATGAGACCAAAAGGTACCACTGTGAACTCATAATGACCATATCTAGTGCAAAAAATTGTGCGATGAATGTCCACCTCCTGAATCCTCAACTGGTGATACTCGGACTTAAGGTCAATCTTAGAGAAGACCTTGGCATCCTTAATCTAGTGAAATAAATCAACTATCCAAGGTAAGGGATATCGATTCTTTATTGTCGCCTTATTAAGCTGTCTGTAATCAATGCATAATCGAAGAGATCCTTCCTTCTTCTTCACAAATAACACAGGTGCACCCCAAGGGGACACACTAGGATGAATAAATCCCTTCACCAACAACTCCTCCAACTGAACCCTCAGCTTATTCAACTCCTACGTGGTCATCTGATAGGAAGCCCTAGAAATAGGCTCAACTCCTGGCACCAAATCAATCCTGAAGTCTATATCTCACCGAGGGGGCATACCCAGAATCTCACTAGGAAAGACATCTGCAAACTCTTGAAGAATGGGATGCTACTGCATAAATCTTCTGAGATAACTCCCTCATCCACATCCTTCACTCTAATTGCAAACAACTGGAAACCCTTACACGCACACCTCTTCATCTATATAGCAAAAATCATGAGAAGAGAGATAGGTCTTTGAATACCTACAATCTCCACACTCTTCCCACTATAATCCTTCTACTGCACTCTCTTACCTCTACAATCTATCTATGCTTGGTGAGATCCAAGCCAATCCATACCAAGAACCACATCATAAGATCCCAATGACATAACATGAAGATCAACAAAAGTATGGCAATCTCCTAAAACTAAAGGATAATTGAGCACGAGGAAATCCACTACCACTTTGGACCTCGTAGCTAACTCTACTTGCCACCTATTGTCTTGCTTTGGCGTAGCAAGCCCACATTGCTCTACCAAAAAAGGAGAAATAAAAGAGTCCGATGCTCCAAAATCAAATAACATTGAACAAGAGATACCACCTATCACACCTGATGTCTCTACAATGGTGGCCTGATGCTCAGCCTTATGGTTATCAACTGCCGCAAAAATGCGATGAGACCTGCTTGCATCTCCAACTGTAGGCTCAGAACTAGCTGGCTTCTACTGCCCTGACATTTGAGAAGTACGCTGAGGACAATGAATGACAATGTGCCCTGGTTGTCCACATGTGTAGCAATCTCTCTTGACAAACACTTTGCTACCTGGTGCTATACTTGACTGCATAACACTGCCTCTTCTAGAAGTTGGCTGCAAACTCTACGTTGGCTGAGAAGGAGTAGGTCTCCTATCACACTGATGATTGTGACTCCTATCAACCTGAAATCTAATACCTTGAGCAAAGCTCTGCCCCTGAGAAAACCTCTTCTTAAACCACTCACCACTACAGAAAGAAGAGGGATGGCTCCTAGCATATTCTGAAGAGTGTTGTTATGGTCCTCTCACCATAGATCCTGTAACAGGTGCACTAACTGTCTGTCCTCCAGTCGCTCCTCCTGATGCTAACAAAATATTATCTCCTTCTAGCCTCACCTTCTCCACAACTTCCTCCAAGGTCTTAGGTTCGTGCATCCAAACCTCTCCACCAATATGATCATTAAGACCTCTCACAAAATGTTGAATCAACACCATCTCATCATCTACATATCCAACATACTGTCTAAGATCGAAGAATCTATGCTCATACTGCTCCATAGTCATCCTTTGCTATCTCAATTCGTGGAATTCATTGGCCTTCCTCTGCCTCCAATGATCTGAAAGAAATCTAGCATGAAATCTCTCCAAGAATAACTCCCAAGCTATCGTCGCTATGTCCAAATGCAACTTTTGTTCCTCCATGTGCCACCATGTCATCGCAAAATCATGAAGATGCAAAATCACACATCTTGCCTTGGTGTTAGTGCTACACTGATGCATAGAAAAACACCTACCCGAGTCCAATAATAATGTCTCTACCTCCATGCTACTGCCTAAGCCATCAAAGGTAGGAGGATGAGTCCTATTCAGATCTCTGATATGACTAGCTACAAGCACCTCCTGATCCACCTCAATTCTCCTCCTAGGAGAACTCAAATGCTCTCTCCCGATGCTCCAAATGATGAGATCCCTCCTGCTAGTTCTCCTCCTATCTCGGTCCTAGGTGACCAAGAATCTCCTGAAGCACGTTCACCAACTGTGGAATTGGATCATCTATAGGTTTCTCCTGCTCCTATTCCTCATGGTGTGACTCTTTAGAAACCTCGGGGTGAGGGTTCCTACAAGTACCCATGCAACCAGCATGACGACGATCTCTAACCCTAACATGCATCTTATCTAAGTAAAAGCAAAGGAAACTATAAGCTAAACATCTAAGGGAACTATAACAAAGAAAAATAAATAAATAGAAGGGATAAAACCGCTGGGCTACCCCAAGCCAAATGCTAAAATGCACAATGGGCTCAATCAAAACTAGAGTACCCAGTGTTGAACATGGGCTCTGATACCAAGTTGTAATGCCCACCAAAATACCCTAAAGAAACTAAACAATAATATACAAATGAAGACAATTTTTTTCTTAATTAACATCTAATAACAATTACTGCAACATATAACATCTCCATCTATTTACGTTCATTAACCAATTAACCAATATGAGCATACATCATTGCTCATTTCATTGAATAACGCAAGCGAAAATAACACAACATCAATAATCTTTCTCTAGGGTACTTTAACATTATTACTTAATTCATTTCCACAATAACATACTACACACATGATAGGTATATTTTACCTTCATTAATGCATCATATTCTAATTCTTTAACCATGAGATATGCAACCTACAACATTACTTATTCCTCATGATATGCATAATTTCCTCCATCTATTTATGTTCATTAACCAATTAACCAATATGAACATACATCATTGATCATTTCATCAAATAACACAAGCAGAAATAACACAACATCAATAATCTTTCTCTAGGGTACTTTAACATTATTACTTAATTCATTTCCACAATAACATACTACACACACGATAGGTATATTTTACCTTTATTAATGCATCATATTCTAATTCTTTAACCGTGAGATATGCAGCCTACAACATTACTTATTCCTCATGATATGCATAATTTCTTATTTACTAGATCCGAAAAATTTCTTCTAACATATTCATTTATTAGTCTGCGAATGTTCCTCCTTCAAGATTATTTATCATTCTAACTAACCTCTAAACATTCCATGAAACAATACAGCTAATCCATATTGCAATTCCATTCTATTCCAACTATAATCCACTTACAAATATGAGTACATTAAATACATCATGAGCATAGCTCTTTCTACTATAAGAATCCATCTACTATATACAAGAATGTTACATTACATGCATTCCATCTCATCCATTACATAAATATGCTACAAGGTACATCCATAGTACATCATGAAGAAGAATCAACATCCATGCAAGAAGAAACCAAGAGATCATCCCAATGGCTAAAAAGTAGCAACCTCCAGACCATGTGGAACCAATGGAACCACCCCCCATGCTAGGAGATGACACAGGGTCCCAACACATACTCTAAACCTAAGCTGACACCTATAACCAAGGAGACTAAGCACACAAGGACTCTCAAGCAAGAACTCACACATACAACAAGAATGAACTTCCAAAGGCGTAAAACTCATCAAGTCATGAATGGATCCAATAAGCATAATAATAAATCATAAAAAGGGAAAACACATGTAGGAGTGGAGTGTCATCACATGCCATCCTCATAACATAATAACATAATAACTCAAGGTACTCACCTGATGGACATGTGGAGCCATCTCAACCTATGAGAGACTAAGAGAGATTAGCTCACCGTCTTCATGGACTTCTCATGCTTGTCATAAAACATCCTCCCTAGGACTAAGTCATGAGGCACAAATCAGATTATAATCTTATTAATTAATCTAACTACCCAACCCATCAATTATTAGGTTATCACTTATTTACAATCACATAAAACTCCAATATGCCCTGGTGGTCTAGACTTCATGCATCCTTACAAGGAACCTCATGCAAGCCTACCTCTCATGACCCCGGTCATCACAAGGAAGCCCACTCCCCCTAAGATGGATGCAGACAATAATAATCACAAGAGGCTCCAAAACCATAATCAAAACTGAGTAATCCATACGCAACCAACAATCTCATCTCATAAGCATGAGACATGTGAAAGGTCACACATGAGAACCAAAACCACTGAGCCTCTTGGATAAAGAAACATAAGAAGGGCCATAGGAAAATCTATAAAAATCTGAAATGAGTCACCAAATAGTCTCAGCAAGGCCAATCTACTTGTTGGCACAAAATCACCAGAATCTGAATCTCTCTCTCGGCACATCAACAAGAGAGGAAGTGAAAACAACTCAAATGGCATAAAATGCATACAAAACTCACAAATAAATCATATAAAGACATCAGCAATAATAAATCAACATTAGACAACATCATAGATACCCTCAGAAAGCCTCTGGTATGACCCAAAATCTAACTGACATCAAACAGACTTCAAACTGGACAAAACCCTAAAAATACACAAAATGGCACATACATTCTCTGAAGTAGCGCATATGACTGATAGTTTAGCGCACATGGGTGATCTCTTAGCACATATGGTGATTATGTTAGTGCATATAGACATTCTTTTAGCACATAGAAAAAAAAGGGTAAATTTTGGCAGAAAACTGCTTAAGTGCGGGATCAAAACTGCTCGAAATATAATCAGCCAAATATGACGTATTTATACTCGTCGAAATTGGCACAAAATGAAATTTAAGAATATGTGAACAAAATAAAACAATAAAATTCACCCAAGGAACTCCAATTGAAAACATAATGCAGACTTTTGGAGGAAGAACATCTCCAACACTGTCAAAACTGAGGCAATACTCAACAACCTTGAATCTAAAACATAGTGTAGACACCTAAAAAGGTCAACGCTTGCAGAGTCATACTTTAACATTTGCGCATTGCCTTATTTTAGGGTTTTTGCATCGCATTAAAATTTCTTCTATGTCACACACTTGGTCTTTATCATTTGCGAGCATCGAGTCTTTCTTCTGCATTCTTCATTTGTCTCGCTTTCAAATTTGGTCTTGTCGATAACAATCTTTAATCATGATTTTGGTCGATCTTGTCAATCTCTTATCAACTTGTCAATCTCGTCGTTTTACGATCGATTTGTCATCGATCCTTGTCCTCTTCAATCATGTCAATTTGGATCAATTTGTCATTGTTCCTCGACACATTTATCAATCAAATCATTTATTAATTCAAAATCATGATCGAATCGACATCAAATCAATCTTACATCAAGACCTAATTATCGTCCTTGCATTTCTAATTTAACCTTGTTTGTCATTTTCTCTCCATGCTCCCTCTAGGTTATTTATTTATCCTAAGTCTTCTTGTCACAATTAAATGTTTATTTAATTGGCTAATTAATTCCTCCTTTTTTTGTAAATTAATTAATGAATGAGAAATTATTAATTAATTTACCTAATTTGCATCAATTTTCTAATTTCATCATTTCTAATTTCCTCATTTTCTAATTTCCTAATTTCAATTTCCACCTAATTAATTTCTCTCTAATTCTCCCTATTTTTGTGCTTCGGTGGAAGCATGAATTTCTCATGCGTCATACTTTTGGCATAGCAAGATGTCATAAGCTTTTAGTCCTCTAACCTTTGCATTGGCAATATGTCACAATTCATGACATAGAAGGTGTCATAACCTTCTTCCTTCAACTCAATTGTGCCATTTTTGAAATCAATTGCCTAAATATCAATTTCATGCTAATCTTGTCATCTCTCCAATTTATCTATAAATTGGATGAATTTCTTCAATCAAAGCCCCTAATCACATTATCGAACGAATCACTTTCCCAAATCAATCACGCTTCAAGTATTCTTGAGCAATCATCATGTCTACTTGCTTTCATCTCATGTGTATGCACTAGTAGGTGAGATCCACAACAAAGCTATTTGAAGGAGAAAGAAGGACAATGGAGCCATGTGAAGGAGATATTCAGATCTGTATTTGGTTTGCTTAGCTTTTAATCTTGAATATTTTGCTTTCATGTCTTTATTGAGTGTGTTTAGGATTGATCATTGCATTTGAGCTTTTGTGATTGAGCTAGGCTAATATTGAATTGCTTGTGATGATTTCCAAATTCCTATGCTACACATAGCAAGCATAATATATGACTCAAATAAATTTGAAAAGACATTCCACATAAAAAATAACATCCACATACAAGAGGATGAGTGAAATGAGAAGGGAAAAAGTCTTGTGAGTCTCCCCTACGACAGAGCTAGATTGGGAACTCACAAAGACTCTCCTCTTTCCCAGATTCACAATCTCCATAAGAACTCATCTACCAGGTCAAATTTTCCTTTATAAACAATAGAAATCTATTGATATAATTCATACAAGAGATATATAAAATATGCAAGACATTCCTCATGTCGAACATTCATGACAATACACAAGAAGAATTATTTCCAGAACTATAAACCAAGCAAAAGAATCTAGAATCCCATGGCTACCCATTCCAAATCTAACAAGAATAAAGAAAATGCATAAACCAAATCCCCTTTATTTAAAAAAAATAAATCAAACACGGAGCAAACAAGTTTCAAAACTTTGAAAGCAAAATAAGAAACCAATGGAGAGGCCTCCAACTTGCAACATATGTGATGGTTTCTAGTTGAAGAAGAGCTCCCACAAGCCAAACCAAAATCCAACCAAGCTCCAGCCAAAAACCAACAGTCAAGAAATCCAAAACCAAGGAAGAAAACTTGCTGGAGAAATTTACAGAGAATAACCAACCCAACCGAAAAACCTCACGGGAAAAATAAAAAAGCAAGAATAATCCAAATGGGGATTAAAATCAAATAAACCAAAAGCTAATAAAATAAATAAAGAACCAAATAAATGTAAGATATCAAATAAATAACTAAATAATCAAATACCATTAAAGATTAAATCATAATATTAAATAAAAATTAAACAACAATAAGGCTTATCACAAACTTTTAACTGTCTTCTTTGTGGCTTAGAGGAAGAATGAGTTGATCACTTTTTTTTACATTGCACTTTTGCCTCCCAATGCTGGTTCTTCATCATGAATAAAATCCAAGTTATGATGCCCTTCCCAAAATATTTATGGGATATGTTTAACTCCTGGCCTGTTTTATTTTTTTCATCAACTTTCTCAGGCATCTGGAAATGTTCTCCTGCTCACATCATTTGGTCCATCTTGTGGGAGAGGAATAAAAGAATTTTCAGAAAAACATCCTCTTCTCTAGATCAAGTTATGTTTAAGTTGGAAAATTTGATTGTAGAAATTATAAATTCCTCTCTCACTAATTCCAAGGACATTTAGTCATTCACCTAGTCGGATAAGGTAATTGCAAAATCATGGAATGGTATTATTTTGCCAATAGGGATTCCTTCGAATTGGTCTTCAACTCATGTTAGAGATAGGTCTTCCATAAAATGGGTACCCCCTACACCTAATTTCTTTAAGATCAACTTCGATGGCTCTTCCCGTGGAAACCCAAGGAAGTTGGGAATTGGAGTTTGCATTCGAGATCATTTTGGAAAAATGTTTGCTTTCCTAGAATCTCCCATCCCCTTGGGCACCAATAACTTGGCGAAGGCAAATGCCTTACTAGCTGGCCTGGTGCTAGCAAGGAAATACAGTCTCTCCAACATTCATATAGAAGGGGATTCATTAGTTATCATCAATGAAATTACCTTGAAAAGATCTAAGACCTGGCACCTATCGTATGTTTTGAAGCATATTTTGGATTTACTTGACACATTTTTGGATTACATTGTCAGACACTCATTAAGGGAAGGCAATTCTATAGCTGACAAATTTGCAAATATGGGATGTGATGGCATTTCAGTTGAGTCGGTTGCATCTCCCATCAATCTATCCTGATTCCTCGAACTGCTTGATTTGGTACAAAAGGAAAGTACAACATTTAAATTAAAAATTACATCTTATTAAGTACTCGCATGTATGCTTTTAACTTGAAGCCTGTGATCAGGATGACTGACATGATACTTGTATATATGCATTTAAATGTAGCTTGCGGATGGTATAAATGAAAGATTAGTGTGAGTACTCCAAGATTTTCATGATGTCATTTCACACGGGGTAAAGAAGATTTTGGCCTCTCACACATCCTCTCAACGACATTATTGTCACATGTTAATGCAAGAAATCTCAAACTTGATTTTAAAGACCGACTAATTATTGCATTTCAAGATTTTAGGTTTGTTTATAAATGGAAACTTGCTTGCTTTCATATATACAGTTTTTTGCAAAATTTTTTGAAGTTTTTGAATCTTGTAGTTCTCAGTGTTTAGAAATATGGAGAATGGCTCTTGCAAAGGGTGCAAGCAATTTCAATGTGAATACATGCCATGGAACGACCATGTTCCAGTGCAAATTACAGAACCCTCGGCAACATTTCATGAACATATCAACGATGGGGACCTCGATCAATTGTTTCATCTGCATAACCCACAACTAAGAAGAGCAGTCAAAGATTTCATTGGTGATGAGATTTTGTCCCCTCAAGCCAAAAGAATTCTATTTCCCCACCGAATTCTCAGTTATTTTCTGTCCAACGCTCTCAACCTCTTGCAATTGATCCCTCTGCTCGAATTAGTGTTTTTTAAGTTGGTAAGGCAGAATGTGCTTGCTCCTGCCTCGTTCCATGAAGCCTTGGTCAATTATAATCTATGGAAGGGGTTGACTCTCTTAGGGGGTCTGTTTCCATGACATTTTATTCAATACAACCATGCATACATGGTGCTTTATGACTGAATCAAGCATTTCATCAAAAGGGAAAACTTCCATCATGTGAAGAATGGTCTGCAACAATTTGGCAGACAACTGGATGAGCATATTGTGCACAGAGTCAGAATCAAAGTTGGGGCTCTCATGGTGATCTTGGAACTAGAAAATGTTGATCCCAGCCTACCAATTTCACAACTGGAGGAAAGGGGATGGGCTTCACATAGGGTGGCAGACCTTAATGCACCGGTGTAGGACGGGGCCTTGGGATGGACTAGCTCCTCTCAGCCCGAAGTGGTAGAGGAGGGGGAAAAATTTGCATTGACTCCTTCGAGAGATGCCAGAATGTGAAAACACACGGAGGTCAATATGTGGGAGGTCTTTCGTCACCCACAAGATGAAGCCAAGCCTGTGCAATGGGAGAAAGATATTCCAGCCTTCAACGCCTCCAAAAATAAAATCCTGGGTGGTGCAGCCATGGAAGAGTAAAATGATTCTGGCTCTATTTTTTGCTGCATTGAATATGCTCCATTTTGATGTATAAGGAATCCGTTGGCAACCGATATGGCTCAAAATTTTTGCCTATTTTTTGATTATGCTAATTTTTTCCAATTTTGCACTAGATAATATGGCCTAAATATAGAGTACTTTTCGAAGATCCAAATGTTTCATTTTGTAGTAGGCTCTTCTTCCGATTGTGCTGTTTTTGGAAGATTAAGGGGGGCAAGTTTAAGGTGATATCCTTCAAATGCCCTACTTTTTTTGAGAGCTGATATAGCCTCATTGGTTCAGCCCTTCCAGTCTACCATATCCGGTTCTTCCAAATCACCATAGCCTAACCGATATAGTTAATTCGGTATGGCTCATTTGGTTCCCTATCCGGTTTACTTTTACCAGTTTACCCCATCTGGTGTAGTTCAACTGAAAACAGTCAACCGATAAATGAGATCCTCAAGTTACCGCGATCCAATATACACATTTTCTCACCGGTCTTCGGTTGTCGAGGAAGATCTATAGTGAACTGGATCCTCAAGTTATTGGGATCCTCAAGTTACCGGGATCCTCAAGTTACTAGCTACACAGTCAACCGATAAACGAGATCCTCAAGTTACTGCGGTCCACTATACACATCTGCACACTGGTGTTCAGTTGTCAAGGCAGATCTATAGTGAACCGGCATACAAAATGGCAAATCGATACTCAAGTTTAGTGGTAACTGTTAGTGGGGGCACTTCCTCTTATAACTATGATTCCCCTTTGTTCATTGTAATTGAGCAAGGATATAGGGTTTTCTTTTTGGTTCTTTCCCTATTGAGCTCTTGAACCAGTTTTTATTAATATATATATATTCCAGTGGCTTGCCACTTTTGCCTAAAAAAAATAAAAAATAAGGCTTATCAAATATTAAATTATCATAAAATTAATAAACGTTAATTATCAAATAAATATAAATATCAAATAATTAAATATTCAAAACTTATAAATTAAATACATTAAAATAAACATTACCAAATATGAAACTACACATTAAGAGCCACATAATTACTTTAACATACACAAGTAAATCAACCTGCATAAAATGAACTCACAATACCAAAAGACCAAGCTTACTAATTGACATGGTGAATCAAGCCAAGATGCTGGCTACTCACAGTGAGCAACTTAGACCTAGAGTATGTGAGGGGAACTCATTGTTGGCATTATGTGAACAGGTATAAGGACATAATGATATTGTATGTTGTCATTGATATCAATATGTGATATGAAGTGAACCGGCATATGTGATATGTGAGAAGAGAGAACCGGCATATGTGTGAACCGGTATATATGCCAAAGTGAAGCAGTATATTTGTTCAAGATGAACCGGCACATGGAAGTATTGTGTGACTACCGGTTGGTAGGTAGTTTCCACTTTAGGATTTCTGGTTGGAGTACCTCAAGACTGTGTGACTCAATCGGTGATCTTTGTGTAATGAGTTAACAATATAACGGAGAATAGGTCGTGTTGCCATGTAAGCTCTGTGCACGTGAAGGATCTTGCATGAAGAAGACTATTCCTATCTAAATTGGGAATGTGTGAAGTTTGTCAAATGGTGATAATGTGTGATGGGTTATCAGCCGCCATGAAATCGGTGGATAATGGACGATGGAGAATGTCTTGAGATCGATTAAAGACTGTTGCATTTAATGAAGTATGATTCAACGGTCAGGATTGAACCGCTTGAATTGCTTAACCTAATAGGTTTAGGGTTTAGGGTTTTTGCTACCGACCTATCTGTTTCCTATAAGGTTGATGTTGTGTTTCTTTCTAAGGTTGTTGGCAAAAGTTGTGAGTGTATATCCAAGGGAAGTGATACGTGATCCTTGCCAGACCAAAGGAGAGAAGAGATACCTACAAAGTGAATGTGCAGAAGGTGAAGAGGAGCCAAAACAGATCTGCATTAGCATTGAGTGCTATTAGCAGCTCATTGTAATTCCTCTTGATCTTTAACCACTTCAACAGTTGTGAAATCCCTTAATAGGGTAGCCTTAATTGGCTTGATACAAATCCCTTAACAGGGTAGCTTTAACCGGCTTGATTCAAATCCCTTAACAGGGTAACTCAAAGTTAATGAGATTTGGGAAGCTATAGAGCTCTGGAGATCCTTTAGCTATTGAGTTCTTGAAATCCTCTAACAAGGTAACCCTAACCGGGTTTAACCCTTAACCGGGTGATCCCTAACAAGATTGGTTCCTAGAAGAACCTATTGTAATGTCTTTAACCGGACAAGGCTCCTAAAAGAGTGGACTTCTAAAGAGTTCAAAAAGAAGCTTGTGGGCATTCATCCCCACCGTGGTTTTTCCCAGTTGGGTTTCCACGTGAAAAATATGTGTGTCATGTGTGATACTTTTATCTTGTGATGCTTTGCTATTACCTGTTGAGCATATGATGGTTCTGTGTTTTATGCCTGTCTATAAAACATATTGCACTAACTGTTGTGAAGATCAGATGATAGTTTACCAGTTCATGTATGAGGGTGTAAAGGTACAACAGTATTGAGCCAAGAGGAAAGCTTAGTGAGTGATCGGTTTATGATTGTTTTAGTTATTTTGGGTCTTACCGGTTGCACTCTGTTTCAACTAGTATCACTACTTGCCAGTCATTTGGATTATTTGTTGTCAAACTGGTTTTGGACTGTATTTTTGTTTGTACTGATTCACCCCCCCTTCTCAGTACTAGTTTGGTACTATTGGTTCATCATCGAGTTATCAATTGGTATCAGAGCTCTAGGTACTCTATGTTGTAAGCTTAACCACTTGAGGTAAAGATCCCAGTCAAATGATGAAGAGGGAAGGTCCAAAGTTTAATAGGGAAAATTTTGGTATATGGAAAGATAGGATGAAGATATTCATCAGAAGCATGAGTGCTCAACGCTAGAGTTATGCTGAGAATGTCTATGATGTCCTTATTGGTACTCTCATCGATGACGAAAAGAGAGAGATACAAGAAAATGGGCAAGTCATGGAAGCCCTCATTAGTAGTCTATCCGACATTGAGTTTATTGATGTTCAGGATAAGGTAAATCCCAAAGAGGTATGGGATGCTCTTGAAAATATCTATGGTGGTGATGAACATGTGAAACAGGATAAGGAAGAAAGCATGAGAGGGAAGTTTGAAGATATGCGGATGGTTGAAGGTGAGACCATTCAACAGTATGGAATAAGATTCAAAATAGTTGTTGGAGAAATCAAGAGTGCAGGTGGTAAAATAGAAGATTCCACTGTGGTAAGCAAATTCCTGAGATCCCTATTGCCGGTCTATGCAATAAGGGTTGCTGCTATTCAGGAGCTGAGATCAATAGACAAGTCTAAAGTATCCTTGAACTCCATCATAGCCAAGTTAACAACCTATGAGCTAAATAGTTTTGAAAGTGTTACAACTATAGGACTCAGAGAATTATGGAAAGTATCAATGTAAGAATTGATGAATCCTTTGAGAAAAATGAGGAAATCGACAGTGAGCAAGCTGTGAATGAACCGGTTGCAACCTTCTGGGAACCAGTTGTCAGTCAACCAAGTACTAGTAACAGTGTTCTTGAACCGGTGAATGCTGATACTGATGAAGATGAGGATGAAGAGGAAAAGGAAGAAGAACCAGTCAAGACCATTTCGCGGTATGTCAAGCTAAATCATGATCCTAAGTAGATCATAGGAGATAAGGATGCAGGAATCCTTACGAGAAGAAAGGTCAGAGAAAACTCATGTATGATCTCTGAATTTGAGCCCAAATCATTCAAAGAGGCTCATAAAGATGGAGACTGGATCAAGACAATGGATGAGGAACTTGACCAGATAGAGAAAAATGGTACATGGTCCTTGGTACCTAGATCGGAGCATAAAAATGTCATTGGCACCAAATGGGTGTTCAGAAACAAGCTAAATGGGGATGGCACAGTGATAAGGAATAAAGCCAGATTGGTGTGCAAAGGATATGCTCAGGAAGAAGGAGAAGACTATGGAGAAACCTTTTCTCTTGTATCCAGATTAGAAGGAGTTCTTATGCTTCTTACATATGCAGCTTTTAAAAGGCTCAAAGTCTATCAAATGGATGTAAAATATATCAAATGGATGTAAAATCTGCATTCCTTAATGGTGTACTTGAAGAGGAGGTACATATAGAACAACCGAATGGGTTTTCCCTATCTAAAGACAGCGATATGGTGTGCAGGCTACATAAAGCCTTATATGGTCTAAAGCAAGCACCTAGGGCATGGTATGAGCGCCTACATTCCCATCATGTGAAGATTGGATTTGAGAGAACAAGTGAAGATAGCAATATCTACTTGAAGTTTGAAGGAGATCAGATCCTGATTTGTGAAGTTTTTGTTGATGACATTATCTTTGGTGGAGATGACAAGATGAGTCATGAGTTTGCTGATGAGATGAAGAAAGAGTTTGAGATGTCACTCATAGGGGAGATTAAGTTCTTTATTGGATTGTAGATCCAACAGATGAAAGATGGAATCTTTATCACTCAGTCCAAATATGTCAAAGAGGTGTTGAAGATTTTTGGCATGGAAGATAGCAAACTGGTTGGTACACCGATGGTGACCAGTTGCAAATTGACAAAAGAGGATGACTCCGTACTGGTTGATGAGAAGGAATACCGATCAATGATTGGTAAGTTGCATTATGTAGTGCATAGCAGATTGGATATTGCACATGCAATTGGCATTACAGCAAGGTTCTAGAAAAGTCCAAGAGAATCCCACTTGATTGCAGTCAAGTGGATTCTTAGGTATCTGAAGGGAACAGTTGACTATGGATTGTGGTACCCATACAACAATGATTTCAATCTGAAAGTGTTCACAGATGCTGATTGGGTAGGTAATGTGGATGATTGGAAAAGCACAACCAGTGGTGCATTCTTTCTTGGTGGTAGATTGGTCTCATGGATGAGTAAAAAGAAGAGATGTATCTCTCAGTCTATAGCGGAAGCAGAGTATGTTGCAGCTTTCATGAGCTGCACTCAGACAATTTGGATGAAGCCTATACTGGAAGGCTTCAGAATCCCTGTATCTGAACTGGTAAGTATATTCTGTGATAACACAAGTGCTATCAATATCTCAAAGAATCCAGTTTTGACATTCTAGAACCAAGCATTTTGAGCTTAAGTATCATTTCTTCAGGGAAAAGGTTCAGAATAAAGAGATTGCACTGGAACATGTTTCCAGTAAGGAGCAGTTAGCAGACATATTCACCAAGCCTCTACCAAAGACTAGATTTGTGCATTTAAGAGGTGAATTAGGGGTACTGCCCCTTCAGGAGGTGAACTAAAAGTATTTGTTCCACATCAGTCAAGTATTGCATAGTCAATTTTTTTTCTTTTTTGATTGATGTGTTGAAGGATGCTACTCCTCAGGGGGAGCAGCATAATGGAACAGGGATGCTTGTGACTCCACTTTGGCATTGTTGTCAAAGGGGGAGAAGGAGTGAAGTGGAAAAGATATCTGCAACAAATGGGGGAGAAGATGTGAAGTGGAGATATATCTTTTTATATTGCCATCAATGCCAAAGGGGGAGATTGTCAGCATTATGTGAACCGGTATAAGGATATAATGATATTATATGTTTTCATTGATGTCAATATGTGATATTAAGTGAACTAGCATATGTGATATGTGAGAAGAGAGAACTAGCATATGTGTGAACCGGTATATATGCCAAAGTGAATCGGTATATTTATTAAATATGAACCGACACATGGAAGTACTGTGTAACTATCGGTTGGTAGGTAGTTTCCACTTCAAGATTTCCAGTTGGAGTACCTCAAACCTATGTGACTCAATCGGTGATCTTTTTGTAATGAGTTAACAGTATAATGGTGAATAGGTTGTGTTGCCACATAAGCTTTGTGCGCGTGAAGGATCCTGCATGAAGAAGACTATTCCTATCTACCTCAGGAATGTGCGAAGTTTGTCAAATGGTGATAATGCGTTATGGGTTATCAGTCGCCATGAAATTGGTGGATAATGGATGATGGAGAATGTCTTGAGATCGATTCAAGACTGTTGCATTTAATGCAGTATGATTGAATGGTTAGGATTGAATCACTTGAATTGCTTAACCTAACAAGTTTAGGGTTTAGGGTTTTTGCTACCGACCTATCTGTTTCCTATAAGGTTGATGTTGTGTTTCTTTCTAAGGTTGTTGGAAAAATTTGTGAGTGTGTATCCAAGGGAAGTGATACGCGATTCTTGCTAGACCAAAGGAGAGAAGAGATACCTGCAAAGTGAATGTGCAGAAGGTGAAGAGGACCCAAAATGGATTTGCATTAGCATTGAGTGCTATTACCAGATCATTGTAATTATTGTTGATTTTTAACCACTTCAACAGTTGTGAAATCCCTTAACAGGGTGGCCTTAACTGGCTTGATACAAATCCCTTAACAGGGTAGCTTTAACCGGCTTGATTCAAATCCCTTAACAGGGTAACTCAAAGTTAATGAGTTCTGGGAAGCTATAGAGCTCTTGAGATCCTTTAGCTATTGAGTTCTTGAAATCCTCTAACAAGGTAACCCTAACCGGGTTTAACCCTTAACCGGGTATTGTAGCCATCCCTTAACCGGGTGATCCCTAACAAGATTGGTTCCTAACAGAACTTATCGTAATGTCTTTAACCAGACAAGGCTCCTAACAGAGTAGACTTCTAAAGAGTTCAAAAAGAAGGTTGTGAGTATTCATCCCCACTATGGTTTTTCCCAGTTGGGTTTCCACGTGAAAAATATGTGTGTCATGTGTGATGCTTTGCTATTACCTGTTGAGCATATGATGGTTTTTGTGTTTTATGACTGTCTATAAAACATATTGCACTAACTGTTGTGAAGATCAGATGATAGTTTACCAGTTCATGTATGAGGGTGTAAAGGTACAATAGTATTGAGCCAAGAGGAAATCTTAGTGAGTGATCAGTTTATGATTGTTTTAGTTATTCTAGGTCTTACCGGTTGCACTTTGTTTCAACTAGTATCAATGCTTTCCAGCCATTTGGAGTATTTGCTGTCAAACTAGTTTTGGATTGTATTTTTGTTTGTACTGATCTACCCCCCCTCTCAGTATCGGGTTGGTACTATTGGTTCATCATTGAGTTATCAATTGGTATCAGAGCTCTAGGTCCTCTGTGTTGTAAGCTTAACCGCTTGAGGTAAAGATCCCAGTCAAATGATGAAGAGGGAAGGCCCAAAGTTTAACAGGGAAAATATTGGTATATGGAAAGATAGGATGAATATATTCATCAAAAGCATGGGTGCTCAACACTAGAGTTATGTTGAGAATGTCTATGTTGTCCCTACCGGTACTCTCACCGATGACCAAAAGAGAGAGATACAAGAAAATGGGCAAGTCATGGAAGCCCTCATTAGTAGTCTATCCGACATTGAGTTTATTGATGTTCAGGACAAGGTAAATCCCAAAGAGGTATGGGATGCTCTTGAAAATATCTATGGTGGTGATGAACATGTGAAACAGGCTAAGGAAGAAAGCCTGAGAGGGACGTTTGAAGATATGTAGATGGTTGAAGGTGAGACCATTCAGCAGTATGGAATAAGATTCAAAACAGTTGCTGGAGAAATCAAGAGTGCAGGTGCTAAAACAAAAGATTCCACTATTGTAAGCAAAGTCGTGAAATCCCTGTTGCTGGTCTATGCAATAAGGGTTGCTGCTATTCAGGAGCTGAGATCGATAGACAAGTCTAAAGTATCCTTGGAATCCATAATAGCCAAGTTAACAACCTATGAGCTAAATAGTTTTGATGGCAGTGTTCAAAAGACTGAATCAACATTTAAAGCCTCTGCTATACCATCCAGAAAAGGAAAAGAGGCTAGCACTAGTGGGGAACCTATTCAGAGAAGAGAAATGAATGATGAGGAGATTCTGATGGCATTTGGAGCTCTCCTTGCCAGGAGGCTTCCTAAAGGAATCGGTAAATACAAAGGTAGGAAACCTTTGAAATGCTTTTCTTGTAACCAGATACGACATATTGCTATAAACTGTCCTAATGGCACTAACAAGGACAAACAAGAAAGGTTCAGGAAATTCGAAGGAGGAATCTGGAGAAACTATTTTGTGGCAGTTGATGAAGGTGTCACAGATGAGGAATCAGAAGATGAAGAGAATGAAGCCATTATGTTTCTTGTTGTAAAGGAAGATGTGGCTGACAAGAAGGCTCTTGTCTCCCGGTTTGATAATTTCAATGAGTGGATCATTGATAGTGGCTATTCTCACCATATGATAGGTGACCAGAGCAAGTTTCTATCCTTGGAGGAGTATGATGGTGGAGTGGGTCACTTTGGCAATGATGCACCATGCATGGTCAAAGGCAGAGGGTCCATCTCTTTGAATGGAAAGAGCAGTGCTGACAATGTGTACTGGGTTGATGGTCTCAGACACAACCTTCTGAGTGTTGCCCAGTTGAATGATAGTGGCATCACTCTAGAATTCAAGAATGGAGTTTGCAGAATCAAAGGAAAAGATGGTAAATTGGTGGCCACCAGCATGCAGACCAAAGGTAACCTATTTCATCTGAATGAAAATATAAGTACATGTCTTATGGCTAAGCTTGATGATAGTTGGCTATGGCATAGGAGACTCTGCCATGTAAAATTTGATAACATTGTGAAGGCTAGTAAGATCAAAGCAGTTAGATGGTTGCCGGTGCTAAGCAAACTGGATAATACCTTATGCAAAGAGTGTCAATTGGGGAAAATATCTTCCTCAACCTTTAAAGGTAAATCTTTCACTGCTGACAACTTGCTTGATCTTGTGCATATTGATTTGTGTGGTCCTATAAAAACCAGAAGTGTGTAGGGTGATAGGTACTTCATGATTCTCACTGATGATTACTCAAGAATGATGTGGGTCACATTCTTGAAAGACAAGTCTGAAGCCTTTGTGAAATTCAAGGCTTTTAGAGCATTAGTGGAGAAGGAAAGTGGTAAAAGAATCAAGTGTCTCAGAACCGATCAAGGAGGGGAATTCACTTCCGGTGAATTCAACAAGTACTGTGAAGAATTTGGCATCAAAAGGCAACTGTTTGCCCCCCAGAATCTAGAAGAGAATGGCCTAGCAGAGAGGAATAACCAGACTGTAGTTGAAGTAGCTAGAACCATGTTGATTCAAGGAAAGGTAGCTCACACCTTTTGGAGAGAAGTGGTGAGCACTGCAGTCTACACTATGAATTGGGTACTCATCAAGAAAGGTAAGGACAAAACTCCTTATGAGTATTAGACCGGTAAGATACCTGTGGTCAGCTACTTTAGGGTATTTGGTAGCAAATGGTACATCAAGAGGAGTGAACATGAGGGCAAATTTGAAGCTAAATGTGATGAGGGAATATTCCTAGGATATTCCACTAAGAGTAAAGCTTTCAAGTGTTACAACTATAGGACTCAGAGAATTATGGAAAGTATCAAAGTAAGAATTGATGAATCCTCTGAGAAAACTGAGGAAACCGGTAGTGAGCTGTGAATGAACTGGTTGCAACCTTTTGGGAACTGATTGTCAGTCAACTAAGTACCAGTAATAGTGTTCCTGAACCGGTGAATGCTGATACTGATGAAGATGAGGATGAAGAGGAAAAGCAAGAAGAACCAGTCAAGACCATTCCTTGGTATGTCAAGCTGAATCATGATCCTAAGTAGACCATAGGAGATAAGGATGTAGGAATCCTTATGAGAAGAAAGGTCAGAGAAAACTCATGTATGATCTCTGAATTTGAGCCCAAATCATCAAAGAGGCTCATAAAGATGGAGACTGGATCAAGGCAATGGAGGAGGAACTTGACGAGATAGAGAAAAATGGTACATGGTCCTTGGTACCCAGACTGGAGCATCAAAATGTCATTGGCACCAAATGGGTGTTCAGAAACAAGCTAAATGAGGATGGCACAGTGATTAGGAATAAAGCCAGATTGGTGTGCAAAGGATATGCTTAGGAAGAAAGAGAAGACTATGGAGAAACCTTTGCTCCTGTACCTAGATTGGAAGGAGTTCGTATGCTTCTTGCATATGCAGCTTTTAAAAGGTTCAATGTATATCAAATGGATGTAAAATCTGCTTTCCTAAATGGTGTACTTGAAGAGGAGGTATATATAGAACAACCGGATGGGTTTTCCCTATCTAAAGATAGTGATATGGTGTGCAAGCTACATAAAGCCTTATATGGTCTAAAGCAATCACCTAGGGCATGGTATGAGTGCCTACATCCCCATCTTGTGAAGATTGGATTTGAGAGAACAAGTGAAGATAGCAATATCTACTTGAAGTTTGAAGTAGATCAGATCTTGATTTGTGAATTTTTTGTTGATGACATTATCTTTGGTGGAGATGACAAGATGAGTCATGAGTTTGCTGATGAGATGAAGAAAGAGTTTGAGATGTCACTCATAGGGGAGATTAAGTTCTTCATTGGACAGCAGATCCAACAGATGAAAGATGGAATCTTTATCACTCAGTCCAAATATGTCAAAGAGGTGTTGAAGACTTTTGGCATGGAAGATAGCAAACCGGTTGGTACACTGATGGTGACCGGTTGCAAATTGACAAAAGAGGATGACTCCGCACTGGTTGATGAGAAGGAATACCGATCAATGATTGGTAAGTTGGATTATGTAGTGCATAGTAGACTGGATATTGCACATGTAGTTGGCATTACTGCAAGGTTCTAGAAAAGTCCAAGAGAATCCCACTTGATTGCAGTCAAGCGGATTCTTAGGTATCTGAAGGGAACAATTGACTATGGATTGTGGTACCCATACAACAATGATTTCAATCAGAAAGTTTTCACAGATGTTGATTTTGCAGGTAATGTGGATGACTAGAAAAGCACAACTAGTGGTGCATTCTTTCTCGGTGGTAGACTAGTCTCATGGATGAGTAAAAAGCAGAGTTGTATCTCTCAGTCTACAACAGAAGTGGAGTATGTTGCAACTTTCATGAACTGCACTCAGACAATTTGGATGAAGAATGTAATGGAAGGCTTCAGAATCCCTATATCTGAACCTGTAAGTATATTTTGTGATAACACAAGTGCTATCAATATCTCAAAGAATTTGGTTTTACATTCCAGAACCAAGCATTTTTAGCTTAAGTATTATTTCTTGAGGGAAAAGGTTCAGAATAAAGAGATTGCACTGGAACATGTTTCTAGTAAGGAGCAGTTAGCAGACACATTCACCAAGCCTCTACCAAAGACTACATTTGTGCATTTAAGAGGTGAATTGGGTGTACTGCCCCGTCAGGAGGTGAACTAAAAGTATTTGTTCCACATCAGTCAAGTATTGCATAGTCAAATATTTTTTTTTTTGATTGATGTATTGAAGGATGCTACTCCTCAGGGGGAGCAACATAATGGAACAGGGATGCTTGTGCCTCCACTCTGGCATTGTTTTCAAAGAGGGAGAAGGAGTAAAGCGGAAAAGATATCTGCAGCAAATGGGGGAGAAGATGTGAAGCGGAGAGATATCTTTGTATATTGCCATCAATGCTAAATGGGGAGATTGTCAGCATTATGTGAACCAGTATAAGGACATAATGATATTGTATGTTGTCATTGATGCCAATATGTGATATGAAGTGAACTGACATATGTGATATGTGAGAAGAGAGAATCGACATATGTGTGAACCGGTATATATGCCTAAGTGAAATGGTATATTTATTAAAGATGAACCGACACATGGAAGTACTGTGTGACTATCGGTTGGTAGGTAGTTTCCACTTCAAGATTTCCAGTTGGAGTACCTCAAGCCTATGTGACTCAATCGGTGATGTTTTTGTAATGAGTTAACAGTATAATGGTGAATAGGTTGTGTTGCCACATAAGCTTTGTGCGCGTGAAGGATCCTGCATGAAGAAGACTATTCCTATATACCTCAGGAATGTGCGAAGTTTGTCAAATGGTGATAATGCGTGATGGGTTATCAGTCGCCATGAAATTGGTGGATAATGGATGATGGAGAATGTCTTGAGATCGATTCAAGACTGTTGCATTTAATGCAGTATGATTGAATGGTCAGGATTGAATCACTTGAATTGCTTAACCTAACAAGTTTAGGGTTTAGGGTTTTTGTTACCGACCTATCTGTTTCCTATAAGGTTGATGTTGTGTTTCTTTCTAAGGTTGTTGGAAAAATTTGTGAGTGTGTATCCAAGGGAAGTGATACGTGATTCTTGCCAAACCAAAGGAGAGAAGAGATACCTGCAAAGTGAATGTGCAGAAGGTGAAGAGGAGCCAAAATGGATCTGCATTAGCATTGAGTGCTATTACCAGATCATTGTAATTCCTATTGATCTTTAACCACTTCAACAGTTGTGAAATCCCTTAACAGGGTAGCCTTAACTGGCTTGATACAAATCCCTTAACAGGGTAGCTTTAACCACCTTGATTCAAATCCCTTAACAAGGTAACTTGAATTTAATGAGTTCTGGGAAGCTATAGAGCTCTGGAGATCCTTTAGCTATTGAGTTCTTGAAATTCTCTAACAAGGTAAGCCTAACCAGGTTTAACCCTTAAGCGAGTATTGTAGCCATCCTTTAACCGGGTGATCCCTAACAGGATCGGTTCCTAGTAAAACCTACTGTAATGTCTTTAACCGGACAAGGCTCCTAACAGAGCGGACTTCTAAAGGGTTCAAAAAGCAGCTTGTGGGTATTCATCCCCACCATGGTTTTTCCCAGTTTGGTTTCCACGTGAAAAATATGTGTGGCATGTGTGATGCTTTTATCTTGTGATGCTTTTCTCTTACCTGTTGAGCATATGATGGTTCTGTGTTTTATGCCTGTCTATAAAACATATTGAACTAAATGTTGTGAAGATTAGATGATAGTTTACTAGTTCATGTATGAGGGTGTAAAGGTACAATAGTATTGAGCCAAGAGGAAAGCCTAGTGAGTGACCGGTTTATGATTGTTTTAGTTATTCTGGGTCTTACCAGTTGCACTCTATTTCAACTAGTATCACTGCTTGCCAGTCATTTGGAGTATTTGCTGTCAATCTAGTTTTGGACTGTATTTTTGTTTGTACTGATTCACCCCCCCCTCTCAGTACTGGTTTGGTACTATTGGTTCAGCATTGAGTTATCAATTGGTATCAGAGCTCTAGGTCCTCTATGTTGTAAGCTTAACCGCTTGAGGTAAAGATCCCATTCAAATGATGAAGAGGGAAGGTCCAAAGTTTAACAAGGAAAATTTTGGTATATGGAAAGATAGGATGAAGATATTCATCAGAAGCATGGGTGCTCAACACTAGAGTTATGTTGAGAATGTCTGTGTTGTCCCTACCGGTACTCTCACCGATGACCAAAAGAGAGAGATACAAGAAAATGGGCAAGTCATGGAAGCCCTCATCAGTAGTCTATCCGACATTGAGTTTATTGATGTTCAGGACAAGGTAAATCCCAAAGAGGTATGGGATGCTCTTTAAAATATCTATGGTGGTGATGAACATGTGAAACAGGCTAAGGAAAAAAGCCTGAGAGGGAAGTTTGAAGATATGCAGATGGTTGAAGGTGAGACCATTTAGTAGGATGGAATAAGATTCAAAATAGTTGTTGGAGAAATCAAGAGTGCAGGTGGTAAAATAGAAGATTGCACTATGGTAAGCAAAGTCTTGAGATCCCTATTGTCAGTCTATGCAATAAGGGTTGCTGCTATTCAGGAGCTGAGATCAATAGACAAGTCTAAAGTATCCTTGGACTCCATCATAGCCAAGTTAATAGCCTCTAAGCTAAATAGTTTTGATGGCAGTGTTCAAAAGACCGAATCAACATTTAAAGCCACTGCTATACCATCCAGAAAAGGAAAAGAGGCTAGCACTAGTGGGGAACCTAGTCAGAGTAGAGAAATGAATGATGAGGAGATTCTGATGGCATTTGAAGCTCTCCTTGCTAGGAAGCTTCCTAATGGAACCGGTAAATACAAAGGTAAGCTACCTTTGAAATGCTTTTCTTGTAACCGGATAAGACATATTGCTATAAACTGTCCTAATGGTGAGAACAAGGACAAACCAGAAAGGTTCAGGAAATTCAGAGGAAACCAGAGAAACTATTTTGTGGTAGTTGATGAAGGTGTCACAGATGAGGAATCAGAAGATGAAGGGAATGAAGACATTGTGTTTGTTGCTGTAAAGGAAGATGTGGCAGACAAGAAGGCTCTTGTCTCTCAGTTTGATAATTCCAATGAGTGGATCATTGATAGTGGCTGTTCTCAGCATATGACAGGTGACCGAAGCAAGTTTCTATCCTTGGAGGAGTATGATGGTGGTGTGGTTCAATTTGGCAATGATGCACCATGCATGGTCAAAGGCAGAGGGTCCATCTCTCTGAATGGAAAGAGAAGAGCTGACAATGTGTACTAGGTTGATGGTCTTAGACACAACCTTCTAAATGTTGCCCAGCTAAATGACAGTGGCGTCACTCTAGAATTCAAGAATGGAGTTTGTAGAATCAAAGGAAAAGATGGTAAATTGGTGGCCACCAGCATGCAGACCAAAGGTAACCTATTTCATCTGAATGCAAATATAAGTACATGTCTTATGGCTAAGCTTGATGATAGTTGGATATGGCATAAGAGACTCTACCATGTAAACTTTGATAACGTTGTGAAGGCTAGTAAGATCAAAGCAGTTAGAGGGCTGCTGGTGCTAAGCAAACTGGATAATACCTTATGCAGCGAGTGTCAATTGGGGAAAATGTCTTCCTCAACCTTTAAAGGTAAATCTTTCACTACTGACAACTTGCTTGATCTTGTGAATACTAATTTGTGTGGTCCTATGAAAACCAGAAGTGTGTAGGGTGATAGGTACTTCATGATTCTCACTGATGGTTGCTCAAGAATGATGTGGGTCACATTCTTGAAAGACAAGTTTGAAGCCTTTGTGAAATTCAAGGCTTTCAGAGCATTAGTGGAGAAGGAAAGTGGTAAAAGAATCAAGTGTCTCAGAACTGATCAAGGAGGGGAATTCACTTCCAATGAATTCAACAAGTACTGTGAAGAATTTGGCATCAAAAGGCAACTGTCTGCCCCCCAAAATCCACAGGAGAATGGCCTAGCAGAGAGGAATAACCAGACTGTAGTTGAAGCAGCTAGAACCATGTTGATTCAAGGAAAGGTATCTCACACCTTTTGGAGAGAAGCATATAAAGTCCATCGAGTACATATGTCATCAAATCACGTGATCAATCATGATAGTACCAACATTTATATAGATAATCAAAATAGCATATGTCTAATAGTGTCTAACATCAATCATAAGTCACTAAAGCACATGAGTAATTATCATCCAAATCATCAAAATATACTCTAGATAAGTCTATCAAGCATAATATAAAAGTCAACTCTAGCCAAAATAAGTCAAATCAAGGGTGGACACTACAAAGGGAATCAATGAAGAAGGATAGAGAAAAGAGAAGACAACTAGATAGGATG
Source organism: Cryptomeria japonica (assembly GCF_030272615.1). Lineage (NCBI taxonomy): Eukaryota > Viridiplantae > Streptophyta > Pinopsida > Cupressales > Cupressaceae > Cryptomeria > Cryptomeria japonica. Next base: position 693,583,697 of record NC_081415.1, on the reverse strand, counting down.
GACAAGGAGATAAATTTAAGAATAGAACATACTATACTAATCAAGATGTTATCCTAATGGAGGTCCATGATACAGGTAATCCTAGTCAAGGTATGCCTAAAACTCCTTTTCCTTTCAACTTGCAAAATATTAATAGGACAGCCCCTATTAAAAGAACCCTTCTTTTGACCCTAGAAACTATGCAGAGTACTTATAAAACCATAGCGTATCCCTTACGGTTTGAAGTTTCACTTTCTAATAAAAGAAAGAGGGAATCCATTAGGGAACAAGATAGAGAATCTGTCTCTTAGATCTTGTAGTCTACCCTCCCCCCAAAAGTAAAAAGATCAAAACTACTGAATGCCTTGTTGAGGATGAGGACTCAGATCATTTGTTCCTGAAAGTTGACCACACAATGTACAAAAAGACCCAAGTCAGGTTACTATAGATAACTTTAACATTGCTTGCATTGATACAAAACCTCCAAGTGTGGATACATATTTGCAAAAATTTTAGATTACATCTACTAGGGTAATGAAGATAGTGGAAAAATAGAAACTATCTAAGAAAGGATTGAAGGGTCTTGTAGATTTGTTGTCTGGTTGTTTAAGATCCCTTCTTAATGTATCATCACAAGAGCTTGATAAAATAATAGGTGCATTTGATTCTAAATTTGATGTAAATAAGGAGATGATACCCAAGTTGCAAATTGATAACCACCTGGGCCAAATCACCAAAAAATGGATTGATAAAATAAAGGATTGAGCACCTTCATTTATTGAAAATTTAAGTAAATCTTATGATGAGGTAGTCCTTGCTAGGAACAATGTGACCACAAAGATAAGTAATTCAAAATTAGAGGAAACCAGATATTGGCAAGCCATTAAGGGGATCAGGAAAATGCAGACATGGGATTAGAAATAGCCATTAAAGAAGTATACTTCCAGATGTTAAGCCTATCCCATGTGAAAGTTGGATCAACAATTTAAAATGAAAATGCCCTTTTCTACAACAAAAAATAAAATAACAAAATAAGTCATTGATAGAAGCTAATGACATGGTGACCCAGATCACACAAGAATTCAAAGACCTTAGGTGTCACCTTAAAAAGAAATACAACTCATGCATTGCCACCGTACATGAAATTAAGGATGAATTTGTTTAGAATATAGACATCCTATTTGATCCTAAGATCTTTGATGAAGTGGAGCATGAAGAGTTGACAAAAACTAACACTTCATTGATTTGGTGTACCAGTCATTACAAGACTTTCTTGGCCAATAGTGAAACCATCCAGAAGAAAAGGGCTTAATGGGAACAAGAACTAGTAGTGTAATCATTCATTGAGCCACTAAAATCTCAAGTGTCTTTAAAGCACTACAAGGTTACAAGATATGATGGCTCAGCAACAGATGACACTGACATGCAATGATACAACTTCTTAACATTTATTTTCTTTTATTAGCATCTTTTTTGTTATCTCTGCTAATGATTTTACTTAAAGTTTAATCGATTCTTTAAATGAGAAGGAACCATTTTTCAAGATCTGAAAACTATTACATTTTGAAACTTTAAATATGCTTGTAATAGAAATTTCAAGGGATCAACAAATTTGGTCCCTTTTATGCTATGGCATATGAGTGAGACTCAACCAGATTTTGAAGGTCATTTTAGCTATTTTGTTATGTTTTGAATTGGTTTTTCTATTATTGGAATGTGAATATGAATGGACACCTTCTTATTTCTATGAAAAATCTATGAGTTTGTGTAGTATTGAGCATGATGTTCTTTGTGACGTACTATTCTTGTTGTTAATATTTATTCTTTCATATTTCAATGCATGTTGTTATCTACTTTATGTTAATAGTAAATCTTAGAATTGACATTAAGTCTCGAGTCTTATAAACTATGATGATCTTGATGTTATCATCTTGTAGGTGTTTTGGAGCTCATAGTATACATGTTGAATTTCTTCTAGACTTTGTTATCTACATTTGTTTCATGGTGATGGACAAATGCTAGTTCCTTTCCTACTTTTTGGTCAAAAGTACACCTTATTCATATATTTCAAAAATATCAAATTTGATCTTAAAAAGGAAGTTGTACCTTTTAAAAATTCAAAGGGAAAATAATTGATAGTTTACCCAACTGTTATTTGATGGATGAGTCATATTTTGTGGGAAATGAGTCTTTTCTTTGTAAAGTTTGTGAAAGAGAACTTTGTTAACTAATTGTCCCCATGCTTGAAAGTTATAGTTTTCACTTTTTACCTTCTTGCTTGCTCATTTCCCTTGTGTGTGGTCTTGGAAAGAAGCTCTCCTTGGTGCTTCATATCCCTTTAATGTTTTTTCCCGCAATTACAAACATGTGATGATTAATTTTATTTGAAAAATGCATTGTCTTGTTGTTTTCTCTAGCTCTTCCCTAACCCTTGAAATAGAGTTCCAAATTCTCTATGTCAATCTCTCTCTTCAAATTGTTAATATGATAATAGAATGATGCAACACCTCTTTATAGGGTAAAAACCACGATCTTCTTTTGCAACTACAATATATTATCTCAAATCCTCTTTAGTGAGTAGTATAAATTAATCATGATCAACTACAAGTTATGTTGTGTTTCATGACTTGGTTCACAACTACTAGTTTATTCTATTCAATTTTTGGTTGTATATGTTATTATTTCTCTTTAAAACTATTATTTTGTGTTGGATACAATAGTGTTAATGCTACGTTTATAGTTATGTTGGATTCTAGAGAGGCTTTTGAGTTTTTTGAGTTTGCAAATGGTGGCATCCCCTTTGTTAATGCATCTATCCCATTTTTTTTGCTCCAACACCTTTGTTTGATATTATTATTCCATTTATGCTAGAGAAATAAAGTCATTATAAAATATTCCTTAATTTTGGTTCAACATAGAATATGTGATACTTTGTTTCAATTTTTTTAGCTTATTATGATAATAAATAAACACATATTCTAATTATCTTTTACAATAACTATTTCCAAGTCCAACATGTCATACACTATTTTCAATTGGGAGTCAACATTGAGCTCATCATTTATCGATTTAAATCATTTGCTAATATTTTACCTTCAAAGATTTCTTCTAGAACTTCAACTATGGTGTGGATCCATCCCCTTTTTGTTTTAAACCCTACTATCTTGCATTTGAATTTACTAATAGAATAAAAAGGTTTCATTAAATACCATTTTGAGGAAGTTTCATTCGTGTTGGGAAATATTATTAAGACCCTCAAACTTCTATCGTATCAGTCATCCCTTTGATCTTCCACCTCTATAATGACCTATCAACATTCCTTGTCTCTCTTGATCTTCCATGGGACTCTCCTTTTGCGAGTATTTGGTTTTTGTTAGGATACATACACTGACCCAAAAGTCCAATCATGAGTAGTAGCACATTGACATCCCTTAGCATCCATTGCTTCCCAAAATCTCTACCATATGATCCAAAATATCCCTACCTTCATCAAACATCCCCAAGACTTTTACTTACAAGAATTCAATGCCATCAAGCCATGAAACTCCCACTACATATCCCTTCAACTTGCAAAAACTCACAGGTAGATTCGACACCAGATAATACAATTCTATGTGTTGGTAGCACAATCAAATTAACTATGTTGACAACTTATAAGGCTTCTAGAATTGTGAAACTCCATTGTGAGAGTACTCATATCTGTTAGACAATTCAAAAAATCAGAGGACAACTAAGATGGGAGGGGGTGAATCACTTGTCACAGATTACAGGAACTATTAGCAATTAAAATGTTAATACCGGAACCCAAAACATTAATACCGAAATATCAGTTAAACCAATTAAGCATAAACAATAATCAAAAAATAAATACCCTCCACATGACACCAAGATTTATACGTGGAAAAACCACAGTGTGAAGCCTACCCACAGTAAGATAGTACTTCTGTAGTAAGTATGTGAATTACAATTCAAGGGCCTGCACTTGCAGGAAGGCCAACAACCTAGAGTGCACTACTCATCACAAAAGGAACCTCACTGACTACATAGAAATCTAGACTACAATCCAGAGAAGTGTTGAACTGCAAAAGATAACATCTCCTATGCTTGAGTACAGTTCCGGTTAAGCTCAATACCAAAGGACTAAATCCTCTTACATAAACCCAATTTGATATCCAATAATCGACCAAATCCTCTACCTGAATGACATTACATTATTTACACATTACATTCCTTGACCATGACCTCTAACATAACCATGATGATCTACAATGAGATCTTACATATATATATACAAACCCTCAACAATAAACAATTAGGTTAGCCACCAAATAATAAACCAATTACATAATTACAAACCATGTTAGCCTTAGTTCAAACAAATAATATCCAACATGTAAGACATCCCAGAAACACATTGAGAGGTTCAATCCAAATGTTATATTAAAGCCGGTCCATAACCTAGATCAACCGAGACCCAGTATAGGTCCACACGCTACAAAAATGATCTCCATCCACCAAATCTTGAACATGATCACCCTTAGCATCCTAAAACTCCACCATAATCTACACCAACACCACTTATGCAATTCATTAAAGATCTTTATCAAAATCTCTACCGGTGAAACCCTCGTCAGAACCAGAAACCTAGATTCTAAGCAATTAGGATAGCATCCGATCACCAGACAAAAACCAAGTTACTGGATATGAGCATGAGTATCATGAACAAGCCAATTCCATAACCAAATCATACCAGAGCCTACCGCATCATACCAGATCCAAATCAACTAGAAACCACTCAACCTACCAGGACCAGAAGGGTGTCGGTAAAGCATCTAAACAACTAGTGTTGGCATCAATAATAAAACATAAATGCAATAAATAATCAATTCCACCAAATGGCCAACAATCTCCCCCTTTGGAATTAATGGCAACACTAGATGTGAAAAACATCTAAGTACCAAGAAATGCCAAACAAGTCTCCCCCAATGGAAGACAACCAACAATCTCCCACATGCAACTCTAAAATAAAGACTAAACTCCCCCTGTGAATAGTATCTTTGTCTGAATTTCTCCCTATCAATATCTCTCCCCCTTTCTTTTTCTTTTTCACTTTCTTTTTCTTTTTCACATCAATATCACTCCCCCTTTGACATCAATGCCAGAAATATGACAAAAATATCAAAGCAAAAACATAAACCACTGAATCACAAAGCTGACTACCCCCCCTGAGTAGTAGCATCCCCACATTAGTGCCGAAATGAATAGTATCTCTGATAATGCATACCGGATTGATGCCAAACCACATCAATCAAGTCTCTACTGGAGGGGAAAAAACTCCCAATATGTGTCTCAGGTACTCAAATGATTCCTTGGGCAAAGGTTTAGTGAAAATATCTACAATCTACTCTTTAGTGTTCACAAATACTAGTCTAACTTCATTTGCTTCCACCTTTTCCTTTAAAAATTTATACTTGATAGATATGTGCTTTGTCTTAGAATGAAATACCAGATTCTTTGATATATCAATAGCAGTAGAGTTATCATAGTGAATAACTACCGGTGCATCACAATCAACCTTTATATCCTTCAACATTTGCTTCATCCATAAAACCTGTGTACGGTTAGTAGTAGCAGCAACATACTCAGTTTCAGTAGTAGATAAATAAGTACATGATTTTTTCTTGCTAATCCATGAAACCAACTTCTTTCCAAGAAAGAAAGCTCCACCAAAAGTACTTTTCTGGTCATCAACATCTGTATATGCACATAAAGTAAAGTTATCATCCTTAGGGTATTACAAACCATATTCTAATGTACCTTGTAAGTATCTAAAAATCCTTTTCACTGCAATCTCATGATTTTCTCTAGGATCACTCTGAAATATTGAAACAATACAAACAACATTCATTATGTCAGGCCTAGTCTGAGTCAAATAAAGAAAACCTCCAATCATAGATTTGCATCTTGTAGGATTTATCTATGCAGAAACATCTTTTCTTGTCAATTTATCACTTGTAACCATAGGAGTACTTACCGGTTTAGAATCTCCCATACCAAATTTCTTCAAAAATCCTTAGAATACTTAGTTTGATAGATAAAAATACCTTTGTCAGTTTGAGTAATCTATAAACCTAAGAAAAATTTCATCTCACCAATCATAGACATCTCAAATTCTTTCTCCACATTCTTAGAAAATTCTATGCATAATTTATCTTCACCTCCAAAAATAATGTCATCAATAAATACTTCAATAATCAATATATCATCATCAATGATCTTATAATATAAATTACTATCAGCACTACCCTTGGTAAAACCAAACTTCATAAGATATTTATCCAACCTTGCATACCAAGCTATGGGTGCTTGTTTCAATCCATATAAAACTTTCCTTAACCTATAAACCATGTTTGTATCATCTGATAGTGAGAAACCATCAGGTTGCTCAATATAAACTTCCTCATCAATATCCCCATTAAAAAATGCACATTTAATATCCATATGATAAATCTTGTAGTTTTTATAAGCATCATAGGCAAGAAATAATCTTACAGCTTCAATCCTAGCTACATGTGCAAAAGTCTCTCCATAATCAATTCCTTCTGAGAATATCCTTTGCAAACCAATCTAGCCTTATTCCTTATAAATTGACCATCCTCATTCAATTTATTCCTTAAAACCCATTTTGTTCCAATAACATTTTTATTTTTAGGTCGAGAACCAAAGTCCATGTGTTATTTTTCTCAATTTGATCTAATTCTTCTTCCATAGCTTTCAACCAATATTCATCTTTACATGCCTCAATTACTGATACCGGTTCAACTTGTGAAATTAAACATACCTAATTAGTTGCAGTCTTCTTCTTGTCATCACTCCATTGCTCTTATCCCCAATGATTTGATCTTCTGAATGATTCAATCTCACATACCTAGGAGTCCTTTGACTCTCTGTTCCTCTTCCGTGATCTTCAGTTACTATAGAATTCTCTGATACTGCCAGAGTAATGGGTTCAACATTCTATTCTGGTAAAGGTGCTATCAGTTTAGATATAAACATTTCTACTGTTGGTTCCTTCTCATTAACCTGATTTAACTTTTGTTCAGCTCATCTACTTTGACATTATCACTCTCCACAATTCTTTGCAATCTCTTGTTATAACATCCATATGCTTTTCTTTCATTAGAATAACCAAGAAATATGCCTTCATCACATCTAGGATCAAATTTGTCAATGATATCATCTCTCCTGATATAACTTTTACTACCAAATATTCTAAAATACTTAAATATAGGTGTATTGCCAAACCATAATTCATAAGGTGTCTTACCGGTTTCTCCTTTGATATGTACTCTGTTGAATGTATAAACCACTGTGCTCACTGCTTCTCTCCAGTAGATATGAGGTAGACTAGCTTCCATCGTCATTATTCTAGCAGCATCCAAGATAGTTCTATTCTTCCTTTCCACAACTCCATTTTGACGAGGTGTCCGGGGAGCAGAAAATTGTCTTCTTGTACCATGCTTCTCACAAAAGTTATTAAACTCACTGGATGTCAATTATCCACCATGATCTGACCTCAAACATTTAATCTTCATTCATGTCTCAGTTTCCACTTTAACCTTAAATATTTTAAACTTTTCAAATGCTTCAGATTTTTCCTTCAGAAAAGTAACCCACATCATTCTAGAATAATCATCAATGATTAGCATGAAATATCTATCACCTTGAAAACTTTTAACTCTAGCAGGGCCACACAAATTAGTATGAATAAGATCAAGAACATCATTAGATTTATCTTTTATACTCCTAAAAGAGGTTTTGACCAGTTTACCCATTTGACATTCTTTACATACCAGATTGTAGGGCTTCATAGTCTTAGGTATATCCCTAATTGCCTTAGTTGAGCTGATCTTTACAATGCAATCAAAATTCACATGACATAGCCTTTTATGTCATAGCCAACTCTCATTAATCTGTGTAATCAAACATGTCTTCTCACTGGAGTTCAAATGAAATATATTACCTTTTGTCGGTGTACCGGTTGCAATCTCCAAACCAGAGCTGTTAATGATTTGCATTTTCCATCCTTGAACTATAATTAAAATCCCTTATCTACCAATTGTCCTACACTCAAAAGATTATGCCTTAAACCTTCAACATAATAAACATTGTCAGTATTGTTCTTACCATCCAATGATATAGTTCCTTTTCCTTTGATCATACATGCTTTGTCATCTCCAAATCTAACTAGATTACCATCAAATTCTTACAAAGATAGAAACTTCCCTTTATCTCCAATCATATGATGTGAACAACCATTGTCAATTACCCATTCATCCTTTTCTTCAATTTTAGTAGCAAGTGCCTTCTCTTCAGGTACATTCTCTTCCAGTGCCGAATCATCTTCCTTGATAGCTGGGAACACCCATTCCTTCCTATTGCTAGAACCACTAGCAGAGTCTTCTATTGGTTCATCATCAGAATCAGTAATTCCTTCCTCATCCACTATGTAGCATGATTTGTCTCTGTTTTTCCTATACTTATACTTGTTATGATATCCAAGGTTAGGCTTAAATTATCTTTTAACTTTTTCCTCAAATCTTGAATTCCTTTCAGGACAACTAGATGAAAAATGACCAATTTTATTACCTGCAAAACATTTAAAAGGTTCTTTTCCTTCATACTTACTTCCTACCGGTCCTTTAGGTACTCTTCTAGAAAATAGTGCTTCATGTTGCTCAAACTCATCATCTTCTCTCTTCATATCCTCCAATTCCTTTGCATACAAATATTTCCAATCTTGCTTACCGGTTGCAGATGTAGATGCATGAAAATCAAGTTCAGACTTCACAGCTCCAGAAGGTCCAAATTCTTCAAGTTCAAAATTAGATAGCTTCCCAACCAAAGTACCTCTGTTGATAGATGTATTAGTCATTCTTCTCAAATCATTAATAGCAGTAGCCTTCATTTTGTAAGCCGGTGGTAGGTCTCTCAGAACTTTAGAAACAATTTCATCTTTGCTCAGAGTTCCACCACAACATTGAATTCCCATAACAATCTCATTTACTCTTTCCGTGAATGCAGTAATCCTTTCATCTTCTTCCATCTTCAGGTTTTCATATCTCACCCAATAACCATCAAGTTTAGTAATCTTCATTGTAGGGTCACCTTCATTAAGAGTGTCCAACTTATCCCATATAGCCTTTCTAGATGTTTTGTCGATTAATCTCATTATTTGCTGATCAGAAAGTGCACACAAGAGGGCTTCTCTTGCTCTACAATAATTCTCAAGCTCCTTGTCCAAGTTTGCTAGATGAGGATTGCCAGATCCTAGATTATAAGGTGTGACACAATTCTGTGTGATCTCCCAAATCTCCTTGCCAAGACATCTCAGATGAGTCTCCATCTGAATCTTCCATAGTGTGTAATTTGTTCCATGAAGCCTAGGAATATCTCTCCAAAAATAGCTCTAGAAGAACTGGATGAACTTGAACTTTTAGTCGCCATAGGATCTTCCTCAAGCAGTTAAGCTTTTTGCAAAGAGGACCAAAGCTCTGATACCAATTGTTATATAGTTCAAATAACCGTAAGACAACTAAGAAGGGGGGGGGGTGAATCAGTTGTCACAGATTACTGAAACCATTAGCAATTAAAAATTTAATATCGAAACCCAAAACATTAATACCAGAATAGCAGTTAAACCAATTAAGCATAAAAAATAATCATAGAATAAATACCATCCACATGACACCAAGATTTATACGTGGAAAACACGGTAAAGGGACAAACCACGGTGGGAAGCCTATCCACAGTCAGATAATACTTCTACAGTAAGTATGTGAATTACAATTAAGGGGCCTATACTTGTAGGAAGGCCAACAACCTAGAGTGCACTGCTCATCACAAAATGAGCCTCACTGACTATATAGAAATCCAAACTACAATCCGGAGAAGTGTTGAACTACAAAAGATAGTATCTCCTATGCCTGAGTACAATTTCGATTAAGATCAATACCAGATGATTAAATTCTCTTACATAAACCCAATTCGATCTCCAATGATCGACCAAATCCTCTTCCTAAATGATATTACATTATTCGCATATTACATTCCTTGACCATGACCTCTAACATAACCATGATGATCTACAATGAGATCTTACATTTATATATACAAACCCTCGACCATAGACAATTAGGTTGGCCACCAAATAATAAACCAATTACATAATTATAAACCATGTTGGACTTAGACCAAACAAATAATATCCAACAAGTAAGACATCCCGGAAACACATCAAGAGGTCCAATCCACACATTATATTAATGTCGGTCCATAACCTAGATCAACTGGGAACTAGTATAGGTCCACATGCTACAACAATGATCTCCATCCGCGATGTCTCGAACATGATCACCATCAACATCCTAAAAATCCACTAGAAGTTGTACCAACACCACTTATGCAATTCATCAAAGATCTTTATCAAAATCTCTACTAGTGAAACCCTCACCGGAACCAGAAACCAAGCTTCTAAGCAATTAGGATAGTATCCGATCACCAGATCAAAACCAACTTACTAGATATGTGCATGAGTATCATGAATAAGCCAATTTCATAACCAAATCATACCGGAGCCTACCAGATCATGCCAGATCCAAATCAACCAGAAACCACTCAACCTAGTAGGATCAAAAGGGTGTCGGTAAAGCATCCAAACAATTAGTGTTAGCATCAATGATAAAACATCAATGCATCACATAATCAATTCCACTAAATTGCCAACAATATCCTTAGTGAACAAAATAATACTAATTTTTCTAGAGTTATTTTGGTTCTTCTAACACAGAAAAAAATATGTTGAAGATATTGTATAATGAAGTACATCTAATAAGCCTGACATGTTTTATTTTTCCTTTGTTTAAAAGGGTGCATATCTTTTAATTGTTAGGAAGACATTAAAAATATATGAACATAATATCATGGTAATGTTGAAGGGTCAAGAACTAGGCAGGTATGGTTAATTTTGATCAGAATTTGGAGGAGTCAAATGCATTCATGATTTCCCATGGAGATACCAGCAAAAATATTCTTGGTATATAAGATGATTTACAAGTGTAGGCTCCTTGGAAAACCTATAGTTACTACCACCCAAATATTGGAGCTGATAATTAAGTATATGGTATTAATATTAATAATCACCTTGATGCCATAAGATCAAATTCATTCAAATTTTATCAATAAAACATATTTATGTTGAATGGTTGAATGGATCAAAATAATGTGAGGGGGGGTGAATGAGTATTCCCATGAAGAGTGTTAACCCTCAAGATAATATAACAAGTTATATGGTGATTACAAAAGGGTGGCTCACTTCCGGTTGGCTCACTGCTTGATTATAATGAGGCTCACGTTGGAATGCTCACTGCAAAAGAAATAAATGAACTGAGGAAAATTACATCTCCTAATACATGAGGTCAGTTCCAAGATAAGATTAGATATCAACTCACAGTAACTCACAACAGATCTGGTAAGGGATCTCTCCAACATGTCCACAACTACTTGTAGTAGTTCCGGTAAGTGATTCTTGTTAGACACAATGCACCACTGAGAGGGGGAGGGGGTGAATAAGTGGTTCTCAAACTTTTCCCTTTACTTATGTTCTATGAGCATGTCGGTTAATGGATCTAACTCAATACTGACTTATCGGTTAGTGGGGAGACCAACACAAATACAATCACACAAGTGGACATCACATAACACTAGCATATATGAGGAAAACCCAAGATGGGAAAAACCTCAGTGAGCAATGTTGTTGGAGTCTACTTCTCTAATCCAGCCTCACAATAAAAACTGTTACAATTTTTAGGGCACCAATCCAAGGAGCACCAACCCCTAATTTAGGGCACCAACCCCTGATTTAGGGCACTAACCAAAGTAGAACCAACCCCTGACTTTAGAGCACTAACCCACGGAGTACCAACCCCTACACTGAGCTACAACTCAGTGTTCTTAAAGTAAACTTCAAATACAAAAGTAGTTATCTTGTTACAAGTGAATCTTACAACCATTTCATATACCTCGCTCTTTCGGTGAGATACCTTCTCTGCTACACCAAATCACTTCTCTTGCTGCTCTTCAGTTGCTTCTTCTCTGTCAGTAAGCCCTACTGGTACACCTCTCCTCTTCTTCTTCTCTTCTCTTTACCGGTACAACACTTTTCCGGTTTTTTGTGTGCCTTCTCTACAACCTCCTTCACTTCTTCTCTATCGGTATGACCACTACCAGTTCTTCCCTTCACTCTCCCTCTTGTCTCAGATACTCTCTAAGCACTTGGCTAATTTTCTCTCACATACAAAATTAATACTTAATCAATTTGCAATAGCATAATATATTTCTTCTCTTTAGTAACAACATAATTATGTCTTTGGCCTTCATATTTATAGCCAGGTTTTCTCTCCAAAAACCTATTCAAATTCTAGGCGGTTAGGGTTTCTTCACCATCCTCCAGGCAAACCAAATCCAATCAGATCATGTCTGATTTGATCTTCTAGACTACTAGTCTGCACAACTTCCACCATTTACATGTCTTCCACAACATGCCTTCCTTCTTTAGCAGCCTGCAATCAATCTTTTGTCTTTGCTCAGTCAATCGCCATAAATGGCCCAACTGTCTCCTTCACCTACTTTGATCCACACAATCAATCTATCTTGGATATCAAGCCGAACAACTCTGTAACTCTACCTCAAGCTTTGTAGTCACCATTAATGTCAGACCAATCACAACTACCTCACCAACCTCACTTCACTGACCTGTGCATATTTCATTCGCCACTTCATGCAAGTTTTCCACTTCATCTTCACCTGGCATCACTGTCAGTATCCACCTCATCACACTATTTTGTTAGTTCATGCCTATTCACCGAACACACAAATAACCAGTTTCATCTACTGGTAAACAAACCCTACTGGCATACGACACCTTGCCAGTTTTCCTTCTTGTCATGAGATTTTCTATTTTGCTAGTGTAACCCTTAAACCGGTTTTCAGACATGTCAATCCAACACATGTACATTCTCATCAGGTAGGAGTCTTCTTCACCTACACCTTGTTCATATTACTAATGGGATTTCATACTGGTAACCATTCTTAATGACACCATGTCATCAACCTTCAATGACCTCCATCTTTATCAGGTGAGAACCTTATCTTCCTTGTCTCTTTATTTGATGTTTCACTGGTTGAAATAACATGTCAACTATCACCAATGCAAATTCAGGTAGATGTGTCTGCTAGTGGATAACATACTTTCCTTCTTGCCGATGAGATACATGGATGACACCAAGTCATCACACTCCAACTATTTTGCATCACCTCAGCCTTGCCTTCTCCCTGATCAGTTTTGACCATATCACAACGGTGGAGTGGCACCATGTCTTTTGTGTCCTATAGTGTGCTCAAGTGACTACCCTGTTTGTGAAGCATATCTTCAAACATGCACACGTAATCAGGTGTGGGAACATTCACTATTAGTCATTGCTTCTCATGATGACCGCATCTTCATCAGGTGGGAGTCCTGCATCCTCACATCATACCTGTGATCTCTCATTCTTCTCATCCAGTGTTGATGTGATTTAGGTAACATTCTGCCTCTTCATCACACATAACCACTTAAACACCTTGCTCATCCTGCTTGTACATTGGTCATGACCTTTGTAGGATAATAACCTATCACTTAGTTGATCTGACTTCCCCATGTCAACACATCACTTATCAGTTGACATCCTTTCCTTATCGGTATTCCGCAACACATGATGATATCCAATAAATCTCATTTTGTACTCCTCCTTGACAATGTTGCATATTCTTCTCTCATACCAGTAGTCATCCCATACTAGTTGACATCAATGACAACCCAATGCCAACAATTACTTCAACACCATCTGCACTTTATCAACTACTTGCAATAGATTCGATAAAGTATTACTACAACAATAAACTCTGTCAACAAATTGCAACATATCTGATAAAGAATTATTGCAACACTATCTTCTCTTTCACTTTTCCATATACACCTTCTCTTTCACATATGTCATAATCCACTGCTCACATTGTATATTTCTTGCATACTGCTACTTCTCTCTTGTCCATAATTCTGTCACTCACACACTTCTTATTTTTCTATACATCACACATACACTCTCTTTGTTGTATATCACACACACACATCTTCGATATATATATCGATAAGCACATACTCCAATATAATATATTGGATAAGCACAAATAATTTACACAATCATACTTTTGTCAGATCAATATGTTATCCAAAATATGCCTCAACCAAAAATAGGGTAACCAAGTCAGCCTTCACTGATCTTCTACATGCTTCCTTGACACACTCCATTTACTAAAACATACGTATCAATTACCTAAATAAAACAAGGGTTCAGTATACCCATAAGCACAAAATCCAAGCACAACAACTCCTAATCTTCAAGATACAGATGCCATAGATTTCAGAGCATAGAACTTATAAATTATAATGCAATACAAACTTCCAAATAACAATACAACATATACAATTGATATCGGAACATGATACAAACCATGATAAGCAAAGCACAAGATTCTGAAGAAGAGGATAGTCTGGAAATAACTCAAGTAGCTCATACTTACCTCACTATTTCATATCACATACATACCTATCTTCAACTATTTCTCAATATGCCACATCCATACCTATCTTCCACTATTGCCTAATATAGGTCACATACATATCGAGCACAACCAAATCACTAGTTTTGACATCAATGACAACAATGGCATCATTCACACAAATCTAACAATCTCCCCCTTTGTCATTGATGACAAAACATCTCAAAAAGAATAATCTCAAAAACATATCCACATCTATATTTGCACATAACTCCTCCTTACTCATATGATTCATATCTCTCCATTTCTCCATTAACCTTTCTGAATAAACTTCTCTTCTCCCCCCCTTTGACATCAAGGACAAAGAGTGCCTTTGATGAAAAAGAAAGAAAAAAAGTGAATGCATTCAACAACAAAAAAGAGTGTCAAAATTGTATGTCAACCAAAAAAGGATTCTTAACTGCTTTTCTTCTGAAAAATCTATTTATATTTCTCCTTAAGCTCCAGAAGGAGAACCTTCCATGAATGTACTACCAATTTGATGCTAACAGATAAACTTCTGCATTTGACCAACACATCAATAGCATGGGATAAACTATTCAAAGTAGATAGATTCTACTTATACACAACCACATCACCAAGCAATACTGAGAAATGTTCTAGTTTAGCCTCAAAAATTTCCTTAACTATCCAAAAAATACTCACATAGTTTTCCTTCTTCCTTTGCAAAGACAACAATTCAGACAACAGGGAATTTACCTTTTTCCTTTTCTCACCATCTTTGTCACTTAGAAAATGAAATGACTTACCCATATAATTCAATTCTTCTTCAACTGATTCAACTTTTTCTTTGAACATCATCATTACAACTGGCCATTGTAGATAATATCTATAAACTTTGTTGGCAGTATTAATACAATCTCTCATCTTATTTATGAATTTAGATAATGTTCTCTTAACATCATCACATTTCTCCAACATATTCTACATATTATCAGCTTCTTCCTCTGAATCATCTTTCTCTTCCTCTGCAATCTCCAATTCTTCCTTAACCATAGGGGATTATGGATCATCTAGCTCAATAACTTATTCCTATTTCAATTATTTCTACTTCTTATTAGGTTCCAGAGAACTAGATGACACACTCTCCTTTAGCTTCCTCTTTTTAGAAGCCGAACCCTCCATAATAGACCGGTAATAGGGGATACCAGACCAATACACCACATATCCAAAAATGACTTAAAGTAAACATCACGAGATTCTTCTCTCTTTTACAAACCATTTAGATACTGATAGATCTGTCTAGCAACCGAGACTTGAGATTCCCATAACATATTTTTCTTCACTGGTAAAGATCCTAGAAGATACATTATCAAACATACAAAAAAAAATCCATACTAGAATGGGTAACCTTGCTCTTTTGCCATTTAAATATTTTCTAACAACTAATTCTTTAACGATTCACACAAATCAAATATTGCTTCTTCCCAAGCAATCATGTGTGCAACATACACAATAATAGCCAAAGTAGATAAGATATACCATATGCAACATACCTCACCACATAATTGATGATTTTGTCAATTAATAACAGTCTCTGATCTCCCATCACATTGGTTAGGGTTTCAACTTCCTTTTACTTTACTATCTTCTTAACCAGTACACTCCCTTTGTCACACAGACCAGTAACAATTTAAATAATGTCCTTAGAAATTAGATAGGGTTTATTCAACGCAATACAATCATTTTGCACTTGACTCAGGATTAATTTGATCACATCCTCATTGTAAAACCTAGGGAATTCACTCCACAAATCCAATCATTTATGCCCTAAATCCTTAACCATCTACAAATTTGTTTTATTTAAACTCCTTTCCATCTTTCTGATCTTTTTAATGTCAAATTCATCTAGTTGTACCTTTTTCAAAATTTGAAAATATTAAGTCCTCAATTCTCCAATGATCATCTTGGATTCCATGATTGCTTGTTCTGCTTCTCTATTCTGTTCTCTTTAACTACTGCTCCACTCCTTAAACTCTTTTCTTCGCATAATGTAGAAAATGATCTCAAATTACCAAATTTATCTTGCCAATTCCATCTAGGGTTTCCCCACCAAAAAGTGTTTGATCAATGACATTAGCATATTCATTGAAATATCGGATTACGTCTCAAACACAATCATGCCAGACCCATGACATGAACTAACTTAGAAGTGGGGACCAAATAACTTTCCTTGATAACTCCCCTTGAGCTAAAGCAATAAGCTTAGTTACCGAAGGAAGAGGTGCCTATTGGATATTGGTGTTGCTAGGATATGTTGTTGTCATTGATGTTAACATATTCTTGCTCTGGTGATTTCAAATTGGTTTATTGGATATATGGTTTGGTGTATGAAGTATTTATAGTATCACTATATTATTCTATATTGGTTTTGGTGTTCCGAGAAGCTTAGTTGATCATAGCATATGATCCGGTTTTGCAGTTTGTTTATCTGATCGGTGCCTTGCAGAGTTACATATTTCCTTTGGTATATTCCGATGTGATTAGATATTTAGCTGCGTCTTTGGGAGATTGTTTGCGATAGTCTTGTGTATCTTCAATTCATATGGTTTGTGATTTAGTGCTTCACAAGCTATCTTTTTGTCATGATAGTTGCTATTATTTGAGTGTTCTTGATGTTCAGATGTTGATCGATGAAGATTTGATAAGTAGCATTGGTGTAGCTATTGTTGATGATACTAACATGCTTGTTGGTGTTTCCTAATTGTGTCCTATTTGTTTTAGTGATCCTCATTGATCGTTGTGCGAGTTCTTGGTGATTTTTCTGATTCGGTGATGTTCTTTGTGTTATGTAGTTTTCCTGGTGGTGTAGTGTGTTTTGATTAAGTAAAAACGGGTTTTTGAAAGGAACCTGAACCTTTTACATAGCAGGAGAGTCAAAGAACTAGGAAAAACTGCGCCTGCTCACTTCAAAAACAAAAACTAATCCCATTCGAACAAAAAGGGATCTCAACACACATAACATGAAGAACCAGAAAAGATAGCGAAAGGAAAGCAAAAAGACAACATAAAGACTGAGACTGAGACTAAGACTAAGACCGAGATAGCTATATTTTTTTCATGATATCTTTAGCATGGACCACCATATGTTTCATGTTGTCTGCAGAGGTCTTTAAATCATCCAGCTCTCGACCTTTGATGTCGCCCTTATTCCTGGTATTAGCTCTTGTCCTCTTCTCGTAACCTTTTTTGTCCAGCTGATCCTTGTCACCTTCTTTCTCTTTGATATTGTCAAATATGTTAATCAAAATGTTCATGTTGTCCATCGAGGCTTTGAGAATCTGGAAGTTCTATTCAGCTATCTTCTTTACAGTGAGTTCCATCCTATCAATTCTACTGCCCAGATTGTTCATAGCAATTTCTATCCCTTTCACCTCCTTATTCTCTACCATCTCCTTAACCTTATATTTAGTTGCAATAATTTTACTCACCATGCTTTCAATGGCTTCAACATTATTAATTTCCACCACCAACTCTTTAACATTTTTAGTCAAGGGTTTGTCGCCTATCATTGCTCTTTTGACAACATTCATAGCTTTTTTCAGGATGCCAATACCTTTCACCATTGTGTTGATGGTGTCACAAAAACCCTTAATACTCTCATTTTCTCCAACACAATCCCTAGATTTACCCCTTTTTTCCTCTTGATCCTCTTTCTGTAGACCTTGAGTAGTCAAATCCTCATTGTTTCCCACAATCTCTTCCCCCTCCTTATCCTTCCCATCATCATTTTTATTCTCCTCTGCCTCTTCATCAGAATTAATCAAGATTTGATTAATATATTTGTTCCCTCGCTTGCTGATGTTCTTCTTCCCCTAGGTTTGCTTTCCAGTTCCTTTCCCTTTCTTATTTTTGATGAATTTATCTTCGAAGGACTCAGCCTTAGACTCTGAAATATCTGAATCCACCACAATCCTTTTCCTCTTAGCTTTGTTCCTCCCCTTTTTACTTGGCTCCTCTGAATCACCTTTAGTCTCCGAGTCAAAGTTAAAACCACTAACCTCACTCTCCGTGTCCTCATCTCTTGCATTTTTACCTTTATTATGCATTTTTACCTTTATTAGGCATTTCAATGCATTTACCTTTCAACACTTTATAAACAAGAGCCATAAGACTCTAGTGAAGAGCATGGTCTCCCTTGGGATCTTTTTGTATCTCTTTGATAGTATGGTCCATGGAACATGCAAGATAATATGGCAAACTCACCTTTTCCCCATGGCAAAAATGATTGAGCAAAACAAAGTGGTGTCCGTAAGCTCTCGTGAACCTGCCATCCAAAGTTATATAGGTAATTGTAGCAAATAAAATGAACCTCCATGGCCTGCATATACGTTTTGGTGAGTGATAGGAGTTGTTGACCTTCACCATTTTCTTCTTCTCACCTTTCATGACAGGAAATTTTATCGCTGCCTTATCAAAGATGCTACGATCTCTATTAAATTTCATACCCTCTATCATCATCACCGTGGCTTCAACAATAATCTCCTTGTCCACAGTCATCATCTGGGTTTGCCATTCTTCCAATTCTGGATAAAGTGTTTAGTGATCGTAGGATATTTCCCACTAAGCCTCTCCATAAACACACTCAAACACCCCTCCTAAAGAATTTCCCAAACTTCCCTATTCTTCCTCCATTCCAAGCAAGAGGTAGGTTCGAACCTTTTTTTATTCCCTCCCATTTTACCTTCACAATCCCTGAATTTCCTTCTCTTAGCTTCGAGTTTTCTTCTCTAGTTTCTGTAGTTGCCCTAAAAAATAGCCCTGAATCCATGCCAAGCAATTATGAAAAGACACTTAAATAAATGCACATCACCTCCTTTGTAAACTTTCTTGGTGGTGTAGTGTATTGCGGTTGATCTTGGCATGATTTTTGGTGGTGTTGCATGTTTGGAGATTTGATTTAGGTCCATATTATGTCATGTATATCATTATATTAGTCCAGTGGTCGATCTTTGTATCATGTGATGTGATTTTTTAATTGTGAGTTGAGGGTTTAGCCGACTTTGTTATCAATGTTGATGAATTGTATAAATAGGTGATGTTGTCATGTAATTTAGGTATAGAGGTTGTGTCTGCATTTTCAAAGTGGTGTATGTGCAAATAAGTGATTCATTCTTCGACATTGTGATTGATCAAAGATTGGCATCGTAGATTAGACAATTGTGCTTAACCAGAACTGTCATCAGGCATGTGAAGATGCTATTATTGTAGTTCATTTCATCCAGATTGTAGTTCAAATAATTTTGTTGTTACAAGCTAGGGTTGTCGTTGCACCAAAACATTGACCTGTCAATGCCCAATACAACTAATAGACTTATAGAATTGACATGAGGCTATTAAACCATGTCATGAATCCCCATGAGGGATGCTAGCCCACTACCTACATGATTGAAACCTATGACCAAGATCTGATACCACTTGTTAGAATTAGGCATCATTGAGAGGGGGGGGGGGTGAATTAGTGATCTACCAGAAATCAAATCTAAAAACTTATTCTTTATCCCCCAATTAGTAATGCATAATAGAAAAGAACATGAACATGTAGTAAATAACCACATATCAACAACACCAGAATTTTTACATGGAAAACCAAAAAGGGAAAAACCACGGTGGGGATGGAACCTACAATATTTATATAATATGGCCAAGTTCACATAAATATTACATAGATGGGGAATGCAATTGCATTTCGGATCACTACCTAGAGCTCACTGCTCAAATATAGTTTCCTGGAAGGTTACAACCCTCAGGGAAGTCTCACTGACTTACAATATGATTACAATGAGGACATACAATGAAATTAACTCTCAAGTAGCATCTGATAATGCAAGAATGAGTTTCATTTAAGCACAAGATCTATGACTGTCCTCTCTCTGCAATTACTCTATTTTTGTCTCAGTCAGCTACCAAATTATCTGTAAACCAAATGCGCATGTGAAACTACGCTCAATCACACCAAAATGAATCACCTCAATAGTATTAAATTGAAAACCAATCACCAAATCAATCTTATATATCCAGTCTTAACACAAAAACAATCTCCTTCAAGTCGACTTCAAGAAGTGTAACATGTAGCTCCAAGTTGGCTTCAATCTCGAACAAAGCATAGAATCGGACCAAAAAATTATAATAACATGCTTCCTAAGGATCTTCACATTCACAAAGAAAATTAAATCAACCACTAAAATCACCGCATTCGTTGGAAGTCATTCCAGACCACAACATTACCGAGATAGCCCTGTTTTACTGGTTAACTGCCTACCAGTTAACTCTAGCTTCCAGATAGGATGAATCATGACCACCAGATTGAATCACCAAGAAGAGTTTCCATCAATGACAACCCTAGACCATAAATCAAACATTGAAAGTCATTTTATGAGTTTCAATTGCCAACATTTGTAAGTAAGTGAGACTTCCTTGAGGGTTGTAGCCTTTCGGGTCATTGTTTTTTAATCAGTGAGCTCTAGGAAGTGTTCCTGGATGCATGTGCATTCCCTAATGTAATATTTACACATACTACTGTAGAGTATCTTGTTACTGTGGGTAGGTTCCCATTGTGGTTTTTCCCTTAACCGAATTTTCCACGTCAAAATCTTGGTGTTGTGTGTTGTGCCTTCAATTTTCTTATCTTTGTTATTGTTGTAGTTTATGTGGTTAAGTTTGTAGATCCATTGAAAACTATTTCAACCCTCCCTCCCCCTCTTAGTTTTCCTTCATCATTGTTGCCTAACCATTGGTATCAGAGCCAGTTCCTTTAGAAGAAGCTTAACCGCTTGAGGAGATCCAAGATGGCAACTGGAACTTGAGGTGTTATCTTTAAGGAGAGTTCGAGATTTGATGGAAGTAACTATGCTATATGGAAGAACTATATGGAAGTGCACTTGAGATGTATTGGAGAAGATTATTGGAAGATCACTAAGAATGCTTATTTTGTCCCTCCTAATGGATGAGTTACTGCTGATGAGATCAAGGAAGCTGAACATAACATTAGAGTGAAGGAAGCATTACTGAGTGCCCTGACTGATTCTGAGATGACAAATGTAATGGGACTTTAGACCGCACATGAGATCTGGGAGAATATTGAGACCCTGTATGAAGGAGATAAACAAGTGAAAGTTGTTAAGGTGCAAAGTTTGAAAGAGAAATATGAGATGATGGGAGAAGATGAGAACATAAATACCTTTATGCTAAGGTGAATGACCTTGTCCTAGGTATTAGATGTGTTAGTGGAACCCTTGAAGAAGATGAAATATTGCTAAGGTGCTGAGATCTTTGCCTCCTTCTTATAAACATAAGGTAGCTACTATTAATGAGATCTAGAGTGTGACTATACTAACAAGAGATATGTTGGTTGGAAAGATTGTTGCATTTGAGCTGAGCGAATTCTCTGAATCACATGGAAAATCTGAGACAACTTTTAGAGCATCTGTATCTAGAAAGTAGAAGTATGAACCTGAAGAATGCAGAATATCCATATCTGAAAGGGAAAGAAGAGAGATGGAAGAGCAAGAAAAAGAATTGGATGAACTTGAAGCATTGATTTCCTGGAGATTGCCTAAAGGAGTTGGTAAGTGTGATGGAAAACTGCCCTTGAAATGTCTCTTGCAATAAGGTAGGAAATTTTGCTTCTAGGTTCTCGGAGATAATGGCTAAGTATGATAGGCATGATAAATTTGATAAGCATGATAGAAATGATAGATATGAGAAGCATGAGAAGTATGACAAAACTTACAAGTCTAACCGGAAGTATATGCATTAGAAGATCTACTATTATGCTGCTGATGAAGGTGTTACAGATGAAGAATTAGAAGGAGATGAAGTTGTATTTCTACCCATTAAAGAAGATGGACCGACACCCGTTGATTCCACTAGCTTCACTATTGAGGAGAAAGCTTTAGCTAATAGTGTTAAAGAAAAAGATGAATGGATGATTGACAGTGGTTGTTCACATCATATGACCGGTAATAAAAAAAAATTTGTGAGTATGGAAATGTATGATGGTGGAATAGTGAGATTTGGAGATCACAAAGCCTGTGTGATCTATGGTAGAGGTTCTATTTCCTTTGATAGTAAGAATAATACTGATGATGTTCTGTATGTTGAAGGTTTGAATAATAATCTTTTAAGTGTTGGATAGATGGTTGACAAAGGTTATGATTTGCAATTCAAGAATGGTAAATGTAACATCATAAATGCCTCTGGTATAGAGATTGCATATGGAACTAAGACTGAAGGTAATATTTTTCATTTGAATGTTGGTGAGAAAATTTGTTTGATTTCTCAGATTGATGAAAGTTGGTTATGGCATAGGAGAATGTGTCATGTTAATTTTGATTCAATGATTAAGATCAATTCTACTTAAGTTGTTAGAGATCCGCCTAAGATTGTTAAGCCTTCTAATCCGATATGTAAGGAATGTCAATTAGGTAATCAAATAAGAATTTCTTTCAAGAGCAAGCAGTATACATTTGATGTATTGCTAGATCTTGTGCATACTGACCTGTGTGGACCTACAAATGTTAGAAGTGTGTAGGGTGATAGATATTTTATGTTGCTAATTGATGATTATTCCAGGATGATGTGGGTTATCTTTTTGAAGGAGAAATATGAAGCATTAGATAAATTCAAGATATTCAAAGCAAAGGTTGAGACTGAGTCAGGATTGAAGGTGAAATGTCTAAGATGTGAAAGAGGAGGAGAATTCCATTCCAATGAGTTTAATTCATTCTATGAGAAGCATGGGATTAGAAGACAATTGTCTTCTCTTAGAACCCCTCATCAGAATGGAGTTGTTGAAAGGAAGAAGATGACTATTTTGGATGATGGTAAGACTATGTTGATTGAAGGTAATGTTATGAAGATCTATTGGAGAGAAGCTATTAGTACTGTTGTTTACACATTCAACTGAGTTTATATTAAAGGTGATACTGGTAAGACTCCTTATGAGCTATGGTTTGGTCATGTTCCTACTGTACGTTAGGAAATAGGAAATCATCACAAGCAAGATAAACATTAATCTAGTCCAATCACGAAAGCTCAAATGCAATGATCTATCCTAAACAACACTCAATAGAGACATGAAATAAAAACATTCAAAACTAGAAATTAAGCAAACCATAGGTATGATTTGAATGCTCCTTCATGCGGCTCCATTGTCCTTCTTTCTTCTCCAAATAATTTTGTTGTAGATCTCACCTTCAAGTGCATAAACCTAATTGAGAAAGCAAGATTGACATTGACACAAGAATACTAGAAGCGTGATTTGACAAAATGATTAGAAATTCAATAGTCTGATTAGGGAATTAGGAATCAAGAATCCAGGGATTTGAGTGAAGAAATTCATCCAATTTATAGAGAAATTGGAGAAAAAGACAAGATTAGCATGAAATTGATTCGAATAGAAATTCAAATCAAGAATAGAAAAATTATGACATGTGTATGACAAATTGCTATGCAAGGATTTATGACAATTTATTACAATTTATGACAAATTGCTATGTAAGGATTTATGACATGAATTTGAAATAGAAATAGACATTTAGGAATTTAGGAGAAATTAGAAAATTAAGTTAGAAATGATGACTTGGAAATGAGGAAATTGATGCAAATTAGGTAAATTAATTAATAATTTCTCATTCATTAATTAATTTACAAAAATAGGAGGAAATTAATTAGCCAATTAAATAAACATTTAATTGTGACAAGAAGACTTAGGATAAATAAATAAATTATTTAACCTAGAGGGAAAATGCCAAACAAGATTAAATGAATAAATCATAAAACCTTGGAAGATGAATTAGAAATGCAAAGACGACAATTAGGTCTTGACAAAGGATAGTTGATATTGATTCGATCATGATTTTGAATTGATAAATGATTTGATTGATAAATGCGCCGAGGAACAATGACAAATTGATCCAAATTGACATGATTGAAGAGGACAAGGATCGATGACAAATCGATCGTAAAATGACGAGATTGACAAGTTGATAAGAGATTGACAAGATCGACCAAAATCATGATTAAAGATTGTTATCGGCAAGACCAAATTCGAAAGCGAGACAAATGAAGAATGTAGAAGAAAGACTCGATGCTCACAAATGATAAAGACCAAGTGCGTAACATAGGAGAAATGTTAATGCGATGCAAAAACTCTAAAATGAGGCAATGCGCCAATGTTAAAGTATGACTCCGCAAGCGTTGACCATTTTTAGGTGTCTACATTTTGCCCCTCTTTGAGACAATGCGATTTTAAGAGTTGTTTCAAAGAACAATAATGAAAATGCCCCAGACAATAATAATGACATATGCATGCCCCCTCGAGGAATTGGCCGGAAACATCCAGAAAAGAGGCCAATTGATTGATAAGAATGACAGAAAATGATAGGTTCGAACAGATCGCCAAGACTGGCAGAAGAAATGTTAGTAAGAAGAAATGAGACAGAAAATAGTTAGAGACGAAGAAAAACTTGCTTTCAGTAATGCACTTTGTAGGTGAGAACCTTTATTTTTATGTAGCAAAATAGATGCGTAGCATCATGGCATTGAAGGCCAGAGCTGAAATGCAACCCTTTTTTGCAAAAGACAGACACATTATAGACAAACAACAATCACAACAAAAAAGAAAGAGATCATAAACCATCCCGGTCACTCTAAATCACTCAGTGACATCATCGAGCAACATAGGAACATGACCGAAGCCAAAGATAAATTAGTAAAAAGATAAGATGCACAAATTCCAACAAATCAAACAAACATCTTGATCTTCATTGTCAAAAGTTGAAAGTGCTGATAGGACAATCATGCTGGCTGGTTTCAGGACATGTGGTACCCCGTCTACGATAGGACACAATCTGGTTTCGAGTATACCACACCCTGTATAAGACCCATGATATTAGCCAAGGACAACTGATAGTGATGCTAATGTTCGATTGTTATGACAATTTTGATCAGTTTGAATGTCTGGTTTTGATTGAAAAAGTTCATTTGTTTATGCATGATTTTATTAAATTGTAGTGTTGGATTGATAGTCATTAGAGGTATGCTCAGCGATTTGTCTTATGCACAAAAGGGGATATTTATTGAAAAAATTCTTGTGTTTTGGATTTTAATGTTTTGAAATGTTTTTGTGTTCATTTTTTTCAGGACTTTTTATGATTTTTAGGGATTTTCATTTTTTCAATTTTTAGATATTTCTTCAGGACTTTAGTTGATTTTTTTTTTTTAGGGAGTTTTTTCAGGACATTATATGATTTTTTATGATTTATTTCAGGACATTTTTCAATTTTTTTGAATTTTTTCAGGACTTTATTTGATTTTTTTAAGAGATTTTTTCAAGACATTTTTCAATTTTTTTGAATTTTTTCAGGACTTTATTTGATATTTTTAAGAGATTTTTTCAGGACATTTTTAAATGCAAAAGTTCCAGTGATCGATCATGACAAGGGAATGCACCCAATGTGCATCGGAAAGACATACATAGACCGGGACCAAAACATATGGACAAAGAACCGGGGTATGTAAGACAATGATGTTGACCAATAACGAGCCTGAAATAGGACATCGGGTCAAGACAAAGATAGACATGAGAAACCGGCTGAGAAAAAGCATAGCTTAAAGGTCATGATAGATGATGGAGCAACGATCTCATTTTACACATGGCACCTGTTTGCCAGGATTTCACTAGAGGGCGAATTATTTTTCTTTACTTTTTTTCTTTTTTTTTCTTTTGTCTTTTATTTTATTTTTTTATTTTTATTTTTCACTTTTTTTTTGGATTTTGACTTTTTCAATAGAAGATGGGCACATGATAGGGGATGGAAGAAGGACTCAAGCATATTTTTGTTTGGATAGTAGCCTTGAAAAAAAAATGGACCATGACCTTTACAAGTATGCTCAAAGACGTTGGTAGGATAAGGACATGGAAAAAGAGATGAAACTAAGGCAAGGATTTATGCAAAGGATTGGACTAGAGGGATGGAAGGATGGAAAATATGCATTGGATAATGGATAGGGTATTGGAAGAATTGGGCTTCAGTGGATAGAAATGAAGGCAAGATCGACATTGGCACACACCTTGAGGGGTGATGGACTGATGGAGGAAAGACGTATTTTGGATATTGAGATTTGGATGGAGGAATAGCTGGGGATTTTGGGACATAAGGGCCCAAAATGGATGAAGAAGGTGATGGAGGAATAGACTTAGAAGGTTTGGATGGAGGAATAACAATTTTAGATGCCAATCTAGGTTGTTCTTTTTGTGCTTCAAGGAGCTTCTTGGGGATCCACATGGTTTTTGACTTTTCATGCTTTTGTGGTTCCTTGGAGTGCATTGCTTGCACAAGGGATTTAGGAACCCATATATATTTTGACTTTGATTTATTTTGCTCAGTGGGCCTTTGTGGCCTTTTGGATATTTCTTTTTCTTTATAGATCATATTGTTCTTTGTTTTGACATGTTTATTATATTGGACATGTTGATCCTTGAATACATGTGGATTTCTAGACTTATGACTTTTATGCTTGGCATCCAAATTGCTTGGAGGGGAAAAGGAATGTATGGATGGATATGAATGAAATGGAGTTCTTTTGGATTGATGAAATTTACTCAAGGATGTGTGCCTTTGCTGATGTTGCATAGGAGATGGAGGGATATAGGGACCTAGAATGGATGGAAGCGATGATGGGGAAGGTGGACATTTGGATTTTGACTTTGAAGGGATACTAGCGTCTTGAGAGTGAGTTGT
The DNA here is from genome assembly GCF_030272615.1 of Cryptomeria japonica. Classification (NCBI taxonomy): domain Eukaryota; kingdom Viridiplantae; phylum Streptophyta; class Pinopsida; order Cupressales; family Cupressaceae; genus Cryptomeria; species Cryptomeria japonica. Next base: position 693,556,254 of record NC_081415.1, on the reverse strand, counting down.
GTAGACATGACCCTTAACATTTTCTTTCACATGAAGGGATTCTTGCTCATGAAGGTCTACTCCTTTGCCTTTATGAATATCTTGACTTGTAGGATACTCTTTTCTTTGGGAAGAAGACGCGAGTCCATTATGAGGTGGATATGATATGAGAGAAATAATGAGATCTTGAAGTGGATCAGATTTCACCAAAGTGGAAGAACCCATTATGCATGTCGAGGGTTCATGAACATCTTGCACTGACATGTTAGAATCATGAGGGGGATTAGGATCATGAGGGGGACTAGGATCATGTAGTGGACATGGTTCAATGACAAGCTCTTCAAGAGATGGAATGGGAGAAATAATGGGATCATCAAAAGAAATGCGATCTTGGAGTAGATATGCTAGATTAGGACATGGAGATGGAGGAACAAGTGGATCTTGTGGAGGATCTGAAGGAATAATTTGATCTTGACAAGGAGGAAGATCATTGGAGTCCTCTTTAAAGGTGCTTTGCTCTTGACTTTTAATGGGATCATCAGAAAGGATGGAAGGGATATCTTGATCTTTCTTAGGAAGTGGAATGCCAATGGGATTTGAAAGGACATTTTCTTCATGAAATTGAAGGGGATCGTTTGGGATTGGATGAACTGGGATATCTTGAACTTGCTCAGAGAATGGAGTGTCAATAGGACTTTGGATAGGATGGACAAGAATAGGGGAATCATCATGAGTTTCTAGGAAGATGAGATCCTAGTCAACAATTGGATGGGATGATAAGGTTTCAGGATCTTGATCTTGATTTGTTTCAAGACATGTTTCTTCATGCTCTAAATTATCCTCTTGACATGGGGTTGGACTTTGGATATGCATGGAGGATTCTGACAAGGGATTAATGCTTTGGCACGAAGGAAATGCACTTTTAACATTTGTGATGGATTCTGGCAAGGAATCAATGCTTGAACATGAGGAAGAGGGACTTCGAATGGGGTCCTCTATAACAGGTAATGGCAATAAAGTGCATGGTGGCATTGGGTCTTGTATTTCTGAAACATGACAAGGATGTGCATCATGAATTGGATTATCTTGGCAATCAATTATGGATAGCCCTTGGATAATTGCATCCTTGGGTGCATTGTTTGATGAGGACAATATGGAAGGTTCTTGTGAAACTACTAAAGGTGTAGGGATAGATGCCACTGGAGAGTCAATTTGTTTGCGGGGGGATGAGGCATTGCTAGACATAAGTGTATTATCTTGATCTTCTTCAAAGAAATCACTTGGTAATTTCCTTAAGAGCATTGCAATAAAGCCACCTTTCTTTCGAGGTTTTGACATGATTGGATCTAGAATTTGAACTTGTTTTTGGTTTGATGTCATGTTTTGATATTGGACTTGGTTCAATTGTTCCGACATGTTTGAAACTTGGGTTCGTGTGTGCTGCAACCTTTGTTTTTGAATGTTTGGTTGTTGTTGTTGACATTGATATGTTGATTGAACTTGTTGATATTCCACCATTGGTTGAACTATTTGTGGACATTGTATAGTTGGTTGGACATATTGTTGAAATTGAACCATTGGTTGTGTTGGTTGCATATGTTGGACAATTGGTTGAGCCATTGGTTGTATTGGTTGAAAATCGGATTGATAGTAAACACCTTCTTGTTCTTGTTGTGGAGGCACATAATGTTGAAATTGATGTTGTCTCTTTTCTTGAAATTGTTTCATCATCTCTATTTGGGAGAGGAGAGCTGGTATGTCTGATTGTTCAAGAAGAGATCTTACATCAATTGGCTCAACCTTTGGATTTCGACCTGGAAATTTTTGAAACACTTTGGACATTTGTGATCTATTCTTCTCAATGTTTTTCACTCTTTGTTCCAATATCTCTTCTTCTTGAGCTAGTTTCTCCTCTAGTTTTTGTATTTGAAGACTTGTTTCATCATAAAAAGTTTGATCGATATTGCCTTGTTGTTGGGTTGGATAGAATTGTGATTGCATTGTCGGTTGATATGTCAAACTTTGTTGCATCATTGGTGTTTGGAACCTTGTTTCAATAGACATGTCACTATGCAAATGCAATATTTTTGGAATTTTTCAAGGGCAATATATGTTATGCAACTAAATGCGAACTAAATGAATGAGAATGCAATCTATGGCAAGAATGCAACCTATGTTTTTGGTTGTTTTTCAAAATTTTGACAAACTTTTTGGAATGCAAATCTAAAAAAGAGACCCTTAGGAAATTGAAATGATGTCTAGACCTCAAAGGACAAAAGGACCAAGTGACAAAAGGACAAAATGACAATGTCTCCCCTATATGCTTGGATACTAAGCTAGATTTGACCAAATGACATTGATGACAAAAAGACAAAAGTTTTTAATAAGGTCTAGATCTCCTAACAATGACTTAGGGTTGTATCAAAGATTTGGATTACTCAAGTATGACAAAACCTAGCTTTGAGACTATATGCAAAAGGGACAATCAATATGCAAGTGACCCTAATATGATATGATAATGACCCAAGCTTAATGAAGAGACCTAGGGTATGCAAATATGAATGACAATGGTATGACTTTAGTGAAAGAGGACATATGCAAATGGATAACCCTTATTGAAAAGAGTATGACTTAGGTGAAACCTAACCTTGGTACTTGACAATGACTTTTGCAAAATGCAACCTAGGATGAACCTGAATGTAAGTGACATGCTTCTTGAGACAAGATCTTGAAAAATATTTGACAACCATGTTTGACGATGAGTTTTAAACTTTGTTGAACCTTTGTTGGATGAATGTCTCTTGTGTTTAATCTTATGTTGGATCAATTTGTTTTGCTCTTTGAAATGGGATGCAATTCAACTTTTGACAAGCAAAGAATACAAGATATTGCAACTTAGACTCAAGACAATCATGCTCATTTCCACATTTCTTATGGTAGGCAAGGACATTAGGTACTTGAGAGGTAGAATCATTATGGGATTCAAGGAGAATAAATAGATGCTTGACCCCACGGGCTCCCCTCCATGGCACTCACTTCTCAGGGCAGCCAAGCATCAGTCCCCATGGAAATCTCCCCATGGCAAACTTAGTATCTCTTCCAAGTATCCGAATTTGTCCTTCTCAAGCAACTAGAAGGGTTTTTGGCCTCTAAAAACAAGGTGTTTAGTAAGGATTTCTGTTAAGCATTACTCCTTGATGTCACGCAAGCGTGATTGAGACATTAAGCCCATCAAGATACCAAACAAATGTAGTCGCGCAAGCACGATTTAGACCAAGAGGCCCTACTTAGATGTTGATATGAGAAAGAGTTCAAGGGTCATCACTTCCCAAGTAACTGCAATTCCCACGTAACACTTCCTTCAAAGCTTTCGCTCATCGGGTATTTTTTTATGGTGAGTTAGAATGCCAAGGAATTCTAGCTGTACTCACTTTGGGTTGTTCCCTTCTCACGATTATCACTTGCTTGCAAAAGCAAAATGGTCGGGAAGGCAGGCCCTCTAAAGGTGACACACAATCAAAAACATGAGCATGGTATTGAAGATCTGGATTTCTGATCACCCTAAGAAGGATGAGAGCATACTCTCCTACTCCAATGTCAAACTCAACAATCAAATCAAGCATAGATTCATTCCATCCTATTTAGAAATCACTAGGTGCCTAACAAACACAAAGTTTAGTTGTATGTCCAAGGCAACCTGCAAAATCACCAAGTCAAAAGTTTAATTTGTTTGGTCTTTGACTAGCGAACCTGCAAATAATTCATTAGTAGTTTGTGAAATAATTCTTTGTCAAGCGTTTTGCCACAAAGCTACCAACAATGTTAGAGAATCAAGAGAAATGAATCACCATCAAAATTAATCCATAAAAGTTGTGATTCTTTGTCCTCTTAGATTAATCTATGTGAAATTTATCAAATTTACCATCCTAGATTAATCTAGATAAAATTTGCATGAATGCATGATTAATTTTCCAAGCTAAATTAATCTAGATGAAGGTTGCATGATTTTGTTTTTGAAAATTTTGACCATTTACAGAAGAATAATTAAAAATGTCATAAATTCCTCAATATTTATCCAAATCACAAACCGTAAAATGATCTAGAAAGGTAAAAATGTGATCTAATATACCCAGAAATCGTTTATTTTAATTATACACGAAAGTTTTTACGTGATCAATTGATTATGACTATTTTTTTTTTTAGAAGAAAAATCTGCAGCTCCACAAAAAAATCAAAAAAATATTACATCCAAGCATGTTCACGTCGGGTTCACCAATTAATGTACGTTAGGAAATAGGAAATCATCACAAGCAAGATAAACATTAATCTAGTCCAATCACAAAAGCTCAAATGCAATGATCTATCCTAAACAACATTCAATAGAGACATGAAATAAAAACATTCAAAACTAGAAATTAAGCAAACCATAGGTATGATTTGAATGCTCCTTCATGCGGCTCCATTGTCCTTCTTTCTTCTCCAAATAATTTTGTTGTAGATCTCACCTTCAAGTGCATAAACCTAATTGAGAAAGCAAGATTGACATTGACACAAGAATACTAGAAGCGTGATTTGACAAAATGATTAGAAATTCAATAGTCTGATTAGGGAATTAGGAATCAAGAATCCAGGGATTTGAGTGAAGAAATTCATCCAATTTATAGAGAAATTGGAGAAAAAGACAAGATTAGCATGAAATTGATTCGAATAGAAATTCAAATCAAGAATAGCAAAATTATGACATGTGTATGACAAATTGCTATGCAAGGATTTATGACAATTTATTACAATTTATGACAAATTGCTATGTAAGGATTTATGACATGAATTTGAAATAGAAATAGACATTTAGGAATTTAGGAGAAATTAGAAAATTAAGTAAGAAATGATGACTTGGAAATTAGGAAATTGATGCAAATTAGGTAAATTAATTAATAATTTCTCATTCATTAATTAATTTACAAAAATAGGAGGAAATTAATTAGCCAATTAAATAAACATTTAATTGTGACAAGAAGACTTAGGATAAATAAATAAATAATTTAACCTAGAGGGAAAATGCCAAACAAGATTAAATGAATAAATCATAAAACCTTGGAAGATGAATTAGAAATGCAAAGATGACAATTAGGTCTTGACAAAGGATAGTTGATATTGATTCGATCATGATTTTGAATTGATAAATGATTTGATTGATAAATGCGTCGAGGAACAATGACAAATTGATCCAAATTGACATGATTGAAGAGGACAAGGATTGATGACAAATCAATCGTAAAACGACGAGATTGACAAGTTGATAAGAGATTGACAAGATCGACCAAAATCATGATTAAAGATTGTTATCGGCAAGACCAAATTCGAAAGCGAGACAAATGAAGAATGTAGAAGAAAGACTCGATGCTCACAAATGATAAAGACCAAGTGCGTAACATAGGAGAAATGTTAATGCGATGCAAAAACTCTAAAATGAGGCAATGCGCCAATGTTAAAGTATGACTCCGCAAGCATTGACCATTTTTAGGTGTCTACACCTGCTATTAGATATTTCAGAGTATTTGGTAGCAAATGTTATATCAAGAGAGATGACGACATAGGAAAGTTTGATGCAAGAAGTGATGAAGGATTTTTTTTGGGATATTTAACAAAGAGAAAAGCCTATTGGTGCTACAATAAGAGACTAAGAAAGATAGTGGAGAGTGAAAATGTGAAGGTGGATGAGAACCTTGGAAAATAAATTAGAGCTTGTGGACATGATGATGGTTAGCACATTGTTTAAAATTGTATTCAGACTGAAGAATTGAAGCAGAATGATTCAGTAGAGATAGTTAATCCAGATGTTGTTGCTGCCGGTGGAGAGGTGCAAGAACCTAAAAATCAGAACAATAAGAAGACTCCGAGGTATGTAAGATTGAATCATTTTGAAAATAAAATTCTTGGAGATAAAAATAAAGGTGTGGTGACTAGAAGAAGGCTAGCTTCTGAAGAGGTATGTTTGATCTCTAAAATTGAACCTAAAGATGTTGTTGAGGCTTGCAAAGATGAAAATTGGATGAGAGCTATGAAAGAAGAATTAGATCAGATTGAAAAGAATAACACATGGGAGCTTGTGCCTAGACCTAAAGATAAGAATGTTATTTGTACTAAATGGGTATTCAGGAATAAATTGAATGAAGATGGTGAAGTTGCCAGGAATAAAACAAGACTGGTATGCAAAGGATATTCACAACAAGAAGGAATTGATTATGAGGAGACTTGAAGTTGTTAGATTGTTGCTTGCATATGCTGCTTATAAAGATTTCAAGGTGTATCAGATCAATGTCAAGTCAACCTTTCTGAATGGTGATCTTGAGGAAGAAGTATACATTGAGCAACCTGATGGATTTTCATTATCAAATGATGGAGACATGGTATGTAAACTAAAGAAAGATCTTTATAGATTGAAACAAGTCCCTAGAGCCTGGTATGCTAGATTGGATAAGTACTTGCTGAAATTAGGATTTAATAAAGGGATTGTGGATAGTAATCTATATTTTAAGATTGAGAATGATAACATCTTGATTTTTGAAGTCTTTCGTATCTTTGGAGCAGATGATAACTTGAGCATGAAGTTTGCCAGTGATATGCAAAAAGGATTTGAGATGTCTATGATAGGTGAGATGAAATTTTTCTTAGGTTTGTAGATTTCATAGACTGAAAAATGTATTTTTATATCTAAAACTAAATATGTGAAGGAATTGCTGAATAAGTTTGGGTTGGATGACTCCAAACCGATTGGAACTCCTATGGCGACTAGCTGAAAATTGTATAAGAATGATGAATCTCCAAAAGATAATCAGAGATTGTATAGATCTATAGTTGGTGGACTACTATATCTTACTCGAACTAGGCTGAATATTATGCATGTTGTGTGCATGACTACTAGATACCAATTTGATTCGAAGGAGAGTCATGTCACTGTTGTAAAGAGAATATTTAGATATTTGAAGGGAACTGTGGATTATGGTTTGTGGTATCCGAGGAATGATAATTTCATGTTATGTACTTACACTGATGCTGATTGGGCTGGTGATGTTGATGACCGAAAGAGTACCTTTGGTGGTGCTTTCTTTTTGGGTAATAAACTGGTTTCATGGGCTAGTAAGAAACAAGATTAAGTCTCCTTATCTACTGCTAAAGCTGAGTACATTGCTACTATTGGTAGCTGCACTCAGGTGGTTTGGATGAAGCAAATGTTGAAGGATATCAAAGTTATCTATGATGATCCTACAACCATATATTGTGATAATTCTAGTGCTATTAACATGTCAAAGAATCTGGTACAACATTCAAAGACTAAACACGTGTCAATCAAAAATCATTACTTGACGGAAAAAGTTAGTAAAGAGGAAGTGAAGTTGGAATATGTGTCTACAAAGGAATAGATTGCTGATATCTTTACTAAGCCTTTGCTTGATACATTTGTCTATTTGAGAGATAAGTTAGGGGTATCCACCCCTCTTGATGAGAACTAGATGCATTGAGTTGCATCAATCCAGTGGAATTCAGAGTCTTATCCTTTTATCTAGATTGATGAGTTGATTCTGATACTCAGCAGGAGTAGTTGGTGAGTGTTTCAAGTGATCTTATCCTAAGAGGGAGATTGTCCTTAGAGGATGTATTTTTGGGAGAGAGGCATAATTTGTTTTTTTGTCTTTGGCATTGCTGTCAAAGGGGGAGAGAAGCATGTGAAAAACTATTTTATCTGCTTGATCTTAGGGGGAGTTTGCTAGAGTTGTTTTTTTCTTTTCATTGATTGTTATTCACATTCCTATGCTTTTTTATTTTAAATAATTCCTGGTAAACTTTTTGACGTGATTGGCAATGCTGGCATGACATGCTATTCAGCTCCACATGAAACACTTTTGACTTGAAGCTATGAACCGTGATGCCACAATAGGGGGACCTCATCCCCACACTTCACTTGTTCAAACCCACAAGCACAATGACCCAGCGAAGACACAAGGCCTACGAGAACAATGGCCCAATAGGGGTTTGAACCTTGGTGGCCACTTCACCAATGAAGTGTTTTAACCATGACACTACATGTCTGAAGACAATTTTCACATTCATATGTTGCCATCAATGCCAAAGGGGGAGATTGTTGGACATTGTTGCTGCTAGGATATGTTGTTTTCATTGATGTCAACATATTATTGCTTAGGTGATTGTAGATTGGCTTATTGGATATATGGTTTAGTGTATGGAGTATTTATAATATCACTATATTCTTTAGTATTGGTTTTGGTGTTCCGGGAAGTTTAGTTGATCATAACATATGATCCGGTTTTGCAGTTCGTTTATCTAATTGATGCCTTGTAGAGAAGTATTTCCTCCACTATATTCTGGTGTGATTAGATCTTGAGTTGTGTGTTTGGGAGATTGTTTGGGATGGTCTTGTGTATCTTCATTTCAGATGGTTCATGATTTGGTTGTTGGCATATGCACACTCCAATGAGACATTGCAGGTGACTAAAGGTTTTGTCATTGATGGCAACCTTGCAATCCTATGGTGCCGACAAGGCATTACATCGACAAGTTAGTGCACTGGCATAAATAGATCACACTCTACACTGACACTCAGGACACCGGCATCAGCACAAAGAAAGGAAGTATATCGGCACAGAGGCCGATAGGATTTTGTTATATTATATTTTGTTTATTATTGTAAAAACTTTGTAAGCCGACTTGGCATGTTGTAAAATGACTCTTATATATAAAAGAGATCATTGTAGACATTTTGTAAGTAAGGAAGTAAGGAAGTAAGTGAAGAAAAGTAAGTGATGTATGCAAAATATAGGTTGAAGGGTTTATGTAAGAAGCAGAGCAACAACCGATACTGGATCAGGCATTATAGATGCTATTGTAAAGAAGTACAAGATATTGGATTTGTATAATCCACATTGTAAGTCAGTGTGACTTCCCATTGAGTAGTGACCTCCAGGCAGTTGGCCTTCCTGCATGTGCAGGCCCCTATTGTAAGTAATATTCTCTTATTGGCCAGTAAGTGAATATTTTGGGTCACAAATCCCACCGAGGTTTTTCCCACACTGGGTTTCCTCATTAAATCCTTGTGTTATGGTGTGCTTTTCATGTGGATGTTCTTAATTCTATTTATTACATTATTTCTTGCATACCAGTACACTATTATAATATGTTCTGTATGTTTTAAGTTAAGAAATACTTGTTATCGGTTAGATACTGATTCATCCCCCCCTCTCAGTATCTGTGGGATTCCTAACAATTGGTATCAGAGCTTGGTCCTCTATTTTCAGAAGCCTAACAGCTTGAGGAAGATCTTGACACCGGTAAAGATGGAAAATATGATGAAGCAACTTGAAGGAGCTCTCTCGGACTATGATGCAGAGAAATTGAAAAATATCAAACTAGAAGATGATTTAAGGGCAGCTCAGGATATCAATCAGGCACTTCAAGAGAATCTTACTATTGCAAGAAATAAGAGAAGAGAACTTTGTGAAAAGTTGCAAAATGAGAATGATGAAAAGGAATCACGTAATGATATGATAAGCAAGTTGAAACAAGAGAACATGACAACAAAGAATGAGATGCAGGATATGACTATGAGATTTTGTAAAGAAATTGAGGATAGGAAGAAGAATGAAGAAGAATTAACCAAAAGACTAAGTGATGCAGCAAATGAGAACACAAGACTTAGCTATGAAAATGACATGTTGAAGACAGATTTGATGCACACTCAGAATGACTCAAATGAACTAATGAGACAAAAAGAGGTCTTAGAAAGAGAACTAGAAACTGCAAATCAACATAAAGAAAAATTCAAGAAAAGCTCAGAGGAACTTGGCACCTTGCTGAAGAATAAAAAACCTAAAGGTGACACTTTTGGAATTGGCTTTGAAGTTGGTGAAAGCTCTGGTACTGCAAATACTTAGGATTACAGCAAACCGGTAAGACAACCCAATGCTTATAAATTCAATGGAAAATGATTTAACTATAATAAGTATGGTCATAGAGCAAATGAATGTAGATCTAGAAATTAGCAGAATATCAACACACCCACCGGTCAATGTTCAAAATGCAACAAAGTTGGTCACAACTCTGAAAATTGCAGAATGAATGTGAGATGTTATGTTTGTGGAAGATTTGGACATTTATCTAATCAATGCAGAACACAAACTAACATAGGTTATGAGAAAGCTATTCAGAAGAATAATGTAACTTGTTATGCATGTAACAAGATTGGGCATATTGCAAAATTCTGTAGAAGTAAAGGATCATCAGTAGACAACAAAAGCTCTAGCTTGAAAGGTAAAGAAAAAGTTGAAGAGGTTAAGCAAGAATTCTCAAAACAATGGATTAGAAAAGCTGATCTAAATATTGGGAATACTCCTCCACCGGTAGAACCAGTCAATGCTTCACCGACAGGACAGAGTGATGCTTCACTAGCAGGATAGAGAAGTGCTCCATTGGTAGGAAGTTCTTCATCTAATTGAAGAAAGTTTCCTTGCAGGTTTGGCAATCTAATGACACATGTGCTATCCTCGGTTAGAGATAAGAAGTTGGAAATTACTTGTTACTGGCAGACAATGTTAAGTGAATACTTAACCATCATGCATTTAATGTGGTAGATGGCAAAAAGACACTATAAATTCAAGGTTTTGGCTCCATTTCATTTCATTGAGATTTCAAACCTACGAAGAGCGTGAAGATTCCAAGCTAAGGCATTTTGAGAAAGAGGCAAGAACACTTCAAGCAATCATCCATCCTAAAGGCAGTAAAAGGTATTTTATCATGGCATCCACCTCTGCAATTGAATATATAGAAAACCCTACTATTGTTGAAGTTATAAAAAGACCTAGGCCCATATTTCAATTAGTTCCCAAGGTAGCAAAGAAAGATGATACCTTAGGTGCTTTTTCTCAAATTCCTAAAGGAGTTGTTTATGCTGAAGACCCCTGAATTTACATTCATTGTAACATTGAGGAACTAAAAGATGAAGAGATTAAAACCATGTTTAAAACTATCATATGTGATGAATCTGGCAATGTAAAAGATGAACATAAGATCATTGAAACCCTAGGATTTACAGAGATCCTTAGCATTCCTGAATTCCCCAAGGATGTGATTAGGATAGTCTTAAGCAAGGTACATGGTGAATTTTTCTGGCTAGATGCAATTCACAAAATCACCAAGGAAGCTGTGAAAGTTGTCACAGGGTTACCAACCACCGGTAAAAGGTCAGACAAAACTAAGAAGGTATCCAATGACCTCGTTACTCAGTTAACTGGTGCCACATCTAATAAAAGGTCCTTAAAAGTAAATGATGTAACAAACATTAATGTGAGATTTATCAGCATGATATTAGGGTATAAAGTTACTCATGCAAATAGACTTAATTTATTTTCAAGTTTATGCATTAAGAGTGCTTATGATATGGTCACAAATAATGCAAAGATTGATGTATGTGAGTGGTTAAAGGACAAATTAATTGACAACTTAGGCAAGATTAAGAAGGACAAGAAAGGAACTTTCAGGTTTGGAAATCTTCTAGTATGTCTGATGCTACAGATAACCAAATAGGTTCTCGGTATAGGCTACAAAGAACTTGGATATGATATACCGATAGGCAAACAATTAACATAACTATTCAATAATATGGGAGAAGATAAGGAAAACAATATCCATGATTTCTTTCAAGCACTAAAGGCCAAAATGAAGAAAAGAATCCAACTATCACAAAAGATTGTTGACAAATATAAGGATGAAATATGCTTTATAATCAAGATGAGATCTGGATGGAAGCAGTCATCCCTATGATAGTTTGGGTAACAGAGATGGGCTGTGAAACAAATGATCATATAATTGAAACATATGCTAAAGCACTTCTGGAAGCCCCTAAAGAACCTAAGGAAGAAGTATTTGGTAGTACAGAAACTATTGAAAGCCAAATACAATCTAAGAAAAGAGTGAAAAAGGTTGAGGCAGTTGTAAGAAAAGGTTCCAGACAGGTAAAGGCTATTAAAGAAGATGTGTTAAAGCAAACTGGTATAACAGAGGATGAGTTAGCAGCTCCACAACCTGAAACTCACCTATCACCGGTAGGTACTTCTTCAGAGAGCGACATGCCTGCAACTTTCAAAAGAGTTGTAAGGAAAAGAGATCCCTCACTGGCAACCACACCCTCACCTAGGAGGACAAGACAAAAACAACAAGCAGTGAGATCTCCGATAAGAAAGGCTACACCAAAGAAGAAGAAACTGACACCCAAGAAGAAGAAGAGGACAAATAAGGACTTGGCCCCTTTTGACATACTATTGAATGAAATTACAGAGGAAGGCAAATTAAAGAATATAGAGAAACTATATGACACTCTAACAGTTAATGAAAAAGAACAAGTAGAAAACAGTGTTATATTGCATATGGATATGTATAAGAAATTTTTGATGGAAGTAGTAGATGAAGTTCCAGATGAACTATTTAAGAGACTGGAAGCAAGGAGACAAGCAGTATTAGAGCTGGACAAGAAAATAAAGATTGAAAAGCTACTTGCTATATATCCGATGAATTCACCCAAAGAAATTGATGACTTAATTTCTCAAGCCAACCGGTCCGTATTTTTTAGTGCACACTGACACATTGCTTTAATGGTTGGAAGAATTAATGAGGTGACTGAGGAGACAGAAAATGCATGGGACATTTTCCTAGTGGAAAAAGAAAAACAAGAAGAATACATGAGTCACAAACCTATAAAAGTATATCAGAAAGAAAGAGACAAGGGTAAAGGTAAAGTTGGTGGACCACCTAGTATTAAGGTTAAAGACAACTTACCCCCACCTCCTTTGATTACTCCACTGATAAAAACAACAGCTACAAAAGATCAACCGAAAGCTGAAAGTATGGATGTAGAAGATGGTAATCCTAATCCTAATGTCTTATATACTGTGGATGTTGATACTCAAAAGATCAACATTGTGGTAGACAAAGATACAACTGATAAGACTGACATGGCTAGTGAGCCTCCTGTAGCTGAGCAAACTGATAACACACAAGAGAAACCGACAAATGACAAAGAACAAAAGGTAGAGACTCAGACTGAGACAATGCAACAAATAGAGAAACAAATAGAGCAAAAGGCTCCTGAACAGGAACAACAACAGAAACAGGAATAGGCTCATAAGGGAACAGTGCCATTGGCAACTGGAGAACTAGAAAAACCATTGCTTAAGGAAATGTAGACACAAACAAACCTACCAGAGGTCAATACAAGCTTGGTTACTTCCATTGGCGGCACTCAGAATATAGATTCATCATCATGATACAAATCAACTAATGTGATTGAGGTACTATTAGATTCAATTAAAAAGATAACAGACTGCAGCTCACAAGCCTATAAGGCAATAGATGATACCATACCAATTTTGAAGGTAATTGCTCCTAACTATAATATAGACAATAAATATTCTTTAGGACAACTTGATACCTTGTGTAAATATATCATAGAAAACATTGAGAAAATAAAGGAAGAGACATTGAAGGATAAAGTAGAAATTGAAAAACATAAATTCTTTGATGAGCAAATAAAGAAGTGTAATAAGAGATTTTGACACACTTCTACCAGAATTGTGTAATTTATTGAAAGAGTACAAGACTCTGTACAAAGACACCTGTAAGACAAACCTTTTGACTGTAGATTGTTAGTGAACAAATTTGTCCCTTTTTAAAATGATCAATTTTGAACTCTGTCGCCTTCTTTTAAGGACAAGTGTTCCACTAAACAGTTGGGTAAGTGTTGTATAAACCACTTCCCTCTGAATTTTCCATAGGTACAACTCCCTATCTTAGTTTTTCAAGGAATGATTTTAACTAATTTAATTTGAGTAGTAGCTTTTAACCTAAAAGCATGTAAGGCTACCTACTTAATTCTTGGATGAGAGGCCGATATTTCACACATGTTTCTTAAAAGGAGAAAGCAATCTTTCCTATCTTTTCAATACAAGAGATGATAGCAACTGAATCAAAGTTCAGTACACCATTTCCACAGGTTTAATAAAGAATGAACATATTAAAGAAACCAAATCTATTCTCAAAAAAAATAAAAAATGAATCTTTTCTAAAAGAAAACAAACACTCAAAGGAAGGAATATCAGAAGAATAATAATTTTCTGCAATGGAAAGATCGTTACTGTTATTTGATTAGATAAGCATACACAAAGATATGTATCTACATAGATTCAAAACCCACAGATTTTTCTTCTCCCAAGAACAGTATGATCATTGTATATATCTATTTTTATGCAACAGAGGCATGATAATACATGTACAAATCATTTTCATTCCAGATTTAGCAGTCTGATTCCTCCTTCCACAAAACAGAAAATTCACAAAACAGAGGGAAAAACCAAAAACTAACCAAAAATTGGTCACCGAATCTAACCCCTATTCTATCTGTCTTTCCTTAATTTATAGTTGTTTAGAACAGGGGAGGTCTCCTTGAAAACTCAACCTCCCCCAAAACAGTTACGAAACTGACAAGATGTATTCTGGGACAGATGTCCCGAAGTTTTTGCATAAACATAAGAAATTACAAAAATAAAGGAAGCCAGGCCTGAAACAATGCATTATGTCGCTTTTCCATCATCATCATCCTCTCCGCTTTTGCGGGCATTGTGAGTGGTTGTGAGTTCTTGAACAATGGATTGGTTCAGAAATTTCATCGATTTGAACTTTGCCTTCATCGCCTCCTTATTCCACCGGTGCTTCACCATCTTTTCGGCATGTTTTGGTAGCTGATCATTTCCAATGAAAGTCATAGACTAAATCTGAGCCACCCTTGTTATATCTTCCAAAGTGAAATTATCCTTGGCCTTGATTTTCTTCATGTTTATCTAGAAAGCCTTGATTGAATCCTATGTGTTCAACCCACAAATTCCCAATTGCCAATCATGGTCAGGGTTAACCACCTTGTTATCATTTACTATGCTACACTAGAGATCCTGGAGCTCATAAACAGAGGTTTTAGCATCAGAGATCATAGTCTTGAAGGTAAGCACTCGCCACATTATGGTTTTCTTCAACAATAAGAGCTGACATTCATCCGCCACCAGTTTGATTGAGTGTTCCATCAAAAACCTGGTAACTCCATATTCTTCTATTTTGGAAAACAAGGGCAAGATTTTTTGCCATTTGTGTTCCTCCTTCTCCCACAACACAAGCTAATTTTGAACTTCGGGAATAAGACTGTATCTCATCGCATAGCCTCTGGGAGTCGATGATGTACTTCTTGCCATCCTTGATTATTCCCTCAATCCATTTCTCCACAGCTTCTACAATACTCTTGGCCTGTTGAACTTGGCTCATTAACTTTTTATTTTCTGGTGAAGTTGGGTCAAAGTTCTCTATAGCATGAGATATTGGGAGTGCCCCAAAGCAACCAATACTGTTGATGAACTGGGCAAGAACATTTATGTGTCACTTTAGCTCCCTCTTTTCTCGCCCATCTTTCTCCTATCTGGAGAGCATTTTCTTTGCTAAAACCTGAAAGAAATGATTTTTTGTGTCTCTACTCATATTTCCCAGTTCCAGTTTTGTGATCTTGAAATCATCAGGGCTAACCTCCTTTTTTTCGTCCTTGGGTTTGTACGAGGCGATTTCAGCAACCCATTTTCCAGTTCCCTCATCATTGTCCAGGTGAGTGACAGTCTTGAACCTTTTTGGCTTAGGATTCTTCTCTGTGTACTTAATGACCATTTCCTGAATTGGAATAGTCATGGGAAGAAAACTCTTCTTTTTGTTCATCGAGGTGGTCAACCACTTAGGAGTTGCACTGGAGCTAGTTGTTCCTTCGATCACTTTGGAAGGTGGCATCATAGCCATAGTCACCGTATGAGAATCCAGGGCACTAGTAACATCACCATCCAAGTCTTCAATTTCAAATATCTAGGCATCAAGAATCATATCTTTCACCCCTGTATCCTTTGCCTGATCCATCTTTCTTTGAGCGGCACTTTGGGACAGGGTATGTTGAGGAGTATAGAAATCCAAAGCTGAATTAAACCTATGTCTAAGCTGGGGTGGCTTGTTATCCTTACCTGCACAAACAGGCATATAAGCATTATTAGAAAGATGCTTTGGTGAATGTAGAGGGTCCTCATTACTTCTCACAGAATTAGATTTAATGCATAATTTCACTGCTTTCTTATTGGCAACCCATGCCATAGTCCTTTCCAAGACTCCTTTGGTCCTTAACTATATATCATCTTTCTCTTCCTCATCCCAGTCAATAAGAGGCATTTCAATTTCTGCACGGGCTAAGTATCCTGGTTTTAATAGCTCTAGATAGTCCTCTTTGAGCCCCTTAGTATCCAATTTTATCTGCAATGAAACGACTTGTTCTAACACCAACCTCATGTTTCCCCTTTTGAACACTTCGAATTCATCTTTACAATCTTCCCAGAAACCCTCTAATTGCGGCATTGGGAGGTATGTGATTAGACCAAGAGTTTTGGAAAAACCCTTATTATCAAAACCTTTCCTTTTAGGATATAGGGAAAAATTGAAATTCCTGAGATTTGCTCCAATACTCAAAGCGTCAGACATTGAATTGTAGGACAACAGACCCAATTGGATGGGAAAATGATCCTCCCATTTATCCCTTGGCTGTTCCTTTTTTATTACAGAGGTCAGTTGTCTGCATATTTTCGGTAGAACAAAGCAATCCGAACAAAAGTGAGGGATCTTGAAGGGCTCCTCTTCAAAGCCACCTACCCTTATGTAACAAAAGCATGGAAACTGGATATAAAAACTACCAAACCTCTTAATCAAAGTTTGTGTATCCTTGGAGATTCTTTTGGCTTTCATATTCTTCAATTCATGACACAAGTCACCCAGAAAAGCATTGTGCACCCTTTTGAAATCCTGTAAGGCCTTATCCTTTTGCAGCATGGGATAGAACTCATATACGAGAACGTCTTCCTTAGTGAGCTGTTTCGGTATTCCAACCAACTCCTTAACATAGGCCAAACAATACAAGAGATACAAAGACATGAAGAAGTTCTGTTTGAATTGTTTAGCCATACTCAGTTGTTCTCTCATTGAATCAACAATCAATTCAGCCCAATCCAAATATTGCTTCCCTTCCAAAACTAGTTGCACGTAACAATAAATCCAGTCATCGAAGCTTTAAGCTTCAGCGGATCCTCTAGCTCGGTGCAACAAAAAGATAACATCATGAATGTGAGGCAACATGTGATTCTTATTAAGATTCTTGGGTAACCTAGAACCACCTCTTTGAGGTACCTTCAACAAGAATTTTGCTACATTGTTACGGTGTCCGGTTCTGTCTGTGTTGAACTCGGTGATTGACTGAGTAGGGGAAAAGTTGGAGAACTGGTAATCAGGTATCTTGAAGACTGAGGAAATTACTTCATGATTTATGGCAAGAAGGGTTTCACCATTGTCTCTCCTAATGGTTTCAGACACTGGGTCGTATCTAGCAATACATTCCCGAATCAATTCTGGGCAAGGAATGGCTAGCTTTCTCTTCTATGAGACCACTACTCAAAATCTCCACACCCAAAGACTTGTCAATTCCCTTGAACACCCTCTCTTTCAACACCTCAAGATTTTCCCCTTTTAGGTCAGTATCGCTAACTATGGGTTCAGGGGATGCCAAGCTAAAAACATTAACAAAAAAATGTAGTGTGGACTTCATAATTTAAAACAATAAGCCTAAACTGGTTGTAGCAAAACTTTCTATAAAAGAGAAAATGGAAGCAAAAACCACTGGAGAGAACAAGAAAAGACTCACCTTCACAGTTGAACAACCAGACGATGACTAGCAGCAAACAAGACTCCTATCCAGGAAAAACAAAAAACGCAGCAGCGAGGAACAAATGCAGAACACTAATAATCCTTCATACCTTATTAGTGAAGGCAATGATATGGAAAAATTGAATGCAATAATTCCAATTTTTAGTCTGAGTGTGTTAAGTTTGTGGATTGGACATCGCACGCATGCATTGAATGCATGGCGGCATTTTTGAAGTAACCACCAGTTCCCAAAATGATTGCTTACTTTGAAAAGCCAGGAATCGACATCACTTAAAACATGGTTCAGCTTCCACATATTTGGTAATGAATACACCATCAAATCATTAAAATCCACGGGGCCCACCAACTTCGTACACATATGAACATCCTGAACAAACTTCATGGGGGTTCAAGTAGTTCAAGATGTACGCCATGCTCAAGGAAAATCTTGCCGAGAAAATTAATTATACCACACTACTAACCATTTGTGCTATATTGAACATGTTGAACATGTTTGAACCTCTTGAACTTGGTTCAATGAGTTCAAAACCCAGAGAGAAATAAAGTAACATATCACCGAACAAGAAACTTTTAGAGAGCCGTTGCAAGACACTTAGAGAAAATATTAGTATGAAAAACCTCCTTGCACACCTAGGAACCTATGGAACCTAAATGAACCTATTGAACCCGGTTCAAGATGGTTCAACGTGTTCACAGAGTTCAACCAATTACCTAAACTTGACATTTGTTATTGAAAAAGGATTTATAGACGTACTAAGGAATTGAACTGAGGTGTCACAAGAAAGATTAGGACTCTGAATGGAAATTTTATAGGATGACTCGCTCTTATCATGAGGAATAAATGACGTAGTAACATTGGCTCTGATTGGGGATTGTATTTTACAAAGGAAAATGCAAAGAACTCCCAAACTCTGGTTTCACATGACCAAAAACAAAAAGGGGAAAGAATAAGGTGACTCACAACTAAGAACACCTAAGCTACTATGTACAAAAAATCTTGACCACAGGACTTACAATTTGTAGAGTTTGAGATCTTGCCTGTTGCAGGTATAGGGCATAACCGCTCCATTAGCGTAGCTGAGTCTGAAAGCATTTTGTCCCACCGCTTCATAGATCTCTAAAGGGTCTTTCCATAATGAATCAAACTTGCTGTGAGGACCCCTTGGCTCTTTCCTTTTATCCCATAACAATACTTCATCTCCAATCAGGAAACCTCTTGGCCGAGCCCTCATGTCAAAAATCCTCTTCACTCGACTCTGATGCACCATGATTCTGTCCACTAGCAACTCTCTCTCTTCCTCCAACTTCGTCAGGTACATAACTTGTTTCTCTAAAGCATTCTGAAAGAAAGAATCCTCCACTACTATCTGTAGCTTGGCCGCTGATAACTCCAGACGTAAAGAAAGCTTTGTGCCGACCCCATACACAAGTTCAAAAGGTGCCATTCCAATGGCCCTCTTGGGCATGGTTCTATTTGCCCACAAAGCTTCATATACCTTCTTATGCCAATTTCAAGCATTTTCATCAACCAACTTTTTCATGATGGCTATCAGGTTCTTGTTGTTGGACTCTGCCAGTCCATTACCCTATGGAAAGTAAACAGAAGAATGTGAGAGAGTAATCTGATGCTCATAGCAAAACATAGTTAACTCCTCAGAAGAGAAATATGATGCATTATCTACAACAATCTTTTGGGGAACCCCAAAATGAACTAGGATGTAATCCTTGAGAAAACTACACACAACTTCTGAGTTTGCTTTTTTAGTGGGAATGACTTCCACCCACTTGGTAAAGTAGTTAGTTGCTGTCAAAATGTACATATGACCAGCATTGGAATGAGGGTTTATTGGCCCTATGAAATCAATGCCCCACTATTTGAAAGGCTCATCTACTACCATAGGCCTTAAAGGTAGGGCCGCTAAATGTGGCTTCCCAGAAAAGAGTTGGCACTTCTCACACTCCTTAACATAAATATATGCATCCTTAAACATGCATGGCCAATAAAAACAATTCTTGAAAATTTTGAAAGCAGTAACAGACGATGAAAAATGTCCCCCATAGGCTTCACCATGATAAATCTCCAGAAGTTTTTGCTGTTGAGGTTTATCTACACACCTTAAGTATGTTCCATCTAAACCTTTTTTGTACAAAACATCCCACCAAATTACATACTTAGCAGCCTTTAACTTAAGGTTCCTTTGCTCTTTTGCTGACAAATGACTTGGGCAGTTGCCATAAGTCAAGTAATAAGCCACATCTCAGAACCAGGTATCCTGCAATCCAACAAAAAGAGTTAATGGTAATTTTGCTTCTATTTCTGTAGACACCTAAAATTGTCATGTCTAATTAAATAAATATTTTATTTATTTAATTATCTAAGCCTAATTCTTCTATTAATTAAATAAATCCTTATTTATTTAATTAATTCATTTATCCTCTTCTAGCCTTATTTCTCATTTAAATAAATACATTTATTTATTTAAATTATCCTTTTCCTAAATTAAATAAATATCTTATTTATTTAATTGATCCCACTTCTTCTATTAATTAAATAAATCTTTATTTATTTAATTAATTCATTAACCTTTTCTACCCATGACACATGTCATTCATCTCTTAATTCATACACTACCTACCCCTTTCATTATTTTATTATTTCTTTTATCTACCCTCTAATCCTAGCTGACCTCCTTTTACACCTCTCAATCTTATCCCTCCATTTCATATTGTGTCTTCTATTTAAGGAGATGCTTCCTTCATTATCAAACCCTAATGATCATTTTGACTACACTATGATCCTACTTGCAACCACATTCTGTTCTTTGTTGAGCTATTGTGCACATAAAATCTGAGAGCAAATATATCAAGCAAGATCAATGGAGATAGGAAGAATGGAGATCAAAACCCTATTGGACATGTGATGGTATAATCTTTGTGATTTTGTTTTATTTACATTGTCTTAGGTAATCTTCATATGTTATGGTGGATCTTTGTTGTTGTTAGGCTAGGGTTTGGTGGTTGAATTCATTTAGCCTTTCAATATTGTTATTATTATTATCCATTTTCACCATACACATTTTGGCATGCCCGGTGGGACTCTTGTCCCTTTGCATCTAACCTCCTTGTTGCAGATTTTGCGTTTTTGAAGTTGCAGATCGGACATTTTTCGACAGCATTTTAGTTTTTTTTCCGCGTCTGTGAACTTTTGGATCGCGTCTTTGATTTTCTGGCATGTTTGCGGGATCTGGAATCACGTCTGTGTTTTCGACAAATTTTATTTTGCAAGTTTCAGAAAGGAGCGTCTGTGTTCAGAAACGCGTCTGTGTTATTTCTACCCACGTCTATGTCGGAAAGGAGCGTCTGTGATTTTTAGGTGCGTCTGTGCATCACAGAACCACGTCTGTGTTGAGGGTAACAGCGTCTGTGTATTTACTGTTTCAAAATTTTGAAGTTTTCATTGATTCAATTTTTTCGGATTTTGTACTTAGGGTTTCAGATCTGGTTTATTTTTGGACTAACACTTTCAAATCTAGCTAACTAAATTGGTGCAGCTTGTCTTGGAAGCAAAACATTTTGTTGAAGGCCCCTATGTCACAAAGTCTTTTGGGTTTTTAAAATGTACCTAACTTGTGTGTTTGCAGGAAGGGGTGATTATGTCAAACAACCCAAACTACTAACAACTTTTGTTGCAGGTCCTTGGGTAGGGTTTTGAATTTTTGTTGTGTGCTTTGTTTTCATAGAATAGCAAACACTTCCATTGGTGCACTAAAATTGAATCATTGTCTTTTGTGTCTTGAGCAATAGGCTCTTTTTGTTTAATCTTTAGAGGGCCTATCTTCCCGTGTGGTCATTAGGACTACTAGTGAGAAGAGAACGACCCAAGTGGTAGCGAGGAAAACCCACCTCTTTCGAACCACTATAATCAAATGTATTCATGGTGAAAACTATGAATAACATGTGCTGATTAGTTCATACCGACACTATGTCTCCCCATAAACCCGTTTGATCAAATTTATTTGATCATTTGTAGGGTGTAACCCCTACCGGCTGGGAGCCTTCTATATTTACAGAGCTAAAAGTGCCGCATGTATGGCCACACGAGCGGATGCCCTTACTAGCACCTTTTTGTTTTAGAAGCCCAAATCCTTCTAGTTGTTGGGGCAGGAGGTCGGACCTCTGGTAGCGGTCCACACACATACGGTTCTTAGTAGAGATACAAAGTTCGCGATGGGGAGTTTTCATGGGGACTGATGCTTGGTTGACCCGAGAAGTGAGTGCCGAGGGTGGAGCCAGTGAGGTCAAGCATCTAAGTATCCGCTCTGAATAGTGTAGCCTCGGGGGTAAAACCCCATGTGGGATCAACAACAATTGTCTTGGCCAGCCATAAGAATTGTGCTTGACTTATTTTAAACATTCAAACATTCAAGACCAAACAGCAAAACATTGTGTCTTTTGTGTCTTCAAGTGTATGCAAAACAATTTTACATCAAACAACACACTTTCTTGGAGTCATTTTGAAGTCTAAACACTTGCAAACATTGAGTTCTCATCAACATTATGTCCTCTTGTCACGACAAACAGTCAAACAGTTAGATTTGGTCACAACAAAACGACTTCACATATTGGAAAAATTGCACAAATTTTGCAGAAACGCGTCTGTGTCTGTTTTAACCGTGTCTGGGTCATATAAATGCGTCTGTGAAGGGCATAATAGCGTCTGTGTTGAATAGAAAAATGTCTACGTCGGATAACCATGTCTGTGCAGTATACAGGCGCGTTTGTGTTCAAAAATTGCAAGAAAATTTCACAGTCCAGCAAACAAAAGAAATCAGTTTCGGAATACTTGAGCTTCCTAGGTTGTTTCTCCAGGTTTCATCTAGCATTCAACCTGTCTTTGGGTCTCACACAGTCCATCATTGCTTCACATCTCATTTTACATTCACACTAGTCTAAACTTGAGTCAAAAGGTCACTTGCTTGTCCTCATCATACTTTGTCAACATACTACATACAACAACACTTAGCCAAGTGGTCCCTCATCAAGGTTTCTTACCTTTGGGTTTCATTTGGTCTTACTTAGAGTCAAGGTCAACTTACCTCATCAAGAGAAACTATCCTCTCTTTGGAAGTCACACCTACTCTACTACATACATACTTGGTCTTACACTTTGGACATTGCAAGTACACCTCAGATTCATTTACATTTCATCCAACTCTTGGTCTTCCATACTTTTTCCATTTTCATCTAGTCTCACACATCTTGGTTAATACCTAGTTCATGGTTGAAACCCGTCTTCAAAAATCTAGGAGAGAAACTAAAGAGGCTCAAGAGTCCACAAACATGAGTTCTTATGAGTATGACAACGATTTATTTTTCAATCCTGAGCACACTACATTGCCTGACATGGATGTTTATAGAAACATTCCAAATGTGGAAAACGCAGACACTACAAACAACAATGCTACAAAAAATGACAATTTGGACAACTTATCAATACATTCAGCAAATGTGGAAGAATCCATTATGAATCCCCATTTCAATCGATTGGTTGAGGAAATAATGAGGAGGGATAGACAATCCTTTTTACACATGATGGCACAAAGTGGAGCCAAGATACCTCATGATTTTGACATGTCTCAAATAATGGAAAACCGACCTTTGCAACAAACTCACTCCAACATGGATCAAAGGAGACCTAATAGTGGAGGAAATGGAGGACCACATATGGTACCTGAATCACCATCAGCTTTGCTTCAAAAACCAAAAGTCCCACATACACATGGTCAAACATATGATACTTACCTTCGTAGACCATTATGGAAGTCTTATGCAGATAGATATGCTCAAGCTATGGATCAACCAAAATAATTGGACATTCAAAGGCATGCTCAAAATTTGGACACAAGAAAACCCCGTGTCAAATTTGGGGGCAACACAATAGAACATGACATGCCTGTAGAATATGGTATACATGCACAAAATAGATATGGGGTTCCTCAACATGAATCTATACCAAGTGCTCCATATATGCCGCATCAATATAGACCTCCTCCATATGAACATGTGTATGATCAATATCATCCATATATGCAATATGCTCCTCCTCCAATTGGTGCCTCAAACATGGGATATGGTTCAAGAAGTCGATCTCCACCTAGGAGCAATTTGGAGCAACAAATCAGGGATTTACAAAAGAAAATGGAGGACATAAATACACCAAAGCCAACATACACAATGAGAGACATATGTCCTTATCCATTTGACAAGAGCATTCGAATGCCTCCATTTCCTGCACACTTTGTGACACCTAAATTTGACAAGTATAGAGGAAAAGGGGATCCTAAGGCGCACATAAGACAGTTTTTCATAGCTTGCATTGAGGTAGCTTCAGAAGAGACATATTTGATGAGATTATTCCCACAAAGCTTAGGTGATCAAGCTATGGAATGGTTCTCCCAACTCCCACCTGGTATTAAGTCATGGGGTGACTTAGCAGAGGCATTTATTCAACATTTCTCCTACAATATAGAGACAGACATATCAGTCACTACTTTGTGCAACACTAAGCAAAAAGAAGGAGAGTCCTTTGCATCATTTTTGCAAAGATGGAGAAATCTAGCTAGCAAATGCTCTTGTGAAATTCCACAAAAACAAATGGTAGAGATGTTCACACAAAATGTTAACAAAGACATTGGTTATGATCTAAGGAAAGCTTGTTTGTCCACCTTCAAGGATGTCATTGAAAAGGGCTTAGCAACAGAAAAGGTTCTAATTGAACAGGGAGTCATCAAGATATTCAAGGAAAACAAAGATGACTTTAAAGGGAAAGACAAGCCAAGATTTTGGAATAAAAACAAGAACACAGTCAATGATGGTGTTGTTGATGCCAATACAGTGTGACCCAAATTCATCTTTTCGGGATCAAGTTCTACAAACAATCAAGTGAATACTCAAACAACTTCTAGACCATGAAGGAAGTACACCCCATTGGGAGAACCACTTGAATCAGTCTTCAAAAAGCTTGTGGCAAACAAAGTGATCACAGTTCCAGATTTTCCTCCATATGAACCAAAGGTCAAACCAAATTGGTGAAATGATGATGAGTATTGTGAATTTCATAAGAGCAAGGGTCATAAGACGGGAAATTGTCATCGACTGAAGAACATTGTGCAAGATCTCATTGATAGAGGTGATATTGAGATTGAGGGACACTCATCCAATCAAGAACATGAGATGTTTAAGGAACCATTCCCAAAGCATGACAAGGGAAAAGCCAAAGTCACAGATGATCAGGCCAGCTATACTAGAGCACCTTACAACTATGATTCAACTATCAATCATATCTCGATGGACAATCATATCTCTACTATTACCATCAAGAACAAAAACCCTGAGAATCCTCCTCAGAGACCCAAGATTGTCCTAAGAGGTGTTGGATCTTCTTCCGGAGCTACCTCTGAATGTCATGTTACAACTCATCGAGGTAAAATTACATTGCCAGGTACCTCCACTAAAAATACTACTTCTTCATCAACCAAGCCTGAGTATGACCTTGTAGAACAGTTAGGAAAGACACCCGCACTCATCTCCATCCTTGAGCTTTTACGCATATCCCCCGCTCATAAAGCTATTCTTGACAAAATCTTGAGAGACACCGCCATTCCTACTGATCTGAACGTGGACCAGTTTCAAGCCATGGTGGGATACCTTTCCATTCCACATTCCCTCACATTCACAGAAGCCGATGATGCCTCTGTAAGTTAGCCACATAATGCACCATTACATGTTGAAGCCTTCATACACAAACATCGAATAAAGCGAATCCTGATAGATGGAGGAGCTGGTCTAAACATTTGTACATTGAGCACCATTAAACAATTGGGATATTCTGATAAAGCTGTGAATTCAACAAATCAAATCACCATCAAAGCATATGATGATGAAGAACACTCATCCAAGGGCACAGTCACCTTACCTCTAAGAATTGGGCCAGTCACAAAGGATGTGGTTTGTCAGGTCCTAGATCTGGATCTCACTTATAATATATTGTTAGGACGTCCTTGGATTTATGAAATGAGGGCAGTCCCATTGACATATCATCAATGCATTAAGTTTCCTCACAACGGAGTCGAGGTAACAGTTAACGGTGATCCTAATCTGTTCATATATTGCAATAACTTGAGATCACATACTGAGACCATCATTCCTAGTAATCGTGAAGCTGTTCCTTCTTCGGCATACATTGATCCTGAGTCATTGAAACCTTCGACATCAAAACAAGGTGAACTTAAAGGCAAATTTCAGGACAAAGGCATGGGAGAATACACTTTAAATCAGACCATGTATTTACGACAAGTCATGAGCTCTCCAAAAGAATATGGAAGGCCACATCCTAACAAGCAAATATCCATCATAGTATTCAAATGGGATCCTACTACCTTTCAAAGATGGGGCGAACTGGAAGAGGAAGGTTTATATAAAATGCTCTACAAAGACATTAAAGATGACACACAAGATCAGATCAATATACCCTATGAGAAATATGGCAAAGGCTTCAAGATTCTACAAAAATTCAGGTATGATGGAAAAAGCCCTCTTGGGTTATGCAAAGAAGGTGTTATGGAGCCCTTACAACCTGAATTGACTATAAAAAGGGAACGCTCGAAGGGACTTGGTTTTCTGACTTCCAAGATCCATACTAAAAGGACAGAAAAGGCATCACAAATCAAAGTTGCCAAAGTTCAACAAGAGGAGTGCTATTCCACAGATTCCAACGAATGGGAATGGGGTTCAGACAAATCCTCCAGTGACTATGAGCTCACTGAGACATTCAGAGATCTAGATGAACCTACAAAAGAAGAAGAATTTTATAAAAAGTTCAGAGTTGGTCAAGAAACAACCCATGAGGATTCCGCACAGTCTTCGTCTCAAGGTTCTAGGTCGAAATCACGTAGGATGAGAACACCTATCTGAGAATGCGCTACTAGTGATGACAATTTGGATTCGCTCATGATCAGAACTGATGAGGAGAGTACCATCGATGATCTCGACAATTGCCTTGATATACCCGAATATAATCACATCTTCACTCTTAGTCCCGCAAACTCCGAAAACATTACAGGCCTTCCCCTTGTTCACCACCAACTCATTGACTGGGATTATGAAGGACCAGCACAATTTGACACATTTCAAAATGATGAAGCTATTTTTGACTATCTTGGCCTACGAGATGATCTTCCCCCTAGGGACCACAAAGCAGGATACACTATAGAACTCAACAACATGGCATATTTTGGTGAGGGTGTCGGACCTTCCAGTCGCAAAAATGTGAAAATAAGAACAAATCAAGGGTCTTATGGCGAAAACCACACTATGGCGCTATCTGATCCCAAAAAAGTAAAAAGAAAGGACGTATTTGAGGGCAAAAACCTCTCTGAGGCACCCGAAGATGGAAGGCTTGACATTCTCCCAGCCTCATATGAGGAAAAGTCATCCATGTTGGTAGAGGAGACTATCAAGACAAACATTGGTGCAGAAGAGGTTCCACACAATATATTCCTGGCTCAATCATTGACAGAGTCCGAAAGATCACAGTTCATAAGCTTCTTCAAGGAACGACAAATCAACTTTGCATGGTCATACACTGATATGCCTAGACTAGATCCGGATTTGGTAATGCATCATTTGACAGTCAAACCGGGGGCAAAGCCAGTGAAACAGAAATTAAGAAAAATGCATCCACAAGTGGCATTACTAGTCAAAGCAGAGCTGGAGAAGTTATTGGATGTCCGATTCATACGCCCAATTGATTATCCTGAATGGATCTCCAATTTAGTACCTGTCAGTAAACCAGATCGCAGCATCAGAATATGTACAGATTTCAGAGACATCAACAAAGCTTGTCCGAAAGATGACTTCCCATTACCAAATATTGACTTGATTGTTGATCTCACGGCAGGTCACGAAATGTTATCATTAATGGATGGATTTTCTGGTTATAATCAAATAAGGATCGCACCCGAAGATCAACACAAAACATCATTCACTTGTTCTTGGGGAACTTTCTGTTGGAATGTCATGCCCTTTGGGCTAAAAAATGCAGGTGCTACGTATCAAAGAGCAATGACCACTATCTTTCATGATCTCATGCACATAACTATGGAAGATTATGTTGATGATC
The DNA here is from genome assembly GCF_030272615.1 of Cryptomeria japonica. Taxonomy (NCBI): domain Eukaryota; kingdom Viridiplantae; phylum Streptophyta; class Pinopsida; order Cupressales; family Cupressaceae; genus Cryptomeria; species Cryptomeria japonica. Next base: position 693,528,248 of record NC_081415.1, on the reverse strand, counting down.
TCTTGGGTAAATTAGTAGACAGAAATACACATTTGGCCATACTTTCAGTCATCTTTGATCAGTTGGAAAAATACAAAGTAAGATTAAACCCCAAGAAATGTGTCTTTGGAGTAACCTCCGGGAAGCTCCTAGGATTCATTGTGTCCAAAAGAGGAATCGAAGCCGATCCAGCAAAAGTCAAGGCTATCTTGGACATGCTGCCACCCAAAAATATCAGTCAACTTCGATCCTTACAAGGGAGACTCCAGTCTATACGAAGATTCATAGCCCAACTTGCAGATAAGTGCAATCCTTTTCAATACCTGCTACATAAAAATGTCAAGTTCAAATGGGATGATAACTGTCAACAAGCTTTTCAGACGCTCAAAGATTATCTTTTGAATCCGCCAGTTTTGATGCCACCAGTTCCAGATCAACCTTTTCTACTATACATATCAGCTACTCCAACAGCGCTAGGGGCACTCTTGGCGCAACAAATTGCTGAAGGCAAGGAAAATGCCATATACTATATCAGTTGCACATTGGTGGGATATGAGCTAAACTACACACCAATCGAGCGTGCATGTCTCACTGTGGTCTTTGCTTCACAAAAATTATGACATTACATGCTTACTCATAAGACTAAGTTAGTTGCAAGGATAAATCCATTGAAATACCTCCTCAATAAAGCAACACTTACTGGGCGGCTGGCCAAATGGGTAATGATCCTTAGTGAATTCGACATTGAATATGTGGATAGAAAAGAAATAAAAGGACAAGCCATCGCGGATCAATTAGCAGATGCCCCCATGATTGATGATGTTCCTCTAAATTTAGAATTTCTAGATGAATCCATTTTAACAATATCACATACAAGGCCATGGCAACTGTATTTTGACGGCTCATACACACAGCATGGGGCAGGAGCTGGTATTCTCTTTATAACTCCTCAAGGTGATTCTATACCAAAATCATACCGCTTATCATTTCTTTGCACTAACAATATAGCGGAATATGAAGCATTAACAACTGGATTACGAATTGCAGTTCAGTGAAAGATTCGGGAACTTCATGTTTTTGGGGATTCTAAACTTGTCATCCGTCAAGCAACTGATGATTACCAAACAAAAGATGAAAAATTACTGCCTTACAACTAAATGGTGGACGATTTGAAACAACATTTCACAAAGATAGATTTTGAGCAGATACCAAGAGAACAGAATCGTGTTGTAGATGCCATGGCTACAATTGCTTCATTGATTGATCTACCTCAAAATGAGACCTGCTATGAGTTCTTGGTGGATAACCTTTTGGTTCCTTCATATGAGATCACTCCTACTGAAATGATATGTGTTGTCGGTCCTGAATCCCAGTTATATGGTTCCATCTTCACATACCTTCGCGACAATATCCTACCTCCTGATCTATCAAATAACCAACGCCACACCTTCATTCGCCAATCCTCTCGATATGTCATTCTAGTTGATATCCTATACCAGTGAGGTCTAGATGGCACTCTTCTTAGATGTTTAGAAAGTGACGAAGCTCAGATTGCATTACGTGAAGTGCATGAAGGGATATGTGGTCCACATGCTAGTGGTCCTACCTTGGCCAAGAAACTCATTAGGATTGAATATTACTGGTCCAATATGGAAAAAGACTCATATTAGTTTGTCAAGAAATGTAAGCAATGTCAAATTCATAGAGACCTCATACATGCGCCAGCACAAGAACTACAACCACTTGCGTCTCCTTGGCCCTTTTGTCAGTGGGGACTTGATCTCATAGGAAAGATTCACCCTCCTTCTTCTAATGGACATAAATTCATTATCATAGCCATAGAGTATTTCACAAAATGGATTGAAGTCGTGCCTCTCACACAAGTCACTGGAAAACAGATTGCTACCTTCATCCTTAACTATATCATATGCCGATATGATATTCCTGTTTCCATTATTACTGATAACGGGCGTCCCTTCAAAAATCAGGATGTTCGTGAACTCTGTGACCTCTTCCATATTTCCCATCATTTCTCCACACCATATTACCCCCAAGGTAATGGCCAAGCTGAGGCGTCTAATAAAACAATCCTTAAAATCCTTAAGAAGACAGTCGACGACGCTGGCCATAATTGGCATATCCAATTCAATCCTGCACTTTGGGCCTACCGCACAAGTGTCCGCACACCTACAGGAGCTACACCCTATTCAATTATCTATGGCGCTGAAGCCATCTTGCCTATTGAGGTCGAGTTACCCTCTCTACGGGTCTCTTTGCAAAACATCATCACTGATGAAGATTACAGAGTCTCTCGCTTACAAGAACTAGAACTGCTGGATGAACGGAGACAAACTACTTTTAATCATCTCAAGGCTTACCAACAATGAATGAGTCATAGCTACAATCACAAGGTCAAGCCTCGCACATTTGAGGTAGGTGACTTGGTTCTCAGAGAAAACCCCAAGAATCAGCAAGATAGAGAGAAGAAGGGCAAGTTCGAACCAAATTGGCTTGGTCCTTACATCATTACAGTAGCATATGGATCTGGTGCATATCAGCTCTCAACTACAGAAGGTGAACCTTTGGAGGATCCTATCAATAGCATGCACCTTCGTAGGTTCTACACATAGCTCTTCGAAATATCCTAATTCAAAAATACAAAAAAAAATTATAAAACAAAAAAAAAAAAAATTGAAAAATCGAAAAAAGTAAAGAGAAATAATTTCGTCCAACAGTGAAAACCACTTCGGTGGCGCTCTGGGCAAGTACCATGGTGAAAAATGGTTCACCAGTGCCATGCATAGAGACATTGCTCCTCCCTCCTTCAGGATTCACTTTCATTATTTCACTTTGCACACACTCACAACCTATTCATCCATAATAAACTTACCCATTCCCATTATGGCTTGTTATTGATCTACCCAAGATTGGTTAGCCATTCATAATAAACCTCCCTTTTCACATCCCTTTCCATCCATAATAAATCAGACCCTATCTGTGGCTAAGGCAAATCCTACGTCTAGTGATGGGTGTGGAACTGAGAACATCACATGTTTCAAGGAGTAAAGTTTCTTCCAACTTTCTTCAGTCTATTCGCGCAAAATCCGCAATAAAGCAACATTTGCATCACAAATCCGCAATAAAGTTTCATCTTCTCCATAATAAAGTATCAGTTTCATGGATTTAGTCAGTTTCAGATGAGACACAGTAGCAACAATGGGTTCAACAAATCAAATATTTCAACAGACTCAGACAACATTATGGTTCAATGCTATCTATCCTTTCTGTGAAAGTAAACATTGTGACCACAATCAAATAAGACTTATACAAGTGACAAGAGACACTAAAATTGAGGACTACAATGGATGTTGGTGTTGAGTTTTGATTTTATCTTTCTGGTGACATGTCTTTTAGCTTTTCCAGGATGTCTTTGACTAGAGATTCTATCTCCAGGATGTCTTTGACTAGAAAGGCGAGGATGGGGTATCGTCACCTATTTGTATTTTCTATCTGTGGATTGTCTCTTAGTAATGCTACGACTTGTCCAAGGATATGAGGACACTAGGAGTCTAGTATGAACTGGGGCATTCCTTGTTTGTGACTGTCTTATCTCCATGCAAACAGGTACAATGACTTTCTAGGTCGAACATATGCCTTGATTGTCATAACCTACTTGCCATAATAAAGCTCAATGATGATAACGCACAAGAAGCTCTTTCACTTTCATATCTTCTATCTTCCATCCCCCTTTCTTGATTGACTTCCATCATCCTTCTTGAGTCCACGTAGCCTGCTATCACATGACTGAATATAATGACACACCAAAAACATTTGCATTTCATGTAGTTGCACCTGCATTACCACATATAAGCATTTCATACATACATATAGATATCACAACTGCATCACATCTTGCACACAACACCTGTTAGCACAATTTACATTTGCATTATCATATTCATCTGCATACACATATAAAACATAAACAAAAAAAAAATAAATAAATAAAAATATTGCATTGCATCATATACATATTTGCATCCATATTATAAGCATCACATAAGAACATCTCATCACATAGGTACACATGCATATAGCTGCCGCAAAGATGAATCATCTCATATATATATAAAGTGTCATGATACAATGATGTCAAAATCATATGGCTACAATCACCCGCAAGTGTCTACATCATTATACAAAATGGTACAAAACTGATACAGAGGAACTCACTGATCACTCCTGCCAACACTATTGGTAGTGCTAATCCTATCCATGTCATGGTATCCCATGCCACGTGTCCCACCCTCATCTCTAGTCTTGGATCGTAGAACACTCGTCTAAGGGCATCCCTGTCTCCGTCTCGATCGTACGGAATCAGCTCCCCATCAATCGGTTTCCGCATAATCCTATATACATCCTCCAAGGTGACTGTCATCTCACCCATCAGCAAATGGAATGTGCACATCTCAGAGTGCCATCTCTTAGCTAGCGCATTCAGCAAACCCATGTTTGCCCAAAACTCAGGCACATATAGCACATGTCTTAGACCCATCTCCTCGATGGCAGCTCTATCCTGAAACGACAACTCAGGTCGCAACCTCTGCATCAACGGGAATCTTTCCTGTGACTCTAACATAGGCAAATACTCCTCTAGTCAAACAAATCACTCATGTCAGTTCTAGTGGCATTCACTATTTATCACAAAATGCTACTCGCTATCTAAATGCATATTGCTATCTATCCTAGTGACACTCACTATTCATCACAGTGTTGCTATTTATCCTAGTGGTACTCCCTGTTCATCACAAAGTACTACGTGTGTGACACTCACTATTCATCACATAGTGTTACTCACATTCGCACTCCCTGTTCATCACAAAGTGCCGCTCATATTTCAGTACTCCCTGTTCATCACAAAGTACTCTATCTTGGTACTCATTGTTCATCACAAAGTGCCTTGATCTATCCTAGTCTTCCTAGAGGACCTGCTTGAGTGTATCCCCTCAGCAGCTTATCCAATCGACAACATATGTTCATCACAGAACTGCCGATTTGACCTAGAAGATGCAAATTCATACTTTTCAAACGCAAATGCGCTTACATGACATAAACGCACTTAAAGATTGCATAGACGCGCCTTCTTGACACAGACGCGCCTGGCACCAACGCAGACGCGCCTGAACATTTTTTGACACTTTTTGGACCCTAGTCTAAGCGCATTTATTACCCTATTCGACATGAATTAATGACAAAATTAAATGCTTCAAAGTATGAGGAGGTTTGGTGGTACTTACCGGCTCTCCTGCCTATGCTGGCCTCTGAAATCGGCGAACACGGTCGAATCTGTGAGCGAAAGCCATCGCTGCTAACTGCTCCTGCTCTATTTTCGCTCTGCAATGTGCTCTCATGGATGTGTAGATGACAATGAGGATGTATTTTCCCCCGTGGTCTATCTTATAGACTACCCCTAGCCCTCGCTTTCGTTTCCCGAGTCAGTCTTCTTTATCCTGTGACTCTGTCACTTTATCCGATCAATCCATTCTAGCCTCTCTTTCTTATCGAGAGATTGTCTGGGATCTTTCCAGACATTTTCATCCAATCTCTCGAGGGGGCATATCATTCCCATTCTGGGGCAACTCTGTATCAGTTCATCTTATCTTCTTTGAAACAACGCGACAAGCCGCATTGTCTCAAAGAGGGGTAAAATGTAGACACCTAAAATTGTCATGTCTAATTAAATAAATATTTTATTTATTTAATTATCTAAGCCTAATTCTTCTATTAATTAAATAAATCCTTATTTATTTAATTAATTCATTTATCCTCTTCTAGCCTTATTTCTCATTTAAATAAATACATTTATTTATTTAAATTATCCTTTTCCTAAATTAAATAAATATCTTATTTATTTAATTGATCCCACTTCTTCTATTAATTAAATAAATCTTTATTTATTTAATTAATTCATTAACCTTTTCTACCTATGACACATGTCATTCATCTCTTAATTCATACACTACCTACCCCTTTCATTATTTTATTATTTTTTTTACCTACCCTCTAATCCTAGCTGACCTCCTTTTACACCTCTCAATCTTATCCCTCCATTTCATATTGTGTCTTCTATTTAAGGAGATGCTTCCTTCATTATCAAACCCTAATGATCATTTTGACTACACTACGATCCTACTTGCAACCACATTCCGTTCTTTGTTGAGCTCTTGTGCACATAAAATCTGAGAGCAAATATATCAAGCAAGATCAATGGAGATAGGAAGAATGGAGATCAAAACCCTATTGGACATGTGATGGTATAATCTTTGTGATTTTGTTTTATTTACATTGTCTTAGGTAATCTTCATATGTTATGGTGGATCTTTGTTGTTGTTAGGCTAGGGTTTGGTGGTTGAATTCATTTAGCCTTTCAATATTGTTATTATTGTTATCCATTTTCACCATACACAGTTTTCATCTCATTTTCTACTATTAACCTGCATAAGCCTTGTCCTTTGACAATCTTCATAGGGTGAATATCTTCATAGGGTGAATATCTAAATCATATTCTTGAATTTTTGTTACCCAAGTTGCTCTTTTATTAAGTCCAACCTCTTGCTGAGTTAAAATGCTTTTCATTGCGGAGTCTGGGACAAAAACCAAAGAGTGAGAGTATAGAATATAGTATCAAAACTATTTCATAGCTTTGAATATGGCAAAGGCATGTTTCTCCAAGAGTGAGTACTTAAGCTCATTTTTCTTGAGCAGAATACTCATGAATGCTATGGGTGCTTTGGCCCCAGATTCATCCAATTGTAACAGTATTTTGGACATCGTATGCTCTGATGCATAACAATACAAAACAAAGTCCTTTGTGAAATTCGGGTTAATGAGAGTAGGGGCATTTGCAACTGAACCCTTGATTCTTTCGAAAGCTTCTTTGGCCTCTTTAGTCCATTTGAAAGGATGTTGTTCACTCAATAAGCTGATGATGTGTTTTGTAGTTTCTGCAAACTCCGGAACAAATCTCCTTAAGAAATTCACTTGACCAAAGAATGACTTTACTCCAGACTGGTTGGAAGGTAGACTGAGATGTTGAATTGCACTAACTCTCTCAGGATCAATCTTGAATCCTTCCTTTGAGACAATATATCCTAGCAATTTGCCCTCCGTGACACAAAAAACTGATTTCTTTGGGTTCAGGGAAATACCGTGCTCTCGACAACGTTGCAGAATTTCCCTCAGATCCTTGAGATGGTTCTTCCTCTCTTTAGAAAATACCATCAGGTCATCCAGGTAAACAACAATAATTCTATCTTGAAAATCCTTAAAAGAGGAATCCATAGCTCTTTGAAAGGTGGCTCTGGCGTTTATTAAACTAAAAGGCATACAGTTATATGTGAATATTTCCCATGGAGTGATGAATGCCATCTTGTGTTGTTCATGCTCTGCAACACTAATTTGATTGTAACCAGAAATACCATCTAATATCAACATTATCTCTGACCCGGATACCGTCTGCAGAATGTGGTCCATATTGGGTAAAGCGTAGTTGTCCTTCAAACTCGCCTAATTCAAATTGTGAAAATCAACACAAATTCGAATCTCTCCATTCTTCTTCCTTACCGGTACAATGTTGGCTACCCAGGTAGAGTGATGAATTGGATATATGATTCTGGCCTTAAGCATTTTATCAACCTCTTTAAAAATTGCATCTGCCATTATGGGGTTGAAATTCCTCAATTTTTGTCTAAAAGGAGAGATGCCTGGCTTCAATGAAATCTAATGCTGAAAATGCCCATCTCTAAACTCCTTCAGGTCATCATAGGACTAGGTGAAAACATCAACGTATTGTTTCAACAATGTGCCAAGTATTCGCTTTTCTTCCATAGAACAACACTTGCCAATTGTTATCTCTTTTGGGTTAGACTCATCGCCCAAATTTATTTTCTCGCAACACCCTTTCCCATCATCCTTGGGGAACTTTCTTGCCTATGAATGCATCATCTCTGGTGAAAAACCTCTCCAGAGTCACTAGCCCTTTTGGAATTTTATTGCCTTTGAGCTGAATAAAACTATTTGTGGGATCAACATCCGGGTCTGGACTAAACTCCTTGTAGTTATTTTCAGAACCTTCAAAATATGATTGGGAGAATGACTAAACACATTCCAAAAAATCTTTGATCTGAGCATCCGCATCAAACACTTGCCAATGGTTTACATTATCAGGGACACTAGGCCTATAAATCATTTCAATCCTATATGAATTAACCTTAAAGTCTGGATGCGGTAACAAAAGTGAAGCTGAAACGACCAATAATCTGCTCTACTATTCTGTTCCCTTAGAATGGCTTCAATTGAGAAAGCATCAAAAAATTCTAACTCATCCCAAACCCTATTTCTATAATGTCTCAATCTGTCATTCTTAACTATATAAACATTTCTCACCTGTCTGACGATCAACTCTGCATCACCTTTAACTTTGAGCAACTTAATACCTTTACATCTAGCCTTATTTAATCCTAATAATAATGCCTCATACTCTGCAGTATTATTAGTATTCTTAAAATCCAACTTGAAAGAAAATGGAAAAATATTACCAGTGGGTGACAACAATACTACCCCTGCTCCAGAGCCGGAGTTGGCGCAACTTCCATCAAATTCCATCTGCCACATCCCACCAAGTTCATCAACAGCTTCTTCTGGTTCCCTTTCGCTAGGTGCAAGAATGAGATAGTTTCCAAACTCGCAATCTTGAAACAAAATCTGGGCTTTGGGGTTATCCGAAGGAAAAATAGTGTACTTATTTTTTAACTTAGGTCCAAGCTTGATTTTCTATTTTCCAATAGGAATAATAGCTTCAGACCAATCCATCTTGATTTCACCACCAAGTTCTTTACAAAAAGTTCTACTCAAGAGCATCCCATAGCTTGCGGGAATGTCAGCAACTAGGATAGTTAATTTTACTCTTTTATCAAGGCAAGCTGCTAGCACTGCTTGGATGTCTTTTACCTATCCAATAAGAGAACCTATTTCCCATCCATCGAAAAGAATCTCCCAAATGTTTTCGTGAGAGTCAAACCTAGAGACCTAGCCATAGGTGAAGGCATTATGTTGTCTGATGCTCCTGAATCTATTATGCAATTGCTAAGATTCTGACCATTTAGGAGAAGGGATATATAGAAAGGTTCAGGTTTTGGAATCTCAACCTCAGGCCCATTTTTAGCATCATGAAAAGCACAGGGATTAGCCAGATTAGCTAATGGGAACGGGACAGATGAAGACTTTTCAGCAGCAATTAAATCACTATTCTCCACATATCCATGTACCAGGGACTCCGAAGAAGAGTCTCCCTTAACATATTTGACCAGCTTATCTAGTTCTTTTGGGTTCAGTTTCAAATACTTAGTAGTGGGAAGTTGAATAGTAGAAGCTTTACAAAACTCAATGATGTCAAAGGAGGAGGAAGAGGAAGAGCTATTGTTATCTTCATGATTCCTTTGCAAAATCCTAACCTCAGGGATCTTTGAAAAACTATTATTTGGGAGATCTTTACCTTTGAATTTGCCTCCAGAAGAGTTCGCAAAAGAAGAGGACTGGGAAGTTTGTTGATTTCTTGTTAGAATCACACATGCAGGACCTTCAAGGGTCGCTAAAATGTTACTACCTCTTTCCGAATCCGACTCATATTCAAGGTAGAATGATCTAGAGTCGCCAGGCACCTCTTGAATTTTTTATGCTTCAGTGAACTCACCTAATTCATCTTTTGTGTTTTGCATCTGAACATGTCTTATCATATTGGGACAAGAACCCCCAACTTGATCTGTGGTAAGATGGAATGAACACATGACACCCTTGTCAGGAGGTGCCTCTATTTGTAATCTTTGTGGAGCAGCAGGTAATTGCAACGGTCATCCATAGTTATACTGATTTGGAGTTTTCCTGCTTATATCCTAATAAGTCTACGGATAGGAACTTCCAGGCTTGGGTATCTACCTCTTCAAAACAATCATATCATTGACAAACCGCTGAACAACTGGGTCAGTAGAAGAGGTAGATGCCTGAGGTTGACCCTGAGGGGTTTGTACATCTTTCCTCCATTTCCCGGTTGTTATCAGATCATCTTCAAGCTGTATAGCTTCATTTTGTGCAGTCTCAAGATCAGTCGGCCTGCTTCTTCTAAGGTGAAAACCCACGTCAGGAGGCATGGAATTTATGAAGAAACATTGTTGATTATCAATAGTTGGCCTTTTGGCTTGAGGAATTTTATGGATAATCTTATTATACTTGGCTACATAGTCCCTCATTGGCTCATGAATTTCCTTTTTCATTTGTGTTAACTGAGCCAGTAACAAATGTTCATCATCAGCACTTTTGAACCTTTTCTCAAAAGCGGTTTTAATTGTTTGCTAGTCAGTTATGGATCCTGCTCGCAAATGACTGAACCAATCTGTTGCTCCCTCATTAAGAGTTTGGGAAAAAAGCCTAATGGCCACATCTTCATATTGGACTGCCAAAATCCCAGTGGCTACATTAAAAGAATTCAAATGCTCTTCAACTGAGACTTTTCCATCTCCATTATATTTAGGTAGGACATCCCTTGCCCCTTTTGGAAGTGGATTATGAGCTGCGAGAGCAAGAGGTCCAATAGAAGCACCCCATGGTTGAGCCATAATGAACATAGGATAAATGGTTACTAGAGGAGGAGCTTGAACTCTAGTAAGTGTTAGTGCTTGCCAAGGGTTTGAAGAAGAAGGTATAGGAGTAACTCTGACAGGAGAGGAAGGTCTACTTTTAGCGTTTCTTTTGGGAGTAAAGTTTGTGGTGAATGACAACCCTTGTAATTCTTCAAAACAATTATCAATTATTCCTTCTCTCCTTTGCGATCTGGTATATGGACAAGAATCCAGTGTTATCACCCTTAGGAAACCTAAGCTCCTTTAAGAAAATTTCAATCTCAACATTTTTCTTGAATTATAGAACTGTGTCTTTGACAAAACAAACTCTGTAAATTTTGCTGATTATAGGTTCAACTTTGTTATGTCTATGGCATACCAGTCCACTGAATGTTCAGTTTTCCTCTACTTCTCCCCAGCAGAGTCACCAAAAATCTGTTAGTGAACAAATTTGTCCCTTTTTAAAATGATCAATTTTGAACTCTGTCGCCTTCTTTTAAGGACAAGTGTTTCACTAAACAGTTGGGTAAGTGTTGTATAAACCACTTCCCTCTGAATTTTCCATAGGTACAACTCCCTATCTCAATTTTTCAAGAAATGATTTTAACTAATTTGATTTGAGTGGTAGCTTTTAACCTGAAAGCATGTAAGGTTGCCTACTTCATTCTTGGATGAGAGGCCGATATTTCACACATGTTTCTTAAAAGGAGAAAGCAATCTTTCCTATCTTTTCAATACAAGAGATGATAGCAACTGAATCAAAGTTCAGTACACCATTTCCATAGGTTTAATAAAGAATGAACATATTAAAGAAACCAAATCTATTCTCAAAAAAAAATAAAATGAATCTTTTCTAAAAGAAAACAAACACTCAAAGGAAGGAATATCAGAAGAATAATAATTTTCTGCAATGGAAAGATCATTACTGTTATTTGATTAGATAAGCATACGCAAAGATATGTATCTACACAGATTCAAAACCCACAGATTTTTTTTCTCCCAAGAACAGTATGATCATTGTATATATCTATTTTTATGCAACAAAGGCATGATAATACATGTACAAATCTTTTTCCATTCCAGATTTAGCAATCTGATTCCTCCTTCCACAAAATAGAAAATTCACAAAACAGAGGGAAAAACCAAAAACTAACCAAAAATTGGTCATCGAATCTAACCCCTATTCTATCTGTCTTTCCTTAATTTATAGTTTTTTAGAACAGGGGAGGTCTCCCTGAAAACTCAACCTCCCCCAAAACAGTTACGAAACTGACAAGATGTATTCTAGGATAGATGTCCCGAAGTCTTTGCATAAACATAAGAAATTAAAAAAATAAAGGAAGTCGGGCCTGAAACAATGCATTATATCGCTTTTCCATCATCATCATCCTCTCTGCTTTCACGGGCGTCGTGAGCGGTTGTGAGTTCTTGAACAATGGATTGGTTCAGAACTTTCATCGCGTTGAGCTTTTCCTTCACCACCTCCTTATTCCACCGGTGCTTCACCATCTTTTCGACATGTTTTGGCAGCTGATCATTTCGAATGAAAGTCATAGACTCAATCTGAGCCACCCTTGTTATATCTTCCAAAGTGAAATTATCCTTGGCCTTGATTTTCTTCATGTTTATCTGGAAAGCCTTGATTGCATCCTATGTGTTCAACCCACAAATTCCCAATTGCCAATCATGGTCAAGGTTAACCACCTTGTTATCATTTACTATGCTGCACTGGAGATCCTGGAGCTCATAAACAAAGGTCTTAGCATCAAAGATCACAATCTTGAAGGTAAGCACTCACCACATTATGGTTTTCTTTAGCAATAAGAGTTAGCATTCATCCACCACCAGTTTGATTGAGTGTTCCGTCAAAAACATGGTAACTCCATATTCTTCTATTTTGGCAAACAAGGGCAAGATATTCTACCTTTTGTGTTCCTCCTTCTCCCACGGCACAAGCTGATTTTGAACTTCGGCAATAAGAATTTGTATCTCATCGCATAGCCTCTAGGAGTCGGTGATGTACTTCTCGCCATCCTTGATTATTCCCTCAATCCATTTCTCGACGGCTTCTACAATACTCTTGGCCCATTGAACTTGGCTCATTAACTTTTTATTTTCTGGAAAAGTTGGGTCAAAGTTCTCTGTAGCATGACATATTGGGAGTGCCCCAAAGCAACCAATACTATTGATGAACTAGGCCAAAATATTTATGTGTCGCTTTAGCTCCCTTTTTTCTCGCCCATCTTTCTCCGATCTGGTGAGCATTTTCTTTGCTGAAACCTGAAAGAAATGATTGTCTATGTCTCTACTCATATTTCCCAGTTCCACTTTCGTGATCTTGAAATCATCAGGGCTAGCCTCCTTATTTTTGTCCTTGGGTTTGTACGAGGCGATTTCAGCAACCCATTTTCCAGTTCCCTCATCATTGTTCAGGTGAGCGGTAGTCTTGAACCTTTTCGGCTTAGGATTCTTCTCTGTGTACTTAACGACCATTTCCTGAATCAGAATAGTCATGGGAAGAAAACTCCTCTTTTTGTTCACCGAGGTGGTCAACCACTTAGGAGTTGCATTGGAGCTAGTTGTTCCTTCGATCACTTTGGAAGGTGGCGTCATAGCCATAGTCACCGTATGAGAATCCAGGGCACTAGCAACATCATGATCCAAGTCTTCAATTTCAAATATCTAGGCATCAAGAATAGTATCTTTCACCCCTGTATCCTTTGCCTGATCCATCTTTCCTTGAGTGGCACTTCGGGACCGGGTATGCCAAGGAGTACAGAAATCTAAAGTTGAATTAGACCTATGTCTAAGCTAGGGTGGCTTGTTATCCTTACCTGCACCAACAGGCATAGAAGCATTGTTAGAATGATGCTTTGGTGAACATAGAGGGTCCTCATTACCTCTTGCAGAATTAGACTTAACGCCTAATTTCACTGCTTTCTTATTGGCAACCCATGTTGCAATCCTTTTGAAGAGTCCTTTGGTCCTTAACTATATATCATCTTTCTCTTCCTCATCCCAATCAATTGGAGGCATTTCAATTTCTGCATGGATTAAGTATCCTGGTTCGAATAGCTCTAGATAGTCCTCTTCGAACACCTTAGTATCCAATTTTATCTGCAATGAAATGACTTGTTCTAACACCAACCTCATGTTTCCCCTTTTGAACACTTCAAATTCATCTGTACAATCTTCCCAGAAATCCTCTAATTGTGGCATTGGGAGGTATGGCATTAGACCAAGGCTTCGAGAAAAACCCTTATTATCAAAACCTTTCCTTTCAGGATACAGGGAAAAATTGAAATTCCTGAGATCTACTCCAATACTCAAAGCATCAGACATTGAACTATAGGACAACACGTCCAATTGGATGGGAAAATGACCCTCCCATTTATCCCTGGGTTGTGCCGTTTTTATTACAAAGGTTAGTTGTCTGCATATTTTTGCTAGAACAAAGCAATCTGAAAAAAAATGAGGGAGCTTGAAGGGCTCCTCTTCAAGCTGCCTACCCTTATGTAACAGAAGCGTGGAAACTAGATATAAAAACCACCAAACCTCTTAATCAAAGTTTGTGCATCCTTGGAGATTCTTTTGGCTTTCATATTCTTCAATTCACAACACAAGTCACCCAGAAAAGCATTATGCACCCTTCTAAAATCCTGTAAGGCCTTATCCTTTTGCATCATGGGATAGAACTCATATACGGGAACATCCTCCTCAGTTGTTCTCTCATTGAATCAGCAATCAATCTAGCCCAATCCAAATATTGCTTCCCTTCCAAAACTAGCTGCACGTAACAATAAATCCAGTCATCGAAGCTATAAGCTTCAGAGGATCCTCTGGCTCGGTGCAAAAAAAGCATAACGTCATAAATGTAAGGCAACATGTGATTCTTATTAAGATTCTTGGGTAACCTGGAACCACCTCTTTGAGGCACCTTCAACAAGAATTTTGCTACATTGTTATGGTGTCTGGTTCTATCTGCGTTGAACTCGGTGATTGACTGAGCAGGGGAAAAGTTGGAGAACTAGTAATCAGATATCTTGAAGACTAAGGAAATTACTTCACAATTTATGGCAAGAAGGGTTTCACCATTGTCTCTCCTAATGGTTTCAGACACTGGGTCGTATCTAGCAATACATTCCCGAATCAAAAGCTACTGCTTCTATGAGAGCGCTACTCAAAATCTCCACACCAAAAGACTTGTCAATTCCCTTGAACACCCTCTCTTTCAACACCTCAAGATTTTCCCCTTTTAGGTCAGTATCGCTAACTATGGGTTTAGTGGATGCCAGGCTAAAAACATTCCCATACAAATGTAGTGTGGACTTCATAATTTAAAACAATAAGCCTAAACTGGTCACAACAAAACTTTCTATAAGAGAGAAAATGCAAGCAAAAACCACTGGAGAGAACAAGAAAAGACTCACCTTCACAGTTGAACAACCAGACAACGACTAGTAGCAAACAAGACTCCTATCTAGGAAAAACAAAAATGCAGCAGCGAGGAACAAATGCAGAACACTAATAATCCTTCATACCTTATTAGTGAAGGCAATGATACAAAAAAATTGAGTGCAATAATTCCAATTTTCAGTCTGAGCATGTTAAGTCTATGGATTGGACCTCGCGCGCATGCATTGAATGCATGGCGGTGTTTTTGAAGTAACCGCCAGTTCCCGAAATGATTGCTTACTTCGAAAAGCCAGGAATCGACGTCACTTAAAATATGGTTCAACTTCCACATATTTGGTAATGAATACACCATCAAATCATTAAAATCTGTGGGGCCCACCAACTCCGTACACATATGAACATCCTGAACAGAATTCATGGGGGTTCAAGTAGTTCAAGATGTATGCTGTGTTCAAGGAAAATCTTGCCAAGAAAATTAATTATACCATGCTGCTAACCATTTGTGCTATATTGAACATGTTGAACATGTTTGAACCTCTTGAACTTGGTTCAATGAGTTCAAAACCCAGAGAGAAATAAAGTAACATATCACCAAACAAGAAACTTTTAGAGAGCCGCTGCAAGACATTTAGAGAAAATATTAGTATGAAAAACCTCCCTGCACACCTAGGAACCTATGGAACCTAAATGAACCTAGTTCAAGATGGTTCAACATGTTCACAGAGTTCAACCAATTACCTAAACTTGACATTTGTGATTGAAAAAGGATTTACAGACGTACTAAGGAGTTGAACCGAGGTGTCACAAGAAAGATTAGGACTCTGAATGGAAATTTTATAGGATGATTCGCTATTATCATGAGGAATAAATGATGTAGTAACATAGATATAGACAAAAAGATGAGCAAGGTACAAGATGAAATCAATAAACTTGCAGATAATTTTTTCAACTCACCTGATACACTATCAGTTTTTGAATAGAAGATAACAAATTTTGAGGAAGATTTACTTAAATTGGAAAGAGAAAAAGAGAGAATAGTGAATAAGGCAAAGCATCTGAGATTAAAACTGAGTCCAAGATTGGACTATCTAGCATCACTACAGAAGGAAGTATCCGAGGCACTAATACAGGGACAGAAAACACTGGCAAAGCATTTGCAGCATCTCACCAGTACAGTTAAGAGAACAAAGACAACAATAAGAGATAGTAAAAAGTTTATGGAGAGTATAAAGTTGATTTTGGCAGATCTATTTCAAATTGTAACTACCCAGTTACAAGGTTGAAACTATAAACTCTACTGACATCTTGACAACCTTTGTCATTGATGCCAAAGGGGGAGTAGTGGGATGAGAAATTCAACATCACGAAATCATATTCTCAGGGGGAGCAGACACATTTTTGGTAACATTTTTGGACTTCACATTTTTTATACACTTTTGAAATTTCTCATGAGTGTTGCCATCAATTCCAAAGGGGGAGATTGTTGGCATATGCATACTTCAATGAGACATTTTAGGTGATTGAAGGTTTTGTCATTGATGGCAACCTTGCAATCCTATGGCACAGACAAGTTAGTGCACTGGCATCAGCAGATCACACTCTACATCGGCACTCAGGACACCGACACCGACACAAAGAAAGGAAGTATACCAACAGGATTTTGTTATATTATATTTTGTTTATTATTGTAAAAACTTTGTAAGTCGACTTGGCATGTTGTAAAATGACTCTTATATATAAAAGAGATCATTGTAGACATTTTGTAAGTAAGGAAGTAAGGAAGTAAGTGAAGAAAAGTAAGTGATGTATGCGAAATATTAAGGCAGACCTATTATGTGAAATATAGGTTGAAGGGTTTATGTAAGAAGCAGAGTAGCAACCGGTACTGGATCAGGCATTATAGATGCTATTGTAAATTAGTACAAGATATTTGATTTGTATAATCCACATTGTAAGTCAGTGTGACTTCCCATTGAGCAGTGAGCTCTAGGCAGTTGGCCTTCCTGCATGTGCATACCCCTATTGTAAGTAATATTCTCTTATTGGCCAGTAAGTGAATATTGTGAATATTATTGGCCCTGGGTTTCCTCATTAAATCCTTGTGTTATGGTGTGCTTTTCATGTGGATGTTCTTAATTATGTTTATTACATTATTTCTTGCATACTGGTACACTATTATAATATGTTCTGCATGTTTTAAGTTAAGAAATACTTGTTACCGGGTAGATACTGATTCACCCCCCCCTCTCAGTATCTGTGGGATTCCTAACATTGGTACTCTGCAAGTTATCTTTTTGTCGTGACAATTTCTACTATTTGAGTGTTCTTGATGTTCAGATGTTGATCGATGAATATTTGATAAGTGGTGTTGGTGCAGCTATTGCTAATGATACTAACGTGCTTGTTGGTGTTTCCTAATTATATCCTATTTGTTTTGGTGTTTTGCATTGATCGTTATGCGAGTTCTTGGTGATTTTGTTGATCTGGTGATGTTCTTCGTGTTATGCGGTTGATCTTGGCATGATTTTCAGTGGTATTGAATGTTTGGAGATTTGATTTAGGTCCATGTTATGTCATGTATATCATTATATTGGTCTGGTGGTTGATCTTTATATCATGTGATGTAATTTGGTAATTGTGAGCTAAGGGTTTAGCCGACCTTATTATCAAGGTTGATGAATTGTATAAATAGGTGATGTTGTCATGTAAGTTATGTATAGAGGTTGTGTCTGCACTATCAAAGAGTGGTGTATGTGCAAAAAAGTGATTCATCCTTCAACATTGTGATTGATCAGAGATTTGCATTGCAGAGAAGACAATTGTGCTTAACTGAAACTGTCATTAGGCATGTGCAGATGCTATTATTGTAGTTCATTTCTTTCGGATTGCAATCCAAATCATTTTGTAAGTTAGTGAGACTTCCCTGAGGGTTGTAGCCTTTTAGGTCATTATGTTTTGAGTAGTGAGCTCTAGGCAATGTGCATGCCCCATTGTAATATTTACACATACTACTGCAAAGTATCATCTTATCGTGGGTAGGTTCCCACCATGGTTTTTACCTTAATTGAGTTTTCCACATCAAAATATTGGTTTTGTGTGTCGTGCCTTCAATTTTCTTATCTTTGTTATTGCTGCAGTTTATCAGATCTATATTTGTGGTTAAGTTTGTAGATTTTGTGAAAACTAATTCACCCCCCCTCTTAGTTTTCCTTCATCATTGTTGCCTAACAGTGCTTGCACCAGATTTGGTACACTAGGCTTTCTTTAATTGTTCACCTCCTTCTTTCTTCATACCATCATTTCCTTTTTCTTTGATTTAGTAGTATTTGCCACATTCTTCTTTGTAGCTTTCTCCATACCAACTTCATTTCTGCATTGATTAGCATAATGTCTAGATTGCTTTCACTTGTAACAATTGATGTTTCTTAGAATTGAGTTTACTCAATTTGTCCTAGATCTGCACTGATTAGCTTTGTGACCATAACCATTGCATTTATACAATATCCATGAAAGTTACTATTCATTCTTTTCATTCCAATTGGATTATGATTTTGATTCACAACATGATTTCTATAGTAGTTCGCTTTGTGACCAAACTTCTTGCAATTGCAACATTGGATGCTTCTACAATCTGCAATCTTATGACCAAATTTATTGCATTAAAAATAATAACCATTAAATGATGGGTACCTTTGTACATTGAGTTGATGAACCGGTGGTCTTCTTTGATTTTGGGTTTTGCTTGCATCTTTAGGTTTCTTCTCTGCTTCTACCTTGACTTCATTGTCTTTTTTTTTGTCATTCTAATTTGAACATTCCCTGGGCTGAAATCCTAGTCCAATTTTGTCTAAATTAGATTTATGCATGTTAATTAGGTCTTCCAATAGCTTGCTACTTTCAAGAACCTGTTGGCATTTGCATGAAGATTGCATTAATGATATGTTATGTTGTCATTGATGTCAATTGAAATGGTAATGGTATTTATGATATTGTTGATATTGTTGTTATTGATATAGTCTTGTAACTAGTAGGAAGAGCTTTGAGGAAGATGTTGTAAACTGGTATGTTAGTTTGTGAGTTGAACCAGTAAACTGGTGTATAAGGTTAAACCCTTTCTATGCAATGTAACCGGTAAACCCTACCAGTTCTTTTTGTTAAACCCTAACCAATCAAGTTTGTTGTTTTAAGATCTAATGCTGAGTGGTAATGATGGCGACACATGTGATCATTGAATGAGGATTAGTTTAGATTGTTTTGGTGCATTTGTTTGATTGTCTAGGGAATGAGAAAAGTGGATTGCATCTAATGCATAGCGCATGATGAGTTACAAGTCTGATGAAGTAGTGATCATGGAGTGGTTGGAATTTTATTGAAGAATGTGTATAAGTTGTTATGTAAATCCAACGATCACACTTGAACCGATTTGTTTGTAATCTCTATGAGAGAATTAGGTTTTTGTTGTGTTACTGACCTAATTGATTTGTATTTAAGGTTGATGAAGTTGTTTGTAAAGTTGTTGGCAAAGTGTTGGCTAAAATCAGTTGAGTGTGTGGCTGCCTAACTAGAGAATGGATCCGCAGTTTGAGTAAAAGCAGATTGAAGCTTAAAATGATCCAATCAAGCAAATGTAGTGATATTTAGACAAATCAAGAAAATCTATTGTTTTCTAATAATTACAGCAAAAGTGAAATCCCCTAAATGGGTAATCTCTAACAAGCTTGGTTACTTCTTAAATCTTCTAACAAGGTGGTCCATTAGCTTGGATTCTCAAATCCTCGACTGAGGGTACTACTAACAGGGTATTTTGCTTTTTCATCAAGGCATTTTGTAAATCCCTTGACCAAGTGATTCCTAACATGATCAGTTTTTAACAAGACTTAATGTAGAAGCTTTAATAGGCTTGGCTCCTAATAGGGTAAACTTCAAAAGAGTTCAGATATCTATCTTGTGCGTCTCATCTCACCATGGTTTTTACCTATTTGGGTTTTCCACGTATAAACAATTGTGTCAAGTGGTGAATGTTTTTGTGGTTATGATCTTATTTGTTGATTTGATTGACTACTTAACTATTTTGATAAGGCATGATAACTGGAAGCATTGAGAGATGAAGTATGTTGATAAATGATTAAGCATTTTGATGTTTATAAGATTGAAGTTGTTTATTGTTAAGTTGTTATAACAATTAACTAGTTGATGTTGAGTACTCTTATGAGTATTGATATTGATAGTGAAAGTTTACTTTGTGAGTTTGAATTTGAGATTGGGAAGTTTGTATCAGTTTTTCAGTTTACTGATTCAGCCCCCCTCTCAGTAACCTACCGGATACTTATTCTTTCATCATACCATTAATTGGTATTAGAGCATCTCAGGTCCTCTTTAACCTAAAAGCCTAACCGCTTGAGGAAAAGATCTTGTATATCATGATGAAGAAGGAAGGTCTGAAGTTCAACAAAGATAACTATAGGATATAGAGTGACAAAATGAAGATTTACATTAAGAGTTTGGGAAGTCAGTATTGGGATCATGTAGAAACTTTGTACGTTACACCTACTGGAACTCTAACTGATGATCAAAAGAAAGAAGAACAAGAAAATCATCAAGCATTGGAGGCTATTATTAGTTCCCTATCTGATATTGAATATGTAGATGTTCATGGTCTTGAAACTGCTTATGAAGTATGGAAAAAACTTGAAGAGATTTATAATAGTGATGAACATGTTAAGATTGCTAAAGAGGATAGTCTAAGAGGAAAGTTTGATGACATGAGAATGTCTGAAGGTGAGAATATCCAGCAGTATAGTCAAAGGATAAAAGAGATAGTTGGTGAAATAAAGAGTGCAGGAGGGAAAGTGGAAGATGCCATAGTGATCAGTAAGGTACTGAGAATCCTGCTACCGGTCTATTCTATCTGAGTTGCAGCTATTCAGGAGCTGAAGTCCATTGACAAAACTAAGGTAACTCTTGATTCTATCATTGGCAAACTTACTACTTTTGAATTAAATGGCTATGATGGTAGTGTACAGAAATCAGAATCTGCATTCAGAGCTTCTGTCTCTAACTCATCTATGAGAAAAAGTAGAGATAATTGTCATGGTTATGAATTTAGATCCAGCAGAGATGGTGATGATGAAGACAACTTAGTAGAACTTGAAGCATTGTTGGCAAAATGACGACCTAGAGGTGTAGGGAAATATAGAGGTAAACTACCTTTAAAATGTTTTGCATGCAACAAGATTGGTCATATAGCAGCTAATTGTCCTAATGGTGAAAATGAATACAAGAGAGACAAATTTAAGAAGTATAAGGGAAAAGGAAATAGAGATTGTCTTATTACTATTGACAGTGGTATTACTGATGAAGAATCTGATGATGATGCTAGTGAAGATATTGTGTTTGTAGCTATTAAGGAAGATATACCATATAAAAAGGCACTACTGTCCAAGATGGATAACTCTGATGATTGGATCATTGATAGTAGTTGCTCACATCACATGAATGGTGATCAGAGCAAATTTCTTAAGTTGAAGGAATTTGATGGCAGTGTTATCAGATTTGGCAATGATTCACCCTACATGGTTAAAGGTAAGGGAGTTATTTCTCTTAATGGGAAAAGCAATGCTGACAATGTCTATTGGGTTGAAGGCCTAAATCATAATCTTTTGAGTGTGGCACAACTTAATGACAGAGGATACCCACTTGAGTTTAGAAATGGTATGTGCAAAATATTTGACAACTAAGGTGAATTGATTGCAATCGGGAAACAAACCAGAGGTAATCTATTTCATCTTAATCCTAAAGTTAGCAACTATTTGATTGCAAAAATAGATGATAGCTGGCTTTGGCATAGGAGATTTTGTCATATAAACTTTGATAACATTGTCAAACTGAGCAAGTCCAAGACAGTAAGAGGTCTACCTCAGCTAGACAAACCGATTAATGCTCTTTGTAAAGAATGTCAGTTAGGAAAGATGGCTTCAACTTTCAAGAGAAAGTCCTTCTCAGCAGAGCACTTGTTAGATTTGGTTCATACAGATTTATGTGGACCAATAAAAACAAGAAGCATTCAAGGTGATAGATATTTCATGATCTTCACTGATGATTGTTCAAGGATGATGTGGGTCACATTCTTGAAGGATAAGAATGAAGATTTTGGTAAGTTCAAGGCATTCAGGGCCTTAGCTGAGAAAGAGAGTGGCAAAAAGATAAAATATTTGAGAACAAATCAAGGCAACAAACTTACTTTTGAGGAATTCATTAAGTACTATGATGAGAATGGCATCAAGCGACAACTTTCTGCACCAAGAACATCACAACAAAATGGTATAGCAGAGAGGAACAACCGATCAGTGGTTGAAGCTGCTCGGACAATTTTGATACAAGGAATTGTAGCGAATTTTTTTTGGAAAGAAGTTGTAAGTACAACTATCTACACAATGAATCGAGTTCTGATGAAAAAAGGTAAGGACAAGACCCCTTATGAATGTTGGTATGGAATATCACCCGATGCTAGCTATTTTAAGATATTTGGTAGCAAATGTTTTATTAAAAGAGATGATTATATTAGCAAGTTTGAAGCTAAGAGTGATGAAGGTATATTTCTTGGCTATTCCACCAAGAGTAAGGCCTATAAATGCTTCAACAATTGGACACAAAGAATTATTGAGAGTGTTGATGTTCATGTAGATGAATTTTCTAAAGTCTCAAAAGGAACCGGTTTAGAGAAAAATGATGAAGATCCTTGCATTTTGCTTTTGGAACCTGAAACTGTGAAATAAAAAACTGGTAAAGCAAATCCTGATGTACTTGTTCAACCAAAACAAATAAATTCAGAAGAAGATGATAATGAAGAAGATGAACCTGAGGAGAATGATCATGTTATTCCTAGGTATGTGAGACTGAACCACAGTCCTGAGCAGATTATTGGGGATAAGGATGTTGGAGTACTAACTAGAAGGAAAACAAGAGAGAACTCTTGCATGATCTCCACCATTGAACCTAGAAGTGCTAAGGAGGCATTTGGTGATGATTATTGGGTTAAAACTATGGAGGAGGAATTGGATCAAATTGAGAAGAACAAAACTTGGACCTTGGTACCCCGACTAGTAAACAAGAATGTTATAGGCACTAAATGGGTATTTAAAAAAAAGTTAAATGAAGATGGTGTTGTAGTTCACAACAAGGCAAGATTACACTGCAAGGGTTATGCTCAAGAAGAAGGTGAAGATTATGGCAAAAATTTTGCACTAGTAGCAAGACTGGAAGGTGTCAGAACTTTACTTGCATTTGTAGACCATAAGAAGTTCAAGGTATACCAGATGGATGTTAAGTATGCATTTTTGAATGGAATTTTGGAAGAAGAGGTATACATAGAGCAGCTAGATGGTTATGCATTGACAGATGAGAAAGACATGGTATGCCGATTGCATAAAGCTTTGTATGGATTAAAGCAGGCACCCAGAGCATGGTATGAACGACTTCATACACATCTGATGAAGATAGGATTTGCAAGAACCAATGATTATAGTAATATTTATCACAAGTCTAAAGGAGATGAAATACTGGTTAGTGAAGTATTTGTTGAAATATTATTTTTGGAGGTAATGATGTCATGAGCAGTAGTTTTGTAGATGAAATGAAGAATGAATTTGAAATGTCTTTAGTAGGGGAAATAAAAATTTTCATAGGCTTGCAGATGCAACAAATGAAAAATGGTATTTTCATTACTCAATATAAGTATGTGAAAGAAGTTTTGAAGACTTTTGGCATGAGTGATTGTAAACTAGTTGGAACACCAATGGTTACAGGTTGTAAGTTATCCAAGGAAGATGAATCTAAGTCTGTTGATGAAAAGGAATATAGGTCAATGATTGGAAAATTACACAATGTTATTCATAGTAGACCAGATATTGCCCATGCGGTTGGTATAGTTGCAAGATTTCAGAAGAATCCAAAGGAAGCACACTTGATTACAACCAAGAGATTTTTTAGGTATCTGAAAGGTACAATTGACTATGGATTATGGTATCCATATGAAGGAAACTTTGATTTGAAGGCATACACAAATGCTAATTAGGCAAGAAATGTTGATGACTGAAAAAGTACTACCGGTGGAGCATTCTTTCTAGGAGGAAGGCTAGTTTCATGGAGTAGTAAGAAGCAGAGTTGTACTTCACAATCTACTGCTGAAGCTGAGTATGTTGCAACTTATATGAATTGCACACAAGATATTTGGATGAGGCACATTTTGGAAGGTTTTAAGATGAATATCTCAGAACCTATAAATATTTTATGTGATAATACAAGTGCCAAAAATATTTCTAAGAATCCTGTTTTGCACACTCGCACCAAGCACATTGAATTGAAGTATAACTTTTTCGAGGGAAAAGTTCAAAGTAAAGATGTTTATCTTAGAGCATGTTTCTACCAAGGAGTAGATTGCAATTATCTTTACCAAACCTCTCCCTAAGACCACTTTTGAGTATCTTGGATGTATTCCACAAGGGGAGCGTCAAGTTGCAGTATGTTGTTGATGCACAATGAAATTTTGATATCACATGTTTTACTTTTAATTTGGCATTTTTGTCAAAGGGGGAGAAGAATTACGTGATTAGGAGAAGAATTATGTGACTGGCAAAGGGAAACCAACAACATGCTGAAGACAAACAGAGCATGGTGAATACTTGGTAATGTAAACCAGGATTCCTATTTACCAATTACAACAACAATTAGAGGCGTTGATATTTGTATTGCCATCAATGCCAAAGGGGGATAGTGTTGGCATTTGCATGAAGATTGCATTAATGATATGTTATGTTGTCATTGATGTTAATTGAACTGGTAATGGTATTTATGATATTGTTGATATTGTTGTTATTGATATTGTCTTGTAATTAGTAGGAAGAGCTTTGAGGAAGATGTTGTAAACCAGTATGATAGTTTGTGAGTTGAACCAGTAAACTGATGTATAAGGTTAAACCCTTTCTATGCAATGTAACCGGTAAACCCTACCAATTTTTTTTTTGTTAAACCCTAACCGATCAAGTTTTTTGGTTTAAGATCTCATGATGAGCGGTAATGATGGCGACACATGTGATCATTGAATGAGGATTAGTTCAAAATATTTTGGTGCATTTGTTCATTTGTTTGATTGTCTAGGGAATGAGAAAAGTGGATTGCATCTAATGCATAGCGCATGATGAGTTGCAAGTCCGATGAAGCGGTGATCATGGAGCGGTTGGAATTTTCTTGAAGAATGTGTATAGATTGTTGGCATATGGACACTCCAATGAGACATTGTGTGTGATTGAAGGTTTTTTCATTGATGGCAACATTGCAATCCTATGGCACCGGTAAGACATTACACTGGAAAAGCATTACACAGACAACCTTGCAATCCCATGGCACCGGCAAGACATTATACTGACAAAGCATTATTCAAACAAGAAAGTGCACCGGCATCAACAAGATCATCTACACCGGCACCGGCATAGAAGATGTACACCAACACAGAAGGAAATATGTATACCAGCACAGAGGCCGACAAGATTTTTGATATCTAATATTTTATTTATTATTGTAAGCCGACTTGGCAAATTGTAAAATGACTCTTGTATATAAAAGAGATCATTGTAGTCATTTGTAGGATATGGATAGGAAGCATAATAAATTATAAGGCAGACCTAATGTGCGAATTGTAGGTCAAGGGTATATGTAAAGAACAGAGCAAGAACCGGTACTGAATCTAGCGTTGAAGATGCTATTGTAAAGCAGTACAGATCATTGGATTTGCATAATCCTCATTGTAAGTTAGTGTGACTTCTTATTGAGCAGTGTGCTCTAGGCAGTTGGCCTTCCTGCATGTGCAGGCCCCTATTGTAAGTAATATTCTCTTATTGGCTAGTAAGTGAATATTGTGGGTCACAAATCCCACCAAGGTTTTTCCCACACCGGGTTTCCTCATTAAACATCTTGTGTTATGGTGTTCTTTTCATGTGGATGTTTTTGATTCTGTCATTTACATTAATTTTTACATACTGGTATACTATTACTTTATGTTCTGCATATTTAGTTTTAAGAAAATATCATTACCGGTCAGATACTGATTCACCCCCCCCCTCTCAATATCTGTGGGAACCCTAACAATTGGTATCAGAGCCTGGTCCTCTATTTTCAGAAGCCTAACAGCTTGAGGAAGATCTTGACATCGGTAAAGATGGAAAATCTAATGAAGCAACTTGAAGGAGCTCTGACTGACTATGATTTAGAGAAGTTGAAAAATATCAAATTAGAAGATGATTTAAAAGCAGCTCAGGACATTATTCAGGCACTTCAAGAAAATCTTACTGTTACAAGAAATACGAGGAGAGAACTTTGTGAAAAATTGCAAAATGAGAATGATGAAAAGGAATCACTAAATGATATGATAAGAAAATTGAAACAAGAGATCATGACAACAAAAAATGAAATGCAGGATATGACTATGAGATTTTGCAAAGAGATTGAGGACAGAGAGAAGAATGAAGAAGAGTTGACTAGAAGACTAAGTGATGCAGCAAATGAGAACACAAGACTTAGCTATGAAAATGACATGTTGAAGACAGATTTGATGCATACTCAGAATGATTCAAATGAACTAATGAGACAAAAAGAAATCTTGGAAAGGGAATTGGAAACTGCAAATCAACACAAAGAAAAATTCAAGAAAAGCTCAGAAGAACTTGGTACCTTATTGAAGAATAAAAAACCCAAAGGTGACACTTCTGGAATTGGATTTGAAGTTGGAGAAAGCTCTGGTACTACAAATACCCAGGATCAATGCAAACCGGTAAGACCCTCTAATACTTACAAATTCAATGGAAAATGCTTTAACTGCAATAAATATGGTCATAGGGAAAATGAATGTAGATCTAGGAATTATCAGAACATCAATCCTCCCACCGGTCAATGCTCCAAATGCAACAAAATTGGTCATAACTCTAAAAATTGCAGAATGAATGTAAGATGTTATGTTTGTGGAAGATTTGGTCATTTATCAAATAAATGTAGAACACAAACCAGCATAGGTTATGGGAAAGCTATTCAGAAAAATAATGTAACTTGTTATGCATGTAACAAGATTGGTCATATTGCTAAATTTTGTAGAAGTAAAGGTACACCGATAGACAATAAAAGCACTAGTTTGAAAGGTAAAGAAAAGGTTGAAGAGGTTGAGCAAGGATTCTCAAAACAATGGATTAGAAAAGGTGATCTAAATATTGGGGATACTCCTCCACCGGTAGAACCAACAAATGCTCCACCAATAGGACAATATGATGCTCCACTGGCAGGACAAAGCAATGCTCCACCGACAGGATGTTCTTCATCAAATTGAAGAAAATTATCTTGAGGGTTTGGCAATCTAATGACACATGTGCTACTATTCCCTTGGTTAGAGAAAAGAAGTTGAAAATCATTCATTACCGGTAAATAAAGTTAAGCTAATACATTACCGACAAGCAATTAATGTGGTAGGTAGCAGAAAAGACTTTATAAAATAAGGTTTTTGGCTCCATTTCATTTCATCGTGAATTCAAACTTTCAGAGAGCGCAGAGATTTTTGAGCTAAGGCATTCCGAGCAAAGAGGCAAAGCACTTCAACAATCAATCCATTCAAAGGCAGAAAAAGGTATTTATCATCATGGCATCCTCCTCTGCACCTGAATTCATAAAAAACCCTATAGTAGTCGAGGTTATAAAACGACCTAGGCTTGTGTTTCAGCTAGTTCCCGAGGTAGCTAAGAAAGATGACAACACAGGTGTTTTTTCAAAAATTCCAAAAGGTGTTGTTTATGCAAAAGACCCTAGAATGTATATTCATTGCAACATAGAGGAATTAGGTGATGAAGAAATCAAAAACATGTATAAGTCTGTTATATGTGACAACTCCGAAAATGTGAAACCTGAACATAAAATTGTTGAAACCCTAGGATTCACTAAAATCCTTTGCATTCCTAAATTTCCCAAGGAAGTGGTTAGGATAGTTTTAAGTAGGGTACATGGTTCATTCTTTTGGCTTGACTCAATGCATAAAATTACAAAGGAAGCTGTGAAAGTAGTAACAGGGTTACCCTCCACCGGTAGCAGACCTGACAAAACCAAGAAGGTTTCCAATGACTTGGTAACAAACTTAACTGGTGCAACATCCAACAAGAGATAATTGAGGGTTAATGATGTGACCAATACAAATGTTAGATTTGTTATCATGATTCTAGGTTACAAAGCAACTCATGCTAATAGGCTTAACTCAGTTTCCAGTTTATGCATAAAAAGTGCTTATGACATGGTTAAGGACAATGTAAAAATTGATATCCGTGAATGGTTAAAGGATGAGTTAATTGACAACTTAGCAAAAATCAAGAAGGATAAGAAAGGAACCTTTAGATTTGGAAATTTACTTGTATACTTAATGCTACACATAACCAAACAGGCTCCCAGTATAGGCAACAAGGACTTTGGATTTGACCTACCGGTAGGAAAACAATTGTCTAACCTATTCACCAACATGGGTGAAAATAGAGAAAAGAATATCAATGAGTATTTTCAAGCACTAAAGGTCAAAATGAATAAAAGAATCAGACTATCACAAGAAATTGTCAACAAATACAAGGATGATATATGTTTTGTAATAAAAAAGGATGAGATCTGGATGGAAGCAGTCATCCCAAGGACAGTCTGGGTTACAAAGATGGGGTATGAAACAGATGACCACATAGTGGAAACTTATGCCAAAGCACTTCTGGAAGCCCCCAATGAACCAAAGGAAGAACTATTTGGTAGTGCTGAGACTATTGAAAGTCAAATTCAATCTAAAAAGAGAGTGAAAAAGGTTGAGGCATTTGTGAGAAAAGGAACCAGACAAGCAAAAGCCATAAAGGAAGATGTATTAAAGAAAACTGGCATAACAGAAGATGAGTTGGTAGCCCAACAACCTAAAACTCATTTATCACCGGTAGAAACATCCTTAGAAGGAGATATGCCAGCAACTTTCAAAAGAGTTGTTAGGAAAAGAGATCCCTCATCGGTAACCACTCCTTCACCTAGAAGGACAAGATAGAAGCAAAAAGCTGTGAGATCTCTAGTCAAGAAAGCCACACCTAAGAAGAAGAAGACAAACACTAACTTGGCCCCTCTTGACATATTACTGAATGAGATCACAGAGGAAGGAAAATTGAAGAACATAGGGAAAATCTATGACACCCTATCAGATGATGAGAAAGGACAAGTTGAAGAGAGTGTCATATTACACATGGACATGTATAAAAAGTTTTTGATGCAAGTCCTAAATGAAATTCCTGATGAACTATATAAAAGACTTGAGGCCAGAAGGCAAGGAATAATTGAGTTGGATAAGAAAATAAAAATAGAAAAATTACTTGCAGTATACTCAGTTAACTCACCTAAGGAAATTGATGATCTGATAGCTCAGGCCAACTGGATAGTTTTTTCCACTGCACACCAGCAAATATCACTAATGGCAGGTAGAGCTACTGAAGTTTCAAAGGAAACAGAAAATAGTTGGGATACATTCTTGGTTGAGAAAGAAAAACAAGAAGAATATATGAATCCAAAGCCCATTCTGGTATATCAGAAGGACAAGGATAAAGGGAAAGGTAAAGTTGGTGGACCACCAAGTATCAAGATTAGAGACAACTTACCCCCACCTCCTTTAAATACTCAACCGGTAAAAACAACAACTGCAGAAGATCAACCGATAGCTGAGAGCATGGACACAGAGGATAATAATCCTAATCCTGAAGTCCTATATACTGTGAATGTTGATACTCAGAAGATCAACATAGTGGTAGATAAGGATACAATAGATAAATCAGGAAACAAAGAGCAACTGGCAACAGATTCAAAGAAAAAGATGGAATTTGTAACACCAACAGAGAAACCAATAGAGCTAAAGGCTCCAGAACAGATGCCACTAGTAAGAAATGGTGCAGGAAAACCAATGCTTAAAGAGATGGAGACACAAACAGACCTACCAGAGGTCAATACTAGCATGGTCACTTCCACCGGCACTCAGTTTGTTGGATCACCATCAAATTTAATAGAGGTATTGCTCAAATCTATCAAGAAAATAACTAATTATAGCTCACAAGCTTATAAAGTGATAAATGATTCAATTCCAGTTTTGAAATCAATTGCTCCCAATTGTAATATAGACAACAAAGATTCTTTAGGCCAGTTGGATACACTTTGTAAATATATTTCTGGAAATTTTGAGCAAACAAAGGTAGAAACTGTAAAGCAAAGTGTAGAAAAAGAGAAACAAAAATTCTTTGAGGAAGGATTAAAGAAGTGTAACAGGGAATTTGACACACTTCTACTAGAATTGTGCAATTTATTGAAAGAGCACAAAACTCTGTACAAAGACACCTGTAAGATAAACTTTTTGACCATAGATGTAGACAAAAAGATGAGCAAGGTACAGGAAGAGATAAATAAACTTGCAGATAATTTTGTTAACTCACCCAATGCATTATCAATTTTTGAGGAAAAAATAACTAATTTTGAGGAAGAATTGCTCAAATTAGAAAGAGAGAAAGAGAAAATATTAAACAAGGCAAAATTCTTGAGATCTAAACTAAGTCCAAGATTGGACTATTTAGCATCTCTGCGGAAGGAAATCTCAGAGGCACTAACTCAGGGAAGCAAAACACTGGCAGAGCACTTGCAGCATCTCACCAGTACAGTATACAGAACTAAGATAACAATAAAAGACGGCAAGAAGTTTATGGATGGAATGAACTTAATTTTGGGAGATATTCTTCAGATAATAACCACCCAACTACAAGGTTGAGGTTATGAATTGGTACAACTACAAAATCTACTAACCTTTGTCATTGATGCCAAAGGGGGAGTAGTAGGATGAGAAAATTCAAAGCACGGGGATCACATTCTCAGGGGGAGCTCTCACATTTTTGGTAACATTTTTGGTCTACACATTTTTGGATATCTTTTTTGAAATTTCTCATGAGTGTTGCTATCAATGCCAAAGGGGGAGATTGTTGGCATATGGACACTCCAATGAGACATTGTGTGTGATTGAAGGTTTTGTCATTGATGGCAACCTTGCAATCCTATGGCACCGGTAAGACATTACATCGGCAAAGCATTACACATGCAACCTTGCAATCCCATGGCACCGACAAGACATTACATCGGCAAAGCATTACACAGGCAACCTTGCAATCCCATGGCACCGGCAAGACATTATACCGACAAAGCATTATTCAAACAAGATAGTGCACCGGCATTAGCAAGATCAATCTACACCGGCACCTGCACAGAAGATGTACATCGGCATAGAAGGAAATATGTATACCGGCATAGAGGCCGACATGATTTTTGATATGTAATATTTTGTTTATTATTGTAAGCCGACTTGGCAAATTATAAAATGACTCTTGTATATAAAAGAGATCATTGTAGTCATTTGTAGGATATGGATAGGAAGCATAATAAATTATAAGGTAGACCTAATGTGCGAATTGTAGGTCAAGGGTATATGTAAAGAACAGAGAAAGAACCAGTACTAAATCTAGCATTGAAGATGCTATTGTAAAGCAGTACAAATCATTGGATTTGCATAATCCTCATTGTAAGTTAGTGTGACTTCTTATTGAGCAGTGTGCTCTAGGCAGTTGGCCTTCCTGCATGTGCAGGCCCCTATTGTAAGTAATATTCTCTTATTGGCCAGTAAGTGAATATTGTGGGTTACAAATCCCACCGAGGTTTTTCCCACACCGGGTTTCCTCGTTAAACATCTTGTGTTATGGTGTTCTTTTCATGTGGATGTTTTTGATTCTGTCATTTACATTAATTTTTGCATACCAGTATACTATTACTTTATGTTCTCCATATTTAGTTTTAAGAAAATATCATTACCCTTCAGATACTGATTCACCCCCCCCCTCTTAGTATCTGTGGGAACCCTAACATAGATTGCTATGTAAATCCAATGGTCGCACTTGGACTAATTTTTTTGTAATCTCTATGAGAGAATTAAGTTTTTGTTGTGTTATCGACCTAATTGATTTGTATTTAAGGTCGATGAAGTTGTTTGTAAAGTTGTTGGCAAAGTGTTGGCTGAAATCAGTTGAGTGTGTGGTTGACTAACCAAAGAATGGATCTGCAGTTTGAGTAAAAGCAAATTGAAGCTTAAAAGGATTTGATCAAGCAAATGTAGTGCTATTCAGACATATCAAGAAAACCTGTTGTTTTCTAACAATTACAGCAGAAGTGAAATCCTATAATCGAGTAAGCTCTAACAAGCTTGGTTACTTCTTAAATCCTCTAACAAGGTGGTCCATTAGCTTGGATTCTCAAATCCTCTACCGAGGTTACTCCTAACAGGGTATTTTGCTTTTTCATCAAGGCATTTTATAAATCCCTTGACCAGATGATTCTTAACAGGATCAATTCTTAACAAGACTTATTGTAAAAGCTTTAACAGGCTTGGCTCCTAACAGGGAAAACTTTATAAGAGTTCAGATAGCTAACTTGTGAGTCTCATCTCACCGTGGTTTTTACCTATTTGGGTTTTCCACATATAAACATTTATGTCAAGTGGTGAATGTTTTTGTAGTTATGATCTTATTTGTTAATTTGATTGACCAATTAACTATTCTGATAAGGCATGATAACTGGAAGCATTGAGAGATGAAGTATGTTGATATATGATTAACCATTTTGATGTTTACAAGATTGAAGTTGTTTACTATTAATTTGTTATAACAGTTAATCGGTTGATGTTGAGTATTCTTATGATTATTGATCTTGATAGTGAAAGTTTACTTTGTGAGTTTGAATTTGAGATTGGGAAGTTTGTATCAATTTTTTAGTTTACTGATTTACCCCCCCCCCTCTCAATAATCTATCAGATACTTATTCTTTTATCATACCATCAGAACCTTACTTTCTACCTTGAGCTTCTTGACTTCTTCTTCCAACTTCTCACATTCTTCAGTCTTTAGCTTAATTGAATCTTTCAAGGTTTCTTCCACTTTGTTCTTCTCCTCAAATTTTCAGCATCAGATCTTTAATGGTTTCATTCACCTACTTTAACTAATTATTAACTTCCTTTTGTCTCAATTTGAACTTCCAGATTTGTTCTCTCAGCTTTTGCACACATTCATTCGCTACCTTCACATTCTCTTTCAACTCTTCATTCTCATATTCCACACTTTCTATATCTTCAAGAGCTATCTTCAATTCTTCATCTAGATGATAATCTTTAGTCATACTCATCGATGTCATGATTCAACCAACAAGGATCTCCCTCAAGCGGCTAATCTATCTGACAAGTGACCAAGCTCTGACACCAATTGTTGAATGGACTAGAATACTGAGTGGTAGGGTGAATCAATATTCCCACACTTATAAATTTTTTATAGATATATTAACCTCATCAATTGATCTCATCAACATGAATCAACAAATGCATAATAAACAAACAACAAAACCACAAAATGAGCACCAAATTTTATCTGTGAAAAACCCAAATGGGAAAAACCATGAAGAGGGTTAACTTTCAAGATAATATAACTAGTTATATGGTGATTACAAAATGGCAGCTCACTACCAGTTATCTCATTGCTTGATTACAATGCGGCTCGCTGCAAAAGAAATAAATGAACTGAGGAAAATTGCATCTTGTAATGCATGAGGTCAGTTCCAAGATAAGATTAGGTATCAACTCATAGCAACTCACAACAGATCCAGTAAGTGATTTCTCCAACTTGTCCACAACTGCTTGCAATAGATCTGGTAAGGGATTACTGCAACACTATCTGCACTCCATCAATTGCTTGTAGCAGTTTTGGTAAAGGATTACTGCAATACTCCACTCTATCAACTACTTGTAGTAGATCCAGTAAAGGATTATTGCGACACTATCCGATCTTTCACTTTTCCACATACACCTTTGCTTTCACATATATCATACTCCAATGCTCACATTATATAGTATTCACATACTGCGATGTAATACCCCTCCATGAATCATTCTTATGATAATTATGTTAGATGCTAATGAATCTCATGTGTGCTTCTGACTTCCTTGTTGATGATTGATTTTTTCTTGATTGGGATACTTTATGATGTTATTATGATGATATATTTAGGACATGATAATGATGTTAGGATTTTATGTTAATTCATGCATGATTACAAGTTATTTAGTAGGTGCGATTTACTATCTTGGAATATGATGATGTGTATTGTGCTTAACTTTACTTCATGATCATGTTAAATGAATATGATGTTCGATAATATCTATATGTTATATCTCTTCTATGACTATATGGGGATGAATGGGACGATGTCACATCACTCACTTGTGAGAAATATGTGATGTTGCGATTCTCTTTCACCTGTTCGAGTATTTTTATATGTATATGTATTTGCAAACGTTTGGTGTTATGCAGGTTGTAGGAACAAGGCATTGACTCCACTTGGTTTCACAGGTTTGAGCATGCCTACACAACCTTGATGGAAGTTGTGGGAGATAGCACAAGGCCCATTCCTCTAACCCTAGCCTTTGTTCAAAATTTGAACAATGTTTTTGGTCTTGTGTCAACCCGATTGGAGTGCCACATAGGCAAAGTCTGATAACTTTGGTATGTTGCATGTGAGTATGTGTTTGTGATGCTTTTGGGTTTAATTTGTTGTAGTGTTTTGGTATATATTAATTATAAGTTTTTTTATTATAAGGTTTAATTTAATTTAAATAATTATTTGTATGTGTATAAAATTAAATATAATATATTTATGTGTTTGAATGGTTTTGCCATATTGATTAATTAACAAATTAATATTAATGATCTTACTAACTAAATAAATATAATAAATAATTAAATATTATATTGGAAAGTTATTAATTAAATGATGAGTTGATTTAAGATTTTTAAATAAACTTAACGAATTTAAAATAGATATATATATATATATATACATATGTGTATGTATCTATATATATATGTATATATACATATATCAAAGGAGATACTAGTAAGACCCCTTATGAATTATGATTTGGTCATTCACCTACTCTTAAATATTTTAGAATCTTTGGAAGTAAGTGTTATATCAAAAGAAATGATTCTATTGGAAAGTTTAACCCTAGATGTGATGAAGGAGTATTTCTTGGTTATTCAACTAAAAGAAAAGCATATAGATCTTATAACAAAAGATTGCAGAGAATTGTGGAGAGTGCTAATGTGAAAGTGGATGAGCAGTACAAAGACCAAGTTAAATCTTATGACTGTGAACCGACAGTGGAAATGATCATAACTGAATTGGTATTGCCTATACTAGAACATAATACTGAATCAATTACCTTAGCATCATCAAAACTCAATTGTAACTGAAGAGTAGCACAGAGAACTTGAAAATCAGAAAACACCATCATGCTCTATGTATATGGATATTTGCGCCCCTCAACCAAATATTGATATCCCTAAAACTTAGATTTCTTTCTCTAAAAGGCTTTGCCTTATTTCTCACACAATTTTGACCAACAGAGCAAAAATATTGTTAAACAAAGCTTGGAAAATGACAATAATATATAGCATCCAGGCTGCATTGTTACCGGTTACACCTTGTAATCAATTCATCTTGACTGGTCGCTATCTTAGTTTTGAGTTGATGGATGCCCTATGTTTGTATCACTGACTAACTTGGGCTTCGATGTCATTGGTGACAAATTATTTGTAGTTTCCTTCCATCCATGGATGGTAAAGTTGTATGGATATTCTGGAGAAAACATGAACTATTAGATAGAGAGAAGTAACAGGGTTATAATGTAATTAAGCACCTATCAGATATGCCATAATAAATATGAACACCTGTCTCAAATAAACTTCCCTATCATAGTTGCTCTAGTTTTGAACTGGGAAATAAAGAGAGGAACGAGTTGAGAATATATCTTTTTTCCTTTTTTTTTTTTTTCATTCGATGGGTTTTTTCTCATGTCTCGTTTGGAAAGAGGAGAACTCAATGACCATTTGTTCATCGGAACTAGAAGTAAAGATCATAGTGGATAGGGATCCTGTTAAAACCTCTTTTGAAAAATGGGCCAAACCCGGTCATTTCTCAAAGACACTAGCCAAGGGACCCAATACTACCACCTAGATCTAGAACCTACATGTTGATGCTCACGATTTTGATAGCCATACCAATAATTTGGAAGAGATCTCCCACAAAGTATTTAGTGCTCATTTTGGTCAATTAGCAATAATATCTATTTGGCTAAGTGGGATGTACTTTCACGATGCTCACTTCTCCAATTATGAAGCATGGCTAGGCGATCCTACTCACATTAAACCCAGCTCAGGTAGTTTGGCCGATAGTAATGCTGTGGATAACTAAATATTGAATACTTGTAATAATGTTAACTAAAGTACATTCTCCTGTATTCTCAAACATGCTAAGATTCTTATATTATTGTAAAATCAAGGGTAAATTGATCCCATGAAAAAAAGAGATCAGGAAATGGAAAACTACTAATATCTTCTACAATCTTTGCTTTATTTTCAATATGATACCCAGGGTATATTTGAAGTATACTAAGTATAGCTAGCCTGCTTCTAACATAGCAATATAATTTTTCTTAACATTAAAAGGGAGCAGGATAGAACCATCCTGCTAGCTGCCAGTTACTCTAGCTCTGTTTGATCAACTTAATTCATTCATTTTTTTTTACTGAACATAAATGAGAGAATCTCACATATTTCAATTTCATAATAGCTTCCGGAAGGAACCCTGTCTCTATATTGCAACAATTGGATATACGGATCATGGGGAAATTAATTTCATTTGAGCATTCATAATTGTAATGACTCTCACTTCCATAGGTTACTTTATCACTAGAATATACGCATATCGTTTTAAGAAAAAGATTAAGGAGTATCATTCATTATAAATACAACTCATTGAAAAATGCATTGTTCCACACTGGGGTACATAGTTTACTAAACTAATTCCCATTAGTAAACCTATTCATTTTACTATGTAGATATGAGTCTACAAATATGATCTATTCTATCTATTAATTTTATCGATGGGATTAGCGATCCTTAATTTTTCTACTAAGATCTTAGAGATGATGTATTATCATTTATGATTATACAAGGGAGAATCAAAATGAAAAGAACATTTCACGTTTGATACATATCAAATTATGTATGAATTGCGCCAAACCCTTTTTAGGAATTGTTGGAGATGAAAGATGATGGAAGAAGCATACCATGGAGTGTTGTGAGTTCAAAAGGTGATTTTAATAGTGTTGTTACCTCATATTTCTATGACTATGAGTCCATTTGAGTTTTTGAAAATGGAATGGAAAGAGATTATGAGTAAAACTTCATTTCCCACCATTGTGATAGCAGAAACTGTGGATTCTTTTGCTACATTACAATATCTTACTCCTTATACAGGAGCAACTTTAGCCGAATACTTTATGTATAAAATTAAATATAATATATTTATGTGTTTGAATGGTTTTACCATATTGATTAGTTTACAAATTAATATTAATGCTCTTAGTAACTAAATAAATAATTAAATATTATAATGAAAAGTTATTAATTAAAAGATGAGTTGATTTAAGATTATTAAATAAAATCAATGAATTTAAAATAAACTTAATAAAATATTAAAAGTGTATCTTTTAACTATTGTGAAGTAATAATTTTTGGGGGAAGTTTCCATCTTCCCTTGAGGAATTTTGGGAAGCTACACATTATTATTCTAGAAAATTTCCAAGAAGGGGGGTGGGGGGGACTGTTCTCATTTTCTTGTTTTTGGGGAATTTTCTCGAAAAATATTTTTGAAGAGGATTAGAGTTTTTGGGGTTGCAATTTTTTTGGATTGTTCGTGGATTATTGGGGTTGGCTTGTTGAAACTATATTGAGGTTTGCTTCATAATTATTCTTCCCGGATTTGCGAGCAGAGGTAGGGATTAAATCCCCTTTTGTCTGTGAATTTTTCCTTAGAAGTTTTGTAAAGAAATGATATCAATGTTTGTAAAAAATTATATAACGATTAATTGTGAGATAGCCTATGGAAATTTATTTTGTGCCTAACTTGGTTTCTAGAAATTTAAATTTAAAGTATTAGTAATGAATCTTTGTCGGGGGTTTTAAATTTATAATTTTTATTTATAAATTTTATGTTGGAATCCAAGAACATTGAGAGGGGGGGGGTGAATCAGTGTTTTACCAGAATGTTCAATTTTAACCTTATTATAACATGCATTCACCAACCGGTATATATAATATTGAAAGACGTAAAGCAATCGATAAGGCAATCATACAAATGAATACCATAACACAAAGAATTATACATGGAAAACCTCAAAGAGGAAAAACCACGGTGGGATTTGTGACCCACAATATCAATCCACTGGCCATATGAAAAGATATTACATAATATGGGGGCATGCACTTGCAGGAAGGCTTACAACCTAGAGCACATTGCTCAACACAAAAGAGTCTCACTGAATACAATCACTTTGAATAAGAAAACATAAGACTAAACTCACTTAAATGCATCTGCTATGCCTGATTGAGTTATAGTTCAATCTCTAACTGTTCTGATTCTGAAACCCTAAACCCTTATCAGAATAACCTCCTACATAAATATCCTTATATACATGATCTTTGCATTACTCACAACATACTCTACCCCATACATCAAAATGATCTAATCATCTGACCTATATACCCTTATAATCCATTATGACTCATGTTGACTTACATAGATAATTGCAAAATGAATATACATGTCAGCTCAATTACATATATACATAAATATCAAAATCAATTTCCAATTATCAGATCTCCCAATGTTGTCGGCCTCCTATACCAGTATCCTAAATGTAAATCATGTTGGCCTCCAATACCAGTACCCATAGAATCCTTCCTACTAGTGAAGATACCTGTCGGTGCCGGTGAACAACCAAACCAAAGAATGAAAGCCGGAACATGTTGCCATCAATGAAAACATATGAAACCAATCAAATGAGTTTCAATTTCCAACAATCTCCCCCTTTGGAATTGATGGCAACACTCATGTGAAAAATGATAATGGTTTCCATATGTCGGTTTCACCTTGAGACTACTCCCCCTGAGCTGAATATCCATCTGTGATCATGATCTGTACAAAATACTCCATATCTCTTGATGTCAAGAATATATTTTTCACCTATACCTTCCCCTTTGACATCAATGCCAGAAATACCAAAAATCGGGACGAAGAATAAAATTTTGTACAAAGAATGTGTCCCAAAACACCTTACCAGAGCTGAATATACTTGAAAATTTCCAGATAGGATTTCTCCAAAAGCTCTAGATAAGTGTCCTAACTGGATTTGAATATGTCAGATATTGATACAAGTCCATTGAGAATGTGAGCATAGGACTCTTTCTCTTTAAGCTCTGCTGGTGTGGGCTTACCAACCATATCAATGCATTCCTTTTTATGTACACTCAAAGAGTCCAATCGAGGACTCACCAAACCTTTTAGCCCTTTATCTCTCCTTATGATTTTGTCTTTATCCCTTTCAAGAGCTGAAACTTGAGCTTCTAATACCAAAATCTATCCATCAATAGATGTAGCCAAAGAATTGGAACCATCAAAATAATTGACTATACCTACAATTTTCTCCTAAGAATCCTTAATCCATTTATCTATCTCTACAGTAAGTAATCCTATGTTACAAAATACTCTATATATATTAGTAAATCCCCTTAAATCATTATCAATTAACTTCAATTTGTCAGTAATTTCTTTCTTCTCTGTTTCAATCATCTAATCAAAAGTAGCTCTCTTAGCTTGTGTGAATCTCTCCAATGCCTGTCCATTAGATATCTACTGTAAAGATTGAAAAATCCTTAGAAATGTGCTCTGTGATTATTTTGAGCTTTCTGGATGGACTTGCTCCTTTGTCAAAATGACACTCTAGGACAAGTCTATGTAATATTGGGATTGACTGATCAATAATTACTTTGTCCACTGATCCTTCCTTCATCATCTTTTGAGCAGCCATCATCATGAGCTCAGTACAACTCATCTCAGTTATGCTCTTTTCTTCTACCTGTGAGGTGTCAATTGACAACAATGATGTGCTCGCTACCATTTCCCTATTGGATTCCTCTCCCTTCTCCTCTGATGGTTTATTAACTTTAATAACTTCCTCTTTTGCACCGGTGGCTTTGCCATTTGGTACAGTATCAGTTACTACTAGTTCCACATGAACTATGTCCTGAACCTGTACATTCTGATCTAGAGGACTATTGTCCTCAACATTTATAACTTGTACACTCTATGAATCTGCCGGTATATCAACATTTGTCGGTATCACTTATGTGTCCTATACATTAGATTCTATCGGGGGCTCAACATCCAATGTCTTATTCTCTTTCAAAATTGTAGGTGGAGTACCTACTATACCTTTGCCTTTCCCTTCAACTAGGATGTCAATAGTATCTGTTTTAGCTTTTGGTGAAGTGTAGAAACTAGGGTTTTTAGCAAAGAATTGAACCCATGCCTTGTGGGTCTCAGTGATTATCTCATTGACCCTTCCTAAAATAAGACTAACTATCATGTGCTTGCTTCGAAAGATTGTCCTATCTGCAACTTCAAGTGTCATATCCAACTCATTTGGAGTAATGGATCCACAAGTAGTTAATAACTCTTGAATTTCTATGGGTTTGTCCTCCTCCATAGCTGATAATCTCCTAATATCTAGGTTGTCATATAGTTGTGCCGGTATTTGCTTCTCAATTTCCAACAAAGCTTTCTAAAATATATCTAGATATAACAAAACTGCTTCTTCAATTTCTTTCTGTTCATCATCATCTAAATTCTCATAATAGAATTGTACATTTTTCAATTACCAAATACAATTGCAAGATCTATGTCATCCATCTTCTTTCTTACGCCAGTACCAGATGGAGCAGAAGGTGTTTCCTTTGGAGCTCTTTTCTTTGCCGATACCTTGATTGTCACCTTCCTTACTTGTTTAATCCATGCTTCCTCCTTAGTCTGCTCATCTTTCTTCCTCAATACCCTCTTGAATGCTAAAGGTGTGTCATCTTTAGTTCCAGAGTCTGATGGAATAGGCTCAATGAATATTTCAAGCTCTTTCCTCTTCCTTCCTTTTACTAGGACAACATCCATTAAGGCCTTGATGTCCGAGGATACTTGTTCAATGAATTTGCTGGCCTTGCCTTGTTGTTTCTCCCTCTTCTTTCGATTGAATTCAGTTTGAACCTATTGCTTCTTCTATATTATAGTATCAAAGGATTTTATAGTCTCATCAATAGGATAATCTATCAACCTCTTAGCATAAGCATCCAAAATATCAACATCAACCTCATATCCCATCTCCTCTATCCATATATTCCAAGGTTTAACTATTTCCATTAAGGTTTCATCCTTTTTAACCATAAAGCAGATCTTAGTTGAGTATTTCTCAAAAAATTGTTTAGGAACCCTCTCTCTTGCTTTCATTGCCTTTTGAAATGCCTTGAGGTAACCCCAAACCTTATCATCTTGCTGACTACCCAAAGTAGCAATAGATTGTTTCACTTGTCTTCCTACCGGGATATTAAATGCCCACTATCTCTTCCCAAAATTGGGAGTTTCATTAAGGAAAAATAACATCAAGCAAACAATAAGATTCCCATACCAGAATGTCTCCTTTTTCTCTCCTTTGATCTTCCCAATGTTAATTAACAACTCATCTAACATCCATCCACAAAGATCTATCTTCTCATTTTCCCTCATAATATTATGTGCGACATATATGCAGGAGCTAGAAATAGAGTTGAGATGATTGGATTGAGTTACCTTGTACTCAATGATCATGTTGCTAAATCTAATATCTTTATCAGTGATGGTACTGACCCTTATCGATCACCAGTCTAAAGTTGTACCGGTGAGTTTTTTAACCCGATCATTTGAAATCTTTTTCTCCGGATGCTGACCAATTTGTAACAAACTGGTCATGGACCTAATTGCCTCCTTCATGATCTTATAAGGTCTGTCCAACCAAATGAACTCTCCATGAACTCTACTCAATACATATATGATGATCTCATCTTTGAATTCAGGGATATCCAGAATGCCAGTAAACCCTAGTTCCTCAATGTGCTTATACTCAGGCTTGATTTTTCCTAGAGTCTCCCATCGACTCGCTCATATACATGCTCTTAATGAACTGGTACCCAAATCTTAATGTGGTAGTGAATGAATGCTCTGACATCTTCCACATTAACAACTACTTTTTGAAACATGAGAAAATGTGCCAATCGAATCATCCAAGGTGGCAATATGCGGGCATTGCTTGAAAATCAGCATGGGACGGTCCTTAACCTTGACAATAGTAGGATTTGCAATAAAAGTAGGTGCAGAGGATAATCCCGCTTCCATGATGAAAGATGATTGCGATAAGTACCTGAGAAATGGTTGGTGATGAAACCCTAAAGAACTCTTTTGATTGTTGGTGAAATCGCTGAAGAAGATATCTGATTACATTGAATCGCCTTAGACTCGCTCTGTATCGCTCTAAATGTAAGGTGATAAAAAATGAAGTGGATTCAACCTTTTAACCTTAAAGAAACCCTAATCCATCATTGATATGAGTGATTTCCGATGGAACATACGAGATCTCGATCGAACATCTCCATGCTGGATAAACCTTTTCCAATGTCTGGAACATCTTCCAGAACCTCTTCTCGGGGCTTATGCAACTTTCATGATTTTTGACTACCCTTAAGGCATCTACCTCATTTATCATATGAGCTTCCTGTCGGTGCAAGAGGAACCTCCTCTACCAATTGAGTAACCTGAGCATTCCCATCTGTTGATTGATCATCTGACTTCCTGATCCATTTCTTGACATGATCTTTCTGGATTTCATTGACCTTCTCTTTCCCTTTAGCATTTGATCCATCATTGTTAAGCGGTGGATTTTTGCTTCTACACAACTTAGCTGTGTCCAATCTTGTTGCATGCATACCATGTAACATTGTTCTTTTGAATTGCTTTGCTATAACCAGTATAATTGGCTGACCTGCATTGAATATCCATATGTCCAAATTTTCCACATGCATAACTTTTTATATTCATTCTGCAATCTTCTATCTTATGACCATACTTATTGCATTTAGAACATTGACCAAGAGTAGAATTATAGTTTTGATTTTCTCTATTTCTACATTACCTAGCCATGTGACCAAATTTATTACAAACAAAGCATCTACCATTAAATTTGTAAGCATTAAGCTACCTTACTGGTATCTTCTTGTTCTGATCTTCATTAGCAGTACTAGAGCTCTGACCTTGTTCAAATCCAAGTCCACTGGAATCTCCATTCTGTCTTTGACTTTTCAATAATTCATCAAGCTGTGTTGAACTAACCTTGAATTTGTCCTTGTACTCACTTGCAATAGTCAGATCATCTCTTAGAATTATCATTTGTCTTTCAAGTTCTTGTTCATTGCTTTGGGATTGTACTAAATCCGTTCTCAACATATCATTTTCATGAGACAACAAGATGCATTCTTTAGATCTATCTTTCAGAGATCTCCCAAGGTTTTCTTCATTCATCTTCCAGTCTTCAATCTCCTTTGACATCCTTATAGTTAGGGCTTACATTTTATTCCTCATGACCATGTTCTCGTGACTCAGCTTCTGACATTTTTCCTTAAGGGCATCTTTCTCATCATTATCCTGATTTTGCAGAAGTTCCTTCCTCCTAGCTTGAACAGATGACAACCTCTCTTGTAGGATAAGAATGAATTCCTTGGCAAAATTCAATTCATCTTGTAACTTCAAGTTCTTCATCCTTTTAGTATCATAATCTTCAAGTGCTACCTCAAGTTGCTTCTCCAAACTCATATCCATGGATTCCAGATCTAAGATCTCCCTCAAGATGTTAGACTTCCTCTGAGGCATAAGGCTTTGATACCAATTGTTGGAATCCAATAAAAATGAGAGGGGGGGGGGGGTGAATCAATGTTCTATCGAAACTTTCAATTTTAACCTTATTATAACATGCATTCACCAACCAGTAAATCAGTACATATAAGATTGAAAGCTGTAAAGCAATCAATAAGCCAATCACACCAATGAATAACATAACACATAGAATTATACGTGGCAAACCTCAAAGAGGAAAAACCACAGTGGGATTTGTGACCCACAATATCAATCCACTGGCCATATGAAAAAATATTACATATTATGGGGGCCTGCACTTGCAGGAAGGCTTACAACCTAGAGCACACTGCTCA
The DNA here is from genome assembly GCF_030272615.1 of Cryptomeria japonica. NCBI lineage: Eukaryota > Viridiplantae > Streptophyta > Pinopsida > Cupressales > Cupressaceae > Cryptomeria > Cryptomeria japonica. The sequence goes on along the minus strand of NC_081415.1, from coordinate 693,483,835 downwards.
ACACAAAAGAGTCTTACTGACTATAGTCACTTTGAAGAAGAAAACATAAGACTAAACTCACTTAAATGAATTTGCTATGCCTAATTGAGTTCTGGTTCAAGCTCTGATTGTTCTAGTTCTGAAACCCTAAATCCTTACCGAAATAAGCTCTTACATAAATGTCCTCATATACATGATCTTTGCATTAATCACAACATACTCTACCTCATACATCAAAATGATTTAATCAATTGACCTATATACCCTTATAATCCTTTATGACTCATGTTGTCTTACATAGATAATTACAAAATGAATACACATGTCGGCTCAATTACATATATACATAAATATCAAAATCAATTGTTGGATCTCCCAATGATGTCAGCCTCCTATACTGATATCCTGAATGTAAATCATGTCGGCCTCCAATGCCGGTACCCATAGAATCCTTCCTACCAGTGAAGATACCTATTGGTGCAGGTGCCGACGAAGTGTCTACTAGTGAACAACCAAACCAAAGAATGAAAGCCGGAACATGTTGCCATCAATGACAACATATGAAACCGATCAAATGAGTGTCAATTGCCAACATTTTAAATCATATGTAGATTTTAAATTGAATTGTATTTATAAAATTTTCATTATTAATTTTTTGAGTATTGTTTTGGATGTCTGTAAATTGTGATATATATAGCCTGCATTTTATTAAAAAAAAAACCCAGTGATTTTTATTGTTGCCCAACATATTATTATATTTACCCAGCAATATTAAATGAGTTTGCCAACAATCAAATTACTATTAAATTATTATTGGATTAACTTGACAGGGATTAAATTATTAAATTATTTCAATAAATTAAATTTGCTCAGCTAAAAAATATTTTGTCTAGGAATTATCAATCTGCTTTGTTATAATCATATTGGTATGCTATTATTTTATTTTGTATAACTTTTTTTGGCTTTTTATGATTTGGGATTTTTTCTTTAAAGGGTGGATATTATAATTATATCCCTCTTAGTCATGTAAAAGTTGTAGTTATATGATTTTGTTCCATTAATTAGTCTATGTTGTTATTTGAAAATAGTTATTTAGTTTATTTGATTAAACTGTGTATTTGGTGTTTAAATTCCTATTTGCATTATATGGTTATATTAAAGGAAAATAATTAATTATGTGTATAGGTGTATGAATTAAGTGTTAGGATAGCCGGTGAACAACTAAGAGGGGGGGGTTGTGAATCAGTTGCTAACATATTATATCAATTAAACCACTTTATAACCTTTAATCAGAGCACATAAACATTGAATACCAGAATAGAAGAAACAAATACCAATAAGAAATAAAAGTTAAGAATGAAACAAAGAATTAACACAATGCAACCATATCACATAACACCATGATTTGTACGTTGAAAGACCAGAAAGGGAAAGACAACAGTAGGAAGCCTACCCATAGTCATATGATACTTCTACAGAAAGTATGTGATACACTAAGGGGCCTGCACATGCAAGAAGGCACACTACCTAGAGCGTACTGCTCATTACAAAAGAGTCTCATTGACTACAGAGAGGTTATAACCACCTCAAGATAAATGGACAACAATCCATAATAATGAACTGCCAGAGATATCATCTACCATGCTTGATTACAATCCCAGTTAAGCTCAATACATGAGGCCTTTGACCTCTTCCTTAAACCCAATTCGATCACCTATGATCGACCAAATCTCCTTTGCATATCATATTGCATTCCACGACCACAAACATTAAAATTTCCATTCCCATACCATATGTATGATCTACAATGAGATCTTACATCAATTTATACAAACCCTAAGGCCTGAACCAATTAGGTTGGTCACCTAAAAGATATTACAATAAGATCATTACATACATCCACATTACAATGATATGCCATGTCAGCTTAAGACCAAAACAACAATAACCAATCCATAAATTATTTTGGTAACTTGTAGAGATCATGTTAACACGATACCGGTCCATAACCTAGATAGGTACCAGACCTAATCTGGGTCCACCATGCCAAAGCAATGTCTTCAATCAGTTGAGGCACAATTAGGGATCACCTTATGCATCCTGAATTCCATCGAGAAGCCGCACCAACACCACTTAGCATTCTGTCAAGATTTCTCAGTGAAATCTTTGTCGGTTAAACCTTAAACCCATGCCAGTAAGGGTTTACAAGAGTGTATGATAGAATCCGATTACCAAGTCAATACTAACTGACCAAAACATGCTCTAGAAGCATGTAACACATAAAACCAAACATACTCCATTGATCCAAACATGTTAGAAGTGCCCAACAGGTAGTCCCTTCTGTCGGTAACACTAGATCTTCTACTAGTAACCAAAATTTGTCTGCTAGTAACTAACCATAACAACTAGTGTTGACATCAATGACAAAACATCAATACAACATATAATCAATTCATCCATATTGCCAACAATCTCCCCCTTTGGTATTGATGGCAACACTAGATGTGAAAAATATCTAAGTACCAAGAAATGCCAAACAAGTCTCCCCCTTTGGAAGACAATCAACAATCTCTTGAATATCAATAACTCTCCCCTTGAGAATAATATCTCTGTAAAGTTCTGAATTTATTTTTCACATCACTATCTCTCCCCCTTTGATATCAATGCTATAAATTTGATAAAAATATCAAAGCAAGAATGTAAGCCTCTGAATATGTAAGCTGACTACTCCCCCTGAGTAGTAGCACCACACATTAGTTCCAAAATGAATAATATATCTCATAATGCATGTTGGACTGATGCCAAACTGCATCAATCAAGTCTCTACCAGAGGGGCAGAAACCCCTAACCTGTCTCTCAAATACTCAAATGATTCCATAGACAACGGTTTAGTGAATACATTTGCAATGTTCTCTTTAGTGTTCACATAAATGAGTTTGACTTCTTTTTCTTCTACCTTGTCCTTCAGAAAGTTATATTTTATTGATAGGTGTTTAGTCTTAGAGTGAAATACCAAATTCTTAGACATGTCAATAGCTACAAAGTTATCACAATAGATAACTACCGGTTCACTACAATTTACCTTGATATCCTTCAACATTTGCTTCATCCACAAGACTTGAGTGCAATTAGTTGTTGTTGCAACATATTCAGCTTTTGTAGTAGATAAGGAAATGCATGAATGTTTTTTCTGATTCATGAAACCAATTTATTTCCAAGAAAGAAAGCTCCACCAGAAGTGCTCTTCATGTCATCAGTATCTCCTTCCCAATCTAAATTTGTATATGCACATAAAGTGAAGTCATCATCTCTAGAATATCATAAGCCATATTTTGTTGTTCCATGCAAATACTGGAATATCCTCTTTACTACACATTCATGATTTTCTTTAGGATTACTTTGATATCTTGAAACAATAATTACTACATTCATAATATTTGTTCTAGTCTAAGTTAGATATAACAAGCCATCAATCATAGACTTATACCTTGTCAGATTTACCGGTGTAGATGTATCTTTGATAGATAATTTCTCACTAGTCACCATAGGAGTACTTACCAGTTTAGAATTATCCATATCAAACTTCTTCAACAACTCCCTGAGATACTTAGTTTGATAGATAAAAATTCCTTTGTCAGTTTGAGTAATCTCCTCATTTTCCAGTCTTCTTCTTGTCATAACTCCCTTGTTCCTATCTCCAATGATTTGATCTTCAGAATGATTTAACCTTACATACCTTGGTGTCTTCTGGACTTCAGGTTCATTGCTCTGATTATCAGTCATAGTTGAATTTTCAGATTGTACTGGTATAACTATCTCAGTTTCCTGTACCGGTTGAGGCATTGTTAGTTCAGTTATGATCATTTCCACTGCTGGTTCCTTGTCATATGATATAGATTGATTTTTTAAATTTCTCATCCACTTTCAGATTTGCGCTCTTCACAATTTTCTACAATTATTTTGTTATAACATCTATATGCTTTGCTTTGAATTGAATAACCAAGAAATATCCCTTCATCACATCTAGGATCAAACTTCCCAATTGAATCATCCCTTTTGATATAACATTTACTTCCAAAAATTCTAAAATATTTAACAGTAGGTGTATGTCCAAATCATAATTCATAAGGGGTCTTATCGGTTTCACCTTTAATGTGAACTCTGTTGAATGTGTAGGTTGTTGTACTCACTACTTCTCTCCATTAGATGTGATGCAATTTGGCTTCCATCATCATAGTTCTTGCTGCATCCAAAATGGTTCTATTCTTTCCTTCCACTACTCCATTCTGCTGAGGAGTCATAGGTATAGATAACTGTCTCCTAATTCCATTTGTCACAATAACTATTAAATTCATGAGAAGTGAACTCACCACCTTGATCTGATCTTAGACAATTGATTTTCAATCCAATTTCTATTTCTACGTTTTCTTTAAAGATCTTGAATTTCTCAAAGGCTTCAGACTTCTCCCTAAGAAAAGTCACCCACATCATTCTATAATAATCATTAATAATCAACATGAAATACCTATCACCTTGAAAGCTTCTAGTCCTTTCTGGACCACATAAGTTAGTGTGTATCAAATCAAGTACATCATTAGATTTATAATGTATACTCTGAAAAGAAGTTCTAACTTTATTTCCCAATTGACATTCCTTACATACCAGATTATGAGGCTTTATAATCTTAGGTATATATCTAACTTCCTTAGTTGAACTGATCTTAACAATACAATCAAAATTAACATGACACAACCTCTTATGCCATAACCAACTCTCATCAATATGAGCAATCAAACATTTTTTATTACCAGTATTCAAGTGAAAGATATTACCTCTAGTCTGAGTACCGGTTGCAATCTCCAAACCAGTTTTATTAATGATTTTGCATTTTCTATCTTTAAACTAAAGTTGGAAATCCTTGTCCACCAATTGACCAACACTTAAAAGATTATGCTTTAAACCTTCTACATAATAGACATTATCAGTATTATGCTTGCTATCCAGAGAAATACTACCTCTACCTTTGATCATACATGCTTTGTCATCTCCAAATCTGACTTGACTGCCATTGTATACTTGCAGGGACAATTTTTTTCTTTTATCTCCAGTCATATGATGTGAGCATCCACTATCAATTACCCATTCATCCTTGTCTTCAACTTTTGCTGCTAGGGCATTTTCTTCATTCATGATAGCCAGTTCCGGTTCATCTTCTTTTAAAGCATAGAACACCCATTCCTTTCCATTTTCAGATCCACTAGAAAAGTCTATTGCCGGTCCATCCTCAGAGTCATCACTTACTCCTTCCTCATCCACTATGTAGCATTGTTTACTTTTCTCGAATCTATATATATTCTGGTTAGGTTTAAATGATTTCTCAACTCTCTCTTCAAATCTTGCAATCCTTTTAGGACATCTAGATGCAAAGTGACCAATCTTATTACATGCAAAATATTTAAAAGTGGATTTTCCTTCATACTTACTTCTTGTCGATCCTTTAGGTACTCTTGTAGAAAATAAGGCTTCAAGTTATTCAAATTCTCCATCCTCTTTCCTCATATCTTTCAATTCTTTTGCATATAAGGCTTTCCAATCACTTTTGCCAATAGATGATGATGCATGAAAAGCAGGTTCAGATTTTGCAGCTCTAGAAGATCTAAATTCTTCAAGCTCAAAAGTAGATAATTTCCCAATCACAATGTCTCTGTTAACTGAAGTGTTTGCCATTGTTCTCAATTAATTAATTGTAGTTGCCTTTATCTTGTAAGTTGGTGGAAGGGCTCTCAATACTTTAGAAATTGTTTCATCTTCACTCAGAGATCCTCCATAATATTGAATTCCCATAACAATCTCATTTACTCTTTCCATAAATACAATAATTCTTTCATTATCTTCCATTTTCAAGTTTTCATACCTTACCCGGTAACCATCAAGTTTAGCAATTTTGACAGTAAGATCACCTTAATTTAGATTTTGCAATTTATCTCACATAACCTTTGCTGATGATTTATCAGTTAATCCCATGATTTGATGATCAGTAAGTGCACACAAGAGGGCTTCTCTAGCTCTGCAATCATTTTCAATATTCTTGTCCAGGTTTGCAGGAGCAGGATTGCTAGATGCCGGATCATAAGGTGTATATCCTTTCTCAGTGATCTCCCAAATATCCTTGCCAAGACATCTAAGATGAGTCTCCATTTAGATTTTCCATATCGCATAATTTGTTCCATCAAGCTTTGGGATTTCTCTTTCGAAAATAGTTGTCGGTGGATTAGTTGCCATAGGATCTACCTCAAGTGATTAACCTTCTACAAAAGAGGACCAAATATTTGATACCAATTGTAAGGATAACCAGTGAACAATTGAGAGGGGGGGGGGTGAATCAGTTGTTAACAGATTATATCAATTAAACCACTTTATAAACTTTAACTGGAGTACATAAACATCGAAACAGATACCAGTAAGCAATAAAACTTCAGAATGAAATAGAGAATTAACACAATGCAACCATACCACATAACACCATGATTTGTACGTGGAAAACCCAGAAAGGGAAAAACCACGGTGGGAAGCCTACCCATAGTCAATTGATACTTCTGTAGAAAGTATGTGATACAATAAGAGGTGTGCACATGCAGGAAGGCACACTGCCTAGAGTGTACTGCTCATTACAAAAGAGTCTCACTGACTCTAAAGAGGTTATAACCACCTCAAGATAAATGGACAACAATCCATAATAATGAACTACTAGAGATAGCATCTATCATGCTTGATTACAGTCCTGATTATGCTCAATACCGGAGGCCTTTGACCTCTTCCTTAAACCCAATTCGATCACCTATGATCGACCAAATCTCCTTCACATATGATATTTCATTCCATGACCATGAACATCACATTTCCATTCCTATACCATATGTATGATCTACAATGAGATCTTACATCAATTTATACAACCCTAAGGCCTAAACCAATTAGGTCGGCCACCTAAAAGATATTACAATAATATCATGACATACATCCATATTACAATGATATGCCATATCAACTTAAGACCAATACAACAATAACCAATCCATAAATCATCCCGGTAATGTGTAGAGAACACGTTAACATGATATCGGTCCATAACCTAGATAAGTACCATACCTAATCTGGGTCCACCATGCCAAAGCAATATATTCAATCAGTTGAGGCACCATCAAGGATCACCTTCTACATCCTGAATTCCATCTAGAAGCCGCACCAACACCACTTAGCATTCTATCAAGATTTCTCAGTGAAATCTCTACCGGTTAAACCTTAAACCCATGTCGGTAAGGGTTACAAGAGTGTATGATAGAATCCGATTACCAAGTCAATACCAACTGACCAAAACATGCTCCAGAAGAATGTAACACATAAAACCAAACATACTCCATTGATCTAAACATGCCGAAAGTGTCCAACAGATAGTCCCTTCTACCAGTAACCAAAACCTATCTGCCGGTAACCAACCATAACAGCTAGTGTTGACATCAATGACAAAACATCAATGCAACACATAATCAATTCATCCACATTGCCAACATTAAGTATTTTATTAAATTAAATTAGCAGCGTATAAATTATTAAATTAATATTAAATTATTATTATATTTAATTACCAATGATTAAATTATTAAGTTTGTATTATTAATACGTTATTAAATTATTTCAATAGGATATTTCATTCTGCAATAAAATTATTTTTGCCATGTTTTAATTATATAGTCTTGCTTCTCTTTAATACACTTTTTAATTTGATTTTTGTGTATTTTCTTCCTAGAAGTGTTCATTTGTGTGATAATTAATTGGTAAAATTTAATTTAGCCTTGCTTGTTTAATTAGTAATGGTAAATTATTTAATTTAATTATAAAGTTGGTTAAATTGTGGTGCTAACCCTAGTTGTATTGTAGGGTCTTATAGTGGTAAATAATTAATTGAAGATATATGTGTGTTTATGTTAATGTTTTAATACATTATGTTTTATTTTAGTGAAATTAATTTAAAAATCATCTTATATGGTGTATTTAATATTTAACCATGCATGTTCATGTATTCATGTATAGTTGTTTGTTATTCCTCTTTTTTAGTAGTGGTCATTGTTTAGATGTTTAATTAATTCAAACCCTTGACCTTTAATGTTATAGTAACCTAAACCAACAAGTGTTAGGGTCCTAAGCCTTTTATGTTGTTTTGGCTTGAATGTCTTGTGGGGACTCCAGAGGTTGGTCTTTGGGCTTAATTCCTTTTTGCAAAGTAATGCTCTATTCTTATTTCTACGCGGGTTTTACTTATGAATGACTATGGTGGCTTATTAATCTCTTGGTATTTTTGCATTACTCTTCTTATGAGATTGAGCTATGATGCATTCTTTGTTGGAAGCTTTTGTGTTTGATTCTTATGTGGTTGAGATGTGATGCAGTTCTTATTGGCATTGGGTTGTCATTGATGTCAACCAGTATGGGATGACTACTGGTATGAGAGATGTATGTGCAACACTATCAAGGAGGAATATAGGTTGAGATATCTTTGATATCACCTTGTGTTGTAGAACACTGGTAAGATAAGGAAGATGACCCTGGGGGGTCACCGGTACATAAGTTGGTGCCTGACTTGTGTGGATGAAATGGTAAGGTGATCGGTACTGGTACAATGCATCACTAGTAAGGAAATGATGTCAACTAGTAAGTGATGTGTTGACATGGGGAAGTTAGATCAACCAAGTGAGTGGTTGTCAGCCTGCAAAGGTCATGAATAGTGTACAAGAAGGATGAGCAAGGTGCTTGGATGTTGTTTGTGATGAAGAGGTAGAATGTTACCTAAATCACATCAACACTGGAGGAGAAGAATGAACAAATCACAGATATGTTGTAAGGTTGTAGGACAACAGGACTCCCACCTGATGAAGATTCAGTCATCATGAGAAGCAATGAATGATAGTGAATGTGCCCACACCGAATCATATGTGCCTATTTGAAGATATGTTGTACAAACAGGGATGTCACATGAGTACACTATAGGATGCAGAAGATAAGGTGTCATCAAGAGTGTTTACCGGTATGTAAGTCCACCGGTACTATGAGCAAGGTGCAGATGTAGAAGACTTCCCAGTTTGTGGGAATGTACATGCTTTGGATAGACATGTTTGATGACTGGTTTAGGTGTTCCACCAGTGGTTCAACAGAAAGCATACATGATGAGTTAACCAGTAGAATGAGAGATACTGACAGGATTAGTAAACCGACAGAGAAGAGAAACCGGTAGAATGTTTGGTCGGTGATCCTATCTGGACCTACATGAAGAGTCAAGCTGGCAACTGGTGGACATGGATGCCATTTGGAGTCAAGGTGGCAAGCTCACAGAGATTGGTGAAGTGCCATGTAGAGACAAGTATTTCTACAGGTGTGCATTGAATATGGATCTCGTGATTTATGGATTAGACCAGAGAAGTGTGGATCGAGGAAGGATGAATGATAGATAAGAATCAAGGAGTTGTTGATGCCTGGATTGAAGCAAGAAGATCAGACTATGAGAAGACCTCGAGGAGGAAATAAAAAAAACATTAATGGTATTTTTACAGAGGCAAGTCAAGATACATGACCGTATTTTCTATTTTTGGAAAAAATGTATTGGAAGGCACGTTATTGGCAGAGTTGTACAATTGGCTATCTTGGAGATCAGATCAAGGAAGATCTGATTAGATTTGGTTTACCTCGAGGGTGATGAGGAAACCCTAACCTCTTGGAATTTGAATAGGCCTTTGGCGGGAAAACCAAGCTATAAATATGCAGGCCAAAGACATAGTTAAGTTGTTGCTGCTCAATAGAAGAAGAGAGTGCTACTGCGAAGTGATTGAGTGTAACTTCTATATGTGAGATAAAATCAGCCAAGTGCTTGATGAGTATTTGAGAAAAGAGGGAGAGTGAAGAGAAGAACCAGTAGTGGTTATACTGACAAAGAAGAAGTGAAGAGAGCTGTAGAGAAGGTAGATAGTGGACCAGTAGAGTGTAGTACCGGTAAAGTGCAGAGCAGAAGGGAGTAGAGGTGAACTGGTAGAGTTTACCGGTAGTGAAGCAGCATATGAGAGTAGCAGGAGAAGTGTATCGGTGTAGCAGAGAAAGTATCTCACTGACAAAGTAAGGCATAAGAAATGGTTGCAAGATTCACTTGTAACAAGATAACTACTTTTGTAATTTATGTTTTCATTGTGATCACTAAGCTGTAGCTCGGTGCAAGGGTTGTAGCTCCTTTAGGTTGTAGCCTATAAATTATGTAGGGGTTGGTACTCCTTTGAGTTGAAGCTCATAAATCAGGGGTTGGTTCTCCTTGGGTTGGTGCCCTAAATCAGGGGTTGTATCTCCTTGGGTTGGTTCCCTAAACATTGTAACATAGTTTCATTGTGAGTCTTGATTGGAGCAGTAGACTCTAGGAACATTGCTCACTGAGGTTTTTCCCATCTTGGGTTTTCCTCGTATATGCTAGTGTTATGTGATGTCCCTTTGTGTGATTGCATTTGTATTTTTGTCTCCCCACTAACTAATAAGTCTGCATTGTGTTAGATCCCATAACCGATATACACATCTAGGTTGTTAAAGGAAAAATTTTGAGAACCACTGATTCACCCCCCTCTCAGTGGTATATTATGTCTAATAGTTCTTGACTTGGTTGGAACTTATTATATGGTCTATGGTGCTTCTAATATTTTCAATGAGATTTATGAGTTTATTTTATGATGATTCATTTGATGATGGTTGGTTTTGGGTAGGTTTAGTGTCATGAGGGGGAGTGGCTCCCAAGTGGGGTCAGGGCCCAAAGTGGCTGCCAACATAACCCATTGGAAGTTTTCCTAATAAGTGATAACCTAATAAATGAACTAGGGGGTTGGGTTTTAAACACATTAAACAAGATAATGGATGGCCCGCTCATGGCTTGAGTGCTCTTTTAGGCTCAAGATGAGGCGTGGAAGGCCTGGAATGGCAAGATCAACTACCTTGTCCTCATGAAAGGTCTGTTGGTCATATATGAGACTTGTATGGGGGCCGAGGATTAGGAGAGGCTGCCAAGATAACCAAGGATGGGGGTCGGGGCCTATGGAGACCTACCAGGATAACCCATATCGAGCTATGTGATGACACTCTCCCCTTGTGAGAACTAGTGTCCTGCCTTTGTTTTTTTAGCCTTTGGAGTATTCTTGTTTGTTGATATGTGGCGACTGATCATGCAAGTACTGTACACTTGTTATTTTTTTTCCATTTTTTGTTGAAAAATAATTGATATTGAAGAAAACCCTAAAATAGCCGACTTTGTATGTTTCCCTAAAAATTGCATGTTATAAGTGGCTGGAATGAAAAAGGAATTGTAATGGTGTTGTATCAATTTACTAGATAATAAGAAAAGAGTGGACGATTGTGGTATGTGGATGTAGCCCAACTTGGGTGAACCATGTTAAATCTTTGTGTTATTAGTGCTATGCATTTTTCTTCATCTTTTGTGTTTGTATCTGCATATAATTGTTAATTTGTATTTTCTCTGAATCTGCCTAAACTCTAACACCTATCTAGAGTTTTGTTTATGTGTACCTTTCTTGTGATATAACTGGTGGAAGTTTGTTTAGACCATGTTTTGTTTATCCTTGGGTTGTGTGCTCGAGGGCCTTATGTCTATCTCCTATCACGAGGGGTGGTCCTTCAGGTTCCAGATGGTCGAGTGGTAGTTGTTGAAGTAGGCACCGACAAGGAGGGACCACAAGGAGATCAATCCCAACTGGTCAAAAAGAGTAAACACAAAAAAAACACATAGATATGATGGAGGCAATGCAGAATAGATAGTTTCATTGCATGAAAGTTAATTACATCCAACTGGTAACATTCAAGTTACAACATACTGACACATAGGCCTGGTAGAATAAGTCACATCGGGAGCTTGAAACAAAATATCTATCTTCTAGGCACAGTCTATCTATCTGATACTTCTTGATTCTTTGATTGATTACATTCTAAAGCATGATTACAAATATATATATATCGATCCAAAGGATCCTGTCAACCTAAAAGGGATAAAAAACCAAAGAATAAAACCTAATGTGCAAAAATGAACAAGGTCGGCCTCCGCTAAGAGATTCCTCCAAAAAAATCCAAAGGGTGAAATGAAGAAGGTCGGCCACATGCCAAGAAACATCCAGATCAACATCCAAGGCTCCGCAAGCTTCAGAATGGGTTATGATAGATCACTAGAATAGGTCTTAGGCAACTGGTAACAAAGGAACAACCAGTAAGAAGAAACTGACTTGGAAATCGGTAGTGATATCTTGTCAGAAAGTGATCCAAAAGAGATGTGGTTTGAAAGCAAGGAAGATGATCAAGTCTTCAAGTAGAATCCAACTCCACAGGATCCGATGAGCCAAAACTGGGACATACAGAAAGGAAAAACTAAAAATATAAACATAAAACAAAACATAAAAGAAAATGTTTTTGGTTGATGCAAGATTGCTGTGAACCAGGGATGCTCCTGCATCAGACATCCGAGGTTAATGAAAAAGGGAGCCTCTCACTTTGTTGGGGTCAAAGGGAAACCAAGGCAGTCTACCTTTGCCTGAAAAATCCAAGATGAATCTTCAACTGGTCTGCTCTTCCACTTCACAAGATATTCTTTGTATTGACAGCTCCGGGTACTAGGCCCAATCCTATTGTCCAAAATCTCTTCAATCTGATCTGGTTCCTTTCGAGGTAATTGTCTCTCAAGGCTTGCAACACTTTCCTCACTAAATTTTGGGTCATGGTACTCATGAAGATCTGCAATGTTGAATATAGGTGAAATACTTAGATTATCTGGTAGCTCTATTTCATATGCATTTCTAGAACTTAACTTCCTCAAGATCTTACAAGGTCGAAACTTCTTCATCTGCAACTTATTATAATTTCCAGCCAGGAATCTCTCTTTTCTCAAATATACCATCACTTCATCCCCAACTTCAAATTTCTTATGTCTCCTCTTCTCATCTACCTTCTCCTTATATTTTCTATTCATGTCTTCCAAATGTTGTCTAACCTGAATATGCAATGCTACCATGTGGTCTGCAAATTCTTCTACTTCTGAACTCTTCCGGTCTTCACTGCTAATGTCTCTCAATTATGCTATTCCTCTGGGATGCACTCTGGTAACAATCTCAAAAGGTGTTTTTCTGGTACTTCTATTCACTGAATTGTTATAGGCAAACTCTGCTTGTGCAAGGATCAAATCCTAACTTCCAATTTTATCTCCCACTAAACATCTCAACAGGTTTCCCAAACTTCAGTTAACTACTTTTGTCTATCCATCATTCTGTGAATGAAAAGTAGAACTGAACTTCAAATTTGTCTTCATCTTCTTCCAAAGTGTTCTCCAAAAATAGCCAACAAACTTAGTGTCTCTGTCTAAAACTATGCTCTTAGGTAATCCATGCAATCTTACCACTGCCTTGAAAAATAGGTCTGCTACATGCAATGCATTTGATGTGTTCTTACAAGGTATAAAATGAGCCATATTTGAAAATCTATCCACTACCACAAATATAGAATCATTCCCTCTCGGTGTCTTAGTTAATCCAAGTACAAAATCCATGCTTGTATCCTCCCAAGGTCTTACCGGTACTGTCAAAGGTTTATACAATCCCACATTCTGACTACTACCTTTTGCAACTTGACAAACTCTACAACTCTGCACATATCTCATAACATCCTTATGAATCTGGGGCCAAAAGTACTACTCACTCACTAATGAAACTTTTTTATCAATGTCAAAATGTCCAGCTAAACCTCCACTATGCTTCTCTTTTATCAAGTTCTCTCTCATGGAACTCTTAGGTATGCATAACTAAACTCCCTTGAATAACATCCCATCCTAAATGAAATAATCCAACCATTTTCTCCTATCAACCATAACCGGTTCTCTACATGCTTTTCAAGGTTCTACAAAATCCGGGTCTTCGTCATACAAGGTCCTCAAATATTCAAAACATAACACTATCACTCTCATCTCAGTTAACAAATTCCTTCTCCTACTCAATGCATAAACAACTTTGTTATATTTCCCACTTCTATGCTTCAACACAAAGGTGTAAGTCTACAAGAACTCTACCCATCTCATATGTCTCCGATTCAACTTACTCTGACTATTCAAATACTGCAAAGTTTGATGATCTGTATACAACACAAACTCCTTAGGCAACAAGTAATGTCTCCATTTATTCAAGGCTTGAACTATGGCATAAAATTCCTGATCATACACTGAATATCTCTTCTTGGCATCATTCAATTTCTCACTAAAATATGCTATTGCTCTCCCTTCTTGACTCAAAACTACTCCTATTGCTGTTCCACTTGCATCACAATCCACTTGAAATACCTTATTAAAATCCAGTAAATCCAACACAGGTTGTTCAGTCACTTTTTGTTTCAACAATTCAAAACTTTTGTTTTCTCTGGTGGTCCACTTGAATTCCTTTCGATCTCCCCTCATGGTCTTAGTCATAGGGTTACAAATTGAACTAAAATTTCTGATAAACTTCCGGTAAAAACTAGCCAATCCATGAAATAATCTTACCTCTCCAATGCTTTCTGGTGTAGGCCACTCAACAATGGCTTTCACTTTCTCAGGGTCCATCTTCAAACCATCCTCAGATATCACAAAGCCTAAATAGACTAACTCATCCTTCATGAAATTACACTTCTTGATATTGATCAACAACTTCTCTTCTCTCAACCTCTGCAAAACTTGTCTGAACTACAATAAATGCTCCTCTTTTGTCTTACTAAAAATCAGAATGTCATCCAGATACACAATAACAAACTTACCCAAGAATTTCTTCAATACCTCATTCATCAGCCTCATGAAAGTACTTGGTGCATTAGTCAATCCAAAAGGCATCACCAACCATTCATATAATCCTTCATTTGTCTTAAATGTTGTCTTCCACTCATCACCTTCTCTGCTCTTGATCTAATGATATCCACTCTTCAAATCTATATTTGTAAAGTATTTTTCTCCACTCAAGCAATCCATTATGTCATCCATCCTAGACAAAGGAAACTAATATTTCACTGTGATCTTGTTTATTTCTCTTGAATCGGTACACATCCTCCATTTTCCATTCTTCTTAGGTGCTAATAATGTTGGTACTGCACAAGGGTTCAGGCATTCCCTGATCAAACCTTTCTCTAATAGCTCTTGCACTTGTCTATTTAGTTCTTCATTCTCTGTCAGTGTCAACTGGTGTGCAACTTTGTTAGGTAAACTAGCTCCAGGAACCAAGTCCATGCAATGACTAATACTTCTAATAGGTGGCAATCCATTAGGTACAATATCTGAAATGATGTCCTCATACTCTATCAGCAAATCTCTTATCTCTGTCAGGTGTTCTCCTTTCATTTTCAGTCTCTCAGTCTTCTTAGGAATTAAGGCAAAACACACATTCTCATGTCTCAGTCCATCCATGAACTTCCCTCCATCTACTAGATAGATTTTGGTATTTGTACAAACTTCATTCTTTAAAGGTTCCTCCAAAGGCAACAAGGTTTGCTTCATCCCATTGGCCACAATAGTGTATGTATTCTTCCTCCCATCATGTATTGCCTGTCTATAAAACGGCCAAGGTCTTCCCAACAAAAGATGACAAATATCCATAGGCATAATATCACACAAAAATTTATCATGATAATTCTCAATTTTCAATTTTACTAAACATTGTTCACTTACTAACAAATTATGTACATCCTGAATCCATTCTATCTGATAAGGCTTAGGGTATTTTAATCTCTCCAATATCAACTTATTCACCATCTCTTCTGAAACAAGATTATCTGAACTACCACTATCAATAACAACTTTATAACACTTACCAGATACCTTACATTCGGTCTTGAACAAGTTCTTCCTCTGCAAGGGCTCTTCATCTCCTCCGGTATAACACAAAGCTCTCCTCATCATCAACAATTCTTCATCTTCCAATTTATTTTCTGATCCAGTTGGGTTCTCTTCCACCACTGTTGCTCTTCCGGTAGCCTCTATCTTCTTACATTCAAATACACAGTGTGATGCTCAAAATGTGGTAAATAGAAAGGCATACACATATAATGAGACAATAAAACATAATGGAAAGCTTAATTGAAAACTAAATTAAAGATGCAATCCATAAGACTTCCTTGGAATATCCCATTTTCCTCTATTCTTGAGGACCTTGAAGGTGTTGGATTGATTGGCTCTCAGCAGAGCAATGACCTCCAAAGTGGCAACTCAAGAGTTAAGTAGCTACTTAGTCATGATGAATTATGCAAATGATATGAAATGCATGATCTAAGAAACTAGGTTAACATGCTATGATTAATCCAAAATGCTAATTACTAGATGATTGAAATGAAAATGCCTATAGTAATGATGCTAAAACTATGAATGAAAGGGATCCTCATTGCTCCAAAATGAGGGGTATTTATAGGAATTCTAAGGCCAAAGATGAGGTGGCAAGAATTGACGGTCCAGATTTGATTTGAAGATTTCAAGGGCCAAGATTGTGGAAGTTGGAGAAGAGGTTGGAAGGAGGGACACTTGTCATCTCTGTGGTGACAAGTGTCAAGGAGCCTTGCTCATGAGAGGGAAAGTGTCCAAGGGAGGAGACATGTGGCAAAAGCGCCATGTGTCTCAAGGGGAGAATATCCACAACACAGGAGGTTAGGATGTGAAAGATAGGATAGGGTTAGTTAAACTTGAGGTTAGGGGGAATGGGTTAGGTTAGGTGGTTAAAAGTTAGGAGCCATGTGCTCATTTGAATTTAGAAATTCAAATAATTGGAAAATGGTAATTAATCTCAACAAACTTGAGTTTGTTAATTTTAATTAGGGATTAGAAGAATTGATTTAGATGTGGGGGTAAGGATTAATTAATTTATAATAATTAATCAAAAGGGATATGAAATGAACTATATAAATAAATCATGTAGATTTATTTACCAATAGATGAATAAGGGAATTAATCAAATTTGCTTATGAATTTGATTAATTGGGAAGGGGGATTAATTAAATAACTGCATATTTAATTAATTATCTTAGACCATTTTTAGGTGTATACATTTTGCCGCTCTTTGAAGCGATGTGTGATGACGCGTTGGTTCAAAGAAGACTCGATTGATGATGTTGTTGATATTGATTTTGATAGGATGCAGATTTGATCTTGATTTTGATGCGGATTCAATTTCGATATGATACTGACTCGATTGTGAGATGATAAATCTCGATATGATGCAGTTTTGATGTTCGAGATAATAAATCTCGATATGTTGGCCTAGACAATGATTGATAGATATCGATGCAAGGATGCCCCCTCGGGAGATGAATCGGATAATTTTTTTCAATGATTTTGAATTTTTCGCGATTTTTTGATGTTTTTGAAAGTTTTACGATTTGTAGATTTTTAATGATTTTTTAATTTTTAGATATTTTTAGAGTTGATCCAATTCATTTCCTGATAAGAAATTTGAAAATGCTACCCTGCCAAGTTGATTAGTTGATTCGATGATTAAAAATTAATGGAATAAAAATCCCACTTAAATGCCCCATTGTGAGTTTAAAAAGGTGAATTCCTTTTACCACTCTTCATTTGTGCATTTTAGTTGTTTGAAAAATTTTCTCTAGAGGAAGGAATGGCGATCCTGTACCACCAACATAGGTTCAAATGAATTTGGCGACACGAGCGTCTTCCGACCTACGGTCCACCGGTACGTACTTCGATAAAACCCAGCTTTGTCAATTTTTAGTTGATTTTTGAAAAATTTAACTATGTAGAAAAAATCATTTTTTAGCATTTTCACCATGTGGGTTTGAAAAACAATTGCATTTTTGACATGGGTTTTTGAGGTTTCGTTTGATTTTTTCAAAATCTTCAAATTTTTGAGGTTTCGTTTGATTTTTGAAAAATCTTCAAATTTTTTTTTTAAATTTAAAATTTTGGCCTTTGGAAAGGGGGCGATGGTGCCATGGCGGCACCACTGTAGGAGGCACCGCCGGCGAGGGGGCCAGGCTTGACTTACACTTTTTTTTTTTGAATTCTGAATTTTGTGATGTTTTTGATTTTTGCGATCGATTTTTGGTTTGCTCGATTTTTAGACAAGATTTTCTCGATTTGCGATCATGTTGGTTTGATTTTTTGATTTTTGAGAAAATGATTTGATTTTTTGATTTTTGAGAAAATGATTTGATTTTTCAATTTTTGCCATTTATTAAATTTTTTGATTATTGATGTGATTATTTGGATTTTATTTTTTTTGAGAACTTGATCTTTGATTATTGATTAATGAGTTGACTTTTTTTGATTTTTTTGATGAAGTGATTTGATTTTTGATGTCAACTTTTGATGACTTGATCATTTAAGTTTTTGATTACGATTGAATTTTTGATGAAGTCGAATGATCTGATATACTTTTTGGATGATTGATGTTTTGATGATTTTGATAAAAAATCTGGTGTTTAGCTGACCCCCAAATGTCATGATGTTCGATAAAGAGGCTGGATTGTTGTTGACTTGATTTGATTTTTTATTTCGATAGGGTAAGATTTGATTAGCCATCTAATTGATAAAATTAGACACTCCTAATTGATAAAATTAGACACTCCTGATTGATCAAATTTGATGATTAGTTTTGGTTATCTCAATGTACGTGCGAGATGAGATAGGATTGATAATGACCTCATGATAGATGAGCATCATTGATAGGGGCTATATAAGATTTGATAAAAATCTCAATTGAGAAAGATAGATTGATAGATAGATTGATTTGATAGATAGATAAATTGAGAGACTAATATGATGAGATGATTTGATTGTAGGAGCACTTTATTGTCCTCCAGTCTTGGGAGCGCTTCTCGAAGACATGGATACTGATACCTCGCCTTAGCCAGGTGGAGTGAGACCACATTGATAGGTGTAGTTTATCTTCCCTTCTCGACATGCCCCAACCCTTGATTAACCAAGGATTAGTGACAACCTTAGCAGAGCGTTGGCATAGTGAGCACAATACTTTTCACTTACCAATGGGTGAGATGATAGTGACACCCGAGGATATATACCAAATATTATGCATCCCTATGATGGGCAAGCTAGTGTATTACAATCTCAGCTAACAGGGTGAGACAGATGCACTCTATCGAGTGTTTGAGGATGATGAGATAGGCAGATATGACATTGCGTGGTAGGAGATGCTAGAGCTAGGTTATGTTACATTACCCACTATTCTCATCGAATTCATTGGGGGTTTTCTTTGTCCTAATCATAGGTCAAATGGATTATCAATTGGATGGGGTTGTCTCCTTGAGCAGATGGTGATGCTGGGGACCTGATTTGCATGGGGGTCATGCATGCTGGTGCATTTGTATCATGACCTACATTGAGTTGTGTACTAGAGATCAGCTGCATTATTTGTAGGGGTGACAGTTCTCCAGATATGGGCCTAGGTGCATTATCTGTAGGGGTGACAGTTCTCCAGATATGGGCCTAGGAGCACTTGCCTATCACACGACCATTGCCTGACAGAGATAGACCTATAGGTAGGTCGTATGCTGATGGGTATCCAAACATCATTATCCAGTGAAAGATAGGTAAATTGGAGTATTGGCAATGAACACTAGATGATGTGGATTCTGTGATATGGAGACTGTACAGAGATTGCGAGATCTAGCCTGAGGATGTAGTGGAGATGTTGTATGTATTCTTGACGTGATACTTGATTGGATCAACACCGTATGTTATTGAGTGATTACTTTATATGAGGGTGTTGAGACAGTATGGCAGGATACGGGGGTACCACACGGTACAATACATTATGCTCATAGGAGACTAGATGTTGCAACTTGGGGGCCCTCTATTTCATATGACCAGGCATGTGCAGAGTATCGATCATTGGGGCCACTGGATTGGGATTATCTTTCAGGTATGATAGATAGTAGGATGAAAAATGGGTACGCCACATATTTTACTACACACAAATTTCTGAGGCTGACATGTCCGGATGAGACAGAGCCAGTTCTAGATGAGGATGATGAGAGGCTATGATGCAGAGCTCCTAGATGACCGAGGGATGGTGGGGGGAGAGGAGGTGGGGGCGGAGATGATGGTGGAGATGGAGGAGATGCAGGAGATCATGGTGTTGGAGATGACGATGGAGGAGATGATGATGGGGGAGATGGATGAGCAGTGGTAGTGGGAATGGTAGGCACACCGAGAGCCAATAGTTCTAGATCTAATAGAGATGTATATATGGATTGGATGACCCAGTTGGTTAGAAGGAGGAGATAAGGTCCAGTGGATCAGGGGCATCTGGTCCTAGAGAAGGAGGTTCCATAGGTTGAGTAGGTACCTACAAGAGTATCACAGGTTGAGATGCCACAGGTAGAGGCACCTCAATGGATCCTCATTAGGATGTCATCTCATTAGCAACAAGCTCAGATTATTTATTTGTAGGGTTAGGTTCAACAACTAGAGAGTCGACTAGTAGAGAGAGACTCTCAAATAGCTCAGCTAGAGGTCTGGATGGTTTCGGTCATGGTCGAGAGAGATGTAGCTAGGGATAGGTGTCAGTAGGCCGAGGCATAGGTACATATGTTAGGAGAGGCTAGTTCAGGGAAGGCTTCCTTGAAGATGATGCGCCAGGTGATCCAAAAGGTTGAGTATTACAGGACCTTATACTATACTGTTGTTCCTACTGATCAGAGGGCTCTAGGATTTTCACAGCTGAGCAGGAGATTGAGACAGAGCCTATCTAAGATTTGAGGAGTGACAAGGAAACTTCAGAGAGATCCCCCAGGTGGGGACCCAGGTACAAGGGTATCAGCTGTTGTTACTAAACCTTCCACATCAGGACAAAGTTTCGCTCTGTGTCCTAGTGGTCCCACTGATATGGGACATTGATCCATTATGTACACCTTTTGTGATTAGATAGTGATGATTCTCATGATGTATATTTGTGATGTATCTCATAATTTTTTGTGATATCATTGTACCTTGTACATTGATCTTTTTTATGATATGATATGTAGTCGATCCTATTCTCCCTATGAGATGACATATGCATTCTATTTGACATATGATTATGTTGTGCAGTTACTTTCACGATGTATGCTTTATTTTCTATATGTTGACGGATTCTAGATGATGGATGTATGCTTCTTACATGATGATGTATTTACATGATGTTATACAAATGTGAATATGTATGGTGGTGCTTATAAGTAATATGTGATGTATGTGCAATGCAATGCTTTCTATGTTTATGATATTTTTATGATTTTCTCATGCATGTTAATATGAGATGGATGCAATGCAATGATCTAACTCAATGAATGAATTATTGGATATTGTATATGAATATTTCTTAGTATGCAATGATGATATGAGATGAACTAACTTATAATGCAAGATGAATGAATTGATTATTTTTGTTATTGTCCAATGTACTCAATCATGTAATAAGAGAGATAACACCATGTTGAAGTCATTGGCCTTGGAAAAGATGAGTGTTATGATCCCATGCAAAATTAAATGCATATCTACTTTAAAAATGCAAATGCAAAATGAAATGCAATGCTGTGATCAGATCAATCATGTGGTCATTGCTTTGTTTCATCATTGAGCCTTTAAAATGTGGGAAGTGAGCGCAAACATCAATGGTATAATTAAACCATGATGACCTAAGCACTGCTTTCCTGGGTTTTGATATTGCAAGTTAGCACAAGCATCGAGGTATAATTGAACCAAGATGGCCCAAGTGTTGCTTACGTAAGACAAATAGTATTAACCATTTCTATATGCAAGTTCGTAATGTTTTCTATGATACTTTGATGATCATGTCCCGAGACAACTCTGTACATATTAACGATTAATTTACAGATAGAAGACAAGAAAAATATCATGTTCCTTCCTTGTTCCTCTAGTCAAAGACATTCTAGAGTCAATCAAAAATCATGATAGTGAAAAATCAAGATAAAATAGTTGAACCATTATTGTCAAAGTGTTGAAATTATTAGTCAAAAGATATCATCCATCGATATGTGTTTGTCATGTTTAGACTGATATGTGATAGTTGATGGTTGACAATGTGATTTTATGTTCAACATTGGATGTGTCTTAGTTTTTCACTTGACAAGTTTTGCCTAACTGTTGTTCTACATGTTTGATTAAGCTCAAAACAATGAAAATTTTGCCCCCAACGAGGTTCAAGATTTTGCCCCCAGGTAGGTTTAGGATTTTGCCCCCAGTCTAGAAATAAACTTTATTATGATATATACAATGATCCAAACCATGATGATAAATCACCTGTGATGCCTGCGTATGTACAAAGGCTTCATTATGGATATGAACAATGCTAATGGAAAAGAATGAAAGCAGAAGGATGTATGAAACAATAGATGGAAGAGCTAGCTAACAGATGGCACCTATTTTCCAGGTTTTCACCATCTATTTTTATTGCACTGTTTCTCATATTTGATTTTATTTTTATTTTTCACTATTTTCGCTGTTTTTGTATTTTCTCCTTTTTAACTTTTTTGGACTTTCTACTTTTCCACTATTTTTGGAGTTTTCTGCTTTTTCACTGTTTTTGGATTTTCTGCTTTTTTAGACATAAAACGCCTTTAGATACATGCTATTGATGGCTTTCTCAAGATGATCCCCATCCTGTGTTGATAGCTAATATGCTCCTGACCCAAATACTATTGTGACCACAAACAGACCTAACTAATTTGGTTTATACTTCCCTTTCTTTTCTCAATCTGACTAGTTTTGTGGATTTTCCTTTAGTACTAGTTCCCCAACTTGAAAGACTCGTGGTTTGACCTTGTGATTATAAATTCAACACATTATTTGATGATATACCTTTAAATGATCAAAGACATTTTATCTTCATTCATGGATCAATTCTAACTCTTTCAATCTAGATACTCGTTGTTCTTCATTTGGGATAAGGCCTTTTAATGATACTCATAGAGAAGGTATATTTACTTCTATTGCCAGTATTGCTTCTAATCCATAGACACAAGAGAAAGGTGTGGCGCATGTTGGTATGTGGATACTGGTATGGTAGGTCCATAGAGCAGGGTTCAATTGAATATGCCAATCTCTGCCAACATCATTCATTATCTTCTTGAGGATTTTCAAAATAGTTTTGTTTGATGCTTCTGCTTGCCCATTCCCTTGTGGATAGTAGGATGTGGAAAATCTGTGTTGGATTTTGAATTTCTCACATAGCTCTTGTACATCCCGATTCTTGAATGGTGGCCCATTATCAGTGATAATGGTCATGGGTATTCTATAGCAACATATGATGTAGTTCAAGATAAATGCAACAATTTATTTTCTAGTGGTATTTGTGAGAAGTATTGCCTCAATCTATTTTGTAAAATATTTTGTAGCTACAAGGATGAATTTGTGATGATTGGATGAAGGTGGATTAATATTTCCTACTAGATCAAGACCCCATTGGTGGAAAGGCCAAGATGTTGTCAAAGTATGAAGTTCTTGTGTTGGTGCATGAATTAAATTTCCATGGATCTGACATTGTTTGCATGTTTTAGTTATCTGAAAAGAATCTCGTTCCATAGTTGGCCAATAATATCCCAAGCGTATGAGTTTTTTGAAAGGGTAAGACCACTTGAATGAGTGCCACAAATACCGTTATGGACTTAATTTAACGCCTTCTCGGATTCTTCTTGCTCGAGACATCTTAAAAGAGTACCATCTAGACCACGTTTAAAAAGGTATCCGCAACAAGAGTATAATGGGAGGATTGATGAATAAAGTCTCTCTTTTGGTTTTTTGACAAATCAGGAGGTAGGGTGTTATCTTTCAGGTATGTATAAGTTTGGCCATAGCGAGAAGAATCATGCCCAACAAGGTGACATATAGTTTGGGAATCAAGACAATTATGAGCAGGGTAAAACAACTCTTCCACCAAGAATTCATAACACTCTTGATTTTCCTGTCTGAAGTAGAGAAGCAAGTGTTGCCATGGCATCTGCTGCTTTGTTGTCATTCCTTGGAATTCGCTCAAAAGTTATTTCTACAAAGTATTCCTTGACATCATCAACCATCTTCTTAAAAGGCATTAGTTTTTCATTGTTTGATTGATAATCATCATTGATTTGATTAATGACGAGCTGAGAGTATCCAAAGACCTGTAGCTGTGTAATGTTCCATTCTATGGTCATTTTGATTTATGTGATCAAAGCTTCATATTCTACTGTATTATTGGTGCATAGAAAACTTAATTTGTATGTCTTTTGAATTGTATGACCTTGTGGCATGATGAATAGAATGCTTGCTCTTGATTCATGTTGTGTTCCATTATTGATGCCTACTCCTAGACCGATATTTAGGTGATGTATTATAAGATATGGATCTAACCCTGGAATGTCTAGATATGACCAGAAAAAATTGATTTGCCACCTTTTGAAGGGTTCCAAATATGTTTACCTTGTTCTGATAGAGAAGTTGTTGGATGTAGATCAATTGTGCCAATGGTAACTACCTCTGTTGGTTCTATCAGGATAGATGACCTCTCTTGATAGTATTCAGGTAAGGTGTCAAATCTCCCATCTTCCGGTGCCTCAAGGAGCTTTTCACCGTTAGAAGTGTTCTTTCTTTTTTACTTTTTTGCGGTCTAATGTTGCCAACAAACGGTTTTCAATAGTAGACTTGATATTGTTTTCTTTATTTTCATTTTTGCAACTAGGAGATTTGGCACTCACTTGACTTGAAGATACGTTAGTGAAATCCCTAGTGAAAGTTGTTGCAGGTTTGATTGCATTAAGATATAAGGATATGGCATGGTCATTAGGAAAGGTATCAATGACATTATGTCTTTCATTTTCCCAGTCCATAAATTCAGGATGGATTAAGGGTAAAGGATCCTCAGGTTGAATTGTTTCAAAGATATTAGGGGTCATGATAGAGATGTTAGAGTTTCCAATATGCATTCTGATGCTCTGCAAAAAGGATTAGAATTTTTTTTTGATGACAACACACACAAGAGCACAGGAAACAAATGTTAGTGTTAGCAACAAAAGATTATCCTAAATAGGCATATCAAGAGAGATATTAAGCATGAAATAGAAAGCATACAAACATAAAATAGATAAACTATACTCTTCCAAATGCTAATCAAGATGCTCATAGTTTCTCCTCCCTTGTTCCTCTCCTCTCCAAGCTCCACATGAGTGTAGCTCTTAGCTTTTAGCACTAGCCATGGATGCCATATGGATATTCAAGATGGTTGAATATGATAAGAAAATGTTATGCAAGTGTAGATAGTGATGCTATGGAAAAACTCTATGTTAATACCAGTATAACAACAATACTCTAATGCTTCCTTCCTTTGCTTGAGGAGAAGGGTTCTATTTATAGAAGAAATGGGGAAATGAAGGGTTAAGATTGAGCAATCTTAACAAGGGTTAGGATTGAAAGATATTCAATCCATGTGAGACTTTTTGTTGGGTCCCAGAGACAACTGAGAGAGGGGGGGTGAATCAATTGTCAAATAAATTCAAACCAAAACAACTTAATCAACTTAATGCTTAATACTGGTAAACTAGTTCAATATGTCGGTAGACAGATTTAACAATTAATTGCTATATCGATAAGGATTAGTGCATGAAACATGAAGGCAAAGTCATCCACAACACATAACACCAATATTTGTATGTGGAAACCCTGTAAGGGGAAAAACCATGGTGGGAAACCTTACCCACAATCAGATGATACTACCGCAAATAGTAAGTGTACATAAATGGGGTCTGCACATGCAAAAAAGCCAAGCACCTAGAGCTCACTACTCAATCACAAAAAGGGAGTCACACTGACTACAGTTGGATGGTTAAATCCAATAAGAATGTACTGCACAAAATAACATCTTCATATGCTAGATTCAGTATTGGTGTAGTTCTCATTGTCTTCACAAAAACCCTCCTTCAATCTTCAAATGATGTCTGTGTGTATAGCTCTGCATATAACTTCACACAATCCTTTTTCGCATTCCACACTTGATCTTACAAATAAGATCTTACATTTATACCATAACCTAAGACCAATTATAGTAGGTCGGCTCTACAAGATAAATAAAAGCATTTTACAAACAAAACAATATTCGAGGCAATAACTGATTGAACATGTCGGCTTAATGCATTTACAACAATAATTAATCATCTACAAAGCGTGTCGTGCTGATCTGGAAAAGATAAACCTGCTGGTGTATACCCTGGACCTATTCGCCGGTAATAGCAAATATGCAAATGTGAATATACCAATAACCAATTCTCCAAAACAAGATGTTAAAACAATTTTTTCGACATTACCAAGTGTTTTCCATGCCATTCCAAGTGTTGGTGATCATTATATCCTGCCGGTGTACCATATACCAGTGACTGTGCAAAAAGATACTTGTTTGCTGGTGAATGTTGCTAGATCTCCAAAGTGCTAGAGTTTTAGTAGGTGTTGACATCAATGACAAAACCATACCAAAATACCAACAATCTCCCCCTTTGGCATTGATGGCAACACAAGATGGAAAAACCATCAAAGTGCCAAAAACAAAAATGCCAAATACCAAAAACCAACAATCTCCAAAAAGAGATCATAACCAGAAATCAAAACACAAATACAGAGAGTAATAATCTCTCTTAAACAACAATCTCTCCCCCTGGGAGCAACATGTGTTTTCCTTGTGTTTCTCCATACCACTCTCTCCCCCTTTGACATCAAATGCCAAAGTTCTTACCAAGCCAAGTTCATATACAAAATACCAATCAATTTAGTATACCAACTACTCCCCCTGAGAAGTAGCTTCCCATGAAAGCCGGAATAAAGATTTCTTTGTTAATTCTGCCGGTTGATGACAATCATCAACCTCCTAAGTCTCTACCGGTGGGAGTATGACCCCAAGCTGATCTTTGAGATAATCAAAAGTCTCCTTAGGCAGAGGTTTAGTAAAGATATCTGCAATCTACTCTTTACTGTTCACATAAACTAGTTTTATTTCCTTTGCTTCAACATTTTCCCTTAGAAAATTCAGTTTGATGGAAACATGTTTTGTTTTAGAATATAATACAAAATTCTTAGATATATCAATTGTTGCAGTGTTATCACAATAGATAGTAATAGGTTCCTTGCATTTTACCTTTATGTCTTTTAACATTTGCTTAAGCCATAGTACCTGTGAATAGTTAGTTGTTGCTGCAACATACTCTGATTCTGCTGTTGATAAAGATGTACAACTTTGTTTCTTACTTAACCAAGAAACTAGTCTGTTTCCAAGAAAGAATGCTCCGCCAGTGGTTCTTTTTCTATCATCCACATCTCCTACCCAATATGCATCTGTGTATGCACATAATTCAAAGTTTTCATCTCTAGGATACCATAATCCAAGATTTATAGTTCCTTGTAAGTATCAAAAAATCCTTTTTACTGCTGCTTCATGATTTTCTCTAGGATTACTCTAAAATCTTGAAACAATACATACTGCATTCATAATATCAGGTTTGCTTTGTGTTAAATACAGTAAACTTCCTATCATAGATTTGTATCTAGTTGGATTAACAGGTGTAGATTCATCCCTTAGTGATAGTTTGTCATTTGTAGTCATAGGTGTGCTTACCGGTTTAGAGTTCTCCATCCCAAATTTCTTTAGTAACTCTTTTAAGTGCTTGGATTGACTCAAGAATATACCTTTATCAGTTTGTGAAATCTGCAATCCTAAAAAGAATTTTATTTCTCCAATCATAGACATTTCAAATTCTTGCTGCATTTTAATAGAAAATTCTTTACATAATTCATCTTCTCCTCCAAAGATTATATCATCAACAAATACTTATATAATCAAGATGTCATCATTAGTCACTTTATAATATAAATTGTTGTCTGCATTACCTTTAGAAAAACCAATCTTTAAAAGATACTTATCCAATCTTGCATACCAAGCTCTTGGAGCTTGCTTCAATCCATACAAAGCTTTTCTTAACCTGCAAACCATATCTTTGTCATTTGTCAAAGAAAATCCATCAGGTTGTTCAATGTAAACTTCTTCTTCAATATCTCCATTCAAATATGCACATTTAATATCCATTTGATATACTTTGTAGTTCTTATGTGCTACAAAAGCCAAAAATAATCTGACTGCCTCTATTCTAGCTACCAGTACAAAGGTTTCATTGTAGTCAATTCCTTCTTTATGAGAATATCCCTTACACACTAGTCTTTCTTTATTTCTGACAAATTTACCATCTTCATTAAGTTTGTTTCTGAATACCCATTTGGTTCCAATTACATTTTTATCTTTAGGCCGGGGAACTAATGTCCAAGTGTTATTCTTCTCAATTTGTTCTAATTCTTCTTCCATAGCTTTAATCCAAAATTTATCTTCACATGCCTCATTAACTAATGATGGTTCAATTTGAGAAATAAGACATACCTCTTCATTTACCAATCTTCCTCTTGTCACAACTCCTTTAAACTTGTTTCCAATTATCTGATCTTCAGAATGATTCAGTCTTACATACCGAGGTGTCTTTGTTTGCTAATGTTCCTCAGTTACTGTGGAATCCTCAGATGATATTGGGGTAATTGGATCTTCATTCTGTACTGGTGGATTCAGTGTAGGTTCATTTGTCAAAATTTCTGTTGCCGGTTCAGAGTCTATATACCTTGAAGTTCCTCTGAATTGTTCATCAATCTTTACATTTGTACTTTCAACAATTTTCTGCAATCTTTTGTTAAAACATCTATATGCCTTACTCTTAGATGAATAACCAAGAAATATTCCTTCATCACTTCTAGGATCAAATTTTCCAATATACTCATCTCTTTTGATATAACATTTACTTCCAAATATTCTAAAATACTTAAGTGTAGGGGTAATACCAAACCATAGTTCATGAGGGGTCTTGCCGGTTTCACCGTTGATGTGAACTTTGTTGAATGTATAGACCGTTGTACTAATTGGCTCTCTCCAATATAAATGTGGTAGGTTTGCTTCTGATAACATACTTCTTGCTGCATCCAAGATAGTTCTATTTTTCCTTTCGACAACTCCATTCTGCTGTGGTGTTCAGGGTGCTGATAGCTGTCTTCTGATTCCATTTACTTCATAGAATATATTAAATTCCTTAGATGTAAATTCTCCTCCTTGATCTGATCTTAGACATTTGATTTTCTTACCGGTTTCATTTTCTACCATTGCTTTGAACAGTTTGAACTTTCCAAGTGCTTCTAATTTTTCTCTAAGAAAAGTAACCCAACACATTCTAGAGTAGTCATCAATGATTAGCATGAAATATATATCACCTTGTAAGCTTTTAGTTCTAGCTAGACCACATAAATCAGTGTGAATCAAATCAAGATCATTATTGGATTTTTCTGGAATACTTTTGAAACTAGCTCTAACTTGTTTTCCAAATTGACATTCCTTACATACTGTATTGTGAGGTTTGACAATTTTAGGTAAATCTCTAACTGCCTTAATAGTACTGATCTTTACCATGCAATCAAACTTTACATGACAGAGTCTCTTATGCCATAGCCAACTTTCATCAATATGAGCAATCAAGCATGTCTTTACATTGTTATTCAGATGAAAGATGTTACCTCTAGTCTGATTACCGATTGCAATTTCCAAACCAATTCTATTCATGATTTTGCATTTTCCATTTTTGAATTGTAACTGAAATCCTTTCTCAACTAATTGACCAACACTCAAAAGATTATGCTTTAATCCTTCAACATAGTAAACATTGTCAGTGTTATGCTTACCATCAAGAGATATTGTACCCTTACCTTTGATTAAACAAGCTTTGTCATCTCCAAATCTCACTCAGCCTCTATTGTATTCTTGAAAGTTCAAGAATTTACCTTTATCTCCTGTCATATGATATGAGCAACCTGAATCAATGATCCATTCATCCTTTACTTCAACTTTAGCTACCAAAGCCTGTTCTACCGGTTTAGCAGTAGGTGCTGGTTGATCTTTTGTTATAGCAACAAAAACCCATTTATTGTCTGCCAGATCCTCATCAGAATCATCAGTCACACCTTCATCAGCAATGTAACAAGATTTGTCTTTATTCTTCTTAAATCTGTATCTCTGATATTCAAGGTTAGGCTTGTATGTTCTTCTAGCTTCTTCTCTTAGTCTAGCATGTCTATCAAGGCATCTTGAAGCCATGTGACCAATCTTATTGCAGTTAAAACATTTAAAGGGTGCTTTACCTTCATACTTACTTCCAACTGGACCTTTAGGCATTTTCCTTGCAAATAGTGCTTCAAGTTCTTCAAGTTCTTCATTCTCTTTCCTGCTTTCTTCAAGTTATCTTGCATAAAAGGCTTTCCCATCAGATTTGTCAAATGATGGAGTAGATGATGTTGATGCTTTAAATGACAAATCTATCTTTATAGTAGCAACAGGACCAAATTCTTCAATTTCAAAAGCTAAAAGTTTCCCAATCAATGTATCCCTAGTTACTGATGTATTAGGCATTGTTCTTAACTCATTTATAGTAGTTACTTTCATTTTATAAGTCGGTGGCAATCCTCTTAAAACTTTTGGAACAATCTCATCCTCACTTAAGGTTCCTCCACAACATTTAATACCCAAAACAATCTCATTTACTCTTTCCATAAAAGCAGAAATCCTTTCATCTTCTTCCATTTTCAGATCTTCATACCTGACCCGGAAGCTTTCAAGTTTTTCAATTTTGACTGTGGAATCTCCTTCATTTAGTGTTTCCAAATGATCCCAAATAGCTTTAGCAGTAGACCTATCTAATAGTCCAATGATTTGTTGATCTGATAATGCGCTCAAAAGTGCTTCTCTTGCTTTGCAATCATTTTCTTCACCTTTTCCCAAGGTAGGTGGATTAGGTTGACCAGGAGTAGGAGCAGTATAACCATTCTTTGTAACATCCCAGATTTCTTTTCCAATGCAATTTAGATGTTTCTCCATTCTGATCTTCCATATGCCATAATTGG
The DNA here is from genome assembly GCF_030272615.1 of Cryptomeria japonica. Taxonomy (NCBI): domain Eukaryota; kingdom Viridiplantae; phylum Streptophyta; class Pinopsida; order Cupressales; family Cupressaceae; genus Cryptomeria; species Cryptomeria japonica. Next base: position 693,452,805 of record NC_081415.1, on the reverse strand, counting down.
TTCCATCAAGTTTAGGACTATCCTTCCTGAAATAGTTAGTAGACATTCAATCTCTTCAAGCTGTTAAACTTCTGCAAAAGAGGACTAGGCTTTGATACCAATTGTTGGGTCCCAAAGACAACAGAGAGGGGGGGGGGGGGTGAATCAGTTGTCAAATAAATTCAAACCAAAACAACTTACTCAACTTAATGCTTAATACCGGTAAACCAGTTCAATATGTCGGTAGATAGATTTAACAATTAATTGCTATACCGGTAGGGATTAGTGCATGAAACATGAAGGCAAAGTCATCCACAACACATAACACCAATATTTGTACGTGGAAACCCTATAAGGGGAAAAACCACGGTGGAAAACCTTACCCACAATCAGATGATACTACTGCAGATAGTAAGTGTACATAAATGGGGTATGCACATGCATAAAGGCCAAGCACCTAGAGCTCACTGCTCAATCACAAAAAGGGAGTCACACTGACTACAGTTGGATGGTTAAATCCAATAAGAATGTACTACACAAAATAGCATCTTCATATGTTGGATTCAGTACCGATGTAGTTCTGTTTGTCTTCACAAAAACCCTCCTTCAATCTTCAAATGATGTGTGTGTGTATAGATCTGCATATACCTTCACACAATCCTTTTTCGCATTCCACACTTGATCTTACAAATAAGATCTTACATTTATACCATAACCTAAGACCAATTCTAGTAGGTCGACTCTACAAGATGAATAAAGTCATTTTACAAAAAAATCAATAGCCGATGTAATAACTTATTGAACATGTCGGCTTAATGCATTTACAACAATAATTAATCATCTCCAAAGTGTGTCATGTTGATCTAGAAAAGATAAGCCTGCCGGTGTATACCCTGGACCTATTTGTCAGTAATAGAAAATATACAAATGTGAATATATCAATAACCAATTCTCTAGAACAAGATGTCAAAATGATGTTTTCAACATTACCAAGTGTTTTCCATGCCATTCCAAGTGCTGGTGGTCATTATATCCTACCAGTGTACCATATATTGGTGATTGTGCAAAAGTCACTTGTTTGCCGATGAATGTTGTTGGATCTCCAAAGTGCTAGAGTTTTAGTAGGTGTTGACATCAATGACAAAACCATACCAAAATACCAACACTTTCAACCCAATCCCATGTTGACAAGTGTCACCATGAGGGGGCTTGAGAGGAGAGATAAGGAGCATTGAATTATTGAGGGGACATGATGGTTACCCTAGGGGGTTGGTGGTGCAGGAGCACCCTTCCAAGATCTTCCTCCTTCTTTGTTTTGTTGGTGTTATGCTTCTTTAGAAGCCATTGTAGATGAATAAGAGCCATGAACTCATTTGTTCTAGACTAGGTCCTAGTTTTAGGTCCTTTATGTATTGTTGTGATTTTCTGGAAAATAGAGGGTATGTGTGCCTTGGAGGTGTTTAGGGGTCCTTCATAGCATGGTAGTGTCCTTAGGTTTTCCCAATGTGGGTTTAGGAGTCAAGAAAAGCAACATTGGGAAAGTTGCCCAAAAGCTGCATGACAACTTTTAAAAGTTGTCAAGCAACTTTTCCACCTAGAGGTCAAATTCTTTAGGTTATCATGGACAACCCTAATATGGGCACATAGACCAAGGAGAGGGAAGTATAAGTATTTTCAAACCCTAAATTAATGGGTTGGATGTCAGACATTGTATGACCAAGCAAAAAAGACCAGACTGAGATTGCAAATGTGTTACCAGTCAGTTTGAATGAAGCAACCAAGCAAGTTAATGGATTGATTTGCATGAAAAAATGTGTGGAATGTCTTCCATGGTGTAAATAATTTCATTTAAAGCAATTAGATTAGTTTTTTATTTGCAGATTGAGTGTGTTTGTAAATAGTTTGTAAATTGTCTTCTTACTGTCCAGTTTTGGACAGGATTGTGTAAATGGCTACATAACTCCATTCCCCATTGTGGAACCACCATAAAACCATGGGGAATGAGAGTGTAGACCTTGCACCATATTGAAAAGCAAGAAGGGCCCTTGAAACTACAGGGAGGCCATCAAGAGACCCAATCCTAGGCGAGACTGAACAATGCTCGGCTAGGAAGGGTTAAGTTGCAGAGGTCTTGGAGAGCAAGGTTGGACAGAGAAGAGAACACTCTTTGGAGGAGGTGTAGAGGAGTGTTTGAAGCATCATTGGTGTGAAGGAGGAGACTCCACCAATATAGATAAGGTGGCTAAAACACAAAACACTCACTGTGACCCAGGCAGACCATAAAACCCTCACAAAACCCTTAAAACCCCAAAATTCGCCCAAGGCACTGTACGACCACTTGGAGGCCTAAAACCTAGAAAATCCTTGAGCCCTTGCCAAATGAATGGTAGTCCATTTTAGGAGTTTGGGTTGTTTGTGCATCATTTGTGAGAGGGAGCCCTAAAGGACCGGTTAGGAGGCCTAATTGGCCCTAATCTTTGTAGCCCTATTTTGTAAGCGAAAACACAAAATAGTGAAATCGGTAAGGAGTTGGAATCTTGCAACTTCTTGGGGGCACATGGATGGATGTAAAATATGGTTTAAGACCTGACCTAACCTTGCTAATACCTTAGAAGGTGTGGAACAAGCCTAGCCCTTATTAGCCATAGTAAGGCGTTTTGAGTCTCATGAGTAGGTGAGAGCTTAGGAGCAGCATTCCAACTCATTGGTGGGTGGGTTGGGCAAGGTCAGGGGATTACCCAAGAAAGGGAAGTCCTAGAGACCCTAGGGTGTGGAGAGAACACCAGGTGATCCCAGGGAAGGATCCAAGAGCATAGACTAGGCTAGTCTATCCCAATACCCATCCCATCAGATTGGTATCAGAGCCAATTAAAGATTTGTTGGACTATGTATGTTTCTATATACTGGTGAATTAGTAGGGGAGAGTAGAATGGTTACTAATGCAGAGCTGGCTAGAGAGGTAGAAGAGCAAAAGAAGAAGAATAGACTCCTTGAAGCAGCTATGAGTGAGATAAGGGATGCACTACAGGAAGTGGTGGATCAGAGGACACATGAACCTTGGGGTGAAGACACCAAAGATAAAGGCAAGAAAGCCATTGACATAGATGATATTATATCTGAACCAGATCCCTTGTTTAATGAAGAACCATTTGTAAAAGCTATTAAGGCTTTGAACATCAAAGCTTTTGAAGGATTGCCATATTTCAGTGGAAGGATGGACATTGACACTGTCATAGAATGGATTGAGGGCATGAAAAACCACTTTGAGTGTGAAGGAGTGACAGAGGCTCAAAAGGTTAAGGTTGCCAAATCAAGACTAAGGGGAGCAGCTTTAACATGGTGGAAGTACCTGCAAGAAGAGAGGGTTAGCATGGGGAAGCTACCTATTGCCAATTGGAAGGCCATGGTGAGTAAGATTAGGGAGAATTACTTACCAGAGGATTATGAAGTCCAACTTCATAAGAAGAGATAGGGTTTGAAGAAAAAAGACCTTGATGTGACCTCCTACACTGAAGAATTTCAAAAACTTTGTCTTAGATCTAAAGTTCAAGAAGATGAATCTATTAAGGTGGCTAGGTATCTAAGCGGCCTAAAGTGGAACATTCAGGAGGAGATAAGCGTATGGACTCCTACTATTGTTCAAAAATGTCATCAACTTGCTGTCAAGGTGGAAGAGAGGAAAAAAAGGAAAGGAGACTCTAATAACAGAGGTAGAGGCAGAGGTAGAGAACAAATGAATCACCAAGGTGGTTGCCAAAGCAAGTCAAATGAGCAGAGGAACCAAGGAGAAGCCAAGTTAACTGAACAAGGCAGTGAAACTAATCTCAGAGGGGGCCATTCTAGAGGAAGAGGTGCACAAGGTGGTCCAAGTAGGGGTAGAGGTACTGGCAGAGGTAACTCCTACTTTGCAACTATGAAGTGTTACAATTGTGGTCAATTAGGACACTCGACATATAGATGCTCTGACAAGCCTACCTCGTCAAACAATGGAAAGAGGGTTGCTTATGCACATGAAGACTCTTCAAGCAGTAAGACACCCACAGTGGACCATATTGAATCAGAGATTAGAGAAAATCTGATGTTCAATAGGGTCTTGATAAGACAGTCAGGTAAGAGTGAACCTAAGCATAGGAGAGCATTGTTTAGGGTGAGATGCAAGATCCTTGGTAAAGTTTGCAAGGTGATAGTTGATTCAGGGTCAACTGATAACATAATATCAGAAGAGGCAGTCAAGAAGTTGAAACTCACAAGGATACCCCACACTAACCCATACAAGGTGACATGGTTGAATCATGAGCAGAGTGTGCTAGTCAATGAATAGACTTGGGTAGAATTTTCTACTAGAGGATACATGGATAAGATCCTTTGTGATGTGTTGCCTATGGATGCTTGTCATCTACTACTAGGAAGACCTTGGCAATTTGATAGGAAGGTGATCTATGATGGAGAGGAGAACTCCATATCATTCAAGAAGGATAGCAAGACCTTTAAGATTCAATCTTTGATAGAGAATGAAGAGGGCACTTCAAGAACACCTAGTGTCTTAATGGCTACTAGTAAAGAGTTCTTAAACTTGCTACATGAGGAGGAGCTAGTGAAGTGTGCCATCTTTGTGAAACCAAAGGAGAAAAAAGACAAGTTGCAGGTAGAAGTACCCAAGGAGGTGAAGCAAATGTTGCAAGAGTATGAGGACATAGTGAGTGATGGAGCACCTGCAACACTCCCACCTAGAAGGTCTATAATTCATCAGATAGACTTTGTTCCTGGTGCATCCCTACCTAACAAAGCTGCATATAAGCTCACAGTAGATCAAAATAAGGAAGTAGCAAGGCAAGTGCAGGAGTTATTGGAACAAGGACTGATTAAGAAGAGCATCAGCCCATGTACAGTCCTTGTAGTGCTAGCATCAAAGAAGGGAGGCAAGTGGAGACTTTGCACTGACTCAAGGGCAATCAATAGGATCACCATAAGGTATAGGTTTCCTATTCCTATAATAGAGGATCTGATGGACTATTTAGGAGGGGCTATGTATCTTACCAAGCTAGACCTTAAAAGTGGTTATCACCAGATAAGAATTGAGGGTGATGAATGGAAGACTACTTTCAAGACCACAGAAGGATTGTATAAATGGCTTGTGATGCCATTTGGACTCACCAATGCTCCGAGCACCTTCATGAGGTTGATGAATGAAGTGTTGAAGGATTTCACAGGCAGATTTGTGGTGGTGTACCTAGAAGACATTCTCATCTATAGCAGAACCAAAGAGGAGCACCTTGAACATTTGAGGTTAGTCTTAGAAAGGTTGCATGAGGAGAAGTTATCCATCAACCTAGAGAAGTGTGACTTCTTGAAGAAAGAGCTAGTCTACTTAGGATTTGTTGTGTCTAAGGGAACCTTGAAGATGGATCCAAGCAAAGTGGACGCAATCTTGAATTGGCCTGCACCTAGAACAGGGACTGAGGTAAGGAGTTTCCATGGATTAGCTCAATTCTATAGGAAATTTGTGAGGAACTTCAGTGGCATATGTGCACCAATCCTTGACACCATTAAAGGTGGCCTTAAAACTAAGTTTAAATGGACTGAGTAGGCTAACAAAGCATTCCAATTGTTGAAGCAAGAAGTAGCCACAAAACCTATCCTTCTCCTACCTACTTTTGACAAGCTATTCACATTGGAGTGTGATGCAAGTGGAATTGCAGTAGGTGGTGTATTGAGTCAAGAGGGAAGACCTATAGCATTTTTCAGTGAGAAGCTTAATGAAGCTGTTGTCCACCAAAAGTGATAACCCAAGTATACCTGCAAATCTATCTATGAGATAGCCAATCTCAATCAATGAAACACCTTAGGGCTTGGACAACATGACAAGGATATGAATCCTTCTACTCTTCAGGCTCTGCAAAACCTAGGCGGGTATACCTTTGATGCATTTAATCAGACCTATTACACACAAGACTGCATCAATCAAAAGCAGATGGATCTCAAAAGGTTCAAAAACTAAGAGGTAACTATAGATGGGCTAGATCCACACTTGCACTTAATCATTTTTGAATCATGAGATGGAGGGACATTTCCACATAACATAAAATATAAAAGATATTCTGATTTTGGATTTTTAAATGGTGTTTTGACAACCTTTCAATATTACAAGAGACCAGTGCCTTATCCAGGCCACAGAGTCATGCATAAAACTGGATGAGAAATCTCAGATGCAAGTTCTTTTCAACATTAAATTTTCATGTATCAATGCCTTACATTAATACAATCCTCTGCTCTGTCACAAAACCATACTTATATGTAGATATCCAATATGCATTCAAAATCATTAATGCAGGGTTTTAGGATTTAAATCCTTCCTTGAAGAATACCCAAAAGACAACATTACACTCTTGGAGGAATCTAAAAGAGACAACTCAAATTATCCTTGATAATATGAAATTATATGAATCTGAGTACATTTTGGAGACAATTTCATGGAAACTCACACATGCCTTGCATATGTGTGAACCTGCAAACTGAAACTAAACCTACAGTAAAGATAATACTGAAAACATAGACGAACACACTGTCATTTGCATTGATAAAAGGATGCCATCACTGGAACCTGCAATTTCAGATTTCTCCCTTGGAGAAAATATCTCAAAAACTGGAACCCCTACAACTAAGAAGAACTCGGAATAAAAAGAGAGAGGGAACCAAATCAAATCTTCAATTGAATTGCCAAGTGTCTTCCCTCTAACTGAATTTTGTTCCCATGGAAACTGCTTCCAAAATATCCCACATTTGTCAAAATTAACCTCATAATTGGATTCCTCACTCCGAGAGCTTTCCGGCGATATATAATACTTTATATTTTGGCCAAAATTTAGACCCTAGGCGAATTAATCCTCAACATGGATCCATCATTTAAATTTTTTGAATTTTAATATAGTTTGAACTATATTATTTTTGCCTCCATTTGGTCTGACGCTTTTGCCATGTGGCGGCCTCTGATTGGTCGATGAGGTTGACCGGATGCCACCTGGGATGACACCTCATCACCACCACGTCATCTGCTTCGTCACTGCTACTTGGCCGCCACGTCATCGCCACCTCACCGGGACCCACCTGCTGGACCGCTGACTGTACCTGCCACCTGTGTGCCACATGGACAGCTCTCGTTCACTTTCGCTATTTCGCGGGGTTTAAACTACGTGCATCTCCCTTCGCGAAATAGCGCGAGCCGTTGATCTCTCTTGAACTTGCTCACTCGTTAACCCGACCTTCGTCTGCAAAATTTCGCCTGTTTGCCTCGGGAAGCGTGCATGCATGGGGTCCACTTGGTCTTCGTCTAGTCAACTCCTCCATCCCCTTGGGAAGCGTGCTCATGCATGGGCCCACCTTGGGCACCCATGGGCACCTTGTGTCAAAAGCCTTTATGGCTTAGACATTATAGTATGGTGGAGATTTGCATATAAACATTTAAAAAAAACACTTCCCAGTGCATGTGGGACAAATCGATTATGCCTGGGAATGCATTTTTGAAGCAATTTCTGAGTCTTTAATGGCGATTTTTTTTAATTTCTTGGAAATCGGTGGTCTTTCCAACCACGCCACGCTGCAAGGGAGGATAGGGAGGCATAAGTTTGGTTTTTACTTTGCCATTGGCAATTTGCTGTTGAATTTTAATGCTCTTAAATTGCCATGTGAGAGGAACTGAGGTCTTCTACACTCTATAAACTCCACACAGATGCTGCCAAACTGCTGCTTGTATCTTCTCTGAGGCTTCAACGCTGTCTATCATCTGCTATTGCATTTGTTTGCATTTTAACATAGCCTCCAAACAGCCACGTGAGGGAGGAGGTTAACTGGAATTTACTTTGCATCTTCTGCAGTATTTTATTAACCATGTTTTCCTGGAGGTCTAATTTGCTGCACTCCAAACTCCATTTTGCATTCACTTGGTTTTTTGAATTTATGTGTTGGCTGCTACCATGTGGGAGGAGGGAGATTTGGTTGAGATTCATTTGCTTGAAAGTTTATGTAGCTGCTGCAACACTTCATGAAGGAAGGAACATTGGCCTAGAGATATGCATTCAACTTGACAACATGCATTTGTTCAAGGACTCATTAAGTTTCCTTTACTTGCCACAGAGGGAGGAGAACCATACACCATTAAGTTGTAATGGCTGAAAGTTTTGTTTTACAACTTCAACACATTTCCCCATTTACCATGCTGCCACTCCACACACAGCAAGAATAAATTTGGCATTTTCAGCTTGGAAGTATTTAAATGCCCACTCCAACTCACAGTATAATAGGAATTGAAAATTGATTGTTGCTGGTAATTATACGGTCTATGTTTTTTTCTTTTTCAATTGCCAATGCATAAGTTTTATTCTGAAAATTGTCTATTGCCAAAGTAGAAAAGGACTTCTCTACTCTCTAAAATATACTCTTTCCGAATTGGGAATTGTCTCATTGACCATGCCAATCTCTTCCTCTTCCATACCAGGACTAGAATATTCAACAAGAATTTATAGTAACATTACTATGCACTTCCGTATATTTATGCATCATGAAGTTATGCACTAAGAACATTGTCACCATAAAAATAAAATGCACAGGCATTAGCCAGGTCGGGCCCCAAAGTGGGTCCGACTAAAATTTTTTTTGTTTTCATGCAACTGACGTCTGGAATATCTTCACGGACCTCAAACACACCTCTGGAATCGATCGGCACCATTTTCGGATCATAAAATTGCATTTTACATCCTTCAAGCAATTACGCCACAATTTTCGCATTTAATCGTGAAGACGTAATTTTCAAACCTGTCAAAACACCTTTCTGGAGCTCGCCATCTGACAGGCATGTACTTTGATATACAAGGATGACATCTACCAAACGATTTCTCAAGACGAGTCCGGAGCGAAGAGATATTAATTTCTGAAAATGGCCAACTGGCTTTGTCGACACTGCGGACCTGATGAAGTCAATGTTCTGGCAACACATGATGCCTTTCTCAAAGATATTAAACGACCTCCGTAGGCTCTCAAATTCAGAACATAGGTACCTTTAAGTACATATTAAATCTTTGAATTCTCAGTTGGATCACCCGATTGACAGGATGCAAATGGCGCGCTCACCAAAACGGCTACATTAACTGATCTAACACTGGAAGTGCGGATAACTGAATTTGATGGCAAAATGAGTCCTTTTGAAAACCGATCAAACGGATTGATAAAAGCTTGAAATTTGAAATGTAGCTCACCATTTATACCAACATTAGCCTGGAACAAACATTCTGACATGACGCTCAACGGGACATTTTTACACTTGTGCAAACATCACAAACTACAAATGGATTCGTCAAGACCTGAAATTTTGCAGGGTGACTCACATTAATGCATAAAATTGAATCCTTTTTGAATTTTTTCATGACGATCAACAGGGCAAAAGATGTAATCGCTCAAAGTATGCTACTCAATAAAATATGCATTTGTGCCTAAAATGCACTTCCAGCTCACCCCTCAAACTGGGTACCTCACAAACTTATCCAAATTGAATTCTGAGAGTCGCAACACACTAAATAGGCCAAATGAAAGGTGTGGGACATGAATCCTGAGCCTTACCCTCTGAAAATCAACCGGTTCCATTTTACCCCCTTGCTAACTAGGCCATTCAAACTGACTCATTTGGGTACTTTTCTGACATGAAGGGCAAAATTTTGAAATGGGCCTCTAAACTTGATTCAATTTTAATCAGTCCCAACAGAAGCTAAGAAGAAGTACTCAGCCTATGACTTGGAGTTGTATGCATTAGTGCAGTCTCTAAAGAAATGGAGGCATTACCTACTCCCAAAAGAATTTGTGGTGTTCATGGACAACCAGGCATTGAGTTACATTAACACTCAAGAGAAGCTTAGCAACAGGCATTTGAAATGGATGGAATACCTCCAATCCTTCACCTTCACCATCAAGCATAAGAAGGGGCAACTTAACAGGGTGGTAGATGCCTTAAGCAGGATGTTGTTGATAGTTCAAGAGTTACAATTGCAGAGCATAGGAATAGAAGGTTTCAAGGACCTCTATGAAGGAGATGAAGACTTCTCATCAGCTTACAAGGTTTGCAAGGAGTTTGAGGACCATTTCCATGGTGAGTATGCAGATTACACTCTCCAAAATGACCTCTTGTTCAAAGGTAATCAGCTGTGTGTACCAAGAGGATCCATGAGGGAAAACCTCATTCAAGAGAAATAGAATGGCAGTTTAAGTGGACACTTTGGAGTCAACAAAACCTTGGATTTAGTACAGAGGTACTACTATTGGCCAAAGTTTCCAAGGATGTGAAAAAATATGTAGAACAATGTGGTGTATGCCAAAGAGTAAAAGGAGGATCAAGCAATGCTGGTCTCTATCAACCATTGTCGGTCCCAAATAGACCTTGGGAATGTATAAGCATGGACTTTGTAGTAGGACTTTCGAAGACAAAGACAGGTATGGACAACATCTATGTGGTAGTAGATAGATTTTCCAAGATGAGCCATTGCATTCCATGTAAGACTACACATGATGCAAGCTATGTTGCACATCTCTTCTTTAAGGAGATTGTTAGAATTCATGGATTCCCTTTAAGCATTGTTTCAGATAGGGATAGCAAGTTCATGGGCCATTTTTGGCAAACATTATGGAGGAGACTAGGAACTAACTTGTCATTTAGCTCAACTTACCATCCACAAACTGATGGTCAGACTGAAGTCATCAATAGGGTGTTAGGTAACTTGTTGAGGTGTTTAAGTAAGGAGTATGGCCAAACATGGGACCTAATCATTCCTCAAGTAGAGTATGCATATAATGACAGTGTGAATAGGACCATTGGTAGAAGTCCTTTTGAGATTGTGTATGGCAGAAATCCAAGAGGAGTATGTGAGTTGAGAGACATTGGTAGTTTGGAAATGAAGAGTGGGCAAGCAGAGGACTTCACTCAAACCATCAAGGAAGTTCAAGAGCAAGTTAAGAAGGTCATCCTTGAATCCACTCATAAACTAAAGGCAAAAATGGATGAGAAAAGGGGAGAGGTTCAGTTCAAGGTGGGTGACATGTGATGGTCCATTTTAGCAAAGCTAGGATGCAAAGTGGTAAGCCTACCAAACTACAGATGAAGAGGGTAGGACCTTGTAGAATCCTGTCGCAATATGGTAAGAATGCCTACAAGGTTGACCTGCCTTCAGATTTAGCTATATCACTAGTCTTTAATGTAGCTGACCTGATCATGTACAAGGGTGAGATAGAAGGGCAGACTGAGAACCAAGACAAGGTACTGCAGGACCTAGATGTTAATGTTTTACCACAAGTGAAGAAGCCTATAGCAGAGGAGATCTTGGAATCCAGAGTAAAGAATTCCACCAGACACTAGGTCTACATGGAACACTTGGTGAAGTGGGCAGGACAGCCTGAGTCTGAAGCTACTTGGGTGGAGGAGAGCAGGTTCAAGACACTGGGCATAGACCCAGCTCTCATCTCTTCTTCTATTTATTAGTTGTGTGCAGAGGGGGAGTATGGTGCAGGAGCACCCTTCCAAGCTCTTCCTCCTTCTTTGTTTTGTTGGTGTTATGCTTCTTTAGAAGCCATTGTAGATGAATAAGAGCCATGAGCTCATTTGTTCTAGACTAGGTCATAGTTTTAGGTCCTTTGTGTTTTGTTGTGATTTTCTGGAAAATAGAGGGTATGTGTGCCTTGGAGGTGTTTAGGGGTCCTTCATAGCATGGTAGTGTCCTTAGGTTTTCCCAATGTTGGTTTAGGAGTCAAGAAAAGCAACATTGGGAAAGTTGCCCAAAAGTTGCATGACAACTTTTAAAAGTTGTCAAGCAACTTTTCCACCTAGAGGTCAAATTCTTTAGGTTAGCGTGGAGAACCCTAATATGGGAACATAGACTGAGGAGAGGGAAGTATAACTATTTGCAAACCCTAAATTAATGGGTTGGATGTCAGACATTGTACGACCAAGCAAAAAAGACCAGACTGAGACTGCAAATGTGTTACCAGTCAGTTTGAATGAAGCAACCAAGCCAGTTAATGGATTGATTTGCATGCAAAACTATGTGGAATGTCTTCCATGGTGTAAACAATTTCATTTCAAGCAATTAGATTAGGTTTTTATTTGCAGATTGAGCATGTTTGTAAATAGTTTGTAAATTGTCTTCTTACTGTCCAGTTTTGGACAGGATTGTGTAAATGGCTGCATAACTCCATTCCCCATTGTGGAACCACCATGAAACCATGGGGAATGAGAGTACAGAACTTTTACCATATTGAAAAACAAGCAGGGCCCTTGAAAATGCAGGGAGGTCATCAAGAGACCCAATCCTAGGCGAGACTGAACAGTGCTCGGCTAGGAAGGGTTAAGTTGCAGAGGTCTTGGAGAGCAAGGTTGGATAGAGAAGAGAGCACTCTTTGGAGGAGGTGTAGAGGAGTGTTTGAAGCATCATTGGTGTGAAGGAGGAGCCTCCACCAATCTAGACAAGGTGGCTAAAACACAAAACACTCACTGTGACCCAGGCATACCATAAAACCCTCACAAAATCCTTAAAACCCCAAAATTTGCCCAAGGCACTATACGACCACTTGGAGGCCTAAAACCTAGAAAATCCTTGAGCCCTTGCCAAATGAATGGTAGTCCATTTTGGGAGTTTGGGTTGTTTGTGCATCATTTGTGAGAGGGAGCCCTAGAGGACCGGGTAGGAGGCCTAATTGGTCCTAATCCTTGTAGCCCTATTTTGTAAGCAAAAACACAAAATAGTGAAATTGGTAAGGAGTTGGAATCTTGCAACTTCTTGGGGCCACATGGATGGATGTAAGACATGGTTTAAGACCTGACCTAACCTTGCTAAGACCTTGGAAGGTGTGGAACAAGCCTAGCCCTTATTAGCCATAGTTAGGGGTTTTGAGTCTCATGAGTAGGTGAGAGCTTAGGAACAACATTGCAACTCATTAGTGGGTGGATTGGGAAAGGTCAGGGGATTCCCCAAGCAAGGGAAGTCCTAGAGACCCTAGGGTGTGGAGAGAACACCACGTGATCCCAGGGAAGGATCCAAGAGCATAGACTAGACTAGTCTATCCCAATACCCATTCCATCAGTTGGGTTAGGGTTAGGTTAATGGATATTCCTTTTATCCAAGGGATAAATGAATGTGCAAGGGTCAATGGCTACCTTAGTCAAAGATATAAATGCTTTGAAGAGACCCATGAGTCAAAAGGATGGTTAAGTTAGAGGAAAGTCTCTAACCAAAGGTAAAAGGTGAGTTAACCATAAATGGTTATGTAAGAGCCTTTAATGGTTTGGAAGATTTTAGAGGTTAACCATTTGAAGACTTAAAGCCTTAAATGCCTTTCAAAGACTTTGAGGGCTTTGAGAAGTGACTCCAAGTTGCTTAGGAATGTGACAATGATTAGGATAGGATTAGGCTAATTAAAAGGAGTTAGAAGAATCTAGAAGGGGGTTAGGATTGCAAGTGGGTTTTGTAGGAGAATGCAAGTGGGAGGAATTTTGGGATTTTCAATTAAAATAAAATCATTTATTTCAATTAAATGGTGTAATTTGCATTTGGATAGATATTTAAATAAATATTAATTTATTTAAATGTGAATGTGAATTTTGGATTTAAATAAATCTTAATTTATTTACATGAGAAAAAGGAAGATAAAGCATTTAAATGCTTGAAGACTTTGAGGGAAACCATTAAAGGCTTAAGAAGACTCTAGAAATAAGCCATTAAGTTTGAAGACTTTAAGGAAAACCATTAAAGGTTTCAAGTGGGTGAGGATAAATAGGATTTTAAAATAGTTGTGCAACTTGCATTTGTAGGAAAATACAAGTGGGTGGAGGATAAAGGTGATTTAAATAAATGTTAATTTATTTAAATGCGAGAGATGAGATTTTGGGGGATTTAAATAAATATTAATTTATTTAAATGTGAGAGAAGATTTAATTAAACAAATATGATTTATTTATTTAATTAATGGTTTGAATTTGGTTAAGTGAATTAAATCAAATAACTTGAACAATTTATTTAATTAATAGGAGAAGAGGGTTAAGATGAATTAATTAAATTTTAATTTGATTAATTATTGATTGATGGTTAAATAATCAAATAAATACTAAATATTCATTTAATTAAGTGGACAAATTTATGTGACTACACATTCCAATGTCTATAACAATATTCTCAGTAGAATGACCTTGCACAAGTAGCTCCTGATTGTCCTCGATTAAGTCCAAGTCAATCAAATGTGATTCTGATTCAAGCAGGCTAGTTCCTAACGTTTGCCCCGCATGCGTATGAACTACATCGACACCTACATCTTCTTCTTCCCTTTCAATTTCAAGTTGCTCTTGTCTTTTATCATATTCATCTTTTTGTGGCGTAGAAGATGTGTCCTCATGTAGAGTAATTTGTCCATACCCTAAGCCTACTTTGTCTGTAGCCTGCTGAGTATGAGGTTGGCTAGGTTCTGAGATACCTTCTTTTCTTTTCTTTGTCTGTTGTACATCTTTGTCTTCTGTTTTCTCTAACAATGTCCAACCATTAATAAATGCTCCATCAAATATAGGAAGATTTTTCACAATGCATTTTTGTTGAGTTTGATGGTTTTCCATAGGATTTAGGAGAAAGTGGTAACTGCGACAGTGAATATTCTTCGTTCCCTCGATCTCTTAGCTGCATTTGTTTTTCCATACTTGACAAAATTGAGGAAAATGATTTTTCTTTGGATTGTGTGCTTGAAGATGATGTCTCTTTGTTATGTGGAACAATAACCTCTCGAGTTGGTTTACGATTACTACAACACTGTAATGGATTTGAGTCTGTTGAGATTGTGATTTCCTGCCCATTGTATGGAAACTTTAGGAATTGATGATATGTTGATGAAATAGCCTATATGTCATGTATCCATGGTCTTTCCAAGAGTATGTTGTATGATAAAACCAAGTCTAGGACTTGGCATGCTGTGTCTTTCTGCAAAGGTCCCACTCTGATGGGTAATATCACAATTCCTTTAGAGGAACACTCTTCTTCATCATATGCTTTGAATGTGATATTTTTCTGGGGATCAATTGTATCTTCAGAATAACCTAGAGCATAGACAAGACTCAATGAGAAAATGTTTAAGCCAGCTCCCTCATCTTGTAGGACACATTTAATGAGCATCTATGAATGAGGATTTCAATTTGCAAGGGAGCGTTATGGGGATGTTGCAAGGAATTGTTGGTGTAAATAAATAATCATTATGGATATTATTACATTTAAGTTAACTTAGGATAATGCATCTCTTCGTAGTTTGGATTTGAGACACTTAGGGAAGTGTGCACATAGGGATAGAGCTTGTAGGAGAAATTCCACTTGTGGTCTTATTTTGTTGTTACACTCCACATTCGGTGGGTCATCCACCTCTTGTGGAATATTATATTATTTCTCCTACCTACTCCTAGTATTTCTTACCTACCCTTGTTTCTCATTGAGCCACATGTCATGATTGTGTGCTCGTACATCCATATGGCCTTTCTTATATAAGTAGGCCTATATTCATTGTATTGGTTAATCCAGTTGATCATTTGCATATTGATGAGAATATAGTTTGTTCTTGTCATTCTTTTGTCTCTATTTTATACTTTTCATTGTGCCCTTGATTTTGGCAAAATCTCACATGGTATCAGAGCCATTGGGGCTTCATTGATTGGTTTTTGGAGATATTTTGGAAGGCTTCTATTTTTAGATCTGAGGAACAAGCATTTTTTGGAGGCATCTTAGAGCGTTTCCGACCTCACCATTGCATCGAGGAGGCCGTTTCCATAAAAATCGAGTATAAAATTGACCATTTTTTGGCGAAAATTGACTTTTGGAGGTGGAGGAATTTTTTGCCCGATTTGGGCGGTATAGTATGGAGTTTTCGGATTTATAAAAAAAACAAATTTCTAAATTTTTTTTTCCAGTCTTTTGAAAAGAATTTTTTTGAAAAAAAAATAAATAAATAAATAAAATCCGAAAAAGGGTTTCTATTTTTTCAACACCCTGCCCCACCGTACCTTTTTTGTAGGCTTGGACAGACTTGCAGCCGCCGTGCCGTGCAGCAACAGCTTCGGCCACCGGCGAGACCACCCACCGGCAACACCGTCCACCAGTGGCCCCTCCCCTCGATAGCCCCGTGACATCTCGGTGCCTCCCTTCCAACGTCACCCTCACCAACCCTGCACATCGTAGCCGCCACTCTGGCTCTGCTGCCACTGCTCCCAGTCGCTGCCAGGCCTCTGTGCCACTCCTTGCCAGGCACCTTTGCTGCCCCTGCCGCTTGCGGCAGTCCACGCCGTTGCCCGTAGCCCACGCCGCCCATCGGCCCTGCCATTGCCACCACCACCGGCGCCTTCCATCGGCCCTCCGCTCCAGCAGCCGCTACCGACCCTCCACTCCAGCAAGTGTTGCCGACCCTCTGGCCCACCTCCGGTAGCCGCCACCAATAGTCACTTTCTAGCCACTGACAAAGTTTTCCGGCCGCCGACTATCCTTTTTCTGGTGACTGTCGACAGAAGACAACCTGCCTATCATGTCAACCACCTCTACCCAGTTAGCATTTTTTGGAAATTTTCAGACCCCTCTCTGTTGAGTTGTTTGGTTTTTTGGGCTATCTTTGGAGGCTCATAACTTGCTCAATTTTGCTCCTTTTTGGGTGTAATTTTTTTTTGATTTGTGCTAACTTTTAGTGCTCTTTGCAGTGGTGTGGTTATTTTCTGATTTTGGTGCACAAGTTTTTCAGAATTTTTGGATTCTCTCAGCTGTACCTATCCAATCCTCAATTTTGCAACTTGAAAGGCCTTGTTTGAGCTCATACAACCTCCTTTTCAAGTGCCATTTTTTTGAAAGTGCATGTTTTTTTGTCTAATTTCATAATCTATGATCAAATTTCAGAGATTTTGAGTGGAAATTGTAATTTCATATATTGGTCTTATTTGGCCTATTTGGTACTTGTAAATTGCTTGGATCTTAGTTTAGATCTCTTGCACTATTAGTTTGAGTCTCTTTTGGCCTTATTGAGGCAGTTGTAAAATTGAAATCAAAAGTCCACTTTGCCATTTTTTGCAAGTGGCCCATTGTACAAGCACTAAGTATAAAGTGACAAATCATCACTTTTGGGGGGGTTCTTTGATTGAGTGAATTTGGGGGGGTGTCTTGTGTGATTGTGCCTCTCTTTCCTTGTGCTCTTTCATTTTTGTTGCAATGAGTCCTCATAAATTTCCACCTTTAACTCCACATAATTATGCATTATGGAAAATTAAAGTATGGAGCAAATTAATGGAAAAAGGTCTCACGCATTACATAGATGGAACTATAGCAGCACCACCTGATCCTAAGGCTGATCTAATGCTTAGTTAGAATGGCTCACTAAGAATTTCATGGCTCTTGGAACTTTGCGTAAGTATGTATCAGATGACCTCATTTTTCACATTGAGAAGTGTACAGCAATAAAAGAGGCTTGGGATATGTTTCAAAAATTGTATGGTCAAGTTGATGAAATCAGAGGTTACAAGATTGACAATGAGCTCGCCAACTTGGATCCCAAGAGTTTTGATACAATCCAAGATTATGTCACCAAAGAAAATAAGCTAAGAGCAAAGCTTAAGGATTGTGGAATTGACAAAAATGATGCTCAGCTGATATTCAACTTGTTGGACAAGCTTGCACCAGAATATGCAGCATATGTGTCTAGATTCCAAACTCATCATTTGACAGTGGGGACTTCCTATGTTATGCCTTCATTTGATGCTTTCACAAAAATGTTGATATTGGAACAATCTAAGCTGTTGAACATGGGGCTTCTCAAGTCTTCAAAGTCCAAGGCTTTGGTGGCTAATTAAGGGAATCAAGGAAGTCAAGGCAAAGATTCCAACAAGAAGAAGAAGCACTCTAAGTCAAAGCCACAACAGGAAAAAAGGACAATCATCCTCTCCATCACAAGGCAATTTTTCATCCTCTTCCAAGAAGGGGACACCACCTAAGAAGGATAAACCAACTTGTGCATATTGCAAGAAGTATGGTCATGATCAGTATCGATGACACACCAAGAAAGTTGATGAGTTAACAAATCTTCTTAAGAAAAACAACATCAACTTGCCATCTGCCTACACAAAGAAGGATTCATTTCCTTCCTCTTCCTCATAGTCTAAGGGAAAAGGGAAAGCATTTGTGGCTACAACAGGTTCTTCACAGCAGTGGATACTTGACTCAGGTGCTTCATATCACATGGGTTCCACAAAGGAGCAGTTTTTTTCATTGGAGCCATCTAAGGTACCTCACATTTACATAGGTGATGATACACAAGTAGAGGTTGAAGGGAAAGGTTCAGTTGACATGGATGATGGAACATTTGAGAATTTTATTTATGTTTCTAACTTGTCTACCAACCTTCTCTCTGTCTACCAAATCACTCACTATGGGAATGGGAAAAAGGTTGAGTTTACACCTAATTCAATTGTGGTAAAGGAACTTGATGATGATGTCTTGGTAGTAGTGGGACAAGTCAATGACAACTCAAGGCTTTATTCATTCTCCCACTTTGCACCAAGTTGTCCTTCTAGGGCCTTGCTTACTCATTCAAATTTTTAAAGTAAGCTATGGTATGAGCGGTTTGGTCACCTCAACTACTGCTATCTTCAATAGCTCATCACGAAAGACATAGTCACAGGTCTACCTCGAATCAGTTTTTCAAAGGGTGTATGTTCAGGTTTTCCCATGGGCAAGCATCCCGAGGAGAAGTTTGATAAGGGGAAAGTTTGGAGAGCTTTGGAAGTTCTTCAACTTGTTCACAACGATGTAGCAGGTCCATTTCCAACACCTTCATTTAGCAAGGCCCGCTATGTCCTCACCTTCATTGATGACTACTCCTGCTTCACTTGGGTATACTTTCTCATTCATAAGAGTGAAGTATTTGAAAAATTTCAAGACTTCAAGACTCACGTGGAGAAGCAATCTGGGAAAGTGGTTAAGATTTTTCACATAGATAATGGAAGGGAATATGTCAACAAGAGACTTGAGGATTTTTGTACATTTGAGGGGATTGATCTCCAGCATTCTGTTGCATACTATCATGCCCAAACTTTTGGGCAAAAACACAACCAATTTTTTTATTTTTTTTAAGCACTTAATTACATGCAATCATTGCTTAATTAATTGTGACAACTTAACTTATTGTTCCAAAATGAATCCTTAATCAACATTATAATGAAAAAGGGTTTCTAAGGAGAATGATGACTTAAAGTTTAAATAGAACCCTAAAGTTTTGATAAAACTCCTAGACGTTAACATCAAAATATTACCTGCGTAACAATTATGATAACTCTAATAATCAAGAGATCAAATTAACTTTATAAGGGTACTAATTAATTCACTCAAGAGCCCCCTTTTTATTTCAGTCACGCTTCTTAGTACTTAATTAGAACCATTTCTACTAAATAGGCATTAATATATATACTTGGTTCGATATCAATTATTTAATAATCATCAAGCCCCCATCATCTTGTTAATAATTCTTAAAGGGTGCAAATTCTAACCAACTCTCCAAACAAATTGTCGAGGTACGATTTGTTTCCAATAATCATTTATTGCTTTAAGGAACTAATTAAATTTATTCCTAGTTCTTAGATTATAGATGTCTGTCTTTAATTAAAGTACAATTAATTTTAACAGACTGAAGGGATGATTAATTTCATAATGATATTCGTCCTATAAGTTTTAATCTCACAAACCCATATTTAGAATAAACTCCAAAGTAGTAATATAATCTAAAAACATCCTTTTGTTTCATACCCTTCTATTTAACAAATAAACACCTAATAAAATATTAGATCTGTTAGAGTAATTGGGTCTTTACTTGATTAATTAAACATTATTTGTTTAATTCATTAAGTTTCCAATTATCTTTTTACACTTAAGCTAACATTAGGTGCATATAATTAATTATTTTAATTAATTATTATGTGCAAACCTAGGGTTTTCCCTTTTTAGGGTTTCTTGACCTATTAGAGGTTACTTTTTCTTTTCATTGTATTATCTTTTCAATATACATTTTTCTGGTGAATTGGAGCTCTCTTTTTTGGAGAATATTTTTCCTGTGTTTTTTCTTGTTCTTCAGATTTTGCTTCATTGCTTCTTTTTATAATAGGTTATTCAGCTTGCAGAAGATCTTTAGGCTACTATGGGGTTGTATTTCTCAACTCCTATATGGTATTAGAGCTCAGATTTGCACTATTTTTTGAGAATTTTGCATTTGAAGCAGATCTGGGGTTTTAGGCATTTTTTGTGTGCTTAGGGTTAAGGTTTTTTTTCTCAGCACTTTAAGCCTAAACGGACCTCAGTATCATGCTCAAAAGACCCAAAAACCCCTATAGTCATATAAAATTTGTCCATTTTTGACCCCTGAGCATCTGGGTGATTTTTTTTCTCTTCAAGCTAGGTCGTATGGCCTTGGCATGCAAATCAAAAAAAAAATTGAAGAAATTTTTTTTCCTTTTTATGCCATGCAGGCTGAATTGTTTTGATTTTTAAAAAAAAAAAATTTCAAAAAAAAAATCAAACAAATAAAAAAAAACGCATTAAAAAAAAGGTTTTTTTTAAACCCAAATTGTAGGGTACCGGACCTGACAGTCCAGCGCCGTACAGACCTGTCAGGTCGGCCCCACTGGTGCTACCATCCATGTTGTCCTTGTCACCTATGGAGTCCTCACCGCCCATGCCGTCCTCGCCGCCGACCGCTGCTTCGTCTCCCGCCGGTGCCTTTCCTTCCTCTTCGGCCGCAGCTCCGATCACCGCTCCCGCCCCGCCGGCGAGCCACCACCACCGTCTGAGCTCCGCTCTGCCAGGCTGAGCTCCACTCTACCCCAGCACCACCTTTTCCCAGCCCCAGCACCACCTCCGCCTGGCCCGAGTGCCACCTCCGCCCGGCCCGAGCCCCACCTCCGCCCGGAGCTCCACCAGCCCCTCCTCTCTAGTCTTTTTGAGAGGGGGTTGGTTTGTGGGGCCTAGATCGTGCATCCGGAGTCGGATTTATGCAAACGAATAGGCATTGGAAAGGTGATTCTGAGCTAGACCTCGTGGTGGTGGACTTTTTTCTTGGATCTACTATTTGACTATTTTTTTTTTACCAGTCAAAGTCGGGCTTCTTTTTTGCACTTCCGAGGCCATAGAATGGGCAAACGGACTCCATTTTTCGAAAATGAATAGGCGTTGGAAAGCTCTTAGCATGCTCTATTCAGATTTGTGATCTTTTTTCTCAGAATTTTCACCAAGTACATGAGATATCAGTTTGAATTTTTTTTGCTTATGCACTACTTCCTTCTCAGTACTACGTACTAGGGTTTGGGTTTCTCCATTGTGGGGGGGTATTTTTTTTCTCGCTTTCTGTCATTTATATCAGAAATTAGGAACACCTAAACTCTCAAAACAAAAAATCCCTTCTGCATCTTCTGTCTATTCTGAAAGATCACATAATAAAAACAACCAACAAGCAGGTGCAGGTGTAGAGTTTTTTTTTCTTTGTTCTCATGGCAGATCCTTCAGTTGAGTTGTTGACTTCACACAACTATCACACCTGAAAGCCCCACATCACAAGGCTTCTCAGGTCACAAGGGTTGTGGGCTACATTGGATGAGGTTCAGCCAGACCTTCACCATCCTTATGAGGTTCTTATGTACCAGAACAAGCTGGATGAGGCCATGGGTTTGATCGCTTTGCATGTCTCCAACAGTCTTCTGTTTCACCTTGATGAGTTACTTACTCCTCAAGATATGTGGTTGAAGTTTGATTCTCTTCGGGAGGGTCAATGAGATTTGGGCATTACAAATTGAGGCAGAGTTGACTTCATTGTTACCTGATACCTTTCCCACTATTGAGGATTTTTTGAATAAATTCAAGACTACCAGATCTATTCTTCAGGGATGTGGAAAGAACAAGACCGATACATAGTGCACTCATTTGATTCTTTCAAAGCTTTGGGGTCCCTTTCAGTTTTTTGCCTCTACTTTCTACTCCACCATGGATGGTTTGGGTACTAATTTCACCATGCCAAGCTTTGATGTCTTTTGTGAGTGCCTGTCTCGTGAGCGGTCTCTTCTTTCTCAGTTGGATACGCTCTCAGGCTCCAAGAACAAAGCATTGGTTGCTCAGTCCTCTAAGGAGAAGGACAAACAGAAGCAGAAACCGAAGCAGAAAAAACCTTCTGCAGGTAGTGAGAATTCCTCCAAGCCTGCTCCTAAGTTTGATTCAAAACCAGTTCCTCCCAAACAAGGGAAATCTTCACAGTCTGGTGAGTCTTCCTCTAAGACTAAGAAGAAATCATCAGACACTTGTAGTTTTTGTGGAAAGGATGAACATCCAGTTTCCAGGTGTTGGAAACGATTAGAGGCTTTAGAGGAAGTCTTGCAGCAGCATCACATTTCCTCACCTCAGGCGTCTTCTCCTTCCACAAGGAAAGGTCATGCTCTCACTGCTAGAGCTTTGACCTCTGGGTCCACTTGGATTCTAGATTCTGGTGCTTCTCACCATATGACACACACTCAGTAGTTGGTTACTTCTCTTGCCTCTTGTGGTATTTCACAGATTGCAGTGGGTGACTCAGTTCAACTTTTCATCTTGGGTTCAGGTTCTGTCTCTTTGGATGGGGGTACTCTACAGGATGTTTTGGTTGTCCCTGACATCTCGACGAACCTCCTGTCCATTTATTAGATTTGCCACTTTGGCTCTGGTAAGACAATTGAGTTCTCACCACATGATGTGGTTATTCGGGACCTCCATGACCCTATTTTGGTTGTGGCTTCTGGTAGTGTGGATTCTGCATCTCGTCTCTATAGATTTGACGAATTTGAGCCCTCTTCGGGTACAGGTTCATCTCTCATAGCACATGTAGATTTAGTGAGTAAGCTCTGGCATGAGCGATTGGGCCATGTCAATTACAGATATCTTCAGTAGATGAGTACACAGGCACTTGTTCTTGGGCTCCCACAGATTTCTTGCACTGATGGTGTTTGTCATGGTTGTGTTCTTGGCAAGCATCACAGAGATCCCTTTTCGAAGGGGAGAGCCTCTCATGCTTTGGCACCCTTGGAGTTGATTCACAGTGATCTCATGTCATTTCCCACTCCTTCTTTTTTAGGGGCCAAGTATGTACTCACGTTTATTGATGACTTCTCCAGACGCACATGGGTGTACTTTCTTAAGTACAAGTTTGATGTCTTTGATTCATTTCGAATCTTCAAGACATTTGTCGAGAAGCAGTTAGGATGTTCTATTCGACGGATACGTACAGATAATGGGGGGGAGTATGTGAATCAGGCTTTCAGAGATTTTTGCACTAAGCATGGTTTGTAGCATCAGTCTACTATTCCCTACACCCCTCAGCAGAATGGTGTCACTGAACGCAAGAACAAAACTTTACGGGAGATGGCGAATTGTATGATTCAGTTCAGGTCCATGGATTCGTCTTTTTGGGCTGAGGAAATCAATTGTGCCAACTATATTCAGAATCAAATGCCTCACAAGGCTATTCGACATATGACTCCTAAGGAGGCTTGGTCTCATGACAAGCCTGATGTTTCCTTTTTTCGGGTATTTGGTAGTGAGGCATGAGCCTTTATTCCTGATGCTCAGAGGAAAGCCATGGAGCGAAATAGCCAACCACTCATTTTTATTGGCTACTGTGAGGATGTTAAGGCATACAGGTTGTTTGATCTTGATTCCAGAGAGGTCCTGTTTCGACGGGATGTTCAGTTTGATGAGCGTCTTCTCGCAATGGATACCCCGACTCTAGTGTCTACTCCTCTACCTACTCCAGCCACTGCACCACTTTAGGATCTTTTTGAGGATGATTTTGATGATGGTGCTGATGATCCACCATCCCCACCTCCACCATCCCCACCTCCACCTGCTCCACCTCAAATGCCCAAGTGGGCTTGCCTTACTGTTGCAGCGGCAGGTCCTCTGGCAGGTGACCCTTCACATACTCGTCACACTCGTTCTCACACAGTGGGTTCTAGTCTTTTGAGTCATGCTATTTCAGATGATCCTCAAAAGTTTTCAGAGGCGACAGGTCACCCTGAGTGGGATTGTGCTATGGAGGAGGAGTATTCTTCTTTGATGAGGAATCATACATGGGATCTTTGTCCTCTTCCTAAGGGCAGAAAGATGGTTAGGTGTTGCTGGTTGTATCACACTAAATATGCTGCTGATGGTTCCATTGATAAGTATAAGGCACGTCTTGTTGCGAAGGGTTTTTCATAGGTTGAGGGTATTGATTACTCCAAGACATTTGCCCCTGTAGCCAAGATGAATTCCATTCGCTTTGTACTCTCTCTTGCAGCTTCTTGGCGTTGGCCTGTTTTTCAGATGGATGTGAAGAGTGCCTTATTGCACGGGGATCTACAGGAGGAAATCTACATGGAACAACCTTGGGGATTTGTGCAGGATAGTTCTTTGGTTTGCAGACTTCGGTGTTCATTGTATGGTCTCAAACAGGCCCCTCGGGCTTGGTATGAGAAGATGGACTCTTTCTTGCTCTCCATTGGGTTCTCCCGTAGTCATTCTGATCACACCGTCTACATTCAACTTCTTGAGGGTGACATTTTGGTTCTTGTGCTATATGTTGATGATCTTCTCATCATGGGTAGCTCATCCTCTATGATTCAGCATATTCTGTGTGCCTTGATGGATCAGTTTGAGATGACAGATCTCGGTCTGTTGCACTATTTCCTTGGTCTTCAGGTGATTCAGTCTTTTGATGGGATCTCTCTCTACCAGCAAAAGTATGCTCTTGACATGCTTCAGCGCTTCGGCATGCTTGATTGCAAGCCTC
Organism: Cryptomeria japonica; assembly: GCF_030272615.1. Taxonomy (NCBI): domain Eukaryota; kingdom Viridiplantae; phylum Streptophyta; class Pinopsida; order Cupressales; family Cupressaceae; genus Cryptomeria; species Cryptomeria japonica. Next base: position 693,427,962 of record NC_081415.1, on the reverse strand, counting down.
CTCCCACACCATTTCAGTCAGGGGTTGTTTTGACCACAGCTTGTCCCACTCCTTCAGTCGATTCTACACTTTACATGTAGTTGGTTGGTAGTTTGTTGTACCCGACTCACACCCATCCTGATATTTCCTTTGCAGTTGGTCTTGTCTCTCGCTTCTCCCATGATCCTCATGAGAGTCATTGGCAAGCTGCCAAACATATTTTGAGGTACATTCAGGGCACTAGTTCTCATGGCATTCATTATACATCAGGGGAGCCACACATTGTTGGCTACACTGACTCAGATTGGGCTGGTGATGTCACTGATCGGAAGTCTACTTCCAGCTTTGTTTTCTATCTTGGCTCTGGTCCTATCACATGGTCTTGCAAGAAGCAGACTGCTCATGCATTATCATCTACAGAGGCTGAGTACCGCTCTGTTGTGCTCGCTAGTCAGGAGATCTTATGGCTTCGATAGTTGATGACTGAGTTTGGTTTTCCTCCTGATAGTCCCACTATTCTTTGGTGTGACAATCAGAGTGCTATTCATATTTCCCACAACCCGGTAGAGCATCAGCAGATGAAGTACATTGAGCTTCACATGCATTTCATCCGTCAGTTGATTCAGGATGGTGTTCTCATTCTGGAGTACATTCCCACTTCTGAGCAGGTTGCAGACATCTTCACGAAACCTTTTGCATCGCCGTGCTATCTTCAGTTGCGCTCTATGCTTGGGGTGAAGGAAGTTGTCCTTGTGGGGTCTTTATGAGGCCTTCCTTCCTTCTTCTTCTTTCAGCATGTTCTTTTATCTCTTTTTGGAGAGGAGTTTTTTCCCACTGGGTTTTCTCCTTTGTCTCCGTTTCATAGAGATTTCATTGTATTTGGGTACCTGATTAGGCCTTGTTGCTGGGACCCATCTTTCATGCTTTCAGTAGTTTTTCTAGGTTTTAGCTTCTCCCTAAGTCTAGCTTAAGGGGGGTGTTAGAGTAATTGGGTCTTTACTTGATTAATTAAATATTATTTGTTTAACTCTTTAAGTTTCCAATTATCTTTTTACACTTAAGCTAACATTAGGTGCATATAATTAATTATTATGTGCAAACCTAGGGTTTTCCCTTTTTAGGGTTTCTTGACGTATTAGAGGTTACTTTTTCTTTTCATTGTATTATCTTTTCAATATACATTTTTCTGGTGAATTGGAGCTCTCTTTTTTGGAGAATATTTTTCCTGTGTTTTTTCTTGTTCTTCAGATTTTGCTTCATTGCTTCTCCTTGTAATAGGTTATTCGGCTTGCAAAAGATCTTCAGGCTACTGTGGGGTTGTATTTCTCAACTCCTATAAGATCTACCATTTATCCTTAAACAACATTATCAATAAATGGCTAAGGTAAGATAAACATTAATTTATAATAGACTATATAAAAAAAGGCCTATATATATAATTATATTATTTATATTTTTCCTTAAAAATGTTGGTACAATATACCCAATTCACTCATATAATTTTGTCTCGTTCTAAATCTATATATATTATATATATATATATATATATATATATGTATATAAATATAAATATCCATATACATATATATACATATATATATATATATACATAAATACATATATATATAAACTTTAAATATATTTCACATTATATAAAACAACCATAGATACCCTAATTTTATTAATATAAAAATAGAGCACTCTTTTTCTAATTATATAAAACAACCATGGATACCCTAATTTTATTTATATAAAAAATAGAGTACTCTTTATTTCGTTCTTTTTTTTAATTTGTCTATATTACCCTAGCCTTAATCGGCTAGGGTTTTATATTTTTATTGTAGCTTGATTTGTGCAGGGCTACGAGCAACGACTATGGCATTTAGGCGGTGGTGAGGGTTGCGATGGCGGCGGCGCGTGCAAAGGCGCTGTTCACTGTGGGTTTCCATAGTGGTGGCCTTCAGGCCACCCACCGTGGACGCCACAGTGGCATCATCCACTGTGGACTCCCACAGTGGTGTCTGTAGGCCACGCCGTCCATTGTGTGGACCACAGTGGTTCGGCATTCCCGCTGGCCACTCTACTTTGCACAGTGGGTTCGGCCCGAGCCTAAGCCCCCTGGTTTGTTTTCTTTTCTTTTTTTTTTATATATATATTTTTAAAAAAAAATGATTCGAATCATTAAAATGCATTTTGTATATATATATATATATATATAAGTTTATTTATTTATATATATATTTTTTTAAAAGAAAGAAAAATGAATTCGTTTATTCTAGAATAAATGAATATAATTTTCATTTATCTATATATATATATATATTTTAAATACCTATATTTTAACTTCGTATTAAACTTAGAGCATTCTTGAAAACCTATGCAGGTATTCTGTATATTTTAAAACCATTTTAACAGATAAATCAAAGGCTTCGGATTTAAATAATGGTATAAATATCTCTTAAATTTGAATGCCAAGCAGCTAAAATTAAATAGGATAGTTTGTAGATTTCTCAGATTTGCTTTCCACAAGTAATTAAAATTGACAGTAGTATATAAACTTAAAATGCTACTATTTAGATCCATAAATTATTTATTTCCAATTAATCTGATTAATCGTAGATTTTATTTCCTCATGCAAACAAAAGACAAAATTTCAATGAACTCTAACAATAGCTTTACCCAATTAGAAATCGTTAAAAATAAAACTATAGAGATGGTTATTTTAACTTTAGGCTTTATTTTCTGAAAATAAAAATAAAATCACAGAATTAAATAAAATGACTTTTACATTTCCTAGAATTGATCTAAATGCTTTTATTTTTAGCCTCCTACATGCATGCAAATCAAATTCATTTCTTTTCTAATATTTTATTTTAAATGCATAAAAGAATTAAATAAATCTCTTTCTCATCAAAATATCCTAAAACACAACAATGTTATCTTTCAAAAATTTAGAAAACTAAACCAAAGATACTTCTTTCTTTTCCGCAGGATTGCATGAATAAAAATTACATAACTTTAAAACATATTCCCAAGTTTTTATTGCCACTTTACAATTAGGTCTCTCCTTTCAAATAAGTGAGGACTTTCAGAGAACATTAATTATATTTACAACATTTTTTTGCAACATTTAACTCTAGCCATCTCTACATGTCCTGATATTTTCTTCTAACAACTTGCAAATAAAACAAAGAGATGACCATGGAGTGCTCACCTCCCAGCCTAGGCTAACTAGTAGCCACCCCCGAGCTCAAAGAACCAAGCCCTAGATAGGATTACACACATGCAAACACAAAAGACAAGTGAACACACAAGCTCAACCACAATCTCAACCCAAGCTACACTACACCACACATTTGTGATGTCTTTTCAAGGGTGGTAGTGGATCAAGTACCCTGAGGAGACTGCAAGTATGGTAAGACATATAGCCACCTCATGGAAAACCAAATACATCAAGTATAGCAACCCCACATTCCTTATGCCCCCCAAGGCATTTATGCCTTATTTCCCTCCTTCTGACCCCCAATGCATAAACAAGCCATGCAGCAAGGGTCACATACAATCCCTTGTGATCACTCTCATAACGAGAGTCTCTCACTCGAGGGTTGTCACTTCTACCACCCACAAGATCCTCCTCTCTCCTAAGAGTAAGAGGTCTTGATGACTCCCCAAAAACACATACAATGTATAAACACAAAATACCAAATAAATTTCCAAGAGAACATGCATGGAAACTAGTCTCTTATACAAACATTACTTTCAAAAACACATGCAATAAGAAATCCATTATAAGAAAGATACAACCAACCTTAATCTGCCTAAAGGTATGCTAGTTTTGTTGAGGATGAGCAGCCCAATTTCACGGTTCTTCCCTTTCTACCCTTAGCAAAATTCTCAATCCAAAAATTTAGCTTATTGTTTTCAATATTCTTTTGTCTCCAAAAATGGAGAGTGGGTGATTACCCCCAAAATCTCTCTTTCTTGCTTAAGAAGACACTAGTGTGAGTTCCCTCAAGTTTCTAAAACTGAAAAGGAAAGTAAAGTAAAATGGGAAAAGGGAACTTTCATTCAAAAAAGAAGGTTAACCACTTAGCTCAAGCCTTCTAATTTCAATTTTCGCACAACTTAGAAAATCTACTTTTTAGGGTGTCTAAATGGTCACATGGGAGTAGAAACTTGCCTAAAATTACCCCTAACTCTTAGGTATACCTTATGGGCTTTAGGAAACCCTATTAAACTACCCCTAGGTGTCCATTTAACCCTTTTTTAACCCCTCTGAAGTTTATTTTCGGGTCAAACCTATGTTGACCATCCCAAAGATTCTTTACCGAAGGCATTTATGGGATCACATTACATTAATTGAAAAAGCTATAGTTAAACAATTCCCACCAAGAGACAATTTAAAAATTTAAACATAAATCCACACATGTGTCAAGTGACACAAAGAAAATACTTTTACAAAATTATACATGAAATCGTGTCTCTTGTGGGATTTACATAAATCAATTAAATAACACTTAACACACATGCATCATTTACTATTACGAATAAAATACGACACAAATGGGGTGTTATCTCTCCAAATAGACAAACCTTGGTTTTACGAACATACATAGGTCTAGGTTTGGTTCTCCGTAATATTTCCATGGTCACATGAGTATCTTTTCCTGCGCCACTCAAATACACATTAGTAATTTCCAATAACCTCGTATAATATTAAACACGTGAATTAGAATACACATCAAACACTTCGCATACAATTTACATTTCAACAATTCAATATATCTCATATCTAATTAAATCCACAGAAGCAATTATCACAATTCTCATAATTTTGGTCCACACATAAAACATACATCTTAATTCTATCATCATAATAAAGTCTTGCAAATCCAATAATGACATACATCATCTCCAATTTATCCTATTCTAGAATCATATAGAGTTCTTTATCATAAAGCATATAAATGAAGCATCAACATTCATCAATGTTATCGAATCACAAAATCATATACGTTCTACATCCAGACATAGCTGACATACGTTAAATGCAGATTTTCCAATCAATGGATCTTTTAGGATTTCAAATTCATAACATATCAAAATGTACACCACAAGGTGCAATAACTCTATAACTTGGTTCAATTACCTTTCTCACCAATCTATCTGTCTAACACAGTCCATTCTATTGAATTATAAAGCATTTATTAATAGGTCAAACATGGTCAACTAAGTTAATCAAAGCTTGGTTTGGGGATGGCCTTACATCCTCCTGCCCTAGAGTTCGACTTACTCTTGGAAGTCGCATGAGTAGAATTTTGAAGTAGGGACATAATATTTCCCTCCATTTCCATAAGTTACTCAAACTCTTACCTTGCCTACTAGAAGGATGAAATACCAAAATCAACTTATTATTGTAATTAACTTACTATCTTCACAAGGTTAAATTCTTCGTATTTTTATTACATTTCCCTTCGATCTTAGGTAGGTGTTTACAAAGTTCTATCTTTCAACCACTCACATTAATGTGTCATCCAAATCATATGAATAACACACATCAACTCCCACAATCAAGGTTACACATATTGAATTTTCTAGGAGTCCCACTTTGTTTAGGATTTGTTTTAAAACATGTTTATCCTACTGTATTCTCGTCCATGCATGTTACTTAATAAAATTGACATCACACTTAACCAATACGAATCTACTTATTCTACATCAAGGCACCTCATTGGTTAAAAAACTATTTGCTAAACCGTCCTAGGTGAATAATTTCTTCCAACCTTCTTAGGTGACAAGGCAAAAAAATCAAGTTTAGGTTCTTCAATTCCGCCCTTATATAGGGTAGTTCTCTACCACTAGGGTTTATAATGTTTTTATTAGGCTCCAAGGTTAAAGTTTCATAGGGTGCATTATTCGCAATTCCCATACATTAAGGTACACAACAATCCCAATCTAAGGAAGTGATGGAAATTATTAATACTTATTTTAGATATCATCCACGCAGTCATCTCCATACCCATGCTAAATTTACCAGTTGACAATCATTACTCTCATAATTCATTAGGTCTAGATCACACTATTGCTATAAATTTTTCTCTTTCTGATTGCCCGCAATTAATTTTACTTAGGAGGATATTCCTTCCTTTATCTTAATTTGATAAAATTTATTCTTTGTTAATTCTTTGTGCCTAATTTCACTCCTTGCGGTGTTCTCCCTTGACACACTATCAGTCGTTCAACGAACATGATAGACATTTACACAAATCACATCACTAGGGCTAGTTATATCAACCATCAAAATGACCACTTGACACTTTACAAAAATACAGGTTACTTCTACCAAGTCCAATAAAAAGAAGAAAAATGCCGGCAATTGAAGAAAAAAAATAAAAATATTAAAACTAGAAACATGGCAAGTGCCATAGTTCATACAAAAGAAACATAAATTTAGTGGTCCTCTCTTCATAAAAAAAATAAAAATAAAAAGAAAGTTCTAGCCCCAGTGTCACAATATACTTTTCAAAGAAAAAAATAAAAAAAAATAATGTTGAATCAAACTTGAAACAAGATGACCATTCTAGCCATGCTATAGGGAGTAACTGCATCACATCACCCAAGATCACACATCTTGAGTATGTTAGGAAGTGATTATTAGACTCTTGAGATTTTAGATTCTTTATAATCCTTTATTGATTTATGAAATAAATTATGATACACAAGGGATCGCATTCATTTTTATAACTCATGTTCCATTTTAACCTTCATGTGCTTACTATTTCAAGCAACACTTTCTGATATAATCCACTATCTATTTAGGGTTATTAACATCCTTAATTATATCTAACAGGTGATTGCACTAACTCTACCATTCTCCATCCATTCCTCTTTGACTTCCATTAATTATCTTAATATGCTAAGCCCTGACTCAATGTTATGTGGTAGCTTCAAGCATCGGCACTTTCATGTCTTACATGCACGGTTAATAGTTTGGTACAAAATTGACACTTGTTCACTTAGAATCTCTTAGGATATGAATAATGTAATCTTATAATTTTACTAGGGACATTATTTGTTTTCTTAGCACCTTATGCTAGCTCCTTATACTTTTACCTCTAACATTCTCTTGCCTTCATTAGGTAGGAGCTTGTTGCCAAATTACTAATACTTATGGTTAAGAGCCATTTGGGGTGGAATTATTGTCAAGTAAGGTTGATAATGATTGACAACAATTTCTACCCACACATTTCATGACGTATTTCAACAACTGGGAGAGTGGACTTATTCTCTCCTACTTCACTTATGCAATAAAAAAAAAATCAAGGGGGTGTGCACTCGAAAAGTGGCTAACACCCATCCTTTTAATTAAAAATTTAGTAAAAAGGAAGTTATCTCGTTCCTTATTACTTATTTATATTTACTTACTAGCCTGTTTCCGACATATCACATCCTTCGATCTCTTTGATCTAAATAAACCATCTTTACCGTCCTAATATCCAGTTCCCCTATTATGGTATATCACAAGGATGTCCAACAATTACCAATGTCTTAAGACTCCTATAATTTCCAAGTTCTTAGCTAACCACATAATTTGGCTCCTTATCAATGTTTTCATAAATCATTTTATACTGCCAACTAATTCTCATTAAAACTTTAATATTATATTCTTGTTATACAATCCTTCCTTAAGCCATTTCCATCCGCATGTTGCTTCATCCATACTTAATGTTTTCGCATACTTTCACACTTGAGTGCCATAATTTGCAAAACTTCTTCGATTGTGCTTAGTAGTTAAATTGTGATACATGCTGTCTTGTACCTAGCGGCTAACCATGATTGGGTTGCACTTTTCTTCTTAGTTTTCTGAACAAATATTAGTTACTTATTCCTAGATTATATGATCTTAATTCCTTTACACCCCTTGTACTTCAATGGGGATTTTTGTATGATTCCTAAATCAACTCTACTCTCTCTTCCATTATTTACTTTTTTCAAGATTATCTTACTTTCTTGTTTTCCCAATTATATAACCATGGATGAATTTAGGGTTTATTGTAAATACGTGTTCTTTACCCAAAAAGTTCATGCCTCCTTTTTCCTTATTTAACTTACCTATAGTATTACTAGGGTTTTCTGATCAAGGGAATTTCCATTCATCATTTTAGTTCTTATCTTCAGGGTTATCCAACTCTAGCTCCACTATATTGCTACAAACATTGTCCAACAAATGCTCTTAATAAGAACTCTAGTATGACCACAATCTTAAGGTACCTAGTCATTAGGATAGGTTAATGCTTCTATCTGAGATTCACAAGAGTTCCTTTTAATTCTTCCTCATTTATGTCTCAAATGATGACCTTGATCTTTTTAACCATCATAATTTCACATAGCTTAAAACTTAACTTGAACTGTCTCAATTTTATTTATCTTGTTTATGGTGCCTTCATCTATGGTCTAATTTATCTCGCTTGATTTGCCATGTCAAGAACATATCTCGATGGATGACATTCCTTTAGTTACCATCAGAGGTATTTTATTGAAAGATTAACTCCTCATACTTAATTTGATTAGGGCAGTTATTGCATTTTAGGTTCCAATTGAATGGTAACCTCGTAGGTACAAAAGGTCTAATTTTCGTTAATAGACACTGAAATTGCTTCATATGAATAAATAGTTGAATATTTCACAGCCTTTGGGGTTCTATTTAAGCCATAAATATTATGACTAATAATTTCAAATTTCAGGGCTTTTAGTGACCCTTGGAACCCCTTGAATTGATATTTGCTGATATGTTGCTCTATTTATGTTTTACTTTGTTATATCACAAGTTTCCACCTAGGTGTTATACTTCAAGCCATAGTTTGGTTTCAACTAAGTTATGAATGTAGCCCATGTTCACTAGTGTATGAACCTAGGGCTCTGATACCAAAACGTCATGCCCAAACTTTTGGGCAAAAACACAACCAATTTTTTTTTTTTTTAAAGCACTTAATTACATGCAATCATTGCTTAATTAATTGTGACAACTTAACTTATTGTTCCAAAATGAATCCTTAATCAACATTATAATGAAAAAGGGTTTCTAAGGAGAACGATGAATTAAAGTTTAAATAGAACCCTAAAGTTTCGATAAAACTCCTAGACGTTAACATCAAAATATTACCTGCATAACAATTATGATAACTCTAATAATCAAGAGATCAAATTAACTTTATAAGGGTATTAATTAATTCACTCAAGAGCCCCCTCTTTATTTCAGTCACGCTTCTTAGTACTTAATTAGAACCATTTCTACTAAATAGACATTAATATATATACTTGGTTCGATATCAATTATTTAATAATCATCAAGCCCCCATCGTCTTGTTAATAATTCTTAAAGGGTGCAAATTCTAACCAACTCTCCAAACAAATTATCGAGGTACAATTTGTTTCCAATAATCATTTATTGCTTTAAGGAACTAATTAAATTTATTCCTAGCTCTTAGATTATAGATGTCTGTCTTTAATTAAAGTACGATTAATTTTAACTGACAGAAGGGATGATTAATTTCATAATGATATTCGTCCTGTAAGTTTTAATCTCACAAACCCATATTTAGAATAAACTCCAAAGTAGTAATAAAATCTAAAAACATCCTTTTGTTTCATACCCTTCTATTTAACAAATAAACACCTAATAAAATATCAGATCTACCATTTATCCTTAAACAACATTATCATTAAATGTCTAAGGTAAGATAAACATTAATTTATAATAGACTATATAAAAAAAAGGCCTATATATATATAATTAAATTATTTATATTTTTCCTTAACAAATGTTGGTACAATATACCCAATTCACTCATATAATTTTATCTTGCTCTAAATCTATATATATATATATATTATATATATATATGTATATAAATATAAATATCCATATACATATATATACGTATATATATACATAAATACATATATATATAAACTTTAAATATATTTCACATTATATAAAACAACCATAGATACCCTAATTTTATTAATATAAAAATAGAGCACTCTTTTACACATTATATAAAACAACCATGGATACCCTAATTTTATTTATATAAAAAATAGAGTACTCTTTATTTCATTCTTTTTTTTTATTTGTCTATATTACCCTAGCCTTAATCGGCTAGGGTTTTATATTTTTATTGTAGCTTGATTTGTGCAGGGCTACGAGCAGCGGCCATGGCATTTAGGCGGTGGTGAGGGTTGCAATGGCGGCGGCGCGTGTGGAGGTGCCGTTCACTGTGGGTTTCCACAGTGGCAGCAACCACTGTGACCACCCACAGTGGCGGCCTTCGGGCCGCCCACTGTGGACGCCACAGTGGTGCCATCCACAGTGGCGGTTGTAGGCCGCGCCGTCCATTGTGCGGACCACAGTGGTTCGGCGTTCCCGTCGGCCACTGTGCTTCGCACAGTGGGTTCAGCCCGAGCCTGAGCCCCCTAGTTTGTTTTTTTTTTCTTTTTTTTTGTATATATATATATATATATTTTAAATGCTTCGAATCATTAAAATGCATTTTGTATATATATATATATATATAAGTTTATTTTATTTTTTTTTGAAAAGAAAGAAAAATGAATTCGTTTAAACTAGAATAAATGAATGTAATTTTCATTTATATATATATATATATTAAATACCTATATTTTAACTTCGTATTAAACTTAGAGCATTCTTGAAAACCTATGCAGCTATTCTATATATTTTAAAACCATTTTAACAGATAAATCAAAGGCTTCAGATTTAAATAACGGTATAAATATCTCTTAAATTTGAATGCCAAGCAGCTAAAATTAAATAGGATAGTTTGTAGATTTCTCGGATTTGCTTTCCACAAGTAATTAAAATTGACAGTAGTATATAAACTTAAAATGCTACTATTTAGATCTAGAAATTATTTATTTCCAATTAATCTGATTAACTGTAGATTTTATTTCCTCATGCAAACAAATGACAAAATTTAAATGAACTCTAACAATAGCTTTACCCAATTAGAAATCGTTAAAAATGAAACTATAGAGATGGTTATTTTAACTTTAGGCTTTATTTTCTGAAAATAAAAATAAAATCACAGATAACATAAAATCACAGAATTAAATAAAATGACTTTTAGATTTCCTAGAATTGATCTAAATGCTTTTATTTTCAGCCTCCTACATGCACGCAAATCAAATTCATTTCTTTTCTAATATTTTATTTTATATGCATAAAAGAAAGAAATAAATCTCTTTCTCATCAAAATATCCTAAAACACAACAATTTTATCTTTCAGAAATTTAGAAAACTAAACCAAAGATACTTCTTTCTTTTCCGCAGGATTGCATGAATAAAAATTACATAACTTTAAAACATATTCCCAAGTTTTTATTGTCACTTTACAATTAGGTCTCTCCTTTCAAATAAGTGAGGACTTTCAGAGAACATTAATTATATTTACAACATTTTTTTGCAACATTTAACTCCAGCCATCTCTACATGTCCTGATATTTTCTTCTAACAACTTGCAAATAAAACAAAGAGATGACCATGGAGTGCTCACCTCCCAGCCTAGGCTAACTAGTAGCTACCCTCAAGCTCGGAGAACCAAGCCCTAGATAGGATTACACACATGCAAACACAAAAGACAAGGGAACACACAAGCTCAATCACAATCCCAACCCAGGCTACACTGGACCACACATTTGTGATGTCTTTTCAAGGGCGGTAGTGGACCAAGTACCCTAAGGAGACTGCAAGTATGGTAAGACATATAGCCACCTCATGGAAAACCAAATACATCAAGTATAACAACCTCACATTCCTTATTTTCCTCCTTATGACCCCCCATGCATAAACAAGCCATGCAGCAAGGGTCACATAGAATCCCTTGTGATCGCTCTCATAATGAGAGTCTCTCACTCGAGGGCTATCACTTCTACCACCCACAAGATCCTCCTCTCTCCTAAGAGTAAGAGGTCTTGATGACTCCCCAAAAACACATACAATGTATAAACACAAAATACCAAATAAATTTCCAAGAGAACATGCACGGAAACTAGTCTCTTACACAAACATTACTTTCAAAAACACATGCAATAAGAAAGATACAACCAACCTTAATCTGCCCAAAGGTATGCTAGTTTTGTTGAGGATGAGTAGCACAATTCCACGGTTCTTCCCTTTCTACCCTTAGCAAAATTCTCAATCCAAAAATCTAGCTTATTCTTTCCAAAATTCTTTTGTCTCCAAAAATGGAGAGTGGGTGATTACCCCCAAAATCTCTCTTTCTTGCTTAAGAAGACACTAGTGTGAGTTCCCTCAAGTTTCTAAAACTGAAAAGGAAAGTAAAGTAAAATGGGAAAAGGGAACTTTCATTCAAAAAGAGGTTAACCACTTAGCTCAAGCCTTCTAATTTCAATTTTCGCACAACTTAGAAAACCTACTTTTTAGGGTGTCTAAATGGTCACATGGGAGTAGAAACTTGCCTAAAATTACCCCTAACCCTTAGGTATACCTTATGGGCTTTAGGAAACCCTATTAAACTACCCCTAGGTGTCCATTTAACCCTTTCTTAACCCCTCTGAAGTTTATTTTCGGGTCAAACCTATGTTGACCATCCCAAAGATTCTTTACCCAAGGCATTTATGGGATCAAATTACATTAATTGAAAAAGATATAGTTAAACAATTCCCACCAAGAGACAATTTGAAAATTCAAACATAAATCCACACGTGTCAAGTGACACAAAGAAAATACTTTTACAAAATTATACATGAAATCGTGTCTCTTGTGGGATTTACATAAATCAATTAAATAACAATTTACACACATGCATCATTTACTATTATGAATAAAATACAACACAAACGGGGTGTTGTCTCTCCAAATAGACAAAGCCTGGTTTTACGAACATACATAGGTCTAGGTTTGGTTCTCCGTAATATTTCGATGGTCACATGAATATCTTTTCCTGCACCACTCAAATACACATTAGTAATTTCCAATAAACTCATATAATATTAAACATCGGAATTAGAATACACATCAAACACTTCGCATACAATTTACATTTGAACAATTCAATATATCTCATATCCAATTAAATCCACAGAAGCAATTATCACAATTCTCATAATTTTGGTCTACACATAAAACATACATCTTAATTCTATCATCATAATAAAGTCCTGCAAATCCAATAATGACACATCATCTCCAATTTATCCTATTCTAGAATCATATAGAGTTCTTTATCATAAAGCATATAAATGAAGCATCAAGATTCATCAATGTTATCGAATCACGAAATCATATATATTCTACATCCAGACATAGCTGACATACGTTAAATCTAGATTTTCCAATCAATGGATCTTTTAGGATTTCAAATTCATAACATATCAAAATGTACACCACAAGGTGCAATAACTCTATAACTTGGTTCAATTACCTTTCTCACCAATCTATCTATCTAACACAGTCCATTCTATTGAATTATAAAGCATTTATTAATAGGTCAAACATGGTCAACTAAGTTAATCAAAGCTTGGTTTGGGGATGGCCTTACACATACACTCCACAATAGAATGGAGTTGTAGAATGCAAGAATAGAACTCTCAAAGAAATGGCTAGCTGAATGATACATGCACGTTCTCTTGATCCCGCCTTTTGGGCAAAGGCTATCAGTTGTGCCACGCACATCCATAATCGGGTTCTTCACAAATCTTTGCAAGGTATTACTCCTTTTGAGGCTTGGGCTAGTAGGAAAGCAATTTTTAGACATTTCAGAGTCTTTGGGTGTCTAGCATGGGCTCGCATACCTCCGTAGAAATGCAAAGCATTGGAATCTCAGAGATGGATATCCTGAGGGTGTTAAGGCATATAGATTGATGGATCCTAAAACACATGAGGTGTTCGTTGAGAGGAGTGTTCACTTTGAGGAAAGCTCTCCTAGCTTAGCCTCTCTACCTCCTCCACCTTCCTCCATTGTGGATAGTGATGCCAGTGATTTAGATGATGAGACTCTTTCAACTCTGACTCTCAGGGTTACACCTCCACAGGGTCCACTTGCAGTTGAGGAGCCTCATTCTCCACCTCCACCTAGACCTCATTGGGCTTGACAGACACTTGAGTCTGCAGGTCCTCTTGTTGGGGATCCTTCAGATACACAGAGGACTCGATCATAACATCAGGTTCTTCCACCTGCATTCATTTCTACCGCTTCTGATCCATAGACATTTCAGGAAGCATCAAGGGCTCCTGAGTGGGATGAAGCTATGGAGGAAGAGTATAGTTCCTTGATGAGGAAAAACACATGGGATTTAGTCCTTCTCCCTAAGGGGACAAAGATGGTTCGATGTAAGTGGATCTATTAGACCAAGTTTGCAGCAGATGGTAGTGTGGATAAGTATAAGGCTCATGTTGTTGCCAAAGGTTTCTCACAGGTAGTAGGTGTTGACTATACTGAGACCTGTGCACCCGTAGCCAAGATGAACTCCATTCGCCTGACACTTTCTATTGCTGCAGCTCATGGTTGGGCTGTACATCAGATGGATGTGAAGAGTGCTTTTCTTCATGGTGATCTTGATGAGGAGATTTATATGGAGCAGCGACTAAGAAAATCTCTCTATGGCCTTAAGCAGGCCCCCAGGGCTTGGTACGCCAAGATGGATTCCTTTCTTCTCTCAGCAAGGTTCACCAGGTGTCATTCCAATCCGAATGTCAACATTTTGTGACAGGATGACTCTCACTTGAGACTTGTGCTCTATGTTGATGATTTGATCATTACAAGGAGCACCACATCCATCATTAGCAGGGTCAAATCTTCTTTGCATGACAGATTTGCTATGACTAACTTGGGTCTTTTGCACTACTTTCTCGGGATAGACATTTCATAGTCACCTTCTGGGATTACACTATCGCAACCCAAGTATTCTCTTGATCTACTTGCATGCTTTCATATGGCTGATTGTAAGCCTGCACCAACTCCCTTTCTTTCAAGAGTCAAGCTTGAGGCTCAGTGCTCTTCTCCACTAGTTGATGCCACATTGTATCGTCAACTTGTGGGTAGTCTCATCTACTTGACTCATACACACCCTGATATTTCATTTGCAGTTGGCATGGTTTCACACTTCATGCAAGAACCACATGAGCTTCATTGGAAAGCCGCCAAACACATCCTTCATTACATCTAGGGTACACATCACTATGGGATTCACTATGTAGCAGGCACAGGACTTCGCTTGGTTGGTTACATGGACTCTGATTGGGCTAGCGATCTTGATAATCGTAAGTCTACTTCAGGTTACAGTTTTCACCTTGGTTCAGGCTCCATTTGTTGGTAGAGAAAGAGGCAACATGCTATTGCTCTTTCTTCAACTGAGGCTGAGTATCGAGGAGCTATTAACATAGCGACTGAGACCATTTGGCTTCGGCAGATTCTCACAGAGTTTGGGTTCACCACTCCACTACCGACAGTTCTACATTGTGACAATCAGAGTGCTATTGCAATCTTGAAGAACCCGGTCCAACATCAACAAACCAAACACATAGAGATCCATATGCACTACATCCGAGAGATGATTCAGGAGTAGGTCATTGATTTGCATTATTGTCCTACAACAAAGCAGGTTGCAAACATATTCACCAAACCTTTCACCGAGAGTAATTTCTAGCAGTTGTGAGCTCTCTTGGGGGTGTGGGATGTGTAATTAGGGGGGATCAGCTGACTTCTCCTTCCTCTCTTATGGGGGGGACTTTTTCCTCTTTGAGGTTTTGTCCTTCTTCTTTGAGAGTCTTTTGTACATTCATCTCTCTTTTGGGGGGGGATTTTTTCCCATTTAGTTTTCTCCCTTTCTCCGTTCATGAGAGATTGCATTGCATAGTTTTTCTTGCATTTGCATATTCTACATGGGTTCCTATCATGGCCTAGTAGTCGGGACCCATCTTGCATTGTTGACTTGAGTCTTCATTCCCCTAAGTTGCTCTTAAGGAGGGGTGTTGGTGTAAATAAATATTCATTATGGATATTATTATACTTTACTTAAGTTAACTTAGGATAATGCATCTCTTTGTATTTTGGATTTGAGACACTTAGGGAAGTGTACACATAGGGATAGAGTTTGTAGGAGAAATTTCACCTTTTGTGGTCTTATTTTGTTGTTACACTCCACATTCGGTGGGTCATCCACCTCTTGTGGAATATTATATTATTTCTCCTACCTACCCCTAGTATTTCTTACCTACCCTTGTTTCTCATTGAGCCACATGTCATGATTGTGTGCTCGTACATCTATATGGCCTTGCCTATATAAGCAGGCCTATATTCATTGTATTGGTTAATCCAGTTGATCATTTGCATATTGATGAGAATACAATTTGTTCTTGTCATTCTTTTGTCTCTATTTTATACTTTTCATTGTTCCCTTGATCTTGGCAAAATATCACAAGAATCAATGCTTAGATATGAAGGGGATGGGATTTGAATAGGATCCTTTGAAATAGGTTTGATGGCCATTATGGATATCCCTTGGATAACTTTATCCTTATGTGTATTGTTTGGTGAGGATTCTATGGAAGGTTCTTGGAATTTTTTAAGAGGTGTAGGAATAGATGCCTTTAGAGAGTCAATTTTCTTATGGAGGGATGCGCCATTGCTAGACATAGGTGCATGATTTTGATCTTCCTCAACAAAATCCTTTAGGGATATCTTTAAGAGTTTCATAAAAGAGCCACCTTTATTTGGAGATGCATTTTAATCCTTGTGAGGTTTTGATGTAGTTGGCTTTTGATTTTGGACTTGTTTGATTTCTCTGATATGTTGACCTGTTATGTCTTCTTCTTGTATTTTTCTTTGGTATTCCATGTTTCTATGACCTTTAGCTATTTCTAATGTTTCTATTTATGTTTCTTTGATCTTTCATCTCTGCGCTCTAGTTAAAACGACCATACACTGTTGGAATCCAAGAACACTGAGAGGGGGGGTGAATCAATGTTTTGTCGGTAATATAAGATTTTACATTATTATAACATGCACATATTAACTGGTAAATGAAGAAACATATAACATGAAGTAAATAAACCAGCCACATGAATGAACACCATAACACACTGAATTTTATATGTGGAAAACCTCAAAGAGGAAAAACCACGGTGAGATTTATGACCCACAATATCAATTCACTGGCCATATGAAAGGTATTACATAGCATGGGGGCTTGCACATGCAAGAAGAAACACTGCTCAACACAAAAGAGTCTCACTGACTACAAGCCTCTGCTAAGATAAAACAGTAATGGTGAACTCACAAAATGCATCTGTAATGCCAAAAAGAGTTCCGGTTAAAGCTCTATTTTGTACCAGTTCACAAACCCTAAACCCTTTTACCGGTATCTCCTTTCCTCCAAGAATGCTCTAAAAACCATCTACAGATCATTGCATGATATAAATTTCAAATACAAATGACCTGCATACATATCCTTCGCATCACACTATTCTACTTCCTTGTCATATATCAAAATGACCTAACAAATTGACTTATATACCATCTACAAACAATATGCCTTATGTCGGCTTACAATACATTACAAAAGATATTCAATGTCGACCCTATACAATAATTACAAAATAATTTTACAAATAAAACCTTTTGGATCCCAAACTAATTTCGGCTTCATTGAAGTGCTGGATGCCAATGTCAGTGATGACACTGATTACTCCAATGTCGGTATCTGTCGGTGTATGCCTCCAATGCCGGTATCTACCGATATATGCCTTCTATAGAATCTTGTTGCCATCAATGACAACATATGAATCCAATGAGTATTAATTGCCAACATACACGTGTGTTGAATTTTTTGCAAGGTTTAAATCTTCTATATGGTGTCGCAATAAGTGATCAATTGTTGAGGTAAATAGTATAGATGGATAGACATGAAATGATCTTTTCAAGTATTTGCTTGTTTGCAAGTTTTTTGATCTTAGTTTTGGAGTGTAAATTTTTTTTTTTTTATATGAGCAAGTTCAATAGGAATGATATATCCTATGATAGAGAATGAGGTTGATCAGATCAAGCATTGTAGTTTCGTGATAAAGGATGATAGATCCTAATGAGAAACTATGTTTGAATGATTAGTTTATCAAAGACAATGTGATGTTGCACTTTAAGATGTTAGCTATTGAACTTGTTGGGGGTGAATACTTGAGAACCTTAGTGTGTCTAGCTTTGAATCTATTTTGACAGAAGATAACCTCACTGAGTGACCCAAGAAGATGCCCTAGTCTCTATGTTTGACTGTCTAAGAAATGGGTTAATTTTTGTTTTCCGATTTCGATGCAGTTTACCAAAAAAGCTGACAAAATGACCAAAAACGCTGCTATACTCGCTAGAAAAGCTGCTATATTGACCATAAATGCTGACAAATTGACTATAAACGGTGCTATACTGACCAAAAATGCTAAAAAATTGACCAAAAATGATGCTATACTGACCAAAAATGCTAAGGAACAGACCATAAACGCTAATAAACTAACCAAAAACACTGAGGAATGGACCATGAATGCTACTATACTAATAAAAAATGCTATTCTATAATGCAGTGACTCTAAAGTTCAAAATAGTGATGTTTAGACTCAGGAAATTGAGTGTTTGAACTTAGGAGATTGTTGTTTTGACCCAACTTTGTGATTTTCAGACTCAGAGAACTGATGTTTAGACCTAGCAAGTGAAAACTAGGATATCTAGTGTTGAAACATGAGCAATTTGACATTCAACCCAAAAGAGTTGTTGGTTAGACCAAGGGAGCTACCATTTAGACCAAGAGAGCTATTGTTCAGACTAAGATTTCTATTGTTTATACTAAGAGAGTTGTTGTTTAGACCAAGAGAGTTGTTGTTTAGACCATAAACTCTATTGTTTAAACAAAGAGAGCTCTTGTTTAGACCAAAAGAGCTATTGTTTAGACTAGAAGAGTTGTTAGTTAGATAAGAATATTTTCTATTTAGACCAAGAACTCTAAAGTTTAAACTAGTGATGTTAGAACTTAGACAATGGTTATTTTGACCCCAAGAGTTAATGTGTAGACTGAGAAAATTGATGTTTATACCTAGCAAGCTCAACCTTGGATAGTTAATGTTGAAATATGAGAAAGCTAACATTCATACAAAGAGAGTTGATGTTTGGACCATGAGAGCTACTATTTGGACCATGAGAGCTATTGTTTGGATCGAAAGAGCTACAGTTTGGAATGAGAGAGCTATTGTTTGAACTGAGAAAGCTATTGTTTGGACTGAAAGAGCTACAGTTTGGATCAAGAGAGCTACTATTTAGACCGAGAGAGCTACTATTTGGACTGAAAGAGCTACAGTTTGGACTATGAGCGCTACTGTTTAGACCGAGAGAGCTATTGTTTGGACTGAAAGTGTGACTGTTTAGACTGGAAGAGCTACTGTTTGGACCAAAAGAGCTATTGTTTAGATCGAAAGTGTGACTGTTTGGATTGTAAGAGCTACTATTTGGACTGAAAGTGCGACTGTTTGGACTGAAAGAGCTACTGTTTGGACCAAAAGAGCTACTAATTGGATCGAAAATGCGATTTTTTGGACCGTAAGAGCTACTGTTTGGACTGAAAGAGATAATCTATTGTGAAACTTGTACATTTGACAATTTGAAGTTTGAGTTTGCAATTTTTGTTGTATTTCAATGGATGATATCTTGACTTGACTTACAAACACAGAATTCAGATTATATTTTTATCCCAAAGGACACATAAAGTGTATGTTCAAGAAGCTTTAAAGAAAGCCCAAGTTTTCATGGGTTTTGAACAATTGAAAATACATCATTCAGTCTATCCTAAGGAGATTGGCTTCATTATTAGTTCTTAGCCCACACTTGGTACCCTATCAGCTCACACAGCCTTGTCACCCCCTAAAGGGCACCTGTGTTTTTGCCTTTGCGAGAGCTAATGGAGTCCCATTATGAGCCTAGCAAGAAAGTCTCAAAAGGGGAGTTCACAAATATGCTCAAGAGGGACATATGGTGAGTGTCTTAAGGAGAGATTCTTCCCCCTCCATGCACTAAGAATTTAATAATGTTAGGAGGTAAACCGGGTAGCTTCTAATTTTAATTGGAACTAGTAAGGGATCCATTCGACATGTCAAGATATAAACTCAATTAAGAGGTCTCCCAGCCTTAAAAACCAAGGTTTGATATACCCGAAGGTACAGAGGAGAGCTATTGTTGAGCACTATTGTTGACTTGATTTTCATCAAATCACATTTATTTTATAGTGGGTTAGAGTACTTGGCGTTAGCCGTTCCCACCTGGGTCATTCTCCTCTCACCGGCCTTAATAGCTTTGGCCTTATATGCTCCTTGGGAGGGTAGGCCCGCTAAAGATATGCACTATTGAAAGAAAAAGATGAGTTTAGCTTTGTGATCACCTAAGAAAGGTGAGAGCATACTCTCCTATCATCAAAACACATGACATGTTTGTTCATTTCCATTGTAATTAGTCTATGTGCCTAATTTATCAAAAATAAGTGCAACATCCTGTGGCTGCAAACAAAGTTAGTAGTTTATATTGAATTCTTGGATGGTGAAATGGTTTGACTCCGATCTTTCAGAGCAAAATAAGTACCTGTAAAACCAACAAACTGCAACTTAGGTTCGAGAAAATGATAGTCTAGAAGCAGAAATAAGAAATGCAAAATACAACATTAGAAAAATCAATGAGAAATTGAAAACGCCATCAAATTGACTAGTAATGCCATCATATGTGCCAAGAACGCTGCCAAATTGACCCAAAATGCTATTTTGAACACTAGAAACACTGGAAAATTGACCACAAGTGTTGCAGAATTGACCAGAAGCGCTGCAAAATAGACCAGAAGCGCTGCAAAATAGACCAGAAGCACTGCAAAATTGACCAAAAGCACTGTAAAACAAACTAGAAGTGCTGAAAAACAAAACCAAAAGCACTGCAAGACAGACTAGAAGAGCTGCAAGACAAACCAGAAATGCTAAAGTACAGACTGAAAGAGTTAAATTACAAAAAAACATAAAAACAAAGTTGAGAAATCTCCCAAAAACACCATTTGAGGTACCAAAATGCTACAAAAGAGGCCAAGAACATGAATCTAGAACCCGAGAGAGCTAATTTGTGCGCCGAAAGAGCTAATCAACCTATCAATGAGATTTCCTACAAGAAAACTTGTTAAAGATCAAAGGGCCTAGGCCCCACGGTGGGCGCTAGTTAATGTGATGCTAAAAATGTGGTAAATAGAAAGGCATACACATATAATGAGACAATAAAACATAATGAAAATCTTAATTGAAAACTAAATTAAAGATGCAAACCATAAGCCTTCCTTGGAATGTCCCATTTTCCTCTATTCTTGAAGATCTTGAAGGTGTTGGATTGATTGGCTCTCAACGGAGCAATGACCTCCAAAGTGGCAACTCAAGAGTTGAGTAGCTACTTGATCATGGTTGATTATGCAAATGATATGAAATGCATGATCTAAGAAACTAGATTAACATGCTATGACTAATCCAAAATGCTAATTACTAGATGATTGAAATGAAAATGCCTATAGTAATAATGCTAAAACTATGAATGCAAGGGATCCTCATTGCTCCAAAATGAGGGGTATTTATAGGAATTCCAAGGCCAAAGCTGAGGTGGCAAGAATCGATGGTCCAAATTTGATCTGAAGATATCAAGGGCCAAGATTGAGGAAGTTGGAGAAGTGGTTGGAAGGAGGGACACTTTTCATCTGTGGTGACAAGTGTCAAGGATCCTTGCTCATGATAGGGCAAGTGTCCAAGGGAGGAGACATGTGGCAAAATTTCCATGTGTCTCAAGGGGAGAATATCCACACCATAGGAGGTTAGGATGTGCAAGATATGATAGGGTTAGTTAAACCCAAGGTTAGGTGGAATGAGTTAGGTTAGGTGGTTAAAAGTTAGGAGCCATGTGCTCATTTGAATTTATAAATTCAAATAATTGGAAAATGGTAATTAATCTCAACAAACTTGAGTTTGTTAATTTTAATTAGGGATTAGAAGAATTGATTTATTTGTGGGGGGAATGATTAATTAATTTAGATTAATTAATCAAAGAGGATATGAAATGAACTATATAAATAAATCATGTAAATTTATTTACCAGTAGATGAATAAGGGAATTAATCAAATTTGCTTGTGAATTTGATTAATTGGAAAGGGGGATTAATTAAATAACTACACATTTAATTAATTATCTTCATACCATTTTTTATTTGTATACACACGGTGTCCTTCTCCTCCACATTTAAAGCAGGTTCCTCTGAATGTCCTTTTGTGTTGTCTTCCAAAGTTGTCATTTCAGTAACCATCTGACTCTCTCCTGTAGTAGAATTTTTTATCATCCTTCCGGTATGAATTACCTTACTTGCTCACTTCCTTGTCCTTATTCTGATCTATACTGGTTCCCCTTCCTCCTTGAAATATTCCTCCAGTAAAGCTTCCACCTCTACCTCTCTATCTCCGCTCATGCCTTTTGTTCAATTTCTCTTCAACCTTTATTGCATACTGGTAAGCCTCTTCAACACTCTCCAATTTGATCATACTATTTTCATCTTGTATAGACATCTACAATCCGTTCAAATATCTTGCAATTTTTTCAACTTCATCATCAACATGTCAGAATCTGACGTTCAACTTGTAAAATACTTTGGTGTACTCCTTCACACTAGATTCCTTCTGTCTTAGTTTCTACAACTTTCAGAACTAATCTACTTGATAATTCATCAGGACAAACTTTGATTTTAACTTAGAAATCATCCTATCCCATGTCTTAATCTTTTATTTACATCTTCTTTGCCTATCAACTTGCAAGTGCTCCCACCAAATAGATGCACGACCTTTCAACTAAGTACAACCATATTTCACCTTCCTCTCTTCTACAGTGTTTTCAAAATCAAAATATTTCTCCATCTCCGAGATCCAATCCATCAATTCATTCAAATCTAACTTACCATCATATTATGATGGGGTAAAATGAGGTTTAGTGTTCGCCCTACTCTAAACCCTTAAAAACCTTTCCTCCTCTGGATCAATTGTCGATAGGTTCACTTGTTCTGTCAAGGCTTCTTCTCCTTCATTTTCGCTCATATCCTCAATATGTCAGACTCTTCTCTAAGATGTTTCCATAGCTTCTAGTCAAGCTGCTATTCCTTGCAAAATTGCCATTACAATAGGGTCTGCATTCCCACACACTCCACAATTCCTAGTTCCTCTTCATGCCATTGATCCACGCTAGTCCTCTACAATTGCAGGTCGGATCTGCAATCTGCCACCCTACAACAAAATTTCAGGACACGCAACCTCCATAATGAAACTTCACTCTGATACTACTTGGAGTAGTCACTGGCGATGAGGGACCTCAAGGAAATCAATCCCAACCAGTCAGCAAGAGTAAACACAACAGAAACACACATATATGATGGTGGAAATGCAGAACATATAGTTTTATTGGATGAAAGTTAATTACATCCAACCGCTAACATTTGAGTTACAACATACCGGCACACAGGCCTGCTAGAATAGGTTACATGAGGACCTTGAAATGAAAGATCTATCTTATGGGCATAGTCTATCTATTTGATACTTCTTGATTCTCTGATTGATTACATTCTAAAGAATGATTATATATATATTGATCCAAAGGATCCAGTCAGCCCAAAAGGGATCAAACCCCAAAGAATAAGACCTAACATGCAAAAATGAACAAGGTCAGCCTTGGCCAAGAGATTCCTCTAAAAAAAATCAAAAGTGTGAAAAGAAGAAGGTTGGCCAAATGCCAAGAAACATCAAGATCTAAATCCAAGGCTCCGTAAGCTTCATAATGGGTTATGGTAGATCACTAGAATAAGTCTCAGGAAATTGGTAACAAAGGAACAATGGGTAACAAGAAACTGACATGGAAACCGGTAGTGATATCTTTCCAGAAAGTGATCCAAAAGAGATGTGGTTTGAAAGCAAGAAAGATGATCAAGTCTTCAAGTAGAATCCAACTCCACAGGATTCGGTGAGCCAAAATCGAGACATACAGTAAGGAAAAAAAGAAATTGCAAACAGAAAACAAAACTAGAAAATAAAATGTTTTGGGTTGATGCAAGATTGTTGTGAACCGGGGATGCTCCTGCATCAGTTGCCTTCTTCCATCAGAGATTTTGGACCTTTTTCTGCGTGGTTTGGATTTGTGCATCTTCTAGTTGTTTCACTTGGATATGGTTAACTTAGTGGATTGGGTGTAGATATCTTTCATCTATCACATTGTGCATATGTGTATATCACATGTAATTGTATTATGTATTTGCCCTTGAGGCCAGTGATGTAACTATGATGTAATCATGTTGAACTATGTTGTAATTATGATGTAATTTTGATGTTAGTGTAATGAGGTTTAGTTGATGAGTTCTATATTAGTAAATGGAATATTGATCTTATGTAATTAAATGCTTTCATGTTGTTTGATTGTTATCTTACATGTTGTAGGAACTATGGATATTAGTTATTCAATGAATCTTAGCTTTGGAAATTATTTGAATGTAATATAATTTACATGATTCAGTGTTATGTGTGGTTGGATTATTTTAAATGTTATTTGGGTTATGCTCAATTGGGTATAGAATGTTAGTAAGATAGATTTAATTTCTTTAATATTGTATGGATAGCATAGCAACATTGTTGAGTAATCTTAGGGGATGGTTTTATGGTCTTCTTCCATTTGTGATTTTTAGCTTAATCTTATCATTTCACTATTATAGGATGTTAACTTAATGTTTTTAAAAAAATATTTCACTCTTATTTGAGCATTTTAGTTAGATCCCCTAGAGTTTCTTGGTGGGGCGTTACAACTATGCTCTCCTGTCTACAACTTTTTCACTTGCACACTTCTTACTTTGTTATACATCACACATATGCTCTCTCTATTGTATATCACATACACATATCTTCTATACACACACACATCGATAAGAACATACTCTAATATAATATGTCGGCCAAGCAAAAATGATTTACACAATAATACTTTTCTCATATCAACATGTTATCCAAAACATGCCTAGACCAAAAATAGGGTAACCAAGTCGTCCTTCACTTATCTTCTACACACTTTCTTTACACACTCCATTTACTGAAACATGTGCCTCAATTACCAAAACAAAACAAGGGTTTACCAGACCTATAGATTCAGACCCATAAGCACAAAACCCAAGCACAACTCCCAATATTCAAGATACAGATGCCATATATTTCAAAACATAGAACTTATAAATAATAATACAATACAAACATCCAAATAATAATACAACATATACAATTGATACCAGAATAGGACACAAATCATGATAAGAAAAACATAAGATTTCGGAGAAGAGGATCTCTCGAAAATAACTCCATTAACTCATACTTACCTTACTACTTCATATCACATACATACCTATCTTACACCGTTTCTCAATATGCAACATCCATACCTATCTTCCACTATTTCTCAATACACCACATACATATCGGGCATAACCAGATCACTAGTTTTGACATCGATGACAACAATGACATCATTCAAAAAAATCTACAACTTCTTGGGCACCTTAGGATACATCCTTGACGAGGGCATATATATATATCCTTGATAGCATCAAAATATTTTAAGAAAAGGTATTGGGAATGTTTGATAGAATTAGGGATATTGCGAGTGTATATCAGCCTTGTGAATATGGTAGAGGTTTTGGGAAGTGTTTTAGGTGGATTACAACCTTACAAAATTATGTATTTTATGCAAGGTGTACAACACCTTTCATAACATTCTCTCACTTCTTATGCATTGTATAAGGGCTCAAACATAAATAAAGAAAACTAGTTACTAAGGGGAGACATTCATATATAATTCTTGCACCATATAAAATTTATAATTCTTATCAACTTCAACAAATAATTTGGAACATTCCCCAAAATTTTCACCCTTTCAAGCATTAACATCTTATCTTCCATCATGTTTTGTAAAGAACAAAAATCCACATCAATGTGATTTTCTTACACATGAAATATAGGGTTCTTGGCTGAACTAATAATACTATGATGATCACATTCATCAAGTATTAACAACACTCACATATGAAACATGAATCACATTATCTATATCATTAAGTGTCTTAGGACACTACACTAAAATATTTATTCTCATATAATTAAAATTATTAACTAAGTTACAATCTTTTTTTTAATCTCTACAAAATTGGACATCTCTTATAAACTAGATCTCTTACAAGATCAAGTATTTTATGTAAGGTTATCTCAAATGTGGCATCCTCTAAATTGACCAACAATTTATGTTAGCTAGATATCTCTTATAATCTCTTTTAGGATAACCAGTGAACAACTGAAAGGGGGGGATGAATCAATTGTTAACAAATTATGAAACTTTAAGCAGACAAAACCTTTTACCAGAATGCATAAACCAAATATTGGAATGTTAGATATATCAATTAAGTACAAACATAAATCATAAACCAATTACCATGCATCCACACCACATAACACCAAGATTTGTATGTGGAAAACCCGGTAAAGGGAGAATCCACGATGGGGAAGCCTACCCACAATCAGATGAGACTTTTGTAGTAAGTACGTGATTACAATAAGGGGCCTGCACATGCAGGAAGGCCAACAGCCTAGAGTGCACTTCTCATTACAAAGGAGGCTCACTGACTACAAAAGATATCTAAACTACAATCTGGAAATAAGAATGAACTGCAAGAATAACATCTCCTATGCCTAAGTATAGTTCTAGTTTTAATACTCAATGCTAGAGGTCTTAAACCTCTTACACAAACCTAATTTGATCACCTATGATCAACCAAATCCTCTACATATGATTATAACTATATTCACACATAGATAATCCCATAACAATGACCAATGATCTACAAAGAAATCTTTAATCATATTTATACCAACCCGAGACCTAAATAATTAGGTCAGCCACCTAAAAGATAATACAATAAATCAATTACAGAAACCTGCAAACTGATGATAATCAAGTCAGCCTAAGAACGAAACAACATTAACCAAACAATAAATCCAACCGGTAACACATCGGGAGCATCCACCAACATGTTCCATAAACCAGTCCATAACCTAGCAGAGTAAGACCAAACCTAAAATAGGTCACCATAAGCCAAATGAAATACCACCAATCAATTGGAACACGAACACGATAACCATCAACATCCTGAAAACCTTCTAGAAGATGCACCAACACCACTTATCGAATCCATCAAAAGATCTTCAATGAAGCTCTGTCGGTAGAACCCTTACTGATAATCGAAAGGCTTAATAGAACATATGATAGCTTTCAGATCACCAAATCCTGAACCAACTGGATATGACATGCATATGAATAACATGAATTATCGAACCAAACCAATTCCACCAATCGGAATATACCAGAGACAAATCTCTTGATCATCATCAAAGTTCAACCACACTACGAGAACCTGGTAGATAACCAAATAAGCTAGTGTTGACATCAATGCAACACATAATCAATTATTCCAAATTTCCAACAATCTCCCCCTTTGTCATTGATGGAAACACTAGATGTGAAAAACATCAAGTTCTAAGAAGTGCCAAACAAGTCTCCCCCAATGGAAGGCATCAATCAAATGATATAATGAAGCTCTGAACCAAACAACCAAACCATAGACCAAACTCCCCCTATAATTGATATCTTTGTTAAGCTCTATTTTTCACATGTATATCTCTCCCTCTTTGACATCAATGCCAGAAATGTGACATAAACATTAAATAAAAAATATAGATTCTTTGAACCACATAGTTGACTACTCCCCCTGAGTAGTAGCACCAACTCATCAATCTAGAATGAATGATAGTTCTGATAATGCATACCATACTGATGCCAATCATCATCACTCAAGTCTCAACTAGAGGGGCGAAGATCCCCAATCCATCTCTAAAGTACTCAAATGATTCCTTGGGCAAAGGTTTAGTGAAGATATCTGCAATCTATTCTTTTGTGTTCACATAAACCAATCTGACTTCATTTGCTTCGACCTTTTCCTTCAAAAAGTTATACTTGATTGATATGTGCTTTGTCTTAGAATGAAATACTAGATTCTTTGATATGTCAATAGCAGCAAAGTTATCATAGTGAATAACTACCGGTTCATTACAATCTACCCTTATATCCTTTAGCATTTGCTTCATCCATAGAACTTGTGTACAACTAGTAGCAGCGACAACACACTTAGCTTCAACAGTAGATAAAGAAGCACATGTCTGTTTCTTGCTGATGCATGAAACACATTTCTTTCCAAGAAAGAAAGCTCCACCGGATGTGCTTCTTTGGTCATCTATATCTCTATCCCAATCTGCATCTGTATACGCACCTAATGTAAAGTCATAATTTTTAGGATACCACAAACCATATTCCGTTGTTCCTTGTAAATATCTGAAAATCCTTTTCACTACACTCTCATGATTCTCTCTAGGATCACTCTGATATCTTGATACAATACAAACCACATTAATTATATCCGGTCTAGTCTCAGTTAAATATAACAAACCTCCAATCATATATTTATACCTTTTAGAATTTACCAGAGCTGATACCTTTTCTTTGTCATTTTCTCACTTGTAACCATAGGGGTACCAACCAGTTTAGAATTTATTATACCAAATTTCTTCAACAACTCTCTAGCATACTTAGTTTGACAAATGAAAATACCTTTATCAGTATGATTAATATGAAAACCTAAGAAAAATCTCATTTCTCCAATCATAGACATTTCAAATTCATTCTTCATATTATCAGAGAATTCCATACATAACTTTTCCTCACCTCCAAAAATAATATCATCCACAAAGACCTCAACAATAAATATGTCATCATTAGTGATCTTATAATACAAGTTACTATTAGCATTACCTTTAGTGAAACCAAGCTTCAAAAGATATTTGTCCAATCTAGCATACCAAGCTCTAGGTGCTTGCTTCAATCCATATAAAGATTTCCTTAATCTATAAACCATGTTATTGCCATCAGAAAGTGAAAATCCATCAGGTCGCTCAATGTAGAATTCCTATTCAAGATCTCCATTTAGAAATGAACACTTAACATCCATCTGATAAACCTTGTATTTCTTATGGGCAACATAAGCAAGAAATAATCTCACAGCTTCAATCCTAGCTACCAGAGTAAAAGTTTCATCATAATCAACTCCTTCCTTCTAAGAATGTCCTTTACATACCAATCAAGATTTGTTCCTCACAACTTGTCCATCTTCATTCAATTTATTCCTAAACACCCATTTAGTTCCAATAACATTCTTATTTTTAGGTTGGGGAATTAAAGTTCATGTGTTGTTCTTTTCTATCTGATCCAATTCCTTTTCCATAGCTTTCATCCAACATTCATCCACACATGCTTCAGTTATTGATGCCAGTTCAATTTGATAAATTAAACATACCTCTTCAGCTGTCAACCTTCTCCTTGTCATCACTCCTTCGCTTTTGTCTCCAATGATTTGGTTTTTTGAATGATTCAACCTTACATACCTAGGAGTCTTGTGAATTTCTATTTCTTTGCTCTGATCTTCAGTTACTGTTGATTTTTCTGATACTGTCAGAGTAACTGGTTCAACATTTTGTTCCGATATAGGTGTTACCGGTTCAATTATATTCATTTCCACTTCTGGCTCTCTCTCATAAGTTCTGATTTGACCTCTATACTGCTCATCCACCTTGACATTATCGCTCTCCACAATTCTCTGCAATCTCTTGTTATAACATCTATATGCTTTGCTTTCATTTGAATAACCAATAAATATTCCTTCATCACATCTAGGATCAAACTTTCCACTGGAATCATCTCTTTTGATATAACATTTACTACCAAAGATTCTGAAATACTTAACTGTAGGTGTATGACCAAACCATAACTCATAAGGTGTCGTACCGATGTCTCCTTTGATATGAGCTCTGTTGAATGTGTACATCATTGTACTCACAACTTCTCTCCAATAGATATGTGGAAAATTAGCTTCCATCATTATAGATCTAGCTACATCTAGGATAGTTATGTTCTTTCTTTCCATAACACCATTTTGTTGAGGTGTTCGGGGTGCAGACAACTATCTCCTTGTCCCATGTTTCTCACAATAACTCTTAAATTCACCCAATGTGAATTCACCATCCTGATCCGATCTTAAGAATTTCATTTTCAATCCTGTCTCTATCTCAACCATAGCTTTAAAGTTCTTAAATTTTTCAAAGGCTTCAAATTTCTCCCTTAGAAAAGTAACCTGCAACATTCTAGAATAGTCATCAATGATTAGCATGAAATATCTATCACCCTGAAAACTTCTTATCCTAGTAGGACCACATCAATCAGTATGGAATGTTGGCCTTATGGATGAATTGATTATGTATTGCATTGATGTTTTTGTTTGGTCCCAGAGACAACTGAGAGGGGGGGGAGGGGGGGTGAATCAGTTGTCAAATAAATTTAAACCAAAACAACTTATCCAAACCAAATGCTTAATACCAGTAAACCAAACTTTATGCCGGTAGATAGTTTATCAGTTAATTGTAGTACCGGTAAAGATTAATTCATGAAACAGAAAGACGATAACATCCACAACACATAACACCAATATTTGTACATGGAAACCCTGTAAGGGGAAAAACCATGGTGGGAAACCTTACCCACAATCAGATGATACTACTATAGATAATATGTGTATACAAATGGGGTCTACACATGCAGAAGGGCCAAGTGCCTAGAGCTCACTGCTCAAACACAAATAGGAGTCACATTGACTACAATTGGATGGTTAAATCCAATAATGATGTACTACTCAAAATAGCATCTTCATATGCTAGATTTAGTACCGGTGTAGTTCTGATATGCCTTCACAAAAACCTTCCTTCAACCTTCAAATGATGTTTGTGTGTATAGCTCTTCTTATTCTTGCATATACCTTCTTACAATTCCTTCCTTCAATCACCTATCGATCTTACAAATAAGATCTTACATATATACCATAACCTAAGACCAATTTTAGTACGTCGGCTCTAAAAGATATTATAATAAAAACAATTTACAAATAAATCAATAACCAATACAACAAGTCGGCTTTATGCATTTACAACAATAATAAATCATCTCCAAAGCATGTCGTGTTGATCTAGAATAGATAAGCCTATCGGTGCTTATTCTGGACCTATTTGCTAGTAACAACAGATATGCAAACATGAATATACCAATGAACAAATCTCCAAGACAAAGTGTCCAAACGATGTCTTCAACATAACCAAGTGTTTTCCATGTCATTCCAAGTGCCGGTGAACATTATATCCTGCCGGTGAACCAGATACCAGTGACTGTGCATAAAGTCACTTGCTTGCCGGTGAACATTGCCAATTCTCCAAAGTGCCAAAGTTGATAAGTATTAATAGGTGTTGACATCAATGATAAAACCATATCAACATATCCAAAATACCAATAGTTTTATCATTGATGTCAACACTAGCCGATATGGATGGTTACCGACAGTTAATTTTTGGTTACCGGTAGAAGATATTATCTATTGACACTTCCAGCATGTTTGGATTAGTGAAGTATATTGTATTTCATGAGTTATATGATCCATGAGCATGTTTCAGTTAGTTGGTATTAACTTGGTAATTGGATGTTATCATACACTCTGGTAAACCCTTACCGACACTGGTTTAAGGGTTTATAGGCAGAGCTTTCATTGAGGAATCATGACAGGATGCACAATTAGTGTTGGTGCAGCTTCTTCGAGGATTTCAGGATGTTGAAGATGTTCTTTGATCGTGCTTCAACTTCTTAAAGACATTTCTTTGACGTGGTGGACCTAGAATAGGTCCAATACCTATCTAGGTTATGGACCGATTGATAGTTCTGCTACTTAATATAAGTACAGATCCAATAGCCAACAAGATGAGAGGGGGGGGGGTGAATCATACAAACTTAATCAGCCATAAAAACATCAGATTCAACCTCGGTAACATATGTATCAGTAATATAACCAAAACTGTTAAACATACAAACTCAAAAGCATATGAACAATATAAACCTCATAACACTAGATTTAACGTGGAAACCCAAATAGGGAAAACCACTGTGGGATTTTGGACCCACTAAGAAATATACTCTTCTAGAGTATGCTTGGTTAAAAGCAAATCCTATTAAAGATTACAAACACATTGCTAGATGTGATCCGGTTAAGGGATTTCCCTCAAATCTATTAGGATCTTCACTTTGTTAGAAGTGACCTTGTTAAAGAATTTCAAACACTCAATCAAAATGTCACCTTCCTAGAGGGTTTACACATAAGACTGTTAAGTCCACTCGGTTAAGAGATTTTCTGTCACTTTCATAAAATAACAGTAATTAAAATCTATCTGCAACTTCACATCTAAAATGCTAAAGCAGATTCCTATTTGTTCAATACAATCTAGACATAGAACTAATCTTGTCTATATGTTGGGCTTCTATACTCTGTTATTCTAACAGGTCTTCAAGCTTCTGTGCTCGGTAATCACAATGTAGCATCCCTGTGCATACACTTGCCCACATACATTGTTTATCAACAGTTTCCTATTTATAAACAATTAGTTAACTGCTTAATCTCCTTGATCACATTTCCCATGATCAATCATAGCCGTTAGATCTTCAATCTTGTCCACATTCAATGCATCTTTCAATCTAAAAATGTTTTACCCCGCCTTGGAACTTGCATAATAGCCTTGGAACTTGTGCCAGGGTATTGCGGTTCAATCTGAGTTGTAGATCTTCATGCCGACTTTCCATTGCCTTAGATTCATTAACGAACTTCTTCCATGACTCACCAATCATTTGATCCACTCCAGCTCATCAACTTCCTTTATTAAATACCGCATGTAAACATTTAATGCATTTTTTTATAGCTTGATTACAACTCAGTAATAACTCAGTAACAACTCAGTGAATACTAAACTTCACTCGGTAGACATTCTGCCTTCATTAACCGATAGCGCTAACCTTAGGGTTTACCGACTAGGTTCTTTGCTTGATAACATAGTATAGTATTAACCTTTACAATTTACAACATATGTATGATGTTAAAACAATCTAAAACATCATGATCTCATCATTGTCTGACTCAGTAGTGGTTGCCCATTGAATACCTTATTCATCCCCTTATTCATCATATTCTTTCCTGTGTCTTTTACCGACATCTTTATAATCTTCATATCATACTTCTCAAGATATGGCAACATCATACTAAATTAGAAAATCAATTTCTTGACATCAATGACAAAATAATAATATCAAGATAGTAAAACATCTTTAATCAGTTATATCCATAATCATCAACAACCTTCTCAATATCCTTATGAAATGCCAACAATCTTTCATTGTCTGTTATAATACAATATTGCCAACAATCTCCCCCTTTGGCATTGATGGCAAAACCAATTGATTTGACCTTAATAGATTCGGATTGCTATGATTCTGAAATGCTCTCCCCCATACATTAGACTTCTCCTCTTTTCTTCAATCTTCTTCCCAATCTATAGTCTGCTCAGTTTTCTCTTAGTCTTCTCCCCTGATAGGTCTTCTCTAAGTCTTCTCCCCTATATTGGTCTTCTCCCCCTTTGACAACAATGCCAAAAAGAAAAAAAACATAAAACATAATTTCTTTCTATAAGAAGTGATTTCCTGCTGTTGTGTATCAACTGAGTCTCGGTCAGAGCATTTGTCTTCAATTCTTGTTCCCTATATAATTCTTGTATTAATTCCTGTACACTTTTAGAAAACATCCTAAAGTGTATAACTCAACATCAACTCCCAAAAGATATTCATTAGAGTCATCGGATTGATGCTTTCACCGAACTCGGTCAGTGAGTAGAAGATAGGGGTAGGACCCCTAACTCACTTCTAAGATATTCAAAAGTGTCCTTTGGTAGTGGCTTGCTAAAGATATCTGCTATTTTCTCCTTTGTGCTAACATACTCCAACACCACTTTCTTCTCTTGAGCTTCTTCTCTAAGATAATGATATTTGATAGATATGTGCTTTGTCTTAGAGTGCATAACAAGATTCTTTGAAATATTAATGGCACTAGTATTGTCACAAAATATAGTTACTGGCTCGGTAACTTTCTCATTTATACCTTCCAACAGTTGTTTGATCCATGCAATGTTGGTACAATTCAGTGCTGTAGCAACGTATTCAGCTTCTACTGTTGACTGTGAAACACATCCTTGTTTCTTGCTAAGCCAACTCACTAGTCTTTCTCCTAAAAAGAAAGCTCCTCCACTTGTGCTTTTTGGTCATCAATGTTGCTTGCCCAATCAACATTAGTATAAACTTTTAAATCAAAATCATTTCCTTTCTAATATACTAAGCCATAATCCTTTGTGCCTTTCAAGTATCTAAATTTTTTTTGATTGTTGTCATGTGTGTTTCCTTAGGATCTACAGAGAATCTTGCAACTATACCTACTGCATGTGCTATGTCTGGTCTGCTGTGAACAACATATTGTAGTTTTCCAATCATGGATCGGTAGAGTGTCTCATCAACAGATGTAGATTCATCATTCTTTGATAATTTACAGTTGGTAGTCATAGGAGTACTTACTGGTTTTGAATCCTCCATTCCAAATTTCTTCAAGATTTCCTTTATGTACTTGGATTGAGTAATGAAAATCTCATTTTTCATTTGTAGTATCTGTAAACCTATAAAATACTTTATCTCACCGATTAATGACATCTCAAATTCTTTGCTCATTTCATTTCCAAAGTTCTTGCATAAAGAGTCATTTCCACAAAATATAATATCATCAACAAATATGGCTGAGATTAGTATTCCATTTTCATCATTCTTCATGTACATGTTGTTGTTCTCACTTGTCCTTATAAAACCAATCTTAATCAAATAAGAGTGCAATCTCTCATACCATGCTCTTGGTGCTTGTTTCAAACCATATAAAGCTTTGTTCAATTTACATACCCAATCTTTATTATTGTCTTCAACAAATCCTTCAGGTTGTTCAATGAAAACTTCTTCTAATATTCCATTCAGAAATGCAGATTTGACATCCATTTGATATACCTTGAAGTTCTTAAAAGTAGCATAGGCCAACAATGTTCTTACTCCTCCAAGTCTAGCAACAGGTGCAAAAGTTTCACCATAATCAATTCCTTCTTCTTGAGCATAACATTTGCAAACTAGTCTTGCTTTGTTTCGAATGACCTCTCCTTTTTCATTTAACTTGTTTCTAAAAATCCACTTTGTACCGATTACATTCTTGTCCTTTGGTCTTGGGATTAGTGTCCATGTGTCATTCTTCTTGATTTGTTCAATCTCTTCTGTCATAGCATTTATCCAATCTTTACTCTTAAATGCCTCTTTCACTATTCTCGGTTCAAATTCAGATATCAAACATGTGTTATGTCTCAGTTTGTTCCTTGTCATCATTGGATCATCCTTATCTCCTATAATCTGACTTGGTGCATTATGTCTTCTGAAATACTTGGCTAATACAGGATCGGTAGGCTCTGTATGATCTTCTTCATCACTCGGTAACTAGATATTCTCTTCATTTTCTTCAACAGTTTTCTCAGTAGGACTTCTCGGTTGAACATAGACAAATTCATCATAGTCTTCTAGTTCCTTGGAATTTCCTTCATCATTTCTTTCTACAAATTCATCAATTTTCACATTTGCACTTTCTACTATTTTGTTAGATGATTTGATCAGACACTTAAATGCTTTGCTTCTAGAAGAATAACCTAGAAATGTTCCTTCTTCACTTTTCTGATCAAACTTGCCATTTCTATCATCTTTATGAACATAGCATCTACTTCCAAAGATTTTAAAATAACTAACATTAGGTTTCTTATCATACCAGATTTCATATGGTGTCTTCAAAGTACCTTTCTTCAATTGAACTCGGTTCAAGGTGTAAACAACTGTGCTTATTGCTTCTCTCCAAAATGTTTGTGGCACCTTCTTTTCAGTCATCAGTGTTCTAGCACAATCCACAATAGATCTGTTTCTTCTTTTAGCTATTCCATTCTGTTGTGGAGTTCTTAGTGCAGAGACTTGTCTTTTAATACCATGATCATTGTAGAATAAGTTGAATTCATCAAATGTGAACTCTCCTCCTCTATCTGATCTAAGACATTTCAGTTGTCTTCCTGTTTCATTTTCAACTCTTGCCTTGTACCATTTAAACATTTGAAAAGCTTCTGATTTTTCTTTTAAAAACATTATCGACATCATCCTTGAATAGTCATCCACAAATAATATGAAATACTTATCACCATAATAACTTTGAACCTTCATAGGACCACAAAGATCAGTGTGCACTAGGTCTAAAATTCCCTTAGAAGTGTAAGACTTACTTGTAAAGCTTGATCTTGTCATCTTACCCATCTGGCATCCTCGGCACATAGCATTCTCAAGTTTTTCAAGACTCGAAAGACCTCTTACTCTGTGCTTCTTACTTATTTTGATCAGATTATCAAAATTTACATGACAAAACTTTTGATGCCATAACCAGGTATCATCAATCTTTGCATGCAAACACTTATTTCGAGTTGAGTCAAGGTGAAATATGTTACCTTTTGTTTGTGTCCCGATAGCAGCTACCTTTCCATTCTTGTCATGAACTCTGACAATTCCTTTCTGAAATTCTATTCGGTAACTTGTGTTGTTTCTGTTGTGCTACACTCAACAAATTGTATTTCAAACCTTCAACCCAATAAACATCATTGCATCTTACATTATCAAGAAGTGTTATAGATCCTTTACCTCTTACGAGACATGGTGCATCATTACCAAATCTAACATAGCCTCCATCATAATCTTATAACATAACAAACTTGTGTTTATCTCCTATCATATGATGTGAGCATCCACTATCTATAATCCAAGAATCATTAGTGTTTATGTGAGATATTAGGGCTTTTTCTTCATACCTTTCTTCATCTGAGCCATCCTTGATAGCCACATAAAATACTTCCTCTATATCAGTCTCATCTGATTTATCATCATTAGATTCCTCATCAGCTATTAAGCATGTCTTTCTATCTCTTCTTCTAAAGTCTCGGTGTCCTCTGTAATGATTATCTTTCTATCTGTCATCTCAGTAATCTCTCTTTTCAGTAAAATCTTTGTTAGGACAGTTAGAAGCCATATGTCCTATCTTATCACAATTGAAACATTTCAAAGGTAGTTTTCCTTTATACTTACCTTTGCCTCTCGGTAACCTTTTGGCTAATAGTGCCTCAAACTCTTCTTGCTTTCTGATTTCCTCATATAGTTTGTGTACTTCTTCCATGTTCTTTTGAAATCTTTCACTTGCTCCATTGTGATCTCCTTCAGAGTACTTATACTTTCTTTCATTGTAATCATTAGATTCATCAAGATGAAAAGAACTAAATGCAGATTCAACTTTATTTGCCAAAGATCCACTGTTATCCAAATTACTTAACTCAAATGCATGTAGCTTACAAATAGTAGCATCCAAGGAAACTGGCATGTTAGGTACAGACCTCAATTCATTGATTGCAGAAACTCAGATTGCATAAGCTGGTAGAAGGGTTCTCAACAACTTACTTGTTATATCCTTTTCTTCAATAGTTCCACCTGCTCCTTTGATTTGATTGACAATCTCCTTTAGTCTTGTACTGTACTAAGTTATGTTCTCACCTTCATTCATCCTCATAGATTCAAGTTGTCCTCTCAGACTATCTACTTTTGCTCTTTGAACATGTTCATCTCCTCCATATATTGATATGAGCTTATCCCACATTGCCTTTGCATCATTATAGCCTTCTAGATCATTAAACTTTGAATCGGTCAATGCAGATGTTATTTCAATCATTGCTTGAATATATTCTTGCTTCACCTTTATCTCTTCCATAGTCAATGGATAGCTGCTCGGTGTAACAAAATCATTCTCCAAATAGTATACAACATATTCTCCAACTCATGATAGATGTAGCTTCATCCTTTTCTGCCATGTAGAGAAACTTGACTTGTTCAGCTTCGGTGCATCCCTCTTATACATCTTTGGATCTTTAACTCAAGTGCCTTTAAACTTTTCCTTCCAGAGTCCAAAGCTCTGATACCAATTGATAGTTCTGATACTTAATATAAGTACAGATCCAATAGCCAACAAGATGAGAGGGGGGGTGAATCATACAAACTTAATCATCCATAAAAACATCATATTCAACCTCGGTAACATACATATCAGTAATATAACCAAAACTGTTAAACATGCAAACTCAAAAGCATATGAACAATATAAACCTCATAACACTAGATTTAACGTGGAAACCCAAATAGGGAAAAACCACTATGGGATTTCGGACCCACTAAGAAATATACTCTTCTAGAGTATGCTCGGTTAAAAGCAAATCCTGTTAAAGATTACAAACACATTGCTAGATGTGACCCGGTTAAGGGATTTCCCTCAGATCTGTTAGGATCTTCACTTTGTTAGAAGTGACCTTGTTAAAGGATTTCAAACACTTAATCAGAATGTCACCTTGCTAGAGGGTTTACATATAAGACTGTTAAGTCCACTCGGTTAAAAGATTTTCTATCACTTTCATAAAATAACAGTAATAAAAATCTATCTGCAACTTCACATCTAAAATGCTAAAGAAGATTCCTATTTGTTCAATACAATCTAGACATAGAACTAATCTTGTCTATCTGCTGGGCTTCTATACTTTTTTATTCTAACAGGTCTTCAAGCTTTTGTGCTCGGTAATCACTATGTAGCATCCCTGTGCATACACTTTCCCGCATACATTGTTTATCAATAGTTTCCTATTTATAAACAATTAGGTAACCGCTTAATCTCCTTGATCACATTTCCCATGATCAATCATAGCCATCAGATCTTAAATCTTGTCCAGGTTCAATGCATCTTTTGATCTGAAAATGTTTTACCCCACCTTGGAACTTGTGCCAGGGTATTACAGTTCAATCTGAGCTGTAGATCTTCATGTCAACTTTCCATTGCCTTAGATTCGATAACAAACTTCTTCCATGGCTCATCAATCATTTGATCTACTCCAGCTCATTAGCTTCCTTCATTAAATACCGCTTGTAAATATTTAATGCATTTTGTTATAGCTCGGTTACAACTTGGTAACAACTCAGTAACAACTTGGTGAATACTAAACTTCACTCTGTAGACATTCCGCCTTTATTAACCGATAGCACTAACCTTAGGGTTTACCGACTAGGTTCCTTAGGGTTTACCGACTAGGTTCTTTGCTTGATAACATAGTATAGTATTAACCGTTACAATTTACAACATATGTATGATGTTAAAACAATCTAAAACATCATGATCTCATCATTGTCTGACTCAGTAGTGGTTGCCCATTGAATACCTTATTCATCCCCTTATTCATCATATTCTTTCCTGTGTCTTTTACCGACATCTTTATAATCTTCATATCATACTTCTCAATATATGGAAACATCATACTAAATTAGAAAATCAATTTCTTGACATCAATGAAAAAATAATAATATCAAGATAGTAAAACATCTTTAATCAGTTATATCCATAATCATCAACAACCTTCTCAATATCCTTATGAAATGCCAACAATCTTTCATTGTCTGTTATAATGCAATATTGCCAACACCGATATCATGCTAGTGTGTACTCTACACGTTACCTGGATGATTCAAGATGTTTTATGGATTTGTTATTATTGTTTTGGTCTTAAGATGACATGGCATATCATTGTAAATGGAATTATGTAATGATATTATTGTAATATCTCTAGGTGGCTGACCTAATTGGTTTAGGACTTAGGGCTTGTATAAATAAGAGATAGAAACTCTTTGTAAAGCATCATGGTTATTTGAAAGGTCATGGTCAAGGAATGTAATGTGTGAATATTGTAATATCATTTAGATAGAGGAGTTGATTGATCATTGGTGATCAAATTGGATTCATAAGAGGATTTAGTCCTCCGGCATTGAGCTTAATCGAGATTATAATTAGGCATGGTAGATGTTATTTCTAGCAGTTCACTCTATTGGATTGTTGTCCATTTATCTTGAGAAGGTTGTAGCCTCTTTGTAGTTAGTGAGACTCTTTTGTAATGAGAAGTACACTCTAGGTAGTGTGCCTTCCGGCAAGTGCAGGCCCCTCATTGTAACACATACTTTCTCCAAAAGTATCATCTGACTTTGGGTAGGCTTCCCACCGTGGTTTTTCCCTTTCTGGGTTTTCCATGTACAAATAATGGTGTTATGTGGTATGGTTGCTTTGCATTGATTATCTGATTAATTGTTAAGTTGTATTATTTACCGAATCTGTTCCTACCAAGACCTGGTTGTGCTTTACCGGTACTTGATTTTTGTAAGGTTGTATTATGGATTAAAAGTTATAATCTGTTAAGAACTGATTCACCCCCCCCCCCTCTCAGTTGTTCATATGTTATCCTAACAATTGGTATCAGAGCTTTGGTCCTCTTTTGCAGAAGCTTAATCGCTTGAGGTAGATCCTATGGCAACTATCACTTAAGTCAACAAAGATATTTTGATTGGGAAGTTATCTACTTTTGAGCTTGAATAATTTGGATCTTCTAGAGTTATAAAGTCTGAACCCACTTTTCTTGCATCATCATCAACATCTACCGGCAAAAGTGATTGGAGAGTCCTATATGTAAAAGAAATGGAAGACATGAGGAAAGAAGATGAAGAGCTTGAGAAACTTGAAGCCTTGTTTGCTAGAAGAATACCTAAAGGTCCAACTGGAAGTAAGTATGAAGGAAAAACACCTTTTAAATATTTAAATGTAATAAGATTGGTCATTTCGCATCTAGATGTCCTGAAAGGAATGCAAGGTTTGAGGAAAGAGTTAAGAAAACTTTTAAGCCTAACCCGAATAGATATGGATTTAAGTAAAGTAAACAATGCTACATAGCAGATGAGGAAGGAGTAACTGATGACTCTGGAGATGAACCGATAGAAGACTCTGCTACTGGATCTAGAAATGGAAAAGAATGGGTGTTCTATGCTTTGAAGGAAGATGGACCAGAACCAGCTATCAAAAATGAAGAGAAGGCTCTGGCAGAAAAAGTTGAAGATAAGGATGAATGGGTAATTGATAGTGGATGCTCACATCATATGACTGGAGATAAAAGAAATACATTTTCCCTACAAGAATACAATGGTGGTCAAGTCAGATTTGGAGATGACAAGGCATGTATGATCAAAAGTAGAGGTATTATTTCTTTGGATGGTAAGAATAACACTGATATGTAGAAGGTTTAAGGCATAATATTTTGAGTGTTGGTCAATTAGTTGATAAGGGTTTTCAGCTTCATTTTAAAGATAGAAAATGCAAAATCATTAACAAGACTAGTTTGGAAATTGATACTGGTATTCAGACATGAAGTAATATCTTTCACTTGAACACTAGTAATAAGACATGCTTTATTGCTCATATTGATGAGAGTTGGCTATGGCATAAGAGGTTGTGTCGTGTTAATTTTGATTGCATTGTTAAGATCAGTTCAACTAAGGCAGTTAGAGATATACCTAAGATTATGATGCCTCATAATCCGGTATGTAAGGAATGTCAATTGGGTAAGCAAGTCAGAAGTTCTTTTAAGAGCATACATGATAAATTTAATGATGTACTTGATTTGATTCACAATGACTTATGTGGTCCAACAACAACTAGAAGCTTTCAAGGTGATAGGTATTTCATGCTGATTATTGATGACTACTCTAGAATGATGTGGGTGAATTTTCTAAGGGAGAATTCTGAAGCCTTTGAGAAATTCAATATCTTTAAAGCAAAGGTTGAAACAGAAACTGGATTGAAAATCAAATGTCTAAGATCAGATCATGGCAGTGAATTGATTTCTCATGAATTTAAGAGTTATTGTGACATAAATGGAATCAGGAGACAACTATCTGCACCTAGGACTCCTCAGCAAAATGGAGTAGTTGAAAGAAAGACCAGAACCATTTTGGATGCAACTAGATCTATGATGATGGAAGCCAAATTGCATCATATCTACTAGAGAGAAGCAATGAGTATGACAGTCTACACATTCAACAAAGTTCACATCAAAGGTGAAACCGGTAAGACACCTTATGAACTATGGTTTGGACATACACCTACTGTTAAGTATTTTAGAATTTTTGGAATTAAATGCTATATCAAAAGAGATGACTCAATTGGAAAGTTTGATCCTAGATGTGATGAAGGGATATTTCTTGGTTATTCAATTCAGAGCAAAGCATACAGATGTTATAACAAAAGATTGCAGAAAATTGTTGAGAGTGCTGATGTGAAAGTGGATGAGCAGTACAAAAATCATTCTATATCATATGGCAGGGAACCAATAGTGGAAATGATCATAAATGAACTGACAATTCCTCAACTGGTATAGGAAGCTGAGACAGTTACATTGGCACAATCAGAACATTCAACTATGACTGATGATCAGAGTGGTGAACTTGAAGTTCAAAAGACACCAAGGTATGTAAGATTAAATCATTCTAAAGATCAAATTATTGGAGATAGAAAGAAGGGAGTTATGACAAGAAGAAAACTGGCAAATGACAAGGTATGTCTTATTTCTCCAGTTGAATCGGCAACTGTTATTGAAGCTTGTAAGGATAAACATTGGTTAAAGGCTATGGAAGATGAATTAGATCAAATAGAGAAGAATGAAACTTGGTCTTTACTTTCTCGGCCTAAAAATAAGAATGTTATCGGAACTAAATGGGTTTTTAGAAATAAACTAAATGAGGATGGTCAATTTATAAGAAACAAGGCTAGATTGGTTTATAAAGGATATTATCAAATGGAAGGAATTGATTATGGTGATACATTTTCTCCTATAGCTATAATTGAAGCTGTTAGACTATTTCTTGCCTAAGCAGCTTATTAGAACTATAAGGTTTATCAAATGGATGTCAAATGTGAATTTCTGAATGGTGAAC
Organism: Cryptomeria japonica; assembly: GCF_030272615.1. NCBI lineage: Eukaryota > Viridiplantae > Streptophyta > Pinopsida > Cupressales > Cupressaceae > Cryptomeria > Cryptomeria japonica. The sequence goes on along the minus strand of NC_081415.1, from coordinate 693,384,877 downwards.
TTGAGGAAGAAGTTTACATTAAGCAACCTAATGGATTTTTATTGACAGATGACAAAGACATGGTTTACAAATTGAAGAAAGATTTATATGGTTTGAAACAGGCTCCTAGAGATTGGTATGCAAGGTTGGATAAATATCTTTTGAAGCTTGGTTTTACTAAAGGCGGCGTTGATAGTAATCTATATTATAAGATCACTGATAATGATATTCTGATTATTGGAGTTTTTGTCAATGATATCATTTTTGGAGGAGAAGATAAACTATGCATGGAATTTGCTCACAACATGAAAAATGAATTTAAAATGTCCATGATTAGTGAGATGAAATTTTTCTTAGGTTTGCAGATTACTCAAACTGACAAAGGCATTTTTATCTATCAAATTAAATATCTGAGGGAATTGTTGAAAAACTTTGGTATGGAGAATTCCAAACCGGTAAGTACTCCTATGGCTACAAGTGATAAATTATCTATCAAGGATACTTCTACATTGATAAATCCAATAAGGTATAAATCTATGATTGGTGGTCTATTATATCTAACTCAAACTATGTTGGAATATGTGCAGAGTTTGATGATATGATGGGATTGTATGTTGTCATTGATGTCAATATGCTGAAGTATGAACTGGTATATTGAAGTAAGCAAACTGGCAAGTGAATCGGTATGATGGTATGAACTAGTATATGCAAAAAGTTAACCGGTATGTTGGAGTGTGAACTGGTATATGCAAAGTTTGTATCGGGGTTTCATTTGATATGACTACCAGTTGGTAGTCTCAGCTTCAGGGTTTCTGGTTGATGCATTCCAAGTCTGTGTGATTCAACCGACGACGTCCTGTGATGAGTTAGCATTGAAATGAAGATTAGATCGCATTGCCACATCATCCTTGTGCACATGAAGGATCTCCTTGAAGATATTGCATGAAGAAGATTGATTCTATCTACCTCAAGAATGTGCAAAATCTTAGTAAATGGTGGAGAGCGCGTGATGGGTTATCAGCTTCCAGAAGTGGTGAAGAACGGACGATGGAGAACGTCTTGAGATTTGTTCAAGATTATTTTACCCTATGTAATGTGTTTAAATGGCCAGGATTGGACCGTTTGTATTGTTAATCTAGATGCTTGGGGTTTTAGGTTTTGGCCACTGACCTAATTGTTGTCTATAAGGTCGATGATGATTTTTAGGTTTTGGCCACTGACCTAATTGTTGTCTATAAGGTCGATGATGATTTTTATTTGAAGTTGTTGGCAAATGAATGTATGTGAGGTGATTCTTGCTAGACCTAAGGAGTAACCAGAGATCTGTAAAGTGTGATTGCAGATGTAAAGAAACTAAAGCGAATATGTCTTGGCATTAAGTGTTGTTATCGGATCAGTGTATTACCTGTTGACTTCTAACCATTTCAACAGATGGAAAATCCCTTTACCGGGTAGCTTTAATAGGCCTTTTGTAAATACTTTAATAGGGTGACTCAAAATCATTAAGTTCTTTAAATCCTCTTACAAGGTAACCTTTAATAGGGTTTTAACCTCTAACCGAGTATTTAGCCATCCCTTAATCGGGTGATCCCTAGCAGGATCGGTTCCTAGTAGAACCAGTTGTAAAGTCTTTAATCGGACTAGGCTCCTAACAGAGCGAAATTCATAAGAGTTCAAGAACAACTTGTGGGTATTCATCCCCACCGTGGTTTTTCCTAGTTGGGTTTCCACGTGAAAAATTAGTGTGTTATGTGTGATGCTTTTTCATGTGATGTTTTAGTGTTTTCTGTTAAGCGGTAATGCAAGCTGATCCAATGGTCATTGTATTTATGATGTATTACTTGCTTAAGCATATGGGTGAAGTTGAGATGAGATATTAGGTTTTGAGAAGATCTAGATGTTACTAGTTTATGTCTTTTACAGTCATACTGTGTTTTACCGGTAGTGCCTTGATTTAGATTGGTGATATTGTTTACCAGTTAGTGTAGTCTTTGTAGTTTAAGTTGTTTAAGAAGTTTTTGTCCATACTGATTCACCCCCCCTTTCAATATCTGTTGGTCATTTACTATTCATTAGAATAGACCTGATATTATGAATGTAGTTAGTATTGTTTCAATATATCAAAGTAATCCTAAAGAAAATCATGAATGTGTAGTAAAGAGGATATTATGGTATTTGCAAGGAACAACAAAATATGGTTTATGGTATTCCAGAAATGATGATTTCACTTTATGTGCATATACTGACTCAGATTGGGCAGATGATACTGATAACAGGAAGAGCACTTCTCGTGGAGCTTTCTTTCCTGGAAAGAAACTGGTTTTATGGATAAGCAAACGACAATCATGCATTTCTTTATCTACTACAGAAGCGGAGTATGTTGCAACAACAACTAATTGTACTCAAGTTTTGTGGATGAAGCAAATGTTGAAGGATACCAGAGTAAATTGTAGTGAACCAGTAGTTATCTACTATGATAACTCTACAACTATTGGCATGTCTAAGAATCCGGTATTTCACTCTAAGACTAAGCATATTTCAATAAAGTATAACTTTCTGAAGGACAAGGTAGAAGAAAAGGAAGTCAAATTGGTTTATGTGAACACTAAAGAACATATTGCAGACATATTAACTAAACCATTGTCTAAGGAATCATTTGAATATTTAAGAGATAGGTTAGGGGTTTCTGCCCCTCCGATAGAGACTTGATTGATGAAGTTTGTCATCAATCTAGCATGTACTATCAAAACCATTATTCCTACACTTATGAGTGGTGCTACTACTCAGGGGGAGCAGTGAGCTTTGAGATTCAGAGATTTATATCATTGCTTTGATATTTTTGTCAGGTTTCTAGCATTGATGTCAAAGGGGGAGTGATAGTAATGTGAAAAATAATTCCAAACCATACAAAGATATCATTCACAAGGGGAGAGCTATTGATTGTTGGTTATCTTCCATAGGGGGAGACTTGTTTGGCATCTCTTGGTACTTAGATGTTGTTAACATCTAGTGTTTCTATCAATGCTAAAGGGGGAGATCATCATTGGCATTATGGATGAATTGATTATGTGTTGCATTGATGTTTTGTCATTGATGTCAACAATAGCTGATATGGATGGTTACCGACAGACAAGTTTTGGTTACTGGTAGAAGATCTAGTGTTACCAGCAGAAGATATTATCTGTTGACACTTCCAACATGTTTGGATCAGTGAAGTATATTGGATTTCATGAATTATATGTGTAGACACCTAAAAATGGTCAACGCTTGCGGAAGTCATACTTTAACATTTGCGCATTGCCTCATTTTAGGTTTTTGCGTCGCATTAACATTTCTCCTATGTCACGCACTTGATCTTTATCATTTGCGAGCATCGAGTCATTCTTCTGTATTCTTCATTTGTCTCGCTTTTGAATTAGGTCTTGTCGATAACAATCTTTAATCATGATTTTGGTCGATCTTTGTCCTTTTGTCAATCTTGTCATATTGTGATCGATTCGTCATTGATCCTTGTCCTTTTCAATCATGTCAATTTGGTCAATTTGTCATTGATTTTTGTCAACCAATCTCAATCAAATCATTTATCAACACTGTTCATTTATCAATTCAAAATCATGATCGAATCAATATCAACTATCCTTTGTCAAGACCTAATTGTCATCTTTGCATTGCTAATCCATCTCTTTAGGGTTTCATGATTTAGTCATTTAACCTTGCTTGTCATTTTCTTCCTTTAGGATTAATAAATTACTTATTTATCCTAAGTCTTCTCATTACAATTAAATGTTCATTTAATTGGCTAATTATTCCTCTTTGTAATTAATTAATAAATGAAAGATTATTAATTAATTTACCTAATTTCTAATTTCTTAATTCCTCTTTTCCCTATTTTTCTAATTTCTTAATTCTTAAATTCAATTTCCTCCTATTTCTCTCCTAAATTTATGGAAATGACATAGAAATTTGTCATAAATTGTCATAAATTCTTGACATAGAAATTTGTCATAGAATTTGTCATAAATTGTCATAAATTCTTGACATAGAAATTTGTCATAGAATTGTCATAAATCCTTGCATAGCAATTTGTCATAGATATGTCATAATTTTGCTATTCTTGATTTGAATTTCTATTCGAATCACTATCATGCTAATTTGTTCATTTCTCCAATTTCTCTATAAATTGGATGATTTTCTTCAATCAAATCCCTAACCGCTAATCCCTATCAGACTATCGAATTTATGCTTCTAGTACTCTTGAGCTTTTCATCAATGTCAATCTTGCTTTCAATTGTATGTGCACTTGTAGGTGAGATCCACAAATTCATTTGTAGAGGAAAGAAGAACAATGGAGCTGCATGGAAGGAGCATTCAAATCGTCATCCAGTTTGCATAATCTTTGCTTTTGAATGCTTTGTTTTTATGTCTCTATTGAATGTGTTTTAGGATAGGTTCATTGCAATGAGTGCTCTTATGATTGAGTTATCATGTCTAGTGTTTTGATATACTTGTTTGTGATGATTTCCTATTTCCTATGCTACAATATGCTCCATGAGCATATTTTGGTCAGTTGGTATTGGCTTGGTAATTGGATGGTATCACACACTCTGATAAACCCTTACCGGCATAGGTTTAAGGCTTTACTGACAAAGCTTTCATTGAGGAATTGTGACAAGATGCACAATTGGTGTTGGTGCAGCTTCTTCAAGGATTTCAAGATGCTGAAGATGTTCTTTGATTGTGCTTCAACTACTTGAAGACATTGCTTTGGCATGGTGGACCCAGAATAGGTCAAGTATCTATCTAGGTTATGGACCGGTATCATGCTAGTGTGTACTCTACACATTACCTAGATGATTTTAGATGTTTTATGGATTTGTTATTATTTTTTTGGTCTTAAGCCAACATGGCATATCATTGTAAATGGATTTATGTAATGATATTATTGTAATATCTTTAGGTGGCTGACCTAATTGGTTTAGGCCTTAGGGTTTGTATAAATAAGAGATAGAAACTCTTTGTAAAGTATCATGGTTATTTGAAAGGTCATGGTCAAGGAATGTAATGTGCGAATATTGTAATATCATTCAGGAAGAGTAGTTGATCAATCATTGGTGATCGAATTGGATTCAGAAGAGGATTTAATCCTTCGACATTGAGCTTAACCAGGATTGTAATCAGGCATGGTAGATTCTATTTCCAACAGTTCACTCTATTGGATTTGTGTCCATTTATCTTGAGAAGGTTGTAGCCTCTTTGTAGTCAGTGAGACTCTTTTATAATGAGCAGTATGCTCTAGGTAGTGTGCCTTCCTGCAAGTGCATGCCCCTCATTGTAACACATACTTTCTACAGAAGTATCATCTGATTGTGGGTAAGCTTCCCACCATGGTTTTTCCCTTTCCGAGTTTTCCACATACAAATCATGGTGTTATATGGTGTGGTTTCTTTGCATTGATTATCTGATTAATTATTAAGTTGTATTGTTTACCACTATTTGTTCCTACCGGGATCTGTCTGTGCTTTACCAGTACTTGATTTGTTTAAGGTTGTATTATGGATTAAAATTTATAATTTGTTAACAACTTACTCACCCCCCTCTTAGTTGTTCACCGGTTATCCTAACATGAATAAGATCAAGAACATCATTAGATTTGTCTTGTATACTCTTAAAAGAAGTTCTGACTTGTTTTCCCATTTGACATTCCTTACATACCGAATTATGAGGCTTCACAATCTTAGGTATATTTCTAACCACCTTAGTTGAACTGATATTTACAATGCAATCAAATTCACATGACACAACCTCTTATGCCATAGCCAAATCTCATCAATATGTGTAATCAAACATGTCTTCTCATTGGAGTTCAAATGAAAGATGTTACCTCTAGTCTAAGTATCGATTGCAATCTCCAATCCAGATCTGTTGATGATTTTGCATTTTTCATCCTTGAACTATAATTGAAATCCCATAACCACCAATTGACCTACACTCAAAATATTATGCCTTAAATCTTAAACATAGTAAACATTATCAGTGTTATGCTTACCATCCAATGATATAGTTCCTCTTCCTCTGATCATGCATGCTTTGTCATCTCCAAATCTGACCAGACCACCATCAAATTCTTGCAAAGATAGAAAATTCCTTTTATCTCCAGTCATATGATGTGAACATCCATTGTCTATTACCCATTCATCCTTGTCTTCAACTTTAGCAGTAAGGGCCTTCTCTTCATTATGAATGACAAGTTCCAGAGCATCTTCCTTGATAGATAAGAATACCCATTCCTTTCCATTGTCAGATCCACTAGCTGAATCTTTTGCCGGTTCATCATCAAAATCATCAGTTACACCTTCCTCATCAACATAATAGAATGATTTGTCTTTGTTCCTCCTATACTTATGCTTGTTCTGATATTCATGGTTAGGCTTAAAATATCCTCTAGCTTTCTCCTCAAATCTTGAATTCCTCTTAGAAAATCTAGATGCAAAATGACCTATCTTATTACATGCAAAACATTTGAAAGGTGATTTTCCTTCATACTTACTTCTTGTCGGACCTTTAGGTACCCTTCTAGAAAATAGGGCTTCAAGTTCTTCAAGCTCCTCATCCTGTTTCCTCATATCCTCCAATTCCTTCACATATAATTCTTTCCAATCATTCTTGCTAGTTGATGATGTAGACGGCTTGAATGCAAAATCTGTCTTTGCAGCTCCTTGAGGACCGAATTCTTCAAGCTCAAAAGCAGATAACTTTCCAACCAAAGTATCCCTATTGCCAGAAGTGTTAGACATTGTTCTCAACTCATTAATTGCAGTATCCTTCATCTTTTAAGCCAATGGAAAAGCTCTTAATACTTTAAAAATAATCTCATATTCACTCAGAGATCCACCATAGCATTGAATTCTCAAGACAATTTCATTGACTCTTTCCATAAATGCAGTAATTCTTTCATCTTCCTCTGTTCTTAGGTTTTCATACCTTACCCGGTAACCATCAAGTTTATAAATTTAAATAGTAGGTTCACCTTCATTCAAAGTCTCCAACTTCTCCCATATAGCTTTTGCAGATGATTTGTTGATAAATCTCATTACTTGATGATTTGAAAGGGTGCTCAAAAGGGCTTCTCTTGTTATACAGTCATTTTTTAGTGTTCTCATCCAAGTTAGCTGGAGGAGGGTTGCTAAATGATAGATAATAAGGGGTATAGCCTTTCTTAGCGATCTCCCAAATCTCCTTGCTAAGACATCTCAGATGAGTCTCCATCCAAAGATTCCATACTTTGTAATTTGTTCCTTCAAGCCTAGGGCTTTTTGGTAAGAAATTGAAGTTGAATGATTACTCACCATAGGATCTTCCTCAAGTGGTTAAGCTCTTACAGAGAGGACCAAGCTCTGATACCAATTGTTAGGATAACTGGTGAACAATTGAAAGGGGAAGGGGTGAATCAATTGTTAACAGATTATGAAACTTTAAGCATACAAAACCTTTTACTGGAATGCATAAACCAAATACCGAAATAACAGATACATCAATTCAGAACAAACATAAATCATAAACCAATTACTATGCATCCACAACACATAACACCAAGATTTGTATGTGGAAAACCTGATAAAGGGAAAAACCATGGTGGGAAGCTTACCCACAGTCAGATGATACTTTTGTAGTAACTATTACAATAAGGGTCCTCCACATGTAGGAAGGCCAATAGCCTAGAGCGCACTACTCATTACAAAGGAGCCTCACTGACTACAAAAGATATCCAAACTACAATCCAGAAATAAGAATGAACTGCAAGAATAACATCTCCTATGCCTGAGTATAGTTCCGGTTAACCTCAATTTCGGAGGTCTTAAACCTCTTACACAAACCCAATTTGATCACCTATGATTGACCAAATCATCTGTATATGATTATAACTTTATTTGCACATAGATAATCCTATAACCACGATCGACGATCTACAAGGAGATCTTACATCATATTTATACCAACCCAAGACCTAAACAGTTAAGTCAACCACCTAAAATATAATACAATAGATTCATTACATAAACCCACAAACCAATGATAATCCAAGTAGGCCTAAGATCAAAACAACATTAACCAGACAATAAATCCAACTAGTAACACATCGGGAGCATCGAGCAACACGTTACATAAACTGGTCCATAACCTAGTAGAATAAGTTCAAACCTAAAATAGGTCGCCATATGCCAAATGAAATACCACCAATCATCTGGAACACAAAAACAATAACCATCAGCATCCTGAAAAACCTTCTAGAAGCTACATAAAATCCATCAAAAGATCTTCAACGAAGCTCTGCTGGTAACCAAAAGGTTTACTAGAACATATGATAGCTTCTGGATCACTAAATCCCAAACCAAATGAATGTGACACGCATATGAATAACATGAATGACCAAACCAAACCAATTCCACCAATCAGAATATACCAGAGACAAATCTCATGATCATCATCAAAGTCCAACCACTCTACCAGAACCCAGTAGATAATCAAAGAAGCTAGTGTTGACATCAATGCAACACATAATCGATTCTTCTAAATTGCCAACAATATCTACCCTTGAGATAAAGTTGAGATCTCCTAAATCTTTTATATTAGAATAATTTGAAAATATAAGAGTTCATAACTTTTACAATATCCTTATTGCTACAAATAAGGAGAATAATTTCAATTAGTTGATCATTCACTTAAAATAAATATAATTTTATTTTTTATTTTTTTTCTGACAAATATCAAATTCAAAATATAAGTACCAAAATTTTAATACCACATCTCATGATATTGCTTTAAATCATAAAGAAATTTCTTTAAAATAGAAACTAAAGCTTCTTTATCCTTAACCATTTAGTGGTCAGGTTTTGTCATACAAAATTTATTTTCCAAACCACAAAGGGAAATGTTTGATTTGCATAACATCCAGGTCAAGTGCAAGAGTAATAGATATTCATATTTAATGGAGGCTAAATCTTCAACAAAAGAGAAAATACCAAAATCTATTTTTACAAGTTGGAAATAACCCTTTGTTGTGCCTTGTATTTTTTAAGATTAATAAATAATAATTTCTAATGAAATATAAATATATAAATCTTCAAGGAAAGAGAAAATACCAAAAGTTGAAAATGACCTTTTTTTTGCCTTGTATTTTTTAAATTGGTCTTTACAACTAAAATTATTCTTAGAGATATATGTTATCTATATGGTTCATAAAATTAAAATTAAAAAGAATAGGCTTGTCATTTTATAAACATTCATATGTGCTACATATAAGATCGACATTATCATTAGTATAAAAATTTATAGGAAAAATTTTCATAATACAAGTTAGATCCATGAAGTGAGAAATGACCCCAATTGTGCAATTTCCTTTTTGAAAAAATGAAGAAGAATATTTTCAACTTCTAACTTTTAAGAGGTTTTTCCTTATATTTCTGATCCCAAATTTGGCTCATCACTTTATTTTAGAGATAGAGATACCAATATGCATTGGAAAATCACTTTACTCACATGTAAAGAGCTTATTGAGTAGAGAGAATTTATAATTGTAGGCATTTAAATTAATTTTCTAATTGTCAATTATTATTTATCATTTACCATTATCATTATTATAACTATAGCATTGTAAATTGTATCCCTATATAATTTCATCCTTTCTTAGCCCTCACCTTGGCATTTCAACTTCCAATGCTTAATGTTTTCCTTAATGCTGCTCCTACCCTCTTGAAATTTCTATTTTCAACTCCTGATCCAACCTTTGTCCCATTCTAAGTCCTGGCTAATAGGACTAGGATGCCCTGGTCCTCTCGATTAGGACCCAAAATAAGACCTCACAACTATCACTTGATGTGGGTAGTAGATTTGGTTCCATGTTGGCCTTCTCTAAAAATTCAAACATTTGATACATAGTTAGGTATACAAGGAAGCCTACCCCCCTCATTTTGTGACCTCAATCAAGATCTCAATTGCACTCTATCAAAATCAATTTAGGTCTATGTGAGAAAGCATTCAATTATTCATCAAGCATTCATGTTCAAGCATCCATGATCAACCTTTTATGAAGAAATTCTACATTACATCCTAAGCCTTTGCATGAGGATTCAAGAAAAAATTATCAAGGTATCAAGTTCAAGCATTTTTATATTAGATATAGCCTTTTCCTAAAAAGGAAAGCATTTTATTTCAGTTCAATTCAAGGTTAATTCCTCAATCAGGGTTTGACCTAAGGAAAACACCCATCAACCAAACCTATTTCCTTCTTTTTGTGTGCAGGGAATTTTCTTAGGAGTTGTGAGTGAGGAATTTGATAGTGTAGATGACAATGATCAAATCTATATTTTGAAGGTGTGATAAGTAAAGGACCAGGGTGATTGAATTCCCTCGGTCATGAGAATTTCTGACAACCTTTTGATAGTGGATTTTGTGCATCATCTTGATCTAGAAAATATCTAGTCTGTCTACCCCTGATATTTGGAGGACTAAGGCAACTGTCTCTCTCGGGTCTTGACAATTCTGTTGAACAGACCAGAATATTAAGAGTGGGGGGGGGAGGGGGGGGTGGGTGAATCATTATTCCCTAAAGGATGAAATAAATAAACTACTTTCATAAATCGAAACTTATCTTAATATTGAATATCCTTAGCATGAGATAAAATATGCAATAGAAGGGAAAAGCATAACATGCACAACCATAAGAGAGACACTAGATTTTTATGTGAAAAACCCAAATGGGAAAAACCATAGAGAGGGTTAACTCTTAAGATAATATAACTACTTATATGGAATTACAGAAAGAGGCTCACTGTGAGAGGGCTCACTGCCCAAATTACAATGGGTCATTGCCAAAAAGGCTCACTGCTAGAAACAAAGGAAATGAACTAAGAGTTTTACATCTACATATACATGGGATCAATTCCAATTAAGCTTAGACAACACCCCAAATGTTTGTGGTAGATCTGGTTAAGAAACTTTGCAAACACACTCTACAATCTATCTGCATCAAAACACTATTGCACTAGATTTGTCCTTTTGTTTTATTCGTTCAACATCAACTTCTTTGTTCTATCACTTATCACTTTTCTCTTCTCTTACTTCATCACACTATGTTTGTACAAGTTGTCTCATACAACTCCTCGCATACTTCACACATATCTCTCTTTTCATGTACTTCATTCATGTATTTTTTTAAAGCATAATATGATTATGTATATATATGAGTATAACAATAAGAATATTCATCAAGTCATCCTTAACAATATTTTCCCAAATGATATCTTTCAATGGTCAATTCACACATTACAATCACCAAAGCCTCAACATTAACATAATTCTCAAGGTTGTCTTGACTCAGAATAAAAATATCCTTAAAATTCCACAATGAAACACTATAGGAACACCAAGATCATGATCAAACTCATCATTACGAGGTTAAAGACATGAACAACTAATCATCGACAACTTATCACCAAAAATCAAGAAATCGGAGGAACTAGAGCATGAAGATCTGCATAACTGAATATACTTCATGAGCACAACATCCAGAGCAAGACTTCCAGAGCACCAAAATCATGAATACAACAAACTCAATTGATAAAAATAGTCATACCAAAAAAATGAAGTAGATAAAGACACACTTGCAGAGAGATGTATTTCTAAAATGAATCACTGCATGAACAACTAGAGCACAAAATCGATTACTAAAACCAACACCAAAAACTTCTTGTCTAGATAAAAGTCTCCTCATACTAACAAAAGATATTTACAGAGTAATAAATGTGTCCATTGGGATCCAAGAACACTGAGAGGGGGGGGGGGGTGAATCAGTGTTTTGTCGGTATGTACAGTTTTTATCCTTTTATACCATGCATAGATAAACCGGTAAACAAATAAACATATAACAAGAAGAAAATAAACCATCCACATAAATGAACACCATAACACACATAATTTATACGTGGAAAACCTCAATGAGGAAAAACCACAGTGGGATTTGTGACCCACAATATCAAGTCACTGGCCATATGAAAAGATATTACATATAATAGGGGCCTACACATGCAGGAAGCCACACTGCCTAGAGCATACTGCTCGTCACTAAAGAGCCTCACTGACTACAAGCTTTCTGCTAAAGTAAGTTATTGAAAATGAACTCAAGAATGCATCTACTATGCCAAATAGAGTTCTGATTCTATCTCTGCTATGTACCAGTTCATAAACCCTGAACTGCTACCGGTATCTCTTCTCCTCCAAGAATGCTTTCCAAGCTATCTACATATCATTGCATGATATAACATTCGGATACAAAATGATCTTCATACAAATATTTTGCATCATACAGTTTTTCTATATTCTCCTAAATCTACACATATCATCTATCACATCACTTCTATCATCCCTTAAAATAACCTAGCAGACTGACCTATATACCTATTACAAATGATATGCCTTATGTCGGCTTACAATACATTTACAAAGATATTCAATGTCGGCCTTGACAATATTTACAAAATGATTTAAGTAAACCGTCCTTGATGTTGGCTTCCAAAGAAGTGTTGATGCCGGTGCTAGTGTTGGTGTAGCCCTGAATGCTCCAAAGTCGATATCTATCGGTATATGCTTCCTAGTGCCGGATTATGACTTCCATCAGTTCTTTTTTCCATCAATGACAACAAAATGAATCCAATGAGTGTCACTTGCCAATAATCTCCCCCTTTGGCATTGATGGCAACACTCATGTGAAAAATGGATTCCCTGTTGGTATGCTCCCCCTGAGCAATACACTCCATCTGATATCCTTCCAATGCATTTCTTTGGTATTTTTCACATAAGTACATACTCCTCCTTTGACATTAATGCCAAAAACTGGTGAAAGAATTGCATGAATAAAAGAATACTGTTAGTTTCACTGAAGCTTAGTCATCTTTAGGATTTCCAGGTATGCCTTTTGTAATAACTGAAGATATGTATCCCAGCCAGATTTGAAAGTATCAAAAATAGATGCAAGTCCACTTAGTAAGTGGGCAAGTGTTTCCTTCTCTTGTATATCTGTTGGTGTGGGTTTAGCTATCATGTCCATGCACTCTTTCTTGTGAACACCCAATGAATCTAGTCTAGGACTTACCGATCCTCTTAGATTTCTTTCTCTTCTCGTGATTTTATCTCTCTCCTTCTCAAAACCAAAAATTTGGTTCTCCAAGGACAAAATTTGTGCATCAATAGATGTGGTCAGTGCAGTCAATCCATCAAAAGAGTTAGCAATTTTATCCATCTTATCATATAACTCCTTCAATCTGTTGTCTACATTAGCTGTAAAACTTTCTATGTTACAACACACTTTGTAGATATTTGTAAATTATTTTAAACAAACCTCAATAGGAATAAGTTTGTCCTCATTTTATTCTTCTCTATTTCTATAATTTGAACAAAAGTTGTTCTTTTTGCTGCTATGAAATTTTCCAAAGCCTGTCGATCTGCAATCTGCCTCAGAGATTGAAAATTGTTGGATATGTGCTCTGTTAGAGTCTCGAGCTTACCGGAAGTGCTTGCTCCATCTTCAATCCAAAAGTCAGGCAATAATCTGTGCAACATTGAGACCAATTGATCAATTAGTCCTTTATCTGCAGTACCTTCCTTCAGTAATTTTTGAGTAGCCATCATCATTAATTCAGTTGGACTTAACTCAGAGACTAATTCTTCTCAACCTCAGGAAGCGTCAATTGCCAAAACCTTTGCCGGCCAATCAGTTTTACCTGCTATTATGGACTCAGTTGCTTTTACCTTGTCCATCTCAACCTCTTTTGCACTGGTGGATTTTCCACTTGGTGCAGTGTCACTTACTCCTGGTGGAGTATTATTTCCAGTGTTGTACATTGCCTTGCTCAAAAATGGTCTGTGCCGGTACAAACTGTACACTCTCCTTAGCTGCCAGTTGTGTCTAAATATCTATATTTACTATTGGTTGTGTCAAAACTAGAGTTGAACTCCCCAAAATACCCTTCTCTTTTGATTTGTTAGGAATGGTGGAATTTGTTGCCCTTGCAAATACTTCTTGAGATGTGAGAAAGTCTAGGTTTTTTCTGAAAGAATTTGGTCCATCCCTTACTTGTCTCATTTACCACCTCATTTACTCTCCCCATCATAAGGATTATCTGCCAAGATTTACTACTAAAAACTGACCTATTTGCAATATCTATACATCTTTTCATTTCTTCATTATTTACAGCACCACACAATTCCAAAAGTACAACTTCTTTGATCTCCCTTGGCAACGTCAAGTCTCCTAGCTTCAAGTTTATTATACAAGGATAAAGGTACCTCCTTCAAAATTTCAACTAAGGCTTTCTTGAAGATGTTTATATATAATAAAATAGCCTCTTCTAATTCATTTTGCTCATTCTCTTCTAAATATTCATAATACTTTGATATATTTTTCAATATTCCATCTTTTGTAATTTCATAAATAAGCTTAGCACAGGTCATTGTGGTCTTACCAGTTCCAGTATCATCACCCTTCTTCTTTTTGCTTGTGGTTTCTGGTGTGACTGGTTTCCTCTTTTGCATAGGCTTCCTTGTCGGTGGTGGAGTTGCAATAGGCTTAGTTGCCTTTAGTCCTCCTAGGCTCTGCCTTCTTCTTCTCTAACGGTGGTTTTACCACATTCTTCCTTTGTACCCTTCTGAAAGCCAGAGGTTCATTATCCTCAGAATCAAAATCAGAAGTGATAGGGGAAATGTGAACTTGTGGCTTCTTCACTTTTGTAGTACCAACCTATGCCCATTTAGTAGCCTATTTTGATTTAGAACCTAGTTGAGTGTCTATCTTATAAATCACATCTTGTACATATGCAAACATTTTTTCTATTTTCTTTTCTCTTCTCTTCTTGTTAAAGATGGTTTCCACTTCATGTTAAAAATGGTTTTCACTTCAAGAGCCTTCTCTCCTGCTATACCCAAATGCTTTGTTTTATCATCTAATGGGGCATCTAACAACATCTTTGCATAAAGTTAAAAAATACTATCATCCACCTCATATTCAAGCTCAGTAATCCAGATTTGCCTAGGTTCAACTGCTTCTATAAGATTTTCATCAGTTTTTACCATAAAACAGATATCAGTGGAATACTTCTCCACAATGTTCTTTGAAACTCTCTCCCTTTGCCTCATGTTTTCTTGAAAAGTCTTAAAATACCCCAAAAGTTTCTCATCTTTGCCAGTACCAAGACTGGTGATTGCTTACTTGATCTGCATACGTACTGGTATGTCATGAGCCTAATGCTTCTTCCCTAGACCAAGTAGCTCATTCAAGAAGTAAAGCATTAAACAAACAATAAAGTTTCCATATCTAAAAGTTCCTTTCTTGATTCCTTTTATGTTAGCAAGGTTTAACATCAACTCACTCCTCATCCATTCACATAAATCATATTTCACATTGTTCCTTAGCATCTGATATGCAGCATGAATGCATGAACTATTAACATAATTCAATCAGTTGGATTGAGTTACCTTGTAACCTATGATCATGCTTGCAAACTTTATATCTGTTTCAGTGATTGTGCTTATCCTCATTGATCTGTTATCAGGTGTAGCATCGGTGAGTTTCTTGACCTCTGTGTTGGAAATTTTCTTGTTTGACCTTGGGTAAGCTGGTGACAACTTAAATATCCTCCTTCATGATCATGTAAGGCCTATCTAGCCAAATAAATTTGTTGTGAATCCTGCTCAGAACGTATCTGATAACTTCATCTTTGAATTCCGATATGTACAAAATATTGGTTAACCCTAGATCCTCAATTGCTTTGTATTCCAGTTTGATGGTTCCGGAGTCTCCTAGTATCACGGATTGATACATGATTTTGATGTTCTCTATGCCCAAATCCTCAAGAGTGCAATGAATGTATGGCCTCACATCTTCAACATACATTACACTGTCAGGAACCCTAGAAAATGATCATGCAGAGTCTTCCTTTTTAGCAATTTCGGGAACCTCCTTAAATACTAGCCTTAACCTATCCTTGACTTTGACAATGGTGGGATTTGCAATAAAAGCAAGAGTTGAGGATCTAGATGCCATTTCAAAAAATACCTGAAAGTGAATGCCGGTGGAAGATTGAGTGCTTCAGACAATTACTCGAAAATATTTTCACAATGCTTTTGCTCACTCTTAAATCTCCTTTACTTCACTCTGAATGCTTGAGTGTTTGGTGAGTGAAGATGAATTCACTTACCCATTTTTATCAGTGAATAAAACCCTAATTTTCTGTAATAAATGCTTCACCAACCATATGAATGTCAGTTCCACAGTCATGTATTGGGTGAACCTTCATCGATGATGAACATAATTCTCCAGATCTCTTTTAGATCTCCTTACGTCTCTTTCGGGATAATATGCAAAATTTAGCAGTGACTTTGTGGTGCAGGAGCACCTAACACAAAGGCACAAAAGGAGTCTATAAAAGGATAAATATCAATTCATAAGTATATTCAATTACATTTTTATTTGTAATGTCATTTTGAGTCAATATGAATCAATATGTAAGGCTAAAAGAGCTCATTGTAATGAGTTGTCCAAATTGTCCTAATAAGGTCTTGAATTAGTCATTTGGTAAAATCTATATAAAATAACCTTTGAGGGATAAAATGGTGACAAAAATACATTATTATTCCATCCTAATATGTTTTGAAGGTTCTTGTGAAAGTTTAAAGTCATTTGAGTCAAAAGTTGTAAAATGCAACTTTTCAAAAGTTGTAAAAAGACCAAAATGGGAAGTTGTATGGTCATAAGAGGAAGTTGGGTAGTTGTAACTTCCATGTGAAGATTAAAAGGCTATACAACCTCTATAATGGTCATTCATAAGAGTATGTAAAAGTTGGAGAAGGAATTGGAAAGCATTGGAAACATTTTGGTATCATATTTTCATTGTTTCAATCTCTTGTTTTGTGGTCTTGAAAGTTTTTCCTCTTGTTTCCAGGCCTTGTGCAGCTATATACAGCCTAGAAACAAGTGTATTTATATCATTATAATGTAGTATATTGAATAATATTTCCATTTCTTCTAGTTTGAGTTAATTTCATGTATTTTTGTGAAAGTTATGAGAGTTTTGGTGAAAACCATTTGGAACTACCCAAAACCCTGATTCACGGCGACCAATTTTGGAAACATCATCATATCTTTGGATTTAACCGTTGGATCTTTCTATAATTTTAAGAAATGTTTTATAACTATCATTTATAGAATTGGACTGGATAGATTGTTGTGGTGATTAATATGTTAAGAGTTATTAATGACTGTTCATGACTATAATTTCATGACCAGATTAGGGTAAATTTCATAGTTTGGGAAAATTCTTGGCTTTCATTTTAAGGAATGAATAGATGAAGGGTTTAAATGATTCAGGTTTAATTCATAATATATGGATCTAAAATCATTATGGATTGATATCTATGGAGAATATTTGACAATGGTTATTTGATTGATGATTTTGTTGGGAAATATATGACAATGCCTCTAACATGTTGGAAGATTTGTGTTGATGATTGAACTTCATGAATGATTTGAGGTTCTTGGTTGGATGATCACGATGATCTGCATAAAATTGGTATTAGATCTCAACAAAAGGTCTGGGTTGAGCAAGTGATTGGTATTTTGGTTTGCTAATGGTTGTGGTTGCAGATGTATATCCACTAGCTGCAAGTAGGTAGATATGAAGGTTTGTCACGAGGCCATAGGAGATGGTCCAAGGGGCTTGAGAAGGAGGTCCAGTGGGTTGCCAAAAGACCTAGGGAGAGAGGAAAGGAAAGGAATCCTAGGTGAGGCAAAGTAGTTGGTGAGTTTGGTGCAGCATTGAGGGTGGACTTATGTTTGGAGCAGCATCTTGAGGAGCAACTAGTATGCAGGTTATTTTCATCCATGTTTCCAAGGGACTTGGAAACTTTTCAAAGTCGGGAGTATGGTGCAAGAGCACCTAAGACAAAGGTACAAAAGGAGTATATAAAAGGATAAATATCAATTCATAAGTATATTCAATTACATTTTTATTTGTAATATCATTTTGAGTCAATATGAATCAATATGTAAGGCTAAAAGAGCCCATTGTAATGAGTTGTCCAAATTGTCCTAATAAGGTCTTGAATTAGTCATTTGGTAAAATTTGTATAAAATAACCTTTGAGGGGTAAAATGGTGACAAAACTACATTATTATTCCATCCTAATATGTTTTGAAGGTTCTTATGAAGGTTTAAAGTCATTTGAGTCAAAAGTTGTAAAAGTTGTAAAATGCAACTTTTTAAAAGTTGTAAAAAGACCAAAATGGGGAGTTGTATGGTCATAAGAGGAAGTTGGGTAGTTGTAACTTCAATGTGAAGATGAAAAGGCTATAAAACCTCTATAATTATCATTCATAAGAGTATGTAAAATTTGGAGAAGGAATTGGAAAGCATTGGAAACATTTTGGTATCATATTTTCATTGTTTCAATCTCTTGTTTTGTGGTCTTGAAAGTTTTTCCTCTTATTTCCAGGCCTTGTGTGGCCATGTACAACCTATAAACAAGTGTATTTATATCATGATAGTGTATTATATTGAATAATATTTACATTGCTTTTGGTTTGAGTTAATTTCATGCATTTTTGAGAAAGTTATGAGAGTTTTGGTGAAAATCGTTTGGAACTACCCAAAACCCTGATTCATAGCGACCAGTTTTGGAAAAATCATCATATATTTGGATTTAACTGTTGGATTTTTCTATAATTGTGAGGAACATTTTATAACTAGAATTTATAGAATCAGACTAGAGATATTGTATTGATGATTAATATGTTAAGAGTTATTAATGACTGTTCATGACTGTAATTTCATGACCAAAATAGGGTAAATTTCACAGTTTGGGAAAATTCTTGGTTTTCATTTGCAAGAAATGAATAGATGAAGGGTTTAAATGATTCAGGTTTAATGCATAATATATGGATCTACAATCATTATGGATTAATATCTATGGAGAATATTTGATAATTGTTATTTGATTGATGATTTTGTTGGGAAATATATGACAATGCCTCTAACATGTTGGAAGATTTCTGTTGATGATTGAACTTCATGAATGATTTGAGGTTCTTGGTTGGATGATCATGATTTTCTACATCACTTTTCCAACCCCTAAGGCTTATGCCTCAGTTACTGGTGGAATTTCCTGCCGATGGAGGAATACCTTGTTCTACCGGTGGAGTTTCCGGTGTAGATCCATCTCCACTTGGTTCTTTATATTTTTTAACCCATCTCTTGGTGTGATCTTGTTTTATTTCATCTACCTTCTACTTTCCTTTCTCATTATCTTTATCATTATTAACCAGTTGAGTCTTTCTTATGCAATACTTAGCAATATGACCTATTTTGTTGCATGGATAACATGTAACATTGTTCTTCCTAATTGCTTTAACATATCCGGTATCATTTATTGACCTACAATGATTAGCAAAATGTCCAAACTTTCCACATGCATGACATTTAACATTCATTCTGCAATCTTCTGATCTATGACCATTTCTTGCAGCTCCTTTATTGACTAGGAATAGAATTGTAGTTTTGATTTGCCTTATTTCTATATTGTTTAGCCATATGCCCAAATTTATTGCAAACAAAACATCTACCATTGAATTTATAAGCATTAGATTGCCTTACTGGTTTCCTCTATTCTTATGAGTTCTGCATACCAGCTGTCTGATCTTCATTTGCAGTACCCGAGCTTTCACCTTGTACAAATCCAAGTCCTCTAGAATCATCAATCTGTCTTTGACTTTTTAATAAGTCATCCAATTGTGTAGTAATGATTCTAAACTTTTATTTATACTCACTTGCAGTAGTTAGATCATCTCTCAGAGTAGTTACTTGTCTTTCAAGTTCTTGTTCATTGTTCTGGGAGTGTGCCAAATCAGTTCTCAGCAAATTATTCTCATGAGTCAATCTGCCACATTCATCAAATTTGTTATTCAAATATATAACAAGATTATCTTCCTTCTTCTTTCTATTATAAATATCGTTAGATAACCTCATATTCAGATCTTGCATTTCATTCTTCATGAGCATGTTAGCTTGACTTAGTTTCTGACATTGTTCCTTAAGAGAATTCTTATCCTCATCATCTGGTTTCTACAAAATTTCTTTTTTCTTGGCTTGAGAAGATGATAAATTTTCTCACTGGATAAGAATGAATTCATTTGCAGAATTCAATTCTTCTTGCAATTTCAATTTCTTCATTACTTCAGCATCATAATCCTCAAGAGCCATCTCAAGTTGCTTCTCCATAGCCATGTTCAAAGATTTTGGTTTTAGGATCTTTCTCTAGCTGTTAAACATCTTCCAAGGTACCAGGCTCTGATACCAATTGTTGGGATCCAAGAACACTAAGAGGGGGGGGGTCAATCAGTGTTATGTCGATATGAACAGCATGCATAGATAAATCGGTAAATAAATAAACATATAACAAGAAGCAAATAAACCATTCACATAAATGACATCATAACACACATAATTTATATGTGGAAAACCTCAATGAGGAAAAACCATAGTGGGATTTGTGACCCACAATATCAGTTCACTTGCCATATGAAAAGATATTACATATAATAGGGGCCTACACATGTAGGAAGGCACACTTCCTAGAGGATATTGATCATCACTAAAGAGCCTCACTGACTACAAGCTTTTTGATAAAGTAAGTTACTGAAAAAATGAACTCAAGAATGCATCTGCTATGCCAAATAGAGTTCTGAATCTGTCTCTTCTCTGTACCGGTTCATAAACCCTAAATTGCTACCGATATCTCTTCTCCTCCAAGAATGCTTTCCAAGCTATCTACAGATCATTGCATGATAACATTCGCATACAAAATGATCTTCATACATATATTTCACATCATACAGCTCTGCCGTACTCTTCTAAATCCATGCATATCATCTATCACATCACTTATATCATCCCTCAAAATAACCTAGCAAACTAACCTATATACCTATTACAAATGATATGCCTTATGTTTACTTACAATAGATTTACAAAGATATTCAATGTCGGCCTTGAAAATATTTACAAAATGATTTAAGTAAATCCTCCTTGATGTCAGCTTCCAAAGAAGTGTTGATGCTGGCGTTGGTGCCGGTGCCAGTGTAGCCTTGAATGCTCCAAAGCCGATATCTGCCGGTATATGCTTCCTAGTGTTGGTTTATGACTTCCATCAGATCTTGTTGCCATCAATGACAACAAGAGGAATCCAATGAGTGTCAATTGCCAATAATGCCTGCAACATATTAGCAACAACTGGGATTTGTTGTTAGCATCATCAATATACATACCTATCTTCTACTATTCTGCAACACATCATACATACCTATCTTTTACTATTCTACAACACATCATACATACCTATCTTCGACTATTTTTCAACACATCCAGACCAATCTAGATTACTGGGTTTGACATCAATGATAACCAATGACAAGTATTTCTAACAATTTTCCCCTTTGTCATTGATGGAGAAACATTTACATCAAAACTTTCCAAAAACGCCCCCTTAGATAAAACTTCCTTATTTCTCCAAGAAAATAAAAACATAATTTTTTATCTCGAATTCTCAATATTTCTCCCCCTTTGACGTCAAGGACAAAGGGTAATAATAAAAAGGTTATAAAAATAAAATCTATATTACAAAGGAAATATTACTTCACTTATGCTTCTAAAAGATTCTCTTAACCTTCTCCTTCAATTCTGGAAAGAAAGTCTTCCAAGAGTTAATTGTCAAATGTAGACTCAGACTCAGGGTATCATTATGTTGGTATTATGGATAACTTTGTCATGTGTTACATTGGTTTTGTCATTGATGTCAACACTTATCTTTCTAGAGGTCTACATTGTTGATTTGGCACATTGGTTATATTGGTTTGCTGGTATGGATATTGGCTTTTGCACAGTTGCTGGTATATGTTTCACCGCCAACTCAGGAAGTTGATGATGACTTGTTATCATCTGGAGATCATTTGGTTATGTCAAAGACATGGAATGGATATTTGCATTTGGTGTTTTGCATATTGGATTGATCGGGTTCACATATTTGCCTTAATCGGTAGATAGGTCCAGGTTATGAACCGGCATAAGAAATCATGTTCCAAATCTGCATGACACGTTTTGGAAATGGTTTATTGATTGGATAAGGTGTAAATGTATTGAGGCCAACATATTGTATTGCACCAAGACTTATTTTGTAATTGATTTAAATGTAATATCTTTTGGGAGCCAACCTAATGATTAGGTCTTAGGTTTTGTATAAATAATTATAAGATCTTATTTGGAAGAAGTGTGCATATATTGAAGATTATTGTGAAGAGTGAAAACAAGAAGATCCTTGTGCAAATCACGTAGATATTATCTGAAGGTTGAAGGAAAGGTTATGAAGGTGTTTGGTCCTCATGCGTGGAGCTTAAACCAGTACTAAATCTGGCATTGAAGATGTTAAATTGAAGCAGTACATTGTTATTGGATTTAACCATCCAACTGTGTAGTCAGTAAGACTCCTAATTTTGTGATTGAGCAGTGAGCTCTAGGCAGTTTTCCTTTCTGCATGTGCAGACCCTATTATTGTATTCACTTACTATCTACACTAGTATCATCTGATTGTGGGTAAGGTTTCCCACCATGGTTTTTCCCCTTATAGGGTTTTCACGTCAAAATCTTTGTGTCATGTGTTGTGGATGTTGTTTTTCTTTGTATTTAATGCATTAAGTTGTACCGGTAATACTATAACTATTAATTTGTTTTATCAGCATTGATTTTTAAGTTAGAATAATTTGTTTTGGGTTGCAATTTATTGACAACTGATTCACCCCCCCTCTCAGTTGTCCTTCCCGATTCCTAACACATTCTTGATTATTTCATCAACTGCTTTTGATAAAGAATTGGGAACAATAGGGTTCCACACACATTTCTCAGCTTTAATAAGGAGACCAAAAAGGTATTCCAGCCTAGCCTTAACAATCTCTTTTACTTTTAGAAACACATTCACCACATCTTCTTTCTACGTCTGATAAAATATAAGATCTAATTGCAGATAGTTGATTTTATTCCTTTGTTCACCATTTGCATCATTGAAGATATCAAATGATTTGCCCATGAAATTCAACTTAGATTCAATAGAATCAATCTTAGCCTTAAAATTTTCTATAGCTGCTAGCCACATGAGATGATATTTGTATACTTTGCCTACTTTTGCAACACAGTCTCTCATATTCTTAATGTCATCTGATAATCTCTTCTGAGCATATGCACATTTCTTCTCCATATAATTTTGAATATCATCTTCATCTTCTGCAACAAGTGTTACATCAAGAGGATTCTTCAAATGATCCTTAATAACTTCACAAAGAACATCTAGCAAGATGTCTGAAAGATCACCAAGAGCAATACTATTCTAGACCAAGTGGTTGACCAAAACTTCTTCAATCTAATCATGATCATAAGAGGGTCTCTCAAGCCATGAAACCCCAATCCTTTTTATCCTATCGACTTCCTCAAACATACTCATAATACTCTTAGCACTACAGGGGTCATCTTCCTCTTTACTTTCTTCAACCAAAACCAATTTTCCCTTAGCCACTGACAATGGTTCCAAATCATCTAGGGAAATGATTTCTTTTTCTTCACCTTTCATTTTCTTTATCAAATTTGAAGGAGACACAATAACTTTTCTTTTCGAACTTATAATACTAGAGGAGGGAATCTCCTCAGGAGCATTGATACTACCAGGAACTGGACTAGAGAACAACTTCTTCTAAAGATTTATGAAGTGATTTTCACATGCCTGATCTCTATTATCCAAACAAGCTAGATATCTAAAAAAATTATTTCCAACACAAACATTTGATTTCCATACAATGTTCTCCTTCAATGGTAAAGATCTTATGAAATAAAGCATTAAACATACAATCAATGAACCAAACTAGAATGAATATCCCTGATCTTTTGTTATCTTGATATTTTTTGCTAAATTTTTCCTCAATAGCTTACACAAATCATAATTTTTGCCTTCTTTAACCATTTGATGAGCAATATATTTTGCAATTGCCAAAGTAGATCCTTCTTATTTCTAAAACAGATTTTATAAGAGATTAGATATGCCACATACCTTATAACATGGTCGATATTAGTGTCAATTATTAGTGCTCATTGATCACCCATGATGAATGTTAGGGTTTCCTTTTAATCTAATGCCTGGTAAACTTTTTAACGTGATCGATGATGCAAGCTTGACACACCCTTTGGCTCCATGTGAAATGCTTTTGACCCAAAGCTATGAATTGATGAGGCCACAAATGGGGGACCTAATCCCCACACTTCACTTGTTCAAACCTGTGAGCATAATGGCCCAATAGGGGTTTGAAGCTTGGTAGCCACTTCACCAATAAAATGTTTTAACCACGACACTACATGTCCAAAGACCTGCATGTTAGGGTTTCAACTTCCTTGTTCTTAATCGATTTCTTTGCCGGAAGGGGTCAATTATCACATAGACTATAAACTACATGGATTGCTTCCTTAAAATTTTTATAGGGCTTATCCAACATCATGCAGTAATCTATTGGCCCAATTTGTCATTGTGTCAAAAGACTAATCTATCAACGCTCGATACAAACTGTAGAGATATGAATCACATAGGAGGTAGTTAGTCCGTTGTCACGAATCTCGAGGGTAGTGCTGATCATTTTTCCAACAATCTCCCCCTCAGCATTACTCGAGGGGATTTGAACCCGTGACCCAATGCTCTGAAACCATTTGTTGTCTCAGTTTTCCATTGTGTCAAAAAAATAATCTGTCAACACCTGATACAAACTATAGAGATATGGGTCACATGGGAGGCGGTTGGTCCTTTGTCATGAATCTCGAGGGGAGAACTAACCATTTTACCAACATCATCTTCAATATGGTTCAAAAGAAACAATCAGTTTTTTATTTGCAAACCTTGAAAATATTCTCCAAATATCCAAACCCTTATTCCCTGTCTTTGATTTGCTGCAAACTTTCACTTGACAATGAGTTTCCCAAATTCTTAATTTTTTCTTGATTGTATTCTTCTAATTACACATCCTCAATTTTTTGAATGTTCTTACTACTAGATTCGCCAGTAATTGATTTCCTTGAATCCATAGAGAAAATATGTGATAAATACCTTTCATGCAAACCTTCGCTTGAATTTCCTTCTGCTTCACAAGTTCTTCAATGCATGATGCACAAATTGACCCAAAAATTAGATATTTACCTTGTTCGGAGTGCCTAGGGTTTCACTGCTAAAACCGTCTTATCAAAGTGACATCATCTGATCTTTATAATTCAACATACACAATTCATCATAGTCTACAACATGCATTTCTTTCATTTGAGGGGGTACAAATAGGTTTTTTCTTGAAGCTCCCCTAAGGCAAAGCTACTAGATCAATATCTGGAGGAAGAAGTACCAACACCGGACTCAGGTACATAGTAGACTCAATTGCTTCTTTCTTTATCTAAACTATAGAATTATTTTTTCTTAAATTTATTAGATTTCACTGGAGCACTCACATTCTTGCATTCATTAGCAATATGTCCAAACTTGTTGCAATTATAACATCTTACATTCCTCTATCCTGAATTCACTGAACTTGCTTTAGATTTGCACTGATTAGCTTTGTGACCAAATTTATAGCATATGTCACAATACCCTTGAAAGGGATTATTCATAAGTGAACCATTTATTCCTTTCACAAATTGTCTATAGCTTCTACTCATGACTTGATTATTGTAATTTTTAGCCTTGTGTCCAAAAGTTCCACATGCAAAGCATTGAAAATTTTGATTTACATTGCACCTATAATCTACAACTTTATGTCCAGAATGATTGCATTGGAAATAATATCCATTAAATGATGAGTACCTTTGAGCATTAGCTTGTCGAACCAAAGGTCTATTTATAGTAGGTCTGGGATTACAGACTTTGTTTGAATCTCTAGGTTTCTTTAGATCTTTCATCTTTCCTTTTCCTTTACTTTTGTCAATCAAGAATTCACTGGAGAATCCTAATCTTTCCTTATCCCTGTGATATTTCTACATGGATAACAATTTATCCAACAATGTAGTTCTTTCACTAACTTTAGCTTCAATAGCTCTAGTTCCAACTTCCCATTTTCTTCAGTCTTTAGATTGATTATGTCCTTCAAGATTTATTCCATCTTTTCCTCTTTCTTCAGCCTGCAACTTTATATTTAAAATAGTTTCATTTGAATTGCTTCAGTTCCTTATTAACTTCTCAATTCATTGATTTGAACTTTTGGATCTAATCTCTTAGCTTTTTCACACATTCATTTTCTACCTTAACATTCTCTTTCAAGTCTTCATTCTTAGATTCCACACTCTCTAGATCTTCATGGGTTGTCTTTAATTCTTCATCCAAGTAATATTCTCCATCCATATCCATATAAGCCATCTATTCAAATCAAGATCTCCCTCAATCAATTAAGCTAGTAACTAGGGACCAAGCTTTGATACCAATTATTGAACAAACTGGAATACTAAGAGGGGGGTGAATCAATATTCCATAAAAGATGAAACAAACAAATTGATTTCATAAACTAAAACTTATCTTAATCTTGAATATCCTTAGCATGAGATGAAATATGCAACAAAAGTGAAAAGCATAACATTCACAACCATAAGAGAGACACCAAATTTTAATATGTGGTGCAAACTCAAATAGGGAAAACCACAGGGATGGTTAACTCTCAAGATAATATAACTATGCATATGGAATTACAGAAAGAGGCTCATTGCTAGAGGGTTCATTGCCAAAAAGGCTCACTTCCAGAAAGAAAGGAAAGGAAATAAGAATTTTGCATCTACATATGCATGAGATTAGTTCCAATTAAGCTCAGACAACATACCAAATGTTTGTAGTAGATCCAGTTAAGAACCTCTGCAATAACACTCTACCATCTATCTACTCCAAAACACTATCACAGTAGATCTATCCTTCTCTTTTACTCATTCAACATCAACTTCTTTATTCTGTCACTTACCACTTTTCTCTTCTCTTTGTTCATCACACTATATTTGTCCAAACTATCTCATACAACTCCTCACATACTTCACACATATCTCGTTGTTCATGCAATTCATCCATGCATATTTTTTTAAGCATAATATGATCATGTATATATATGAGTATAACAATAAAAATATTCATCAAGTTGGCCTTAACAATATTTTCCCAATGATATCTTTCAATGGTAAATTCACATGCTATAATCATCAGAGCTCAACATTAACATAATTTCTCAAGCTCGGCCTGACCCAAAATAAGCATATCCTTGAAATTCTGCAATGACACTCTACAGGAGCACCATGATCATGATCTAACTCAACATTATGAGGCTAAAGATATGAAAAACTAATCATCAATAGCTTATCACCAAAAATCAAGAAATCGGAGCATGAAGATCTGTATGACTGAATATACTTTAGGAGCACAACATCTAGAGCACCATAATCATGAATACAACAAACTCAATTGATAACAATAGTCATACCAAAAAAAAATACTGCATCAAGACACACTTACAGAGAACTGTACTTCTGAAATGAATCACTACATGAACAACTAGAGCACAAAACCAATTTCCACAACCAACACCAAAACCTTCTTATCAAGATAAAAGTGTCCTCATACTAACAAAAGATATTTCTGAAGCAATAAACGTGTCTACAATATATTAGCAACAAATGAAATTTTTTGTCAGCATTTGCAACATACATACATGTCTTCTATGTTGGCAATTAACACTCAATTGGTTGGTTTCACTATGTTGTCATTGATGGCAACATGGTATTGTGTCCTTGCTTCATGTTTTAGTTTTATGGTGTATTGACAGGCACTTCACACTAGCACTGGCATGACAAAATGATTTCTTTGGTCACCGACAATGCAGGCTGACATGGTTTAGTAAAGGTTATTGGTATTGGAGACTGACATATCTTGGATCCGGCATCGACGATTGATTTTAATGTTTATGCATTTATGTTATCTATCCGACATGTAATTTGATATTATAAATATCTTTGTAAGCCGACATAAGGCATGTAAAGTTGTATAGGGTATATAGGACAATTTGATAGATCATTTTTGACATAGAGATAGAAGAGACATATGATAGGATATTATGGATATGTGAATGTAATATGATGTGAAATATATCAGAGAGATCATGTATGTGAGGAAATTCATGTAAGGGTTATTATAGTAAAGGGTTTAGGGTTTCAGACCAGATCAAACAAAGCTTAAACCAGAACTGTATACTGTCATAGAAGATGATATCTTACCAGTTCACACTTGTCAAGAATTTTATGTAGTCAGTGAGGCTCCTTTTGTGATTAAGCAATGTGCTCTAGGCAGTAAGCCTTCCTGCAAGTGCAGGCTCCTCATATTTTGTAATATCTCTTCATATGGCCAGTGGATTGATATTGTGGGTCATAAATCCCACCGTGGTTTTTCCTCTTTGAGGTTTTCCACATATAAATCTATGTGTTATGTTTCTCATTTAAGCGATTGGCTTATTTGTTGCTTTATTTCTTTCAATTCTATATGTACCGATATACCGGTTGGTATATGCATCTTTTAATAAGGCTAAAAATTATCATTTTGGTATAACACTAATTCACCCCCCCCTCTCAGTGTTATTGGTTTCCAACAATTGATATCAAAGCCTTGTTCCTTGGAGGAAGTTTAACAGCTTGAGGAAGATCCTGAAACCGGAATCCATGGATATGGCGTTGGATAAGCAACTTGAGATGGCACTTGAAGATTATGATGTTGAAAGGTTGAAGAACTTAAAGCTACAAGATGAATTGAATTCTTCTAAGGAATTCATTCTTGTCCTACAAGAGAGGTTATCATCTGTTCAAGCTAGGAGGAAGGAACTTTTGCAAAGTTAGGATGATGAAGAGAAAGATGCACTTAAAGAATAATGTCAGAAATTGAGTCCGAAGAACATGATTCTGAAAAATAAAATGCAAGTTATAACTATGAGGATGTCTAAGGAGATTGAGGACATAAAGAAGAAGGAAGAAAATCTTGTTGTATCCCTAAAAAACAAATTTGAAGAATGTGGTAGGTTGGTCCATGAAAATGATATGTTAAGAACTAATTTGGTACAATCCCAGAGTAATGAACAAGAGCTTGAGAGACAAATGATAATTCTGAGAGAAGATTTAAAGAAAAAATCAAGATTAGCTCAACACAATTTGATGAGTTATTGAAGAGACAAAGGCAGATTGGAGATTCCAGTGCACTTGGATTTGAGCAAGGACAGAGTTCCAATACTGCTAATGAAGATCAAAACCACAAGGCACCGGTAAGGCAATTTAATGCTTATAAATTCAATGATAGATGTTTTGTTTGCAATATATTTGGTCACATAGCTAGGCAATGTAGAAATAGAGAAAATCAGAACCCTGATTCTACTCCTGATAAATGTTTTAAATGCAATAAGTTTGGTCATAAGATAGAAGATTGTAGAATGAATGTTAAATGCTATGCATGTGGAAAATTTGGACATATGGCTAATCAGTGCAGGTCAAGCAATTTCACCAGTTTTAGCAAAGCAATTCAAAAGAACAATATTACATGTTATGCATGTAATAAGGTCAGACATATTGCTAAGTTCTGTAGAAGCAAAAATCCACCAGTTAGTAATGGAGGATCAAATGAGAAAGGAAAAGAGAAGGTTAGTGAAATTTAACAAGATCACACTCAAAGATGGGTTAGGAAAACAAAAGAACAATCATTAGATGGGAATGTCCTGTTTACTTATCTGGTAGAAGAGGGTGCTCCTGCACTAGTAGGGAGCTCATTTGGTAACTAATGCAGATGCCTTAGGGGTAGGAAAAACTCATGAAGATGTTGTGCATATGCCCCAAGAAGAGATTCTGGAAGATGTTCTAGACATTGGATATAAATATCCGGAATGAATATATTCTGAGCGAGATCCGGTATCTTTGACCGACACTCATTTATGTCAATGAAAGATTAGGGTGTTTCTCAAAGTTTAAAAGATCAAATACAATTCATTGTTAATCACCTTGCATTCAAATCAATTTCAGAGTGATTAAGAGTGACTAAGTGCGATCAAAGGCAATTCAGAGGAATCAGATTTCTTCTTGAGTGATCTCACCAACGACTAAAAGAATTTGTTGGAGGTTTTCATCGAGAGCAATCAAAAGGTATTTATCTTTAACATGGAAGCGAGATCATCATCTATTCCTATTTTTGTTGCAAACTCGTGTTAGACACAATGCACCACTAAGAGGGGCAGGGCGTGAATCAATGGTTCTCAAATCTCTTTCTCTCAAACCTATGTGAGCATACCGGTTAATAGATTTAACTCAAC
Organism: Cryptomeria japonica; assembly: GCF_030272615.1. Classification (NCBI taxonomy): domain Eukaryota; kingdom Viridiplantae; phylum Streptophyta; class Pinopsida; order Cupressales; family Cupressaceae; genus Cryptomeria; species Cryptomeria japonica. The sequence continues at coordinate 693,354,424 of NC_081415.1, read as the reverse complement.
ACAGGCTTATCGGTTATGGAGGAGACTAAAATAAGTGAAAACACACTCACAAGGGAACATCACATAACACCAGCATATTCGAGGAAAACCCAAGATGGGAAAAACCTCGGTGAGCAATGTTGCTGGAGTCTACTACTCCAATCCAACCTCATAATAAAACATAGTTACAAAGTTTAGGGCAAAAACCCAAGGAGCACCAACCCCTACCTGATTTATGGGCTACAACCCAAAGGAGCACCAACCCCTAACTTTAGGGCACCAAACCAAGGAGCTACAACCCTTGCATTGAGCTACAACTCAATGTTCACAATGTAAACATTAAATACATAAGTAGTTATCTTGTTGCAAGTGAATCTTGCAACCATTATACATATCTTACTCTATCAGTGAGATACCTTCTCTGCTTCACAGCCTTACTTCTCTACTACTCTTCACCTGCTGCTTCTATGCTGGTAAGCTCTGCCAGTTTATCTCTCTTCTGAATCGCTCTCACTGTATCTCTTCCTCACTGCTCTACACTTCACCAATTCAACTTTCTATCGGTTCTCTGTCTATCTTCTTTGCAATCTCCTTCACCTCTGTTCTACCGGTATGAATACTACCAATTCTTCTCTCCAACCAGTTGAATGCTTCAACCAGGTTCTCTCTCACTCCCACTCTCTTTACAAATTCTCATTGAGCACTTGGTTGATTTTCTCTTACTTGCAGAAGTCTTCAACTTCACAATCGCACAATATTCTTCTATTCAACAACGACAAAGATTCTCTTCGAACCCATTACTTATAGCTAGGTTTTCCCTCCAAAAACCAATTCAAAATCTAGGCGGTTAGGGTTTTCTCACCATCCTCGAGGCAAACCAAATCCAATTAGATCTTGCATGATCTGATCTTTCTGACATCCAATTGCACAACTCCACCATTTTCACATCTCCTAGATCACGCCTTTCATCTCTGGCGATTTTCTTTTTACCCTAATAGCTAATCCCTTGGTTAATCACGAAAGAACTATCATGTTGTTTCCTCCATCGGCTTGATCTTCTCAATCTCTCTTAGCTAACTTGTAGTAATCTTCTAGAACTTGAGCCTCAAACCCCTACAAAAGCTCTGCAACATGTCCCATGATTTGAGTGACTTCTCAATAAAGTTGACCAACCCTGCAACAACCCTGTCGATGTACATTCCATCTTTATCCATGCGCATGTTTACCATGTTGAATCCATGTGGCATCCATATCGACTAACTGCCAGCTTGTCACTTCATGTTGGTCCAAATAGGATCACCGACCAGCCACTCAACTGGTTCCTCTTTCCTATTGATTCATTAACCTCGCCGGTACCTCACATTGTACTAGTAACCTTATCATATTTGCATTCTGCACCTTGCTCATATTACCGGTGATATTTACATACCGGTTATCACTCTTGATGATACCAGTCATCATCCTTCACTAAAATCCTTCATCAGTCAGACCATTCTCCTCTGACTATATCTACTCAGTCGGTTTATCTAAATGACAAACACATCACTCTTCTGATGTATCAACATCTCAACATGCCTTCTCTATCGGTCTAGTGCATAACCCTGATCTCATGCACTTAAGGTATTCCCTCAATTTACTAATGGATCTAGAGTAATCCTTCATGTTCTTGCCTTTACCTATTTACTCTTATCCCACCAAACTATAATGCACTTTGATGCTCTGCAAAAAGGATTAGAAAATCTGTTTGATGGCAACACACAAAAGAGCACAGGAAACAAATGTTAGTGTTAGCAACAAAAGATTATCCTAAACGGACATATCAAGAGAGATATTAAGCATGAAATAGAAAGAATACAAATATAGAATAGATAAACTATACTCCTCCAAATTCTAATCAAGATGCTCATAGTTGCTCCTCCCTTGTTCCTCTCCTCTCGAAGTTCCACATGAGTGTAGCTCTTAGCTTTTAGCACTAGCCATGGATGCCATATGGAGATTCAAGATGGTTGAAAATGATAAACAAATGCTATGCAAGTGTAGATAGTGATGCTATGAAAAAGCTCTATGTTAATACCAGTATAACAACAATACTCTAATGCTTCCTCCCTTTGCTTGAGGAGAAGGGTTCTATTTATAGAAGAAATGGGGAAATGAAGGGTTAAGATTGAGAAATCTTAACAAGGGTTAGGATTGAAAGATATTCAATCCATGTGAGACTTTCAACCCAATCCCATGTTGACAAGTGTCACCATGAGGAGGCTTGAGAGGAGAGATAAGGAGCATTAAATGCTTGAGGGGACATGATGGTTACCTTAGGGGGTTGGGTTAGGGTTAGGTTAATGGATATTCCTTTTATCCAAGGGATAAACGAATGTGCAAGGGTTAAATGGTTACCTTAGTCAAAGAAATAAATGATTTGAAGAGACCCATGAGTCAAAAGGATGGTTAAGTTAGAGGAAAGTCTCTAACCAAAAGTAAAAGGTGAGTTAACCATAAATGGTTATGTAAGAGTCTTTAATGGTTTGGAAGACTTTAGAGGTTAACTATTTGAAGACTTAAAGCCTTAATTTCCTTTCAAATACTTTGAGGGCTTTGAAAAGTGACTCCAAGTTGTTTAGGAATGTGACAATATTTAGGGGGTGAATTAGGCTAATTAGAAGGAGTTAGAAGAATCTAGAAGGGATTAGGCATGCAAATGGATTTTGTAGGAGAATGCAAGTGGGAGGAATTTTGAGATTTTCAATTGAAATAAAATCATTTATTTCAATTAAATGATGTAATTTGCATTTGGATAGATATTTAAATAAATATTAATTTATTTAAATATGAATGTGAATTTTGGATTTAAATAAATCTTAATTTATTTACATGAGAAAAAGGAAGATAAAGCATTTAAATGCTTGAAGACTTTGAGGGAAACCATTAAAGGCTTAAGAAGACTCTAGAAATAAGCCATTAAGTTTGAAGACTTTAAGGGAAACCATTAAAGGCTTAAGAAGACTATAGAAGGAAGTCATTGAGTTTGAAGACTTTAAGGGAAACCATTAAAGGCTTGAGAAGACTCTAGAAGGAAGCCATAAAGTTTGAAGACTTTAAGGGAAACCATTAAAGGTTTCAAGTGGGTGAGGATAAATAGGATTTTAAATAAATAATTTATTTAAAATAGTTGTGCAACTTGCATTTGATGAGCAATGATCAGAGTTTTTCTTGCTGGTTCTTTTCTCTGGGAGCTCAGTTTGAACCAATTTTTAAATATATTGTAAAAATTATTTATTATTAATAAAATATATCAAGTGGCATTGCCACCTTGCCAAAAAAAAAAAACTTGCATTTGTAGGAAAATGCAAGTGGGTGAAGGATAAAGGTGATTTAAATAAATGTTAATTTATTTAAATGTGAATGTGGGATTTTGGGGGATTTAAATAAATATTAATTTATTTAAATGTGAGAGAAGATTTAAATAAACAAATATGATTTATTTATTTAATTAATGGTCTGAATTTGGTTAAGTGAATTAAATCAAATAAATTGAATAATTTATTTAATTAATAGGAGAAGAGGGTTAAGATTAATTAATTAAATATTAATTTAATTAATTATTGATTGATGGTTAAATAATCAAATAAATACTAAATATTCATTTAACTAAGTGGGCAGATTTTATGTGACTACACACTTAATACATATAGGGGATAATCACCACTTACTTGGTGGAGGAACCCCTTGTCATCCGTTCATGTGAGTTCCCTGTTTGTGCAGCATATCTTCAAATAGGCATATGTGAACCGTTGTAAGCACATACTCTGCCAGTAATTGCTTCTCATGATGACTGCATCTTCATCCATTGGGAGTCCTACTGTTTTGCAACCTCATAGCATACCGGTGACCTGTTCAATCTTTTCTTCCGGTGTGGATGTGATTCAGATAACATTCTGCCTCTTCATCATAAACAACTACTCAAACACCTCTCTATCTCATCACACAAGTCGAGCATTAACTTGTGTGCAAGTGACTCCTGAGGTCATCTTCCTTACCTTACCGATTTTCTGCAACACATGGTTTTATCCAAGATATCACATCCTGCACTCCTTCATAGTAGTGTTGCACATAGATCTCATCTACTAGTGGTCATCACATACCGGTTGACATCAATGACAACACAATGCCTACAACCCGACTGTAATAGAGGTCAAGGACCACCCCAGGCCAATTTTCAAGTGGTATCCACATGTGGCTACCCTGGAAGATTTGGTTGGAGTATTTTCTCAAGTTCCGGAGGGAGTTGTCTATGTAGAGGTTGTTAGGGCATATATTCACTGTCACATTGAGGACTTGAGAACTTCATAAATTAAGGGCATGTATATGAGTGAGCTAATGAGAGAATTTGGAAAGATCAAACCGGCATTCAAGCATATTGAAGACCTAGGGTTTACCGACATTCTGGATATTCCAGAATTTGAGGATGAGATAATCAGATATGTTCTAAGCAGAGTACATTAGGAGTTTATATGGTTAAACCGACCTTACAATATCACTAAGGAAGCCATCCAAAAAATCATTGGTTTGTTGGCATTTGCATGAAGATTGCATTAATGATATGTTATGTTGTTATTGATGTCAATTGAACCGGTGATGGTATTTCTGATATAGCTGATATTATTGTTATTATTAATATTGTCTTGTAACCAGTAGGAAGAGCTTTGAGGAAGATGTTGTAAACCAGTATGTAAGATTGTGAGTTGAACCGATAAACCGGTGTATAAGGTTAAACCCTTTCTATGTTATGTAACCAGTAAACCCTACCAATTATTTTTGGTAAACCCTAACCGATCAAGTTTGTTGGTTTAAAATCTAATGATGAATGGTAATGATAGTGACACGTGTGATCATTGTATGGGGATAAGTTCAGTTTGTTTTGGCATGTTTGTTTGATTGTCTAGGGAATGAGCAAAGTGGATTGCATCTAATGCATAGCACGTGATGAGTTACAAAGTTCGATGAAGCGGTGATCATGGAGCGGTTGGAATTTTCTTGAAGAATGTGTATACATTACTATGTAAATCCAATGGTCACACTTGAATCAATTTATTTATAATCTCTATGAGAGAATTAGGTTTTTGTTGTATTACCGGCTTAATTAATTTGAATTTAAGGTCGATAAAGTTGTTTGTAAAGTTGTTGGCAAAGTTGGCAAAAATCAGTTGAGTGTGTGGTTGCCTAGCTAGAGAATGGATCTACAGTTTGTGTAAAGGCAGATTGAGGCTTAAAAGGATTTGATCAAGAAAATGTAGTGCTATTCAGATAGATCGAGAAAACCTATTGTTTTCTAACAATTACAGCAGAACTAAAATCCCCTAACCGGGTAAGCTCTAACAAGCTTAGCTACTTCTTAACTCCTCTAACAAGGTGGTCCATTAGATTGGATTCTGAAATCCTCTACTAAGGTTACTCCTAGCAGGGTATTTTCTTTTTATCAAGGCATTTTGTAAATCCCTTAACCGGGTGATTCCGAACAGGATCAGTTCTTAACATGACTTATTGTAAAAGCTTTAACAGTCTTGGCTCCTAATAGGGCAAAATTCAGAAGGGTTCAGATAGATATCTTGTGAGTCTCATCTCATCATGGTTTTTACCTATTTGGGTTTTCCACATATAAATATTTGTGTCATGTGATGAATTTTTGTATGGTTATGATCTTATTTGTTGATTTGAGTGACTACTTAACTTCTGATAAGGCATTATAACTAGAAGCATTGAGAGATGGAATATTTTGATATATGATTAAGCATTTGGATATTTACAAGATTGAAGTTGTTTACTGTTAAGTTGTTATAACATTAAACTAGTTGATGTTGTGTTTTATTATGAGTATTGATCTTAACAGTGAAAGTTTACTTTGTGAGTTTGAGTTTGAGATTGGGAAGTTTGTATGATTTTTTCAGTTTAATGATTCACCCCACCCCTCTCAGTAATATACCAAATACTTATTCTTTCATCATACCATCAATTGGTATCAGACCATCTTAGGTCCTCTTAAATCTAAAATCTTAACATCTTGAGGAAAAGATCTTGTAGATCATGATGAAGAAGGAACGTCCAAAGTTCAACAAAGATAACTATAGGATATGGAGCGACAGAATGAAGATTTACATTAAGAGTCTGGGAAGTCAGTATTGGGATCATGTAGAAACTCAGTATGTTGCACCTACTGGAACTTATACTGATGATCAGAAGAAAGAACAACAAGAAAATCATCAAGCATTGGAGTCTATTATAAGTTCCCTATCTGATGTTGAATATGTAGATGTTCATGGTCTTGAAACTACATATGAAGTATCAAAAAAACTTGAAGAGATTTGTAGCAGTGATGAACATGTTAAGATTGCTAAAGAGGAGAGCCTAAGAGGAAAGTTTGATGACATGAGAATGTTTGAAGGTGAAAATATCCAGCAGTATGGTCAAAGGATAAAAGAGATAGTTGGTGAAATAAAGAGTGCAGGAGGGAAAGTGGAAGATGCCACAGTGATCAGTAAGGTACTGAGAACTCTTCTAATGGTCTATGTTATCCGAGTTGCAGCTATCTAGGAGCTGAAGTCCATTGAAAAAACTAAGGTAACTCTTGACTCTATCATTGGAAAACTTACTGCTTTTGAATTAAACGACTATGATGGTAGTGTACAGAAATCAGAATTTGCATTCAGAGCTTTTGTCTCTAATCCATCTATGAGAAAAAGTAGAGATACTTGTCATGGTTATGAATCTAGATCTAGCAGAGATGTTGATGATGAAGATAGCTTAGTGGATCTTGAAGAATTGTTGGCAAAATGACTGCCTAGAGGCAGTGATAAATACAAAGGTAAACTACCTTTAAATTTTTTTGCATGCAACAAGATTGGTCATATAGCAGCTAACTATCCTAATGGTGAAAATGAATACAAGAGAGACAAATTCAAGAAGTATAAGGGTAAAGGAAAGCGAGATTGTCTTATAGCGGTTGATGGTGGTATCATTGATGAAGAATCTAATGATGATGCTAGCGAAGATATTGTGTTTGTAGCTATTAAGGAAGAGATATTAGATCAGAAGGCACTAGTGTCTAGGATGTATAACTCTGATGATTGGATCATTGATAGTGGTTGTTCACATCATATGACCTGCAATCGGAGCAAATTTATTTCTTTTAAGGAATTTATTGGGCTGAAGGTCTAAAGCACAATCTTCTGAGTGTGGCACAACTTAATGATAGAGGATACCCATTGGAGTTTAGAAATGGTATGTGAAAAATCTTTGACAACAAAGGTGAATTGATTACAACTGAGAAACAAACCAGAGGTAATCTGTTTCAATTTAATCCTAAAGTTAGCAACTGTTTGATTGCAAAGATAGATGATAACTGGCTTTGGCATAGGATATTTTGTCATATAAACTTTGATAAAATTGTTAAAGTGAGCAAGTCCAAGATAGTAAGAGGTCTGCCTCATCTAGACAAACCGATTAATGCTCTTTGCAAAGAATTTCAATTAGGAAAGATGACTTCTTCAACTTTCAAGAGCAAGTCCTTCTCAGCAGAGCACTTGTTATATTTGGTTCATACAGATCTATGTGGACCAATAAGAACAAGAAGCATTCAAGGTGACAGATATTTTATGATCTTCACTGATGAATATTCAAGGATGATGTGAGTCACATTCTTGAAGGATAAGAGTAATTTTTTTGTAAGTTCAAGGCATTTAGGGCCTTAGCTTAGAAAGAGAGTAGCAAAAACATAAAATGTCTGAGAATAGATCAAGGTGGTAAATTTACTTCTGAGGAATTCACTACATACTGTGATGAGAATAGTATCAAGTGACAACTTTTTGCACCAAGGACAGCACAACAAAATGGTATCGCAGAGAGGAACAACTGGTTAGTTGTTGAAGCTACTAGGACAATTTTGATACAAGGAGGTGTAGCGAAAACATTTTGGAAAGAAACTGTAAGTACAACTATCTACACTATGAATTGAGTTCTGGTGAAAAGACATAAGGACAAGACACCTTATGAATATTGGTATGGAAGATCACCTGATGTTAGCTATTTTAAGATATTAGGTAGCACATGTTTTATTAAAAGAGGTGATTACATTAGCAAGTTTGAAGCTAAGAGTGATGAAGGCATATTTCTTGGCTATTCCACCAAGAGTAAGGTCTATAAATGCTTCAACAACCGGACACAGAGAATTGTTGAAAGTTTTGATGTTCATGTAAATGAATGTCCTAAAGTCTCAGAAGGAACCAGTTCAGAGAAAAAGGATGAAGATCCTTGCATCTTTCTTTTGGAACTTGAGACTCTTAAATCAGAAACCGGTAAAGAAAATTCTGATGTACTTGTTCAACTGGAACAAATAAATTTAGAAGAAGATGATAATGAAGAACTTGAACTTGAAGAGAATGATCATGTTATTCCTAGGCATGTAAGACTGAATCACAGTCCTGAGAAGATTATTGGGGATAAGCATGCCAAAGTACTAAATAGAAAGAGAATAATAGAGAACTCTTGCATGATCTCCACCATTGAACCAATAAGTGCTAAGGAGGTATTTGGTGATGATCATTGGGTTAAAGCTATGGAGGAGGAATTGGATCAAATTGAGAAGAGAAACACTTGGACCCTGGTACCGTGACCAGTAAATAAGAATGTTATAGGTACTAAATGGGTATTCAAAAACAAGTTAAATGAAGATGGTGTTGTAGTTCGCAACAAGGCAAGATTAGTCTGCAAGGTTTATGCTCAAGAAGAAGGAGAATATTATGGTGAAAATTTTGCACCAATAGCAAGAATGGAAGGTGTTAGAACTTTAATTACATTTGTAGCCCATAAGAAGTTCAAGGTATACTAGATGGATGTTAAGTCTGCATTTTTTAATTGGATATTGGAAAAAGAGGTTTACATAGAGCAACCAGATGGTTATGCTTTAATAGATGAGAAAGACATGGTATGCAGATTGCATAAAGCTTTGTACAGATTAAAGCAGGCACCCAGAGCATGGTATGAATGACTTCATACATATTTGATGAAGATAGGATTTGCAAGAACCAATGATGATAGTAGTATTTATCTCAAGTCTGAAGGAGATGAAATACTGGTCAGTGAAGTATTTGTTGATGATATTATTTTTGGAGGTAATGATGTAATGAGCAACAGTTTTGCAGATGAAATGAAAAATGAGTTCGAAATGTCTTTAGTAGGGGAAATAAAAAAATTCATAGGCTTCCATATACAACAAATGATGAATGGTATTTTCATCACACAATCTAAGTATGTGAAAGAGGTTTTGAAGACTTTTGGCATGAGTGATTGTAAACCAGTCAGAACAACAATGGTTACAGGTTGTAAGTTATCCAAGGAAGATGAATCTAAGTCTGTTGATGAAAAAGAATACATGTCAAAGATTGGAAAATTACATTATGTTGTTCACATCAAACCAGATATTTCCCATGTGGTTGGTATAATTGGTAGATTTTAGAAGAATCCAAAGGAAGCACATCTAATAGCAACCAAGAGATTTTTTTAGATATCTGAAAGGTACAGTTGACTATGGATTATGGTATCCATATGGAGGAAACTTTGATTTGAAGGCATACACAAATGCTGATTAGGGAGGAAATGTTGATGACCGGAAAAGCACTACCGGTGGAGCATTTTTTATAGGAGGGAGGCTTGTTTCATGGAGTAGTAAGAAACATAGTTGTACTTCACAATCTACTGTTGAAGGTGAGTATGTTGTAGCTTATATGAATTGCACATAAGCTATTTGGATTAGGAACATTTTGGAAGGTTTTAAGATGAAGATCTTAGAACCTATAAAGATTTTATGTGATAATACAAGTGCCATAAATATTTCTAAGAATCTTGTTTTGCACGCATGAACCAAGCACATTGAATTGAAGTATCAATTTTTGAGGGAGAAATTTCAAAGTAAAGATGTTATCTTAGACCATGTTTCTACCAAGGAACAACTTGCAAATATTTTACCAAACCTCTACCTAAGACCACTTTTGAGTATCTTAGAAGTCAGTTGGGGGTTGTCCCTCTTCATGAAGTTAGTTGATCATGATGCTGATTGTGTCAGTCCCTGAATCACTTGCAAAATATTAGAAGGATTGATGAAGAAGTGAATTTATTCCATAGGGGGAGCATCAAGTTGCAGTATGTAGTTGATGCATAGTGAAAATGTGCAATTACATGTTTTACTTTCAATTTGGCATTGTTGTCAAAGGGGGAGAAGAATTATGTGATTGGCAAACGGAAACCAGTGACAGGATGAAGACAAACAAAGCATGGTGAATATTTGGTAATGCAAACCAAGATTCCTATTAACCATTCATAGCAGCAATCAAAGGCGTAGATATTTATATTGCCATCAATGCCAAAGGGGGAGATTGTTGGCATTTGCATGAAGATTGCATTAATGATATGTTATGTTGTCATTGATGTCAATTGAACTAGTATTGGTATTTATGATATTGTTGATATTGTTGTTATTATTGATATTGTCTTGTAACCAGTAGGAAGGTCTTTGAGGAAGATGTTGTAAACCGATATGTAAGTTTGTGAGTTAAACTGGTGACTGGTGTATAAGGTTAAACCCTTTCTATGTTATGTAACTGATATGTTATTATTGCCATCAATGCCAAAGGGGGAGATTGTTGGCATTTGCATGAAGATTGCATTAATGATATGTTATGTTGTCATTGATGTCAATTGAACCAGTAATGGTATTTATGATATTGTTGATATTGTTGTTATTATTGATATTGTCTTGTAACGAGTAGGAAGATCTTTGAGGAAGATGTTGTAAACCAATATGTAAGTTTGTGAGTTAAACCGGTGACCGGTGTATAAGGTTAAACCCTTTCTATGTTATGTAACTGTTAAACCCCACCAGTTGTTTTTATTAAACCCTAACCGATTAAGTTTTCTGAAATGGTTATGTTGATTTGTTATCTGTTGAGTGGTAATGATGGAGACATGTGTGATCATTGTAAGAAGATATGTTCAGATTGTTTTGGCATGTTTGTTTGATTGTCTAGGAAATGAGAAAAGTGGATTGAATCTAATGTAAAGCGTGTGATAAGTTACAAGTCCGATGAAATGGTAATCATGGAGTGGTTGGAATTTTCTTGAAGAATGTGTATAGATTTCTATGTAAATCCAATGGTCACACTTTTATCGATTTGTTTGTAATCTCTATGAGAGAATTAGGTTTTTGTTGTGTTACCAACCTAATTTATTTGTATTTAAGATCGATGAATTTGTTTTGTTTAGTGTTGGAAAAGTGTTGGCATAAATCAGTTGAGTGTGTAATTGCCTAACCAGAGAATGGATCTGCAGTTTGAGTAAAGGTAGATTGAAGCTTAAAAGGATTTGATCAAGCAAATGTAGTGCTATACAGACAAATCAAGAAAAACCTGTTGTCTTCTAACAATTACAACAAAATTGAAATCCCCTAACCGGGTAAGCTCTAACAAGCTTGGTTACTTCTTAACTCCTCTAACAAGGTGGTTCATTATCTTGGATTCTCAAATCCTCTACCGAGGTTACTCCTAACAGGGTATTTTCTTTTTATCAAGGAATTTTGTAAATCCCTTAACTGGGTGATTCCTAACATGATTAGTTCTTAATAGGACTTATTGTAAGAGCTTTAACAGGCTTGGCTCCTAACAGGGTGAACTTCATAAGAGTTCAAATAGCTATCTTGTGAGTCTCATCTCACAGTGGTTTTTACCTATTTGGGTTTTCCACGTATAAATATTTATGTAATGTGGTGAATGTTTTTGTGGTTACGATCTTATTTGTTGATTTAATTAACTTATGATAAGGCATGATAACTGGAAGCATTGAGAGATGGAGTGTGTTCATATATGATTAAGCATTTGGATGTTTACAAGATTAAAGTTATTTATTGTTAAGTTGCTATAACACTTAACCGGTTGATGTTAAGTATTATTATGAGTAATGATCTTGACACTAATATTCTATTGATAAGTTTACTTTGTGAGTTTGAGTTTGAGATTGGGAAGTTTGTATCAGTTTTTCAGTTTACTGATTCACCCCCCCTCTCAATAATCTATCGGGTACTTATTCTTTCATCATACCATCAAATAATACAATCAAAATTAACATGACACAACCTCTTATGCCATAGCCAACTCTCATCAATATGAGCAATTAAACATGTCTTATTACCAGTGTTCAAGTGAAAGATATTACTTCCTGTCTGAATACCGGTTGCAATCTCCAAACCAATTTTTTTAATGATTTTGCACTTTCTCTTTAAACTGAAGTTGAAAATCCTTATCAACCAATTGACCAACACTCAAAAGATTATGCTTTAAACCCTCTACAAAATAGACATTATCAATATTATGCTTGCTATCCAAAGAAATAATACCTCTACCTTTGATCATACATGCCTTGTCATCTCCAAATATGACTTGACCACCATTGTATCCTTGCAGGGACCAAAATTTCCCTTTATCTCCAGTCATATGATGTGAGCATCCACTATCAATCACCCATTCATCCTTATCTTAAACTTTTGCTGCCAGGGCCTTTTCTTCATTTTTGATAGCTAGTTCTGGTTCTTCTTCCTTCAAAGCATCTAGAACACCCATTCTTTTCCATTTCTAGATCCACTATCAGAGTCTTATGTTGGTTCATCTCCAGAGTCATAAGTTACTCCTTCCTCATTTGCTATGTAGCATTGTTTACTTTTCTTGAATCTATATCTATTTTGGTTAGGCTTAAAAGATTTCTTAACTCTTTCCTCAAACCTTGCATTCCTTTCAAGCCATCTAGATGCAAAATGACCAATCTTATTACATGCAAAACATTTAAAAGGTTATTTTCCTTCATACTTACTTCCAGTTGGTCCTTTAGGTACTCTTCTAGCAAATAAGGCTTCAAGTTGCTCAAGTTCTTCATCTTCTTTCCTCGTGTCTTCCAATTCTTTTGCATATAGGGCTTTCCAGTCACTTTTGCTGGTAGATGATGATGATGATGATGATGCATGAAAGTAGGTTCAGATTTTACATTTCTAGAAGATCCAAATTCTTCAAGATCAAAAGCAGATAATTTCCCAATCAGAATGTCTCTGTTAACTGAAGTGTTTTCCATTGTTCTTAACTCATTAATTGGAGTTGCCTTCATCTTGTAATCCAGTGGAAGGGCTCTCAATACTTTGGAAACTATTTAATCTTCACTTAGAAATCCTCCACAACATTGAATTCCCATAACAATCTAATTTACTCTTTCCATAAACACAACAATTCTTTCATTATATTTCATTTTCAAGTTTTCATATCTTACTCAGTAACCATCAAGTTTAGCAATTTTTACAGTAGGATCACCTTCATTCAAAGTTTGCAATTTTTCACCCATAACCTTAGCTGATGATTTATCAGTTAATCCCATGATCTGTTGATTAGTAAGTGCACACAAGAGAGCTTCTCTAGCTCTGCAATCATTTTCAATATTCTTATCCAAGTTTGCAAGAGCAGGATTCTCAGAAGCCAGATTGTAAGGTGTGTATCCTTTCTCGGTGATCTCCCAAATATCCTTGCCAAGACATCCAAGATGAGTCTCCATTCAAATTTTCTATATCCCATAATTTGTTCCATCAAGCTTAGGGATTTCTCTTCTAAAAATAGTTGCCGGTGAATTAGAAGTATTAGTTTCCATAGGATCTACCTCAAGTGGTTAAGCTTCTGCAACAGAGGACCAAAGATCTAATACCAATTGTTAGGATAACTAGTGAACAACTAAGAGGGGGGTGTGAATCAGTTGTTAACAGATTATAACTTTTAATCCATAATACAACCTTAAATAAATCAAGTACCAGTAAAGCACATACAGATGCCAATAGGAACAAATACTGTTAAACAATACAACTTCACAATTAACCAGATAATCAATGCAAAGAAACCATACCACACAAAACCATGATTTGTACATGGAAAACCCGAAAAAGGAAAAACCACGGTGGGAAGCCTACCCACAGTCAGATGATACTTCTACAGAAAGTATGTGTTACAATGAGGGCCCTGCACTTGCAGGAAGGCACACTGCCTAGAGAGTACTGCTCATTACAAAAGAGTCTCACTGACTAGAGAGAGGCTATAACCTTCTCAAGACAAATGGACAACAATCCAATAGAGTGAATTGCCAGAAATAGCATCTACCATGCCTAATTATAGTCCTAATTAAGCTTAGTGTTGAAGGACTAAATCCTCTTTTGAATCCAATTCGATCACCAATGATAGACCAACTCCTCTCCTTGAATGATATTACAATATCCACACATTACATTTCTTGACCATGACCTTTTCAATAACCATGATAGATTACAAAGAGTTTCTACCTCTTATTTATACAAACCCTAAGGCCTAAACCGATTAGGTCAACCACCTAAAAGATATTACAATAAGATCATTACATAATTCCTTATTACAATGATATGCCATGTTGGCTTAAGTCCAAAACAATAATAACAATTTCATAAATCATCTTGAAACATCCAGGTAACGAGTAGAGTAAATGTTAGCATGATATCGGTCGATAACCTAGATAGGTACTGGATCTATTCTAGGTCAACCATGCCAAAGCAATGTCTTCAAGAAGTTTGAAGCACAATCAAAGAACATCTTCAACATCCTAAAATCTATGAAGAAGATACACCAACACCAATTATGCATCCTGTCATGATTCCTCAATGAAAGCTTTGTCGGTAAAGCCTTAAACCAGTGCCGGTAAGGGTTTACCAAAGTGTATGATAGCATTCAATTACGAAGCCAATACCAACTGACCAAAACATGCTCATGGAGCATATAACACATGAAATCAAACATACTTCACTAATCCAAACATGCCAAAAGTGTCCAACAGATAGTCTCTTCTGTCGGTAACACTAGATCTTCTACCGGTAACCAAAACCTATCTTCTGGTAACCAATCATAACAAATAGTGTTGACATAAATGACAAAATATCAATGCAACACATAATCAATTCATCCATAAAGCCAACAGTGCTTAACATCTAATGATATGGTTCCTGTAGTCACATAAATCTGTCCACTTAATTAAATGAATACTTAGTATTTATTTGATTATTTAACCATCAATTAATGAATTAATTAAATTAATATTTAATTAATTCATCTTAACCCTCTTCTCCTATTAATTAAATAAATTATTCAATTTATTTGATTTAATTCACTTAACCAAATTCAGACCATTAATTAAATAAATAAATCATATTTGTTTAATTAAATCTTCTCTCACATTTAAATAAATTAATATTTATTTAAATCCCCCAAAATCCCACCTCTCACATTTAAATAAATTAACATTTATTTAAATCACCTTTATCCTCTACCCACTTGTATTTTCCTACAAAAGCAAGTTGCACAACTATTTTAAATAAATCATTTATTTAAATCACCTTTATCCTCTACCCACTTGCATTTTTCTACAAATGCAAGTTGCACAGCTATTTTAAATAAATTATTTATTTAAAATCCTATTTATCCTCTACCCACTTGCATTTTCCTACAAATGCAAGTTGCACAATTATTTTAAATAAATAATTTATTTAAATCACCTTTATCCTCCACGCACTTGTATTTTCCTACAAATGCAAGTTGCACAATTATTTTAAATAAATAATTTATTTAAATCACCTTTATCCTCCACCCACTTGTATTTTCCTACAAAAGCAAGTTGCACAACTATTTTAAATAAATTATTTATTTAAAATCCTATTTATCCTCACCCACTTGAAACCTTTAATGGTTTCCCTTAAAGTATTCAAACTTGATGGCTTTAAAATCTTCAAGCTTGATGGCTTCCTTCTATAGTCTTCTTAAGACTTTAATGGTTTTCCTTAAAGTCTTCAAGCCTTTAATGGTTTCCCTCAAAGTCTTCAAGCATTTTAATGCTTTATCTTCATTTTTCTCATTTAAATAAATTAATATTTATTTGAATATTTATCCAAATGCAAATTACACCATTTAAATGAAATAAATGATTTTATTTTAATTGAAAATACCAAAATTTCTCCCACTTGCATTTTCCTACAAAATCCACTTGCATGCCTAAACCCCTTCTAGAATTTTCTAATCACTTCTAAATAACCTAACCCCTTCTCTAAACTTTGTCACATTCCTAAGCAAAAGGGAAGTCACTTCTCAAACCCTCAAAGTCTTTGATAACCATTAAAGGCTTTCAACCTTCAACCACTAAATGGCTCAAAGTCTTTGATAACCATTGAAGGCTTTCAACCTTCAACCACTTAATCCCCAAAGTCTCCAATAACCATTAATGGTTACCTCAAACCCTCCCACATGGTTAAAACATTTGTTTTGACTCAACCTCTACCCAGCCCAAAGGTCTCATCAGGCCATTAATGCTTTGACCATGATTATCTCTTAAACATTTGCACAAAGATTTATCCTTGGATTAACTCTTAATCTAGTGGGTGATCTTAATTTGGACTTGACCCTTAGCCTCTAGATAACCATGAGGTCTTCTCAGGCCTTTAATGCCTCCAACCTCTTCTCTCAACCCAATCCTATGTTGACACTTGTCACCATTTTATTGGTGCCAATTGTGCACATGGATCCCCAACTTTCAAACTTGGCCCTTGATTAAACCATTCAATCTTAACCCTTCATTTCCCCATTTCTTCTATAAATAGAACCCTTCTCCTCAAGCAAAAAAAAAAAGCATTAGAGTATTGTTGTTATACTAGCATTAGCATAGAGCTTTTTCATAGCATCACTATCTACACTTGCATAGCATTTGCTTATCATATTCAACCATCTTGAATCTCCATATGGCATCCATGGCTAGTGCTAAAAGCTGAGAGCTACACTCATTTGGGACTTGGAGAGGAGAGGAACAAGGGAGGAACAACTATGAGCATCTTGATTAGCTATTTTATTCTATGTTTATATGCTTTCTATTTCATGCTTAATATCTCTCTTGATATGCCTGTTTAGGATAATCTTTTGTTGCTAACACTAACGTTTGTTTCTTGTGCTTTTGTGTGTGTTGCCATCAAACAGATTTTCTAATCCTATTTGCAGAGCATCAGTTCCTCTTCCTTTTATCATGCATGTTTTGTAATCTCCAAATCTAACCAAACCACCATCAAATTCTTGCAAAGATAGAAAATTCCTTTTATCTCCAGTCATATGATGTGAACATCCACTATCAATTACCTATTCATTAGTATCTTCAATTTTAGCAGCAAGGGCCTTCTCTTCAGGTACATTCTCTTCTAGTGCTAGATTATCTTCCTTGATAGCCAAGAACACCCATTCCTTTCCATTGTCAGAACCACTAGCAAAGTCTTGTGTCAGTTCATCATCAAAATTGGCGACACCTTCCTCATCTACAAAGTAACATGATTTATCTTTGTTTTTCTTGTACTTATGCTTGCTTAGATATCTAGGGTTAGGCTTAAAAGATCTTCTAGCTCTTTATTCAAATCTTGAATTCCTTTCAGGACATCTTGATGCAAAATGACCTATCTTATTACATGCAAAACATTTAAAAGGTTATTTTCCTTTATACTTACTTCTTATCGATCCTTTAGGTACTGTTCTAGTAAATAGGGCTTCAATCAAATTATCCATCTTCCCTTTTCATATCATCCAATTAATTCACATACAAAGCTTTCCAATCTTTCTTGTCGATTGATGATGTAAATGCATGAAAAGAAAGTTCAGACTTCATAGCTCCAGAAGGTCCAAATTCTTCAAGCTCAAAAGAAGATAATTTCCCAACCAAGGTATCCCTATTGACAGAAGTATTAGCCATTGTTCTCAATTCATTAATTGCAGTGGCCTTCATCTTATAAGCTAGTGGTAAAACTCTCAAAACTTTAGAAACTATTTCATCTTCACTCAGAGATCCACCACAACATTGAATTCCCATGACAATTTCATTTACCCTTTACATGAATGCAGTAATCCTTTCATCTTCTTCCATCTTCAAATTTTTATATCTCACCCGGTAACCATCAAGTTTAGAAATCTTAAAAGTAGGGTTAGCTTCATTAAGAGTCTCCAACTTGTCCCATATATCCTTTGCTGATGATTTGTAAATCAGTCCCATTATTTGTTGATCAGAAAGTGCACACGAGAGGGTTTCTCTAGCTCTACAATCATTCTCAAGCTCCTTATCCAAGTTCACCAGAGGAGGATCGTAAGATGCCAGATTAAAAGGTGTAACTGTAAGGAAATCACAGTATGGAAAAACGCTTCCCTAATGTCAATTTGCAGGGGAAATAAGAATAGTATGTTTTAAAACTTTACAAAATACTAAGATTAGCATATATGAAACAAAAAAAATATCAGAATTCAAACACACACAGAGATAAACACCATGAATTTACATGGGAAACCCTTTCAGGAAAAAACCCACCACCGACAACAAGAGAACTTTATTCACAACAAAGAATCTTAACAATAAAGTTTTTTTTATCACAGCACAGATGTTCACTCTAATCACTTCGGCTACACACCATAGTATATGACCTATCATTAGAACAACAACTATGTGTGGGAAAAGTGGTGCGATGAAATGGAAAATGTGTATTCAGGACTTTTCCACACACCAATGGGAGTCTTGGTACAAGTTATGGAGCTATATGGAATAGATCAACTTCCCAAGGGATGTTCCATTATTCTCTATCTCAGAAGACCCCTCAAGCCAATGTCTTTGATCTCAGATCACTGAGCAAAGTGACTTAGGGATGACAATCATGAGAATGAGGGATGCTTGATCAATCTAACATGAGTGCAATCCTAAATGTGCATGATATTAAATAATATGAATTAAACTAACATGTATATGATGATAAGATGAAATGACTAGTAAAAGAACTATCCTAACATGATACACTAGCTTAATATGATTATTATGATAAAGAGAAATACTTCTAAAATGCGTGTTAGATTATTTCTATTCAAAAAGAGACTAAAATGCTTGATATCAATTAGTATAGATTAGATGCATAAAACTTGGATCCTAGGATGATAGAAGAATGGCTCTATTTTTAGGGAAAATAGGGCAATGAAGGGTCAAGATTGGATAATCTTAGCAAGGGCTAGGATTGAAAGTTATCAATCCATGCACTCAATTCTCACCAATGAAATGGTGACAATTGTCAATAAGAGACTGCTTGAGAGGGGATGTAAGAAGCATTAAATTCTTGAGAAGACCCCATGGTTACCTTAGGAGGTAAGGGTTAAGGTTAGGCTAAGGTTATCATTTAGATAAAGCTTTTAGCCAAAGGATAAACTCTTGTGCAAGGGGTAAAGAGATAACCAAGGGTAAATCATTGAATGCTTGATGAGACCCTTGGGTTAGATGAAGGTTGAGTTAGAGAGAAAGTCTCTAATCATGCAAGAAGGTTGAGTTAACCATTAATGGTTTGGAAGACTTTCAAGGTTAACTTGTTGAAGACATAAAGCCTTTAATGGTTATTGAAGACTTTAAGGGTTTGAGAAGTGACCTCCCTTTGCTTAGGGATGTGACAATATTAAGTAGATGGGTTAGGCTAATTTAGAAGTTATTAGAAGAACCTAGAAGAGGGTTTTGTGGGGCAAGTGGGAGATGTAGGAGAATGCAAGTGGATGAGAAGAAATTTTAATTAAAATAAATTACTTTATTTCAACAAAAATAGATGCAAGTGGGGGATTTAAATAAATTAGATTTATTTATTTGAGGTGAAATTTAATTAAATGTAAATTTAATTAGAAAGGGGATTTAATTAAATAAAGTGATTTATTCAATTAAATGATATGAAAGGCCTAGGTGAATTTAATTAAATAAATTGAATAACTTATTTAATCAAATAGATGAATGTGAATGCCTTAATTTAATTAAAATAGAGGAATGATAATAAAAATAATATTAAATATTCACTTAGGAAAGTGGTCATTTTTATATGTCTACAACAACAAATGTTCGATTTTCCTCTTGGCTTCATATACATTTTCCATGTCGACCATTCAACTGTCAGTTTGCACCAATCGGTTAGACATCTAACTATCTGCATAGGTCTACATTCATGAGAAAACAATTGTCCCACATACATCCAGGAATCGAACCGGTTCGTATTCAAATACACTGGCTCAGACAAGTCAACTCCATCGAGTATCGGTGTAACTTCAAAACTACATCTTCGATGGTCAATGACAGACCCGATCACCGACGGTGAATTCATCGGGCATCAATGTAACACCAAACAAGTCCACCTTCAGGCCTTAGCCCTTCTTTGTCGCTAAGTTCGAATGGATATTCATCGAGCAGTTTTCTACCAGGATATAGGGACAGCCATTGGATCTACATCTAACCTGCATGCCCTTTATCTCTTCATCCATCTGTACCACGTGTCAGCTTCTAGTTTTCTCGTGGATCCACTTGGACCCACCATCTCAACCTGCCACTGGACTACCACCTCATCAATCGCCAAGCCATGATGGTTAACAAACAAGTATCTGCATCATGTGGTATAGCAATAACCATCTGATCATCTTGGACTTGCTCACCAGTTAACTCTCCTGAGCTACTCTCTTGTCGGGCCCCACCTCGCTTGCCAAGTTGCGAAGGATAACCTTCATGTTGTAGGTCCCGGAGACAACTGAGAGGGGGGTGAATTAGTTGTCTAATAAATTCAAACCAAAAACTTATTAACCAACTTAATGCTTGATACCGGTAAATTAATTAAGTATGCCAATAGACAATGTTAACAAAAAATTGTTGTACCGGTAAGAATTAATGTATGAAACATAAGCACAAAGTCATCCACAACACATGACACCAATATTTGTATGTGGAAACCCTATAAGGGGAAAAACCATGGTGGGAAACCTTACCCACAATCAGATGATACTACTGTAGATAGTAAGTGTACAAAGAGGGGTTTGCACATGCAGAAAGGCCAATAGCCTAGAGCTCACTGCTCAATCACAAATGGGAGTCACACTGACTACAGTTGGATGGTTAAATACAATGAGAATGTACTGCACAAAATAGCATCTTCATATGCTAGATTCAGTACCGGTGTAATGCTGATATGCTTCTACAAAAACCTAACTTCACCTTCAAATGATGTCTTTGTGTATATCCCTGCTTGATCTCGCATATACCCTTCCTTAGATCTTTTTCACATTCCACACTTGATCTTATAAATAAGATCTTACATTTATACCATACCCTAAGACCAATTTTAGTAGGTCGGCTCTACAAGATATTACAATAAAAACATTTTACAAACAATACAACATCCGATGCAATAACCGATTGAACATGTTGGCTTAATGCATTTACAACAATAATAAATCATATCCATAGCGTGCCATGCTGATCTGGAAAAGATAAAGCTACTGGTGTAACCCATAGGATAGAATATCATATAGGGCTAACAGGGTAGCGCATGGGGGGAACAAGGTAGTGCATAGGGTAATCTAGCGCATAGGGTTTGCAGGTTAGTGCACAGGGTAATTTTCGGTAGCGCGTAGGGTAACCTAGTGCATAGGGGTCGCAAGTTAGCGTAGAGGGTAAGTGTGGTAGCGTGTAGGGTAACCTAGCACATAGGGGTCACAGGTTAGCGCATAGGGTAAGTGTGGTAGCATGTAGGGTAACCTAGTGCATAGGGTAAAGTTTTTAGCACGTAGCTACATTTAGCTAGCACATAGGTGGCAGCGTAGCGCATGGGAGGGTTTTCTTAGTGCATGAGTAGAAAAATGGCTAGAAAGGAGTGGAAAGGTGGTGGTGCAGGGGAAAAATAGATGAAGGAAGAGAATTGGGGGGTGGGTAGGTATTTTCCAAGTGCTCCGGGATGGGTGTTTAGCCAATTTTGTGCCTGCTGTGCTAATGTGCGATTTTTTGATAGATTTCTGAAATTTCTTTTACTTTTGAAGTACCCATCTGATTGATTGAATGATGATCCTGATTTTCTTTTGATTTGGATCTTGTATTTTTGCCTTTCCATTGAATTGGATGTCCAATATGAGTTCTGATTTATGATTTCCGATATGGTTCCTAATATGAGTCTTGCGGTATGGTGCCTGATATGGATTCTTGAGTTGTTTGCGTTATGGGTCTTTGATGTGATTTCTCGATATGGGTCTTTGAGTTGAATTCTTGATATGGTGCTGGCATTATGAGTCTTGATGTGTGATATAAAACTTGATTTCATACTTGCATTGTTTCAAGTTGATTTGGTTCAGATTTCGATATGGGATTTGATTTTTGATATGGAACTTGATTTGATATTTTGTTGTTTCAAGTTGATTTTGTTTGGATTTTGATATGGGATTTGGAATTCTTATATAAAACTTGATTTGATATTTTGTTGTTTCAAGTTGATATTGATGATTGGATTTTGATATGGGATTTGGAATTCTGATATGAAACTTGATTTTATATTTCATTGTTTCAAGTTGATATTGATGATTGGATTTATCGGATAGAAGTGGAAACTGATATGTGGACATGTTTTTCTTTTATAGGAATGACTTGGCATAGTGCAGCCATGAGAGCGATTTCCAAGACCATGATCTTTGATTCCTCAAATTACACAGGTAGATAGGGATATCATTGAGAGGTGTGGGTTGTCCTCCTTGTTGGACATGCCTTAGTATATCATTAATTAGGGTTTGCTGACAGCTTTGGCAAAGAGGTGGCATAGTGACATGAACACCTTTCAAATGGCTACTGGTGAGATTATAGTCACCCCAGAGGACTGTTATTGGATTCTACAGATTCTTGTGATAGGGGCATTATTGTCATATCAAAAAACAAAGGAGGATGGGACAGATACTCTTCACCGGATATTCTATGATGAGCATATTTGTGGATGTGCGATCCCTTGGCAGGAGTTTCTAGATTTTGATTATGCTCCAATACCTTTTGTACTGGCAGGTTTCGTAGGTGGCTTCTTATGTCTCAAACGTAGGTTGAAGGGACTGGCAGTGGGATGGGGATTGGTTCTTGAGGATATGGTGACATAGGGTCACAGGTTTGCATGGGGGTCCTGCATGTTGGCTCATTTGTACAGAGAACTACATCAGGTGGCGTATTTAGGATACAACAGTTTATCAGTCGAGGTCACATTCCCGTAGTGAGGCCACTTGCAGATAGGGATAGGCCAGTTGGTTGGGTGTATGCATATGGTTACACAAGGATAGTTGTCTAGCATATGCTGGGCAAGCTAGAGCATTGGAGGAGGGTGCTAGATAACATTGATACGGTCATTTGGAGACCGTATATGGATTGTGAGGTGTGGGCGGAGGATGGGCTAGAGATGTCCTATGTATATATATCATGATACTTGATAGAGCGGATTTCATTTATCATTGAGAGGTTCTTGCACAACCGATTTCAGCGACAGTATGGTCAACAACAGGGTGTACCACAGGGAGCATGTTTATATGCTCATCGGAGGCAAGATGTGCCAGAGTGGGGTCTGACTATTAATAGTGCAGTGGTTCTGGAGGAGTATATGCATTTGGCCAGATAGATATGGGACTACGGGTTTAGAGTGGAAGATGTTGGGATGACAGAGGAGTTTGCAGTGCTCTTTATGGCCCATGTCATAGCAGAGATATCAGATCTAGCAGAGATGATTCTCTCTTTTGATGATGATGAGGATCAGCGGCCTGAGAGGCTAGGGAGATGGAGAGATGAGGGAGAGGAGTTGGAGGAGGGATACGGGGATGGTGGAGGAGAGGACGGGGGAGATGGGAGCGGAGGTGGTAGAGGGAGACAAGGAGATAGAGGAGGGGATGGAGGAGGAGATAGAGGGAGGATTGGAGGAGATGGAGGGAGGATTGGAGGATATACAGGGAGGAGAGGAGGTGGATTAGTGAGGGAGGGAGGGGAGGTTTGGTGGTTGGAGTTGGTGGAGTTGTCCGAACGGGAGAGGTGATAGCATATGTGGGTGGAATGGATGAGTTTAGGCGGCTGACTCAAAGGAGGAGATTAGATGTATTACCTCCATCGGTGCTTAGGAAAGGTACAGGGATCGGTGGTACCATGACATAAGTACCCATTCAGGTTCGGGTACCCACCCACCGAGAGAATGCACAGATTAGGTCCCTAAAGTTGTTAGTGCAACAGCTTCAGGAACAGGTTTTGGCTCAGCAATGCCATATTATGTAGATTACCGTAGAGCGGGATACGGTGATAGAGCGCTTAGGTCGAGTAGAGGCTCGGGTGGATAGCCTGGAGAGAGCGACGGCTGGGGGTTCTGTTGGCATATGTGTAGAGTATGATGACATAATGATATTTTATGTTGTCATTGATGTCAATATGCTCAAGAGTGAACTGGTATATTGAAGTAAGCAACTTTCAAGAGAATCGGTATATGTGGTGCAAGAAGAACCGGTATGATGTTGTGAACCGATATATGTGAAAAAGTGAAGCGGAATGTCTATCCTAGTGAACCGGTATGTTGGAATGTGAACCGGTATATGGAATGTTTTGTATCAAGGCTTCATATGGTATGACTACTAGTTGGTAGTCTTAGCTTCAGGGTTTCTGTTTGAAATGTTATATGCCTGTGTGATTCAATTGATGACATTGTGTGATGAGTTAGCATTGTAATGAAGAACAAATTGTGTTTCCACGTCAACCTTGTGTGCAAAAGGATCTTGCATGAAGGAGATTGATCTTATCTACCTCGGGAATGTGTGAAGTCTCTATAAACGGTGGAGAATGTGTGATGGGATATCAGCCTCCAAGAAGTGGTGAAGAATGAACAATGGAGAACATCTTGATATCTATTCAAGACTGTTGTAATCAATGCAATATGTCCAATGGTTAGTATTTAACCGACTAAATTGCTTAACCTAAATGTTTAGGGTTTCGGGTTTATGCTACCGACCTATCTATTTCCTATAAGGTTGATGTTTTTTTCATGTTGAGGTTGGTTGAAAATGTTGTGTGTATATCTAAGTGTAGAGATACATGATTCTTGCCAGACCAGATAAGAGAATAGATACCTGCACAGTGTGATTGCAGAAGGAAGGAACTAAAGTGGATTTGCATTGGCATTGAAGTGCTATTACCAGATCATTGTAATACCTATTGACCTCTAACCACTTCAACAGTTGGAAAATCCCTTAACAGGGTAGCTTTAACTGGCTTGCTGTAAATCCTTTAACAAGGTGACTCAAAATATTTGAGTTCTTGAAATCCTCTAAAAAGGTAACCTTTAATAGGTTTAACCCTTAACTGGGTGATCCCTAGCAGGATCAGTTCCTAACAGAACCTATTGTAAACGTCTCTAACTAGAGTAGGCTCCTAACAGAGCAGACTTCAAAAGGGTTCAAAGAACAGCTTGTGGGTATTCATCCCCACCGTGGTTTTTCCTAGTTGGGTTTCTATGTGAAAAAAATATGTGTGTTATGTGTGATGCCTTTTCATGTGATTCTTTTCTATTTTCTGTCAAGTGGTAAAGCATGTTGTACCAGTAAGTCTTTACATTTATGTTGATATTTCACTAGTGTATGCGTATGGGTGAAGTGGAAATAAGATGTTAGATTGTGTGGAAAGCTGAGTGTTACCGGTTTAGATCCTTCACCGTCTCACTGTGTTTAACCAGTAGTAATCTGGTTTAGACCAGTGTTAGTGATTTCCAGTCAAGTGCACTATTTGCAGTCAAACCAATTTAAGTAAAACTGATTTTTGCCTGTACTGATTCACCCCCCCTCTTAGTACCAGTTTGGTACTAACTGTTCATCATTTATTCATCAGGTTCTATGAGAGACACACTAAGAGAGATGCAGTATGCAGCCAAGGAGGTTGAGTACTACAGGCATTTATATGAGGAGGTGGTTCCTAGAGATCATAGAGCTCCCAGCTATGCTGTAGTGAGATCCAGTCGATCCATGCGGACTCATTCGAGGACAGAGAGAAGAGGTGTGACCAGACCGTCTTGACATGATCCACCCAGAGATCTAGGTGTTGGGACATCTACTGCAAGACCATCAGCCTCAAGAGATAGTCATACCTGAGAGATTTATCTCTATTGTATTTTGATCATTGTATTTCGACGGACATGACATCTTTTGTATATTTTGACCATTTTGAGATATATATACGACACCTATTCTCTGATCCACATGTGATGTGTTAATGAATGATGATATATACATTGATATGATGGTTCTATGATGATGATGTGAAATTTAGATAAATGCTTTTGATTTTATTTTAATTGATATGATTGATGATGAAGATGTAATGGTGATCATTTGTGAGATGTACCTTGAAAATGAGATGTATGATAATGATATGCTGTGAGATGTATCTTTAAAATAAGATGTATGATAATGATATATTGTAAGATGTATCTTGAAAATGAGATGTATGATAATGATATGCTGTGAGATGTATCTTGAAAATGAGATGTATGATAATGATATGCTGTGAGATGTGTCTTGAAAATGAGATGTATGATATAATGCAACTAAATGCAAATTTACATGATATGCAACTGATTTGTAAAATCATATGCAACTAATTGATCATCCTCATTTTGTCATTTGTCATTCCTGTATAGTCATGTGTTTTTGCTTTCTTTATGTTTATCATCATTGAGCTATGGATATGTTGAAAATTTATAAAAGCATAATGGTATATTTGAACCATAATGACCTAAGACAAATTTACATGGATTTTGATATTGCAAGATGGCACAAGCGTCGAGGTATAATTGAACCAAGATGACCTAAGTGTTGCTTGCATATAAATAGACAAGTTTAGACCATTTGTATGCGCAAAGTGGACCAATGTCTTTAGTGATATGCTTTGAATCATGTCTCGAGACAAGTATTTGCATAGTACAAGTGATTGCCCCATAAACAAAAAACTAAAAAAAATATCGAAGTCTCCAACCACTTTCTCTAGCTATATGCATCATTGAGAAAATTTAGGAGATCCAATAATTCAGAAAGGTTCAAGTGCAAAAATAGTCAAAAACTTCATGCAAGATGGTAACAAATTATACTTCAGAAAATCATCCATTATGTGTGCTGAAGTTGTTGATCGGATCAATGTTTTGCTTTCTTGGCTGCTGGAGTTGTTGTTGATAGGATTTTCTCAGCGTGCTGCGATTCTTGTTTGTTTGAAGTCAAATGAATGTTGCCCCTAGTTAGAGATACTAATTGATGTGGATATGTATAGTAATTACCAAGCCATGGTGGGATATAATGAACTGATTTTTAGATAAGCAAGGACAGTGACTGCGCTAAGTATGTCCAGGATAATGCTATTTATAAAGTGGCTGGCGATGGCCAGTGGTTTTGACTTTGGATACAAAATATATGAGCAATGACTGATAGAGGAGTTGTTCCCTCATAAGTAGTGCCTATTGCTAGATTTTCACCACTTTTATTGCACCTTTTTGTTGTTTTTGATTTTTTTGTGTTATTTTTCTGATTTTTTTGTATTTTTCACTTTTTTCGTGCATTAGACCACTCAAGTCTAGTATTTCTTCAGATGGATGTTGTTGGTTGGTTTGTCGAGCACATCTCCCTCTAAAGTTGTTAGTTGATAGGCACCTAATTCATAGACTAAGATTATAACATAGGGACCCAACCAGTTAGGTTCAAACTTTCCCTTCTTTTCTCGATCTTGTTGATTTTTGGGATTTTCTTTGAGTACGAGATCACCGACTTTAAAAATCGTAGGGATAAATTTGTGGTTGTAGATGCTGCACATGCACTGATGGTATGCTTTGAGGTGATTATAGGCATGTTGGTGTTTTTCATCCAAAATCTCTAGTTCTTGCAATTTGTTGACTCGATACTCCTCATCTGGAATGAGGCCTTTGAAAGATACTCTGAGTGATGGAATTTCTAACTCAAGAGGTAAAATTCCTTCTAATCCATACACCAAAGAATATGGTGTAGCTCCTGTAGGTGTCCTGATCCTAATTCTATATGCCCAAAGTGTTGGGTTGAGTTGAACATGCAAATCCTTTCCTGCATAATTTACTGTTTTCTTTAGGATTTTCAATATTGTTTTATTTGATGCCTCTGCTTAACCATTCCCCTATGAGTAGTAAGGTGTAGAGAAATGATGTTGAATTTTGAATCGTTCACATAGTTCTTGCATATCCTAGTTTTTAAAGGGACATCCTTTATCTATGATGATGGAACTGGGAATGTCGTATCTGCAGATTAGATAATTAAGAATAAATGAGGAAATCTGTTTTCCAGTTACTGTGGTCATTGGGACTACTTTAATCCATTTTGTAAAATACTCTGCTGCCATGATAATGAACTTGTGTCCATTTGAAGATGAAGGGTTTATTTTTCCTACTAAGTCAAGTCCTCACTGATAGAAAGGCCAATATGTTGTAAATGGTTGTAATTCCCGTGTTGGTGCATGGATAAGATTGCCATGGATTTGGCACTTAGGACATTTCTTTGCAAATTGATAAGAGTCTTTCTCCATTTTTGTCCAGTAATAACCCATTCTCAGAAGTTTTTTAGCAAGAGTAGGAACACTTAAATGTGTGCCATAGATACCTTCATGAATTTCATGTAAAGAATTCAGATTCATTACGATCAAGGCAACAAAGAAGAGTACCATCTAGACCTCGACGGTAAAGAGTATCAATAGTTAGGGTATAACAAGCGGCTTGCCGGATAAAGTTGCATTTTTTATTTTGAGATAGGTCAATGGGTAGGGTATTGGTTTTAAGATACTCATAGAATTTTCCATATAAAGGAGAGTCTGAACGAGTTAAGGAATAGATAACATGGGATGCAAAATTGTCATAAGCTGGGGAAAACAGTTGCTCTACCAGAAACTCATAATGACTCTGATGCTCTGGAATTTGTAGCAGTGAAGCGATAGTAGCCATTGCATTGGCTTCTCTATTGTCCAACCTTGGTATTTGCTTTAAGGTGATGTGTATAAAATACCGTTTGAAGTCATCCACCATTATTTTGTATGGCAGCAGCTTGTCATCTTTTGTCTGATACATTGTTGATCTGATTTATGACCAATTGGGAGTCTCCATAGACTTTCAGTTCCGTGATTCTCCATTCCATGGCCATTTTGATTCCTATGAATAGTGCCTCATACTCAGTGATATTATTGGTGCATGGAAACATGAGTCTATATGATCTTGGTATGATGTGTCCTTCAAGAGTGACGAACAAGATGTCGACACTTGAGCCATGTTGAGTGTAGGAACCATCAAAGTACAGGGTCCATTGCTTGGTGGTAATAGTAAGGACATCCCTGTCTGGGAATTAGAACTCAATTGGTTTCTTATTTGGTAGTGGTGCTTTAACTAATTGATCTGCAATTACTTGTCCCTTGATAGCCCGATGCTCTATGTAGTGGATATCAAATTCACTGAGAATCATGCCCATTTAGCTAATCTTCCTGTGAGAGTTGCTTTGCTGAGTAAATACTTGATAGGATCAATTTTTTCTACTAGCTTGATTGTGTGAGCTAGCATGTAATGTTAGAACTTTTGAGAGGCAAATACCATAGCTAAACAGGCCTTCTCAATGAATGTGTAATTGAGCTCATAGTCATTTAATGTTCTACTGATGTAATGAATAGCTCATTCTTTGCCTTCTCAATCTTCTTGTCCTAGTAGTGCCCCTAATGATATGTTTGTTGTTGATATGCAGAGGATAAGTGACTTTCCTGCTATTGGTGGTACCAAAACTAGTGGGTTCATTAGATATTGCTTGATTTGATAGAACGATTCTGCACATTTGGCTTCCCATCTAAATGGTATATTCTTATGTAGCAAATGATTGAATGGTAGACTTATAACTTCTAGTTGGGTGATGAATCACTAGATTGACTAGATCCATCCTTGTAGAGATCTGAGTTGGCTAATGTTGTTGGGAGGTGGCATCTCCATGATGGCCTGTACCTTCGCTAGATGTAGCCTAATAATTTGCCTGATGTTACCCTGAAGACACACTTCTTAGGGTTGAGTCTAACTTGGAATTTTTCCAATCTTTCAAAAAATTTCTCTAATATGCCCAGATGTTTTGCCCAGGTAAATGACTTAACTAGTAAATCATCCACATAGTCCTCCATGAAGGTATGCATCATATCATGAAAGATCACTATCATTGCTCGTTGATAAGTTGCCCCTGCATTCTTTAAGACAAAAGGCATGACATTCCAACAATCTATTCCCCAAGGACAGGTGAACGTTGTTTTATCTTGATCCTCTAGAGCTATCTTGATTTGATTATAGCCAGAAAAATTGTCCATTAACGATAGCATTGCATGGCCTATTGTGAGGTCTACAATTATGTCGATGTTGGGCAAAGGAAATTCATCCTTTGGATGAGATTTGTTAACATCTCTAAAATCTGTGCATATCCCGATGCTTCCATTTAGTTTTAAAACTGGCACAATGTTTGAAATCCATTCAGCATAGTCTATAGGTTGAATAAATCTGACGTCTAATAGTTTCTTTAGTTCATCTTTGACCATTACTACTACATGTGGATTCATCTTTCTCATTTTTTGCTTGACTAGCTTAGCTCCTGGAGCAATAGATAAATGATGCATGATTGAGTTTGGATCAATCCCAGGCATATTTGCATAGGACTAAGAAAAATTGATTTTCTTTTCTTTGAAGAATCTGATAAACTCTAGTTTTTCTTC
Source organism: Cryptomeria japonica (assembly GCF_030272615.1). Taxonomy (NCBI): domain Eukaryota; kingdom Viridiplantae; phylum Streptophyta; class Pinopsida; order Cupressales; family Cupressaceae; genus Cryptomeria; species Cryptomeria japonica. Next base: position 693,323,731 of record NC_081415.1, on the reverse strand, counting down.
ATCTGTCAGTGATTCTGCTAGATGTATGTTTTTAGTTGTTTCTTTTGTTAAAATGTTGATTGATTGAGTGGGCTCAATCAATATGGGTGATTGCTCCTAATAGTGTTTAGGAAGAGTGTCAAGTCTCCCATCCTTAGGTGCCTTAAAAAGGTTTTCACCCTCAGATGCATCCTTTATTTTGACTTTTTTATGATCTAGTGCTGCCATTGACTGGTTTTCAGCATTAGATCCTTTATTTCTTTCATTTTTGCAACTGAGAGACTTTGCACCCTCCTGATTGTAGATATTGTTACTTTGTTTGCTAGTAGAGTCTGTTTGTGGGTTGACAGTACATAGGTAGTGAATAATGGATTTGTAATTTGGGAAAATGGGTAAGTCACGGTGTTTAGGTTCATCCCAGTCTATGAGATCAGGAAATATGAGTGGTAAAGAATCATTGCATGGGTCAAGGTCGGTTGTGGTAAGTGTCATGATAGAGGAATCATTAAGGTTGTCTAGGATATTGGATAAGTTATTGATATTGTCGATGTCTTCGATGGTATTGTCTTCCATGTAGACTTGCTCATTATGTCACTGCTCATTTTATGTGGCTTCGTAGATATGTTGTGGACAAAATTCAAGAAGTCTAGACTCGATGCCTTGTCCTTCTTGAGAAAGGAGTGTATGAATAGTACTCTCAGGAATATCTTCAGTAACATTTGAACAATTGCCCCATTCATAGTCATTAGAATCAGTCTCAGAAGTATTGTCCCAAAGTCTTTCAGTGCTGCTGACAAGTATGTTGTAAGGTGAAAAGAGATCTTGGATAATTGATACCAGTCTGATAGTTTTCTTTGATTTTGTATCAGAACCTGCTTATACTCTTTGCACCTATTCATATACTATTTCTCCTTGGGGATTAGTGATTTCTTCAGGGGGTGATTCTGCCTTGTTCGGAATAGGTTCCTGAATGTGGTGTACTTCAACATAAGATGCTTCTTCTCTTTCAATGGCCAACTCCTCTTGTTGTTTCTCTTTTTCTTGGTGTTCTCACTCTTTCCTTATTGTTTATGATGCTTCATGTAGGGCCTCTTGCCATGAGTCCTCATTGTATTTCATCTTTTCTTTCCACTGAGGTTTTTGATATTTGTTCTTCTTTTGTCTTGGGGGTAGTTTGTGTCCATATCCCAATCTTGTTTTGTCCCTAGAAAACTGTGAAGGAGGGTCCAATGGTTCTATAAAGCCTTTTTTATGTTTTCCTATAGGTCCTTTGCCATTGTATCCCATTCATTGCATGATCAGGACTCCTTTTCCATACTGTTGTGTTGGTATAGCTACCTAAATAGTAGAAGCTCTAACTTCTTCCTCATCCTTGTATAGCCAACTAAGGATGTCTCTGTGTTTTGATTCATGTGCTACTTTGCCTAATTGGATAAATTTTCCATCAAACTTGGTGATGAGTTGTGTTGCTTGATGTGTCGATGTAGAAGGTTGCCCATGAGTTTTTGGTGATGCTGGTAATTTGGTTAGACACATGGGTTAGAAATAGTATTGTCCCATGCCTTGCTCTTTGATTTTCATCTTTTGTTTGAAATCCATGGATAAAGATTTGAGCTTTTCTTGATGATGATCTCGTGTTGATGAAGTTTGGGCTTCCCTATTATGTGGAACCAATTTGTCTTGGGTTGCCCCCATGGCATTACAATGTTGAAAGGGGTTATTGTCAGCTGATATAGAAACCTCCTCCCCATTATATGGGAATTTGACACATTGGTGGTAGGTTGATGGTACCGCTTACATTTCATGTATCCAAGGATGACCCAATAAAATATTATATGTGAGATCTATGTCTAAAACATGGCACATAGTGTCCCTTCATATAGGTCCTACCTGAATAGGTAATATAAGTGTTCCCTTGGATGATCTCTCTTCATCATCGTATGCTTTGATTGTGATATTTTTGTGTGGATTAATAGATTGTTCAGAGAAGCCTAATGCACGGATAAATTTTAAGGTACAGATATTGAGACCAGCTCCTCCATCTATTAATACTCTTTTAACTCGATGGTTGTAGACTAAGACTTCAATGTGAAGAGGAGTATTATGTGGATGGCTCAACGAGATATTATCATGCTCAGAAAAGGTGAGATTATGAGGCCCAGTCATGTGAGCCACCATGACTTGAAATTTGTCAATATCCAAATCTTGAGGTACATTTGTTTCGACTAGTTCTTGTTCCAAGATGTCCTTATGTTTTGGTGAAAGTTTGAGTAACTCGAGTATGGATATCTAAGCAAGAGTTTTCCATAGTTGATCAACTAAGTTATACAGAGTCTTAGGGATAGTGGTTGCTGTTGATGTATGCCCTTTCAAGACATATTTTTGAGCTCTGGTGGTTTCATTGATCGATTCATGTTCGCGTTTATCTTTGATTTTAATGACATTTACTTGATTGTCATCTTTCAATATATGATTGATGGTGTTATTATATACGTGTGATTTATGCAAGCTCCTCTGGTATCATTTGATGATGAAGCTCCATACTTGTTGTAATTTGGAAGAGGATTTTAAAGGCATCATGATCACCATTTGTCTTGAGACCATCGACTGTTAAATCACCTCTATCAATCATGTCTTGAACAATGTTTTTAAGCCTCATGCAATAATTTGTTTGATGTCCTTTGTTTCGATGAAAATCACAGAAGTGTGAGTCATTCCACCAAGGTGGTTTGACTCGGGCTTCAAAGTTGTTTATAGCTGGTAATGTGATAATCTTGTTTGCCAAGAGTTCTCGGAATGCTGATTCTAAGGATTGCCCCAATGGTGTGTAAATGCGTTTATTTGGAAAATTGTTGGTGTTACCCCTTGAATTTGGATTAGGTCCTCTATTTGTGTTGTTGTTTGTATTTGAAGGTCCCAGATTGGTATTTGGTGTATAAGTGTTAGTGGTTTGGTTAACACCCTTTTGAGTCTTGGTAGCCTTAGGATTATCGGATAAAGCCAATACTGGTTGTTTGGATTTTATATCATTAGCATCAGTTCCTCCCTCGTTACCAGTGTTTTTGTTTCTGGTCTAGAACTTGGATTTGTCTATGTTGTTGTTATTATTCTATTTGTTGAAATGAGAGTTAGATGAATCAGTTCCTTCTTTGAAGAACTTCAATGTTCCTTATTTAATACATGCCTCCTCTACTTGGATTCCATTTTCGATCAACTTCACAAAAGATGGTATGCATTGGAGCTTAAGTATGTAACTCACCTCACTATTTAGATTGTCGATGAAAATTTCTATCTTTTCCTTTTTGGGCACATCTCGAGGATATCTCAAAACCATCCATCTCCAATGTTGAAGAAACACCATGAACATTTCATTGTTTTTTTTTTTGGTATTACATACATCTAGCATGGTGATTGCATGTTGAATATCGTAGGAGTATTGAGTGATAACTTTATTGACCAACTCATCAAAGGATCTGATGGGAGGTGTAAGTTTGGATAGCCACTCCATTGTTTGTCCTCCCAAGCTTCTTGGTAATAGCCTCATCAAATAGGTGTCATCATGGGAAAATTCAAGGCTCATGGCAAAAAACTCCCGAACATGATCGCAAGGATCACTCTTACCATCATATTTGTCATATTTGGGTATGTCTAAATTCTTGGGAAAAGGTATCATGTTCAATCTTCTATCAAATGGGTAAGGGCAAATTTCATTTAAGGAATACCGTACTATTGTCCTATGTTTCATGTCCTACATTTGTCTTTGTAGCATTTGCATTTGTTGTGTAAGAAGGACCATGGGTGCATTCGTTTGCCGAGGGAAGGGTTCTTCCCTTTTATTATCCCTAGTTTGGGCATGAATGTGTTCTAGTATGTTATGTTGTTTAGGTATGCTTTGTTCAGGTTCACATATTTCCTCTTCTCTTTGTTGTTCTTGATAAGTATAATTTTGAGACCTCATCCTAAATATTTTAGTGTCGAAGTCTTCTAGAATCCTAACTACTTTGCTTGTTAGCTTGAGCATGTATTTTTCTTTGTCGGCCTCTATGAGTCTTTCCATAGGTTTTTGAAAGGAGGTGCTTTCTTGACATTCTTGGAGGAGCTCCTTAGTAATTTTTGTTTCCTCTAGATTTGGATACTCGAAAGGATTTGATAGCCTTTGACCCATACTGGACTCTGGTTGTGGTTTGTTTTTCTTGTTTTGTTGAGAGCAAGTGACAATAGGCATCTAATAGAAACTTTATGTGACAAAGGGGATGAACTCTTCTTTTTGTTGTTTTTTGGGTGTTGGTGGCTCAAATTAAGCTATGTTATAAGGGATGCAAACTTCTACGAAGAAAGATGGATTGATCTTTCCTCCACGATTTAAGCGTTGGATGAATGCTGATTTTTGGCAAAAGGCTCTACTTCTCAATGGCTCTTCGTCAAATTCATTTGAATTGTCTTAAAGATATAAGTGCATATGATAGAGAAATGTGCGATGATATTTGAAGAGTTGGTGATTGATGTAGAGAAATCTATTCTGTTTAGCAAGTTTCTAGGAAATAGGTTGTTGTTTCTTCAACTTAGTGTTGTGATGATGACTTTTTCTTCTCAAAATATGAGGAGTGGTCATACACAGGTGATCAATGGTTTCCTTTAATTTGGTTGGATTATGATACTTGGTTTGAAAACTTAAGACAACTTTATCAAATGAAGTTTTAGATGCCCCCTCACGACAAAGTGCATCAAATGATATGGAATAAGAGTTTCCCGATATGAAGACTTGATTTGACAACTTAGGTTTAAACTAGGTGTGCTTTGATGATGGATTTCATTTAATTGGCGGACCTTTTGATCAGTGTGATGATGTTACCTAATTTTGTAGGAGAAAGTGTTATCCTTAGCTAGTTTTAGATTTTTGACAACTGTTTTTCTAAGAATGACTTGTTTGATTGTTTAATTGTTTGGAATAGTTTCTGATGTTCTGACTCAAGTTTTTCCTGATGAGGTCGACTGAAGACCCAAAAGGGTATTCAAAACTGATGTTAAAATTTTTCAAGAATATTCAATTTTGCTCTCTGTTTTTCACAGTTTTACCTATGCGCTAAGTTTGACTCAGATGCGCTATGTAAAACCACCAATGCGCTAAGCTACCTATGCTACATGCTAAACTAGAGTTTTGACTTCTGCTATTTCAATAATGGTTATACTCTAATCTATCCTGAGTATGCACTAAAGTTTAGACTCAAAGTGCTACAGTTTGCCCCCAATGCGCTAAGTTGATGCTTCAATGTGCTAATATGGTGCCTAAGAGTGCTAGTGATAAATTTCCACATGTTCAGATGGTTATGTGCTAGTTTTGAGAATGAATGTGCTAGTTTTGAGCTTTGATGCGCTAAAATTTTCTTCAGATGCGCTAGGATGTCGTTCCTACATTCTAAACTACTCTATTTTGTTTTGTTTGTGGGTTTTTCTATGAATTTTAACACTTTTTCAACTTTGATGGATGATTTTCTGAAGTATAAAATGTAAACATAACATGAAAAAGACAACCATTTTTGTCTATTCTAAATAAAGAGTGTATGTTCTGCGAGGATGTGCTCAAATCCCCAATGTTTTCATAGGTTTGGATACAAAAAATACAATTATTCAAAGGTCATCAACAATACCATAGCCCACTAGTCTCGATACTCTGTCAGCTCCAATAGCCGTGTCACCCCCTAGGGGGCACCCATTTTTTTGCCTTTTTCTAGAAATTAACCCAAAGTGAATTGCTTCACAATTGAGTAGCTATCTTGGGAGATATATGTTGAGTAATCTTGGGGGAAGATTCTTCCCCACCCTTGCACTTTGATATTGTAGATGTCTGGATACTAACTCGTCTCAAGGTTTCTATTTCTAAGGTTCGTAATCAAGCTTCTTGTTCGGACGTCAGTGATAAACTCCCTTGAGAGGCTTCCCAACCTTTAGAACAAAGGCTTTACATATTGTAAAGATACGGGGTAAGGATAATCGCTGAGCAAAACCATTGAAGTGATTTTTGTCACCCTCCACTTTTGATTATAGTGGGTTAGAACACTTGGCAATAAAGTCATTTCCCACTTAGGTTGTTCCCCTCTCACTGAACATTTAAATGATGCTCTAAGAGAAACTCGGGAGGGCAAGCCAGCTAAACGTTGTAAATGTTTGAAATACTAAGAGCGTAAGAGTGGTTTGGCTTATTGGTCACCCAGTTAAGGGGATAGCATATGCCTTCCACTTTCGAGACAAGGCACACAAAGTTCTTTTATCCTTTAAAGCAATGATTTGCTAACTTCTATTTGGAGATGTTGCCCCAAAAAAGCATGGTGTTCTTTTTAACTCCCAAATACAGTGATTTTTAAAGCTAAGTAATGAAATCCTAGTCAACAAAGAAATTTTTTTGAGATGGTCAACAAAATGAATTCGATAGGGGAAAGATTTCCCTCTTTTGTTTTATCTAGAACTTGAGAACAAGTGAGGTTCTTTAACTTATGCAAGAAAACGTAATGGATCCTTTTAGACACCAAAGGATGGTGAGGTTCTTTTTAAGACTTTGCATAAATAAAGTTTGTTTGTTCTTTTTAAACCCAAAAATGAAAAGTTTTATCTTCCTATGAAAGCAAGGTAAGGTTTTGTTTGTTGTTCTTTTTAAGTTACCCAAAATAAAAATGAGTTCAATTTTACTAATGAGGAAATGAAGAAAACTTTAAATAACTAACTTAACCAAGTTAGAAATAAAAAATTTAATCACAAGCCTAAACTTAGTAAAAAAAAAAAAAATCTCCCGATCCTACATGTTGGGTGAATATTTTGTCACTAGCATACCAATGACAAAATATATGATTCACACACAGCTATGTTGAGAAATTAATCTCTCCTCTCATCAAGGGGAGGTTCCCTTTGAAATCTCTTCTCTAATTAATAAGAAATTAAAATTTGTGGGTTAGTGTTGGGCATATAACTCTCTTTTTTTAGAGTTAATGTATTCTCCCTTCACCTTGTTACAATTTCCCTATCACTTCGATACTTAAGGAAATTAACAAATTTATCCAACAAACTACATCAAGATTTTACAAACAAGAAGCACAAAGTCTTTCTTGAATATAATACTAACTAAACTAATTATCACAATGATAAGGAATTCAACTTGCAGCTCAAAGTCTTCAAGTATAATTCCTTAATCCTAAAAACTACAAGCAATAGTAGAAATACAAAGCCTACTACTAATCACTTAACAATAGAAAATTTCTCAAATATCCAAGGAACACAAAGTCTACTTTCACAATTCAAGAGCTCTTTACTCCACTTAACAATACTTCCTATATCAAGAAATTCAAGAACATATATAAGTCATGAATGTAAGAACATCAACTCATATAAGAAACTATTTAAACACAACACAAAGTTTGGGATCAAATAAAATTGCTTTCTTTATTTTCTTGATCAAATTTTCACAGCAAAAGCTCAAAGTCTTAGTTGAGGCAAAAATTTGGTAGAGTTTTGCTTAGCATAATCAAGATAAAAATATACAAATGAGGGTCCCCCTTATATATAAGAAAAGTGGAGAAAAATGTGGGCACAATTGACTAATTCAATTGCATAGTCTTACTTGACTACAACTATAGTGGAAAGAAAATATGCAGCTGTGAGAAAACTTGCAACATCTAACAATGCAACTACATGAAAAGAAAATGTCAAAAAGGGTCACTTTATTCATTTTTCTCCTCCTTGTTTTGATTTGTGGAATTCCTCGAACTTAGTCAGGATGGCCTCCATCTTTGCTTGGTTTGGCATCTGGGTAGAATCTATGATCAAACGAACACGGGAGATCGCATCCTTAGTCTCTACATATTTCTTTTTCCCATCCTTCAGCATGGATGTGAGGACCTCAAAACTGACTTAGATCTCCAATAACTTATCAAATACACCAAGTGAGAAGTCTTGTCTTGTGCAGTGATCCATTAAGGATAGAAATTCTGTTAGGATTGATGATACTCCCAAAGACACTGAGAGGAGGGGTGAATCAGTATCTAACTGGTTGACAAAATATTTGACCTTATTAACTATTATGCATTCCAAAACATTGTACCGGTAAACAAGAATTAATGCAGTAAATAGGAACAGTAAAGACAACATAGAAAGAATACCATAACACAAGATGTTTAATGAGGAAACCCGGTGTGGGAAAAAACTCGGTGGGATTTGTAACCCACAATATTCACTCACTGGCCAATGAATGGATATTACTTATAAGAGGGGCCTGCACATGCAAGAAGGTCAACTATCTAGAGCTCACTGCTCAATTACAAAAGGAAGTCTCACTGACTTACAAAATGGATTATGAGAATCCAATATAATGTATTGCTACAAAATAACATCTGCTCTGCTAGGTTCAGTACTAGTTTAAGCTCATACAATAACCATAAACCCTTCTACAAAATCTACCTTAATATTCGCTCTATATATCCATCATATCTATCCCTTTTCATGTATATCTCCAAAAATGATCTACAAGATCTCTTACTTATATATGAGTCTTCTTACAACATGCCATGTCGGCGTACAAAAAGATATTACAATTAAATACAAAATACAATAATCAAAATCCTGTCGCTAGGGTGTCGATAAACATTATTGTCATTGCTGGTGAACTATCTACCAGTGTAGAGTCTATTGGTGTCGGTGCCATAAGATTGCAAGGTTGCCATCAATGACAACACCTTCAATCACCTTTAACTACCATTAGAGTGTGCAATGCCAACAAATTCCTATGTGATGGCATCACTAGTAATGAGATTCTAATTGTCATCGTACAGATAACAAGAAAGGTAAACAATCCTGGCAGAAATGAGATCAATCTCATCATCACCTTCCTTACGTTCTTGATCCTTCTCTGCTATCATCAACCTTATTGTCTCTTTCCTATAAGACAATAGAAAAAGGATTTGGATATATTTTTCCCTTGAAGGAACCACTTTATTTTCAATGAGGACGTTTATTCTGAAGTCCTCCATTTTGCTCCAAAGGATTGTACTTTTCTCAATATTTTCAATCTCCTCAGATAATGAAGTTTTGACATATTGCATTTGACTTTGGATGACTTCAAAATCCGTCAATAACCCAACTGTTGAACTTAGGAGATGAGACCCTTCTTACTTCAGCCATGCAATCCACTCCTCCACCACTCGACCCTTGGCTCCTACCTGTTCAATTTTATTAAGAGCTTCACTGTCCATTGAGGATCCTATGGGCTCAACTTCCTGAGAGGATTGGGTAACTTTTAGAAGAAAATTAGTCAATTGTTCACATTTCTATTTTAATTCATTCTTCTCATCCCTCTCTTGGTCAAGTCTCTGTAACAAAGAGTTTAAAGCCATCTGAGAATCCAGCTTAACACTCTCATGCATCTCCTCCCCAATCTCTATGATTTGCATGATGTAATCCTCAGGTTGTATATCATATTTATTCTTATCCGATGATGGCACCATGACCTCAACATACTTCCTTTTAGAGGTCGAGTCTACTAACACCCGGGAAACAGTCTTCAACTTCTTTGTTCCCTTGGGTTTCGGAGGAACCAACTGCTCAAAGTCAAACTCATCAGGTGAAATCACCTATTTCTTCCTCTTAGGTGCTACTACCTCCATCCAAGGTGGTAATTCAGGATTGGCCGGTGGAGTAGTAGCTTCCTACTAAGTCTCACTTGGTATTTTAGGAGCATACTGGCTTGAACTGGCAACAGTTGTTATTGATATCAATGCTGAAGTATCTAGTGATATTCATGTTGATGTAGCAACAGCTCTTGATGCTGACCCTTCTTTAGTTATGACCATAGATGAGAGAGTGGAAGGTGCATTGGAAACAATTTGAGTAGTAACTAGAGGTGGAATTTCTATTATAACCGTTGTAGTAAAAATAATCTCAGTGCTTACTAGAGACGAAATCTCTGTTATAACCACCATAGAAGGTAAAGTCATCATTTATTATTCCATGAACGCTTGCTCCATAGCTTCAATAAACTCCAATATTGAAGATTCAATGGTGGTTGAAGGAATACCATCCAGGGTGTAAAAGTTGGATAATGCAAAAAATTGTTGAGCAGTCTCTGACTGAGTCATGCCCACGCCTAGGTCCTCATCATCAAATTCCTCTTCTTCTTGATCAGAATCAAAATCAATGGAATGCATAATCATTTTTGAATGAGTTTATTCTTGTGAAGTGGCTGGAACATTAACTTCACCAAGATGTGACGTTTCTTCAACCTGTGCTTCCTCTTGTTGAGGAATTTCACCTTCTCCCGTCTCTTTCTCTTTTTTAGTATCTCTAGCTGGTTGTTGTTCTAGTTCCTTCATGGCTCTCTCCTATGTTGCTGAAGATGATTCAACTTTCTTGGAACCATTAATTGTGAACTTGATTTTGGGTCCTTTCCCCTTGGATTTCATTGTACGGGCCGAGGATAATGCTTGTGAATTTGCTTTGCCCTTGGTTCTTGTTTCAGCCATAGTTGTCTTACCAACTAGGCCACCAATATTATTGTCATCTCCAGAACTAGTAGAAAGTTGTTTCATTATAAGATTCTTTTTAACAGCCATGCATTGGTGTTTGCCAAAATAGCAGAGATTCTTTTAGTGATAGATTTACTTTCCTTTTTTGACCATTGCACCAATGGAAGTGGAGAGTCGGCAATCTTCTTTTCACAATACACTAGGTCTATTATGTCATTAGTGTTGGCATATGTGCAGAGTTTGATAACATGGTATGATTGTATGTTGTCATTGATGTCAATATGCTAAAGTGTGAACCGGTATATTGAAGTATGCAAGCTAGCAAGTGAACCGGTATGTGCACAAAGTGAACCGATATGTTGAAATAAACCGGTATATGCAAAGTTTGTATCGGGGTTTCATTTTATATGACTACGGGTTGGTAGTCTTAGCTTTAGGGTTTCCGGTTGATGTATTCCAATTTTGTGTGACTCAACCAATGACATCCTGTGATGAGTTAACATTGAAATGAAGATTAGATCATGTTGCCACGTCAGCCTTGTGCATGTGAAGAATCTCCTCGATGATCTTGCATGCAGAAGATTGATTCTATCTACCTCGGGAATGTGCAAAATCTCAGTAAATGATGGAGAGCGTGTGATGGGTTATCAGCTTCCAGAAGCTATGAAGAATGGATGATGGAGAACTTCTTGAGATTTGTTCAAGATTGTTTTACCCTATGTAATGTGATTAAATGGTCAAGATTGGACCGACTGTATTGTTAACCTAGATGCTTAGGGTTCTAGGTTTTGGCTACCGACCTAATCATTCTCTATAAGGTTGATGATGATTCTCATTTGAAGTTTTTGGCAAATTAATGTGTGTAAAGTGATTCTTGCTAGACTAGAGCAGTGAGTAAAGATCTATAGAGTGTGATTGTAGATGTAAAGGAACTGAAGCGGGTTTACCTTTGCATTAAGTGTTGTTATGTCAGCAAATGGAAAATTCCTTTACCGTGTAGCTTTAACAGGCTTTTTGTAAATCCTTTACAGGGTGACTCAAAATCATTGAGTTCTTTAAATCCTCTGACATGGTAACCTTTAACAAGGTTTTAACCTCTAACCGGGTATTTAGCCATCCCTTAACCAGGTGATCCCTAGCAGGATCGGTTCCTAGCAGAACCTATTGTAAAGTCTTTAACCAAACTAGGCTCCTAATAGAGTGGACTTCAGAAGAGTTCAAGAACAACTTGTGGGTATTCATCCCCACCGTGGTTTTTCCTAGTTGGGTTTCCATGTGAAAAATAAGTGTGTTATGTGTGATGCTTCTTCATGTGATGTTTTAGTGTTTTATGTTAAGTGGTAAAAGCATGTTGATCCATTGGTCATTATAATTCTGATGTATTACTTGTTTAAGCATATGGGTGATGTAGAAATGAGATATTAGGTTTTGTGAAGATCTTAGTGTTGCCTGTTTATGTCTTTTACAGTCATACTATGTTTTATTAGTAGTGCCTTGACGTAGATCGGTGATATTGTTTACCAGTTAGTGCAGTCTTTGCAGTTTAAGTTGTTTGTGAAATTTTTTGTCTATACTGATTCACCCCCCTTCTCAATATCTGTTGTGTATTTACTATTCATCATTATTCATCAATTGGTATTAGAGCATCCTCCAGGTCCTTTGTGTTATAGGCTTAACTGCTTGAGGAAAATATCCTATTCTAATGATGAAGAGGGAAGGTCCTAAGTTCAACAGAGATAACTTTAAGATATGGAAGGACAAAATGGAGATATAGATGAAAAGCATGGGTTCTCAATACTGGAACTATGTTGAGAATACTTATGTTGTCCCTACTGGTACTCTCACCAATTATCAAAAAAGAGAAATTTAGGAGAATGGGCAAGTCATGGAAGCTCTTATCAGTGGTCTATCTGATATTGAGTTTATAGATGTTTAGGATAAAGACAATCCCAAAGATGTATGGGATACTCTGGAGTCTATTTATGGCGGTGATGAGCATGTGAAGCAAGCTAAGGAAGAAAGCCTTAGAGGAAAGTTTGAAGACATGCAGATGGTTGAAGGAGAGACCATTCAACAATATGGGATAGGGATTAAAACTGTTGTTGGAGACATCAAGAGTGTAGGAGGTACAATGGATGATTCCATCATTGTTAGCAAAGTTTTGAGAACCTTATTACTGGTCTATGCAATAAGGGTTACCTCTATTCAAGAGTTGAGATCTATTGACAAGGCAATGGTATCCTTTGACTCCATTATTGCTAAGTTGACTGCATATGAGCTAAACAGTTATGATGGTCATGTTTAGAATACTGAATTAGCCTTTAGAGCATCTACTGCACTATCTAGAAAGGGAAAAGAATTTGGTACCAATTGTGAGCCTAGACAAAGCAGGGATATGGATGATGAGGAGATCCTGATGGAATTTGAAGCTCTTCTTGCCAAGAGACTTCCTAAGGGAATTGGAAAATACAAAGGTAAGATCCCTTTGAAATGCTTTTCTTGTAATATGATAGGGAACATTGCCATAAACTATCCCAATAGTGATAATAAGGACAAACCGGACAAGTTTAAAAAGTTTAAAAGAGGAAATAGGAGAAATTGTCTTGTTACAGTTGATGAGGGTGTCACTAATGATGAATCAAAAGATGAAGAAAGCGAAGAAATTGTGTTTGTAGTCGTTAAGGAATATGTGTCAGACAAGAAGGCTCTTGTCTCCCGCTTTGATAATTCTAATGAGTGGATTATTGACAGTGATTGTTCTCACCACATGATTGGTGACCGGAGAAAGTTTCTGTCTCTGGAAGAGTATGATGGAGGTGTAGTCCGATTTGGTAATGATGCACCATGTATGGTGAATTGAAAAGGGTCCATCTCTCTAAATGGAAAAACAGTGCTAATAATGTGTATTGGCTAGAAGGTCTCACGCATAACCTTCTGAGTGTTGCCCAACTGAATGATAAAGGACTCACTCTGGAATTCAAAGATGGAGTATGCAAAATAAAAGGAAAGAGTGGTGAATTGATGGCCACCGGTATATAGACCAAAGGTAACTTATTTTAGTTAAATACAAATATCAGTCAATGTTTAATGGCTAAGTTTAATGACAGTTGGATATGGCATAGGAGACTCTGCCATGTAAATTTTGATAATATTGTGAAGGCCAATAAGATCAAGGTAGTTAGAGGATTTCCTGTGCTGAACAAACTGGAGAATCCTCTGTGCAGAGAATGTCAAGTGGGGAAAATGTCTTCCTCAACCTTCAAAGGTAAATCTTTCACAACAGATAATTTACTTGATCTTGCACATAATGATTAGTGTGGTCCTATGAAAACTAGGAGTGCTCAGGGAGATAGGTACTTTATGATTCTTACTGATGATTGCTCAAGAATGATGTGGGTCACATTCTTGAAAGACAAGTCGGAAGCTTTTGTAAATTTTAAAGCCTTCAAAGCACTAGTTGAAAAGGAAAGTGGTAAAAGGATTAAATGTCTTAGAACTAACCAAGGAGGTGAGTTCACTTTAGTAAGTTCAATAAGTACTGTGAAGAGAACGACATCAAAAGGCAACTGTCTGCCCCCCAGACTCCATACCAGAATGGCCTACCAGAAAGGAACAACCAAACTATAGTTGAAGCAGCCAGAATGATGTTGATTCAAGGGAAGGTTTCTCACACTTTTTGGAGAGAAGTGGTGAGCACTGCAGTCTACACTATGAATCGGGTACTCATCAAGAAAGGTAAGGATAAAACTCCTTATGAGTATTGGACTGGTAAAACTCTAGTAGTAAGCTACTATAGAGTGTTTGGTAGCAAGTGTTATATTAAGAAAAGTGAACACCAAAGCAAGTTTGATGCTAAATGTGATGAGCGAATATTCCTAGGGTATTCCACCAAGTGCAAAGCTCTCAAGTGTTTTCACAATAGGACTCGGAGAATTGTTGAAAGTATCAATGTTAGAATTTATGAGACCACTGAGAAACCTGGGGAAACTGGTAGTGAGTGAGTGGTAGATGAACTGGAGGTAACCTTCTAGGAACCGGTTGCAAAACAACCAAGTATAAGTAACAGTGCTCCTACACTAGTAGATGTTGATGTAGATGAAGATGGAGATGAGGATGAAGAGGAAAAGCAAGAGGAATCAGTCAAGATCATTCCTAGGTATGTAAAGCTGCATCATGATCCAAAGCAGATCATAGGAGATAAGGATGCAGGAATTATTACAAGAAGAAAGGTAAGAGAAAATTCTTGCATGATTTCTGAATTTGAGCCCAAAACATTTAAAGAGGCACACAAAGATGAAGAATGGATTAAGGCTATGAAAGAGGAACTTGACCAAATAGAAAAGAATGGTACATGGTCCTTGGTACCAAGACCTGAGCACAAAAATGTTATTGGCACCAAATGGGTTTTTAGAAATAAGCTGAATGAAGATGGCATAGTGGTAAGAAACAAAGCAAGATTGGTATGTAAGGGGTATGCTCAAGAAGAAGGAGAAGACTATAGAGAAACCTTTTCTCCAGTAGCTAGATTAGAAGGAGTTTGAATGCTTCTTGCATATACAGCCTTCAAGGGATTCAAAGTGTATCAGATGGATGTAAAATTTTCATTCTTGAATGGAATACTTGAAGAGGAAGTGTATATAGAGCAACCAGATGGGTTTTCCCTATCAGAAGATAGTGATATGGTATGTAGGATACATAAAGCCTTGTATGGATTGAAGCAAGCACCTAGAGCATGGTATGAATGCTTGCACTCCCATCTTGTGAAGATTGGATTTAAAAGAACAAGTGAAGACATCAATATCTATCTGAAGTCAGAAGGAGATCAGATTATGATCTATGAAGTGTTTGTTGATGACATAATTTTTGGTGGAAATGACAAGATGAGCCATGCATTTGTAGATGAAATGAAGAAGGAATTTGAGATGTCACTAATCAGAGAGATTAAGTTCTTCACTGGACTACAAATTTAACAAATAAAAGATGGTATCTTTATCACTCAGTCCAAATATGTCAAAGAGGTGTTGAAGACCTTTGGCATGGAAGATAGCAAACCAGTTGGTACACCTATGATGACCAATTGTAAATTTTCAAAAGAAGATGACTCAACCTTGGTAAATGAGAAGGAATACCGATCAATGATTGGTAAGTTGTACTATGTAGTACACAGCAGATTGGACAGAGCACATGCAGTGGGCATTGCTGCACATTTTTAGAAAAGTCCAAGAGAATCCTACTTGGTAGTAGTCAAGCGGATTCTTAGATATCTGAAGGGAACTATAGATTATGGATTATGGTATCCATACAATAATGATTTCAATCTCAAAGTATTTACTAATGCCGATTGGGCTAGTAATATGGACGACCAGAAGAGCACAACCGGTGGTGCATTCTTTCTTGGTGGTAGACTAGTCTCATGGATAAGTAAGAAGCAGAGTTGTATCTCTCAGTCTACAGTAGAAGCAAAATATGTAGCAGCATTTATGAACTGCACTCAGACAATTTGGATGAAGCATGTATTAAGTGGTTTCATAGTCCCTGTATCTGAACTGGTGAGTATATTTTGTGACAACACAAGTGCAATTAATATCTCTAAGAATCCGGTATTGCATGATAGAACCAAGCTCTTTGAGCTCAAGTATCATTTCTTGAGGGAGAAAGTTCAAAACAAAGAGGTTGTATTGGAACATGTTTCTAGTAAGGAGCAATTAGCAGATATTTTCACCAAGCCTCTACTGAAAGCTACATTTACCTATTTAAGAGGTGAATTAGGGGTGCTGCCCCTTCAAGAGGTGAACTAAAGGTATGTGCTTCACATCAGTTGGGTATTGCATTGTTAAATCTTTTCAGGATTGATGTGTTGAAGGATGCTACTCCCCAGGGGGAGCAACATAGTAGATCATGGATGTTTGTGCCTCCACTTTGGCATTGTTGTCAAAGGGGGAGAAGATGTGATGCAGAGAGGATATCTGTAGTATTTAAGACATATTATATGGAAGAAGATGTAGAGATATCTTTGTGTATTGCCATCAATGCCAAAGGGGGAGATTTTTGGCATATGTGCAGAGTTTGATAACATGGTATGATTGTATGTTGTCACTAATGTCAATATGCTAAAGTGTGAGCTGGTATATTGAAGTATACAAACAAGCAAGTGAACTATTATGTTGAAATGAACCGGTATATGCAAAGTTTGTATCAAGGTTTCATTTTATATGACTATCGGTTGGTAGTCTCAGCTTCAGGGTTTCTGGTTGATGTATTCCAAGTCTGTGTGACTCGACCGACGATATCCTGTGATGAGTTAGCATTGAAATGAAGATCAGATTGTGTTGCCATGTCAGCCTTGTGTGCGTGAAGAATCTTCTTGAGGATCTTGCATGGAGAAGATTGATTCTATCTACCTCAGGAATGTGCAAAATCTCAGTAAACGGTGGAGAGCGTGTGATGGGTTATCAGCTTCCAGAAGCAGTGAAGAATGAATGATGGAGAATGTCTTGAGATTTGTTCAAGATTGTTTTACCCTATCTAATGTGATTAAACGATCAGGCTTGGACTGACTGTATTGTTAACCTAGATGCTTAGGGTTTTAGATTTTGGCTACCAACCTAATCGTTGTCTATAAGGTCGATGATGATTCTCATTTGAAGTTGTTGGCAAATGAATGTGTGTGAAGTGATTCTTGCCAGACCGAAGCAGTGAGTAAAGATTTTGTAGTGTGATTGCAGATGTAAAAGAACTGTAGCGGATCTTCCTTGGCATTGAATGTTGTTATCAAATCAGTGTATTACCTGTTGACTTCTAACCATTTCAGCAAATGGAAAATCCCTTTACCGGGTAGCTTTAACAGGATTTTTGTAAATCCTTTAACAAGGTGACTCAAAATCATTGAGTTCTTTAAATCCTCTGAAAAGGTAACCTTTAATAGGGTTTTAACCTCTAACCGGGTATTTAGCCATCCCTTAATCGGGTGATCCCTAGCGGGATCGGTTCCTAGCAGAGCTTGTTGTAAAGTCTTTAACCGGACTAGGCTCCTAATAGAGCGGACTTTAGAAGAGTTCAAGAACAACTTGTGGGTATTCATCCCCACCATGGTTTTTCTGAGTTGGGTTTTCATGTGAAAAATAAGTGTGTTATGTGTGATGCTTCTTCATGTGATGTTTAAGTGTTTTTTGTTAAGCAGTAGAAGCATGTTGATCCAATGGTCATTATACTTCTGATGTATTACTTGTTTAAGCATATGGGTGATGTGTAAATGAGATATTAGGTTTTGTGAAGATCTTAGTGTTACCGGTTTGTCTTTTACAGTTGTACTATGTTTTACCGATAGTGCCTTGACTTAGATCGGTGATATTGTTTATCGGTTAGTGCAATCTTTGTAGTTTAAGTTGTTTGTGAAAGTTTTTGTCTATACTGATTCACCCCCCCGCCCCCCCTCTCAGTATCTATTGGGTATTTACTTTTCATTATTATTCATCAATCAATGTCTTCCATGGTCATTGGGATCTTTGCCAAATCCAAGTTTTCAATTTGTTCCAGGGTAAGACGACTAAAATCCATCCTTCTTATATCTTCTTCATCTTTGTAGTATGCCCATACATCCTCAAGCCTATAGACATGGGTATAACTCCTCTTGAGCTTGTTCTTCATGCCACAAAAATCAAAATTATTTTGGGCCTTGAATCTTCTCATAGTATTCCATTGCATTTCTTCCTCCATGTTCTTGGCTTTGAGGTTAGTCAGAACTGAGTACCTGCCAATAGATTTTGGAAACTTCAACCCGGTCTTATGTGCTTGCGATTTCTCTTCATGTATATAGATTAGTTGCCAACACAACTCCATGAGAATGATCTTATCAGAAGGATACCTTGGTAGAATGAAGGGTTCACCTGAGAAACATCCGATCCGGATGTAAGTCAACGTTGTGAATTCAAGAAAAAAGCATCCAAAATGAGACACCCTGTTATATGAAGCCTCTGATAATCTTTTCTTCTATAGGATTTTATCAAACATGCACTTCCACATAGAAAAGAAGGCATCATTAACTCTTCTAAAGTGGCTACCTTGAGTCTTGATCGTGAGTTGATCATAGTATTCCTAGACAGGCACTAATCTCCTGTCACCTTTAGTAGACAAACTTGGATATTTCCTCATGGAAGTGGCTGCATAAACCAAGTAAGAAGTCATATAAAATTTCAATGTCACTTTGACTTCTTTCAACTATGCATAGAGTGCATCACTAATCTGCTCACCCCAATCAATCCTAGCAGCCCCTTTCCTGATTATATTTATGTACTAACACATCTATCTTTGAAAGTAATGAGAGTCCTTTAAACCCTTCACTCTTGACAACATGGTGACCATATTGTTGCACTCCTCATTAAATTCACTCCTATGAAAAAACTTGGGCCATCGTGAGGTGGTATAATTTCTCACAGCAAAGAGGTACACAGTATTGATCACTTTTTTACATTTGACCTCAACTTTCTCATAGTACTCTTGAGCACTTTATTGAGAAATGTCGGCTACTTCCTCAATTGAAGAACCTTTGAAAACACTGTTGAAGAAAACACTATCCAGAGACATGATCACATTTTGATCATCATCCCTAACCTGTCTTTTTCTCGGATTGAAGTGATCCACTACTCCAAGTACAAAATCTAGTTCATGTGCTACAATTGGGAAGGAAGCATATTTATGCAACTCAATTTTGATCAGGTTTGTTAGGCAGCCAGGAGCTTTCTCAACTCGATCAATAAACTCCTACATACTGACATGTCTAATTTTTGTATCTTTGATCTCCTTGATGTTTGAGTCTACTAAACTTTCTGGGTACAAATTCAAGTACTTATCATACTTGTATTTCATCTTTTTTGTTGATGTTTTACCCAAACAAGATTCCAATTGACTTGAGGAGGGATTTTACATTTGTAAATGATTGAGGATTAGCTTCTTAAATAGTTATCATCATCAATAAAGACAAATTTTATCAATCGGATCGAAAAATTGGACTCAAAACAGGGTTGGGAGCAAAACTGTCAAAAATAGCAGGTCGGGGAAAAAAGTTCGTTTTGCACCTTAGGAGTCAAAATTTGCACATCGGACTTTAAAATCCAATGTGCAAAGATAAAACATCTTTACTTGTCTGATGTGCAAGTTGGGAAAAGTCATCGGCACATCGGACTTTAAAGTCCGATGTGCAAGTTGGGAAAAATCATTAGCACATTGGACTTTAAAGTCCGATGTGCAGGTGTAGAACATTGCAAAAAGACCAGCACATCAGACTTTAAAGTCCGATGTGTTGGGGAAGGGAAACCGATTTACATGTTGGGTTTTAAAGCTTGACATGTCAATCAAACAATCTCACCTCACATATCGGACTTTAAAGTCTGATATGCGGAGAGATCTCTGCACACAGCCTGCGGAGCAGGTTTTAAAATCCGTTGCATAGGCGAGGAAAGAGGGAAAAACAAATAGATTTCTCTGCATGATATGCCTATAATTGATAGAAAACCTAAAGGAAAAAGGGTGGAGAATAAGAAAAGAGAAAATGAAGCAAAGGGGAAAAAACCCAAAATAAATAGAACCAAAAGCCTACCTCAATCCGCCAAAGTGAATAAAAATCTGATGGAGATTCAAGAAATCCACAAGGCCGAAGAGCGAAAACAAAAGAGAAAAGAGGAGGCACACACAGAGGGGAAATCGTAAACAAAAAAGAAGAAATAAACTCCAAAAAATCAATAAATAACCCCTAAATTAGCAATTAATGCGGCCATTAATTACTAGTTACGCTGTACATGTCAGACTTTAAATTCCAACATGCAAATTTTGACTAAACGACCTGCAAATCAAACTTTAAACTTCGAACTATAGGGGAAGGATTACCTACAGGTCAGACTTTAAAGTCTGACCTGCAGGTAAAAAACCAAACCTTTGCACATCGGACTTTAAAATCCGATGTGCAATTACCTTTAAAAAGGAAGGAACCCTGCAGGAAAACTGCAAATCTAAAGAACTCCGAAAACAATAAAAATGAAAAAAATGAAAAGCTAAATGAGCTAATTGACAGAGTTGATCAAGCTCTTTGGAGGTCGTAAGGTATGAAATAGACCAGTTCCATACGGTTGCCTCACAATTTTGGCCACGCTGAAATCAAGGACAACACTGCAAACAAACGTTAGTTACCTGCAATAAAAACCAATTACAAAACAAAATTGCCGAGGTGGACTTCTACAAGTCTATTTTTCTGTCTCTATTACAATTTTTTTTTTCTCTCTATGTTTTCTATGTGCTAATTTATAGACCATATGCACTAGAGAATAGAACCGATGCGCTAGCCAAAATCCCATATGGACTATGCTATTGCCTAGATGCACTGCACTGATGTTTTAAAGCACTGAGACCTATAGGAATTAATAGAAGTGATTGTGCGCTAAGGTTAAGTTGGGATACACTAAAGTATGGTATCAATGTGCTAAACAATGAGCAAGATGTGCTAAAGGAAAGACCAAATGCGCTAGAGAATGGTATCCACGTGCTAATTCAAGTTTTTCACGTACCTGCAAAGTTAGTCCTGCATCAAAAATGATTTGATAAATGGGGTTATGCCCCATGGTGGGTGCCAGAAATGTGTGCGGGAAAAGTGGTGTGATGAAACAGTAAATGCATATTAGGGACTTGTCCACACACTAATGGGACTCTTGGTGCAAGTTATGGAGCTATATGGAATAGCTCAACTTGCCAAGGGATGTTCCATTGTTCTCTATCTCACAAGACCCCTCAAGCCAATGCCTTTTCTCTCAGATCACTGAGCAAAGTGACTTAGGGATGACAATCATGAGAATGAGGGATGTTTGATCAATCCAACATGAATGCAATCCTAAATGTGCATGATATTACCAAATATGAATTAAACTAACATGTATATGATGATAAGATGAAAGGACTAGTAAAAGAACTATCCTAACATGATACATTAGCTTAATATGATTATTATGATAAAGAGAA
This sequence comes from Cryptomeria japonica, assembly GCF_030272615.1. Lineage (NCBI taxonomy): Eukaryota > Viridiplantae > Streptophyta > Pinopsida > Cupressales > Cupressaceae > Cryptomeria > Cryptomeria japonica. Next base: position 693,302,243 of record NC_081415.1, on the reverse strand, counting down.
ATACTTCTAAAATGCTTGTTAGATTATTTTTATTCAAAGAGAGACTAAAATGCTTGATAAAAATGAGTATAGACTAGATGCATGAAACTTGGATCCTAGAATGATATAAGAATGACTCTATTTATAGGGAAAATAGGGCAATGAAGGGTCAAGATTGGATAATCTTAGCAAGGGCCAAGATTGAAAGTTATCAATCCAATGCAATCAATTCTAACCAATGAAATGGTGACAATTGTCAATAAGAGACTTCTTGAGAGGGGATGTAAGATACATCAAATGCTTGAGAAAACCACATGGTTACCTTAGGAGGTAAGGGTTAAAGTTAGGCTAAGGTTATCATTTGGATAAATCTTTTAGCCAAAGGATAAACTATTCTGCAAGGGTTAAAGGGATAACCAAGGGTAAAGCCTTGAATGCTTGATGAGACCCTTGGGTTAGATGTAGGTTGAGTTAGAGAGAAAGTCTCTAATTATGCAAGAGGGTTGAGTTAACTATTAATGGTTTGGAAGACTTTCAAGGGTAACTTGTTGAAGACATAAAGCTTTTAATAGTTATTGAAGACTTAAGGGTTTGAGAAGTGACCTCCCTTTTCTTAGGGATGTGAGAATATTTAGTAGATGGGTTAGGCTAATTTAGAAGTGATTAGAAGAATCTAGAAGAGGGTTTTAGTGAGGCAAGTGGGAGATGTAGGAGAATGCAAGTGGATGAGGGGTAATTTTAATTAAAATAAATCACTTTATTTCAACAAAAATAGATGCAAGTGGGGGATTTAAATAAATTAGAATTTTTTTTTGAAGTAAACAGTTTAATTAAATGTAAATTTAATTAGAAAGGGGACTTAATTAAATAAAGTGATTTATTCAATTAAATGATATGAAAGGCCTAGGTGAATTTAATTAAATAAATTGAATAACTTATTTAATCAAATAGATGAATGTGAATGCTTTAATTTAATTAAAATAGAGGAATGAGAATAAAATGAATATTAAATATTCACTTAGGAAAGTGGTCATTTTTATACATTTACAACAACAAATGTTCGATTTTCGTCTTGGCTTCATATACATTTTCCATGCCGACCGTTCAACTGTCAGTTTGCACCAATTGGTTAGAGATCTAACTATCTGTGTCAGTGTGCATTTGTGAGAAAATAATTATCCCACATGCATCCAGGAATCGAACCAGTTCATATTCAAATACATCGGATCAGACAAGTCGAATCCATCGGGTATCGACGTAACTTCAAAACTACATCTCCGATGGCCAATAACAGACCCAATCACCAAAGGTGAATTCATCGAGTATCGATGTAGCACCAAACAAGTACACCTTCAGGCCTTAGCCCTTCTTTGTCGCCAAGTCTGAATGGATATTCATCGAGCGGTTTTCCATTGCAGTATAGCAACAGTCGTTGGATCTGCATCTAACTTGCATGCCCTTTATCTCTTCATCCATCTGTGCCATGTTTTAGCTTCTGGTTCACTTGCAGATCCACCTAGACTACCATCTCAACCTGCCACTGGACTGCCACCTCATCAGTCGCCAAGCCACGATGGTTAACTAGCGAGTATCTTCATCATGCGATATAACGACAACCATCCAATCATCCCAGACTTGCTCACCAGTTAACTCGCCTCAGATGCTCTCTTGTTGGGCCCCACCTTGGTCACCAAGTTATGGAGGATAACCTTTGTGCATCTCACCATAGCGGTATAGCAACAATCGTCGGATCATCCTGGACTTGCTCACTCATTAACTTGCCTAAGCTACTCTCTTGTCGAGCCCCACCACTTGGTCGCCAAGCCGTGATGGATAATGTTTGTTCATCTTCCCATTGTGGTAAAGCGACGACTGGTGGATCTGGTTCTAACCTGCATGCCTTTTATCCTTTTGTCCATCCGATGACCGAAGACAACTTCATTGGGTCATCGCGATGACTTCAAACCTGCTACTCTGAGCTTCGTTAAAGACATAGGAAGGAGGACTCATCGGGTATCGATATACCAGACCGAGACCGCTCCCGATAGCTGATACCTACTCTGATATGTTGAGGTCATCGGCAGAGGTTGTGCCGATTGATCTCATAGATTTTCTTCACATTGTTTCATCAGCCAGAGTTAACTTGATCTATATGAACAAAGGTCAAGTGAATTAGAGGAACATTTCCAACAAACTCCCACTTGATGAGGAATTCACTGGACTGCTTGAGCACTTTCCAAACATTATAGAGAGGGATGGGTACTGAGACCCATCGAGTTAGAACACCACCTGAACTTGTGAGTGCTCACCGGTTTTGTTAATGCACCCACAACATTTTCCTAAGTGTCTACCTTGTTCGGATTAGCCTTTCCATCTTCTACCATGTCACACACAAAATGGAATTGCACATCTATGTGTTTAGAGCCGGTATGGTATGTAGGATTCTTCACTAAACATATAGCACTTTGACTGTCACTTCGCACTTCAACTTGTCCTGCATCAAAACCAACATCTGTATTCAAATGCCTAAGCCAAACAACTTCTTTACAAATATGCGTGGCTTCCATGTATTTTGTCTTTGTAGTGGACAAAGCAACTACAGGTTGTTGTAATACCATAAAAATGGTCATCTAAACCATGGGCCCCTAATCTCGACAACATCACCAAGGTCCTAACCAAAGGCAATTAAATCAATCTTGAGCACATTAATTAACTCTTTGATCATCAAATGTCACATGGCAAATCAAATACTCAATATTAATTAAATATTTATTTAATTAATTAAATCATTCCAAGAATATATATTTTTGATCAATTATCCTATTTTAATTTATTAAATATCCTAGTATGTTTAATTAATTAATAAATTCATCATTTAATCATGCAAAAAAGGAATTAATTTATTACAAAAGAGGAATTAATCATAAAGCAAGAAGTAAATTGAAAATAAAATAAAAGAATTAAATTGAGAGAAATCAAACTTGAGATATTATTTCTTTTTCTAAATTGAGATTAACTTGAAATCAGAAAAGCAATTAAAAGGAATTTAATCTTTCTCTAAAATTGGAACTCAAAGCTTTTCAGAAAAAGAAGTTCAGTTGCATTGAAAAGACTCTTTTCTTGAATAAATCAAAGTATTATCTATTTTTATCACAAATGCATGGAATTAATTAATTCTTATTTCCAATGCAAACTTGAACTTCTTATTTAAATGCATTTCAATTAAACTATAATTGGAATGTATCTCAAGGTTAACTGAATCTGATTTCTCAATTATTTCAATTAATCCTAAATTGTGCTTTTTCTTGATCTCTCTTGTAATTCTCTATAAATTCAGCATTTAGCTCTCATTCAAATCACCCTGGAGATTTATTAGTATACACTTTTTTCTCTGGAGTCATTGAATATATTGTTCTTGCTTTTTGAGATTATTTGCATCTTAGTTTAGCTTTTTTTTCCATATTTCATTTATTCATTATTGTTTGAATTCTTTATTGCTTGAATTATTCATCCATCTTGCATCCATTTAGCTTAATCTCATGCTCATATAGATTAAATCCTTCATCTTGGTGTAGTCTAGTCACTGGTATTGCTTATAAAAATCTAAGAGCAATCTTATACTCGCATCTTTTAGAAGGCAATCAGTCGATTTGTTATGGTTTTATTATTCATTCTTATATCTGTCTAACCATACATGTAATGACTTAATTGAAGTGTTGTGTCCTGCAGCTATTAGACTTATTTCACTTTTTCACACACACAATTGTCGCTTGCTCATCCAGCTTATTGCTCCACCATTCAAAACAAAAACATATCCAGTGGTGGACCTTCTGCTGTCAATTTCCCTTGCCCAATCAAAATCCACATAACCACAAATGATGAGAGTTCTCTTTGAATCATTCAGATTATGATGATAACATAATGCAAAGTCTGAAGTACCCTTCAGATATCTAAAAACTCTCTTTACAATATCCCAATGTGGTCTTCCTGGGTTTGACATAAATCTTCTTAACACTCCCACTGGTTGAGCAATGTATGGCCTTGTACAAACCATTGCATACATCAAGTTGCCAATAGCACTTGCATAAGGTATACTCTTCATGTCATCTATCTCTTCTGGAGATTTTGGACTGTCATGCATAGACAGTTTGGTTCCCTGCAAAATAGGAACAACTTGTTGTTTACAGTCAGACATATTAAACTTATCAAGAACACTAGTGATGTATTTTCTCTGGCTGAGCCAGAGTTTTCTCTTAGACCCATCCCTCTTGATTTCCATTCCCAGAATGTAGTTTGCTAACCCCAAATCTTTCATTTCAAACTTCAAGGATAATTGGGACTTCAAGTCTGAGATCATACCTTTGTTATTTCCAATGAACAACATGTCGTCAACATACAAAGCAATAATAAGGATCTTATCATCTTTAACCTTGTAGTACACACAATGATCAACTTTCAATCTCACAAATCCCAAAGACAACACAAACGTATCATATTTTTGATACCACATTCTGGGAGACTATTTCAAAACATAAAGAGACTTCTTTACTTTACATACCAAATGTTTTTTACCCTTTTTCAGAAAATGCTCAGGCTGGGACATATAGATTTCTTCTTCAAGGTCCCCATGAAGAAATGTTGTTTTCACATCCATTTGCTCGACTTCCCAATCATATGTTGCTGCAAGTGACAAAAGAAATTTAATAGATGTCAGCTTAGCTACAAGAGAAAAGATTTCTCCATAGTCAATACCTTCCTTTTGAGAATACCCCTTCGCAACCAATCTGGCCTTGTACTTGTCAATGCTTCCATCTGGACCATACTTCCTTTTGAAAACCCATTTATAGCCCATAGGCTTTTTGCCTTTAGGAAAGGATACCAGATCCCATGTTCCATTCTTGTCCAATGATTTCATTTCATCATTCATAGCCTCCAACCAAGAATTTGAATCTGACATATCCATGGCTTCTTTTACAGTCCTAGGCTCATCAGTATCAACAAGTAAAGTATAGGCACAATTTACATTCAATATTGAAAAATTTTACCTATCTGGAGTAAACCTATCAGGTTTTCTCCTCTCTCTTGTGGATCTTCTTAACACTTGTGGTGAGGCTTCATTTTGTTCTTCTTCTGAACTTTCAGATCTACTTGAACTCTCTTCAGTCTCATCTTCAGGTGCATCTGGAGTTTTCACTTCTTCTCCTAGTGGAACTTCAACCACATCCTTCTCTTTTTCCTTCTCTGTTGGTTTATCTATAGACATAGGTTTTAGCTCTTGGAAGATGACACTTCTATTTTACACAACCTTTCCAGTCTTAGGATTCCAAATCTTGTACCCTTTAACTCCAACTTCATATCTAATGAAAATACATTTGACTTCTTTGTTATCTAATTTAGATTTTTTAACATCAGGCACATGTACATATGCCTCTGAACCAAAAACACGAATGTGTCTTAGAGACGGTTTCTTACCAGACCATGCTTCCATAGGTGTCTTGTCTACTAACACTGTAGTAGGAGACTAGTTCAATAGGTAACATGTAGCAATTGCTTCTGCCCAAAACTTTTGTTCTAGCCCAACACTAATCAACATGCTTCTTGATTTCTCCATCAGAGACCAATTCAACCTTTTAGCAACTCCATTTTGTTGTGGAGTATAAGTCGTAGTTATATGTATTTTGATTCCATTGTCTACACAGTACTTGTCAAAATCTGTATTGCAATACTCACCACCATTATTAGTTCTTAAACATTTTATTCTTCTTCCAGTCTAATTTTCAACCAGGTTTTTAAATTCCTTAAACTGACTGAACACTTCTAACTTAATGTTCATAAAATAAACAAATGTCCTTCTCGAATAATCATCAACAAAGGATACATAGTACTTTGATTTAGACAAAGAAGGTACATCCACTAGACCAAACACATCAGAATGCACATAGTCCAGAATGTCAGAATATTTATGAGGACTTGAATAAAATTAAACATGGTGTTCCATATATGCAATGTTCACAGAAATCAGACTCAAGGTTACAATCAGTAAGTCCTACCATATTTTTACTCTTTAAATTTTTCAAACCTTTTTCACCAATGTGACCAAGCCTATAATTCTAGAGCATTGTATTTTCTGCAAGAAGTTTAGCTTCCATATAATTTACATCATATGTCAACTCGGTGGTTCTATCAGATTTCTTAGTGACTATATTACAATACATAGGTTCAACGTCTAACTTGTACAATGTACCAATGTGTTCACCCTTAGCCAAAATAATAGACCCTCTAGTCATCTTACAACCACCAGACACAAATGTTACCTGGACTCCAGCATCATTCAGCTTGCTTACAGAAAGTAGATTTCTTCCCAAACCTGGTATGTGCAGAACTCCATTGATTCCCTTTATTCTACCATCAAGAAAGTGGATTTTAATTCTTCCTCTCCCAACAATCTCCAGTGTTGAGTCACTTGCTAATTACACCTTCCCACCAGCACATAGTTCATACTTTGAGAACCACTCCTTGTGAGATGTCATATGGAAAGATGCCCCTGATTCAATTAACCACACATTGTCAGAAGAAGGCATTGCCAGAGCTCCTACAAAGGCATCTACATCACTTTGAGAAAATTCATTATCGGAAGATTTCACCTTAGACATCTTTCCAGGAGACTTGGACCTCTCTTGAGACTTGGACTTGGACTTCTTGTCCTTCTTTTTGCCTTTGTTCTTTGGTCTACCTCGAACAGAGAGTGCCTCTTTAATTGTCTCAAAATATTTCTTCCTCATTTCTTCTAATAACAAATAAGCAACTACTGTATCCATTTTGAATTGGGTAGTAGTGCTTCCAATGACCATCACCAAATATTCCCAAGAATCTAGCAATGAGCATAGCATTAACATGCAACGTTCTTCTTCTTGAATAGCCACACCAACTGATGCCAATTGAGTGAGAACCATGTTGAACACATTCAAATGATCTTCCAAGGGTGTTCCTACATCCATTTTTCAGAGAATATAACTTCTTCCCGAGGAAGAGTTTATTCACCAAGGATTTGCCCTAATAGATGTCTCCTAACTTCTTCCACAAATCACTTGCAGTATTCTCCTCATGTACGTTCCACATAACTAAGTCCACAAGGCTTAGTATTATGAGTCCTCTGGATTTTCGGTCTGCTAAGTCCCAATCTTCTTTCTTCATGCTTGAAGGTTTCTGTCCACTCACTGCAACCCAAAAATCTTGGTCAACCAGCAAGTCCTCAACTTTAAGTTTCCATAACTCAAAATTGGAGCCATTGAATTTCTCAATATCCATTCTTCTAGAAGTGCTTACCATCTTAATCTGTAAACAAGTAGACACACTAAGAGACTCCCACTGAAACAAATTAACATAAAAAACCAACCCTACCCAACAAGGATAACACAACTAGTCAGGCTCTGATACCACTTGTAAGGAAAGCACAGTGTAGAAAAACGCTTCCCTAATGTCAATTTGCAGGGGAAATAAGACTAGTATATTTTAAAACTTTATAGAATACTAAGATTAGCATATATGAAACAGAAACAATATCAGAATTCAAACACACACACAGATAAACACCATGAATTTACATGGGAAACCCTTTCACGAAAAAACCCACCACCGACAACAAGAGCACTTTATTCACAGCAAAGAATGTTTATAATAAAGTTTGTTATCACAGCACAGATATTCACTTTGATCACTTTGGCTACACACCACAGTATACGGCCTATCATCAGAACAACAAAAAATGTTTGAGTTTCCTCTTAGCTTCATATAGATTTTCCATGTTGACTGTTCAACTATTAGTTTGCACCAATTGGTTAGACATCTAATTGTCTGCGTCAGTCTACATTCGTGAGAAAACAATTATCCCACATGCATCTAGGAATCGAACCAGTTTGTATTCAAATGCACTGGCTCAGACAAGTCGACCCCATTGGGTATCGATGTAACTTCAAAACTACATCTTCGATGGCTGATGATAGACTCGATCGTCAAAGGTGAATTCATCGGGTATCAACGTAACACTGAACAAGTCCAACTTCAGGGCTTAGCCCTTCTTTGTCACCAAGTTTGGATGGATATTTTGTGAGAAGTTTTCCACGATGGTGTAGCGACAGTCGTTGGATCTACATCTAACTTGCACGTCGTTTATCTCTTCATCCATCTGTGCCACGTGCCATCTTCTGATTCGCTCATGGATCCACCTGGACCCACCACCTAGACTGCCATCTCAACTTGCCACTAGACCTGCACCTCATCAGTCGCCAATCCACTATGGTTAACCAGCGAGTATCTTCATCATGTGGTATAGCGACAACCATCTGATCATCCTGGAATTGCTCACCAATTAACTTGCCTGAGGTGCTCTCTTCCTAGCCCCCACCTTGGTCACCAAGTCGCGGAGGATAACCTTCATGCATCTCATCATAGCGGTATAGTGACAATCGTCCAATCATCCCAGACTTGCTCACTCGTTAACTCGCCTGAGCTGCTCTCTTGTCGAGCCCCACCACTTGGTCGCCAAGCTGCGATGGATAACGTTTGTTCATCTTTCCATCATGGTAAAGCGATGACCATTGCATCTGGATCTAATGTACATGCCTTTTATCCTTTCATCCATCTGATAACCGATGCTACCCTGATGACCAAAGATGACTTCATCTAGTCATCGAGATGACTTCAAACCTGCTACTCCAAGCTCCGTTAAAGACATAGGAAGGAGGACTCGTTGGGTATCGATATAGCAGACCAAGACTGCTCCTGATAGCCGATACCTACTCTGATATATCAAGGCCATCGATAGAGGTTGTGTCGATAGAGCTACCAAATTTTCTTCACACTGTTCCATTGGCTAGAGTTAACCCAATTAGTATGAATAAAGGTCAAGTGAATTAGAGGCACATTTCCAACTATAGCACCATTCTTTGTGATCTCCTAGATTTCCTTACCAAGACATCTCAAATGAGTCTCCATCTGAGTCTTCGATACTCTATAATTTGTTCCATCAAGCCTAGGAATTTCTCTCCGAGAGATAGTAGCAGATGGACTAGATGAACTTGAATTGTTAGTTGCCATAAGACCTTCCTCAAGCGGTTAAGCTTCTGCAAAGAGGACTCGATCTCTGATACCAATTATTAGATAGTTCAAATAACTGGAAGACAACTAAGAGGGGGGGTGAATCAGTTGTCACCAGATTACAGGAACCTTAAGCAATTAAAACTTTAATACCAGAACACACAAGATCAATACCGAAATGCATAAACCAATTACCAAAATAGCAGATAGACCAATTAAGTGCAAGAAATAATTAGAAAATAGACACCATCCACATGACATCAATATTTGTATGTGAAAAACACAGTAAAGGGAAAAACAATAGTGGGAAGCCTACCCACAATCAGATAATACTTCTGCAATAAGTATGTGATTACAAATTGAGGGGCCTACACTTGCAAGAAGGCCAATAGCCTAGAGCACACTGCTCATTACAAAAGGAGTCTCACTGACTATATAAAAATCTAGACTATAATCCGCAAGGAAGAATGAACTGCAATGATAACATCTCCTATGCTTGAGTATAGTTCCAGTTAAGTTCAATATTAGAGGACTTAATCCTCTTGCATAAAACCAACTAGATCAGCAATGGTTGACCAATTCCTCGACATGAATGATTATTACATTATTCTTTCCTACATCATCCTATATTTTCCCTCATGATTTACAATGATATCTTACATCATATATATACAAACCCTCAACCATAAACAATAAAGTAATAACATAATTACAAAACATGATGGCTTGAGACCAAACAAATAATATCCAACCCATAAGACATCCTGGAAACACATTGAGAAGATCAAATAACACGTTACATTAAGTTGGTCCATAACCTAGATAGAACCGGACCCAATTTAGATCCACACATTCTAAAGCAATGATCCCAATCAACCAATTATTGAACACGATCACCATCAGCATCCTAAATCTCTACTAGAAGTTGCACCAACACCACTTATGCATAATATCAAAATATATTCAACAAAGCTCTGTTGGTGAAACCCTCGCTGGATCAACAAACCAGGCTTACCAACATATAAGATAGCATCCAATCACCAAATCAAAACCAACTAACTGAACATGAATCTGAATAGCATGAATAGCATATCCAAATCAATTTCATAAGCCAAAGCATACCAAAGTATACCAGATCATCATGATCTTACCAACCAAAAACCAAACAACTTACTGGGACCAGAAGGATACCGGTAAACAACCAAAACAACTAGTGTTGACATCAATGACAAAAACATCAGTGCAACACATAATCAATTCCTCCAAATGTCCAACATGTTAATAATAATATATTTCAACCTACAATGAGGCATGGAGATGTTTTTCTTGATTACTTTTAGTCTGAATGATTCCAGTGTCTTCAACCTACAAGTGATGTTCTCTTTAGATCATATCAAATTTGGAAAAATGAAATGATTTTGTCATTGAGTAAACCTAGAAATCCAACACTTAGCATTCCTCTTGATGATCATACACCCCTTCTTGAGGATAAGATTATTCTTCCTACTAAGTAAAGAAATAATCTTCGTCCCCAAGAGATACCTATTACTTCTCCTAAAGAGAAGGGTATCCTTTCTCTTAAGAAAGGAGATATTCTTCTTCCTAAAGAAGAATATATTCCTTCTCTTGTGGATGAGTCTACTCTTCCTCCCAAAGGTATAAAAACTCTTCCTCCTAAACATCAACCCATTCCTCTTGAGGCTAGACCTATCCATCCTCCTCATGATGGACCTGGTCTCCTTCCTACACCTCCCATTCCTCCTTTATATGGTGTGGTTTCTCCTCTTTCATCCTATAGAGAGAAACGACTGATCTCTCCTGTTGTCCAGCCTAAAAGACCTCAACCAATTCATCCTTCCCTAAAAGATGAAATGAATCCTATACCTAATGAGCCGAAGCCTCCTCAACCTTCAGCCAAAACTAGACGAAACCATTGTGTGAGAGAACACCAATGGAGACATCATGCTAGATCTCATGAAGTTGCTTCCCAAACCATTTCTTCTCCCAAAACACCAAATGTTGACATGATTCCATTTTATCCTAAACAAGATGTTCAACCTAATTCTCCAAGACACAAAATGCTTAAAATAAATGACGGTTCAAGTTGTATTCCTATTAGAGCTCCTATTCTTATAAATCTTGACAAGGAAATAGGTGAAAATGTTGTTAATGATGAAAATTTTGATCCTAACATTTTTATGATGAATATGAATATGTTGACATTGACAATGATTTATCTACAAAATTATCAAAAGCATTAATCCTAGCTCCTAGTAATGAACAAAGTGACTCATCATTAGACCATGGTCCTTGTTTGTAACTTGTGATATCTCCATCTACTATTCTTGATGTGGCTCCTCTTGCGTGTTGTCCACCTTCCCGAAATAGTGATCAATAAGATCGAGGGGAGCATGACGTGCTTGATTAGCTTCATTAGCATCGTAGATTCTCTCTCTCTATCCTCTCTTGCTTATTTGTGACATTCTTCTATTTGTCTCCCCTATTCTTCTATTTTGTTGTCCCTACTATTGTCTACTTGAGGATAATACAAAGCATTGAGATCTCTTTTGATCTCTCCCATGTTGACTCAAAAGACACATGTCTTTCCTTCTTCAATGGTGGTTTCCTTTCTTTGGGGGATGAAGATGATTCTATGCATATATATATACATGAGTTATCATTAAAAGCATGCTGACTCCAAAGTTAGGTGAAACCACCTCATGCTTTGTGCTTTGTATTCATTATCTTTTGATTTATCCTCTCTTGGGGGCTAAATTATTACGATAACGTGCTTGTTTTCTTTGGGTGTATCCTACCTTAAAGCAATTGCTCCCAACAAGGCATGTGAAATTGCTTTAACATGGGGGCATACACTTAGCTCATGATTCTCTCTCTTGATACTTAAAGTTACTTAGCAAACTTTGTCTTTGCCTTGTGATTTTTGGTATCTTCTTTTCATGACTCATAGTAAGAGAACCTTACTAGATACAGTCATGGTTCTCTCTTTCTCTCTCATGATCTTCCCTTTTACCTTATCATTGAAGTCATAAGATCTCGAAGTCCACTGGGAGCTTGGTGAATCTTGCCTCTTTGACATGTTGAAATTCTTTCAATCCAAATTCCTTGTACTGTACCGATAGTATTTGCATAAGCTCATACTCCCGCTAAAGTGGGGGCTAAATATAACATCCTAAAATTGCACCCCTTCCCATTTTTTATTGCATTTGGGTCTTCACCTTAATGTTTGTGCCCCTCAGCCTGATCGGAGACCTAATTTTTCTCATACACATAAAAAACACCATGCAATTCATTAATAAACCCTGCCTGCACCTTGATCTTGTTGGCCACAACAATGAAGGAAAATTGAGAGGGGGGGTGAATAAGTTTTCACTGGATTATCAAACTTAACCTTAAATACAAATCTAATAAACTACAACAACAACAAAGATAAACAAATTGATAGCACAACACACAGAACCAAGATTTTGACGTGGAAAACTTAATTAAAGGAAAAACCATGGTGGGAACCTACCCACAATAAGATGATACTTTGTGGTAGTATGTGTAAATATTACAATAGGGAGTGCACCTGCATTCAAGCTCGGTGCTCAAAGAATATAATAACCCATAAGGCTACAACCCTTAGGGAAGTCTCACTAACTTACAACAAGATTTAGACTACAATCCAGAAGGAATGAACTACAATAATAGCATCTACTAATGACTGATGATAGTTCCAGTTAAGCACATATGTCTGCTTTGCAACCCTCCAAAACTCTGCTTAGTCACACTACCAAAGGATGAAATCGCTTGTTCACACATACACAATTCTTTGATAATGTAGACATAACATCATTACACAAATTAAATGACTTTATCACCTATTTATACAATTCAACAACCTTGACTACAAGGTTGACTAAACCCTCAACTCACAATTACAAAATTACATCACATGATACAAATATCAACCACTGGACCAATACACGATATAACATGGACCAAAATTAAATCTCTAAATACACAACACCACTGGAAATCTCTCCAAGATCAACTGCAACATGCTACACCACCAAGAATACCGCATAACATGAAGAACATCACTGGATCATGAAAATCACCAAAAAATCACACAACAATCAATGAAGATCATCATAATAAATAGGACATAATTAGGTAACACCAGCAAGAATGATAGAATCATTATTAACAACTACACCAACACCACTTATCAAATCTTCATCGATCAACATTTGAACCTCAATAATACTCAAACAACAACAACTATCATGAAGAAAGATAACTGGCAAAGCACCAAATCACAAACCATCTGAAATGAGGATATAGAAGAACATCCCAAACAATCTCCCAAAATCTCAGCTCAAGATCTGATCACACTGGAATATACCATAGGAAATACCAAGTTATGCAAAGCACTAATCAAAAAAACCAAAGTGCAAATGGGATCATATGATATGATTAGTTAAGCTTCCTGGATCACTTAAATCAATACATAAAGATGTAATAACACTAAGAATACTCCATACACCAAACCATGATCCTGATAATTGTTGGAAATATGGATGGAGTAACTGAGAGGGGAGGGGTGAATCAGTTACCACAAAAATAAATCCACAAGTCCCTTAGATGTCTTAAATATAAACTGTTGAAACTCGGTAAATTAACTTATCATTGTTCATTAAACATTAACATGCATAAGGCAAATGACATGAACACAAGTAACACCAGATATAACGTGGAAACCCAATTTTGGGAAAACCACCAATGTAACTAGTTACTGATTTTCACTCTTCTGAAGTGAGCCCTGTTAGGAGCCAACCCTGTTAAAGGTTACAAAACACACTGTTAGGTGTGACCCTGTTAGAGGATTAAATTACCCTGCTAGGAGTGGCCTTGTGAAAGGTCTTAAGAACAATTCAACCGAATTGTCACCTTGTCAGAGGATTTACAAAAATGGTTGTTAGACCAACTCTGTTAAGAGATTTCAGAATCACTGCTACAATGGTTAGAAAGCAACAATGAAGTGATCTGAATTAAATACAACTTATCTTGCTGATACAGATCTCTGTTCTGTGCCAATAGATCCTTACTGATCACATATATCTTTTCTGCACCTCAAGGATATCAGAATTCGCACATTTCTGCTCCTTCACATTTCCATACTTCTCACACTTCGAAATTGCAATTTGATCTCTCATATATACCATTCAGGTTACCAAGTCGGCCCAATTACAAGTTAAAATAAATATTACATAGGTCGGCTACATATACAAGTTTCAATAAATAAATTCTGCTTCGGTCGGCTGCATAAACATTTCACTGATGCTCGGTGAACACTGCTGATTCTTCAGTAACCGACTGAACTCGGTAAAGACTGCGAACTTGGTAAAGACTGACTTTCTTTCACATATTCTTCGAAGATCGACTGAACTCGGTAAAGACTGCGAACTCGGTAAAGACTGACTTTCTTTCACATATTCTTCGAAGACTGACTGAACTCGGTAAAGACTGCGAACTCGATATAGTATTCTGGAGTGCTAGGTGGACTCTGTAACTTGCTTCTCTTACCGTCTGAACTCGGTAGACTCTGTCTAACTGCCTTGCTGAACATTTTGAGCTCGGTAGACTGATATGACATTTGTGTAACATCAAAGACAATACACAATTAAACAATTGTATCCAACAATCTCCCTCTTTGGCATTGATGGCAACACAACATGTCATAGCAGAATGAAATTTAAAAACAGGTCTTTTCTTTTATGACAGCAACATGCCAACATAACTTTCCCTTTGGATAGAGAACACTCCCTCTTTCAATAATCTCCCTCTGTGAAGTAACTTCATCTTTGGACGGTAAAACTCTCCCTCTTTATCAAACAACTCTCCCTCTTTATCTTAATGATCTTTCTTTCAAATTTTAGTAGGATATGACAGTAAAACTCTCCCTCTTTGACAACATATGCCAAAGACAATAAGACTTCATCTGATTTATAATGTACCTTTTGTACTGATTCATATGCAATATTTTCCTGATTATACTGCATCAACTAGTAGATTTTTCACTTAGGATGAGTTGATGCATCACTAAAACTTTTCTTTAGTGAATTTCAGATAGGGGAGTGACCCCTAACTTACCTCTTAGATACAAGAATGCATCCTTAGCCAATGGTTTTGTGAATATGTTAGCAATTTGTTCCTTTGTGTGAATATATTCCAATCTGATCTCCTTGTCCTGCACCAATTCTCAGACAAAATGATATTTTATTGCAATGTGCTTGGTTTTGGGATGCATCACTGGATTCTTGAATATGTCAATTGCACTTGTATTATCACAGAACATAACAATTGGTTCTTTGATTTCCATTTTCATGCCTGCCAATAGCTATTTAAACCAAACAACATTTGAACAATTTACTGCTGCAGCAACATATTCTGCCTCTGCTGTAGATTGGGATATACAGTTCTGCTTTTTGCTTGTTCAGGAAACCAATCTCTTTTCTAGAAAGAATGCTCCTCCGCTTGTACTTTTTCTGTCATCAATGTTTCCTGCCCAATCAGCATCAGTAAATACTTCCAAATCAAAATTTCCTCCAAATTTGTACCATAATCTATACTCTTCAGTTCCTTTCAAATATCTCATTATTCTTTTGATTGTCGTCATGTGACTTTCTCTTGGTTTTGCTGAGAATCTTGCAACAATACCAACTGCAAGAGAAATATCTGGCCTAGTATGAACAACATACTGCAGCTTTCCAATCATAGATCTATACAGTGTTTGATCTACTTCTTGTGATTCATCTTCCTTGGTAAGCTTCAATCCAGTACACATAGGAGTTCCAACTGGTTTACAATCTTCCATACCGAACTTTTTCAGTATCTCTTTGATGTATTTTGATTGAGTAATGTAGATACCATTTTTGTTCTGTTGAATTTGAAGACCAACAAAGAATTTGATCTCACCAAACATAGACATTTCAAATTCCTTATTCATTTGTACTGAAAATTCTTTGCAAAGATCATCATTTCCTGTGAAAATAGTATCATCTACAAATATTTCTGCTAAGACAATTTTGTTATCTGATCCTTCCTTGATATACAAGCTACTATTATCATTAGTTCTTTGAAATCCAATTTGAATAAGATAGTTATGCAATCTTTCATACCATGCTCTAGGGGCTTGTTTCAGACCATACAATGCTTTATGTAATTTGCAGACCATGTCCTTCTTTTGTGGATCAACAAAACCTTCAGGTTGTTCAATATAAACCTCTTCATCCAATATACCATTAAGAAATGCAGATTTAACATCCATCTGATAAACTTTGAATCCTTTGTAGGCGGCATATGCAAGTAAGGTTCTGACTCCTTCCAATCTTGCAACAGGAGCAAAAGTTTCTCCATAGTCTATTCCTTCTTGTTGAGCATATCCTTTGCATACAAGTCTTGCTTTGTTTCTTGAAACTTTGCCATCTTCATTCAGTTTATTTCTGAATACCCACTTAGTTCCAATCACATTTTTATCCTTAGGTCTGGGTACAAGAGTCCATGTCTTGTTTTTCTCTATCTGTTCTATCTCTTCTTTCATAGCCTCTATCCAACTATCATTTCCCAATGCATCTTTGACATTTCTAGGTTCAAAATCAGCAAGTAAACAAGTGCTTTTCAACTTACCTCTTGTCATGGTTCCTTCAGATTTGTCTCCAATGATCTGATCTGCTGAGTGATGTCGTCTGACATACTCGGCTAATACAGGTTTCTTGCCTTTAGAATGAATTTCATCATTGTCCTCTTGTTCTTCAACTGGCTGGTCTGGCTCCGTAAATATTGGCTCGGTTTCTTCAGACTCGGTAGACACTGGTTCTGGTTCATCAGAATCGGTAGATACTGGCTCAGTTTGCTCTTTCTGTAACTCGGTTACTGATGACTCGGGAGTAGAAGATTCCTGATTAGCAGATGTATCTGGTATTGTATCAGGTTCAATAGACACAAATCTTCTATAATCTTCTGGTTCTCTTTTGTTTTCTTCTTCAGATCTTTCTGCAAACTCATCTACTTTCACATGTGCACTTTCTATAACTTTATGAGTAGACAAGTTCAAACATCTATATGCTTTACTCTTGCAAGAATATCCGAGGAATATACCTTCATCACCTTTCACATCAAATTTTCCTTTTCTAGATTCTTTCAAAATGTAACATTTACTTCCAAATACTTTTAGGTAACTTACATTAGGTTTGTAGCCATACCATAATTCATAGGGGGTTTTGAATGAGTCCTTCTTCAGCTGTACTCGGTTCAAGGTATGAACAGCAGTGCTGATAGCTTCCTTCCAGTATTTGATAGCAATATTCTTTTCAATCATTAAGGTTCTTGCACAATCCATGATAGATCTGTTCCTTCTTTCAGCTATTCCATTTTGCTCAGGAGTTCTAGGGGCTGATACTTGTCTTTTGATTCCTTTTTCAATGCAAAAGTTATTGAACTCATGAGAGATGAATTCACCACCTCTGTCTGACCTTAGACATTTAAGTCTTTTACCTGTTTCTTTTTCTACTCTAGCCAAATACCATTTGAACTTTTCAAATGCTTCTGATTTGTTCCTTAAATACATGACAGTCATCATTCTTGAGTAATCATCAACAAAAAGAATGAAGAACTTTTCTCTAGTATAACTTTCAGTTCTTATGGGTCCACATAAATCAGTATGCACAATTTCTAATATATCTTCAGATTGATGGTTTTTGCTTTTGAAACTAGTCTTTCCCATCTTTCCAATTTGACAATTCTTACATAGACCGACCTCAGGTTTCTTTATATCTGGAATACCTCTTACTTTTCTGAATTTACTTATTTTCACTAGGTTATCAAAATTTACATGACATAACCTTTTGTGCCATAACCAACTTTCTTCAACTTGAGCAATAAAACATGAATTTTCACTTGTTTCAAGTCGGAACAAATTACCTTTTGTTTGAGTGCCTGATCCAATCAGCTTTCCTTGATTATTTAATAGTTTGGCCTTTCCATGCATGAATTCCACCTTGAGTCTACTATTAAGTAGCTGTGCCACACTCATCAAGTTGTGATTGAGACCTTCAACCCAGTAGGCATCTTCAAATACAAGTTCTTTGGTTATAGGGATTCTACCTCTTCCTTTTATGTAGCGAGGTTCATTATTACCAAACCTTACACTACCTCCATCATAGTCTATAAAATGTTCAAACTTGGTTTTATCACCAGTCATATGATGAGAGCAACCACTGTCTATGATCCAAATATCATTTTTGCTTATATGAGAAATAAGTGCCATCTTATCTTCCTCATCATTATCAGAATCATCTCTTATAGCAATATAAACAATTTCATCTTCACTATTATCAGAATCCTTAGCCATAAAGCATGTTTTCTTACCTTTGAATGATTTGTAGTCCTTTTTGCCATTCCATTTGTGATCTTTCTTCTCATCTTTGCTCTGCTTGTTTGGGCATCTAGCAGCAATATGACCGACTTCATCACATGAAAAACAGATTAGAGGAACTTTGCCTCTGTATTTTCCTCTGCCTTTGGAATATTTCTTTGCTAGAAGAGCTTCAATTATTTCAAGATCACTGTCTGAACTTGGTTCTGATTCATCTTCACTTTCTGACTGAGATTCCTTTTTCTTTTTGCCTTTCTCCTTGAGTGAAACCTTAGCTTCAAATGCCGATTCCATGTTTTTGGAAGCTGGAACATAGTTGTCATAGTTGTCTAACTCAAATGCAGTTAATCTTCCAACTATGGCCTCTAAATTTATCTTGTGATTTGCTTCACATCTTCTTTCCTGAATTGCAGAAACTCTGATTGCATAAATGGGTAGTAATGTTCTGAGAACTTTGCTTATGACTGTTTCCTCTGAGATATCACCTCCAGAAGCTTTTATTGCATTGACACTGGCTTTGACTCTTTCAACATAATTTGCAATATTTTCATCCTCACTCATTTTTAATTGATCAAACTGTCCTCTCAAGCTTTCTGCTTTGGCTCTTCTCACATTGTCATCACCGCCATAGATATCTTTCAGCTTGTTCCACATTTCAAATGCAGTTTTGCAGTCTTTGACATCGTCAAACTCTTCATAGCTTAGGGCAGATGCAATGTCTATCATCATGGTGTTATGAGTCTTCTTTGCAGCAATATCAACAACAGTTAGTGTACCAGTGGGTATCACATATTCTGTGTCAAGATGTGTCAATCCTGTATCTCCAATAGAAGCCAAATGGAGTCTCATGAGACCTTGCCATGCTGAAAAGTTATTTCTGTTTAGCCTTGGAATTTCCCTCTTGTAAGATATCTTGATCTTTAGCTTAGATGCTTGAAATCCTTCCTACAAGCACCGAAAGCTCTGATACCAATTGTTGGAAATATGGATGGAGTAACTGAGAGGGGAGGGGTGAATCAGTTACCACAAAAATAAATTCACAAGTCCCTTAGATCTCTTAAATATAAACTATTGAAACTCGGTAAATTAACTTATCATTGTTCATTAAACATTAACATGCATAAGGCAAATGACATGAACACAAGTAACACCAGATATAACGTGGAAACCCAATTTTGAGAAAACCACCAATGTAACTAGTTACTAATTTTCACTCTTCTGAAGTGAGCCCTGTTAGGAGCCAACCCTGTTAAAGGTTACAAAACACACTGTTAGGTGTGACCCTGTTAGAGGATTTAATCACCCTGCTAGGAGTGGCCTTGTGAAAGGTCTTAAGAACAATTCAACCGAATTGTCACCTTGTCAGAGGATTTACAAAAATGGTTGTTAGACCAACTCTGTTAAGAGATTTCAGAATCACTGCTACAATGGTTAGAAAGAAACAATGAAGTGATCTGAATTAAATACAACTTATCTTGCTGATACAGATCTCTGTTCTGCGCCAATAGATCCTTACTGATCACATATATCTTTTCTGCACCTCAAGGATATCAGAATTCGCACATTTCTGCTCCTTCACATTTCCATACTTCTCACACTTCGAAATTGCAATTTGATCTCTCATATATACCATTCAGGTTACCAAGTCAGCCCAATTACAAGTTAAAATAAATATTACATAGGTCGGCTACATATACAAGTTTCAATAAATAAATTCTGCTTCGGTCGGCTGCATAAACATTTCACTGATGCTCGGTGAACACTACTGATTCTTCGGTAACCGACTGAACTCGGTAAAGACTGCGAACTCGGTAAAGACTGACTTTCTTTCACATATTCTTCGAAGACCGACTGAACTCGGTAAAGACTGCGAACTCGGTAAAGACTGACTTTCTTTCACATATTCTTCGAAGACCGACTGAACTCGGTAAAGACTGCGAAATCGGTATAGTATTCTGGAGTGCTAGGTGGACTCTGTAACTTGCTTCTCTTACCGTCTGAACTCGGTAGACTCTGTCTAACTGCCTTGCTGAACATTTTGAGCTCAGTAGACTGATATGACATTTGTGTAACATCAAAGACAATACACAATTAAACAATTGTATCCAACAGATAATATGATGAAACAATAAGGATCCGGTCAACTACTGAGAGGGGGGGGTGAATCGGTAGATAGAAAATAAACTAAACTTTCACCAAACTTAAACCCAACTCAGAAACAACTTGCAAAACTAAACTGGTTTAGACACTGTATCCAAAACTCCAACTGCACTATCATACTTTACCGGTTGACCAAAATATCAGTGATACAATGTAACATATCTGAAACTCACATACCATTTAACCAAAACATTAAAACACTTTACTAACATCAGTAGTAGCTCATTTCAAATTACTTTTGATCATCTAAACATATCTAAGTGGATTTACTAGTTAATCATATCAACCATATCAAAACACATCCACAAAATCATTCACCACTTGACACAATGATTTTTCATGTGGAAACCCAAATGGGAAAAACCATGATGGGAATGAATACTCACAAGTTCTTTGAACTCTTCTGAAGTTTGCCCTATTAGGAGCCAAGCCTTGTTAGAAGCTTATATAATAAAGTCCTGTTAAGAATAGATATGGTTAGGGATCACCCGGTTAAGGGATTGACTACAATACTCTGTTAAAGGTAATACCCTGTTAGGAGTAACCCCAATAGAGGATTCCAAATCCAAGCTAATGGATCACCTAGTTAGAGGATTTAGACAACACCAAGCTTGTTAAAGCTTACTTGGTTAAGGGATTTAACTATTGTAATAGTTAGAGAACAATACGGTCTTTGCTGATTTGATAATAGCACTATCTTTATTAGTTAGATCCTTTTCTGCTCCTATCTTCCTTCAAAACATTCTGCAAACACTCCTTCTGGTTTGGCAACAATCATACTACCACACTTAACCAAATTGCCAACATTATTACAAACAACTCATCGATCTTAAATACAAATACAATAGATTGGTAACACATCACAAAACCTATAACTCTCATAGAGATTACAAATATATCAGTTCAATCATAACAGTTGGATTACATAGAAATCAACTACACATTGTTCTAGACAACTTCAACTGCTTCTGAATCACCGCACATTTAATCTTGTAGCTCATCATGCGGTTATCACTTCATGCTATGCATTTTCTCATTCCCAAGATAAATGGTTATCTTCACGCATCAAAATCACTTTGAAACTCATCATGTGTATCATGCTTATGTGGCATCTTCATCTCCAATCACTATTCAATCATAGATCATCATAAATGATTCACCAAGCTCCATCGTTTAGGGTTTGGCATATCAACTAGTTAGGGTTACTGGTTGATCACTCTACTTGAATAACAATACCAATTTTTATTCACTGCTCTACTACCAGTTGCATTACTGCATCGCTACCGGTTGCAATACAACTCCATTACCAGTTACTATTGACGCCAATGAAAACACTATACTTTAACAAAGCAATCTTCATGCAATGCCAAAAGATCCCAATAAACCAATCTGCAATCACTGAAGCAATAAATCACATGAATATGTTGAGATCAATGACAACAACATATCCTAGAAGCAACAATATCCAACAATCTCTCCCTTTTGCATTGATGGTAACTTATGAATGTGAAAAATAATCAATGCAAAGAAAGAAAACATCTCCAATAGGCTCCCCCTAAGATTAAGCGGATAAAACGGTTTTTTATATGCTGCTCTCCCCCTTTGACATCAATGACAAAGGTCTTCAAAATAGAAAACCAAACTCTCCCCTTTTGGAAAACAAATCATGATTCTCTCCCCCCTAAAACATATAACCAATCTAGCCATAAAAAAGCTCCTCCATTAGAGGAGCAACATAAACTCATCAATCTAGATATAAAGATAAGACTGTGAAGTCCACCAGATTGATGCAAATCAATGCATCTAGTTCTCATCAAGAGGGGTAGATACCCCTAACTTGTCTCTCAAATAGACAAATGTATATGCAGGCAAAGGCTTAGTAAAATTATCAGCAATTTGTTCCTTTGTAGACACATACTCTAGCTTCATTTCCTCTTCACTGACTTTTTCTCTCAAGAAATGATACTTGATTGATACATGTTTAGTCTTTGAATGTTGCACTAGATTCTTTGACATATTAATAGAACTAGAATTATCACAGTATATGACAATAGGCTCATCATAGATAACTTTGATATCCTTCAACATTTTTTTCATCCAAACTACTTGATTGTAATTACTAGCAGCAACAACAATGTACTCAACTTCAGCAACAGATAGGGAAACTGAATCCTGTTTCTTACTTGCCAATGAAACCAATTTCTTACCCAGAACAAGTGCACCACTGGAGGTACTCTTCTAATCATCAACATCACCAGCCTTATCAACATCAGTGTAAGCACATAACATGAAATCATCGCTCCTCGGATACCACAAACCATAATCCATTGTTCCTTTCAAGTACCTGGATATCCTATTTACAACATTGACATGACTCTCTTTAGGATCAACATGATATCTAGCAGTCATGCACACAACATGCATAATGTCAAGTCTAGTCAGAGTCAAGTATAGAAGTCCACCAACCATAGATTTGTACAAGGTTTGATTAGCTTCTGTAGTTTCATCATTTTTAGAAAATTTGCAACCAAGAGTTCCAACCGGTTTAGAATATTCTAACCCAAACTTCTTCAGTAATTCCTTCACATATTTAGTTTGAGATATAAAAATACATTTTCCAGTCTGTGAAATTTGTAATCCTAAGAAAAATTTCATCTCTCCTATCATAGGCATCTCAAATTCTTTTTGCATATCACCGAAAAACTTCAAACTCAATTCATCATCTCCTCCAAAGATAATATCATCAACAAAAAATTCAACAATCAAGATGTTATCATTCTCAATCTTGAAATATAGATTACTATCAGTAGTACCTTTATTAAATCCGAATTTCAACAAGTACTTATCCAATCTAGCATACCAAGTTCTAGGGGCTTGTTTCAATCCATAAAGAGCTTTCTTCAGTCTGCATACCATGTCTCCATCATCTGATAATGAGAATCAATCAGGTTGCTCAATGTAGACTTCTTCCTCAAGATCACCATTCAGAAAGGCTAACTTGACATCCATCTGATATACCTTGAAACTCTTATAGGAAGCATATGCAAGCAATAGTCTAATAGCTTCAAGTCTAGCTACCGAAGAAAAAGTCTCCTCATAATCAATCCCTTCCTTTTGTGAATATCCTTTGCATACTAGTCTTGCTTCATTTCTGACAACTTCATCGGCTTCATTCAATTTGTTCCTGAATACCCATTTAGTACCAATCACATTCTTATCTTTAGGTCTAGGCACAAGTTCCCATGTTTTATTCTTTTCAATCTGATTTAATTCTTCTTCCATAGCTTTTATTTTAATTTTCATCTTTGCAAGATTCAACAATATCTTTAGGTTCAATTTTAGAAATCAAACATACCTCTTCAACAACTAACCTTCTTCTAGTCATCACACCTTTATTTTCATCACCAATTATCTAATTTTTAGAGTGATTCAATCTTACATACCTCATAGTCTTCTGATTATTCTAATTTTCAGGTTCCTACACCTCTTCATCGACAATAGCAACATCCAGATAAAAAGTCTCTACCAAATCATTCTGCTTCAATTCTTAAGTCTGATTTCATGTTAAAACAACATCCTGGTCATCATATCTGCATGCTCTGATTTCTTTTCCATAGTTCTCATCAACCTTAACATTTGCACTCTCCACTATCTTTCTCAGTCTCTTATTGTAACAACAGTAGGCTTTACTCTTTGTTGAATATCCCAAGAAAATTCCTTCATCACTTCTTGCATCAAACTTTGATGAATACTAAGAGGGGGGGGTGAATTAGTTTGCCAATAAATACTGTAATCAATATTTTAAACAGTTTAGCAGATAACTGGTGCAACAGATTCACTAATAAATTAGTTAAGATAAGTGCAAACCAAATAGCAAACAAAGCATTCACCCACAAAAGCACAATCACCATAACACAAGATATTTGATGGGGAAACCCAAATGGGAAAAACCACGGTGAGCAGAAACTCACAAGTAACTATCTGCAGAATAGTAACCAGACCGGTTAAGGTCATACAATGTTCTTCACCAGAACAGATCCTGTTAGGAATCTAGATCTTTGTTAGGAGATAAGTCATGTTAAAGACTACATTGTTAAAGGATTTCAGATCCATAGTTGTGAACCACCTTGTTAGAGGATTTACAAAGGCTTTGTTGGGCCTACCCGGTTAAGGGTTTCAGACTTGTCCAAGATATTAGTAATCAACAAGTGAATGATCTAGATGCTAGCACAATATGCTTAATTAGATCCTTTATAGCTCCTTGTTAATGCATTTCAGCATTACTTCAGTATTCAATATCCCCACACTCTATCTCTTCACATAGACCTAATCTTCTCTTCAATGATCGCACATAACCTTTTCTATTCTATCTCTCACATATGAAAACCCTAGACATGATGTCCTTATAAAGGAATCTGATTTCTGTTGGTATTTTGGTATGGTTTTGTCATTGATGTCAACACCTGCTAAATACACCTACTTTGGAGATCCAGCAACATTCACCGGCAATCAGTAAACTGTTCGAACAATCACCGGTATATGGTTAACCGGCAGGATATAATGTACACCGATACATACAATGACATGGAAGACACTTGGTAATGTCGAAGACATCATGTGGACACTTTTCCTTGAAGTAATATCATTGGTATACTCTTATTTGCATATTTGCTTTTACCGGCAAATAGGTCCAGGCTATCTAGGGTTACACCGACAGGTTTATATTTTCCAAATTAGCATGGCACGCTATGGAGATGATTTATTATTGTTGTAAATGCATTAAGCCGATGTGTTCAATCAGTTATTGCATCGGATATTGTGTTATTTGTAAAATGTTTTATTGTAATATCTTGTAGAGCCGACCTACTAAAATTGGTCTTAGGGTATGATATAAATGTAAGATCTTATTTGTAAGATCAGATGTGGAATGTGAAAAAAGAATTATAAGAAGGTATATGCGAGATTAAGCAGAGGTATACACGAAGACATCATTTGAAGGTGAAGCTAGGTTTTTGTAGAAGCATATCAGCATTACACCGGTACTGAATCCAGTATATGAAGATGCTATTTTGTGCAGTACATTCTCATTGGATTTAACCGTCCAACTATAGTCAGTGTGACTCCCATTTGTGTTTGAGCAGTGAGCTCTAGGCTGTTGGCCTTTCTGCATGTGCAGACCCCTCTTGTACACTTACTATCTACAGTAGTATCATTTGATTGTGGGTAAGGTTTCCCACTATGGTTTTCCCCCTTACAGGGTTTCCACATACAAATATTTGTGTCATGTGTTGTGGTTGACTTTGTGCTTATGTTTCATGCATTAATTCTTACCGGTACAACATTTCCTATTAACATTGTTTACCAGCACAATTAACTGTCTTACCAATATTAAGCAATAAGTTGGTTAATAAGATTTTGGTTTGAATTTATTAGACAACTGATTCACCCCCCCCTCTCAGTCGTCCCCAGGACCTACAATTTCATGTCGGTCCAATAGAATTAGACTACAAGTTCCTAGGTATAGTGCATCTAGACACATTTGGTAACACGACACAAACACACCGCCAAATTCTTGGTGGATGATAACTCATCACAGATATATACCAGTTAATACAATATACCGATTACTGGTTGCTGAAAATGAAGACTGGAAGATCAGAGTGTTTTGATCAAAAGTTAACTACCGCTTGGGTCCTTCATACCGCTTTAGATCCTCTAACCGCTTGGGGTCTTCATACCACTTGGGATCTTCAGTCAATCTATGACCGATAAACCATCTTCTACAAAATACCAATAGTCTAAAGATGATTCATTCAATAATACACAATACTGGTTGGAACAATTACCAGTTGAGCATAACTCATACATCAAGAAAGTGTGTGTCCAATGACAATCAAAACATCATAAAATTGCCAACAAACTTTCCTATATCATCATCTCTCTTGATATAACACTTGCTTCCAAAAATTCTAAAATATCTCACAGTACGAACATTGTTAGGAATCCCACATATACTGAGAGGTGGGGGTGAATCAGTATCTGACCAGTATATATAATTTCTTAACTTCAAACATGCAGAACATAATATAATAGTGTACCGGTATGCAAGAAATAATGCAATAAACAAAATCAAGAACATCCACATGAAAAGCACACCATAACACAAGATTTTAATGAGGAAACCCAGTGTGGGAAAAACCTCAGTGGGATTTGTGACCCACAATATTCACTCACTGGCCAATAAGAGAATATTACTTACAATAGGGGCCTACACATGCAGGAAGGCCAACTGCCTAGAGCTCACTGCTCAATGGGAAGTCTCACTGACTTACAATGAGGATTATACAAATCCAACATCTTGTACAGTTTTACAATAGCATATTCAATGCTAGATTCAGTACCGGTTCCTGCTCTGTTCTTTACATATACCCCTTAACCTATATTTCGCATAATAGGTCTGCCTAATATTTTCCTTATTACTTATATTTCCTATCAAATGTCTACAATGATCTCTTTTATATATAAGAGTCATTTTACAATTTGCCAAGTCGGCTTACACATTTTTACAATAATAAACAAAATATAATATAACAAAATCCTGTCGGCCTCTATGCCAGTATACTTCCTTTCTTCTGTGCCGGTACTGGTGTCCTGAGTGCCGGTATAGAGTGTGATATACTGATGTTGGTATAATACCTTTTTCGGTGCCATAGGATTGCAAGTTTTCCATCAATGACAAAACCTCCAATCACAAACAATGTCTCATTGGAGTGTGCATATGCCAACAATCTCCCCCTTTGGCATTGATGGCAACACTCATGAGAAATTTCAAAAATGATCCAAAAATGTGAAGTCCAAAAATAAAATGTTACCAAAAATGTGTGAGCTCCCCCTGAGCATATGATTCTTGTGATTTGAATTTTCTCATCATCCCACTACTCCCCCTTTGGCATCAATGACAAAGGTTGTCAAGATGTCAGTAGAGTTTGTAGTTTCAACCTTGTAACTGGGTGGTTACAATTTGAAAAAGATCTCCCAAAATCAAGTTTATACTATCCGTAAACTTCTTGATGTCCTTTATTGTTGTCTCTATTTTGTTCACTATATCGGTGAGATGTTGCAAATGCTTTGTCGGTGTTTTCATTCCCTATATTAGTGCCTCAAATACTTCCTTCCGTAGAGATGCTAGATAGTCCAATCTTGGACTTAGTTTTGATCTCAGATGTTTTTCCTTATTTACTATTCTTTCTTTCTCTCTTTCCAATTTAAGTAATTCTTCCTCAAAATTTGTTATCTTCTCCTAAAAAACTGATAGTGTATCAGGTGAGTTGACAAAACTATTTGCAAGTTTATTGATCTCATCCTATACCTTGCTCATTTTCTTGTCTATATCTACAGTAAAAAGGTTTGTTTTATAGGTATCTTTGTATAGATTTTTGTACTCTTTTAATAAATTATATAATTCTGGTAGAAGTGTGTCAAAATATCTGTTACACTTCTTTATTTGCTCATCAAAGAATTTCTATTTTTCAACTTCTACTTTATCCTTCAATGACTCTTCTTTTATTTTCTCAATGTTTTCCAAGATATATTTACACAGTGTGTCAAGTTGTCCTAAAGAATCTTTATTGTCTATATTATAGTTGGGAGCAATTACCTTCAAAATTGGTATGGTATCATCAATTGCTTTGTAAGCTTGTGAGCTGCAACCGGTTATTTTCTTGATTGAGTCAAATAGTACCTCAATCACATTAGTCGATTTGTAGCCTGATGATGAATCAACAATCTGAGTACTGATGGAAGTAACCAAGCTTGTATTGACCTCTGGTAGGTCTGTTTGTGTCTACATTTCTTTAAGCAATGGTTTTTCTACTTCACTAGTTGTCGGTGGTACTGTTTCCTTATGTACCTATTCCTATTGTTGTTGTTCCTATTCTGGAGCCTTTTGCTTTGTTTGTTCCTGTATTTGTTGCATTGCCTCATTCTGAGTCTGAGTCTCTACCTTTTTCTCTTTGTCTTCTATCGGTTTCTCCTGTGTGTTATCAGTTTCCTTAGCTACCGGAGGCTCACTAGCCATATCAGTCTTATCAGTTGTATCTTTGTCTACCACTATGTTGATCTTTTGAGTATCAACATCCATAGTATATAAAACTTCGGGATTAGGATTATCATCCTCTGCATCCATACTCTCAACTACTAGTTGATCTTCTGTAGTTGTTGTTTTTACCGGTGGAGTAATTAAAGGAGGTGGGGGTAAGTTGTCTCTAACCTTGATACTAGGTGGTCCACCAACTTTTCGTTTCCCCTTGTCTCTATCTTTTTGATAAACTTTTATGGGTTTGGGGTTCCTGTACTCTTCTTGTTTTTCTTTCTCAACTAGGAATATATCCCATCCATTTTCTGTCTCCTCTATCACCTTATTAACTCTTCCTACCATTAAAGCAATCTGCTGGTGTGCAGTACAAAATACTGTCCAGTTGGCTTGAGCAATTAGGTCATCAATTTCTTGAGGAGAGTTTACCGGATATACAACAGGTAGCTTTTCAATCTTTATTTTCTTATCTAGTTCTATTACTACTTGTCTTATTGCTTCTAGTCTTTTAAATAGCTCATCTAGAATTTCATTGACTACTTCCATCAAAAATTTCTTATAAATATCCATATGTAATATAACACTATTTTCAACTTGCTCTTTTTCATCAGTTGTTAGAGTGTCATATATTTTATCTATATTTTTCAAATTACCTTCCTCTATGATTTCATTCAGCAGTATATCAAGAGGGGCCAAGTCCTTGTTTGTCTTCTTCATCTTCTTGGGTGTCATTTTCTTCTTTGGTGTAGCCTTTCTTACTGGAGATCTCACTGCTTGTTTCTTTTGTCTTGTCCTCCTGGGTGAGGGTGTGGTTTCTAGTGAGGGATCTCTTTTCCTTACTACTCTTTTGAAAGTTGCAGGCATGTCACTCCCTGAAGAAGTACCTACCGGTGATAGGTGAGTTTCAGGTTGTGGAGCTGCTAACTCATCCTCTGTTATACTGGTTTTCTTCAATACATCTTCTTTGATGGCTTTTGCTTGTCTGGAACCTTTCCTTACAACTTCCTCAACCTTTTTCACTTTTTTCTTTGATTGTATTTGGCTTTCAATGGTTTTTGCACTACCAAATACTTCTTCCTTAGGTTCTCTGGGGGCTTCCACAAGTGCTTTATCATATGTTTCAACTATGTGATCATCTGTTTCATAGCCCATCATGGTTACCCAAACTGTCTTAGGGATGACTACTTCCATCCATATTTCATCTTTCTTGATGACAAAGCATATTCCATCTTTGTATTTGTCGACAATATTTTGTGATAACCTTATTCTTTTCTTCACTTTGGCCTTTAATGCTTGAAAAAAGTCATGAATATTGTTTTCCTTGTTTTCACCCATGTTATTGAATAGTTCTGTTAATTGTTTGCCTACCAATATATCATATCCAAGTTCTTTGTAACCTATACTGGGAACCTGTTTTGTTATATGTAGCATCACACATACTAGCAGATTTCCAAACCTGAAAGTTCCTTTCTTGTCCTTCTTAATCTTTCCAAGGTTGTCAATTAATTCATCTTTTAACCACCCACATACATCAATTTTTGCATTATCTGTGACCATATCATAAGCACTCTTACTGCATAAACTTGAAATTGAATTGAGTCTATTTGCATGAGTAGCTTTATACCCTAATATCATGTTGATGAATCTCACATTAATTTTTGTTACACCATTAACTCTTAGGGACCTCTTGTCAAATGTTGCACCAGTTAGGTTTGTAACTAGGTCATTGGAAACCTTCTTGGTTTTATCTGGTCTTTTACCCATGGTCGGTAACCCTGTTATAGCTTTCACAACTTCCTTGGTGATTTTGTGGACTGTGTCTAACCAGAAAAACTCACCATGTACCCTGCTTAAGACTATCCTAATCACATCCTTTGGAAATTCAGGAATGCTAAGGATCTCTATAAATCCTAGGGTCTCAATGATCTTGTGTTCATCTTTTACATTGCCGGTTTTATCACATATCACAGTTTTAAACATGGTTTTAATTTCTTCATCTCCTAGTTCCTCAATGTTGCAATGGATGTACATTCTGGGGTCTTCAGCATAAACAACTCCCTTAGGAATTTGAGAAAAATCACCTAAGGTATCATCTTTCTTAGCTACCTCGGGAACTAACTGAAATACGGGCCTAGGTCTTTTTATCACTTCAACAACAGTAGGGTTTGCTATATATTCAATTGCAGAGGTGGATGCCATGATTAAATACCTTTTACTGCCTTTAGGATGGATGATTTCTTGGAGTGTTCTTGCTTCTTGCTCGAAATGCCTTAGCTCAAAATCTTTGCGCTCTTCGTAAATTTGAAATCTTGGTGAAATGAAATGGAGCCAAAACCTTAATTTTATAGTGTCTATTCACCATCTACCACATTAATTGCATGCCGGTTAAGTATTCACTTAACATTGTTTGTCGGTAATAAGTAATTTCCAAATTCTTATCTCTAACCGAGGAAATAATAGCACATGTGTCAATAGATTGCCAAACCCTCAAGGAAATTTTCTTCAATTTGATGGAGAACTTCCTGTCGATGGAGCACTGCTATGTCCTTTCGGTGAAGCATCACTCTATTCTGCCAGTGAAGCATTGGTTGGTTCTACCAGTGGAGGAGTATTCCCAATATTTAGATCAACTTTTCTAATCCATTGTTTTGAGAATTCTTGCTTAACCTCTTCAACTTTTTCTTTACCTTTCAAGCTAGAACTTTTGTTGTCTACCAGTGTTCCTTTACTTCTACAGAATTTAGCAATATGCCCATTCTTGTTACATGCATAACAAGTTACATTATTCTTCTGAATAGCTTTTCCATAACCTATGTCGGTTTGTGTTCTGCATTGATTAGATAAATGTCCAAATCTTCCACAAACATAACATCTCACATTCATTCTGCAGTTTTTAGAGTTGTGACCAAATTTGTTGCATTTAGAACATTGACCAGTGGGTGTGTTGATATTTTGATAATTTCTAGATCTACATTCATTTTCTCTATGACCATATTTATTACAGTTAAAGCATTTTCCATTGAATTTATAAGCATTAGGTTGTCTTACCAGTTTACTGTGATCCTGAGTATTTGCAGTACCAGAGCTTTCACCAACTTCAAAGCCAATTCCAGAAGTGTCACCTTTAGGTTTTTGATTCTTCAGCAAGGTGCCAAGTTCCTCTGAGCTTTTCTTGAATTTTTCTTTATGTTGATTTGCAGTTTCTAGTTCTCTTTCTAAGACTTCTTTTTGTCTCATCAGTTCATTTGAGTCATTCTGAGTATGCATCAGATCTGTCTTCAACATGTCATTTTCATAGCTAAGTCTTGTGTTCTCATTTGCTGCATCACTTAGTCTTCTAGTTAATTCTTCTTCAATCTTCTTCCTATCCTCAATCTCTTTGCAAAATCTCATAGTCATATCCTACATCTCATTCTTTGTTGTTATGATCTCTTGTTTCAACTTTCTTATCATATCATTAAGTGATTCCTTTTCATCATTCTCATTTTGCAATTTTTCACAAAGTTCTCTTCTCTTATTTCTTGCAACAGTAAAATTTTCTTTAAGTGCCTGAATGATATCTTGAGCTTCCCTTAAATCATCTTCTAGTTTGATATTTTTTTATTTTTCTGCATCATAGTCTGTAAGAGCTCCTTCAAGTTGCTTCATTAGATTTTCCATCTTTACCGGTGTCAAGATCTTCCTCAAGCTGTTAGGCTTTTAAAAATAAAGGACCAAGCTCTGATACCAAGTGTTAGGAATCCCACAGATACTAAGAGGGGGGGGGGGGGCGGGGTGAATTAGTATCTGACTGGTATATATAATTTCTTAACTTAAAACATGTAGAACATAATATAATAGTGTACCGGTATGCAAGAAATAATGTAATAAACAAAATCAAGAACATTCACATGAAAAGAACACCATAAAACAAAATTTTAACGAGGAAACCCGATGTGGGAAAAACCTCGGTGGGATTTGTGACCCACAATATTCACTCACTGGCCAATAAGAGAATATTACTTACAATAGGGGCCTGCACATGCAAGAAGGCCAACTGCCTAGAGCTCACTGCTCAATCGGAAGTCTCACTGACTTACAATGAGGATTATACAAATCCAATATCTTGTACTACTTTACAATAGCATCTTCAATTCCAGATTTAGTACCGGTTCCTACTCTGTTCTTTACATATACCCCTTAACCTATATTTCGTATAATAGGTCTACCTAATATTTTCCTTATTACTTATATTTCCTCTCAAATGTCTACAATGATCTCTTTTATATATAAGAGTCATTTTACAATTTGCCAAGTCGGCTTACACATTTTTATAATAATAAACAAAATATAATATAAAAAAATCTTGTCGGCCTCTGTGCTGGTATACTTCCTTTCTTCTGTGCCAGTGTCGGTGTCCTGAGTGTCGGTATAGAGTGTGATCTGTTGATGCCGATATAATGCCTTTTCTAGTGCCATAAAATTGCAAGGTTGCCATCAATGACAAAACCTTCAATCACATACAATGTCTCATTGGAGTGTGCATATGCCAACAAACATGACCAAACCATAACTCATAAGGAGTCTTACCAGTATCACCTTTTATATGAACTTGGTTGAATGTGTAAACAATAGTGCTAACAAATTCTCTCCAATATATCTTCGGAACATTCCCTTCAATCGGCATAGTCCTTGCAACATCCAAGATAGTCTTGTTCTTCCTTTAAATAATTCCATTCTATTGTGGGGTTCTAGGAGTAGATAATTATCTTCTAATTCAATGCTTCTCACATAATGAATCAAACTAACCAGAACAAAATTCTCCTCATTTGTAAGATCTTAGACATTTTACCTTCAATCATGTCTCAGTCTTAACCTTTGCTTTGAATATCTTGAATTTATCTAATGCTTTTGATTTCTCCTTCAAAAAGACAATCCACATCATTTTGGAATAATCATCAATCAGTAACATAAAATATCTATCACCTTGCATACTTATAATATTTGTAGATCCTATCTCAATATGCACAAGATCTAGTAATCCATCAAACGTATTGTTGGTTCCCAAAATGGACAATGGGTTTACACTTCTTACAGGGCAGAGACCAAGTTTATTTCCTCCAAATATCTTCAGAGAGCCACCTCCAACTATCAATATCTCTTAGGCCTGGACCAACAATAACAAGGACAAAAATTCCTTCTGTGCTTTAGGCTCTGCAGAACTAGGGAGGGTGATCCCTTCAGTAATAAATTCCTTCTCTCTGCAAGGATACTCAAGAAATTACTAAAAATAAAGGAAATTATCTCATAATAAGGCTCAACAAAAAGGGAGAATGCTCAAGGATGGCAAATCCTTCAACGATCCTCAACCTTAAGCTGGAGTATGAGAGAGGGTGAGAGGACTTTCAGAAAATACACAAATCTTACCAAATGATTGTTCTGATGTTTATAATATTTGGTTAGAGAAATCATAAAGAAGATAAAACCAAAAACTGATAAACTAATGAGATTTGCTAGGAAATATTAATGCCTTATTCATTTGGGCTATAGAGTCTATGAAAAGTGTTACTGAAAATCTAATAAAATTTTATCTAATAGCTAGTCTAGCCTGAAACAATATTGCCTTACAATATTGCTTTGCTTATAATCCTCCATTTGAACTACTTATTAAATCCTATGGTGAGCCTTATTTCCTTTGTAATCTTATCCAAGCATTGAATAGAAGAATACATACATCATAACAGTGCAATAAACAAACAAAACCCTTGATCCCATTTGCTTATAAGAAGATAAAATTGCACACAGGAGAGTAAAGATTAAGAAAATATATTTGTATTAATATCATAAGCTATCTTTTATCAGGTGATAGCCAACAAATTCAAATACAGAATGACCCATTTGAAAAAAGGGGAACCTGCAACTGTACTATTACATTTGTGCTCTGCAAAATAACATTACAGTCCTTGTTATTTCTTACGACTCTTTAGAACTATTTTGGACATAACCTTGCAGAAAAGATCTATTTTACAGAGATCTTTCTTAGAAAATTCAAACCCTAACTAATGGCCTTGAATTCCATTTTATAGAAAATAAGGGAGCGATAAGCTTCAGGCCATAAGACACTTGTCAATAAAATTGAGCCTTAAAGGTTGTACACAATTCTTGATGCAATTCACTCCTTATCCACATGTTGGCACCCATGATGAGGTGGAACTAAAATTTCCAACTGATTATTAGTAGAAACAAAAATACTTGAGTCATGTCCATATCACCCAGACTCTCCTGGAGGGACCTTGAGATGCTCAGTCTATTCCATAGCATTTATCTTCCTGAAAAGGAAAATAGATCCCAACATGAAACAAGACTTTCCCTCCAGATTAAAGGAAAATCTCCAGCCTTTATGCCCCGGATCAGAGAAAATGGAAAGAGGAACTTGGGGGTAAATAGGATTTATTGAGAAGGCATTGTAGCTTCCCTGATGTTGTAAAGATGAATGGCTGCTGGTCCTCACTTGAACAAATCCTTCTTTCAGTTCCCCATGATCTCCCTCTTGGAACACTCTACCAACAAAATGCAAAGTAAGAGCGGGGAATAGGCCTGAGGTGACTTTTCTTGAAAAGAAAAGGATTTCACACCCCCTCTAGCAATCCCCTGAGCTTTCACATCCCCTCTAGAAATGAACAACATTAAACCAAAGAAAGATCATCCATCCAGTGTCACAAAATATTCAACAACTCCATTCATAGTTCTATTCGAACACCATCCTCTTACTGATGAAAAACTATTCTCAGAAAAATGAAAAAACTTGTATTGTTTCTACCCATTTTATCATCTGCCTAGTGAATTTATAACCATAAATTCCTTTCAATGTGGCGGTGTTAATCCATGTGAAGAATCATCACTTTGATATCTTCTGCTCAACTTGTCAACTACGAATTCTAGCAATTATTCCTATAGCTCAAGTCACCACCATTTCCTAGGCCATCACTCTATTGCCACTGGTATGCGTTCACCTCATGTGAATGATTTTATTCTGATCTTATTCCTTTTTTTAGTGTATAGTCTCCTGCTTTAGGATTTTTGTCAACAAGAAAATCTCTGAATTCATTAGAGAACTCGTGATTCATCATACCTGCAATGGAAGCTTATCCAAATCCTTTCACATTCTGAGCTATCATCTTTGACTGTAAAATCAATCATGAATCAACAAGTCTGAATCCCATTCATTCTACCCTTTCTCATGAGCTACGACTGGTGCCTCCAAAATCTATCCAAACTTCTCATTTGAAACTCAGTTGCAGATCTCATCCAACTCGGTAAATCCAACAGTCATTTCTTTCCAACTTAGCAATTTGACTTTCCAACTATATCTGTGGACCCACAAAATCATGACAGGTCAGTGCCATATCATTCTTCAACCAAGCTTTGTCAACAATCTCCCTGCAAGCCTTATTGATTAACTAGGGACACATGGCATCATCTCATGATGCTGCAGTCTGTAATCTCCCTGCAACTTTCATCTCGGGAATACGAGGGTCGTCCGATCTATTCAATCTTTACCATTTTGCATACTGCCCATCAACTTCTACAGGATTTAAAATTCAAGCACCTTTTACCTCAAGATAAAACATCCTCATTCATTCTGAGCATGTGCAAATTGATTAGACTATTAGAAGACTGACCTTTATCGCTACAAATTGGTACTACAAATCTTTTGACTAGTTGCACTACTAACCCTGTCGGTTTTCGCTGATAACACGTGGCACAATGTCGTGTTGTCGTGGTTATTAAAATCCTCACATCTTTGATCACAGGAAAGCGCTAGCTATTGGATCTATCCTTTCTTTAATAGACGGCTGAAGTATTTAGGACTTGTTGGACTTAGGAAAATATAAACGTAGACATAAATATTTTAAGAGGGGACTAGTATTAGGGAAGTTATGTGCTTGACTTAGGGAGAATTTATTTCACGAACTGGTTGACCAACATTTTTCTTAGGGAATAAGATGGCCTTGCTCATGAAAAGGGTACCCTTGGTTTTAAGTGGGAAAAAGTAATAGCAAAATATATTACTTCTAAGGTTTTCTTCACAAAATTGTAAGAGGTTTTGATAAACCCTAAACCCTAGACCTTGAATCATTCTCAGAGGATACAAGTAAAAACCTGAAAATCAATATTTTGGGCTTAAATTTAAAAATTTTATGCAATCAATTTTCAGGGCTATTAGTGGCTCTATTTGGGGATGCTCATTTCATAGGAATGAAGCGAGAGACCAAAATATTTGAGTAAAGCAGATCAACTGCAAGGTAGACCAAGAAGAAATTACCTGGACATGGTAACTTCAACAAAAAGAAACTACACTACCATAGCAAACCTAACTAATGCTCATGGATAACAACTACTTTAAGAAAAGTAGAACCTCAAAATTGTCTATGAACAGGAAATTAAGAGGGGATTTATTCATAACTCCATTGGGCATAGAGTCAAAGAAAACCACTCTACCCCAATTCATTTGTGGCCTACAGCATCAGACCAAGTGTGATGGCCCAAAGCCATCCACTAATATCAACCAATGCTTTCCTCTATCATAAACATGATTTTCTTTTGAAAGCATCAAATATAATCTAATAACATAAGTGGAAAATCATTTTTCAAATTTGTCGGTTAGTTTTATCTGTCCACTATGCTTAATTTTATCATTGCACTTACTACCAAAAACCTGAAAACTGTGCAATGATATAGAAAATCTTCTATTTTGTGACATATATGTTGTATACTCGACATAGAACACATCCTGACTACAACCAATATCCTTTTCTGCAAATGCATCATCTTGTTGGAAAAGGAAAATCTCATATTCTGGCACATAACTAAAAATACATGCCTCTTTTGCATTATCAACTTGCCTACTAAAATGAGGACTCTCCGAAGAATCCTCCTTCTTACCGATCATGTCAAGCAAGCTTTTATAAAGGGGAAGGAAATGATCATAGATGACCTCTTTAGAGGTTTCATTTTCTTGCTCTGTTTCCAATCTAATGTCAACAATATCAGCAACAGGGGAAGACTTCTCATTGTTACCTATCTTTGAATTAGATATTACACATTCATCTTCACAATATTCTATTTCAAAAGTTGATGCGATAATCTCTAGATTCTCATTTGTTTCTTCATATAAAAGGTTAAGAATAATGCGAAGACCCTTCTCAAAAATATTGTAATAGAGCACCAGTTTATATTCATCTGCATCTTCATCAAATAATGCATTAATATTTTCACTAAAGTTATTTATGATCTCATCTTCAGGTTTATCAGGAAACCAGGAATCAGAATCTAAACTAGAACAACACCCAATAATACAGTCCTCACAAATTTTATCATCAAAAGATGATGGCATCTCATCATCTAAATTTTTATTATCACAGTCTTGCAAACTTGCATCCGCTTTAGAAATAAAAATTTCTAATTCTTCATACTCACTGTCATATCTATCTGAAACATAAGACTACAAATCAACTCCCTATGAGGTATTCTCGCTGGAGAAATCATTGTTGTTGTTGTTGTCCTTAACTAAAGTGACTGACATCATATCTATCTCTATAATCATGTCAGATACTTTCTCATCAACATCTTCTCCATCCATATGAGTTATAACCACTATCTGGGACAAGTTCTCTTCACTCACATTTCTATTTATATCATAATCAATAATAGGGCTAATGTAATCAGTAGGGATATAAAAGTCCTGACATGGTCCCTTAGCTTCAGATTCATGCTTTTCTTAAAACCCTATCATCTTAGGATAATATACCCTTGCAAATAGATAACCCCTAGGGATTCCATATTTTAAATTGTTTTCAATCTCCATTACTATCCTATAAGCCTGATGTAATCTTTTAGGATCCTTATCTCTTGCCAAATAACTATCTTCCTCTTCAAATGCAACCAAATAAACAACTAGGCATACTGCATCATTTGGTCTATAACTGCTAGGAATGTCATCCAATGCCCTAGAAAACCTAAGATTAAAAGCAGGTACTAACTCATCTTCTTCTTTCTGAATATCCATGAATGTTTTCATAACTGAGCTTGGATCAATTCTTTCATCAAATTGTTCCATGAATGTTACCTTCAATTCATCCCATGATGAGATGGAGCATACTGGCATGTAGGAGAACCAGTCTCTGGCATTTTCCCTCAGAGATTGAACAAATAACTTCATAAAAACATCTTCCTGATTTATTTCAAAATCTTCCATTAATTCAGAAAACTCATGCACATGTTGTCGTGTTGATTCTGACTTCTTCCCATTAAATCTTGGTAATTGTTCCCTAACCCCTACAAGAAAAGGGTTTGGGAAACCTTGGATACCATCAAAATTCAATGGTTTATATCTTTCCCTAAAGAAAGATCTATGATGAGATGGCATAGATTGCACATTTGTTTTTGTTATTTCATAAGGAAACACAGGCACATGATACATGTTTTCATTCATTCCCTTATTTATTTCCCTTCTCTTGAAACTATTTCATTATAAAGCTCAAAACATACTCCATCTAATCTTATACAAAAAGATGAAATCTAAATCACCGGAGCATGTAAAATAATCACTACCTTTCCCTTCCTTAGTGCTTCTTTCACTATTTAGGGAACACATTTTTTTTTACAATTTTCATGAAAATACACTTCACTCATAAAAATCTAAATACTTGGAAATGTTGAAACTATTGTTGCCTTCTTCAACCTGGGATTTGCAAAATCACCTTCAATCCTTTAAATCTTTAAAATTGATCTTTTGACAGAGTCATCACCTCCTTCCAGAGGAGCAATACTCAAACAACTGAAATTTCTTCACAAGTCAGATTTGTTTCAACACAACACTACCACATTTCTTTATCATCAAATGGCATTACTAATTCTATCCTCAACTTGTCGGGGTACTTCATCATAAGAACTCAAAAATACTTCATCCTTCCTGCAAATTTCTTGGTTCTTCTTCAAGCAGACACACACTGGTGCATTTCAAGAACTCAATAGCTCAAAGGATCTCCTAAGCTTCTCAAGCTTCTCAAAACTCATTAGCCTCGAGTTACCCGGTTAAGGGATTTAAAACAAGCCGGTTAAGACCACCCGATTTAAGGGATTTTGAATCAAGCCAGTTAAGGCTACCCTGTTAGGGGATTTTACAACTGTTGAAATGGTTAGAGATCAACGGGTATTACAATGATCTATTAACAACACCCAAGGGTAATGCAGATCCATTTTTGGCTCCTCTTCACCTTCTGCACATTCACTTTGTAGATATCTCTTCTCTCCTTTGGTCTAGAAAGAAACATGTATCACTTCCCTTGGATACACACTCACAACTTTTGCCAACAACCTCAGATAGAAACCCAACATCGACCTTATAGGAAACATATAGGTCGGTAGCAAAAACCCTAAACCCTAAACCTGTTAGGTTGAGCAATTCAAATGGTTCGATCCTGACCGTTGGATCATACTGCATTAAATGCACCAGTTTTGAATCAATCTCAAGACATTCTCCATCATCCATTATCCACCATTTTCATGGCGGCTGATAACCCATCACACTTTATCACCGTTTGACAGACTTTGCAAATTCCCGAGGTAGATAGGAATAGTCATCTTTATGCAAGATCCCTCATGCAAATAGAGCTTACGTGGCAACACGATCTGTTCTTCATCACACTACTAACTCATCACACAAAGATCAGCGATTGAGTCACACAGAATTGAGGTACTCCAACTGGAAACGCCGAAGTGGAAGCTACCTACCAACTGATAGTCATACAGTGCTTCCATGTGCCAGTTCCCATAACTACATGCCGGTTCACCTTGAACAAATATGCCACTTCACCTTGGCATATACCGGTTCACA
This sequence comes from Cryptomeria japonica, assembly GCF_030272615.1. Classification (NCBI taxonomy): domain Eukaryota; kingdom Viridiplantae; phylum Streptophyta; class Pinopsida; order Cupressales; family Cupressaceae; genus Cryptomeria; species Cryptomeria japonica. The sequence continues at coordinate 693,261,599 of NC_081415.1, read as the reverse complement.
CATGTGTCGGTTCACACTATGTCCCATATTGACATCAATGACAACATACAATATCATTTTGTCATCATGCCGGTTCACATAATGCCATTAATCTCCCCCTTTGGCATTGATGGCAATATACAAAAGATATCTTCTCTGCTTCACATCTTCTCCCCATTTGCTGTAGATGTCTTTTCACTTCACTCCTTCTCCCCCTTTGACAACAATGCCAAAGTGGAGCTACAATCATCACTGTTTCATCATGCTGCTTCCCTTGAGGAGTAGCATCCATAAACACACCAATCAACCAAAGATTTGTCTTTTCAGTACTTGACTGATGTGGAACACTCACTTTTAGTTCACCTCCTGAAGGGGCAAGACCCCTAATTCACCTCTCAAATGCACAAATGTTGTCTTTGGGAGAGGCTTGGTGAATATGTCTGCTAACTGCTCCTTACTGGACACATGCTCCAGTGCAATCTCTTTATTCTGAACCTTTTCCCTCAAGAAATGATACTTAAGCTCAAAATGCTTGGTTCTAGAATGTAAAACTGGATTCTTTGATATATTGATAGCATTTGCGTTATCACAGAATATACTTACCGGTTCAGATATAGGGATTCTGAAGCCTTCCAGTACATTCTTCATCCAAATTGTCTGAGTGCAGTTCATGAAAGTTGCAACATACTCCGCTTCCACTGTAGACTGAGAGATACAACTCTGCTTTTTACTCATCCATGAGACCAATCTACCACCGAGAAAGAATGCACCACTGGTTGTGCTTTTCCGGTCATCCACATTACCTACAAAATCAACATCTATGAACACTTTCATATTGAAACCATTGTTGTATGGGTACCACAATCCATAGTCAACTGTTCCCTTCAGATACCTAAGAATCCTCTTGACTGCAATCAAGTGGGATTCTCTTGGACTTTTCTAGAACCTTGCAGTAATGCCAACTACATGTGCAATATCCAGTCTGCTATGCACTACATAATGCAACTTACCAATCATTGATCGGTATTCCTTCTCATCAACCAGTGCGAAGTCATCCTCTTTTGTCAATTTGCAACCGATCACCATCAGTGTACCAACTGGTTTGCTATCTTCCATGCCAAAAGTCTTCAGCACCTCTTTGACATATTTGGACTGAGTGATGAAGATTCCATCTTTCATCTGTTGGATCTATAGTCTAATGAAGAACTTAATCTCCCCTATGAGTGACATCTCAAACACTTTCTTCATCTCATCAGCAAACTCATGACTCATCTTGTCATCTCCACCAAAGATGATGTCATCAACAAAAACTTCACAGATCAGAATATGATCTCCTTCAAACTTCAAGTAGATATTTCCATCTTCACCTGTTCTCTCAAATCCAATCTTCACAAGATGGGAATGTAGGCGCTCCTACCATGCCCTAGGTGCTTTCTTTAGACCATATAATGCTTTATGTAGCCTACATACCATGTCACTATCTTCAGATAGGGAAAACCCATCCGGTTGCTCAATATACACCTCCTCTTCAAGTACACCATTTAGGAATGCAGATTTTACATCCATTTGATATACCTTGAACCTGTTAAAAGCTGCATATGCAAGAAGCATACGAACTCCTTCCAATCTGGCTACAGGAGCAAAGGTTTCCCCATAGTCTTCACCTTCTTCTTGACCATATCCTTTGCATACCAATCTGGCTTTATTCCTAATCACTGTACCATCCTCATTCAACTTATTTCTGAACACCCATTTGGTGCCAATGACATTTTTATGTTCTGGTCTGGGTACCAAGGACCATGTACCATTTTTATCTATCTGGTAAAGTTCTTCTTCCATTGCCTTGATCTAGTCTTCATCTTTATGAGCCTCTTTGAATGACTTAGGCTCAAATTCAGACATCATACATGAGTTTTCTCTGATCTTTCTTCTAGTAAGAATTCCTGCATCCTTATCACCTATGATCTGCTTGGGATCATGATTCAACTTGACATACTGAGGAATGGTCTTAACTGGTTCTTCTTGCTTTTCTTCTTCATCCTCATCTTCATTAGTATCAACATTCACCGGTTCAGGAACACTGTTACTAGTACTAGGTTGACTGACAACCGGTTCCCAGAAGGTTGCAACCAGTTCATTTACAACTTGCTCACTACCAGTTTTCTCAGTCTTCTCAGAGGATTCATCAACTCTTACATTGGTTCTTTCCATAATTCTCTGAGTCCTATTGTTGTAGCACTTGAAAGCTTTACTCTTGGTGGAATATCCTAGAAATATTCCTTCATCACATTTAGCTTCAAATTTGCCCTGATGTTCACTCCTCTTGATGTAACATTTTCTACCAAATACCTTAAAGTAGTTCATAGTGTAAACTACAGTTCTCACTGCTTCTCTCCAAAAGGTGTGAGAAACCTTTCCCTGGATCAACATAGTTCTAGCTACTTCAACCACAATCCGGTTATTCCTCTCTGCTAGGCCATTCTGTTGTGGAGTCTGGGGGGCAGACAGCTATCTCTTGATGCCAAATTCTTCACAATACTTGTTGAATTCACTGGAAGTGAATTCCCCTCCTTGATCAGTTCTAAGACATTTGATCCTTTTACCACTTTCCTTCTCCACTAATGCTCTGAAAGCTTTGAATTTCCCAAAGGCTTCAGACTTGTCTTTCAAGAATGTGACCCACATCATTCTTGAGCAGTCATCAGTGAGAATCATGAAGTACCTATCACCTTGCACACTTCTAGTTTACATAGGACCACATAAATTAGTATGCACAAGATCAAGCAAGTTGTCAACAGTAAAGATTTACCTTTAAAGGTTGAGGAAGACATTTTCCCCGATTGACATTCTCTACACAAGGTATTATCCGATTTTCTCAACACCGGCAACCCTTTAACTGCCTTGATCTTACTAGCCTTCACAATGTTATCAAAGTTCACATGGCAGAACCTCCTATGCCATATCCAGCTATCATCAAGCTGAGCCATAAGACATGTACTTCTATTTACATTTAGATGAAATATGTTACCTTTAGTCTACATGCCGGTGGCTACCAATTTACCATCTTTACCTTTGATTCTACAAACTCCATTCTTGAATTGTAGAGTGAGACCACTATCATTTAGCTGGGCAACACTTAGAAGGTTGTGTCTAAGACCATCAACCCAGTACACATTGTTCGCACTACTCTTTCCATTCAAAGAGATGGACCCTCTGCCTTTTACCATGCATGGTGCATCATTGCCAAAGCAAACCACACCACCATCATACTCTTCTAAGGATAGAAAATTGCTCCGATCACCAGTCATATGGTGAGAATAGCCACTGTCAATGATCCACTCATTGGAATCATCAAACTGGGAGACAAGAGCCTTCTTGTCTGCCACATCTTCCTTTACAAAAATGAACACAATGTCTTCATTCTCTTCATCTTCTGATTCCTCATCTGTGACACCTTCATCAACTGCCACAAAACAATTTCTCTGGTTTCCTCCTTTGAATTTCCTAAACCTTTCCGGTTTATCCTTGTTGTCACTATTAGGACAGTTCATAGCAATATTTCCTATCTGGTTACAGGAGAAACATTTTAAAGGAAGCTTACCTTTGTATTTACCAATTCCTTTTGGAAATCTCCTGGCAAGAAGAGCTTCAAACTCCATCAGAAACTCTTCATCCTTCATTTCTCTATTCTGATTAGGCTCCCCACTAGTGCTAGCCTCTTTTCCTTTTCTGGATGGTATAGCGGAAGCTTTAAAAGCTGATTTTGTCTTTTGAACACTACCATCAAAACTATTCAGCTCATAGGCTGTCAACTTGGCTATGATGGAGTCCAACGATGCCTTAGACTTGTCTATTGATCTCAGCTCCTGAATAGCAGCAACCCTTATTGCATAGACCGGCAATAGGGATCTCAGGACTTTACTTACCACAGTGGAATCTTCTATTTTGCCACGTGCACTCTTTATTTCTCGAACAACTGTTTTGATTCTTATTCCATACTGTTGAATGGTCTCTCCTTCAACCATCCGCATGTCTTCAAACTTTCCTCTCAAGCTCTCTTCCTTAGCCTGTTTTACATGCTCATCACCACCATAGATATTTTCAAGAGCATCCCATACCTCTTTGGGATTTGCCTTGTCCTGAACATCAATAAATTCAATGTCAGATAAGCTACTGATGAGGGCTTCCATGACTTGCCCATTTTCTTGTATCTCTCTCTTTTGGTCATCGGTGAGAGTACTGGTAGGAACAACATATACATTTTCAACATAAATCCAGTGTTGAACACCCATGCTTTTAATAAATATCTTCATCCTGTCTTTCCATATACCAAAGTTTTCCCTGTTGAACTTTGGACCTTCCCTCTTCATCATTTGGCTAGGATCTTTTCCTCAAGCGGTTAAGCTTACAACATAGAGGACCTAGAGAGCTCTAATACCAATTGATAACTCAATGATGAACCACTAGTACCAAACCGGTACTGAGAGCGGGGGGGTGAATCAGTACAAACACAAATACTGTCCAAAACTGGTTTGACAGCAAATACTCCAAATGACTAATAAATAGGGATACCGATAAAACAGAGTGCAACCGCTAACATCCAGTATAGCTCAATCAGTCATGAACCGGTCACTCAATAAGCTCTTCTCTTAGCTCAATACCACAGTATCATTATATTCTCATGCATAAACTAGTAAACCTAACCATTAGATCTTCACAATAGTGAGTTCAATATGTTTTATAGACAGGCATAAAACATAGAACCTTCATGTGCTTAACAGATAAAACAGAGCATCACAAGACAAGAGCATTACACATGACACACATATTTTTCACGTGAAACCCAACTAGGAAAAACCACGGTGGGAATGAATACCCACAAGCTACTTTTTGAACTGTTTAGAAGTCCACTCTGTTTGGAGCCTTGTCCGGTTAAGGACATTACAATAGGTTCTGGTAGGAACCGATCCTGTTAAGGATCACCCTGTTAACGGATACCCGGTTAAGGGTTAAACTCGGTAGGGTCACCTTGTTAGAGGATTTCAAGAACTCAATAGCTCAAAGGATCTCCTAAGCTTCTCAAGCTTCTCAATACTCATTAGCCTCGAGTTACCCGGTTAAGGGATTTAAAACAAGCCGGTTAAGACCACCCGATTTAAGGGATTTTGAATCAAGCCAGTTAAGGCTACCCTGTTAGGGGATTTTACAACTGTTGAAATGGTTAGAGATCAATAGGTATTACAATGATCTGTTAACAGCACCCAATGCTAATGCAGATCTATTTTTAGCTCCTCTTCATCTTCTACACATTCACTTTGCAGATATCTCTTCTCTCCTTTGGTTTGGCAAGAAAAACGTATCACTTCCCTTGGATACACACTCACAACTTTTGCCAACAACCTCAGACAGAAACCCAACATCGACCTTATAGGAAACATATAGGTCGGTAGCAAAAACCCTAAACCCTAAACCTGTTAGGTTAAGCAATTCAAACGGTTTGATCCTGACCGTTGGATCATACTACATTAAATGCACCAGTCTTGAATCGATCTCAAGACATTCTCCATCGTCCATTATCCACCATTTTCATGGCGGCTGATAACCCATCACACTTTATCACCATTTGATAGACTTTGCACATTCCCAAGGTACATAGGAATAGTCATCTTTATGCAAGATCCTTCACGCACACAGAGCTTATGTGGCAACACGATCTGTCCTTCATCATACTGCTAACTCATCACACAAAGATCACTGATTAAGTCACACAGACTTGAGGTACTCCAACCAGAAACCCTGAAGTGGAAGCTGTCTACCAACCGGTAGTCATGCAGTGCTTCCATGTGTCAATTCCCATAACTACATGCCGGTTCACCTTGAACAAATATGCCACTTCACTTTGGCATATACTGGTTCACACATGTGCCGGTTCACACTATGTCCCATATTGACATCAATGACAACATACAATATCATTTTGTCATCATGCCGGTTCACATAATGCCAACACTATATATTAAGAAAATTTTCTTACCAGAGATTATTTACAACTCATATTCTCCCTATCAGAGTTGCCAATGTTTGTTGGTTCCCAAAATGGATGATGGGTTTACACTACTTACAAGGCAGAGACCAAGCTGATTTCCTCCAAATATCTATGGAGAGCCACCTCCAACTATCAATATTTGTCAGGCTTGGACCAACAATAACAAGGATGGAAAATCCTGTGCTTTAGGCTCTGCAAAACTGGGGAGGGTGATCCCTTTAGTAATAAATTCCTTCTCTTTGCAAGGATACTCAAGAACTTACTGAAAACAAAGAAAATTATCTCATAATAAGGCTCAACAGAAAGGGAGAATTCTTAAGGATGGAAAATCCTTCGGTGATCCTCAACCTTAAGCTGGAGTATGAGAGAGGGTGAGAATACTTTCAGAAAATAAATAAATCTTAGCAAATGATTGTTCTGATGTTTAAAATATTTCTCTAAGAGATAATAAAGAAGATAAAACCGGAAACTGATAACCTAATGAGATTTGCTAGCGAATACCAGTGCCTTATTCATTTGGGCTAGAGAGTCTATGAAAAGTGTTACTGAAAAATCTGATAAAATTTCATCTAATAGTTGGTCTAGCCTGAAACAATACTACCTTACAATATTGTTTTGCTTACAATCCTTCATCTGAACTGCTTATCAAATCCTATGGTGAGCCTTATTTCCTTTGTAACATTATTCAAGCATTTTAATCAACCCCTTGGACTAAAGCATTGAATAGAATAATACATACATCATAACAATCCAATAAACAAATGAAACCCTTGATCCCATTTTCTTAAAAGAAGATTAAATCGCACACAAGAGAGTAAAGATTAGGAAAATATATTTGTATTAATATCATAAGCTATCTTTTATCAGATGATAGCCAACAAATTCAAATATAGAATGACCCATTTGAAAAAAAGGGAACCTGCAACTGTTCTATTACATTTGTGCTCTGCAAAATAACATTACAATCCATCTTATTTCCTATGACTCTCTAGAACTATTTTGGACCTAACCCTGCAGAAAAGATCTATTTTACAGAGATCTTTCTCAGAAAATTCAGACCCTAACTAATGGCCTTGAATTCCCTTTTATAGAAAACAAGGGAGCGACAAGCTTTAAGCCATAAGACACTTGTCAATAAAACTGAGCCTTAAAGGTTGTACACAATTCTTGTTACAAATCACTCCTTATCTGCATGTTGGTGCCTGTGATGAGGTGGAACCAAAATTTCCAACTAATTGTTAGAAAGAAAAATAGTAGAGTCATGCTGATATCAACCAAACACTCTTGGATGGACCTTGAGATGCTCAATCTATTCCATAGCATTTCTCCTCCTAAAAAGGAAAAAAGATCCCGACATGAAACAAGACTTTCCCTCCAAATTAAAGGAAAATCTCTAGCCTTTATGCCAAGGATAAAGAAAATGGAAAGAGGAACTTGGGGGTAAATAGGATTTGTTGAGAAGGCATTACAGCTTCCGTGATGCTACAAAGATGACTAGTTGCCGATCCTCACTCAAAAAAATCCTTCTTTCAGTTCCCCATGAGATTCCTCTTGGAACACTTTGCCAACGAAATGTAGAGTAAGAGCAGGGAATAGGCCTAACGTAACTTTTCTTAAAAAGAAATGGATTTTAGACCCCCTCTAGAAATCCCCTGATCTTTCAAATCCCCTCTAGCAATGAACAACATTAAACCAGATAAAGATCATCCATCCAGTGTCACAAAATATGCAATGACTCCATTCATAGTTATGTTTGAACACCATCCTCTTACTGATGAAAAACTGTTCTCAGAAAAATGAAAATACTTGTATTTGTTTCTACTCATTTTATCATCTGCCTAGTCAATTTCTAACCATTATTTCCTTTCAATGTGGCGGTGTTAATCCATGTGAAGAATCATCACTTTGATATATTTTGCTCAGCTTGTCAGTGATGAATAATGATGAACAGTAAATACCCAACAGTAACTGAGAGGGGGTGGGTGAATTAGTACAGACAAAAATTTCTCTAACAACTTAAACTGCAAAGACTGCACTAACTGCCAGACAACATCACCAACCTAAACCAAGACAATACTGGTAAAACATAGTAAGACTGTAAAACACATAAACCGGTAACACTTAGAACTTCTCAAAACCTAATATCTCATCTCAACCTCATCCATATGCTTAAGCAAGTAATACATAAAAAATACAATGACCATTAGATCAGCATGCATTACCACTTAATAGAAAACACTAAATCATCACATGAAAAAACATCACACATAACACACTAATTTTTTCACGTGGAAACCCAACTAGGAAAAACCATGGTGGGGATGAATACCAACAAGTTGTTCTTGAACTCTTCTGAATTTCACTCTGTTAGGAGCCTAGTCCGGTTAAAGACTTTACAACAGATTTTGCTAGGAACCGATCCTGCTAGGGATCACTCGATTAAGGGATGGTTACCTTGCAAGAGGATTTGAAGAACTCAATGATTTTGAGTCACCTTGTTAAAGGATTTACAAAAATATCGTTAAAGCTACCAGGTAAAGGGATTTTCCAACTGTTGAAATGGTTAGAAGTCAATAGGTAATACACTGATCTGATAATAGCACTCAATGCCAAGGCAAATCTACTTTAGTTCCTTTACATCTGCAATCACACTCTACAGATCTGTACTCACTTCTCTGGTCTAGCAAGAATCACCTCACATACATTAATTTGCCAACAACTTCAAATGAAAATCATCATCGCCCTTATAGACAATAATTAGGTTGGTGGCAAAAACCTAAAACCCTAAGCATCTAGGTTAACAATACAGTCGGTCCAATCGTGACCATTTAATCACATTACATAGGGTAAAACAATCTTGAACAAAAATCAAGATGTTTTGCATCATTCGTTCTTCACCACTTATGGAAGTTGATAACCCATCACGCGCTCTCCACCGTTTAATTAGATTTTGCACATTCCTGAGGTAGATAGAATCAATCTTTTCATGCAAGATCCTCAAGTAAATCTTTCACGTGCACAAGGCTGACGTGGAAACGCGATCTAATCTTCATTTCAATGCTAACTCATCATAGGATGTTGTTGGTCAAATCGCACAAACTTGGAATGCATCAGCCAGAAACCCTAAAGCTGAGACTACCAACCGGTAGTCATATCAAGTGAAACCCTGATAAAAACTTTGCATATACTGGTTCACTTGCCAGTTTACTTGCTTCAACATACTGGTTCACACTTCATCATACCGGTTCACTTGCCGGTTTACTTACTTCAACATACTGGTTCACACTTCATCATACCCACGATGGGGATGAATATGCACAAGTTGTTATTGAACTCTTCTGAAGTCCGCTTTGTTAGGAGCCTAGTCTAGTTAAATACTTTATAACAGGTTCTACTAGGAACCGATCCTGCTAGGGGTCACTCGGTTAAGGGATGGCTAAATACCCGGTTAGAGGTTAAAACCCTGTTAAAGGTTAAAACCCTGTTAAAGGTTACCTCACAAGAGGATTTGAAGAACTCAGTGATTTTGAGTCACCCTCTTAAAGGATTTACAAAAATCCTGTTAAAGCTACCCGGTAAAGGGATTTTCCAACTGCTGAAATGGTTAGAAGTCAATAAGTAATACACTGATTTGATAATAGCACTCAATGCCAAGGCTGATCCACTTCAGTTCCTTTACATCTGCAATCACACTCTATAGATCTCTACTCATTTCTCTGGTCTGGCAAGAATCACCTCACATACATTCATTTGCCAACAACTTCAAATGAAAATCATCATCGACCTTATAGACAACAATTAGGTCGGTGACAAAACCTAAAACCCTAAGCATCTAGGTTAATAATACAGTCATTCCAATCCTGACCGTTTAATCACATTACATAGGGTAAAAAAATCTTGAACAAATCTCAAGATGTTCTGCATCGGCCGTTCTTCACCGCTTCTGGAAGCTAATAACCCATCACGTGCTCTCCACTGTTTACCAAGATTTGCACATTCCCAAGGTAGATAGAATCAATAAACTCATGCAAGAGCCTCAAGGAAATCCTTCACGTGCACAAGGTTGACGTAGAAACGTAATCTAATCTTCATTTCAATGCTAACTCATCATAGGATGTCGTTGATCAAATCGCACAGACTTGGAATGCATTAGTCAGAAACCCTGAAGCTAAGACTACCAATCGATAGTCATATCTAGTGAAACCCGGATACAAACTTTGCATATACTAGTTCACTTGCCAATTTACTTACTTCAACATATCGATTCACACTTCATCATACTGGTTCACTTGCCCGTTTACTTACTTCAACATACCAGTTCACACTTCATCATACCAGTTCACACTTCTGTTAGGGTTCCCACATATACTGAGAGGGGGGGGTGAATCAGTATCTGACCAGTAATGTAATTTTCTTAAAATTGAATATGTAGAACATAAAGTAACAATATACCAGTATGCAAGAATTAATTTAAATAACAGAATCAAAAACATCCACATGAAAAGAACACCATAACACAAGATGTTTAACGAGGAAACCCGATGTGGAAAAAACCTCGGTGGGATTTGTGACCCACAATATTCACTTACTGGCCAATAAGAGAATATTACTTACAATAGGGGCCTGCACATGCAGGAAGGCCAACTGCCTAGAGCACACTGCTCAATAAGAAGTCACACTGACTTACAATGAAGATTATGCTAATCCAATGATCTGTACTGCTTTACAATAGCATCTTCAATGCTAGATTCAGTACCGGTTCTTGCTCTGTTCTTTATATATACCCTTGACCTAGAATTCGCACATTAGGTCTGCCTTATAATTTATTATGCTTCCTATCCATATCCTACAAATGTCTACAATGATCTCTTTTATATACAAGAGTCATTTTACAATTTGCCAAGTCGGCTTACAATAATAAACAAAATATTACATATCAAAAATCCTGTCAACCTCTGTGTTGGTATACATATTTCCTTCTGTGCTGGTACTGATGTAGATTGATCTTACTGATGCAAGTGCACTGTCTTGTTTGAATAATGCTTTGCCGGTATAATGTCTTGTTGGTGCCATAGGATTGCAAGGTTTCTTGTGTAATGCTTTGCCGGTATAATGTCTTGCCGGTGCCATAGGATTGCAAGGTTGCCTGTGTAATGCTTTGCCGGTATAATGTCTTGCCGGTGCCATAAGATTGCAAGGTTGCCATCAGTGACAAAACCTTCAATCACACACAATGTCTCATTGGAGTGTCCATATGCCAACAATCTCCCCCTTTGGCATTGATGGCAACACTCATGAGAAATTTCAAAAAGATATCCAAAAAATGTGTGGACCAAAAATGTTACCAAAAATGTGAGAGCTCCCCCTGAGCATGTGATCCCTGTGTTTTGACTTTTATCATCTACTACTCCCCCTTTGGCATCAATGACAAAGATTAGTAGATTTTGTAGTTGTACCAATTCATAACCTCAACCTTGTAGTTGGGTAGTTATTATCTGAAGAATATCTCCCAAAATTAAGTTTATACCATCCATAAACTTCTTGCTATCTTTTATTGCTATCTCAGTTCTGTATACTGTACCGGTGAGGTGCTGCAAGTGCTCTGCCACTGTTTTGCTTCCTTGTGATAGTGCCTCTGAGATTTCCTTCCGTAGAAATGCTAAATAGTCCAATCTAATCTCAAGAATTTTGCCTTGTTTATTATTTTCTCTTTCTCTCTTTCTAATTTGAGCAATTCTTCCTCAAAATTTGTTATCTTTTCCTCAAAAACTGATAATGCATTAGGTGAGTTAACAAAATTATCTGCAAGTTTATTTATCTCTTCCTGTACCTTGCTCATTTTTTTGTCTACATCTATGGTCAAAAAGTTTATCTTACAGGTGTCTTTGTACAGAGTTTTGTGCTCTTTCAATAAATTGCACAGTTCCGGTAGAAGTGTGTCAAATTCCCTGTTACACTTCTTTATTCCTTCCTCAAAGAATCTCTATTTCTCTTTTTCTACACTTTCTTTTATAGTTTCTACCTTTGTTTGCTCAAAATTTCCAGAAATATATTTACAAAGTGTATCCAACTAGCCTAAAGAATCTTTGTTGGCTATATTACAATTGGGAGCTATTGATTTCAAAACTGGAATTGAATCATCTATCGCTTTATAAGCTTGTGAGCTATAATCAATTATTTTCTTGATAGATTCAAGCAATACCTCTATTGCATTTGATGGTGACCCAACAAACTGAGTGCCGGTGGAAGTGACCATGCTAGTATTGACCTTTGGTAGGTCTGTTTGTGTCTCCATCTCTTTAAGAACTGGTTTTCCTGCATCATTTCTTACCGGTGGCATCTATTCTAGAGCCTTTAGCTCTATTGGTTTATTTGTTTGTGTTCTAGATTCCATCTTTTTCTCTAAATCTGCTGTCAGTTGCTCTTTGTTTCCTACTGCCGGTTGCTCTTTTTTTCCTGATTTGTATGTTGTATCCTTATCTACCACTATGTTGATTTTCTGAGTATCAACATTCACAGTATATAGGACTTCAGGATTAGGATTATTATCCTCTGTGTCCATACTCTTAGCTGCCGGTTGATCTTCAGTGGTTGTTATTTTTACCAGTGGAGTATTTAAAGGAGGTGGGGGTAAGTTGTCTCTAATCTTGATACTTGGTGGTCCACCAACTTTACCTTTCCCTTTATCCTTGTCCTTCTGATATACCAGAATGGGCTTGGGATTCCTACATTCTTCTTGTTTTTCTTTTTCAACCAAGAATGTATCCCAACCATTTTCTGTTTCCTTAGAAACTTTTGTAACTCTACCTACCATTAGTGATATTTGCCGGTGTGCAGTGGAAAAAACTGTCCGGTTGGCCTGAGCTATCAGATCATCAATTTCCTTAGGTGAGTTAACCGGGTATACTGCAAGTAATTTTTCTATTTTTATTTTCTTATCCAACTCAATTATTCCTTGCCTTCTGGCCTCAAGTCTTTTATATAGTTCATCAGGAATTTCATTTAGGACTTGCAACAAAAACTTTTTATACATGTCCATGTGTAATATGACACTCTCTTCAACTTGTCCTTTCTCATCATCTGATAGGGTGTCATAGATTTTCCCTATGTTTTTCAATTTTCCTTCCTCTGTGATCTCATTCAGTAATATGTCAAGAGGGGCCAAGTCAGTGTTTGTCTTCTTCCTTTTGGGGGTCAACTTCTTCTTAGGTGTGGCTTTCTTGACTGGAGATCTCACAGCTTGTTGCTTTTGTCTTGTCCTTCTAGGTGAAGGAGTGGTTACTGGTGAGGGGTCTCTTTTCCTAACAACTCTTTTGAAAGTTGCTGGCATATCTCCTTCTGAGGATGTATCTACCGGTGATAGATGAGTTTCAGGTTGTTGGGCTGCCAACTCATCCTCTGTTATGTCATTTTTCTTTAATACATCTTCCTTTATGGCTTTTGCTTGTCTGGTTCCTTTTCTCACAAATGCCTCAACCTTTTTCACTCTCTTTTTAGATTGAATTTGACTTTCGATGGTCTCAGCACTACCAAATACTTCTTCCTTTGGTTCATTGGGGGCTTCCAGAAGTGCTTTGGCATAAGTTTCCACTATGTGGTCATATGTTTCATACCCCATCTCTGTAACCCAGATTGTCCTTGGGATGACTGCTTCTATCTAGATCTCATCCTTTTTTATTACAAAACATATATCATCCTTGTATTTGTTGACAATTTCTTGTGATAGTTTGATTCTTTTATTCATTTTGGCCTTTAGTGCTTGAAAATACTCATTGATATTCTTTTCTTTGTTTTCACCCATGTTGTTGAATAAGTCAAACAATTGTTTTCCTACCGGTAGGTCAAATCCAAAGTCCTTGTTACCTATATCGGGAGCCTATTTGGTTATGTGTAGCATTAAGCATACAAGTAAATTTCCAAATCTAAAGGTTCCTTTCTTATCCTTCTTGATTTTTGCTAAATTGTCAATTAACTCATCCTTTAACCATTCACAGATATCAATTTTTACATTGTCCTTAACCATGTCATAAGCACTTTTTATGCATAAATTGGAAACTGAGTTAAGCCTATTAGCATGAGTTGCTTTGTAACCTAGAATCATGCTAACAAATCTAACATTTGTATCAGTCACATCATTAACCCTCAATGATCTCTTGTCGGATGTTGCACCAGTTAAGTTTGTTACTAAGTCATTGGAAATCTTCTTGGTTTTGCCGGGTTTGCTATCGGTGGAGGGTAACCCTGTTACTGCTTTCATAGCTTCCTTTGTAATTTTATGCACTGATTCAAGCCAAAAGAATGAACCATGTACCCTGCTTAAAACTATCCTAACCACTTCCTTGGGAAATTCAGGAATACAGAGGATTTCAGTGAATCCTAGGGTTTCAACAATTTTATGTTTAGGTTTCACATTCCTGGAGTTGTCACATATAACAGACTTATACATGTTTTTGATTTCTTCATCACCTAATTCTTCTATGTTGCAATGAATATACATTCTAGGGTCTTCTGCATAAACAACACCTTTTGGAATTTTTGAAAAAGCACCTGTGTTGTCATCTTTCTTAGCTACCTCGGGAACTAGCTGAAACACGGGCCTAGGTCATTTTATAACTTCGACTACTATAGGGTTTGCTATGAATTCAGGTGTAGAGGAGGATGCCATGATGATAAATACCTTTTCCTCCCTTTGGATGGATTGATTGCTGAAGTGCTTTGCCTCTTTGCTCATAATGCCTTAGCTCGGAAATCTTCGTGCTCTCTGAAAGTTTGAATTCACGATGAAATGAAATGGAGCCAAAAACCTTATTTTATAAAGACTTTTCTGCTACCTACCACATTAATTGCTTGTCGGTAATGTATTAGCTTAGCTTTATTTGCCAGTAATGAATGATTTTCAACTTCTTTTCTCTAACCGAGGGAATAATAGCACATGTGTCATTAGATTGCCAAACCCTCAAGATAATTTTCTTCAATTTGATGAAGAACATCCTGTCGGAGGAGCATTGCTTTGTCCTGCCGGTGGAGCATCATATTGTCCTACTGGTGGAGCATTTGTTAGTTCTACCGGTGGAGGAGTATCCCCAATATTTAGATAATCTTTTCTAATCCATTGTTTTGAGAATTCTTGCTTAACCTCTTCAACCTTTTCTTTACCTTTCAAACTAGTGCTTTTGTTATCTATCGGTGAACCTTTACTTCTACAAAATTTAGCAATATGACCAATCTTGTTACATGCATAACACGTTACATTATTTTTCAGAATAGCTTTCCCATAACCTATGTCGGTTTGTGTTCTGCACTTATTTGATAAATGACCAAATCTTCCACAAACATAACATCTTACATTCATTCTGCAATTTTTAGAGTTATGACCAATTTTGTTGCATTTGGAGCATTGACCGGTGGGAGGATTGATGTTCTGATAATTCCTAGATCTACATTCATTTGCCCTATGACCATATTTATTATAGTTAAAGCATTTTCCATTGAATTTGTAAGTATTAGAAGGTCTTACCGGTTTGCTGTGATCCTGAGTATTTGCAGTACCAGAGCTTTCTCCAACTTCAAATCCAATTCCAGAAGTGTCACCTTTGGGTTTTTTATTCTTCAATAAGGTACCAAGTTCTTTAGAGCTTTTCTTGAATTTTTATTTGTGTTGATTTGTAGTTTCCAATTCCCTTTCCAAGATTTCTTTTTGTCTCATTAGTTCATTTGAGTCATTCTGAGTATGCATCAAATCTGTCTTCAACATGTCATTTTCATAGCTAAGTCTTGTGTTCTCATTTGCTGCATCACTTAGTCTTCTGGTCAACTCTTCTTCATTCTTCTTTCTGTCCTCAATCTCTTTGCAAAATCTCATAGTCATATCTTGCATTTCATTTTTTGTTGTAATGATCTCTTGTTTCAATTTGCTTATCATATCATTTAGTGATTCCTTTTCATCACTCTCATTTTGCAATTTTTCACAAAGTTCTCTCCTCTTATTTCTTGTAACAATAAGATTTTCTTGAAGTGCCTGAATAATGTCCTGAGTTGCTTTTAAATTATCTTCTAATTTGATATTTTTCAACTTCTCTGCATCATAGTCAGTAAGAGCTCCTTCAAGTTGCTTCATCAGATTTTCCATCTTTACCGGTGTCAAGATCTTCCTCAAGCTGTTAGGCTTCTGAAAATAGAGGACCAGGCTCTGATACCAATTGTTAGGGTTCCCACAAATACTGAGAGGGGGGGGTGAATCAATATCTGACCAGTAATGTAATTTTCTTAAAATTGAATATGCAGAATATAAAGTAACAATATACCAGTATGCAAGAATTAATTTAAATAACAGAATCAGAAACATCCACATGAAAAGAACACCATAACACAAGATGTTTAACGAGGAAACCTGGTGTGGGAAAAACCTCAGTGGGATTTGTGACCCACAATATTCACTTACTGGCCAATAAGAGAATATTACTTACAATAGGGGCCTGCACATGCAGGAAGGCCAACTGCCTAGAGCACACTGCTCAATAAGAAGTCACACTGACTTACAATGAAGATTATGCTAATCCAATGATCTGTACTGCTTTACAATAGCATCTTCAATGCCAGATTCAGTACCGGTTCTTGCTCTGTTCTTTATATATACCCTTGACCTAGAATTCGCACATTAGGTCTGCCTTATAATTTATTATGCTTCCTATCCATATCCTACAAATGTCTACAATGATCTCTTTTATATACAAGAGTCATTTTACAATTTGCCAAGTCGGCTTATAATAATAAACAAAATATTACATATCAAAAATCATGTCGGCCTCTGTGCCGGTATACATATTTCCTTCTGTGTCGGTGTACATCTTCTGTGCTGGTGCTGGTGTAGATTGATCTTGCTGATGCCGATGCACTGTCTTGTTTGAATAATGCTTTGCCGGTATAATTTCTTGCTGGTGCCATAGGATTGCAAGGTTGCCTATGTAATGCTTTGCCGATATAATGTCTTGTCGGTGCCATAGGATTGCAAGGTTGCCTGTGTAATGCTTTGCCGATATAATGTCTTGCCGGTGCCATAGGATTGCAAGGTTGCCATCAATGACAAAACCTTCAATCACACACAATGTCTCATTGGAGTGTCCATATGCTAACAAATTCAGCATATTGACATCAATGACAACATACATTATCATCATGTCATCAAACTTTGCACATATGCCAACAATCTCCCCCTTTGGCATTGATGGCAATACACAAAGATATCTCTACATCTCCTTCCATATTATATATCTTCAATTCTGCAGATATCTTATCTCCTTCACATCTTCTTCCCCTTTGAAAACAATGCCAAAGTGGAGGCACAAGCTTCCATGGTCCACTATGCTGCTCCCCCTGAGGAGTAGCATCCTTCAACACATCAATCCTGAAAAAGATTTGACAATGAATAACCTGACTGATGTGGATCGCATACCTTTAGCTCACTTCTTGAAGGGAAAACACCCCTAATTCACCTCTTAAATAGGTAAATGTAGCCTTCGGTAGAGGCTTGGTGAATATATCTACTAACTACTCCTTACTAGAAACATGTTCCAATACAACCTCTTTATTCTAAACTTTCTCCCTCAAGAACTGATACTTGAGCTCGAAGTGCTTGGTTCTAGCATGCAATACTGGATTCTTGGAAATATTAATTGCACTTGTGTTATCACAAATATACTCACTAGTTCAGATATAGGGACTTTGAAACCACTTAATACATACTTCATCCAAATTGTCTGAGTATAGTTCATAAATGTTGCTATATATTCTGCTTCTGTTGTGGACTGAGAGATACAACTCTGCTTCTTTCTCATCCATGAGACTAGTCTACCACCGAGAAATAATGCACCATCGGTTGTTCTCTTTTGGTCGTCCACATTACCAACCCAATCAGCATCGGTAAACACTTTGAGATTGAAACCATTATTGTATGGATACCACATTCCATAATATATAGTTCCCTTCAAATATCTAAGAATCCACTTGACTGCTACCAAGTGGGATTCTCTCAAACTTTTCTAAAAACATGTAGCAATGCCCACTGCATGTGCAATGTCCGGTCTATTGTGTACTACATATTGAAATTTACCAATCATTGACTAGTATTCCTTCTCATTCACCAACGCTGAATCATCTTCTTTTGACAATTTACAACTGGTCATCATCGGTGTACCAACTGGTTTGTTGTCTTCCATGCCAAAGGTCTTGAACACCTCTTTGACATACTTGGACTGAGTGATAAAGATACCATCTTTCATTTGTTGAATCTGTAGTCCAATGAAGAACTTAATCTCTTTGATTAGTGACATCTCGAATTCCTTCTTCATTTCATCTACAAACACATGGCTCATCTTATCATCTCCACCATAAATTATGTCATCAACAAACACTTCACAGATCAGAATCTGATCTCCTTCTAACTTCAGATAGATATTACTATCTTCACTTGTTCTTTCAAATCCAATCTTCACAAGATGGCAATGTAAGCGTTCATACCATGCTCTAGGTGCTTGCTTCAATCCATACAAGGCTTTATGTAGCCTACACATCATATCACTGTCTTTCGATAGGGTAAACCCATCGAGTTGCACTATATACACTTCTTCTTCAAGTATTCCATTCAAGAATATAGATTTTACATCCATCTGATACACTTTGAATCCCTTGAAGGCTGCATATGCAAGTAACATTCAAACTCATTCCAATCTAGCTACTGGAGCAAAGGTTTCTCCATAGTCTTCTCCTTCTTCTTGAGCATATCCCTTACATACCAATCTTTCTTTGTTTCTTGCCACTATGTCATCTTCATTCAGCTTGTTTCTAAAAACCCATTTGGTGCCAATAACATTTTTGTGCTCAGGTTTGGGTACCAAAGACCATGTACCATTCTTTTCTATCTGGTCAAGTTCATCTCCCATAGCCTTAATCCAGTCTTCATCTGTGTGTGCCTATTTAAATGTTTTGGGCTCAAATTCAGAAGTCATGCAAGAATTCTCTCTAACCTTTCTTCTTGTAAGTATTCCTACATCCTTATCCCCTATGATTTGCTTTGGATCATGATGCAGCTTTACATACCTAGGAATGATCTTAGTTGATTCCACTTGCTTTTCCTCTTCATCCTCATCTTCATCTTCATCTACATCTACCGCAACATCTACTAGTGTAGGAGCACTGTTACTTGTACTTGATTGTTTTGCAACCAGTTCCCAGAAGGTTACACCCAGTTCATCTGCCGCTCAATTGTTGTCAGTTTCCTCAGGTTTCTCAGAGGTTTCATCAACTCTAATATTGATATTTTCAACAATTCTCTACGTCCTATTGTTAAAACACTTGAGAGCTTTGCACTTGGTGGAATACCCTAGGAATATTCCCTCATCATATTTTGCATCAAACTTGCTCTGGTGTTCACTTCTCTTAATATAACACTTGCTAGCAAATACTCTAAAGTATCTTACTACTGGAGTCTTACCCGTCCAATACTCATAAAGAGTTTTATCCTTACCTTTCTTGATGAGTACCCGGTTCATAGTGTAGAGTGCAGTGCTCACTGCTTCTCTCCAAAAAGTGTGAGCAACCTTCCCTTCAATCAGCATCATTCTGGCTACTTCAACAACAGTCCGGTTGTTACTTTCTGCTAGGCCATTCTGTTGTGGAGTCTGGGGGGTAGACAGTTGCCTCTTGATGTCATTCTCTTCACAGTACTTATTGAATTCACTAGAAGTGAACTCACCTCCTTGGTCGGTTCTAAGGCATTTAATCCTCTTACCGCTTTCCTTTTCAACTAGTGCTCTGAAGGCTTTAAACTTTCCAAAAGCTTCATACTTATCTTTCAAGAATGTGACCCACATAATTCTTGAGTAATCATCAGTAAGAATCACAAAGTACCTATCTCCCCTAACACTCCTAGTTTTCATAGGACCACACAAATCAGTATGCACAAGATCAAGTAAATTATCCGTTGTGAAATATTTACCTTTGAAGGTTGAGGAAGACATTTTCTCCAGTTGACATTATCTGCACAAAGGATTCTCTGATTTGTTCAGCACAAGCAATCCTCTCACTGCCTTGATCTCACTGGCCTTCACAATATTATCAAAATTTACATGGCAGAGTCTCCTATGCCATATCCAGCTGTCATCAAACTTAGCCATTAGACATTGACTGATATTTGTATTGAACTGAAATAAGTTACCTCTGGTCTACATATCGATGGCCATCAGTTCACCACTCTTTCCTTTTATTTTGCACACTCCACCTTTGAATTCCAGAGTGAGTACTTTATCATTTAGCTGGGCAACACTCAAAATTTTATGCCTGAGACCTTCTACCCAATACACATTATCAACACTTCTTTTTCCATTCAGAGAGATGGACTCTTTGCCTTTTACCATATATGGTACATCATTACCAAATCGGACGACACCTCCATCGTACTCTTCCAGAGAAAGAAACTTTCTCCGGTGACCAGTCATGTGGTGAGAACATCCACTATCAATAATCCACTCATTAGAATTATCAAAGCAGGAGACAAGAGCCTTCTTGTCTGACACATCTTCCTTAACAGCTGCAAACACTATGTCTTCGCATTCTTCATCTTCTGATTCATCATCAGTGACACCTACATCGACTGCAACAAGACAATTTCTCATATTTCCTCCTTTGAACTTTTTAAACTTCTCCTATTTGTCCTTACTATCACTATTAGGATAGTTGACAGCAATGTATCCTATCCTATTGCAAGAAAAACATTTCAAAGGGAGCTTACCTGTGTATTTTCTAGCTCCCTTAGGAAGTCTCTTGCCAAGAAGCACTTCAAACTCCATCAGGATCTCCTCATCATCCATATCTCTGCTTTGTCTAGGTTCATAGTTGGTACCAACTTCTTTTCCCTTTCAAGATGGTGCAACAGATGCTCTAAAGGTTGATTTCATCTTCTAAACACTGTCATCATAACTATTTAGCTCATATGTGGTCAACTTAGCAATGATGGAGTCTAGGGATACCTTTGTCATGTCAAAAGATCTCAACTCCTGAATAGCGGCAACCCATACTGCATAGACCGGTAACAAGGATGTCAAAACTTTGCTAACAATGGTGGGATCATCCATTGTACCTCCTGCACTCTTGTTGTCTCCAACAACAGTTATAATTCTTATCCCATATTGTTGAATGGTCTCTCCTTCAACCATCCACATTTCTTCAAATTTTCCCCTAAGGATCTCTTCCTTAGCTTTCTTCACAAGCTCATCACCACCATAGATAGTCTCTAGAGTATCCCATACATCTTTGGGATTGTCTTTATCCAAAACACCTATAAACTCAATATCAGATAGACTGCTGATAAGAGCTTCCATGACTTGCCCATTCTCCTGAATCTCTCTTCTTTTATCATCGGTGAGAGTACCGGTAGGGACACCATAAGTATTCTCAACATAGTTCCAGTGTTGAGCACCCATGCTTTTAATGTAGATCTTCATTCTATCCTTCCATATCTTAAAGTTATCTCTGTTGAACTTAATACCTTCCCTTTTCATCATTAGAATAGGATCTTTTCCTCAAGCAGTTAAGCTTATAGCATCAAGGACCTAGAGGATGCTCTGATACCAATTGATGAATAATGATGAATAGTAAACACCCAATAGGTACTAAGAGGAGGGGGTGAATCAGTACAGATAAAAATTTCTCTGACAACTTAAACTGCAAAGACTACACTAACTGGAAAACATCATCACCAACCTAAACCAAGACAATACTGGTAAAACATAGTAAGACTATAAAATACATAAACCGGTAACACTTAGAACTTCTCAAAACATAATATCTCATCTCAACTTCACCCATATGCTTAAGAAAGTAATACATCAGAAATACAATGACCATTAGACCAGCATGCATTACCACTTAACAGAAAACACTAAAGCATCACATGAAAAATCATCACACATAACACACTGATTTTTTCACGTGGAAACCTAACTGGGAAAAACCACGATGGGGACGAATACCCACAAGTTGTTCTTGAACTCTTCTGAAGTTCGCTCTATTAGGAGCCTCGTCTGGTTAAAGACTTTACAACAAGTTCTGCTAGGAACCGATCTTGCTAGGGATTACCCGGTTAAGGGATGGCTAAATACCTGATTACAGGTTAAAACCTTGTTAAAGGTTACCTCACAAGAGGATTTGAAGAACTCAATGATTTTGATTCTCCCTATTAAAGGATTTACAAAAAGCTCATTGAAGCTACCCGATAAAGGGATTTTCCAATTGCTGAAATGGCTAGAAGTCAACAGGTAATACACCGATCTGATAACAACACTCAATGCCAAGGCAGATCCACTTTAGTTCCTTTACATCTACAATCACACTCTGCAGATCTCTACTCACTTCTCCGATCTGGCAAGAATCACCTCACATACATTCATTTGCCAACAACTTCAAATGAAAATCATCATCGACCTTATAGACAACAATTAGGTCGGTGGCCAAAACCTAAAACCCTAAGCATCTAGGTTAACAATACAGTCAGTCTAATCCTGGCCGTTTAATCACATTACATAGGGTAAAACAATCTTGAACAAATCTCAAGATGTTTTGCATTGTTCGTTCTTTATCGCTTTTGGAAGTTGATAACCCATCACGCGCTCTCCACTCTTTACTAAGATTTTGCACATTCCTGAGGTAGATAGAATCAATCTTCTCATGCAAGATCCTCAAGTAAATCCTTCACGCGCACAATGCTAATGTTGAAACACAATCTAATCTTCATTTCAATGCTAACTCATCATAGGATATTTTCAGTCGAATCGCACAAACTTGGAATGCATCAGCCAGAAACCCTGAAGCTTAGACTACCAACTGGTAGTCATATCAAGTGAAACCCTAATACAAACTTTGCATATACCAGTTCACTTGCCATTTTACTTACTTCAACATACGGTTTCACACTTCGTCATACCAATTCACTTGCCAGTTTACTTAATTCAACATATCGGTTCACACTTCATCATACTGGTTCACACTTTAGCATATTGACATCAATGACAACATACATTATCATCATGTCATCAAACTCTGCACATATGCGAATAGTAAGCTACAGATTCTAGCAATTATGTCTATAACTGAAGTCACGGCCATTTCTTAGGCCATCAGTCTATTGCCACTAGCATGCGTTCATCTTACGTGAATGATTTTATTCTGTTTTTATTCCTTTTTTTAGTGTACAGTCTCCTGCTTCAGGATTTATGTCAACAAGCAAATCTTTGAATTCATCAGAGAACTCTTGATTCATTACACTTGAACTGGAAGCTTATCCAAATCCTTTCACATCTCTAAGCTATCATCTTTGACTATCAAATCAATCCTTAATCGACAAGTCTGAATCCCATTTATTCTACCCTTTCTCACGAGCTACGATCGGTGCCTCCAAAATCTCTCCAAACTTGTTATTTGAAACTCAGACGCAGATCTCATCCAACCTGGCAGATCTAACAATCATTTCTTGCCAACTTAGCAATTTGACTTTCCAATTACATATGTGGACCTGTGAAATCCTAACAAGTCAGTGCCTTATCATTCTTTGACCAAGCTCCATCGGCAACCTCACTGCAAGCCTTCTGGATCAGCCAGGAACATGTGGCATCATCTCATGATGTCGCAGTCCGTAATCTCCTTGCAACTTCCATCATGGGAATACGAGGGCCATCCGATCTGTTCAATCTTTACCGCTTTGCATACTACCTGTCAACTCCTCCAGGATTTAAAAGTCGAGCACCTTTTACCTCAGGATAAAACATCCTCATTTATTCTAAGCACGTGCAAATTGATTGGATTGTTAGTAGACTGACCTTTACCACCTGCAAACCAGTACTACAAATCTTTAGACTGGGTGCGTTGCTAACCCTGTCAGTTTCCACTGATAATAGACAGCACAATCTTGTGATGCCATGGTTATTAAAATCCTCACATCTTTGATCCTAGGGAAGCGCTAGCCATTGGATCTATCCTATCTTTAACAGACGGTTAGGGTATTTAGTACTTTCCGAACTTAGGAAAATATAAATACAAACAAAAATATTTTAAAAGTTGACCGGTAATAGGAAAGTTATATGCTTGACTTGGGGAAATTTTATTTCACGAACTGGTTGACCAACATTTTTCTTAGGGAATAAGATGGCCCCACTCATGGAAAGGGTACCCTTGGTTTTAAGTGGAAAAAAGTAATAGCAAAATATATCACTTCTAGGGTTTTCTTCACAAAAATGTAAGAGGTTTTGATAAACCCTAAACCCTAGACCTTGAATCATTCTCAGAGGATACAAGTAAAAACCTGAAAAATCAATGTTTTGGGCTTAAATTTGAAACTTTTATGCAATCAATTTTCAGGTCTATCACGTATACTTCTTACTCTTGAAATAAATTCATGTTTGCTTACACATTTGACATTCCTTACTTATCAGATTAGCAAGCTTAACAATTTTAGGCAAATCTCTAACACCTTGTGTAGAACCGATCTTAATCATTGAGTCAAAATTAACATGACACATTCTCCAATGCCATAACCTACTTTCATCAATCTGAGCAATCAAAAAGCTTTTCTCACTAGCATTCAAATGAAAGATATTACCTTTAGTCTTAGTTCTTGATGCAATCTCTATACCAGAGGCACTTAGGGTTCTGCATTTTCCATTCTTGAATTGCAAGTCATAACCTTTGTCCAACATCTATTCAACACTTAAATATTATGCTTCAAACCTTCAACATGAAACACATCATCAATGTTATGCTTACCATCAAACATAGAACCTCTACTATGGATCACACAGGCTTTGTCATCTCCAAATCTTACTAGTCCACCATCATACCTTTCCATATTCACAAATTTTCTTTTATCACCAATCATATGATGTGAACAACCACTGCCAATCACCCATTCATCTTTCTCTTCAACTTTAGGAGCTAAAGCTTTCTCCTCAATAGTGTAGCCTGTGGAATCAACAAGTACCGATCCATCTTTAATAGAAATAAACACAACTTCATCTCCTTCTAATTCTTCATCTATAACACCTTAATCAACAGCATAATAATAGTTCTTCTTATGCTTATACTTATGGTTAGGCTTGTAAGGCTTATCATACTTCTCATGCTTGTCATATCTATCATTCCTATCATTCTTATCAAATTTATCATGCATATCATATTTAGACATTCTCTTCATGCATGTAGAAGCAAAATGTCCTATCTTATTACAAGAGAAACATTTCAGAGGCAATTTTTCATCATACTTACTAGCTCCTTTAAGCATTCTCCAAGAAATCAATGCTTCAAGCTCATCCAATTCTCTTTCTTGATCTTCCATATCTCTTCTCTCTCTTTCATATCTAGATATTCTGCATTCTTCAGGGTCATACTTCTTCTTTCCGAATACAAATTTTCTAAACGTTGTCTCAAACTTCCCATGTGATTCATAAAATTCGCTCAATTCAAATGCAACAATCTTGCTAACCTGCATATCTCTTATCACAATAGTCACACTCTGGATCTCATAAATAGAAGCTATAGTATGTTTGTAACGAGGGGTTAATGATCTCATCACCTTAGCAACAATTTCATCCTCTTCAAGGATTCCATCCACACATCTGATACCTAGGACAAGTTCATTCACCTTAGCCATGAAAGAGTTTATGTTCTCATCTTCTCCCATCTTTAGCCTCTCATACTTCCCTTTCAAACTTTGCAACCTAGCAACTTTGACTTGTTTATCTCCATCATACAAGGTCTCAAGCTTCTCCCAGATCTCATGTGTGGTCTAAAGTCCCATTACATTAGTCATCTTTGAATCAATCAGGGCACTCAGCAATACTTCCTTCACTCTAATGTTATCTTCAACTTCCTTGATCTCATCAATAGTAGCCGGTCTATTCAAAGGAACATAATAGGAATTCTTTGTAATTTTCTAGTAATCATCTCCAAAACATCTCAAGTGCACCTCCATCCAGTTCTTTCATATAGCATAGTTACTTGCATCAAATCTTGGAATCTCCTTCTTAAATATAACACTTCCACTTCCAGTTGCTTCTTCCAGAGGATCTAATTCTAATACCAATTATTGGCAACAACAATGAAGGAAAACTAAAATTAAGAGGGGTGGTGAATCTGTTTTAACGGGATTATCAAACTTAACCTTAAATGCAAATTTGATAAACTGTAGCAACAACAAAGATAAACAAATTGATAGCACAACACACAACACCAAGATTTTGATGTGGAAAACTCAGTTAAGTAAAAAACCACGGTGGGAACCTACCCACAATAAGATGATACTCTGCAGTAGTATGTGTAAATATTACAATAGGGAATGCACCTACATTCAAGCTCACTGCTCAAAGAATACAATAACCCCAAAGGCTAAAAACCCCAGGGAAGTCTCACTAACTTACAACAAGATTCATACTACAATCCAATAGGAATGATCTACAATAATAGCATCTTCTAATGCCTAATGATAGTTCCAGTTAAGAACATATGTCTGCTTTGTAAACCTCCAAAATGTTGCTTAGTCACACTTTCAATGGATGAATCCGCTTGTTTGCACATACACCATTCTCTAATAATGTAGACATAACATCATTACACAAATTACATGACTTTATCATCTATTTATACAATTTATCAACCTTGACTACAAGGTCAGCTAAACCCTCAACTCAAAATTACAAAATTACATTACATGATACAAAGATCAACCACTGGACCAATACATGATATAACATGGACCAAAATCAAATCTCCAAATACACAACACCACTAGAAATCTCACCAAGATCAATCGCAACATGCTACACCACCAAGAATACCACATAACATGAAGAACATCACTGGATCATAAAAATCACTAAAATCTCATAGAACGATCAATGCAGATCATCAAAACAAATATGACATAATTAGGAAACACCAACAAGCAAGTTAGAATCATCATTAAGTCTTGCACCAACACCACTTATCAAATCTTCATCGATCAACATCTAAACCTCAAGAATACTCAAATAACAACAACTGTCATGAAGAAAGATAACCTATGGAGCACAAAATCATGAACCATCTGAAATGTGGATACACAAGAATATCCCGAACAATCTCCCAAAATCTCAGCTCAAGATCTAATTACACCTTAATATATTAGAGGAAATACTAAACTATGTAAAGCACTAATCAAAAAAATCAAACTGCAAACTGGATCCCCATACACGAAACCATGATCCCAATAAACCAATCTACAATCACCAGAGCAATAAATCACAGGAATATGTTGACATCAATGACAACAACATATCCTAGCAACAACAATGTCCAACAGATCCTACCCTAAATTAGGGAGGGACCAAGGTGTGGTGCCTTGGTTCCCCTTAATGGGGACCTATCTTGATCCCCTCCCCCTAACCTAACTTAAATTTGTACTGGTAAAATCCCCTCTATGTCGGCTCAAGTCTAGAAAATCAGTCAATTAATCCTACAGGCAAGTATATAAGATGGATTTGCCCTCTCATTTGACATCTAACATAGGTCATTATCAAGCATTCAAGAGAAATTGAGCATTTTCAGTCTTCCTTCAAGCTTTGGAACAACAATAGAGTGAAGATTTCAAGCATTGGAGAGGAGATCATCATCATAATCATAATTCCATGTGGAGGCAAGAAAAACGTCACAAGGAGGTATAAGCATTTCATTTTCAAGCAATCATTATTTCAATCACTTGGTTAATTCTGAAACCAGAGTCTGACCTAAAGGAAAACCCCTATTCCGAACGCATTTCCCTTTCCTTTTGTGTGCAAAAAGAAGGTGCATAGTTATACTTTTGGAATTAAGCTTTATCTGCAGAGACAGAAAGACCCTTTTCGATGCACAGAAACTTCGGAGGACTAAGTTGGGGGCGACCTGGTCCAAACACATGGTCCCTGCAACTTTTGGTTTTTTTCACAGAATAGCTCTGAATCATCTCAAACTTCTTAGATCTAGGTGCATGACTAAATCTTGAATCTATAGCTCACTATTTTCTCATACTTTGTCTTCATTTCTAGCACTTAGCCTTAATTTAACTTTTCAACTTACAAAAGAGGGTCAATCACATTCCAAACACCACCAATCTTCTTTGTATTTACTCCTTACATCATTTAGAATTGGATCTAGTAGATTCATCCCCCTCTTTTTAATGTAAAGTCTCCCTCAAGCAAAAATGAGCTTAGTAAATCCTCCCTTCCATGTGGTGGATTTGCTAAGCTCCTAGTTTTCCATTTTACACATCCTAATAGACATGTGGAGCCATCTCAACCTATGAGAGGACAAGGGAGTTTGGCTTGCCATCACAATGGTCTTTTCGAGCTTGTCCTGAAACCTCCTCCCTAGGACTAAGTCTTGGGGCCCTTACATCCATTATTTGTAGGTCCCAAAGACAACTGAGAGGGGGGCGGGGGGTGAATTAGTTGTCTAATAAATTCAAACCAAAAACTTATTAACCAACTTAATGCTTAATACTGGTAAATCAGTTAAGTATGTCGGTAGACAGTGTTAACAATAAATTGCTACACTGGTAAGAATTAATGCATGAAACATAAGCACAAAGTCATCCACAACATATGACACCAATATTTGTACATGGAAACCCTGTAAGGGAAAAACCACGATGAGAAACCTTACCCACAATCAGATGATACTACTGCAGATAGTAAGTGTACAAGAGGGGTTTGCACATGTAGAAAGGCCAATAGCCTAGAGCTCACTTCTCAATCACAAATGGGAGTCACACTGACTACAGTTGGATGGTTAAATCCAATAAGAATGTACTGCATAAAATTGCATCTTCATATGTTGATTTCAGTACCGGTGTAATGCTGATATGCTTCTACAAAAACCTAACTTCACCTTCAAATGATGTCTTCGTGTATGCCTCTTCTTTATCTCGCATATGCTTTCACTTGAATCTTTTTTGCATTCCACACTTGATCTTGCCAATAAGATCTTACATTTATACCATACCCTAAGACCAATTTTAGTAGGTCAGCTCTACAAAATATTACAATAAAAACATTTTACAAACAATACAATATCCAATGCAATAACCAATTGAACATGTCAGCTTAATGCATTTACAACAATAATAAATCATCTCCATAGCGTGTCAGGCTGATCTGGAAAAGATAAACCTGCTGGTGTAACCCTAGATAACCTGGACCTATTTGCTGGTAAAAGAAAATATGCAAATAAGAATATACCAATGATTATTACTTCAAAATAAAGTGTCCACATGATGTCTTCGACATTACCAAGTGTCTTCCATGTCATTCCAGGTACTGGTGAACATTATATCCTACCGGTTAATCATATACCGATAACTGTTGCACAGTTTACTGTTTGCCGGTGAATGTTGCTAGATCTCCAAAGTAGGTGTATTTAGTAGGTGTTGACATCAATGACAAAACCATACCAAAATACCAACAATCTCCTCCTTTGGCATTGATGGCAACACAAGATGGAAAAACCATCAAAGTGCCAAAACAGAAATGCCAAGTGTAAAACCAACAATCTCCTCAAAGTGACAATCTCTCCCCCTGGAAGTAACATGAGTTATTTTATGTTATCCTGTACCAATTTTCACCATAGATATCTCTCCTCAATTGATAATGTGTTTTTCCATATATCTCTCCCCCTTTGACATCAAATGCCAAAGCTACAAAATTTAAGTCCATACAAAAATACCAAGTACTCCCCTTGAGAAGTAGCTTCCTCATCAAATACCAGAATAAAAGATTTGTGCATTTAATTCTGCCCGTTGATGACAATCATCAACTGTCTAAGTCACTACCAGTGGAGGTATGACTCTAAGCTGATCTCTGAGATACTCAAAAGTTTCCTTAGGCAAAGGTTTTGTGAAAATATCTGCAAGTTGTTCTTTAGTATTCACATAAACCAGTTTTATCTCCTTTTCTTCAACTTTTTCCCTTAGAAAATTCAGTTTGATAGAAACATGTTTTGTTTTAGAATGTAATACTGGATTCTTAGATATATCAATTGTTGCAGTGTTATCACAATATATAGTAATAGGTTCCTTGTATTTTACCTTTATGTCTTTCAACATTTGCTTAAGCCAAAGTACTTGTGTACAGTTTGTTGCTACTGCAACATATTCTGATTTTGCTGTTGATAAAGATGTACAACTCTATTTCTTACTTAACCAAGAAACTAATCTCTTTCCAAGAAAGAATGCTCCTCCAGTGGTGCTTTTTCTATCATCCACATCTCCTGCCCAATTTGCATCTGTGTATGCATATACATCAAAATTTTCATCTTTAGGATACCATAATCCAAGATTTGTTGTGCCTTGTAAGTACCAGAAAATCCTTTTTACTGCTGATTCATGATTTTCCCTAGGATTACTCTAAAATCTAGAAACTATACATACTGCATTCATAATATCAGGTCTTGTTTGTGTCAAATATAGTAAACCTCCTATCATAGATTTGTATCTAGTTGGATTAATAGGTGTAGATTCATCCCTTTGAGATAATTTGTCATTTGTAGTCATAGGTGTGCTTACCGGTTTAGAGTTCTCCATCCCAAATTTCTTAAGTAGTTCTTTCAAGTACTTAGATTGACTCAAAAATATGCCTTTATCAGTCTGTAAAATCTGCAATCCTAAAAAGAATTTTGTTTCTCCGATCATAGACATTTCAAATTCTTGTTGCATTTCAAGAGAATTTTTTTTGCATAATTCATCTTTTCCTCCAAAGATTATATCATCAACAAATACTTCAATAATCAAGATGTCATCATTAGTTACTTTGTAATATAAATTGCTATCTGGATTTCCTTTAGTAAAACCAATCTTTAAAAGATACTTATCCAATCTTGCATACCAAGCTCTTGGAGCTTGTTTTAATCCATACAAAGCTTTTCTTAATCTACAAACCATATCATTGTCATCTGTCAAGGAAAATCCATCAAGTTGTTCAATATAAACTTCCTCTTCAAGATCTCCATTCAAAAATGCACATTTAATATCTATTTGATAAACTTTGTAATCCTTGTGAGCTGCAAAAGCCAAGAATAATCTAACTGCCTCAATTCTGGCTACCGGTGCAAAGATTTCATTGTAGTCAAGTCCTTCTTTCTGAGAATATCCCTTACACACTAGTCTTGCTTTATTTCTGACAACCTTACCATCTTCATTGAGTTTGTTTCTAAATACCCATTTGGTTCCAATTACATTTTTATTTTTAGGCCGGGGAACTAATGTCCAAGTATTATTTTTCTCAATTTGTCCTAATTCTTCTTCCATAGCTTTAATCCAAAATTTATCTTCACATGCCTCATTTATAGATAATGGTTCAATTTGAGAAATAAGACACCTTTTCATTTGCCAATCTTCCTCTTGTCATGACTCCTTTAAATTTGCTTCCAATTATCTGATCTTCAGAATGATTTAGTCTTACATATCGGGGTGTCTTAGTCTATTATTGTTCTTCAATTACTGTGGAATCCTCTGATGATACCAGAGTAAGTGGATCATCATTCTATATCGGTGGATTTATTGTAGGTCCATTTGTCATAATTTCTATTTCCAGTTTAGAGTCTATATACCTTGAAGTTCCTCTGAATTGTTCATCAATCTTTACATTTGTACTCTCAACAATTTTTTGTAATCTTTTTTTAAAACATCTATATGCTTTACTCTTAGATGAATAACCAAGAAATATTCCTTCATCACTTCTAGGATCAAACTTGCCAATATACTCATCTCTTCTAATATAACATTTACTTCCAAAAATTCTGAAATACTTAAGAGTAGGAGTATTACCAAACCATAGTTCATGAGGGGTCTTACCGGTTTCACCTTTGATGTGAACTTTGTTGAATGTATAGATAGCAGTGCTTACTGCCTCTCTCCAGTACACATGTGGTAGATTTTCTTCTGATAACATACTTCTTGCTGCATCCAACATAGTTCTATTTTTTCTTTCAACAACTCCATTCTGTTGTGGTGTCTGAGGTGCTGATAACTGTCTTTTGATTTCATTTACTTCACAGGATTGTATTAAAATCTTTAGATGTGAATTCTCCTCCTTGATCTAATCTTAAACATTTAATTTTCTTACCGGTTTCATTTTCAACCATTGCTTTGAATAGTTTGAACTTCCCAAGTGCTTCTAATTTTTCTCTGAGAAAAGTAACCCAATACATTCTAGAATAATCATCAATAATTAGCATGAAATATCTATCACCTTGCAAGCTTTTAGTTCTAGTGCGACCACATAAATCAATGTAAATTAAATCAAGGGCATTATTGGATTTTTTTGGAATACTTTTGAAACTAGCTCTAACTTGTTTTCCAAATTGACATTCCTTGCAAATTGTATTCTAAGGTTTCACAATTTTAGGTAGATCTCTAACTGCCTTAGAAGTATTGATTTTTACCATGCAATCAAAATTTACATGACATGGTCTTTCATGCCATATCCAACTTTCATCTATATGTACAATTAAGCATGCCTTTTCACTGTTATTCAAATGAAAGATATTACCTCTAGTCTGATTACTGCTTGCAATTTCCAAACCAGTTCTATTCATGATTTGCATTTTCCATTTTTAAACTGTAACTGAAAACCTTTTTCAACTAATTGACCAACACTTAAAAGATTATGTTTTAATCCTTCAACATAGTAGACATTGTCAGTGTTATGTTTACCATCAAGAGATATTGAACCCTTACCTTTGATTGAACAGGCTTTGTCATCTTCGAATCTTACTAAACCACCATTGTATTCTTGAAAGTTCAAGAATTTGCCTTTGTCTCCAGTCATGTGATGTGAGCATCCTAAGTCAATAATCAATTCATCCTTTGATTCAACTTTAGCTACTAGGGCTTTTTCTACCGGTTGATCTTATGTTATAGCAACAAAGACCCATCCATTGTCTGCTGGATCCTCATCAGAATCATCAGTCACACCTTCATCAGCAATGTAACAAGATTTAGCTTTGTTTTTCTTAAATCTGTATCTCTGATATTCAGGATTAGGTTTGTATGCTCTTCTAGCTTCTTCTCTTAGTCTAGCATGTCTATCAGGGCATCTTGAAGCCATATGACCAATCTTATTGCAGTTAAAACATTTAAAGGGTGCTTTACCTTCATACTTACTTCCAATTGGGCCTTTTGGCATTTTTCTTGCAAATAGTGTTTCAAGTTCTTCAAGCTCTTCATTCTCCTTCTTGGTTTCTTCAAGTTCTCTTGCATAAAAGGCTCTCCAGTCTGATTTGTCAAAGGATGAAGCAGATGATGTTGATGCTTTGAAGGCCAAATCAGTTTTTATAGTAGTAACAGGACCAAATTCCTCAATTTCAAAAGCTGAAAGTTTTCCAATCAATGTAGCCCTAGTTACTGATGTATTAGGAATTGTTCTCAACTCATTTATAGTAGTAACCTTCATTTTATATGCCGGTGGCAAACCTCTTAAGATTTTTGAAACAATCTCATCTTCACTCAAGGTTCCTCCACAACATTTGATACCCAAAACAATTTCATTTACTCTTTCCATAAAAGCAGAAATCCTTTCATCTTCTTCCATTTTCAGATGTTCATACCTGACTCAGAAGCTTTCAAGTTTTGCAATTTTGACTGTGGAATCCCCATCATTCAGTGTTTCCAAATGATCCCAAATAGCTTTTGCAATGGACCTATCTAATAATCCCATGATTTGTTGATCCGATAATGTGCTCAAGAGTGCTTCTCTTGCTTTGCAATCATTTTCTTCATCTTTAGCTAAAGTAGTGGGAGCAGTCTAACCAGCTACAGTAGCAGTATAACCATTCTTAGTAACTTCCTAGATGTCTTTACCAATGCAATTCAGATGTGTCTCCATTCTGATTTTCCATATCCCATAGTTGGTTCCATCACGTTTAGGACTATCCTTTCTAAAATAATTAGTAGACATTGGATCTCCTCAAGTTGTTAAACTTTTGCAAAAAGAGGACTAGGCTCTGATACCAATTGTAGGTCCCAAAGACAACTGATAGGGGGGCAGGGGGGGTGAATCAGTTGTCTAATAAATTCAAACCAAAAACTTATTAACCAACTTAATGCTTAATACCAGTAAATTAGTTAAGTATGCCGGTAGACAGTATTAACAGTAAATTGCTATACCGGTAAGAATTAATGCATGAAACATAAGCACAAAGTCATCCACAACACATGACACCAATATTTGTACGTGGAAACCCTGTAAGGGAAAAACCACAGTGGGAAACCTTACCCACAATCAGATGATACTACTGCAGATAGTAAGTGTACAAGAGGGATCTGCACATGCAGAAAGGCCAATAGCCTAGAGCTCACTACTCAATCACAAATGGGAGTCATGTTGACTACAGTTGGATGGTTAAATCCAATAAGAATGTACTGCACAAAATCGCATCTTCATATGTTGATTTCAGTACCGGTGTAATGCTGATATGCTTCTACAAAAACCTAAATTAACCTTCAAATGATGTCTTCGTGTATGCCTCTGCTTTATCTCGCATATGCTTTCACTTGAATCTTTTTCGCATTCCACACTTGATCTTACAAATAAGATCTTACATTTATACCATACCCTAAGACCAATTTTAGTAGGTCGGCTCTACAAAATATTACAATGAAAACATTTTACAAACAATACAATATCCGATGCAATAACCAATTGAACATGTCGGCTTAATGCATTTACAACAATAATAAATCATCTCCATAGCGTGCCATGCTGATCTGGAAAAGATAAACGTACCGGTGTAACCCTAGATAACCTGGACGTATTTGCCGATAAAAACAAATATGCAAATAAGAATATACCTGTACATTAGGAATTCGGGAATCATCACAAACAATATAAAAACTAATCTAGCTCAATCACAAAAGCTCATTGCAATGATCTATCCTAATTACATCCAATAAAGACATAAAGATAAAACATTCAAAAGTAAATACTATGCAAACCATATGCAGATTTGAATGCTTCCTTCATGCGGCTCCATTGTTCTTCTTTCCTCTTCAAATAGTTTGGTTGTGGATCTCACCTACAAGTGCACATACATGATTGAAAGCAAGTAGGTAAGAAAATTGCTCAAAAGTACTCAAAGCGTGATTGATTAGAAATTCGATAATCTGATTAGGGATTCAAAATGCAATCAATTGGGGCTCTTTGATTGAAGAAATTCATCCAATTTATAGAGAAATTGGAGAAATGAATCAAATTAGCATGATTCAATTCAAATGGAAATTGCAAATCAATTATGTCAATTATTACAAATTATGACAAATTATGCACTTTCTATGCAAAAATTTGTTGATTGATGATTTATGACAAATTATGACAAACTTCTATGTCAAAAATTGATTGATTGTCAATTATGACAAATTTCTATGTCATTTCCATGAATTTAGGAGAGAAATAGGAGGAAATTGAAATTAGGAATTAGAAAATTAGGAAATTAGAGAATTAAGAATTTAGGAATTAAGAAATTGATGGAAATTAGAAATTAGGTAAATTAATTAATAATTTATCATTTATTAATTAATTCACAAAGAGGAATAATTAGCCAATTAAATGAACATTTAATTGTGACAAGAAAACTTAGGATAAATAAATAATTTATTAATCCTAAAGGAGGAAATGACACACAAGGCTAAATGATTAAATCATAAAACCCTAGAGGATGAATTAGCAATGCGAGAATGACAATTAGGTCTTGATGAAAGATAATTGACTTGATCATGATTTTGAATTGATAAATGACCAATGTGATAAATGATTTGATTGAGAAAATGCGCCAATTGACATGATTGAAGAGGACAAGGATCGATGACAAATCGATCGCAAAATTGACAAGATTGACAAGTTGATAAGGATCGACCAAAATCATGACTAAAAATTGGTTATCAACAAGACCTAATTCAAAAGCGAGACAAACTAAAGAATGTAGAAGAAGGACTCGATGCTCGCAAATGATAAAGACCAAGTGTGTGACATAGGAGAAATGTTAATGTGAAGCAAAAAAACCTAAAATGAGGCAATGCGCAAATGTTAAAGTATGACTCCACAAGCGTTGACCATTTTTAGGTGTCTACATTTTGCCCCTCTTTGAGACAATGCGATTTTAAGTGTTGTTTCAAAGAACAATAATGAAAATGCCCTAGACAATGACAATGACATATGCATGCCCCCTCGAGGAATTGGCCGGAAACATGCAGAGAAGAGGCCAAGTGATCGATAAAAATGATAGAAAATGATAGGAGCAAACAGACTGACAATTGGAGATCAGAAGAAATGTTAGTAAGAAGAAATGAGACAGAAAACAGTTAAAGATGAAGAAAAACTTGCTTTCACTAATGCACTTTGTAGGTGAGAACCTTTATTTTAATGTAGCAAAATGGATGCATAGCATCATGGCATTGAAGGCCAGAGCTGAAATGCAACCCTTTTTGCAAAAGATAGACACATCACAGACAAACACCAATCACAACAAAAAAAGAAAGGGACCATGAACCATCCCCGTCACTCTAAATCACTCAGTGACATCATCAAGCAACATAGGAACATGATTGAAGCCAAAAATAAATCAGTAAAAAGATAAGATGCACAAATTCCAACAAATCAAACAAACATCTTGATCTTCATTGTCAAAAGTTGGAAGTGCTGATAGGACGATCATGTTGTCTGGTTTTAGGACATGTGGTACCCCGTCTAAGACAGGACACAGTCTGGTTTCGAGTATACCACACCCTATATAAGACCCATGATAGTAGAGACAAGGACAAATGATTTTGATACTGACATTCGATTGATATGACAATTGTGATCAGTTTGAATGTCTGGTTTGAGTGAAAAAGTTCATCTGTTTATGCATGATATCATTAAAAGCGTAGTGTGTGATTGTGTGTCGTTAGAGGGATGCTCAGTGATTTGTCTATGCACCAAGAGGATCATTTATTGACAAAATGCAAAATGCCAAAGGAATTTTTTTTGGATTTTGATGCTTTTTGAGTTTTTTTGTTCATTTTTCAAGACTTTATATGACTTTTTAGGGATTTTTTTCAGGACATTATTTGATTTTTAGAGATTTTTTCAAGACATTATTTGATTTTTAGAGATTTTTTCAGGACATTTTTCAATTTTTATGATTTTTTTCAGGACATTTTACAATTTTTTTGAATTATTTCAAGACATTTTTCAATTTTTAGAGATTTTTTTCAGGACATTTTTCAATTTTTAGGAATTATTTCAGGACATTTTTCATTTTTTTTTTTTTTTAATGATTTTTTCAGGACTTTTTTCAATTTTTTTTGAGATTTTTGCCCCCAGTGTCTAGCAAGGCAAGGAATATGACAGGTGAATAAATAGGCTTGTTGAAATGATATTGGATAGAGGGAACACAAAGGCCTTTTATCATGGAGACAATGCGGATGCAATTTTCAAGGGCTATGGTGTGATGGGACAAGAGACTGGATATGACAATGTAAAGTAGTGACATGGCATGAGGGACATGTCAAGAGGTTTTCGAAGCCATGTTTAAATTTTGCGTCCTTATGTTAGATCAAGATCAAGGGACAGAAAGAGAGTGTATGGATAGTGATAAGATATGGATAGGATAAGCAAGACCAAGAATGGATAAGGGACATGGACTGAAGGTCGGGATAAGATACGGGATAGTGGCAGAAAGTTGCAATAAGCTAGGGAATATGGATGAAAGGTTATAATAAGCAAATGGATAAATGACCAAAGGCTATGATAGACTGAAAGCTACAAACAAGATGCATGATGCTCATGAAGATCCTCAGCCTTGTCAAGATCAAAGGTGGAAAGGGAAACTAGACATGAGGGATGACAGGACAAGGAAGGGTAATAGGACATGAAGGAGTATGACATGGTATGATAGGATAATGAAGGGAAATAGGATATGAAGGAGTATGACCTGGGTTCGATAGGATAATGGAACAATGAAGGACAAAAGGATATGATAGGATAAGACCTGCCCCCAAGTGTGGTGTGCAAGAAGTTCATAAATTACGCATGATGCCTGTTTGCCAGGTTTTCATCATGGTACTTGCCCAAGGCACCTGTTTGCCAAGTTTTCACCAGTGGACGGATTATTTTTCTTTACTTTTTGTTCTTTTTCTTTTTTTTTCACTTTTTTTTTTTTTTTTGCATTTTGACTTTTTCAATAGAAGATGGACACATGATAGGGGATGGAAGAAGGACTCAAGCATCTTTTTGTTTGGATAGTAGCCTTGAAAAAAATGGACCATGACCTTTAAAAGTATGCTCAAAGACGTTGGTAGGATAAGGACATGGAAAAAAACTAAGGCGAGGATTTATGAAAAGGATGGGATCAAAGGGATGGAAGGATGGAAAATATGCATTAGATAATGGATAGGGTATTGGAAGAATTGGGCTTGAGTGGATGGAAATGAAGGCAAGATCGACATTGGCACACACCTTGAGGGGTGATGAACTGAAGGAGGAAAAATGGATCTCAGATTGTAAGATTTGGATGGAGGAAAGGATATGGATTTTGGGACATAAGGGCCCAAAACGGATGAAGAAGGTGGTGGAGAAATAGACTAGGACGGTTTGGATGGAGGAATAGCAATTTTGGATGCCAAGTTGGATGTTTCTTTATGCTTTTGTGCTTCAAGGAGCCGCTTAGGAATCCACATGGTTTTTGATTTTTCATGCTTTTGTGGTTCCTTGGAGTGCATTTCTTGCACAAGGGATTTAGGAACCCATATATATTTTGACCTTTGGTTTTGAGCAATGGGCCTTTGTGGCCTTTTGGATATTTCTTTTTCTTTATAGATCATATTGTTCTTTGTTTTTACATGTCGATTATATTGGACATGTTGATCCTTGAATACATGTGGATTGCTAGACTTATGACTTTTATACTTGGCATCCAAATTGCTTGGAGAGGGAAAGGAATGCATGGATGGATATGAATGAAATGGAGTTCTTTTGGATGGATGAAATTTACTCAAGGATGTGTGCCTTTGCTGACCTTGCATAGAGGACGAAGGGATATAAGGACCTAGAATGGATGGAAGCGATGATGGGGAAGGTGGACATTTGGATTTTGACTTTGAAGGGATACCAGCGCCTTGAGTGTGAGCTCTGTAGCCATGACTATTAGCATTTTCTTTCATATTGAGAGATTCTTGCTTATGGAGATCTACTCCTTTGCCTTTATGAATATCTTGACTTGTAGGATACTCTTTTCTTTGGGAAGAAGACGCGAGTCCATTATGAGGTGGATATGATATGAGAGAAATAATGAGATCTTGAAGTGGATCAGATTGCACCAAAGTGGGAGAACCCATTGTGCATGTCGAGGGTTCATGAACATCTTGCACTAACATGTTAGGATCATGAGTGGGATTAGGATCGTGAGGGGGACTAGGATTGTGTAGTGGACATGGTTCAATGATAGGCTCTTCAAGAGATGGAATGGGAGAAATAATGGGATCATCAAAAGGAATGAGATCTTGGAGTGTGTATGGAGGAACAAGTGGATCTTGTGGAGGATCTGAAGGAATAATTTGATCTTGACAAGGAGGAAGATCATTGGAATCCTCTTTAAAGGTGCTTTGCTCTTGACATTCAATGGGATCATCGGAAAGGATGGAAAGGATATCTTGATCTTTCTCAGGAAGTGGAATGTCAATGGGATTTGAAAGGATATTGTGTTCATGAAATGGAAGGGGATCGTTTGGGATTGGATGAACTGGGATGTCTTGATCTTTCTTGGGGAATGGAGTGTCAATAGGACTTTGGATAGGATGGACAAGAATAGGGGAATCATCATGAGTGTCTGGGAATATGAGATCTTGGTCAACAATTGGATGGGATGATAAGGTTTCAAGATCTTGATCTTGATCTATTTCAAGACATGTTTCTGCATGCTCTAAATTATCCTCTTGACATGGGGTTGGACTTTGGATATGCATGGAGGATTCTGACAAGGGATCAATGTTTTGGCATGAAGGAAATGCACTTTGAACATTTGTGATGGATTCTGGCAAGGAATCATTGCTTGAACATGAGGAAGAGGGACTTCGAATGGGGTCCTCTAAAATAGGTAATGGCAATAAAGTGCATGGTGGCATTGGGTCTTGTATTTCTGAAACATGACAAGGATGTGCATCATGAATTGGATTATCGTGGCAATCAATTATGGATAACCCTTGGGTAATTTCATCCTTGGGTGTATTGTTTGATGAGGACAACATGGAAGGTTCTTGTGAAACTTCTAGAGGTGTAGGCATAGATGCCACTGGAGAATCCATTTGTTTGTGGGGGGATGAGGCATTGCTAGACATAAGTGTATTAGTTTGATCTTCCTCAAAGAACTCACTTGGTAGTTTCCTTAAGAGCATTGCAATAAAGCCACCTTTCTTTCGAGGTTTTGACATAGTTGTATCTGGAATTTGAACTTGTTTTTGGTTTGATGTCATGTTTTGATATTGGACTTGGTTCAATTGTTCCGACATGTTTGAAACTTGGCTTGGTGTGTGTTGCAACCTTTGTTTTTGAATGTTTGGTGGTTGTTGTTGACATTGATATTCCACCATTGGTTGAACCATTTGTTGACATTGTATAGTTGGTTGGACATATTGTTGAAATTGGACCATTGGTTGTGTTGGTTGCATATGTTGGACAATTGGTTGTGATGGTTGAAAATCTGATTGATAGTAAACACCTTCTTGTTCTTGTTGTGGAGGCACATAATGTTGAAATTGATGTTGTCTCTTTTCTTGAAATTGTTTCATCATCTCTATTTGGGAGAGGAGAGCTGGTATGTCTGGTCATTCAAGAAGAGATCTTACATCAATTGGCTCAATCTTTAGATTTCGACCTGGAAATTTTTGAAACATTTTGGACATTTGTGATCTATTCTTCTCAATGTTTTTCACTCTTTGTTCCAATATCTCCTCTTCTTGAGCTAGTTTCTCCTCTATTTTTTGTATTTCGAGACTTGTTTCATCATAAAAAGTTTGATCGACATTGCCTTGTTGTTGGGTTGGATATAATTGTGATTGCATTGTATTAAAATCTGATTGCATTGTCGGTTGATATGTCAAACTTTGTTGCATCATTGGTGCTTGGAACCTTGTTTCAATAGACATGTCACTATGCAAATGCAATATTTTTGGAATTTTTTTCAAGGATAATGTATGATATGCAACTAAATGCAAACTAAATAAATGAGAATGCAATCTATGGCAAGAATGCAACCTATGTTTTTGGTTGTTTTTCAAGATTTGGACAAACTTTTTGAATGTAATTCTAAAAATGAGACCCTTAGGAAAACTGAAATGATGTCTAGACCTCAAAGGACAAAAGGACCAAGTGACAAAAGGACAATGACAATGTCTCCCCTATATGCTTGGATACTAAGCTAGGTTTGACCAAATGACATTGATGACAAAAAGACAAAAGTTTGATAAGGTCTAGTCTTCCTAACCATAACTTAGGGTTTATCAAAGATTTGCATTACTCAAGTATGACAAAACCTAGTTTTGGCACTATATGCAAAGGGACAATTACTATGCAAATGACCCTAATACGATATGATAATGACCTAAGCTTAATGAAGAGACCTAGGGTATGCAAATATGAATGTATGACAATGGTATGAACTTAATGCAAGAGGACACATGCAAATGGATGACCCTTATTGATATGCAAAGGAGTATGACTTAGGTGAAACCTAATCTTGGTACTTGACAATGAACTTTGCAAAATGCAACCTAGGATGAACCTAAATGTAAGTGACATGAATGTTGAGACAAGATTTTGAAAAATGTTTGCCAACCATGTTTGAAGGTGTTTTGAACTTTGTTGGATGAAATGTTCTTGTGTTTAACCTTGTTTTGAATCAATTTGTCTTGTTCTTGAAATGAGATACAATTCAACTTTTGACAAGCAAAGAATACAAGATATTTCAACTTAGACTCAAGACAATCATGCTCATTCCCACATTTCTTATGGTAGGCAAGGACATTAGGTACTTGAGAGGTAGACTCATTATGGGATTCAAGGAGAATACATAGATGCTTGACCCCACGGGCTCCCCTCCACGACACTCACTTCTCAGGGCAGCCAAGCATCAGTCCCCATGGAAATCTC
Organism: Cryptomeria japonica; assembly: GCF_030272615.1. Lineage (NCBI taxonomy): Eukaryota > Viridiplantae > Streptophyta > Pinopsida > Cupressales > Cupressaceae > Cryptomeria > Cryptomeria japonica. The sequence goes on along the minus strand of NC_081415.1, from coordinate 693,219,347 downwards.
CCCATGGCGAACTTAGTATCTCTTCCAAGTATCTGAACTTGTCCTTCTCAAGCAACTAGAAGGGTTTTTGGCCTCTAAAAACAAGGTGTTTAGTCAGGATTTCTGTTAAGCATTACTCCTTGATGTCACACAAGCGTGATTGAGACATTAAGGCCATCAAGATACCCAACAAATGTAGTCACGCAAGCATGATTTAGACCAAGAGGCCCTACTTAGATGTTGATATGAGAAAGAGTTCAAGGGTCATCACTTCCCAAGTAACTGCAATTCCCATGTAACCCTTCCTTCAAAGCTTTCGCTCATCAGGTATTTGTTTATAGTGAGTTAGAATGCCAAGAAAATATAGCCATACTCACTTTGGGTCATTCCCTTCTCACGATTATCACTTGCTTGCAAAAGCAAATGGTCGGGAAGGCAGGCCCTCTAAAGGAGACACACAATCAAAGACATGAGCATGGTATTGAAGATCTGGATTTCTGATCACCCTAAGAAGGATGAGAGCATACTCTCCTACTCCAATGTCACACTCAACAATCAAAGCAAAAACATGTTCATTCCAACCTATTAGAAATCACTAGGTGCCTAAAACATTAATGACAAACACCAAGTTTAGTTGTTTCTCCAAGGCAACCTGCAAAACCCAAGTTAGAAGTTTGAGGTGTTTATTCTTTGACTATCAATTCTGCATAACACATGTTAGTAGTTTCATTTGTTTTCTTTTCCATGTGTATGCCAAGATGCTGCACAGATAATTAGTACCAAAAACCAAAACACAGAAAATAGAATGCAAAAATAAGACAATTTTCAAGTAAAATACTGCATTTTTACCTCTATTCTAGACTTTACACAGGCGCAGAAGTCATGACACAGGCACAAAATGTCTTCAACACAGGCGCAAGTTGCTTGACATAGGCGCAGGTTGTCTCACACAGGCGCAGAAGTCCCCAGAAAGCCCTGCATTACCTTGTTTTTGGATTTTTTGGCCTGCAAATCAACTCAAAAGCACTCAAAGACACAGTAAAGGGGTTAGATGGTTAGTGTTCACATCGAGTTCACCAATTAATGTACATTAGGAATTCGGGAATCATCACAAACAATATAAAAACTAATCTAGCTCAATCACAAAAGCTCATTGCAATGATCTATCCTAATTACATCCAATAAAGACATAAAGATAAAACATTCAAAAGTAAATACTATGCAAACCATATGCAGATCTGAATGCTTCCTTCATGCGGCTCCATTGTTCTTCTTTCCTCTTCAAATAGTTTGGTTGTGGATCTCACCTACAAGTGCACATACATGATTGAAAGCAAGTAGGTAAGAAAATTGCTCAAAAGTACTCAAAGCGTGATTGATTAGAAATTCGATAATCTGATTAGGGATTCAAAATGCAATCAATTGGGGCTCTTTGATTGAAGAAATTCATCCAATTTATAGAGAAATTGGAGAAATGAATCAAATTAGCATGATTCAATTCAAATGGAAATTGCAAATCAATTATGTCAATTATGACAAATTATGACAAATTATGCACTTTCTGTGCAAAAATTTGTTGATTGATGATTTATGACAAATTATGACAAACTTCTATGTCAAAAATTGATTGATTGTCAATTATGACAAATTTCTATGTCATTTCTATGAATTTAGGAGAGAAATAGGAGGAAATTGAAATTAGGAATTAGAAAATTAGGAAATTAGAGAATTAAGAATTTAGGAATTAAGAAATTGATGGAAATTAGAAATTAGGTAAATTAATTAATAATTTATCATTTATTATTTAATTCACAAAGAGGAATAATTAGCCAATTAAATGAACATTTAATTGTGACAAGAAAACTTAGGATAAATAAATAATTTATTAATCCTAAAGGAGGAAATGACACACAAGGTTAAATGATTAAATCATAAAACCCTAGAGGATGAATTAGCAATGCGAGAATGACAATTAGGTCTTGATGAAAGATAATTGACTCGATCATGATTTTGAATTGATAAATGACCAATGTGATAAATGATTTGATTGAGAAAATGTGCCAATTGACATGATTGAAGAGGACAAGGATTGATGACAAATCGATCGCAAAATTGACAAGATTGACAAGTTGATAAGGATTGACCAAAATCATGACTGAAAATTGGTTATCAACAAGACCTAATTCAAAAGCGAGACAAACTAAAGAATGCAGAAGAAGGACTTGATGCTCGCAAATGATAAAGACCAAGTGCGTGACATAGGAGAAATGTTAATGTGACGCAAAAAAACCTAAAATGAGGCAATACGCAAATGTTAAAGTATGACTCCGCAAGCGTTGACCATTTTTAGGTGTCTACAATACCAATGATTATTACTTCAAAATAAAGTGTCCACATGATGTCTTCAACATTACCAAGTGTCTTCCATGTCATTCCAGGTACTGGTGAACATTATATCCTATCGGTTAATCATATACTGGTAACTGTTGCACAGTTTACTGTTTGCCAGTGAATGTTGCTGGATCTCCAAAGTAGGTGTATTTAGTAGGTGTTGACATTAATGATAAAACCATACCAAAATACCAACATTATTATCTTGATTAGGTGAATCCTAATTACCCAGCTTATCTAATTTTTTATTAATGCTATCACTTATTTAAAACAAGGAAAACTTTCAATGTGCTCTGGTGGTCTAGACTCTAAGCATCCTTACTAGGAACCTCGGGTAGCAGCCTATCTCTCATGACCCTGGTCATCACATGATAGCCCACTCCCCCTAGCCATGTTCCAAGACCTTAAGGGAATATAACAACAATAAAAAGGAGGCTCAAACACAACATCAATAAGAATCCTCATATCATACACGATAAGCCTAGCAAACCAATTGCCAAAAGGGTATGTGCAGGATCATGGTGTGCCAAAATAGGCCCTTAAGTGGCAATGAAAATTCAAAAAATCAGAGTTATGCAACTTAAAATGAAAAATTGAATAAGTTATGAACATTATTTTTAAAAATCCTATTTGATGAAAATTTCAAATTTCAATGCAGTGGTACAAAAATTTCAGGAAAAAGATAAGAAGTAGGTGTATGTCTGACCACCCTAATCACAATCAAATCATAATATATTTTTATAAGATTTATAATATAAGTATTAGACATGTCCAGATGTGACACATATTTTTTTATAATTTTTTATAAAGTAAATAATTATTTATGATTGTTTTACTACAGCTTTTCAGAAATTCAGAAACTCCTACATCTGACCACCTTAACTTGGTCAAAACCTTATGAAATTAATTTTTTTTTAATTTTTTCCTATAGTAGACGAAGCATAGGATGTGATGCATGTTTCAGATTCAAAAAATATTATGCGGTTTGAAAATTATGAGTATTTTTTAATCAGTCTATCAATCAGGACTTTTGTCAAAATTCAATTAGAAAATAAATAATAATTATTTATTAAAGTCAAAATAAGACAAGCCTTATATTGTTGGAAAGCTGAGAACATCCTTAAAAAACCCTTTTCCTTTTATCAATTTTGGCTATAAAAAAAGTCGTCAGCCACTAGTGTAAAGTCTGGAAAATCAAGGAATACTAAAAACACATTTTTTTAGTTGACTTTCCAGGCTTGTCACTTCCAAGCCAAATCCCAAAGAAAACCTGAACCAAAATATGGAGAGAAAAATTTATGTTTTAAAATCAGATATTCGATTTTTGAAAAAATAAAAAAAAATATTTTAGTAAATTGGGCATAACTTTTGTGTTTTATATCAAAATTTTGTTTTTTTACAAGTGTTGGAAAGTTAATTAAGATCTCTATGATATGGAATAGGTATATTTTCAATTATTTGTTTTAAAAAATGATTGTAATTCATTTAAATTCATCCTTCATTTTTAAAACATAAAAAACTCATGACTTTTTCATATGATTTCCCTATTGCATGAATTTTTGTAACAATCATCTCAACATATACTAAATAAGTAATTAATTAATAATAGAAAATTTATGAATTTTATTGAGTTCGATAAATTTTGATAAACCATTTTATCTATGTTTGTTCCTTTCTCCACCTCTCTCCTCTGAACCTATCACTCCACCTATTTGTTTCTTCCTCCCTCTCTTTTGTCCATATTTATACATCTCTCTCTAGACCTATATCTCTAACTATCAATGAATACCTCATTAAATCTCTCAAGCTCTACAAGGTGCTTATATTTCTACCTCTTCATAATTTCCTCCTCTATGTCACTCTCTCTTCCCTAATATCTAGACTAGTCTCTCTGCATTTCCTTCTCATCTCTAGCAAAAAAATTCAGAGGGGACAAGGAGAGGCGTAGGGAAGTATCAACAAAAGGAGAGGGGGAGAGAGGTGAGAAGGAGAGATTAATTGGGGGGAAGAGAGAGTGTGAGAGAGAGAGAGATATAGGTAATTAGGTGGAAGGCGAAGAGAGAGAGGGATGGGGTAATTGGGGTGAAGAGAGAATGAGAGGGAGAGTTTGAGATTATTAGGAGGTAGGAGGAGAGGGGGAGAGGGGAAAGTAACAACAAAGAGAGAAGAGAGATGGGGACAGAGGTGAAGAGAGACATAGAGAGTAATTAGGGGGTGGGTAGAGGGGGAGAGGGAAGTATCTATAAACCCATAGGAGGAGAGAGGTGATCGAGGGTAACTGAGGAAAAGAAATAATGTGAGAGAGAATATGGTGTCCTAAAGGGTCATATGGTGTCTCATGAACCTTTAGGACACCATATGACACCTTAAGACACCATATGATGTTGTTATAAGTCTTATGGTGTCCTAAGGGGTCATATGGTGTTCTATGAGCCTTTATGATACCATATGGTGTCATTAGGGGTTGTATGGTGTGTTAAGGGGCTATATGGTATCCTATGACCCCTTAGGACACCATATGACCCCTTAGGTATTGTTAGGGGTCATATTGTGTCCGAACGGGTCATATGGTGTCATTGGGGGTTGTATGGTGTGCTAAGGGGTCATATTGTGTCCTAAGGGGTCACAAGACATCGTATGACCCCTTAGACACCATATGATCCGTTAGGTTTTGTTATGGCTCATACTATGTCCTAAGAGGTCATATGGTGTCCCATGACCCTTTAGGACACCATATGACCCCTTGGGACATCATATGGTGTTGTTATGGGCCTTATGGTGTCCTAAGGGGTCATATGGTGTTCTATAACCCCTTAGGACACCATATGACCCCTTAGGACATTATATGACCCCTTACAATACCATACGATACCTTGGGACACCATATGGTGTCGCTAGGAGTCGTATGGTGTCCTAAGGGGTCATATGGTGTCCTATGAACCCTTAGGACACTATATGACCCATTAGGTGTCATCAGGGGTTTTATTGTGTCCTAATGGGTCATATGGTGTCATATGACCCCTTAGGACACTATATGGTACTATGGGTCATATGGTGTCCTATGTCACCTTAGGACACCATATGACCCCTTAGGATACCATTTGGTGTTGTTATGTGTTGTATGGTTTCCTATGACCTCTTAGGTGTCCTTAGGGTTTATTTTATCTCCTAAGGGATCGTATTGTGTCCTAAGGGGTCATACGGTGTCCTATGACCCCTTGGGACACTATATGACATTGTTAGGGGTCATATTATGTCCTAAGGGGTCATATTGTGTCTTATGACCCTTTAGGACACCACATAGTGTCATTATGGGTCATATGGTGTTCTAAGGGGTCATATGGTGTTCTATTACCCCTTAGGAAACCATTTTTATGTTGTTATGGATTGTATGGTCTCCTAAGGGGTCATATGGTGTCCTATGACCCCTTAGGACACCATATGGTTTCATTATGTGTCGTATGGTTTCCTAAGGGGTCATATGGTGTTATATGACCCCTTAGGACACCATATGGTATCATTAAGGGTTGTATGGTGTGATAAGGGGTCATATGGTGTCCTATGACCCTTTATAACAACATATGACCCCTTAGGTATCATTAGGCATCATTTTGTGTCGTTAGGGGTCATATGATGTCCTATCATCCCTTAGGAAACAATATGACCCCTTAGATGTTGTTAGGGGTCATATTGTGTCCTAACGGGTCATATAGTGTCCTACAACCCCTTAGGACACCATATGGTGTCGTTTGGGATTGTATGGTGTGCTAAGGGGTCATATTGTGTCCTAAAGATTCCTAGGACATCATATAACCTCTCAGGACACCATATGACCCCTTAGATATCATTAGGGGTCATATTGTGTCCTAAGGGGTCATATGGTATCTCATGACACCATATGACCCCTTAGGACACCATATCATGTCGTTATGGGTCTTCTCGTGTTCTAAGGGGTCATATGGTGTTCTAAGGGGTCATATGGTTTTATATAACCCCTTAGGATACCATATGACACCTTAGGACACCATATGGTGTCGTAAAGGGTCATATGGTGTTTTAAGGGGTCATATAGTGTTCTATGGGGTCATATGGTTTTGTATGACCCCTTAAGACACTATATAATGTCATTAGGGATCATATTATGTCCTAAGGGGTCATATTGTGTCTTACGACCCCTTAGGACACCACATGGTGTTGTTATGGGTTGTATGGTGTTCTAAGGGGTCATATGGTGTTCTATGACCCTCTAGGACATCATATTATGTTGTTATGGGTTGTATGGTCTCCTAAGGGGTCATATAGTGTCCTATAATCCATTAGGACACCATATGGTGTCATTATGCATCGTATGGTGTCCTAAGGGGTCATATGGTGTTATATGACCCCTTAGGACACCATATGATCCATTAAGACACCATATGGTGTTGTTAGGGGTCATATGGAGTGCTAAGGGGTCATATGGTGTCCTATGACCCCTTAGCACACAATATGACCCCTTAGTACACCATACAGTGTCCTTAGGTGTCATATGGTGTCCTATGACCCCTTAGGTTTTGTTAGGGGTCATATTGTGTCCTAACGGGTCATATAGTGTCCTACGACCCCTTAGGACACCATATGGTGTCATTAGGGGTTGTATGGTGTGCTAAGGGTTCATATTGTGTTCTAAAGGTTCCTAGGACATCATATAATCCCTTAGGACACCATATGACCCCTTAGGTATCATTAGGGGTCATATTGTGTCCTAAGGAGTCATATGGTGTCTCATGACACCATATGACCCCTTAGGACACCATATCATGTGGTTATAGGTCTTCTTGTGTTCTAAGGGGTCATATGGTGTTATATTACCCATTATAATACCATATGACCCCTTAGGAAATCATATGGTGTCATAAAGGGTGGTATGGTGTCGTAAGGGGTCATATGGTGTCCTGAGTGGTCATATGGTGTCCTATGACCCCTTAGGACACTATATGATGTTTTTAGGGGTCATATTATGTCCTAAGGGATAATATTGTGTCTTATGACCCCTTAAGACACCACATGGTATCGTTATGGCTCGTATGGTGTTCTATTATCCTCTAAGACACCATATTATGTTGTTATGGGTTGTATAGTCCTCTAAGGGGTTTTATGGTGTCCTATGACCCCTTATGACACCATATAGTGTCATTATGCATCATATGGTGTCCTAAGGGGTCATATGGTGTTCTATGACCCCTTAGGACACCATATGACTCCTTAGGACACCATATGGTGTCATTAGGGGTCATATGGTGTGCTAGGGATCAAATGGTGTCCTATGACCCCTTAAGACACCACATGGTGTCGTTACGGGTCGTATGGTGTTCTAAGGGGTTATATGGTGTTCTATGACCCTCTAAGACACCATATTATGTTGTTATGGGTTGTATGGTCCTTTAAGGGGTCATATGAAGTCCTATGACCCTTAGGACACCATGTAGTGTCATTATGCATCATATGGTATCTTAAGGGGTCATATGGTGTTCTATGACCCCTTAGGACACCATATGACTTCTTAGGACACCATATGGTGTCATTAGGGGTCATATGGTGTGCTAAGGGGTCAAATGGTGTGCTAAGGGGTCAAATGGTGTCCTATGACCCCTTAGAACACCATATGACCCCTTAGGTATAGTTAGGTGTCATTTTGTGTTGTTAGGGGTCATATGGTGTCCTGTGACCCCTTAGGACACAAAATGACCCCTTAAGACACCATATAGTGTCGTTAGGGGTCATATGGTGTCCTATGACCCCTTACAACACAATATGACCCCTTAGGAGTTGTTAGGGGTCATATTGTGTCCTAACGGGTCATATTGTGTCCTACGACCCCTTAGGACACCATATGGTCTTGTTAGGGGTTGTATGGTGTGCTAAGGGGTCATATCATGTCCTAAAGGTTCATAGGACATCATATAACTCCTTAGGACACCATATGACCCCTTCGGTATCGTTAGGGGTCATATTGTGTCCTAAGGGGTCATATTGTGTCCCTTATGACCCCTTCAAACACCATATCATGTTGTTATGGGTCTTCTTGTGTTATAAGGGGTCATATGGTGTTATATGACCCCTTAGGTGTTGTTAGGGGTCATATTGTGTCCTAACGGGTTATATGGTGCCCGACAACCCCTTAAGACACCATATGGTGTCATTAGGGGTTCTATGGTATGCTAAGGGGTCATATCGTGTCCTAAAGGTTCCTAGGACATCATATAACCCCTTAGGACACCATATGACCCATTAGGTATTGTTAGGGGTCATATTGTTTCCTACGGGGTCATATGGTGTCTCATGACACCATATGACCCCTTAGGACACCATATCGTGTTGTTATGGGTCTTCTTGTGTTCTAAGGGGTCATATGGTGTTATATGGCCCCTTAGGATACCATATGACCCCTTAGGATACCATATGACTCCTTAGGACACCATATGGTGTGGTAAAGGGTGGTATGATGTCATACGGTGTCCTAAGGGGTTATATGGTATCCTATGACCCATTGGGACACTATAATATGTTGTTAGAGGTCATATTATGTCCTAAGGAGTAATATTATGTCTTATGATCCCTTAAGACAGTAGACGACGTTGTCATGGGTCGTATGGTGTTCTAAGGGGCCATATGGTGTTCTATGACCCTCTAGTACACCATATTATGTTGTTATGAGTCATATGGTCTCCTAAGGGGTCATATGGTGTCTTATGACCCCTTAGGACACCATATAGTATCAATATGCATCGTATGGTGTCCTAAGGGGTCATATGGTGTTCTATGACCCCTTAGGACACCATATGGTGTCATTAGGGATTGTATGGTGTGCTAAGGGGTCATATGGTGTCCTATGACCACTTAGAACACCATATGACCCCTTAGGTATCATTAGGTGTCATTTTATGTCGTAATAGCTCATATGGTCTCCTATGAACCCTTAGGACACAATATGACCCCTTAAGACACCATATAGTGTCGTTAGGGGTCATATGGTGTCCTATGACCCCTTAGGACACACTATGACCCCTTAGGTGTTGTTAGGGGTCATATTGTGTCCTAACAAGTCATATGGTGTCCTACAACCCCTTAAGACACCATATGGTGTCATTAGGGGTTGTATGGTGTGCTAAGGGGTCATATTGTGTCCTAAAGGTTCCTAGGACATCATATAACCCCTTAAGACAGCATATGACCCCTTAGGTATCGTTAGGGGTCATATTGTGTTCTAAGGGGTCATATGGTGTCTCCTGACACCATATGACCCCTAAGGACATGATATCATCTTGTTATGGGTCTTCTTGTGTTATAAGGGGTCATATGGTGTTATATGACCCCTTAGGACACCATATGGTGTTGTAAGGGATCATATGGTGTTATAAGGGGTCATATGGTGTCCTATGACCCCTTATGACACTATATGACCCCTTAGGTGTTGTCATGGGTCATATTGTGTCCTTATTGGTCATATGACATTCTTTGACCCCTTAAGACACCATATGACCCCTTGGGACACTATATGGTGCTATGGGTCGTATGGTGTCCTAAGGGGTCATAAGGTGTCCTATGACCCCTTAGGATACCATATGACCCTTTACTACACCACATTGTGTCATTAGGGGTTGTATGGTGTTCTAAGGGGTCATTTGGTGTCTTATGACCCCTTAGGACACCATATGGTGTCATTAGGGGTCTTATTGTGTCTTAAGGGGTCATATGGTGTTTTATTACCCCTTATGACACCATATGACCCCTTAGGAGACCATATGGTGTCGTTAGGGGTCATATTGTGTCCTAAGGGGTCATATGATGTTCTATGACCCCTTAGGACACGATATAACCCCTTAGGAGACCATATATACTAATTTTCAAATAAGGAGAGATATAAGGGTGAAGAACTAAAGAGAGGGAAAGGAACTAAAGGACAAGGACATAAATAGAGATATAGATATTAAGGAGTATGAAGTGAGAGGGAGAAAAACTAAAGGACAAGGATGGATAGAAAGAGGTAGATATATCTAGATATTGAAAAGGAGAGAGGAAGAAAGAGATAAAAAATGAAGATAAAGGGAGAGGGAGGTGAATAGATATAGAGAAAGAGAGAAGTAAAGACAAAGATAAATATATGAAGAGATGGAGAAAAATGGATAGAGAGGGGTAAAGAGAGATAAAAAAAACGAAGAGACAGAGAGATATAAAGGAAGAGAAATGTCGATAGATATAGATATATAGATAGTCCAAGAGAGTGAGAAAGAGAGATAGAGATTATAGATAGGGATAGATAGAGATGGAGAGAGAGAGAGAGAAAAAAAGAGGAAGATATGGAGATATATAAAGGCACTATAGAGAAGGATGTGGGGAGAGAGAAAAAGATATATAAAGATGGAGTAAATAAAGAGATAAAAGTAGAGAAAGGGAAAGATACTTCAAGAGGGCGATAGAGGAACAGACAGATGTTGAAATGTGGTGACTGATAAGCGGCTGGGATGCTTAAGGCATTGTAAGGTTGATGTACTATTTTTTTTGGATAATAAGAAAGATTGGACGATTGTGTATGGTGGACGTAACCCATTCTGGGTGAACCACGTTAAATCTCTGTGTTATCTGTGTCCTGTTTTATTTCTTTATCTTTTGTATTTAAATCTGCATATAATTGTTAGTTCATATTTGCTTTAGATCTGCTTGAAACCCTAACAATTGGTATTAGAGTGAGGTATTCTATAAATTGGCAGGACTCTCAGATTTGAGTGGGAGCAATGGAGGATTCCAAATTAAAGGTTGAAAAGTTTAACAGCTAGAATTATCAGCTATGGAAAATGTAGATGGAGGATTACCTGTATCAAAAGGATTTGTGGTGGCCATTGGAAGGAAAGGCAAAGAAAGCAACCACAATGTTAGATGAAGAGTGGGACATTTTAGATAGAAAGGCACTGGGATCCATTTGATTGTGCCTTGCGCCGTTTGTAGCATTCAATATAACAAAACAAAAAATGGTTGTAGATTTGATGGCAACATTGGCTAAGTTGTATGAGAAACCCTCGGCTTTGATTAAGGTATTTCTTATGAAGCATTTTTTTAATTTGAAAATGAGTGAGGGAGGATCTATAGCAGAGCACTTAAATGAATTTAATACAATTACCAGTCAATTGTCTTCGGTAAAAATTACCTTTGCAGAAGAGGTTAGGGCTCTCTTGATTTTATGTTCTTTGCCAGAAAGCTGGAATAGCTTGGTTATGGTTGTAACTAACTTTGTCTCTGGTAAAAATACTTTGGTATTTGATGATATTGTTGGTGTTATCCTAAGCAAGGAAATGCGAAGGACAAGCAAAGGTGAGACTCCAACATCATCAAGTAGTGTTTTGAATGTGGAGAACAAAGGAAGATCAAAGGAAAGAGGAAAAGGCCCTTGGAATGAGAAGTCACGAGGGAAGTCAAAGAAAGGATGCTCTCAATCTAGAGGAAAGAAAGATTGTTGGTACTGCAGAAAGCCTGGTCATCTAAAGAAAAACTATTGGTCTCAGAAAAACAAAGGAGACAAAAATGAAAATGACAGTAAGGAAGCTAATATTGCAAGTAATACTTTACAAGATGCTTTAATCTTATGTTTGGATAATGTTAATGATTCTTGGGTAATAGATTCTGGGACTTCATTTCATGCTACACCCCATAGAAAATATTTTCTAGATTATGTTCAAGGTAGTTTTGGACAGGTATATTTGGGTGATGATGACCCCTATCAAATTGTTGGAAAAGGAAAGATAAAGATCAAGTTGCAAAATGGAAACGACTGGTTTCTGCAGGAGGTAAGGCATGTTCCTAACTTAAGAAGAAATTTAATTTCTGCAAGGCAACTAGGTAGTGAAGGTTGCATAGTTACCTTCTCAAACAGTATCTGGAAGGTCAGTAAAGGATATTAGTAGTAGCTAAAGGTACGAAGGTAGGAACATTATATCTGTGTACTAGTAACACTTACTCTACCTTAGCTGCTACAGATAAAGTTACTACAGGGACAACAACAATAGATGTTGCAAGAACAGATTCGATAATGTGGCACCATAGGCTTGGGCACATGAGTGAGAAAGGGCTGAAAATCCTTCACTCCAAAAATCTATTGCTAGGACTAAAGAAGATTGATTTAGAGTTCTATGAAAACTGTGTTTATGGCAAACAGAAAAGAGTCAGATTTCTCAAGGTTGGGAAAGAGAAGAAGAGTGAGAAGTTAGAGCTTGTGCATTCAGATATATGGGGACCGGCTCAGGTATCATCTCTTGGTGGCTCTTGTTATTATGTTATTTTTATTGATGACTCAAGCAGAAAAACATGGGTATATTTCCTATTAAAAAAATCATATGTTTTTGAAACTTTTAAGAAATGGAAAGCTTTGGTTGAGAATGAGACAGGAAAAAAGTTGAAGTGTCTCAGATAGGATAATGGAGGTGAGTATTGCAGCAAAGTATTTGAAGATTACTGCTCCATAAATGGGATTAGAAAGCAGAAGATAGTTCCAGGAACTCCACGAGAAAATGGTGTGTCAGAGAGAATGAATAGGACTATCATGGAACGAGCGAGGAGCATGAGATTGCATGCTAGATTGCCCTTACATTTTTGGGCAGATGTTGTACATACTGCTGTCTATTTGATAAATAGAGGACCTTCAACCCCTTTGGATGGTGGTATTCCAGAGGAGGCATGGACTAGTAAAAAGGTAAATTATTCTTTTCTGAAAACCTTTGGTTGTGAAGCTTTTGTCCATGTTGATAAAGAAAACGGAACCAAGCTTGATGCTAAATCTCATAAATGTACCTTCATTGGATATGGGATAGATGAATATGGCTATCGGTTATGAGATTTTGAAAATAAGAAAATAACTAGAAGTAGAGATGTTATAGTCAATGAGAAGGTTATGTATAAAGAACAGATGCATGAAAAGAAGCATGCACATGACAAGCAAGAATATGTGGTGTTGGATGAGATTCCTGAAAATGAAATGCCATAGGTACTTGATGCTCAGCAATAACAGAATGTCTCACAAACTCCTGCAAGTGTTAGACATTCTTTGAGGTCAAGTAGACCCCCTAAAAGATTTTCTCCTTCTTTGTATTCTATATTATTAACTGATTCTGGTGAACTAGAAGAATATGAAGAAGCAATGCAGGTGGATGCCAAACAATAGTGGGAGCTAGGCATGAAAGAGGAGATGGACTCCTTGATGAAAAATAAGACTTGGGACTTAGTCCCTTTACCTGTAGAAAAAAGATCCTTTCCTAACAAATGGGTTTATCAACTGAAGGAGGAGGAAGGAGGTCAGAAAAGATATAAGGCCAGACTTGTGGTAAAAGGTTTTGCATAGAAAAAGGGTATAGATTATGATGAAATATGTTCTCCAGTTGTAAAAATGACTTCAATTAGAATTGTACTTAGTCTTGTGGCTATAGATGATTTACATCTTGAACAATTAGATGTGAAAACAAATTTTCTCCATGGAGATTTGGAGGAGGAAATTTACATGTTGCAATCACAGGGATATGAGGTCAAAGGTAAGGAGAACTTGCTGTGCAGGTTGAAGAAAAGTTTGCATGGCCTAAAGCAAGCACCCTGACAAAGGTATTTAAAATTTGATAGTTTCATGGCTGAACATGGTTATCATAGATGTCATTCTGATCATTGTGTATATTTTAAGAGATTGGATAATGGCAGTTATATTATCCTGTTGCTTTATGTTGATGACATGCTTGTTGCTGGTTCTAACATGGAACACATAAATGATCTTAAACATAAATTAGCCAAGTCATTTGCTATGAAGGATTTGGGTGCAACTAAGCAAATTCTGGGTATGAGGATTACACGGGATAGAAAAAATAGAACCTTGAATTTGTCCCAAAATGAATATATAAAGAAGGTGTTGAAAAGATTTAACATGCAGGATGCAAAAGCAGTCAGTACACCTTTGGCTAGTCATTTCAAATTGACTAAGGAGATGTGCCCAAAGGCACAAGAAGAAGTAAAGAAAATGTCTAGCATCCCATATTCATCAGCTATTAGTAGTCTGATGTATGCAATGGTATGCACAAGGCTAGGTATTACACATGCAGTGGGAGTTGTGAGCAGGTTTATGAGTAATCCGGGTATGGAACATTGGAATGCTGTGAAATGGATCCTTTGGTATTTGAAAGGAGCCACTACGAAGGCATTATGTTTCAAAGGATCTAATGCTGCTCTGAGTGGATTTGTTGACTCTGATCTAGCAGGTGATTTTGATTCATGGAGGAGCACTACAGGGTATGTTTTTACTATAGGGGGAACTGCAGTCAGTTGGATTTCTAGGCTGCAAAAGGTTGTTGCACTTTCAACCACTGAAGCTAAGTATGTTGCTGCTATAGAAGCCAGCAAGGAGATGATTTGGTTATAATGTTTTTTGGAGGAATTGGGTCAGACACAGGAGGATTGCCCATTGTATACTAATGGCTAGAGTGCCATTCAGCTTGCGAAGAACTCTGCTTTTCATTCAAGGACAAAGCACATTCAGCTCAAGTACCACTTCATTCGGACTATTTTGGAGGAGGGTCAGTTGCGGTTTGAGAAGATTCACACAAGTGAGAATCCTATCGATATGTTCATGAAGGCAGTTCCATAGGAGAAGATGATTTCTTCAGCAGTTTCTATTGGTCTTCTTGATTGATAATTGTGGAATTTATACTAGTCGAGTCCTAGTGCTTTCTCCAGCGAATGTTGCATGTACAGTGGTGTCATGTAGTATTAGTCTCCAAGTGGGAGATTGTTCGGTGTGGAACCTAATTAGTCTCCAAGTGGAAGATTGTTGAATTGTGGTGACTGATCAGGAAAGTACTGTACACTCAACACATATCCTTGTTGAGGTTTGAAGCTAGGCCGAGCAGGGGTTCGGGGTTGGCAGCCCCCGAGAAAAGTAGGGGTTCAAGGGCAGGAGCCCCCAAGAAAAAAAAATTTGGGTTTTTTTTTTATGAAAACCAACATTGTAATAAAACCATAAAAAGGCCGACTTTGTTTTTTCCCTAAAAATGCATGTTATAAGCAGCTGGGATGCTAAAGGCATTGTAAGGTTGATGTACTATTTTTGCTAGATAATAAGAAAGATTGGACGACTGTGTATGGTGGATGTAACCCATTCTGGGTGAACCATGTTAAATCTCTATGTTATCTGTGTCCTATTTTATTTCTTTATCTTTTGTATTTAAATCTACATATAATTGTTTGTTCATATTTGCTTCAGATCTGCTTGAAACCCTAACAACAGAGAAGTAGATTAATCATGTATATAGGAATATATATAAAGATAGAGGAACATATAAAAAGAGAGATTGATAGGGAAAAAGATGGAGATGTGAAGATGGAGATAGAAATAGATATGGATAGAACGTGATAGAGAGAGTAATACAAATGTAGGGAGAGATGGAGTGAATAAGTGAGATTTAGAGATAATGAGATATAAATATACATGAAGATAGATCTATAGGGATATAGAGAGAGAGGGGACAAGATGGGCAGAGAAAGGAGGTGATAGAGACAAGTAATATATAAGTATAGGTAGGATAAGGTAAAGGAGGGAGATAAATAGAGAGAAGAGAGATTATTAGAGAGAAATATAGAAATAAGGAGTGACAATGATGGAGTGGGAGAGGGAGAGATATGAATAGAAAGATGGAGATATATGCAGAGATGCATGTAACTTGGGAATTTATTTATCTACATGGAATGATAAAATAAGTGACATAAGTAGATAAGAAAGAGATATATAAAATATATTATATAAGTATAGATAGACAAGTGATAGATAAAGGAGGTGATAGGAAAAAAAAGAGACTTTGTATGCAAAATTTGTGAGTATTTAAAGTTTTAAAATTAAAGGACTAACTTCAAATAATTATAATTAATTTTTGGTCTATAATAACATCAAAATACCTCATCCATTTTATAGGTCTATGAATTACCTTTCCAACGCCTGTAAAAAATCAAAATTTCGATAAGAAACGCAAAAGTTGTGCCCATTTTACTAAACTATAATTTTTATGTTGAGAAAATCAGATATCTGATTTGAAAAATATGATATCACAATAGTGACATCACAATGGTGACATCACATATCCAATATTATCGGATATCCGATTTGGTTTGCTATTACCAAACCAAATTCAAATTTTTCCCGACCCAAACAAAAAGTCAAAGCAGATTTTGACATGTTTGGAAAGGTTGAAAACACATTTTTTTTCTCCATTGCCACTTTTTGCCCCCCCATGATCTTGCACATACCCAAAATGCCAACAATACCAATCATGAAATAAATAGCCTCAACTTGCAACAAATATCAAATAACCAAAATAGTGCATTAAACCATTCAAATAAGCCATGTATATAAATAAACCCTCAATAGCGAGGCTCATCAACTCACTGGAGCTACACATGAACATATCCTCAACAACAAGACATATCAACTTGCTAGAGTAGTGAAACAACCTCTACAACAAGGCTCAATCAACTTGTTGTGCACAAATAAAAAAAAATAATCAAATCTGAGACACATACAGCACTGGAAAATCTTAGAGAATATCACCATAAGCCTATGGTATGAGGACAGAACTAAGAAAATTGACCCAGAGTGGCAAAAACCATCAAAACACAGCTACAGAGTAGAGTTGCACATCTGTGAATCAAAATAGTGCATTTGTAAAACAATTTACGCCTTCGTATAGCAGTTTAGTGCTCTTACCAAATGAAACAATGATTTTACTATTTGTTTTAGCACATATATACATAACATTAGCGCATTTACTAAAAATAATAGTGCTTTCATTAAAAATAGTGGCGCATATGCCCAAAAACTTAGAATATGGAGATTGGAAAATATGACAAGGTAAAATAAATTCCAAAGACAATAGGCAAGGTCAAAATATCAATCAATAGGTTCGCCAAGACAAATAGAAATTTAAGGAACAAACTAAACTGGGAAAGAGATCAATACAAGACATAAATTGAAGCTCTTAGGAGATGATGCCCGACAGTCAAGAAAATAAACAACTCACAGGGATCAAATACAAAACTCTAGAATGACAATGCATGAGCAGAATGGCATGCCTTCCAACATAACTAGACAAACTCAAATCCATAGAGAACTATACCCAAATGAAATTCACAAAGAAGGTATAATGTCATTCACAACAGGAGTGAAATCAATAAAACTTCATATAAATGTTTTTCCCCAAACCATACAATATAACTATTTTATTATTATATTATAATAGAATTTTCCCACAAATCTCCCAAATACAATCTTTCTACAAACACAATGCATACAATCTTTCCGGGAAAATAAAATCACGAAGAGAAGAAAACTCCACCAACTTGGAAAATCGAAGTAATGGCAAATGAAGTTGATGAAGTGCAAAACCCAAATTCAAATCCAAGCAAAGCCAAGAAACCAAAATGTAGAAGAAACTCCAGAATTGCTAACCTGACAAAATGCACAAGTGACCAAATAAATAAAAATTGCATTCAAACAATAGTCAAAATCCAGCCAATAGAAATATTCCAAATACTATATAATCTACCTACCTTGCCCGAATATGATATTTTATTTTCTCGAGGCTTTTTAACCAATAACCATAAAGGATAGGTAAGTTATATAATATTTATTTACCCACATGTAGTAGCAAGAGATATAATATTATAATAATACAAAACCATATGAATAAATAGTAAACCAAGCCCAATAATAAATAAGCCAAGAGCAATTAAATAAATAAAAGCCTCAAATAAATATAAAGCCATAATAAAATAAAAGCCTTAAATAATTAAACAATAAATAAATATCAAATAATTACTTAAATAATAAATCAATTAAGCCAATTAAATAAATAAATACAAACTAATAAATCCACAAGGCATTAATCAAATAATAATAATAAATCACTCAACAATATTTAATTAATCAAACTATAATAATTTGACTTAACACAAATAAACAATATTAACCAAACATTAATTAAATAAATAATCTAATACTAACAATGCCACAAGATGACCACAACTCAACATACTAGCATGATGATTCATGCCAAGACAACCGACTAACAAGGATGACAACTTAAACCTAGAGTGTGTAGAGGGAACTTATGCCATCTCCAACAAGTTGCCATTGGGATTAAGACACGCTTAGACCTATGAAACCAGATGGAGTCGATGTCTAGTACTTGGAATCCTGCAAACACCGATAACCATGATATGACATACACAATAATACATCATAAGTAAACAGACAAGTGATAGAGAATCACAATGCCATATCCTGCTTGCAAATGAGTGATATAACATCATCCCTATCATGAAGATACTCGAATACAATCACAATAACTTAGCATCAACTTAATCATTGTGATCATAAAATAGAGTTAGCATAACCACAATATCACCAAAATCTCATGAGCAATATAATCCATCTAAATAATAAGTGCATATAGAGATCATCAAATATGAACCCATCGTCATAATAATCATCATCCATATAAATAATCATGTATCATATGTCCATGTAAGATGTCTAGTATCACCAATAAGCATCCAAAATATAGATAGAGTCACAATCATAAATCAAAACATCATATAAGAGTCTATATAAGTCAATCCATGCATGAATCAAATATAAGTCAAGGAGGAACACTACATCTCATGTGTAGACATTTGGTTGGTGATTTGTGCAACAAAGGAGGGATTATTTCCACAACACTTTAAGGAGGCATTAGACATACTCGGAGGACACAATACTTGAGGACGCATTAGACACACATGAAGGAAATGTGGACTTTGAAGGAAAAATGTTGATGAGCTAAAATATAGCTCTTTTATTTCTATGACTGATATGTTTTTCCTATGTTTTAAGTTGCATATTGGGACAATGTGAAGGTCATGAGATGTATCAAAGATTTGATTATGTGCATTTTGAATGATAGCTAAACCCATTGAACCCTGTAATGTTTTGACTTAATATTCCTATAGCTATGCGGATTATTATTGTAATATCATGCATGGATGTATAAATATTGTGATTAATAGGAAATGGATATATATGTTATTGCAGAAGCGGTTGAGTTAAGCCAGATGGAGAATCACACCATGCAAACAGTTGGAGACATTTTGGGGCAGTTGAGCATTTAAAATAGTGGAGAAGATGGTGTTGGAGTGAAGCGGAAAAGGAATGGCGAGGTAGTACTAGACTCATTTATGGTTGTCTCTAGCAAGCATCGATCTATTAAAAACCGTCATGCTATATTCTTGGTTGCGTGTTAATAAAGTCTCATGCTCTCTATGGATTGACTTCTTCTTCTTCTTGTAATAAAAGTTTCTGCCTAATTTCATGGGCATGATCTAAGTAGTTGAAATTTTGTTATAACTTTCTTATAAATAAAGACTTGCACCTCTTCGCAGAGGTTAGACAATATTTTCCAGAATTAGAAGCATTTTCTCTTATTTTATGCATTGTATCGAGTTTTGGAAATAATGAATAAAAGATGTTATTCTGAGCATAGAGAATCATTTTGAAGTCTAGATACACTCATACAAGGGGGCCCACTTGGTGAGTATTCTTGTGTGATTGTTAGATTAAGTATTCTTTTGCTGCAGTAGATGTTCTAGCAACTGATCGTTCCTACAGCCACTAGAACTAGATCATGTGACTGTTCCTGCAGCCAAAGTAGACAGAGTAATCCCTATTTGTTAGATTTGAAATTAGTTAACATTTATTTAGATGGAATCATCTATTAATGTTAATATTTCTTGTAGCCATTTAGTTGTCATGTTTCCGCTTGTTTATTTTAGATAGACTTAGTTGTTGTAGTAGTACAAAGTGACTCTTACTAGAACTTAGTGCATCTACAATGTAGACCCATTTCAAGTAATATGTCCCTAGGTTTACAAGCAAATGAACCTTTGACATGGAAATGATAGCTACTCATAATGGATGGCCAATCCTTGAGTTAAGACTGTAAGTCTAGTTATTGTTCTAATTGGCTAGGCAGACTTTTTTGGCATCGTTGTCAGGGATGGTGTCAAACTACGAACCTATCATAGTCATGAATTTTTATATTTCTAGTATAGTTGGTTTTGATAGTTTAGTTAGTTTTAAGTAATTCTCATGAATCTGCATGCATAGATGAGGAAGAGATGCTCAAGGTAGATTCCTTCCTAACCATCCTAATCATACAAGACTCAATCCATATGAAGCACTAGATGTAAACCCTTTTGTTTCACTTTATCAAGGCCTAGATAATTTGAACCATCTTGCATTTGAAATTTATGAGAACAACCTCCATTTCCTCTTTGGACTGCCTTAACAGGACCCTTGCCCAGTAACTGCTCCTCAAAGACCAATGCAAGGAAATCCATCGGGAGGCGGAGGGAATAACCCACCTCCACCTGTGAACCCAACATTTGAGTTCCCCATTTCTAATTTGCATGATAATGCTAACCTCAAGAACATTCCAGCTTCTTCTTTACCTAAATTTTATGGACTGGTGATAGAGGACCTTGATAATTTCTTGTTTGAATTTAATGTCCTTTGTAGGAGTTATGACTACACTACAGATGCACATAGACTTAAAATATTTCCTGCCACTTTAAAAGAATCAGCTTTGGGATGGTTGAGTCTAGCGAGTAGTAAAATCAATACATGAGATAAGATGAAACAATTGATTCTTGATAAATATAAAGATTATTGTCGAGGGACTGACTGCCATGGGGATGATATCTTCATAATGACACAAAGGGAGGATGAGAGTTTAGAAGATTATCTAGAGAGATTTCTATTAGGAACCAGAAAGGACAACTAAGAGGTGGGGCGGGGGGGGTGAATCAGTTGTCAACTAGTTATCAATAAATTACAAATCAAAACCAATTAATCCAACTTGAAACTTAGTGCTAGTAAACCAAACTTAAATGTCGGTGAGACAGATTAACAGTTATAGCAGTACTAGTTTAAGTTAATACATGTAACATAAAGAGAAACAACATCCTCAACTCACGACACAAAGATTTGGACATGGAAACCCTGTAAGGGGAAAAACCACAGTGGGAAACCTTACCCACAATCAGATGATACTACTGCAGATAGTAAGTGTATACAAATAAGGTCTGCACATGCAGAAAGGCCAACCGCCTAGAGCTCACTGCTCAATCACAAAATAGGAGTCACACTAACTACAGTTGGATGGTTAAATCCAATAACAATGTACTGCTTCGAAATAGCATCTGCAATGTTGGATTCAGTACCAGTTTAAGCTCTGAACATGAGTGTCAAACACCTTCATAACCTTTCCTTCAACCTTCAGATAATGTCTGCGTGATTCGCATAAGGATCTGCTTATTTTCGCTCTTTAATATTTGCATACACTCATCATGATGATCTTCAATAAGATCTTACAATCATATATACAAAACCAAAGACCTATACATGAGGTCGGCTCGCTAAAGATATTTCAATAAAATCAATTACAAATAAGTCTTGATGTGATACAATATGTCATCTCAATGCATTTACCACATTATCCAATCAATAAACCATTTCCAAAACATGTCGTACTAATCTGGAATACATATCATGTACCGGTCCATAACCTAGACCTATCTGTCGGTAAAGGCAAATTTGTCAACTCGATTATACCAATAAGAAAAACACCAAATCCAAACATCCAATCCATGTCTTTGACATAACCAACTAATCTCCAGATGATAACAAGTTATCATCACAGTCGGTGAACCATATATCTTTCTGGTGAACATATACCGGTGACTGTGCATAAGCCACTAACCATGTCGGTGAACACAATATGTCGGTTCAACAATAAACCAATATAACCAGAGTGCCAAATCAACAATGTAGACCTCCAAGAAGACAAGTGTTGACATCAATGACAAAAACCAATGCAACACATGGCGAAGTCATCCATAATACCAACAATCTCCCCCTTTGGCATTGATGGCATGGTGCAGGAGCACCTGAGAAATTTTGTTGTGTAGGTTCCAGGAGTTTGGAATCATGTGATCTTGGTTTGTAATAAGGTCATTAGGTTTGTAAATAAGTACTCAGAAGTTTGTAAGGACCCTAAGAGTCACTGATTGGCTAGTGTTGGCATATGGGCTCTTAAGGGTACTAGGAAGAGTACTTGGTAGGATAAGTTGATTTTGGTGTTAGAATAGGATGGTTTTTGTTATCTAGTGGGTTTAAAGGTCATTTGAACCTTTAGAAGTGATCTAGGTTTGATTTGGGCGGAAGTTGCTCAACTATGTAAAAGTTGCAAAAAGTTGCAAAAGTTGCTCATAGCAACTTTGCAACTTTTGCATTTTCCAAACACCAAAGGCTAGTTGGTTGTCTTTTTCGGTGAAAAGACACTTTTAACCAACCCAAGGCTGATATAAGGCTTGGTACAATCAATGAGAATGTTGGTTGAATAATTGAATCAAGGAGAGCAAGTTTTAGCCTTCAAAGTTTGTGTTTTCGGTGAATTGCATTGAGTTTTCCTTGGTATTGTATGGTCTGTATGGAATTCCAAGCCTAGAACAAGATATGAATTGTTAGAACATATACTTGTCTTCCATTTCATGGTGATTTTATGATTTGAAGTGTTATTGTTTATAAGTTTTATCAATTTTGTTGCAGGCGGGTCCTAAAGAGCTTAAATAAGGGTTTTAAATACTCTATGGCTCAATCCTAGCATTCCATGGTGGAATCTTGTACTGAAACCTTGTGGAATGATAGGAGACCTTGTAAAGTATGTGTGCATTTTATTTTTAAGTCAAGTGAGGCTATACTCTGGATTTACCACCTTACCCTAGGCTTGGCACATTGAGTTCGCAAGCAATGGGGATCATGGACAATAGGCCCTAGATGGGTAAATCCATTGGATGGATTTGATATCAGATTAGATTGGACATCCTCATGGGTATACAAACCTGAACCAATCATCAAAATCCTTGAGAAATCGGACTAGTGAGGACATTTGAGAAAAACCCTACTTTGTAGGCTTCAAAGGAGGGAATTAGGCCTAAAAAGGGTTAGGTGGGTTAGAGACAAAACCTAGATCCAATTCTGAGATATTGTATGAAGCTTCCAAAAGGGTATCCGAAAAGCTAAAGAGTTCATACTAGTGTGTAGGACTTCTAGCAGATAAGTGCAAAATACCTCGCCAGTAGGGCTAATTGGACTAGGACTCCTAGTAGGCCTAAAAGAGCAACTTGGCCCTTAATCTTGGAATCGGTAATCTCCAAAGACCTAGAAGAAGGGACATGGTTGGAAAACCAAAAGAAAAACAACCCTATGTGAGTTGGGAATGTGTGAATGATGATCCTATTGTGGAGGGGGTTGGCTCATGGTGAAGGTGTGAGTAGGTGTTGGGTTGGAGAGTCTCAATTAAGGAGTGTTGGACACTCACAATTCTAGGGGCTCACCTTAGTCAGAAGACCTTGGGAAGGTCAGTAAAGGTGGGCCCTACAACCTTTAGAAGGTTGGAAAGAGTGGAGCCATTGGATGGTTTAAGAGACAACCTAAGGAGACATCAAGATTGAGCAAACCCAATATGAGTGAGCATCCTCTCTATAGCATGGCAACACTAGATGGAAAAACATCTAAGTGCCAAAAACAGAATGCCAAAAACCAATAAACCAACAATCTCCCAAAATAGATCAATACAAAGTTTTGCACCAAAACAGAAACCAAAACCAAAAATATATCTCTCCCCAAAGTACAAAGTTTTTCCATAGATATCTCTCCCCCTTTGACATCAAATGCGAAAGCAGTTAAGAGTCAAAGGTCTTAGCATACAACCAACTACTCCCCCTAGGAAGTATCTCTCCTTCATCAAAGCTGGAAAAAGATATTTCTGTTAGTTCCTATCAGTTTGATGTCAATCTTCATCATTCAAGTTCCTATCGGTGGAGAAATTACCCCAAGCTGCTCTCTGAGATATTCAAATGTTTCCTTAAAAAAAGGATTTGTAAAGATATCTGCAATTTTCTCTTTAGTATTCACATAAACCAATCTCACTTCATTTGCTTCAACATTCTCTTTCAGAAAATTGTACTTAATAGAAACATGCTTTGTCTTAGAGTGAAATAACGGATTCTTTGATATATCAATTGCTGTTGAATTATCACAATAGATAGTTATCAGTTCTTTGCATTTTACCTTTATATCCTTCAACATTTGCTTGATCCATAATACCTGAGTACAATTAGTTGTTGCTGCAACATATTTTGATTTTGTTGTAAATAATTATGTACAAGTTTGCTTCTTGCTTATCCATGAAATCAATCTTCTACCAAGAAAGAATGCACCGCTAGTGGTACTCTTTTTCTCATCTACATCTCCTTCCCAATTAGCATCTGTATATGCACATAAATCAAAATTTTCATCCTTAGGATACCATAAACCAAGATTTGTTGTGCCTTGTAGGTACTGGAAAATAATTTTAACTGTTGATTCATGATTTTCTTTAGGATTTCTTTAAAATCTTGAAACAATACATACTGCATTCATTATATTAGGTCTGGTTTGTGTCAAATACAGTAATCCTCCAATCATAGATTTGTACCTTGTCAAATTTATAGGAGCTAAATCATCCTTTAAAGTCAATTTATTAGTTGTAGTCATAGGAGTGCTTACCGGTTTGGAGTTTTCCATACCAAATTTCTTCAAGAGTTACTTCAAGTACTTTGTTTGACATATGAATATACCTTTATCTATTTGTGAAATTTGCAAACCTAGAATTTTTTTTCTCTCCAATCATAGTCATTTCAAATTCTTCTTGCATCTTGTTAGCAAAGTCTTTACATAACTCTTCTTCACCTCCAAAAATGATATCATCCACAAAAACTTTATTAACCAAAATGTCATCATTGGTAACTTTTTAATACAAATTGTTGTCAGCATTACCTTTGTGTATCCAAGTTTTAAAAGATATTTATCCAATCTAGAATACCAAGCTTTGGGAGCTTGCTTTAATCAAAATAAATCTTTCCTTAACCTTAAAACCATATCCTTATCATCTGTCAATGAAAATCCATCAGGTTGTTCAATGTAAACTTCCTCTTCAAGATCTCCATTCAAAAAATGCACATTTTACATCCATCTGATAAACTTTATAGTTCTTATGAGCTGTGAATGCAAGAAATAGTGTAACTGCCTCAATTCTAGTTACTGGTGCAAAGGTTTCATTATAATCAATTCCTTCTTTCTGTGAATAACCTTTACAAACTAATCTTGCTTTGTTTCTGATTACTTCACCATCCTCATTAAGTTTATTTCTATATACCCATTTAGTTCCAATTACATTTTTGTTTTTAGGCCGGGGAACTAATGTCCAAGTATTATTCTTTTCAATTTGTTCTAATTCTTCTTCCATTGCTTTTATCCAATGTTTATCCTAACATGCTTCAACAATTGATGTTGGTTCAACTTGAGAAATTAAACATACCTCTTCATTTACCAATCTTCCTCTTCTCATAACACCTTGATTTTTGTTTCCAATTATCCGTTTCTCTGAATGATTCAATCTTACATACCTGGGTTTATTCTGATTTCCACTTACATGTTGTTGTTCTTCAGTCAAAGTTGAGTTTTATGATGATGCTGGTGTGACTGGATCTTCACTTTGTACCTATGCAATTTGTGTCAGTTCATTTATGATTATTTCAACTGTTAGTTCTACAGATCTTGAATCTCCTCTAAAATGTTCATTTATCATCGCATTAGTACTCTCAATGATTTTCTGTAACCTTTTATTATAACATCTATATACCTTTCTTCTAGAAGAATAACCAAGAAATATCCCTTCATCACTTCTAGGATCAAATTTACCAATATACTCATCTCTTCTAATATAACATTTTCTTTTAAATATTCTGAAGTATTTAAGAGTAGGAGTATGACCAAACCATAGTTCATAAAGGGGTCTTACCAGTTTCACTTTTGATGTGAACTCTGTTGAAAGTATAAACCGGTGTATTCATTGCTTCTCTCTAGTACACATGAGGTAGATTTCCTTCCATCATCATGGTTCTTGCTGCATCCAAAATAGTTATGTTCTTCCTTTCCACAACTCCATTCAACTGGGGTGTCCGGGGTGCTGATAGTTGTCTTTTGATTCCATTCACTTCACAGAATGCATTAAATTCTCTAGATGTAAATTCTCCTCCTTGATTTGATCTCAAGCATTTGATTTTCTTGCTGGTTTCATTCTCTACCATTGCCTTGTATATCTTGAATCTTCCAAAAGCTTCTAATTTCCTCCTGAGAAAAGTAACCCAACACATTCTAGAATAATCATCAATTATTAGCATAAAGTATCTATCTCCTTGAAGACTTCTTGTTCTTGTTGGACCACATAAATCAGTATGAATTAAATCAAGAATATTAATGGATTTCTCAATAATGCTCTTAAATGTTGTTCTAACTTGCTTTCCCATTTGCCATTCCTTACATACTGGATTATGAGGTTTCACAATCTTAGGTAAATCCCTTATTGCCTTAGTTGAACTAATCTTTACAATGCAATCAAAATTCACATGACAAAGTCTCTTATGCCATAACCAACTTTCATCAATGTGAGCAATCAAACATGCCTTATCACTAGTATTCAAATGAGAGATATTACCTTTAGTCTATTACCGGTTGCGATCTTCAATCCAGTTCTGTTTGTAATTTTGCATTTTTCATTCTTAAATTATAACAGAAATCCTTTTCCCACTAACTAACCAACACTCAAAAGATTATGCTTTAAAACTTCTACATAATAATTATTGTCAGTATTGTGCTTACCATCCAAAGATATAGTGCCTCTTCCTTTGATTAAACAACCTTTATCATCTCCAAATCTTACCACACCTCCATGAATTTCCTAAAATGATAAGAAATTTCTTTTATCACCAGTCATATGATGCGAGCATCCACTATCTATGATGCATTCATCCTTTTCTTAATTTTTTGTTGCCAGTGCTTTCTCTACCAGTTTGACAATAAGTGTCAGTTGATCTTCTTTTATTGCAACAAAAGCCCATCCATTATTTGTTGGATCTTCATCTGACTCATTTGTAACACCTTCATCTACATAGTAACATGACTTATCTCTGTTTTACTTATATCTGTATCTCTGATATTCAAGGTTAGGTTTATATGTTCTTTTTGCTTCTTCCCTTAGTCTTGCATGTCTATCAGGACACCTAGAAGCCATATGACCAACTTTATTGCAATTAAAACATTTGAAAGGTGCTTTACCTTCATACTTACTTCATGTTGGCCCTTTAGGCGTCTTCCTTGCAAATAGTGCTTCAAGTTCTTCAAGTTTTTCATTTTCTCTTCTCATATCTTCAAGTTCTTTTGCATAAAGTGCTTTCCAATCAGTTTTGTTAGATGATGATGATGATTCTTTGAAAGCTAAATCAGTTTTGACTATAGCAATAGGACCAAACTCTTCAATCTCAAATGCAGAAATTTTTCCAACCAAAGTATCTCTAGAAACTGATGTATTAGGCATTGTTCTCAACTCATTAATAGTAGTCACTTTCATACTGTAAGCCAGTGATAATGCTCTTAAAACTTTAGAAACAATTTAATCTTCACTTAAAGATCCTCCACAACATTGTATTCCTAAAACAATTTCATTAAATCTGTCCATAAATGTAGAAATTCTCTCATCTTCTTCCATTTTTAAATTTTCATACCTGACCCGGTAACATTCCAATTTTGTAATCTTGATAGTGGTATCTCCTTCATTCAATGTTTCCAATTTATCCCAAATAGCTTTAGCAGTAGATCGATCTAATAATCTCATGATTTATTGATTTGATAATGCGCTCAGAAGTGCTTCTCTTACTTTGCAATCATTCTCCAAGTCTTTAGCCAATGCTAATGGATGAGGTTGATTTAGAGTAGGACCAACATAGTCATTCTTTGTAACATCCCATATATCTCTTCCAATGTCATTCAAATGTATTTCCATTCCGATCTTCCATATACCATAGTTAGTTCCATCAAGTTTTGGACTGTCCTTCATAAAAATATTTGTTGCTATAGGATCTCCTCAAGTTGTTAGGCTTCTGGAAAAAGAAGACTTAGCTCTGATACCAATTGTTAGGAACCGAGAAGGACAACTAAGAGGGGGGGTGAATCAGTTGTCAACTAGTTATCAATAAATTATAAATCAAAACCAATTAATCCAACTTGACACTTAGTGTCGGTAAACCAAAATTAAATGTCGATGAGACAGATTAACAGTTATAGCAGTACTGGTTTATGTTAATTCATGAAACAGAAAGAGAAACAACATCCTCAACACATGACATAGAGATTTTGACGTGGAAACCCTGTAAGGGTGTAAGGGGAAAAACCATGGTGGGAAACCTTACCCACAATCAGATGATACTACTACAGATAGTAAGTGTATACAAATGGGATCTGCACATGCAGAAAGGCCAACTGCCTAGAGCTCATTGCTCAATCATAAAATAGGAGTCACACTAATTACAGTTGGATGGTTAAATTCAATAACAATGTACTCCTTCAGAATAGCATCTGTAATGTTGGATTCAATACCGGTTTAAGCTCTGAACATGAGTGTCAAACACCTTCATAACCTTTCCTTCAACCTTCATATAATGTCTGCATAATCCGCATAAGGATCTGCTTATTTTCTCTCTTCAATATTCACACACACTCATCATGATGATCTTCAATAAGAACTTACAATCATATATACAAAACCAAAGACCTATACATGAGATCGGCTCACTAAAGATATTATAATAAAATCAATTACAAATAATTCTTGATGCGATACAATATGTCGACTCAATGCACTTGCCACATTATCCAATCAATAAACCATTTCCAAAACGTGTCGTTCTGATCTAGAATAGATATCCTGTATTGGTCCATAACCTAGACCTATCTGTCGGTAAAGGCAAATCTGTCAACCCAATTAGACCAATAAGCAAAACACCAAATCCAAACATCCAATCCATGTCTTCGACATAACCAACTGATCTCCAGATGATAACAAGTTATCATCATTGCCAGTGAACCATATATCATGCTAGTGAACATATACTAGTGACTGTGCATAAGCCACTAACCATGTCTGTGAACACAATATGTCGGTTCAACAATAAACCAATATAACTAGAGTGCCAAATCAACAATGTAGACCTCCAAGAAGACAAGTGTTGACATTGATGACAAAAACTAATGCAACACTTGACAAAGTTATCCATAATACCAACAATTTCTATTCAGTGTCAAGAAGTCCAAGCATAGTACTTTAAATGAAGGTGTGTCCAAGAGGATGAAACATATGATATCCTTCATGCATGTCATGATGAGCCATGTGGAGGACATTTTTTTTCTAAAAGAGAAACACTTAAAATCCTTAACACGGGGTATTATTGGCCAACTTTGCATAAAAATGAAGCTCAATATACTAGAAAATGTGATAAATGTCAATGAATGCGTAGGCCCACGAGATGTGATAAAATGCCATTGTATCCCCAAATATTGGTTGCACCATTTGACAAATGGGGATTGGATTTTATAGGACCAATTGATCCTCCTTCTAATGGGAAATCCTATATTCTAGTATGCACTAATTATTTTACAAAATCGGTCGAAGAAAGAGCAATGACACATGCAAGAGATAATAAGGTAGCTTAATTTCTTTATGAGGAAATATTTACAAGATATGGAGTACCAAGAGATCTTGTTTCAAATCAAGGACCACAATTTACTTCCACACTAATTGATGCATTTGTTAATGAATATAATATCAGGCATAGGAAATCTACTCCATACCATCCTTAGGCAAATGTTCAAGTAAAGGTTACAAATAGGGATTTAGAAGCTATTGTCACCAAGACAATAGCTCTTCATAAGAAATATTGGTCAAATAGACTTCCTGAAGCCATTTGGGCATACAGAACAACATGGAAGACAACAACTGGTTTTACACCTTTTGAAATGGTGTATGGAAAAACAACCATGATGCCCATTGAGTTTGAGCATAAAACCCTTCAGAAAGCTTTGCAATTAAATATGACTCTATTAGAAGCATAAAAAGATTGTATCATGCAATGGAATGCTCTAGATGAACTGAGAAAGATGGTTGTCCAACATACAAAAAATATTCAACATCAACGTGATAAATGGCATGATAGATATATTAAGGAGAGAAAATTTAAATCTGGAGATTGGGCACTGTTATATGATTCTAGGTATAAGGATGCAATGGGGAAGCTGTAGACATGTTGGTTGGGCCCATATGAGATTGTTGAAGTTTTTCAAAATGGAGCAGTTCAGTTGGTAACACTAGACCCAGTCAGATTCAAACTTTTGGTCAATGGTCATCGATTACATCTTTATCATAAGCCTGCTACAAAAGAAGACTTCCTGCAGCAATTTGACAGCCAAGTGCAAACCATAGTTCCTGTAGCCTCTATAGAGGGCCTTCTCATGCCAGAGTCTTAACAATTCCTTTTGCATGCATTCTTAATAAACATTTCCATATTTATGGAAATACCATTCTCCATTAATAAAATTTCTCATCCACCTCATCTCATTTCATCTCTATTTCTGCCACATCACCCACTTCACGTCACCTCATCTCATATTATGAACAAATAACTGTTTGATTGTAGCATTAATTAGCACAACTACAGCTATGTATATTATTTAATTTTCTTTAATTATGCATTTATACTTTCATTATGATGATTACCTGATATGATTCACATAATCCATATTCCCTCCCACTCTATCCTTTTTCGCATGTGTGGACACGTGTCATCTTAAGTTGTGGGGGGGGCTGTTTTATGGTTCTATTTATGGTTGCATAATGATGTGTCTTGTCCATGATGTGTTTTAATTTACTTGACATCATTTTTGAATGAGTTTAGTACTAATGTGAAGGCTTGCACGAGTGAGTATACCTTTCATGCTGCCATAGTTGATGAAAGGTACTGAAGGATAAATAAAAGGTTACAAGGCATGAATTTTCAAATCTCGCAGGATATCTCAGCACTTTGCATTTTGCTGTAGTGAAATTTTTTACTGTCAAGTTAGCCATAGGAGGTGCACCTATCCGCCATGAGCCTGTGACTCATGGTGCTTTGTTACAAGATAACCAATGTGAACCCTATTTCTGGATTTATGGGTGGATCGATTATATTTTGAAATTGATGGATTTTAATGAGGAGATTGCACAAGAATTTATGCACACATTCTGTGAAGGGGAAGCTTTTGTCAAATGATTATGGGTTATTTCCATAGAGAAAAGAATAGCAGAGGTCAGTGGGTTACCGTAGGATGGAGAATTATTTTCAGAGACTAAGGACACAAGAAGTGCAAGGGTTGAGTTCACTCACCCAGCTGATGGACCTCTTAGTGTGGACAAGCAAGGAACTAAGTAGATGTCTCTTCCAAGAGAATAGTCGTAGGTTGCATATCATGTAATCAAGTATTTAACATGTGATGGTAAGTACTCCAATATGCATTTTTTTCACTTAAAATTATTGATTCATCTAAGGCATGGCTGAAGAATGAATATTCTGAATGTTTTGTATCACTTTATTTCTATCAGTGCAAAGGAGACGCAGAAGGGTAGTACCCATTCTCTGTGTCATCATGGATTAATGAAATTATTGGTGGAATGGTTTCTTAGGGATGTCTCTTAGATGTCATGGGGTGAATTTGAGGATATTAGGCAATTTGGAGAAGGAAATGTTCTTGTTGCGGAAGGAATTGCAGTTCAAGAAGAAAATATCAAAGAAGCCTCATCTTCTAGAGTTTTTGTGGCTATCGAACATCTTATTGCCGAGGAAGATTTTCTTAGCATAGAAGGAACAATAATTGAGCCAAGTATTGAGAAGGCTTCCACTCAAACTCAAAGTGGGGCTGCATTTCATAAAAGGAAGGGTAAAGAAAAAGGTGATGCGGGGGAAGGAACCGTGGAACAACCTTGAGAAGTGTAGATTCCTCCTATAGCTAAAAAGCAGAAAATGAAAGAGATTTTTCCTATGGTAGAACCTCCTACAAGCACACAATATTTTCCATTAATAATAAGTCATCGGGTTAAGTAGAAATCTCAGGCAACAAGAGGTGTGAGTGAGGTTATTTTTGTTGAAACATCAGAATTAGGGCATGACAGTCAGAAAGAGAGCCAGTCGTAGGAAGGACAGGAAGCTAAAAGACTGAAAAATTTAGCCCAAATTATAGAATAGTTTGCAGAACCAGGTGATAAGATATTGAGCCCTCAAGTAACTGCTCATAGGCTCCCTTCATATCTCACTAGCTTATTTGCTACATTTACATTTTATAGGGAGTGGGAAATAGAAAAAGCTAGGCTACAGGGGATAATTGACAAGCAACAAAAGGAAATTGAAAAGAGGGATAAACAAATTGTTGAGTTGCAAGATAAAGTAGATACTGTAGCAAACATGGTTCTCGAGTTAATGCAATGCAGGGCTCCGCCAAGAGTTTATGCTTTGTATTTGAAGGAACAATATCTATGTTTTTAACTTAACCGCATTGTTAGGGATCTAAGTCCTTCTTTGGAGACTCCGCATGAGTTTTATAGCTCTTACCAAAGCTCTCCTATAGCCATTAAAATTTTTCTATGTGAGTTTTATTTACATAATTATGTTGTCTCTTCTGATAATGAATGGAATCCCCTGTTGTATATTGGTGATATTTAGTTAAAGGAATTGATGTCTTGGATACAGAATGAAATTAGTATGGGAGTACAATCTAGAGTGCACATGAACTTGGAACTTGATTGTCCACTGCCACTAAGAGCTAAGGCTAAAAACCCACAATAGATGTATTATGACTAGCAAAAACTATTGAATAGACCTAATGTCAAAAGCCAAGTTTTACCATTGAGAGAGGAAGTATTTCAGAAATATGAAAATTTGGTTATCTCTGAGAATCAAACTGCAGTTGAATGTCTGGATTAGCATTGGAACATCCTTCTAGAGGATCTAAAGTAGGGTGAACCTCATTCATTTCCCAACTATCATGCAACCATGCAAAGAGCACTCAAGTATATCCGCTTGGGCAGGAAAAAGGCAATAATTGGCTACCTTTGATATTTCAGCCACCTATTCTTGTGTGGCCACTAACGAGATGCAGAGCTATAGATGAACCGTATGATGAGACTGCAGAGGAAGACAAGTGGGTTAGGCTGGAGAAGGTGAAAGGATTTTATTGGAACCTG
This sequence comes from Cryptomeria japonica, assembly GCF_030272615.1. Lineage (NCBI taxonomy): Eukaryota > Viridiplantae > Streptophyta > Pinopsida > Cupressales > Cupressaceae > Cryptomeria > Cryptomeria japonica. Next base: position 693,185,682 of record NC_081415.1, on the reverse strand, counting down.
ACTATAGGACACACGGGACAGGGTATTGTAGGTAATTTTTGAGTCAGTGCCCGAGTAAGGAATTTTCCTCCTGCTGGAGGACCAGCAAGAGATTAAGTTGAGAAGAAAATGATGAGCTAAAATAATAGCTCTTTTATTTTTATGACTGGATAATTTTTTCATGTGTTTTAAGTTGCATATTGAGACAATGTGAAGGTCATGAGATGTGTCAGAGTTTTGATTATGTGCATTTTGAATGATTGCTAAACCCGTTGAACCCTACATTATTTTGACTTAATATTCCTATAGCTATGCGGATTATTATGGTAATATCATGTGTGGATGTATAAATCTTGTGATTAATAGGGAATGGATATATATATTCTTGTATGGTCTAACCTTTAATGCATGAGTAAATAAGTTGTTGTAGAAGCGGTTGAGTTAAGTGAGATGGAGAATCATGACATGCAAACAATTGGAGACATTTTGGGGTGGATGAGCATTTAAAATAGTGAAGAAGGTGGTGTTTGAGTGAAGTGGAAAAGGAATAATGAGGTAGTACCAGACTCATTTATGGTTGTCTCTAACAAGCATCGATCTAGTAAAAACTGCCATGCTATATTCTTGGTTGCATGTTAATAAAGTCCCACATTATCTATGGATTGACTTCTTCTTGTTGTAATAAAAGTTTCTGTCCAATTGCATAGGCATGATCTAAGTAGTTTAAAGTTTGTTATAACTTTCTTATAAATAAAGACCTGCACCTCTTCACAGAGGTTAGACAACATTTTCTCTTATTTTATGCATTGTATCCACTTTTGGAAATAATGAATAAAAGTTATGTTATTCTGAGCATATAGAATCATTTTGAAGTCCGGATACACTCATCCAAAGGGGCCCACTTGGTGATTATTCCTATGTGATTTTTAGATTAAGTCTTCTTTTGTTGTAGTAGATGTTCTAGCAACTGAATGTTCTTGCAACCACTGGAACCAGATCCTGTGACTGTTCCTGCAGACAGAGTAATCCATGTTTGTTAGCTTTGAACTTAGTTAACAATTATTTAGTTGGAATCATTTGCTAATGTTAAGATTTCATGTAGCCATTCAATTGTCATGTTTTCGCTTGTTTATTTTAGATAGACTTCATTGTTGCAGTAGTACATAGTTGTTGGCAATTGACACACAACTGGTTGGTTTCACTATGTTGTCATGATGACAACATGGCAATTTATTCTAGCTTCATCTTTTGGGTTAATTGTGTACCGGTAGACACTTCAGAGACACTTCATTGGCATCGACACCGACATTGGTAGGTTGGAAGGAATTATTTGGTTATCAGCAGTTCAGGCCGACATGATTTAGAATCAGGTTATCAGTATTGGAGGTCGACATCTTTTGGATCCGGCATCGATAATTGTTTTGATATTCATGTATTTATGTTATCTAGCTGACATGTATATTGACATTGTAATTATCTTTGTAAGTTAACATAAGGCATGCTGAATTGTGAAGGGTATATACGTCAATAGGTTAGATTATTTTGTATAATGATGGATAGGAGAATAGGATGATGTTATGTAATGTGAAACATATTAGAGAGATCATGTATGTGAGGATATTTATGTAAGGGGTATTCTGGTATAGGGTTTAGGGTTTCAAACCAAAACAGACAGAGCTTAACCAAAATTGTATTCAGGCATAGAAGATGCTATCTTTGTAATTCAATCATTTCTCTAAATTATATTCTGGATTTGTATGTAGTTAGTGAGGCCCCTTTTTGTGATTGAGCAGTGTGCTCTAGGCTGTAAGCCTTCCTGCAAGTGCAAGCCCCTATATTTTGTAATATCTCTTCATATGGCCAGTGAATTGATATTGTGGGTCACAAATCCCACCGTGGTTTTTCCTCTTTGAGGTTTTCCATGTATAATTATGTGTGTTATGGTATCCATTTATGTGATTGGCTTATTGGTTGCTTTACATCTTTCAATTCTATATGTACCGGTATACCGGTTGGTGTATGCATGTTTTAATAAGGTTAAAATTCATCATTCCGGTAGAGAACTGATTCACCCCCCCTCTCCTCTTAGTGTTCTTGGATTCCAACAATTGATATCAGAGCCTTGTGCCTTGGAAGAAGTTTAACAGCTTGAGGAAGATCCTAAATCCGGAATCCATGGCTATGAGTTTGGAGAAGCAACTTGAGGTGGCACTTGAAAATTGTGATGTTGAAAGGATGAAGAACTTAAATCTACAAGATGAATTGAATTCTTCTAAGGAATTCATTCTTGTCCTATAGGAGGGGTTTTCATCTGTTCAAGCTAGGAGGAAGGAACTTTTACAAAATCAGGATGATGAAGATAAAGATGCACTTAACGAACAATGTCAGAAGCTAAGTCAGAATAACATAGTCATGAGAAATGAAATGCAAGCTATAACTATGAGAATGACTAAGGAGATTGAAGATTGGAAGAAAAAGGAAGAAAATATTACACTGTCTTTGAAGAACAAATTTGAAGAATGTGGTAAGTTGGATCATGAGAATGATATGTTGAGAACTAATTTAGTATAATCCCAAAGTAATGAACAAGAGCTTGAGAGACAAATGATAATTCTCAAAGATGGTCTGACTATTTCAAATGAGTATAAAGAAAAAATCAAGATTAGTTTAGCACAGCTAGATGAGTTATTAAAGAGATAAAGGCAAAATGGTGATTCCCGTGGACTTGGATTTTAACAAGGATAAAGTTCTGGTACTACAAATAAAGATCAAAATCATAAGGCACCGGTAAGGTAGTTTAATGCTTATAAATTTAATGGTAGATGTTTTGTTTATAATAAATTTGGTCGCATGGCTAGGCAATGCAGAAATAGAGAAAATCAGAATCCTGATTCTACTCCTCGTCAATGTTCTAAATCTAATAAGTATAGTCATAAGATAGAAGATTGCAGAATGAATGTTAAGTGTTATGCATGTGGAAAATTTGGACATATGGCTAATTGGTGCAGGTCAAGCGATTATACCGGTTTTAGTAAAGCAATTCAAAAGAACAATGTTACATGTTATGCATGTAATGAGGTTGGACATATTGCTAAATTTTATAGAAGCATAAATCCACCGGTTGGTAATGGAGGATGAAATGAGAAATGGAAAGAAAAGGTTAATGAAACCTGACAAGATCATACCCAGAGATGGGTCAGGAAGTCAGAAGATCAATCTACAAATGGGAATGCTCCGGTTACTTATCCCATAGAGGAGGTTGCTCCTACATCAGAAGGAAGCTCAACCAGTAACTAAGGCAGATGCCTTAGGGGTAGGAAAAATTCATGAAGATGCTGCATATGCCCCAGGAAGAGGTTCTGGAAGATGTTCCAGACATTGGAGATGCTTATCCAGCATGGAGATGTTTTATCGAGATCCGGTATCTTCCACCAGAATTCATTGATGTCAATGAAAGATTAGGGGTTTTCTTGAAGGATAAAAGGTTGAATCTACTTCATTTTTTATCACCATGCATTCAGAGTGATTAGATATCTTCTTGAGCGATTTCACCAGCGATTGGAAGAGGTCTTTAGGGTTTTTCACTGGTATTGATTCATAGGTACTTATCTTCAATCATGGAAGCAAGATCATCATCTGTACCTATCTTTGTTGCAAATCTGACTGTAGTTGAGGTCAAGGACCATCCTAGGCCAATTTTCAAGCGATATCCTCATGTGGCTACCCTGGATGATTTAGTTGGTGCTTTTTCTCGTGTCCCAGAAGTAGTTGTGTATGTCAAAGATGTAAGAGATTACATCCATTGTCATATTGAGGATTTGGGAATGACTAATATCAAGAGCATGTACATGAATGAGCTCATGGGAGATTATGGAAAGATAAAACTGGATACCAACATATTGTTGATCTAGGGTTTACTGGCATTCTAGATATTTCAAAATTCGAAGATGTAATTGTTAGGCATGTTTTGAGGAGAGTGCATGGAGAGTTTATCTGGTTAGATAGACCATATAATATTACAAAGGAGTTCATCGAGGCAATCACTGGTTAACTACAGGTTGGACAACATCCGGAGAAAAAAATTCAAATGATCAGGTTAACAAGATTACCGACGCAACATCAGAAAAATGATCAATGAGAATCAGTACTATCACCGATACAAAATATCAGATTCAGAAGCATGGTCATCGGTTACAAGGTAACACAATCAAACTGATTGAATTCTATTTCTAGCTCCTGCATTTATGCAACTTATAAAATGATGACGGAGAATGAGAAGATAGATCTACGTTGTTGGATATTGGATGAACTATTGATAAACCTAGGAAAGATTAAAGGAGAAAAGAAAGGGACTTTCTGGTATGGTAACCTAATTGTCTGTTTGATGTTATTTTTCATCAATGAGACTCCCGGTTTTGGGAAGAGACAATGGGCATTTGATATCTCGGTAGGGAGGCAACTGAAATAGTCTATTGCTACATTGGGTAGTCAAAGAGATGACAAAGTATGGGGATATTTTAAAGCATTTCAAAAGGCTATGAATTTTAGGATGAGGGTTCCTAAGCACATTGTTGAGAAATACTCAACTAACATATGCTTCATGGTCAAGAAAGATGAAACTTTGATGGAAGTTGTTAGGCCCTGGAAGATTTGGATTGAGGAGATGTGCTATGAAGTTGATGCTCAGATTATTGATGCTTATGCACATATGTTAATTGATGCAATGATCGATTAAACTATAAAAACCTTTGGCACTGCTATGGAGAAGACACAAGAGGATGAAACCGAGTTCAACTGGAAGAAGAGAGAGAAGAAGGAAGGAAAGGCAAGTAAGTTTTTTGAAAATTTTTCACAAGACATCAAAGAATTGATTGATGTTGTCTCAGAGAAAGGCAAGAAGAGAAAAGAACCAGAAATATTCATTGAGACTATTGCAGCAAAGTCTACATCTAAAGATGACACGCCCTTGGCATTCAAAAGGGTAATAAGGAAGAGAAATAAAGAAACTAAGGTAGGGGATAAAAAGAAATCGGTTAGGAAAGCTACTATTAGGGTATTGGCACATAAGAAAGCACCAAAAGAAACACCTTCAGCCCCATCCAGTACTGGAAGAAGGAAGAAGAAGGATGACATTGATCTAACAATTGAATTTGGTAATGTAACTATCATTCCACCAAAGACTTGTGCAGAGTTAGCTGATGAGATTACTAAAGATGGTATGGTAAAGAATGTACAATTTTATTATGAACATTTAGAAAATAAAGAACAAAGAGAAGTAGAGGAAGCAGTTTTGTTATATTTGGATATTTATAAGAAAGCCTTGATAGAAATTGACAACCAAATACAGGCATAGTTGTATGATATGTTAGATGCTAAAGACTATCTGTAATGCAAGAGGAAAAGGATATAAAGATACAAAAGTTGTTATCTATTTGTGTTTCTATTTCTCCAGAGGAGATGGATAAGACACTTGAAGTTGTAGATTGGAAAATCTTTAATAGCAAACATAGAATAATCAATCTTATGTTAGGAAGAGTAAATGAGATAATCAAGGAGACCCACAAGGCATGGGTTAAGTTCTTTGAAGAGAACTGTGTTTTTAATACTTCATAGGAAACTAAGACAGATATTGCAGACATCCTGGTTGAAGGGAAAGGAAAGGGTATTATGGGTATTTCACCCTAAATTTTGAAAAATATTAAGATAGTGAAAATTAAGCCCCCGGTAGATACAAGTATTGAGATACCGGAAAATACAGAGAGTGTAAAGGTTGATAATGAATAGGTTACTAGTGTTGAGGATAATAGTCCTATAGATGCAGATGTATAGGATGAGGTTACAATTCCTACAGAGGAACCAACAGTTACTGAGACTGCACCAAGTGGCGAAGCCACCGGTGCAAGTGAGGAAACTATAAAGGTTAAATCATCAGAGGAGAAGAAAGAGGAATCCAATAGGGAACCAATACCGAGTCCATCATTGTTGTCAATTTGTTGGCATATGTGCAGAGTTTGATGACATGATAGGATTGTATGTTGTCATTGATGTCAATATGCTAAAGTATGAACTAGTATATTGAAGTAAGAAAACTAGCAAGTGAACCGATATATGCAAAAATTGAACCGGTATGTTGGAGTGTGAACCGATATATGCAAAGTTTGTATCGGGGTTTCATTTGATATGACTACCAGTTGGTAGTCTCAACTTCAGGGTTTCCGGTTGATGCATTCCAATTCTATGTGATTTGACCGACAACATCTTGTGATGAGTTAGCATTGAAATGAAGATCAGATCATGTCGCCACATCAGCCTTGTACGCATGAAGAATTTCCTTGAGGATCTTACATGAAGAAGATTGATTCTATGTACCTCGGGAATGTGCAAAATCTTAGTAAACGGTGGAGAGCGTGTGATGGGTTATCAGCTTCCAGAAGCAGTGAAGAACGGATGATGGAGAACGTCTTGAGATTTGTTCAAGATTGTTTTACTCTATGTAATGTGATTAAATGGCCAGGATTGGACCGACTGTACTATTAACCTAAATGCTTAGGGTTTTACATTTTGGCAACCAACCTAATTGTTGTCTATAAGGTCAATGATGATTTTCATTTGAAGTTGTTGGCAAATGAATGTACATGAGGTGATTCTTGCAAGACCAAAGGAGTAAGTAGAGATTTGCAAAGTGTGATTGCAGAAGTAAAAGAACTAAAGTGGATCTGCCTTGGCATTAAGTGTTGTTATTAGATTAGTGTATTGCCAATTGACTTCTAACCATTTCAGCAGTTGGAAAATCCCTTTATCGGGTAGCTTTAATGGGCTTTTTGTAAATCCTTTAACAAGGTGACTCAAAATCATTGAGTTCTTTAAATCCTCTTACAAGGTAACCTTTAACAGGGTTTTAACCTCTAATCGAGTATTTAGCTATCCCTTAATGGGGTGATCCCTAGCAGGATCGGTTCCTAGCACAACCTGTTGTAAAGTCTTTAACCGGACTAGGCTCCTAACAAAGCGGACCTCAGAAGAGTTCAAGAACAACTTGTGGGTATTCATCCCCACCGTGGTTTTTCGCAATTGGTTTTCCACATGAAAAATCAATGTGTTATGTGTGATGCTTTTTCATGTGATGTTTTAGTATTTTTTGTTAAGCGGTAATGCAAGTTGATCCAATGGTCATTGTATTTCTGACGTATTACTTGCTTAAGAATATGGGTGAATTTGAGATGAGATATTAGGTTTGGAGAAGATCTAGATGTTACCATTTTATGTCTTTTATAGTCATACTATGTTTTACCGAAAGTACCTTGATTTAGATCAGTGATATTGTTTACCAGTTAGTGCATTCTTTGCAGTTTAAGTTGTTGAAGAACTTTTTGTCTATCCTGATTCACCCCCCCCCCCATCTCAGTATCTGTTGGGTATTTGTTGTTCATCATTATTCATCAATTGGTATCAGAGCATCCTCCAGGTCCTACAAGTCCTCTAAAAATCTAGTACTAGAGGCAGATACACCAGTGGATATAATTGAAGTTCCAGTTGTTAACCCTCTGTATTATAAGCTTAACCGATTAAGGAAAAGATCCTATTCTAATGATTTAGAAGGAAGGTCCTAAGTTCAACAAAGATAACTTTAAGATATGGAAGGACAAAATGAAGATCTACATTAAAAGCATGGGTGCTCAACACTGGAACTATGTTGAGAATGCTTAATGTTGTCCCTACCGGTACTCTCACTGATGAAAAAAGAAGAGAAATTCAGGAGAATGGGAAAGTCATGGAAGCTCTTATCAGCAATCTATCTGATATTGAGTTTATAGATGTTCAGGATAAAGAAAATCCCAAAGATGTATGGGATACTCTGGAGACTATCTATGGCGATGATGAGCATGTGAAGCAAGCTAAGGAAGAAAGCCTTAGAGGAAAATTTGAAGACATGTGGATGGTTGAAGGAGAGACCATTCAACAATATGGGATAAGGATTAAAATTGTTGTAGGAGATATCAAGAGTGCAAGAGGCAAAATAGACAATCCCACCATTATTAGCAAAGTTTTGAGATCCTTATTATCGGTCTATGCAATAAGGGTTGCCGCTATTTAGGAGTTGAGATCTATTGACAAGACAAAGGTATCCCTTGACTCCATCACTGCTAAGTTGACCGCATGTGAGCTAAACAGTTATGATGGCAGTGTTCAGAAGACTGAATCAGCCTTTAGGGCATTTGTTGCACTATCTAGAAAGGGAAAAGAAGGTAGTACTAGTTGTGAACCCAGACAAAGCAAGGATATGGATGATGAGGAGATTCTGATGGAGTTTGAAGCTCTTCTAGCCAAGAGACTTCCTAAGGGAACTGGAAAATACAGAGGTAAGATCCCTTTGAAATGTTTTTCTTGCAATAGGATAGGACACATTGTTGTCAACTATCCCAACAGTGATAATAAGGACAAACCAGAGAAGTTTAAAAAGTTCAAAGGAGGAAATAGGAGAAACTGTCTTGTTGCAGTCGATGAAGGTGTCACTGATGATGAATCAGAAGATGACGCAAGCAAAGACATAGTGTTTGTAGCCATTAAGGAAGATGTGTTAGACAAGAAGGCTCTTGTCTCTCACTTTGATAATTCTAATGAGTGGATTATTGATAGTGGATGTTCTAACCACATGACTGATGACCGGAGGAAGTATTTTTCTCTAGAAGAGTATGATGGAGGTGTAATCCAATTTGGTAATGATGTACCATGTATGGTAAAAGGAAAAGGGTCCATCTCTCTAAATGGAAAAAGCAGTCCTGATAATGTGTATTGGGTAGAAGGTCTCAGGCATAACCTTTTGAGTGGTGCCCAACTGAATGATAAAAGACTCACTCTGGAATTCAAAGATGGGGTGTGCAAAATAAAAGGAAAGAGTGGTGAAATGATGGCCACTGATATGTAGACCAAAGGTAACTTATTTTAGTTAAATACAAATATCAGTCAATGTCTAATGGCTAAGTTTGATGACAGTTGGATATGGCATAAGAGACTCTGCCATGTAAATTTTGACAATATTGTGAAGGCCAATAAGATCAAGGCAATTAGAGGAGTTCTTGTGCTAAATGAACTAGAGAATCCTTTGTGCAAAGAATGTCAACTAGGGAAAATGTCTTCCTCAACCTTCAAAGGTAAATCTTTCATAGCAGATAATTTACTTGATCTTGTGCATACTAATTTTTGTGGTTCTATGAAACTAGGAGTGTTCAGGGAGATAGGTACTTTATGATTCTTACTGATGATTTCTCAAGAATGATGTGGTTCACATTCTTGAAAGAAAAGTCTGAATCTTTTGGAAATTTTAAAACCCTTAGAGCACTAGTTGAAAAGGAAAGTGGTAAGAGGATTAAATGCCTTAGAACCAACCAAGGAGGTGAGTTTACTTCTGGTGAATTCTGTAGTCACATAAATCTGTCCACTTAATTAAATGAATACTTAGTATTTATTTGATTATTTAACCATCAATTAATAATTAATTAAATTAATATTTAATTAATTCATCTTAACCCTATTCTCCTATTAATTAAATAAATTATTCAATTTATTTGATTTAATTCACTTAACCAAATTCAGACCATTAATTAAATAAATAAATCATATTTGTTTAATTAAATCTTCTCTCACATTTAAATAAATTAATATTTATTTAAATCCCCCAAAATCCCACCTCTCACATTTAAATAAATAAATCATTTATTTAAATCACCTTTATCCTCCACCCACTTGCATTTTCCTACAAATACAAGTTGCACAATTATTTTAAATAAATAATTTATTTAAATCACCTTTATCCTCCACCCACTTGTATTTTCCTACAAAAGCAAGTTGCACAACTATTTTAAATAAATTATTTATTTAAAATCCTATTTATCCTCACCCACTTGAAACCTTTAATGGTTTCCCTTAAAGTATTCAAACTTGATGGCTTTAAAGTCTTCAAACTTGATGGCTTCCTTCTATAATCTTCAAGACTTTAATGGTTTTCCTTAAAGTCTTCAAGCCTTTAATGGTTTCCCTCAAAGTCTTCAAGCATTTTAATGCTTTATCTTCATTCTTCTCATTTAAATAAATTAATATTTATTTGAATATTTATCCAAATGCAAATTACACCATTTAATTGAAATAAATGATTTTATTTTAATTGAAAATACCAAAATTTCTCCCACTTGCATTTTCCTACAAAATCCACTTGTATGCCTAAACCCCTTCTAGATTCTTCTAAACCCTTCCTAATTAGCCTAAATCCATCCCTTAAATATTGTCACATTCCTAAGCAAATTGGAGTCACTTCTCAAAGACTCCAAAGTCTTTGAAAAGCAATTAATGCTTTGTGTGTTCAACAAATTAACCCTCAAAGTCTTGGATAACCTTTGAAAGCTTCCAACCTTCAACCACTAAATGGCTCAAAGTCTTTGATAACCATTGAAGGCTTTCAACCTTCAACCACTTAATCCCCAAAGTCTCCAATAACCATTAATGGTTACCTCAAACCCTCCCACATGGTTAAAACATTTGTTTTGACTCAACCTCTACCCAACCCAAGGGTCTCATCAAGCCTTTAATGCTTTGACCATGATTATCTCTTAATCATTTGCACAAAGGTTTATCCTTGGATTAACTCTTAATCCAATGGGTAATCTTAATTTAGACTTGACCCTTACCTTCTAGATAACCATGAGGTCTTCTCAGGCCTTTAATGCCTCCAACCTCTTCTCTCAACCCAATCCTATGTTGACACTTGTCACCATTTTATTGGTGCCAATTGTGCACATGGATCCCCAACTTTCAAACTTGGCCCTTGATTAAACCATTCAATCTTAACCCTTCATTTCCCCATTTCTTCTATAAATAGAACCCTTCTCCTCAAGCAAAAGGAAGCATTTAGAGTATTGTTGTTATACTGACATTAGCATAGAGCTTTTTCATAGCATCACTATCTACTCTTGCATAGTATTTGCTTATCATATTCAACCATCTTGAATCTCCATATGGCATCCATGGCTAGTGCTAAAAGCTGAGAGCTACACTCATTTGGGACTTGGAGAGGAGAGGAACAAGGGAGGAGCAACTATGAGCATCTTGATTAGCTATTTCATTCTATGTTTATATGCTTTCTATTTCATGCTTAATATCTCTCTTGATATGCCTGTTTAGGATAATCTTTTGTTGCTAACACTAACATTTGTTTCTTGTGCTCTTGTGTGTGTTGCCATCAAACAGATTTTCTAATCCTTTTTGCAGAGCATCATTTGGTGAACTCGACGTGAATCCAAACACCAAAAAGATCAACTTTTTTTTTTAACCAATAACATGTTTGAATGTTGAAAATGTCACACAGGTTGCGCTTTTGACACTGTTTTGGTGCGTTTGACATTATTTTGGCGCTATTCACTCTGTTTCAGTGCTTTTCCCTTCTCTGTCTTTCCCTTTCTTTTAGTGTGTTTGTGTTAAATAGTGCCTTTGTTCAAACGCAGACTAGCGCTATTATAACAAAACGTTGTACAAATCACCTTGTAACCAAAAAAAAAAAAAATTAGGCTTGTAGAAGCCCACCAAATAGGCGGATTTTACTAACTATTTTTCTCTTTTGTGCAGATTTAAATTAGATTAAAAAGTAGATTTATATTTTTTACTAACTTATTTTTTGAAGTTGGTTTTAAAAATGAATTCACTTTTTATTTTGGTTTAAAATTAACTTCACATTTCAAATTTGGGCTTTTAAAAAAAGAATCACACATTTGTTTGGGGCTCTTAAAAAGAATTTCATTGTTCCAAGGTAAAAAGAACCACAAACTTATACAAAAACAACTTTTTTTTTTTTTTGCAAGTTAGGAAACAAACTTCGTTTTGGTGCTTAAAATCAACAAGGCAAATTTTATTTCTTGCATCAAGATAAAACTCACAATCCACACTTCCATTTTTGGTGCAAATAAAATTCACAATCAACTTGTCTCATTTTCAAAGCAATTTTACTTCATGCAAACGTGTTTTTCATTAAGTTGACCAGGATTTTCAAATTCTAGTTTACTCAAACAATTGCCTTTGAAAATTAAAAAGAACACCATGATTGTTGGAGCAACATCTCCAAATAGTTAGATCACATTGCAATGATAGATTAAAAAGAACAAGTGTTTTTCGTGCTTCGCACACTTGTGCAAAGAGTTGGTTGAGTGGTCCTACTTCTAACACACACTATCCTCTCCCTTGGCTTTCGTGGTCCTAGGTGCAAGAGAAAAGTGTTAGTAACACTCAAAATTTTATCTTTTTAAGAGAGGCCTGCCAAGAGACACATCACTCTTGGGAACGACCTTGAGCGGTAAATCCTTCGAGCTGCTATAGAAATCAGGTGTGAGCGAAAGCTGTAGCCTTGGGTATAGCTGTTCCTACAGTGTAACTGGCCGAAAGGACAAATGGGCCCCACCACCAGTTACAAGGCTCTTAAGTGAGTCACTGCAGAATGAACTTATGTCCAAAAACATCGAACATGACTAAACACCTTTAAAGTAGTAGCCCACCCATTCTATTGATTGAGGATATTTGAGATATAATTTAGTGCAAGAGCATAGATGGTTTTGCTCCCAAGATACTCACCATACATATTTCCTTGAGTAGAAACATAGCTTTTTGAAAAGTCACTTGTGGCTTGATAAAAGTGGTGACTCCCCCATCATAGGGATCATCTATTTGTTATGCTCGTGCAAGACTTAGTATATCACATCCTTACCTGCCACGGCGGGATTCATAAGGTATGTAGTACCAAAGTCGAAGAAATATCAAGATGTGGGCTAAATTTATCACAACTGGCCATTTGACCTTAGGGATAAAAAGTGTTTGAAGTGTGTTCGTTTTAAAGACCAAGTGCAAATTGAGCCGACTTCAGGCTTTGGAAATACACCTTAAAATACATCTAAAGGAAGGGTCAAAAACAAGTCCAAGGATTGGGTTGATCTAGACCCATACTCATTTGTGCCTTTGAGGCAACATTCTTGTGTTTGTGTGCTTGCTTTGTTTCCTTGTCAAAGAAAAATCAGCAAATCAATCCCAAAAACACAATATTCATCCAACATTTCTCAAAAACAAACAAAAATACCAAAAACAAAGTACAAACAACAAAGAGACAAAATTTATGACCATTCTTCACATCTTGCGAAAGAAGAAGTGTCATCAGAATATTACCTTGAAAAGAAGACCATTAAGCTCAAAGGCTTTGATCAAAAGGAGGAAATTCTTCTATCTCAATAGACAAATCTTTGTCTCACATAGAGTCTTTCTACATCACATGTGTCTCTATCTTCAAGGTAAAACAAATGAGTTTGATTCCGAATCATTGAACAGCAGAGCTTTTATGCAATATAGAGCTCTGAGTTATCACAAAAATCAAGGAGGAAAGATTAATCCCAACTTCTTCCCAAACATTTGTATCACCTACAACACAGCTCGAGAAGTGCCACCAACGCCCGAAAGGGAAGAGATAGAGTTTGTCCCATTTGTAACACAAAGTTTTTATTGAAGTTGAAAACATTTTCATCCATCATCTCACTCATACATCATCACTTCATCATCAATCCGTCCCAACTCTCAAAACATTAAGAGGTTCTTGTCCCAAGTTCTCTTTTAGATATTGCTTGAAATCAAACACATCACATCACTTTTTAGATTGTTTCTACATCTAGGATAAGCTCATCCTAAGAGACACATCTACGCAGGTTAAAACTAGTTCATGAGTGAATTCTCTCATTGCTAGGTAGTCAAAATCTGTAACACATCTCAGATTTCTCTACACCTTATCACATCAAATCTTATCAAAACAAACAAGCAATTCAAAGAAGGAATTTCGGTTACATTTACCTTAAAGTGCTAGAGATCCCCATACAACACAAATCACCAATCATCAATCTTTCATTTCATCAATAACTCATCATCATCTTCAATCAACTTCAACACAAACTTACAAACAAAATGGCTAAAACCCGATCCCGATCAAGGCAACGAGAAATAGAAATTGAGGAAGAAGAGGACAACCTCAATGAATTTCAAGAAGCACTTGGAGGAAATGTGAATGACAAAAACCCAAGTACTCCCACTCCTGCAACAATAGAGAGGGCCCAGCATAACCCTCTCTTTAACAGACTGTTTGACGAAATACTCAGGAGTAATGCGGATGCTCACTTCTTAAAACTCACTCAAGAAGGAGCCAAACTCCCCTCTGACTTTGATCTTGCCCAATTAAGACATGCATCAGAAAGACAAAGTCGCCATGAGGAGGAAAGAGGTAGAGATCACATCAGATATAACATTCCTCGAGGTAACCCACCACCTCCTCCTCCAAATGAAATGGAGATGTTGCGGCAACAAGTCGAGAATCTCGCCCAACAACTTCATAGTGGTGTTAAGACCAATCAATTTTCACTTAATGACATCTGTCCCTATCCGTTTGATAGGAATATTTATATGCCACCCTTTCCACGCGGGTTTGAAACACCCAAATTTGAAAAATATAGAGGAAAGGGGGATCCCCGTGATCATGTCCGAGAATTTCATTCTGCTTGTCTTGAAGTAGCTTATGAGGACACATACCTAATGCGCCTTTTTCCCCAAAGCTTGGGAGGAACAACCACATCATGGTTTTCCCGACTTCCAGGTGGCATTAGAACATTTGAGGAACTCATCCAGAAGTTCCTATCTCATTACTCTTATAATATTGAACACGACATCACCATGGCTGATCTGTGCAATACCAAACAAAAACCAGGTGAACTATTCTCAGTATTCCTGCAACGATGGCGCCAAATGTCTAGCAGACGTTCTCTTTAGTTACCTGAACGAGAACTAGTGGAAATTTTCATTTCCAACTTAAACGAAGAAATGGAATTTCACCTGGATGTCAAAGACACAGACTCCTTTAACGATATGATCACCAAGGGTATAAAATGTGAAAGGGCACTCATCAAGAAAGGACTCATCAAAATCTTTAATGAACCAAAAGATGGTCCTCGCCCGCGCTTCAATAGTGATAAACCAAACTTCTGGAACAAGAATAAAAATATCGTCAACGATGGGGTTGTGGATGCTCGAACTATCCAAAATGCACAACCTGTGGTTCGGTTTGCAGGACAAAATCCTCCACCTCAGAATAACACAAATGTTCCTCCTAATCAAGGTCGCATCACATCTCATGATGAACCAAGACCTCGTCCACAAAAACAAAAACGCACATACACTCCCTTAGGGGAACCCATTGAAACAGTGTTGCGACAACTCCTTTCTCAGAATTTGGTCACTCTACCTAAACTATCCAACTATGAGCCTCAGGTCAAACCAGCATGGTGGAGAGATACTGAACACTGTGAGTTCCATCAAGGACGAGGACACAAGACAAGTAATTGTCACCGATTGAAGGATCTCATTCAGGATCTTATTGATCGAGGAGAAATTGAAATTGAAGGACATGACCCAAAAATGACCAATAATGATCATCTCATGTTCAAGGATCCACTTCCATCACAAGATCAAAGGGGTCCTTCCACTTCCTGGCGAGGCACTGATACCACTGATTATACGCAGGTTGCGTATAACTACACTGTAAATCACCTGTATGATGCCAGTGAACAAATTGCAACTATAACCTTCAAAAATCCCACCTCAAATTGCAATGTTGTTACACGTCGTGGCAAGGTCACCATCAAGGCAGCTCCACAAGGCACCACCTCCATCCCAAAGCAATACAATCTTGTGGAACAATTAGATAAAACGCCTGCGCTCATATCCATTTTAGAACTATTGTGCCTATCGCCATCTCATAAAACAATCTTGGATCAAGCACTCCAAGAGGCGTCAGTCCCTGCAAACCTGAACACAGACCAATTTCAAGCCATGGTTGGAAATCTAAAGTCATCACCTTGTCTCACTTTTTCTGAAAGTGACAACTCTTCCTTCCAACAACCTCATAACGCTTCACTACACATTGAAGGCTTTATCAACCAACACAGGATCAAGCGAGTCTTGATAGATAATGGAGCAGGCCTAAACATTTTTACACTACAGTTGGTCATAGCATTGGGATATGCAATAGAATCAGTGGATCCTCGCAAGAAGATCACCATCAAGGCCTATGATGATGCAGAGCGTTCATCCAAAGGAGCGGTGGTGCTACCAATCCGAGTGGGTCCTGTGGTAAAACACATAATTTGTCAGGTTCTGGACCTTCCTCTGCCATATAATCTATTATTAGGAAGACCTTGGATACATGCCATGCAACCATTCCATCTACCTACCATCAATGTATCAAGTTCCCACATAATGGTGCAGAGATCACAATCCTGGGTGATGCAAATCCCTTTGCATTTTGCCATAATATCAACCATCAACCAGAAATTACTGTTCCTAATAATAGGGAAGCCATTTCCTCTACATCATATGTAAGTCCCACCTCTCTTACCAGTTTAAACACCCCTATACCCAAGCAAGAAAAGCTTAAAAAGAAAGTCGCAGAGGAAGGTCCCGAGGAATATAACTTAAGTCAACTCTTTTGTGTGGGACAAATGCCCACTTCTCCTAAAACACATGGTAAACCACAGTAGTTACTCCAGCAACGACTAATCACGCCAGCATGTGCTTGGATGCCTTTCGTCCTTGGAAGGAGTCAAGAGGAAGAAACACAAGATGAGGACCTAGCGGACTGGATCTATAAAGATCCCATCACCACTGACATACCGCGAGTTACACTTCCTACAGAACAGTATGGCAAAGGCCTCCTCATTATGCAAAGAATGGGATATGATGGTCAGAGTGCTTTGGGATACTGCAAACAAGGACGACATGAACGGCTGCTGCCAGAGTTCAAGCCCAAAGGTAATACAGGCCTAGGCTTTGAAAAAGAGATCCTTCCTAAACTCAGATTTAAAGGAAAACCTAGCAAACCATTTTGCCCACCTACTGTAAAGAGGACACCTTTCATAATCAAAGCACCATCAAGCAATATTGTCACTGCCCCATCGAGGCTCACAAACCCACCGCAACCGTCATCAGTGCCAAAAATCCCACCAATTGAACTAGTAATCCCATCCACAACAGTCATCACATCAATAAAACCATTCATAGCAGCAACTATATTGGAACCCGTAGCAGCATCTATGGCACCAGCCGTTCCAATAGAAGCCACTAAATCAACACTATCGATACTCCTTGTGCCAGATTCCTTGATCCCCACCAAACTTCCTGCAACACCGATTACTACAAAGGTCCATAAACCAATCACGCCTGCAGTATTCAACTCCAGCGACATCCCAGTATGGTATAGCAATCGGATGCTGGAAAGTGATTCAGAGACCGACTCACATGAGTGGGAATTTGATTCTGTATAGCTTAACACTTCAGATGAGGAAGACACGTCACCACCTCCGCCACGCAAAGACATTCCTATTTACGGAGAAGCACAGATAAAGACCACTTGGGTACCTGAGCTGGAAACATCTTCCACAGACCCTACGTCTCATCCTACGCCAGATTCTGATAGGGAGAGTACCATCAACGACCTTCACCACACTGTCTTAACCCTCACTGATACATCTCCCGCACTTAACTTAATCGATGAAGTAATGCCCATTATCCACCCTGAACTCATCGAATGGAACCAACCAAATCCCCCATGTCTTGACCTCTTCCAAAACGATGAGGCTATCATTGACTTTTTGGAATTAAGGGATAATCTACCAAGCGGGGATCACAAAGCTGGATTCGCCATTAAACTTAATAGCGCAGCATACTTCGGGGTGGATGCCAAACCCTTCAGCTGCAAAAATATAACATTAAAACATGGATCTTCCAGTGAAAACCACACTGTGGCACTGTTTGATCCAACAAAAGTAAAAAGAAAGAGCGTATCCAATGGTGAAAACCTCTCTGAGGCACTTGAGGATGAAGGGTTTGACATTCTCCCTGCTAATACACAACAGGAACGATCGACGATTCTCATTGAGGAGACTAAAGAATACAATGTGGGGACTCCTGAAAACCCTCATATCATACATCTGGCATCTCTTCTCACTCCAGAGGAACAACCTCAATTTATAGAGTTCTTCCAACAGCGCCAAATCAACTTTGCATGGTCATATGCAGACATGCCTGGGCTTGATCCAGATTTAGTCATGCATCATCTCACAGTAGCAAAAGGAGCCAAACCTATCAAGCAGAAGCTTCGTAAGATGCATCCTCAGATTGCTGTGCTAGTCAAAACAGAACTCAAGAAAATCCTGGATGTTGGTTTCATTAGACCAATTGATTACGCAGAATGGATCTCCAATATTGTGCCAGTTGGCAAACCAAAAGGGGGCATCCGCATTTGTACAGACTTCAGAGATCTAAATAAAGCATGTCCTAAGGATGACTTCCCTCTACCAAATATTGACATCATAGTAGATTTGACAGCAGGACATGCCATGCTTTCACTCATGGATGGCTTTTCAGGATACAATCAAATAAAGATCGCACCAGAGGACCAACATAAGACAGCCTTCACATGTCCATGGGGCACATACTGCTGGAATGTAATGCCTTTTGGTCTAAAGAATGCAGGAGCGACCTATCAAAGAGCAATGACCACCATCTTCCATGACATGATGCATACTATAATGGAAGATTATGTGGATGATTTACTAGCAAAATCACTTACTAGAGAAGGACATCTTCACATCTTAGATAAAATCTTTGATAGACTGGAACAATACCATGTTCGACTCAACCCAAAGAAATGTGTCTTCGGAGTGACCTCCGGGAAGCTTCTAGGATACATTGTCTCAAGCAAAGGTATTGAGGTCGATCCAGCAAAGGTTAAGGCAATCATGGACATGCCACCTCCAAGGAATATCAGTCAACTAAGGACACTACAAGGACGGCTTCAATCTATCAGTAGATTCATTGCACAATTGGCTGATAAGTGTCACCCATTCACACACCTGTTACACAAGAACATCCGCTTTCAGTGGGATGACAGATGCCAGCAAGCATTTCAGGCGCTTAAAGACTATCTCATGAATCCACCATTGCTGATGCCACCAGATCCAAGTAGACCATTATTGCTTTATATCTCAGCGACAAGTACAGCACTGGGTGTGCTACTGGCACAACATAATGCAGAAGGAAAAGAGTGTGCTATTTACTATATCTCTCGCACACTGGTGGGCTATGAACTCAATTACACGCCTATTGAGCGAGCTTGCCTAGCAGTAATCTTAGCAGCCACTAAACTGAGGCACTATCTGTTGACACACAAGGTGCAACTCATTGCAAAGATTGATCCACTCAAGTACTTACTCAGCAAAGCAGCATTGACAAGTCGCTTGGCCAAATGGGTAATGATTCTAAGTGAATTTGACATTGAGTATGTGGACCGTAAAGCTATCAAAGGTCAAGTTATTGCAGATCAGTTGGCTGATGCACCTCTCATAGGCGATCATCCTCTCATTTCCAATTTTCCAGATGAAGAGATATTCATGATCACAGAAGTACAACCATGGAAACTATATTTTGATGGTTCATACACTAGGCACGGCTCAGGGGCAGGCATTCTGTTTATCACACCTCAAGGTGATAGCATCCCGAAGTCTTACAGGCTCACATTTCCATGCACAAACAACATAGCAGAGTATGAGGCCTTGATCACAGGACTCAGATTAGCCATACAATGGAAATTAAAAGAATTGCAAGTATATGGCGATTCCCAACTAGTCATTCGACAAGCAACCGATGAATATCAGACCAAGGATGATAAACTCATGCCATATAAGCAAATGGTGGACACTCTAAAGTCATCATTTACTACTATCACTTTTGAGCAGATACCAAGAGATCAGAATCGAGCTGCTGACGTCATGGCTACCATCGCATCTCTCTTAGATCTTCCACAGAATTCAACACGCTACGAGTTCTTGGTAGAACAACTTTGGATTCCCGCTTATGATATCCCCGAATCCGACATGATATGTCACCTTGTCGGTTCTGAATCCCCATGGTACGGTGAGTTCTACACCTATCTCCGCGATCACACCCTTCCTCCCAACCAATCAAATAACCAACGTAAAACCTTCATTCACCAAACTGCTCGATATACCATTATTGCTGAAACCCTATACCGACGCGGTCTTGATGGTACTCTCCTTCGATGTCTAGAACAAGGTGAGATAACAAAGGCTTTGGAAGAGGTACATGAAGGAATTTGCGGGACTCACTCAAGTGGTCCATCACTAGCCAAGAAGATCATGCGAGCTGGATACTATTGGCCATCTATGGAAAAGGATTCCTACTACTTTGTCAGGAAGTGCAAGAAATGTCAAGTTCACGGCGACCTGATATATGCACTGGCCCAGGAACTGCAACCAATCACGACACCATGGCCTTTCTGTCAATGGGGCCTTGACCTTGTGGGTAAGATTCATCCATCTTCATCCAATGGCCATAAATTCATTATTACCGCCACCGAATATTTCACCAAGTGGATCGAAGCTGTTCCACTTACCCAAGTCACCGACAAGCAGATCGCCTCATTCATCCTCAATTACATCATCTGCCGGTATGGTGTGCCCATGTCCATTGTCACAGATAACGGTCTTCCTTTCAAAAATCAGGATGTTCGTGAGCTTTGTGAGAAATTTCATATCCAACACCGCTTTTCCACTCCCTATTACCCACAAGGCAATGGTCAGGCCGAAGCATCCAATTAAAACATATTGAGGATCTTAAAGAAGACAGTCAATGATGCCGGTCGTGATTGGCATGTTCAATTGAATCCAGCATTATGGGCATATCGAACTAGCATTCGAACCCCTATAGGTGCAATTCCTTATTCATTGGTCTATGGTGCAGAAGCTATCTTACCTATTGAGGTTGAGATACCATCATTATGAGTTTCCTTACACAATCTCATCGATGATGAAGCATACAGAGTATCTCGTCTTCAGGACTTAGAGTTACTAGATGAGAAGCGACAAGCTGCATACAATCACCTCAAAGCCTATTAGCAGTGCATGAGTAGAAGCTACAATCACCGAGTTAGATCTCGTACATTTGAGGTAGGTGATCTTGTTCTTCGATAAAATCCTCGCAACCAACCAAACAGAGAACATCAAGGCAAGTTTGAATCAAACTGGTTGGGCCCATATGTTGTCACTGCTGTATTCGGGTCCGGGGCATATCAGTTGGCTACATCAGACAGAGAACCGCTCGCAGATCCAATCAATAGCATGCACCTCAAACGGTTTTATACCTAAGGTGTACAAGGCATCAGGCTCCCCTGCATATCAGAAAATACCAAAAACATTCAGAAAAATGTCCTAAAGAAAATAACAAAAACATTCAAAAATGTCTCGCAAAATATCAAAAACATTCAAAAATGACTCACAAAATCCACAAACATTAAAAAACTATTACACAAAATCCAAAAACATCAAAAAACCATCGAAAATCACCCAAAAAACATAACAACACCTTGTACATATTCATCCGATCAGATACAAAATACTCACACAAATGACCACTTATCACTCGACCAACACAATCAACATCAACAATCCAAACTGTCTTAAACAAGGATGCATCCTTCCTTATCAAAACAAAGACAAGATGACATTTTCTTTGACAAGAAAATTATGTTAAGCTATCAAATACTTGGTTGATTTATGAGTACAATCATTTGTTTATCTGTATCGGGATCTTTCAGCATTGTTTTGTATCGTTTGCGCATTACTTCCGATGAAGTACTGGGGCATGTACTAATGGTGTCTACGTGGGAAGTTCACCAAGCTACATGATCTTATGCAAAATGCAGTCATAGATCATTACGGCTTGCTGACTACAGCATATACCTCGACCATATGAGCATGAACCATTACCAAGGATCCTTATTCTTTATTCTTTATGTATATATTGTTTGTTTGCAGGTACAATTCTCTTTCTTTGGTTCCTCCTACCTCATCCAAACTGGATAAAGGTTTTATCTCTTATTACGGTATGCACTTGTCTCAGGATATGATCAGCCTAAGATCAAGGAGGACGATCCAAGTCATGCATGAAAGGAGATAATCCTTGTCTGTTCCGCAAGCAATACTCAGGTCAACTTGATCCATTATATCAAGTTGCTTGTATTAACTTGCTATATAAAAATCCATGTAAGAAATACTCTGGTCATCTTGAATCTTTATGTCAAGTTGCTTGTATTTTCTTACAACATTTTAAAGCTCAATGATGAAAAATAAAGCACCATGGATCGTCATTCCATCTCATCTGTATATATTGCATTTCGTTGCATTCCACCCATCCATACATTCATAATAGCTGCATATCATGCATACGTAGTCATAATAATTTATACTCTATTTTACTCATCTTCTTCCATAGGACTCGATCCTAGTCCTCCATATCTTCTATCTAACATCAAATTCCCCCTCACCCTCCCTATCTTGATCATCAACATCATCCTAATCCCTTCATCGCTTCCCATCCTCACTCATCCACAAAATTAAGCCATTTACTCTGTCTACACAGATACATCGACTCCCACACACCTAGACTATCAACAGATACTCTGATCAAGTATCTTCGGGTCTCAACAGGTAATCGATTATGGCAAACTTAGACTACAACAGGCATTTATCATAATGACCTAGTCTCAACGGGGTTGCCATGATTCCCCACAACCATCCATCACACGCACACACTATCAATTGATCAACCAATCAAACACAATCCAACGGACAATTACATCAATTGTCTACGTCTCAATGAGTATTTTGCTTCATATACCTTGACTTCATCGGGCAATTACATCAATTGTCTAAGTCACCATCAGGTCACTTTGATTCACTTACTCAGACTTTATCATGTTCAAGTGACCAACTGACATCAATTGTCACGCTTTGACTTGACCGGCGCAATTCAATCGATTGCACCAGATTGTCCAACCAATTTTGATCAATTGTATAGCATCAATCCAAACCCCACACTACATCTACTATGTATCTCTTGCATGACCTCAGGGTACTCGTTGGCTTGTTGTTTCTTCATATTCACTCCATTTTCTCCCATTCTTTCATCATTAGTTCTAATTTCTTCTATTCTACATCCCCTCCACTTTTCATTCTTTTTCGAGAGATCGCCCGATTTTTCAAAAAAATTCGGCCCATCTCTCGAGGGGGCATACCACCCATTAAATTTACATTTTATGGGGCATTTCTTCACACCTATTTTTCTTTCTTTGAAACGACGCGATAAACTGCACCGTCTCAAAGAGGGGCAAATGTAGTCACATAAATCTGTCCACTTAATTAAATGAATACTTAGTATTTATTTGATTATTTAACCATCAATTAATAACTAAGTAAATTAATATTTAATTAATTCATCTTAACCCTATTCTCCTATTAATTAAATAAATTATTCAATTTATTTGATTTAATTCACTTAACCAAATTCAGACCATTAATTAAATAAATAAATCATATTTGTTTAATTAAATCTTCTCTCACATTTAAATAAATTAATATTTATTTAAATCCCCCAAAATCCCACCTCTCACATTTAAATAAATAAATCATTTATTTAAATCACCTTTATCCTCCACCCACTTGCATTTTCCTACAAATACAAGTTGCACAATTATTTTAAATAAATAATTTATTTAAATCACCTTTATCCTCCACCCACTTGTATTTTCCTACAAAAGCAAGTTGCACAACTATTTTAAATAAATTATTTATTTAAAATCCTATTTATCCTCACCCACTTGAAACCTTTAATGGTTTCCCTTAAAGTATTCAAACTTGATGGCTTTAAAGTCTTCAAACTTGATGGCTTCCTTCTATAATCTTCAAGACTTTAATGGTTTTCCTTAAAGTCTTCAAGCCTTTAATGGTTTCCCTCAAAGTCTTCAAGCATTTTAATGCTTTATCTTATTCTTCTCATTTAAATAAATTAATATTTATTTGAATATTTATCCAAATGCAAATTACACCATTTAATTGAAATAAATGATTTTATTTTAATTGAAAATACCAAAATTTCTCCCACTTGCATTTTCCTACAAAATCCACTTGTATGCCTAAACCCCTTCTAGATTCTTCTAAACCCTTCCTAATTAGCCTAAATCCATCCCTTAAATATTGTCACATTCCTAAGCAAATTGGAGTCACTTCTCAAAGACTCCAAAGTCTTTGAAAAGCAATTAATGCTTTGTGTGTTCAACAAATTAACCCTCAAAGTCTTGGATAACCTTTGAAAGCTTCCAACCTTCAACCACTAAATGGCTCAAAGTCTTTGATAACCATTGAAGGCTTTCAACCTTCAACCACTTAATCCCCAAAGTCTCCAATAACCATTAATGGTTACCTCAAACCCTCCCACATGGTTAAAACATTTGTTTTGACTCAACCTCTACCCAACCCAAGGGTCTCATCAAGCCTTTAATGCTTTGACCATGATTATCTCTTAATCATTTGCACAAAGGTTTATCCTTGGATTAACTCTTAATCCAATGGGTAATCTTAATTTAGACTTGACCCTTACCTTCTAGATAACCATGAGGTCTTCTCAGGCCTTTAATGCCTCCAACCTCTTCTCTCAACCCAATCCTATGTTGACACTTGTCACCATTTTATTGGTGCCAATTGTGCACATGGATCCCCAACTTTCAAACTTGGCCCTTGATTAAACCATTCAATCTTAACCCTTCATTTCCCCATTTCTTCTATAAATAGAACCCTTCTCCTCAAGCAAAAGGAAGCATTTAGAGTATTGTTGTTATACTGACATTAGCATAGAGCTTTTTCATAGCATCACTATCTACTCTTGCATAGTATTTTCTTATCATATTCAACCATCTTGAATCTCCATATGGCATCCATGGCTAGTGCTAAAAGCTGAGAGCTACACTCATTTGGGACTTGGAGAGGAGAGGAACAAGGGAGGAGCAACTATGAGCATCTTGATTAGCTATTTCATTCTATGTTTATATGCTTTCTATTTCATGCTTAATATCTCTCTTGATATGCCTGTTTAGGATAATCTTTTGTTGCTAACACTAACGTTTGTTTCTTGTGCTCTTGTGTGTGTTGCCATCAAACAGATTTTCTAATCCTTTTTGCAGAGCATCAAATTCAATAAGTACTGTGAAGAGAATGGCATCAAGACGCAACTGTCTACCCCCCAGACTCCACAGCAGAATGGCCTAGCAGAAAGGAACAACTGGACTATAGTTGAAGCTTCCAAAATGATGTTGATTCAAGGGAAGGTTGCTCACACTTTTTGGAGAGAAGCGGTGAGAACTGTAGTCTACACTATGAACCAGGTACTCATCAAGAAAGGTAATGATAAAACTCCTTATGAGTATTGGACCAATAAGACTCTAGTAGTAAGCCACTTTAGAGTATTTGGTAGCAAGTGTTATATCAAGAGGAGTGAACACCAGAGCAAGTTTGATGAAAAACATGATGAGGGAATATTCCTAGGGTATTCCACCAAGAGAAAAGCTCTCAAGTGTTTTAACAATAGGACTCAGAGAATTGTTGAAAGTATCAATGTTAAATTTGATGAAACCTCTGAGAAACTTGAGGAAATCAGCTGTGAGCAAGCAGTAGATGAATCAGATGTAACCTTCTGGGAACTGGTTGCAAAACAACCAAGTACAAGTAACAGTGCTCCTACACTAGTAGATGCTGATGAAGATGAGGATGAAGAGGAAAAGCAAGAGGAATTAGTTAAGATCATTCCTAGGTATGTAAAGCTGCATCATGATCTGAAGCAGATCATAGAGGATAAGGATTGCAAGAATACTTACAAGAAGAAAGGTCAGAGAGAATTCTTGCATGATTTCTGAATTTGAGCCCAAAACATTTAAAGAGGCACACAAAGATGAAGACTGGATTAAGGCTATGGAAGAGGAACTTGACCAGATATAAAAGAATGGTACATGGTCTTTGGTACCCAGACCTGAGCACAAAAATGTTATTGGCACCAAATGGGTTTTTAGAAACAAGTTGCATGAAGATGGCTCAATGGTAAGAAACAAAGCAAGATTGGTATGTAAGGGATATCCTCAAGAAGAAGGAGAAGACTATGGAGAAACCTTTGCTCCAGTAGCTAGATTGGAAGGAGTTTGAATGCTACTTGCATATGCAGCCTTCAAGGGATTTAAAGTGTATCAGATGGATGTGAAATTTGCATTCATGAATGGAATACTTAAAGAGGAAGTGTATAGAAAGCAACCAGATGGGTTTGCCCTATCAGAAGATAGTGATATGGTGTGTAGGCTACATAAAGCCTTGTATGGATTGAAGCAAGCTCCTAGAGCATGGTATGAACATTTACACTCCCGTATTATGAAGATTGGATTTGAAAGAACAAGTGAAGATAGAAATATCTATCTGAAGATAGAAGGAGATCAGATTCTGATCTTGAAGTGTTTGTTGATGACATAATTTTTGGTGGAGATGACAATATGAGCCATGTGTTTGCAGATGAAATGAAGAAGGAATTCGAGATGTCACTAATCGGAGAGATTAAGTTCTTCATTGGACTACAAATTCAACAAATGAAAGATGGTATCTTTATCTCTCAGTCCAAGTATTCAAAGAGGTGTTGAAAACCTTTGGCATGGAAGATAGCAAACCGGTTGGTACACCAATGATGACTGGTTGTAAATTGTCAAAAGAAGATGACTCAGCATTGGTGAATGAGAAGGAATACTGGTCAATAATTGGTAAGTTGCACTATGTAGTACACAACAAACCGGACATTGCACGTGTAGTGGGCATTGTTGCACGTTTCTAGAAAAGTCCAAGAGAATCTCACTTGGTAGCAGTCAAGCGGATTCTTAGATATCTAAAGGGAACTATAGATTATGGATTATGGTTTCCATACAGTAATGATTTCAATCTCAAAGTGTTTATTGATGTCGATTGGGCTGGTAATGTGAACGACCAAAAGAGCTCAACCGGTGGTGCTTTCTTTCTCGGTGGTAGACTAGTCTCATGGATGAGCAAGAAGCAAAATTGTATCTCTTAGTCTACAACAGAAGAAGAATATGTAGCAGCATTTATGAACTGCACTCAGACAATTTGGATGAAGCATATATTAAGTGGTTTCAAAGTCCCTGTATCTGAACCAGTGAGTATATTTTGTGATAACACAAGTGCAATTAATATTTCCAAGAATCTAGTATTGCATGCTAGAACCAAGCACTTTGAGCTCAAGTATCATTTCTTGAGGGAGAAAGTTCAAAACAAAGAGGTTGTATTGGAACATGTCTCCAGTAAGGAGCAGTTAGCAGATATATTCACCAAGCCTCTACCGAATGCTACATTTACCTATTTAAGAGGTGAATTAGGGGTGTTTCCCCTTCAAGAGGTGAACTAAAGGTATGTGCTCTACATCAGTTAGGTATTGCATTGTCAAATATTTTTTAGGATTGATGTGTCGAAGGATGCTACTCCTCAGGGGGAGAAACATAGTAGATCATGAATGTTTGTGCCTCCACTTTGGCATTGTTGTCAAAGGGGGAGAAGATGTGAAGCAAAGAAGATATCTGCACTATTGAAGACATATAATATGGAAGAAGATGTAGAGATATCTTTGTGTATTTCCATCAATGCCAAAGGGGGAGATTGTTGGCATATGTGGAGAGTTTGATGACATGATAGGATTCTATATTGTCATTGATGTCAATATGCTGAAGTATGAACCGGTATATTGAAGTAAGCAAACTGGCAAGTGAACCGGTATGATAGTATGAACTGCTTTATGCAAAAAGTGAACTAGTATGTTGGAGTGTGAACCGGTATATGCAAAGTTTGTATCCGGGTTTCATTTGATATGACTACTGGTTGGTAGTCTCAGCTTTAGGGTTTTTGGTTGATGCATTCCAAGTCTATGTGATTCAACTGACGACATCCTATGATGAGTTAGCATTGAAATGAAGATCAGATCATGTCGCCACATCATCCTTATGCATGTGAAGAATTTCCTTGAGGATCTTGCATGAAGAAGATTGATTCTATCTGTATGCGGGAAAAGTGGGCTGATAAAACTAAATATGTGAAAATATTGTTAGAAACTAGTCCACACACACACACAGGACTTCTTGGTGCAAGCTATGGAGTAACATAGTATTACTCAGCTTCCCAAGGAGGGTCCCATGGTTCTCTATCTCACAATGTCCCTCAAACCAATGTTTTTGCTCTCAGATCACTGAGCAAAATGATTTAGGGATGGCAAATATGAGAACGAGAGATGCTTTGATAGATTTTAGTATGAAATGGAGATTAAGCTATGTATGATTCTAAAATGCAATACACTAGATGATAAGATGATGAGGTTAGTATGAATACTATCCTAACATGATATATTTAGTCTATGATTGAGCTAAAATGATAAAGAAAGTACTCTAGCATGCATATTTAGTCTAATTCCTTATCTAAAAGAGGCTAAATGAGGAGCATAAAGATGATATGAAAAAACTTGAAAGTATTTGAGCATAACTATAATGCTTCAAATTTGAAAGATGATTGTTAAGAATGGAGGAATGAGAGCTCTATTTATAGCATAAACAGGGAAATGGATGGTCAAGATTGAATGGTTTAATCAAGGGCCAAGTTTGAAAGTTGGGGATCCATGTGCACAATTTGCACCAATGAAATGGTGACAAATGTCAACATAGGGTTGGGTTGAGAGAAGAGGTTTTAGGCATTAAAGGCCTAAGAAGACCTCATGGTTATCTAAAGGCTAAGGGTCAAGTCTAAATTAAGATTACCCACTGGATTAAGAGTTAATCCAAGGATAAACCTTTGTGCAAATGATTAAGAGATAATCATGGTCAAAGCATTAATGGCCTGATGAGACCCTTGGGTTGGATAGAGGTTGAGTCAAAACAAATGTTTTAACCATGTGGGAGGGTTTGAATTAACCATTAATGGTTATTGGAGACTTTGGGGATTAAGTGGTTGAAGGTTGGAAGCCTTCAATGGTTTTCAAAGACTTTAAGGGTTTTGGTGGTTGAAGGTTGAAAACCTTTAATGGTTATCAAAGACTTTAAGGTATTTGAGAAGTGACTTCCCTTTGCTTAGGGATGTGACAAAGTTTAGAGGAGGGATTAGGCTAATTAGAAGTGTTTAGAAGATTCTAGAAGGGATTAGAAAGGGGTTTGGGATTTTGCAAGTGGATGGAGGGATAATAGGATTTAATTGAAATAATTTAATTCA
Source organism: Cryptomeria japonica (assembly GCF_030272615.1). Classification (NCBI taxonomy): domain Eukaryota; kingdom Viridiplantae; phylum Streptophyta; class Pinopsida; order Cupressales; family Cupressaceae; genus Cryptomeria; species Cryptomeria japonica. Next base: position 693,156,442 of record NC_081415.1, on the reverse strand, counting down.
TTCAATTTGGTTGCAATTAAATAAATTTGATTTATTCAATTTAGGATAACTATTTAATTAAATTTGAATTTAATTAAAAGTGGATAGGGGGAATTTAATTGAATAAAATGATTTATTCATTAAATGGTATAGTGAATTTATTTAAATAAATTGAGTAATTTACCTAATTAAATAGAGGAATGTGGATAATTTAATTAAATTGGATTTAATTAAATAGAGAAATGAACATAAAATATTCATTTAGGAATATGGTCATTTTTATACGTCTACATTTTGCCCCTCTTTGAAGTGACGTGTGTGCACATGTTATTTCAAAGAAAATGATGCTTTATCATGATTTATGATCTAATGCAATTTTTGTGTCGCTTCTTTTGATTTGCCAGTCGTGCCCCGACTTTGATGTGTGATGCCCCCTCGGGAGATGAATCAATTTTGAAAATTTTTGATTTAATTTGATGAAGTTTGTATGATGTGTATGATTTCGTGCATGTAAAAAGTGTGCAGATTGATTCATCTCCCGATAAGTTACAACTGTTTTGGTATAGGGGAGACCGCGACCATATTACAAGGCCAGTCGGCTAACCCTAATTTCATTTTCCTCCTATAAAAGGGGAAAAGGGTTTGATTTAGGTTCATTTGTGCTTTATTGATTTTGGAGAAAGAGAATTTTCTCTGGAGAAAATGCCTATTCCCTATCATAGGCACCGTTTCGAGCGCGTTCGGAGGTACCGGAGACCTGTAGCGCATGGACCACCAGTAAGTCAACGTTTTTGACCCCTTTTTGATTTTTCATTTTGTCATTTTTAGGCATTTTTTGAATTTCAAAGTTTGGGTGTTTCGTTTTAGCACGTCTACGGTCCACAGTAGCGCATACGAAGTGTGAAGTAGCGCATCAAGTTTAAATTTAGGGGTTGCATCCGAAAACTATAGGTTAACGCATAAAACTTTTAGGTTAGCGCATGCATGGATAATAGCGCATAAAAAGTGTTGGGTAGCGCGTCGCGTCAACAGGGTAGCGCATAGGTGTGACCTAGCGCATAGGGGCCACCGGGGTTCGCATAGGGAAGGGAGTTTAGTGCGTAGGACTAACCTAGTGCATAGGGCTAAAAGGGTAGCGCTCAGGAAAGGTAGATTAGCGCGTAGGCAGAGTCTAGCGCATGGGGTGGGTTAGGTAGCGCGTAGACAGAGTCTAGCACATAGAACAGATAGATTAGCACGCAGGAGAGACAGCCTAGCGCATGGGGGTGATTTAGCGCATTGAAGATCTATTTTAGCACATCTGAAAAATTTTGCAGTTTTGCCCGAGTTGAAAATTTGTTTTGTCTGCCTGTCGTGTTTTGATGAATTTACCCAATATGAGTGTTTGTATAACGTGTTTGGATTTGCGATTTTTCAAGTTATATATAGATATCAATCTGTTGTTTTGATCAAAATATGATGTAGTTGCATGTTCTGTTTCAAGTTCAATGTATGTGAAAGCCTGAGTTGTATTACAAGCCAATATGGGTTGGAAACTTGAGTTGTTTTACAAGCTGATATGGGTGGGAAACTTGAGTTGTTTTACAAGTTTTGATATGGTTTTTGAGAACTTGAGTTGTTTTACAAGTTGATATGAAATGATAGGATTTTGAACTTTGATATAGATGAGCAAATTGTTTCATGTTGTTGATGTAAGTTTGATTTTGATATCTTTGTGTTGATGTGGAAACTGATATTGGATTTGTTTTGTTTGTTGACAGGAGCGATTGGGTGTTGTACAGTCGAGGGAGAGATTTCCGAGACCATGGACGTTGATACCACAATTGTCACAGGCAGACTTGGATATTATAGAGAGATGTGGATTGACCTCTCTTCTGGATATGCCTCAGTTCACTATGAACCGGGGGCTTTTGACAGCATTGCCAGAGAGGTGGCATAGCGACATGAACACCTTTCATTTTGCCACTGGAGAGATGACAACGACACCGGAGGATTGCTACCGGATTTTGAGGATTCCTGTAGTAGGGGCACTACTTCCTTATGAGCAATCAGAGGAGGGTGGCATAGAGGGATTGCACTGGATTTTCTAGGATGACACAGTTTGTGGCTACAAGATCCCCTGGCAGGAGTTTTTGGATTTGGGTTATGCACCGCTGCCATCTGTACTGGCAGGATTCATTGGGGGATTCCTTTGTCCTGATCGCAGGTCAAAGGGATTCTCGGTGGGATGGGGACTAGTTTTGGAGGAGATGGTTACGCAGGGCAGGAGGTTTGCATGGGGGTCAGCGATGCTGGCTCACTTATACGGGAGTTTACATGAGGTAGTATACCTCGGTTATGGTAGCTTGTCAGCGGGAGTGACCCTATTACAGGTATGGTGCTGGGAGCACATTCCAGTAGTGAGGCCACTAGTAGACAGAGACAGGCTTGTAGGTGCAGCATATGCCTACGGATACAGAGGCCTAGTTGTCCAGCGTAAGCTGGGCAAACTAGAGCATTGGAGGAGGATTTTTGATGATATAGATACGGTCACCTGGAGGCCGTATACAGGTTGCGAGGTATGGGCGGAGGATGGGCTGGAGATGCCCTTTGTATTTATGACACAGTATCTGATTGGGAGGACCCCGTTCGTCATTGAGCGTTTTGTGGTGACCCGAGTTTTGCGATAGTTCGGGCGCCAGCAGGGTGTGCCACAGGGAGCATGTTTGTATGCACGGAGGCAGCAGGATGTGGCCGATTGGGGGCCAACTATTGATAGTGCGGTGGCGATTGAGGAGTTTATGGGGTTGGCCGGGTAGATCTGGGACTATGCCCCAGAGATTCAGGACGCAGGTATGACAGATGAGTTTGCCCGTTTGTTTGCTGCGCGGGCAGTGGCTAGGATCTCAGATCCAGAGGAGATGAGGCCAACGTTTGACTCGGATGGGGAGGAGGGAGATGGGGGAGATGATGGAGATGATGGGGAGGATGGAGGAGGGAGAGGAGCCAGAGGGAGGCAGGGAGGTAGAGGTGTGGAGAGAGCGGTATGATAGGGGAGGATTGAGAGGGGGAGAGGAGGATTGGCTATCGAAGCCAGGAGAGAGGGGAGAGTGACGGAAGTGCTAGCTGTAGTGGGGGGTGAGGAGGAGCTGAGTAGACCAGCACAGAGGAGGAGGGTAGATATACTCCCACCTCCAGTACTGAGGACAGGGCGAGTGGGAGGGGTTCCTCCAGCACAGGTACCGCTGCGAGTTCGAGTGCCAGGTCATGTGAAGGATGCACAGATCCAGACCTTGCAGATTACCATGCAGCAGCTGTAGGCATAGATTTTGACCTATCAGCGGCAGATTTCTCAGTTGACCACTGAGAGAGATACTGAGATAGAGTGGCGAGGATGAGCGGAGGAGGCATTGGCGAGTGTGCAGAGAGCAACGGCGGGTGGTCCATTGAGAGACACCCTTAGAGAGCTGACACAGAGAGTGCAGGAGGTAGAGTATTATAGGCAGCATTATGAGGCTGCTGTACCCAGAGATCGGCTAGTGGAGAGCTTTGCACAGTCGAGATCGAGTCGATCTCAAACCACTAGGACATGATCTGAGAGCCAACGTGTGACGGGGCCAGTGAGATAGGACCTTCCTGGAGATCCAGGGGCGAGTGTATCTAGAGCGAGACAGGACCATCCTAGAGATCCAGGGGCAGGTGCATCTGGAGTGAGACCATCTCCATCAGGAGATAGTCATACGTGAGAGACAGGGTCTCTGTTGTATTTTTGAGTAGTTTGTTATTTGTTGTATTGGACACAGTGTTTGGACACATTTTGTATATTTTGATCAGTTGTGAGAAATATATATATATATATATATATATATATATATATATATATATATATATATATATATATATATATATATATATATATATATATACGGCACCATTTTTGATCATGTGATGTGTTGATATGGATGCATTTATTTTATGTGATGATGTAATGTTTAAATATATGATGTAAGATGTATGATGTAGGAGGTATGCTTTTTATATGCTGTATCTTGAAAATGAGATGTATGTTTTATTTATGTTGCTAAATGTATCATGATATGTAAATGATGTTAAATGATACGGAATGATGTGTATGCAACTAATTGTAAAATGATGTGCAACTAATTGTAAAATGTTATGCAACTAATTGTAAAATAATATGCAACTAATTATTTTTGGAGCATCCCTCATTCTGTATTTGCCATCCGATATAACCATATTTTTGCTTTCTTTGTAAATATCATCACTGAGCATTGATTTGTTTAGGATATTTTGAAAATTTATACAAGCATAATGGTATAATTGAACCATAATGACCTGAGAAAAATTTACATGATATTTGATTTTGCAAGATAGCACAAGCGTCAAGGTATAATTGAACCAGGACGACCTGAGTGCGTATTGCGTAAACAGACAAGATTTGATCATTTGTATGCGTGAAGTGGAATCAAGCCTTCAATGATATTGGACGTATCACGTCTCGAGGCAAGTATTCACACAGTACAAGTGATCGCCTCCCAAACAGAAGACTAAGAAAATATTGGAAGTTCCCCTTGACCTCTAGCTATGAAGCATTTAGTGAGACAAGGAAGAGAATCCAATAATGCAAAAAGTTCAAAATGCAAAACTAGTTAAGATTTTATGCTATAATGCAACATTTAGTACTTCAGAAAATCATCCATCCTTGATATTTGTGTGAATTGTCTTTGTTTTGGTTTTTGCGATGAAGCGTAGGGTTGTTTGTTGGATGTCATGCTGTTGAGTTTTGCATCTAGTCTTGATGTCTTGAATGTTTGCAAGATTGATATGATTTACATGCCCCTAGCGGAGTGTGCCTCTTGATGTGAATACATACAGTGATTCCAAGCCATGGTGTTTTAGTGGTAGGAGGATATTTATAGACAAATTAGGATAGTGACTACGCTAAGTATGTCCTGAATGGATATTTGCTAAGTGTCGGGCGATGGCCAATAGTGTTTGTATGGACAACATGGTATGGAAATAGATAGAGGAGCTGTTCTTTCACAAGGGCGCCTGTTTACCAGGTTTTCACCTTTTGTTTTTATTGTACTTTGCTTTTTTTGCTTTTTTTGGATTTTTTTGATTTTTTTGTTTGTTTTGGGCTTTTTCCGTGCACTAGGCTACTTTAAGTATAGTACCTTTTCAGATGGATGTTGTTAGTTGGTTTGTCGAGCACATCTCCTTCCGAATTTGTTAACTGATAAGCACCTGATCCATAAACGGAGATGATAACATAGGGACCCAACCAGTTAGGTTCAAATTTCTCTTTCTTTTCTCGATCTTGCTGATTTCTTGGATTTTCTTTAAGGACTAGGTCACCAACCTTGAAGTTGTGGGGAATGACCTTGTGATTGTAGCTCCTGCACATGCGTTGCTGATATGCTTTGAGATGAGTATAAGCATGTTGGCATCTTTCATCTAATAGCTCAAGTTCTTGTAGACGATTAACTCGATACTCTTCATCTGAGATTAAGCCTTTCAAAGAGACTCTGAGAGATGGGATCTCTACCTCCAAGGGTAAAATAGCCTCTGATCCATATACCAATGAGTATGGTGTTTCTCCTGTAGGTGTGCGGATGCTGGTCCTGTATGCTCAAAGTGCTGGATTGAGTTATACATGCCAATCTTTGCTTGCATCATTCACTATTTTCTTGAGGATTTTCAGTATTGTCTTGTTAGATGCTTCTGCTTGACCATTTCCCTGTGGGTAATATGGTGTAGAGAACCTATGTTGGATTTTGAATTTTTCACATAGTTCTTGGACATCTTGATTTTTGAAGGGCCGTCCATTATCTGTGATGATTGAACTTGGAATACCATATCTGCAGATCAGATAATTGAGGATAAAAGAGGCAATTTGTTTCCCAGTTACCGTGGTCATGGGAACTGCTTCTATCCATTTGGTAAAGTATTATATTGCTGTTATAATGAACTTGTGTCCATTTGAAGATGAAGGATGAATTTTGCCAACTAGGTCCAGTCCCCACTGGCAAAAGGGCCATGATGTTGTAAAGGGTTGCAGTTCCTGTGCTGGTGCATGTATCAGATTACCATGGATTTGGCATTTAGGACATTTCTTGGCGAAATGATATGAGTCTTTCTCCATTGTAGGCCAGTAGTATCCCATTCTTAAAAGCTTTTTAGCAAGAGTAGTGCCACTTGAATGTGTGCCACGAATACCTTCATGAAGCTCATGTAAAGCCAAATCGGAATCATTACGATCAAGACAACAAAGAAGAGTACCATCAAGACCTCGATGATATAAATTATCAGCGGTAAGGGTATAACGGGCAGCTTGTCAGATAAAGTTATGTTTTTGGTTACGGGTTTGGTCAATGGGTAAGATATTATGTTTGAGGTAGTCGTATATTGGTCCATATAATGGAGAATCTGAACCAGTCAAGGCATAGATAACATGGGATTCAGAGTGGTCATAGGCGGGGGAGAATAGTTGCTCTACCAAGAACTCATAACAACTTTGTTGCTCAGGAATTTGTAGTAGCGAAGCGATTGTAGCCATTGCATTGGCTGCTTTGTTGTTCAACCTTAGTATTTGCTCGAAGGTGATGTGCACAAAATACTATTTGAAGTCATCCACCATTCGTTTGTAGGGTAGTAGCTTGTTGTCCTTTGTCTGATAGTTGTTATTGATTTGATTAATGACCAGTTGTGAGTCTCCATAGACTTTTAACTCTGTGATTTTCCATTCTACGGCCATTTTGATGCCTATGACCAGTGCTTCATATTCAGCCACATTATTTGTGCATGGAAACATAAGTCTGTATGATTTTGGCATAGTGTGTCCTTCAGGAGTGATGAATAGAATGCCGGCACCGGAACCATGTTGAGTGTAGGATCCGTCAAAGTATAGGGTCCATTGTTTAGTAGAAAGAGAAAGAACGTCCCTGTCTGGAAATTCAAACTCCATGGTTTGTTTGCCTGGTAGCAGTGCTTCGGCCAACTGATCTGCAATTGCTTGTCCTTTGATGGCTCGTCTTTTTGTGTATTGGATGTCGAATTCACTGAGAATCATGACCCATTTAGCCAATCAGCCTGTAAGAGCTGCCTTGCTGAGTAGATATTTGAGAGGATCAATTTTCGCAACTAGCTTGATGGTGTGTGCTAGCATGTAATGTCAGAACTTCTGAGATGCAAAGACCACTGTTAGGCAAGCCTTTTCAATAAAGGTATAGTTGAGCTCATAGCCATTCAATGTTCTACTGATGTAGTATATGGTGCATTCCTTTCTTTGTTGATCTTCTTGTGCCAATAATGCCCCCAGTGAAATATCTGTTGTTGAGATATATAGAATAAGTGGCTTTCCGGCGACTGGTGGTACTAGAACTGGTGGATTCATCAGGTACTGTTTGATTTGATAAAAAGATTTGGCACACTTAGCCTCCCATTTGAATGGTACATTTTTGTGTAGCAAATGGTTAAATGGTAGATTTTTATCTGCTAGCTGAGCGATCAATCGCGAGATTGATTGAAGTCGTCCCTGTAGAGATCTGAGTTGACTGATATTATGTGGTGGTGGCATGTCCATAATGGCTTGTACCTTTGCTGGATCAACTTCAATACCCTTAGCTGAGACTATGTAGCCTAGTAACTTGCCTGATGTAACCCCAAAGACACACTTCTTAGGGTTAAGCCTGACTTGGAATTGCTCCAATCGATTAAAAATTTTTGTTAGGATGCCAAGATGTTCTTCTCTGGTGAAGGATTTAGCTAGTAAGTCATCCACATAGTCTTCCATAAATGTGTGCATCATGTCATGAAATATTGTGATCATTGCTCTTTGATAAGTAGCCCCTGCATTCTTTAAGTCGAAAGGCATAACATTCCAACAGTACGTCCCCCAAGGACAGGTGAATGCTGTTTTATCTTGATCTTCAGGAGCTATCTTGATTTGGTTATAGCCTGAGAAACCATCCATTAGTGAGAGCATTGCATGGCCTGCTGTGAGATCTACAATTATGTCGATACTTGGTAGAGGAAAGTCGTCTTTTGGACAAGCTTTGTTGACGTCTCTGAAGTCAGTGCATATTCTGATACTACCATCCGGTTTTGATACTGGAACGATATTGGATATCCACTCTGCATAGTCAATGGGTCGGATGAATCCGACGTCTAATAATTTCTTTAGTTCAATTTTGACCATGAGTGCCACCTGTGGATTCATCTTTCGTAGCTTTTGCTTGACTGGCTTAACTCCTGTAGAGATGGACAGATGATGCATAATTAAGTGTGGATCTACTCCGAGCATATCAGCATATGACCAAGCAAAGTTGATTTGCTATTTTTTAAAGAAGATGATGAATGCCGATCTTTCTTCCTCTGTCAGAGATTCTGCAAGATGTATATTTCTGGCTGCTTCTGTGGTACCAATGTTGATTGATTGAGTGGGCTCAATCAATATGGGCGATCGCTCATAAAAGTGCTCAGGAAGAGTGTCAAGTCTCCCATCGTTAGATGCCTTAAAAAGGTTTTCACCCTCCGATGCGTCCTTTATTTTTACTTTTTTATGATCTAGAGCTGCCATTGACTGGTTTTCAGCATTAGATTCGTTATTTGGTTCATTTTTTCGACTGAGAGACTTGGCACTCCCTGATTGACAGATATCATTATTTTGTTCACTGGTAGAGCCTGTTTTCGGATTTACGGTACATAGGTAATGGACAATAGATGCATCATCTGAGAAAATTGGTATATCATTTGTTTCAGATTCATCCCAGTCGATGAGGTCAGGAAAGGCAAGTGGTAAGGAATCGTTGGGTGGATCAAGTTCGGCTACCGTAATTGTTAGGATATAGTTTTCATCGTGTTGGGTTTTGGTTTTAAAGAAATTTAGGATTTCGTCAAGGTCCTCGATGGTATCATCTTCCACATAGACTTGTTCATAATGTTTCTGTTCACTTTCCTGAGCGTCATAGATATTTTGCGGTCCAAATTCAAGAGGTCTATCTTCTGCGTTATGTTCTTCTTGAGAAAGGGATATAGAATCAGTATCATCCAGGATATCAGTAGTAGCATTGGAGCAGGTACCCCATTCATATTCATTGGAATCTGTCTCATAGGCATCATCCCAGATTCTATCTGTGCTGTAAATAGGTGTGTTGTATGGTGAAAACAAATCTTTGATGATGGATACCATTTTGATGGTTTTTGTAGATTCTGTATCAGATCCGTCTTCTACTTGCTGGATTTGTTCATAGACTGTGCTTCCTCGAGGAGAAATAACGGTATTTGGAGATGACCTGATTTGTTCTTGAGATATTGGTGTTTGAATATGAGCTACTACTGCAGATAGGGCCTTCTTATGACTTAGAAGCTTTTCCTGATGTAACTTCTGATCTTGACGTTCCCGTGCCTTGCGGATTGTTTCTGCTGATTCAAAAAGTGCTTCCTGCTAGGATTCTTCTTTGTACGGTGTATTTTCTTTCCATTGAGGTTTGATAGGTAGGTGAGGTGACCGTTTCAATAGGAACGTGAGTTTAAAACCCAATCCTTTTTTGTTTCTGCTAGGTTGTGAAGGAAGATCTATAGGTTCAGTGACTCCTTTGCATTTGCCAATAGGTCCTTTACCGCCATATCCCATTTGCTTCATGATTAAGTAGCCTTTTCCATACATGTGTGTTGGTAGAACAATGTCCAGAGCGGCTGCTCTATGATTTTCTTCTTCATCTTTGTATAACCAGTTAAGAACATCTTTGTCTTCTGATTCATGTGCTAGAGTACCCAATTGGATGAAGGTACCATCAAATTTAGTGGGCTGAGTAGCCAGTTTTGTTGATGTAGTAGGCAAACCATGTGATCTAGGTGAGGTCGGCAATTTTGCCAAACATAAAGGCTCCAAAGAGTATTCTCCTATACCTTGGTCTTTGATTTGCATTTTCTACTTGAAGTCTCCCCATAAGGAGTTGGATTTTGCTATGTGTGGATCTGATGTTGAAGATTGCTGCTTTTCTCTATTATGAGGAACCAAACTGTCCTAGGCTGCCTCCATTGCATTGCAATGTTGAAATGGATTGTGATCAGCAGATATGGAGATTTCTTGTCCATCATAAGGAAACTTGATACACTGGTGATATGTAGAAGGTACTACTTGCATTTCATGTATCTAGGGTCATCCTAACAAAATATTGTAGGTTAGATCAATATCTAAGACTTAACAAATAGTATCCTTTTGTACTGGGCCTACTTGAATAGGTAATATCACTGTGCCTTTAGAGGACCTTTCCTCATCATCATATGCTTTTATGGTAATTTTCTTGCAAGGGTCAATAGATTCTTCTGAGAAGCCTAATGCATGGATAAGCTTTAAAGTACATATATTAAGACCGGCTCCTCCATCTATTAGGACTCTTTTGACTTGGTGTTTGCAAACAATGACTTCAATATGGAGAGGAGTATTATGTGGATGGATCAAGGAAGCATTGTCGTGCTCTGAGAAGGTAAGGTTATGAGGTCCTGTCATATGGGCGACCATGGCTTGAAATCTATCTGTATCCAGATTTTGAGGTACATTTGTTTCCAATAATGCTTGCTCCAATATGTCTTTGTGCTTGGGTGATAGTTTCAATAATTCCAGGATAGATATCTAAGCTGGAGTCTTGCGTAGTTGGCTAACCAAGTCATATTGGATTTTTGGTGTGGCGGTTGTAGGTGCAGTATGTCCCTTCAAGACATATTTCTGAGTGCGGGTTGTTACATTGACAGATTCATGATCACGCTGATCTCAGATGGTGATGACATTTATTTGATGATCTTCAGCTGATATATGGTTGATAGTGTTGTTGTAGATGTGATTAATACGAGCTCCGCGTGTATCATCTGAAGTTGATGCTCCATCCTTGTTGTAATTTGGGAGAGGATTTTTAAAGGCTCCATGATCACCATTTGTTTTGAGACCATCAACCGTTAAGCCACCTCGATCAATCATGTCCTGGACTATGTGTCTCAATCTCATGCATTCGTTTGTTCTATGACCCTTGTTGCGATGGAAATCACAATAGTGTGAATGTTTGCCAGAAGTTCTTTGAATGCGGATTCTAGTGATTGTCCCAGTGGTGTGAAGATATGCTTTTGGAAATTGTTCGTGTTGTTGCGTGGATTGTTGTTAGGTCCTGGATTCATGTTTTTTCCTTGATTATCGTTGGTGTTGTTTGTGTTGAATTGTCCTTGATCAGTGTTTTGCGCATATGTGTTAGCACTGGGAGTAGCATTTTTAGGATTTTTCGTGTTCTGAGGATTTCTAGATAATGCAAGCACTGGTTGTTTTGATTTAGGATCATGTGATTCGTTGTTGCCTTCGTTCTTGTTTCGAGTCCAAAATCAAGATTTGTCAAAGTTGGCATTGTTTTGGTTATTGTAGTTTGATGAGTTTGTTCCTTCCTTGTAGAATTTGAGTGTTCCCTTTTTGACACATGCTTCCTCTACTTGAATGCCATTTTCAATCAATTTAGCGAAAGATGGTATGCATTGAAGTTTTAGTCTGTAACTCATTTCGCCATTCAATTTATCAATGAAGATTTCCATTTTCTCCTTTTCAGGAATATCTCGAGGATATCTAGATACCATGCGTTGCCAACGTTGAAGGAACGCCATGAATTTTTCATTGTTCTTTTGTTTGGTGTTGCAAACATCTAGCATGGTTATGGCATGTTGGATGTTGTAGGAATAGTGGGTGATGAATTTGTTAACCAACTCATCAAATGATCTGACAGGTGGCAAAATTTTGGATAACCATTCCATGGTTTGCCCACCCAAGCTTCTGGGGAATAACCTCATTAAATAGGTGTCATCATGAGCAAATTCAAGGCTTAGTGTGCAAAATTCCCGTACATGATCTCTGGGATCACTTTTCCCATCATATTTATCAAATTTGGGAACGTCCGAGTTTGGAGGAAAAGGCACCATGTTCAAGCTTCTATCAAATGGATAAGGACAAATTTCATTTAAAGAGTACCGCACTGTTGTCCCTTGTTGCATATCCTGTATTTGCCTTTTCAACATTTGCATTTGTTGAGTAAGGGCTGCCAAGGGTATATTGTCTTGCCGAGGAAAAAGTTCTTGCCTTGTATTGGTTCTCAGCTGAAAAGGTGTGGTAAATGGTATATGTTGCTCTGGTGTTTCTAGCTCAGGTATACGCATTTCTGGTATGCGTTGTTCTGGAATGTGTTGTTCAAAGTTATGTTGTTCAGGTATGCGAGTTTCTTCTTCTCTGTTTTGTTCTTGATATACATATTGCCGAGATCCGGTTTGAAAAATGTTTGGGTCGAAATCTTCAGGAAGTTTAACGCCCTTGCTTGTGAGCATCAACAGATATTTTTCCTTGTCATTTTCCATGAGGTTTTCGACAAGTTTTTGGAAGGAGGGATTTACTTGACATTCCTGAAGAAGGGCTTCAATAATTTCAGGTTCTTCTACAGGCGGAACTTCAAAAGGATTTGATAATCTTCGATTCATACTAGACTCAGTGGGTGTCTCGCTTTGTTTGTTACTTTGAGAGCGAGTAACAGGCATTTTAGTAGAAGCTTTTAGTGATGAAAGGGACAAAAGCCTCCTCGATGTGTTGCTCGGGCATTGGTGGTTCTGGTCGAGATGTGTTATATGTGATGCACTCGTCGGGCAAGAATGTTGGATTGATTTTTCCACCGCGGTTTATGGTTTGATTAAAAGCAGACTTTTGATAGTATGCTCTTGTCTTCAAGGGTTCCTTGTCAAATTCGCTAGATTTGTTTTGGATATAACGTTTGACGTGATGAAGGAATACCCGATGAGATTTGAAGAGTTGACGATTGATGTATAAAAACTTATTTCGCTTGATGAATTTGGAAAAACTAGGTTGTCGTTTCTTTAATGTGATGTTATGATAGAGGTTTTTTCTTCTCAGAATAAGGGGACTAGTCATGCAAGAGTGATCAATGATTTCCTTTGATTGATTTGGATTCAGTTGATTCTTGTTTTGGAAATTTCAAATCTTACGTTATTAGAGTGAAGGTTTAGATGTCTCTTCATGATAAAGCATGTCAAATGATATGGATAAAAGCTTCCCGATCTGGAAACTGGATTTGACGATTTGAGAATTTTAAACAAGTGTTTTGAGATAGAAATCCGTAAGATAGTAAAGGATTTTGATGACACTGATGATGAAAATTTTCTGGATTATGATAGGAGAGACATCCTCTATTGCGCGATTTGTTTAGGATTCGGACAACTTTGTTTAACACAAATTTAGCTTGAGAAAAGTTTTTAATAGTTTGTTTTTGTCACTCTGGTTTGATAAAAGATGATTTTTGATGAAAAAGTCTTCTAAAATGTTTTTGAAATTTTCAAAATTTTTCAGTTTTGGACTCTCTGTTTTTTGGCCTTGGATCACGCGCTAAAACAGAGTTTACATGCGCTACTGAATTTACCTGATGCGCTAAAGGAATGAGTACACGCGCTAATCTGCCTCTAGATACGCGCTAAAGTTTGGATTTTGGAAAAAATTTGTTTAATTGGTGAAAAATCTACGCACTATACTGGGCTTCACACGCACTAACTGTTGGAGTATATGCATTAAAATATGGTTTCTATGTGCTAAGTTGTTTCTTCCACGCGCTAAAGTTAGGACTGTTGAAATTTGTTGTTGAATTTGTTTGGAAAATCTACACGCTACACTGGGCCTGATACGCGCTAACTGTTTGAGTGAATGCGCTAATGTATGTATGCCACGCACTAAGTTGTTGCTGCCACGCGCTAAAAGTAGGACTGTTGAAAATGGTTATTGAAATTGTTTTGAAAAAGTTACGCGCTACACTAGGCCTGTGAAGCGCTAACTATTTTGTTTTATGCGCTAATCCTTGGTTCCCACGCGCTAAGAGGTTGCTGTGACACGCTAGACTGTGTTGTGGATGCGCTAAAGGATTGTATACTGGTTTGCCTAATGATAAAACGCTACTGTTTTAACTTCACGCACTAATTTGAGGTTTGGATGCGCTAGCAAAAGTCTTCCACGCGCTAAGATGGTGTTCTTATGCGCTAGACTGCCCTGATTTTTTTGTTTGGGTGATTTTTTGAGGTTTTTGAATTTTGTTGAGAAATTTTCAAGTGCGATGGATGATTTTTTGAAGTAATAAATGCAAGCACAGCACAAAAAGTACAACCATTTTGCCTAATCTAACAAAAAGTGTATGTTCTGCGAGGATGTGTTCAAATCCCCAATGTTTTAATAGGTTTGGATATAAATAATACACTTCAGAAAGACTCTTTATTCAAGGGTCATAAATAACATCATAGCCCACTAGTCTCGATACTCCGTCAGCTCAAACAGCCGTGTCACCCCCTAGGGGGCGCCCATTTTTTTGCCTTTTGCCAGAAGTTAACCCAAAGTGAATTGCTTCACAGTTGAGTAGTTATCTTGGGAGATATATGGTGAGTAATCTTGGGGGCGGATTTTTCCCCACCCTTGCACTATGATGTTATAAATGTTCGGTTACTGACTCAGTTCAAAGCTTCTAATTCTATGGTTCGTAATTAGGCTTCCTATTTGGTCGTCGGTGATAAACTCCCTCAGGAGGCTTCCCAACCTTTAGAACAAAGGCTTTACGTATCTCAAGGATACTGGGGGAAGGCTAATCACTGTGCGCAACCGTTGAAAAGGACTTTTGTCACTTTCCACATTTGATTATAGTGGGTTGGAATTCTTGGCATCAAAGTCATTCTCCACTTAGGTCATTCCCTTCACACCGGCCATAAACGGCTTTAAAAGTTGATTGTAACTCCTCGGGAAGGCAAGCCTGCTAAAGGATTTATTGCTTGAATGAAATAAAGCTGTAAGAATGGTCTGGATTTTTGATCACCTAGTTAAGGGGAGAGCATATTCCTACCACTTTCGAGACAAAGCAATCAATTTTATTTTAGTCTTTCAAATCAGTGATTTTGCTAAAATCTATGTGGAGATGTTGCTCCACAAAACATGATGTTCATTTTTATCTTGTCAAAGCAATGATTTGCTGATCTATGAAAGGAATTTTGTCAACAAAGCAAAATTTTCGATGTGTTGGTCAACAAAAGAAATTGATTACAAAGGAAAAGCGTCCGCTCCACCTGCAAGAAATTATCAGAGTCCTGCAAGCAAACCAAAAAAAAGGAAAATTGTTAGTGAATTTGGGGGACTTCCACAAGTCTAATATTCCAGTTCGGTTACAATAAAAAAAAAATTTGTTTTTGTTTTTCTCTGACTGTGATGCGCTACAGAACAAACTGTACGCACTACAGTATATGATCTATGCGCTAAAATTTATGCTAGACAGGCTACTCTGTTCTCTAGATGCACTACTGTGGGTTCTGGAAGCGCTATTCTGTGTGTGTTTTTTTTGATGCCGTAGGTAATTTCAAAAATGATGTGCTAATTTATGAGTTACACGCGCTATATTATGGATTAGAAGCACTGGAATGGGGATCTTATGCGCTATTCTGGTTGTTGAATGCGCTGCTCTGTGTTTCGCCTGCGTCAAGACCTACAGGAAAATGTTAGAGGGAGTCATGCGCTGCAAAAATGTTTCCACGCGCTAGTTTTCAGACCACACGCGCTAAACAGGGAGTTGGATGCGCTACTCTGTTGATTGGATGCGCTAAACAGTGAACTGAAAGCGCTACTTCAATTTTCCCGCGTGCCTGCAAAAATGGTTAGTTTCAAAAACTGATTTGTTATTTGGGGTCGGGCCCCACGGTGGGCGCCAGAAATGTATGCGGGAAAAGT
Organism: Cryptomeria japonica; assembly: GCF_030272615.1. Lineage (NCBI taxonomy): Eukaryota > Viridiplantae > Streptophyta > Pinopsida > Cupressales > Cupressaceae > Cryptomeria > Cryptomeria japonica. Next base: position 693,140,676 of record NC_081415.1, on the reverse strand, counting down.
GGGCTGATAAAACTAAATATGTGAAAATATTGTTAGAAACTAGTCCACACACACACACAGGACTTCTTGGTGCAAGCTATGGAGTAACGTAGTATTATTAATGGCCTGATGAGACCCTTGGGTTGGATAGAGGTTGAGTCAAAACAAATGTTTTAACCATGTGGGAGGGTTTGAATTAACCATTAATGGTTATTGGAGACTTTGGGGATTAAGTGGTTGAAGGTTGGAAGCCTTCAATGGTTTTCAAAGACTTTAAGGGTTTTGGTGGTTGAAGGTTGAAAACCTTTAATGGTTATCAAAGAATTTAAGGTATTTGCGAAGTGACTTCCCTTTGCTTAGGGATGTGACAAAGTTTAGAGGAGGGGTTAGGCTAATTAGAAGTGTTTAGAAGATTCTAGAAGGGATTAGAAAGGGGTTTGGGATTTTGCAAGTGGATGGAGGGATAATAGGATTTAATTGAAATAATTTAATTCATTCAATTTGGTTGCAATTAAATAAATTTGATTTATTCAATTTAGGATAACTATTTAATTAAATTTGAATTTAATTAAAAGTGGATAGGGGGAATTTAATTGAATAAAATGATTTATTCATTAAATGGTATAGTGAATTTATTTAAATAAATTGAGTAATTTACTTAATTAAATAGAGGAATGTGGATAATTTAATTAAATTGGATTTAATTAAATAGAGAAATGAACATAAAATATTCATTTAGGAATATGGTCATTTTTATACGTCTACACTATCTACCTCGGAAATGTACAAAATCTTAGTAAATGGTGGAGAGTGCGTGATGGGTTATCAACTTCCAAATGTGGTGAAGAATGGACGATGGAGAACATCTTGAGATTTGTTCAAGATTTTTTTCCTCTATGTAATGTGATTAAACGCCCAGGACTGGACCGACTATATTGTTAACCTAGATGCTTAGGGTTTTAGGTTTTCGCCACCGAGCTACTTGTTGTCTATAAGTTCGATGATGATTTTCATTTGAAGTTGTTGGCAAATGAATGTATGTGAGGTGATTCTTGCAAGACCAAAGGAGTAAGTAGAGATTTGGAAAGTGTGATTGCAGAAGTAAAAGAACTGAAGTGGATTTCCCTTGGCATTAAGTGTTGTTATTAGATCAGTGTATTACCTATTGACTTCTAACCATTTCCGCAGTTGGAAAATTCCTTTACCGGGTAGCTTTAAGATGCTTTTTGTAAATCCTTTAATAGGGTGACTCAAAATCATTGAGTTCTTTAAATCATCTTACAAGGTAACCTTTAACAGGGTTTTAACCTCTAATCGGGTATTTAGCCATCCCTCAACCAGGTGATCCCTAGCAGGATCAGATCCTAGCAGAACCTATTGTAAAGTCTTAAACTGAACTAGGCTCCTAACAGAGCAAACTTCAGAAGAGTTCAAGAACAACTTGTGGGTATTCATTTGCACCATAGTTTTTCCTAGTTGGGTCTCCACATGAAAAAATAGTGTGTTATGTGTGATGCTTTTTCATGTGATGTTTTAGTGTTTTTTGGTAAGTGGTAATGCAAGTTGATCCAATTGTCATTGTATTTATGATGTGATACTTGCTTAAGCATATGGGTGAAGTTGAGATGAGATATTAGGTTTCGAGAAGATCTAGATGTTACCGATTTATGTGTTTTAGAGTCATACTGTGTTTTATCGGTAGTGCCTTGATTTAGATCAGTGATATTGTTTACCAATTAGTGCAATCTTTGTAGTTTAAGTTGTTGAAGAAGTTTTTGTCTATACTAATTCACCCCCCCTTCTCAGTATCTGTTGGGTATTTACTGTTCATCATTATTCATCACAATTGACACCTCGCAGGTTGAAAAGAAAAGCATAACCAAGATGAGTTCTACTAAACTCATGATGATGGCTGCATAGAAAATGATGGAGGGGTCTATGGATAAAGGTGTTATTGATTAGTCTATCACTGTTTTGCATAGACTAGTCCCGAAGTGAAAGTTTGACAATGAAGTAAGCCCATCTGGCAAGCTTAAGACAATCACTGAACATATTTTAAAAGATTTGTAGTCCTTGCAGCAGAATTCAAACTGACAAGCACTAGAGAGGTTCACATGGGCAAAGATAGCTACATTTGATCAAATGATTGAGTCTGAAAGGAAGGAAATTAATGATAATTTGAAATTGATAGATAATTCTTTAAAGCAATGTACAATTTTTTATAGAGTATGTCGTAACACAGATTTTCTTACAGTTAATTTGGATAAGAGGATTAATGAATCTCAGGAGAAAATTGTTAGGTCCCAGAGACAACTGAGAGTGGGGGGGGTGAATCAGTTGTCCAATAAATTCAAACTAAAATTAACTTAACCAAAACGTAATGCTTGATTCCGGTAAACCAAACTTTATGCTGGTAAATAGTTTTATCACTTAATTGCGGTATAGGTAAAGATTAATGCATAAAATGGAAAGACAATAACATCCACAACACATAACACAGATATTTGTACGTGGAAACCCTGTAAGGGGACAAACCACAGTGGGAAACCTTACCCACAATCAGATGATACTAATGCAGATAGTATGTGTGTATAATATGGAGTCTACACATGCAGAAAGGCCAGCTGCCTAGAGCTCACTCCTCAAACACAAAATGGGAGTCGCACTGACTATAATTGGATGGTTAAATCCAATGATAATGTACTGCTCAATTTAGCATCTTCATATGCTGGATTCAGTACCGATTTAGCTCTAATTATCTTCTCAAAGCCCTCCTTCAATCTTTAAATGATGTCTACATGTATAGCTCTACTTATTTTTGCATATTCGCACTTCCTTACATTACCATATCGATCTCACAAATGAGATCTTACATATATACCATAACCTAAGACCAATTGAGTAGGTCGGCTCACTAAAGATATTACAATAAAATCAATTACAAATAAATCAATATGTGATGCATCATGTCGGTTCAATGTATTTACAATAATAACAAATCATCTCCATAACGTGTCGTGCTGATCTGGAATAGATATGCTTGTCAGTGCATAACCTGGACCTATTTGCCAATAACAACAAATATGAAAACCTGAATAGATCAATAGCTAGATCACCAAAACCAAGTGATCAAATAATGTCTTTGACATAACCAAGTAGTCTCAAGTCATTCCAAGTGCCGATGAACAATATAACCTGTCGGGGAACTAGATACCGATGACTATGCATAAGTCACTGAACATGTCGGTGAACATAATAAAAGATCTCCAAGTACTGATAAGGGTTGACAAATGTTGACATCAATAAAAAAACCATATCAACATATCCAAAATACCAATAATATCCCCCTTTGGCATTGATGGAAACACAAGATGGAAAAACCACCAAAGTGCCAAAACAGAAATGCCAAAAACCAAAAACCAACAATCTCCGAAAGAGATCATTAACCAGAAATCAAAATACATAATATCTCTTCCTTAGGAATAATCTATCCCAATAGATAATGTGTTTTTCTATAATATCTCTCCCCCTTTGACATCAAATGCCAAAGCAACACAAAACCAAATACAAAATACCAACTACTCCCCCTGAGAAGTAGCTCTCCTCATCAAAGTTGGAATAAAAGATTTCTCCGTTAATTTTGTCAATTGATGACAAACATCAACTGTCTAAGTCTCTACAGGTGGAGATAAAACTCCAAGCTGCTCTCTGAGATATTCAAAAGTATCCTTAGGCAAAGGCTTAGTAAAAATATCTGCAATCGATTCTTTAGTATTCACATAAACCAATTTCACTTCTTTTGCTTCAACATTCTCTTTCAGAAAATTAAATTTGATAGAAACATGTTTAGTCTTTGAGTGAAATGCCAGATTCTTTGACATATCAATTGCTGCCATATTATCACCGTAAATAGTTATAGGTTCCTTGCATTTTACCTTTATGTCCTTCAACATTTGTTTAATCCATAATACTCGTGTACAATTAGTTGCTGCTACAACATATTCTAATTCTACTATTGATAATGATGTACAACTCTATTTCTTGCTCAACCAAGAAATTAGTCTGCTACCAAGAAAAATGCTCCGTCGATGGTGCTTTTTCTGTCATCCACATCTCCCACTCAATTTGCATCTGTGTATGCACATAAATCAAAATTTTCATCTCTAGGATACCATAAACCAAGATTTATAGTGCCTTGTAGGTATCGGAAAATCCTTTTTACTGCTGATTCATGATTTTCTTTAGGATTACTCTTGAATATTGAGACAATACATACTCCATTCATAATATCAGGTCTTGTTTGTGTCAAATACAGTAAACCTCCTATCATAGACTTGTATCTAGTCAGACTAACAGGTGTTGATTCATCCTTCAATGATAGTTTATTAGTTGTAGTCATAGGTGTGCTTACCGGTTTAGAGCTTTCCATGCCAAATTTCTTTAGTAATTTCTTCAAGTATTTAGATTGACATAAGAATATACCTTTATCAGTCTGTGAAATCTGCAATCCTAAAAAGAATTTAATCTCTCCAATCATAGACATTTCAAATTCTTGCTGCATTTTATTAGAAAAGTTTTTACACAATCCATCTTCTCCTACAAAGATTATATCATCAACAAAAACTTCAATAACCAAGATGTCATCATTAGTCACTTTTTAGTATAGATTGTCTTCACCATTACCTTTAGTGAAACCAATCTTCAAAAGATATTTGTCCAATCTAGCATACCAAGTTCTAGGAGCTTGCTTTAGCCAATACAAAGTTTTCCTTAACCTGCAAACCGTATCTTTGTCATCTATCAAAGAAAATCTGTTGGCAAATCCACACTCCAATGAGACATTGTAGATGATTGAAGGTTTTGTCATTGATGGCAACCTTACAATCTCATGACACTGGCAAGGCATTCCACTGGCACTAGCAAGATCAGACTCTACACCAGCACTCGGACTACCAACACGTGTAGTGAAAGGAAGCATACCGACACAGAGGCCGACAGGATTTTTGTTGTAATATATTTTGTTTATTATTGTAAAATCATTATAAGCTGACTTGGCAACATTGTAAAATGACTCATACATATAAGAGATCATTGTAGAACATTTTATGTAGTAATAAAGGAACGTAATAAGGCAGACCTATTATGCGAATTATAGGTTAAGGGTTTATGTAAGAAACAGAGCAGAAACCGGTACTGGATCTAGCATTATAGATGCTATTTTGAAGCAGTACAAGACACTGGATTTATATAGTCCATTTTGTAAGTCAGTGAGACTTCCTATTTTGTATTTGAGTAGTGAGCTCTAGGCACTTGGCCTTCCTACATGTGTAGGCACCTATTGTAACAGTAATATTCTCTTATTGACCAGTAAGTGAATATTGTGGGTCACAAATCCCACCGAAGTTTTTCTCACATTGGGTTTCCTTGTTAAAATATTGTGTTATGGTGTGCTTTTCATGTGGTTTCTATTATCTCTATTTATTGCATTACTTTCTATATACCGGTATACAGTATTAATATGTTTTGCATGTTTTAAGTTAAGAAATTGCTCTAACCGGTTAGATATTGATTCACCCCCCACCCCCCTCTCAGTATCTATGGAAATCCTAACAATTGGTATCAGAGCTTGGTCCTCTATTTTCAGAAGCCTAACAGCTTGAGGAAGATCTTGACACCGGTAGAGATGGAAAACTTGATGAAGCAACTTGAAGCAGCTCTCTCAGACTATGATGGAGAAAAATTAAAAAATATCAAACTTGAAGATGACCTTAAAGCAGCTCAAGATATTATTCAAGCACTTCAAGAAAATCTTACTATTACAAGAAACAAGAGAAGAGAACTTTGTGAAAAGATGCAACTTGAGAATGATGAAAATGAAACTCTTAATGATATGATAAACAAGTTGAAGCAAGAGAACATGACAACAAAGAATGAGATGCAGGACATGACTATGAGATTTTGTAAGGAAATTGAAGATAGGAAGAAGAATGAAGAAGATTTAACTAAAAGACTAAGTGATGCTGCAAATGAAAACACAAGACTTAGCTATGAAAATGATTTGTTGAAGACAGATCTGATGCACACACAGAATGACTCAAATGAACTGATGAGGTAGAAAGAAGTATTAGAAAGAGAACTAGATACTATAAATCAACATAAAGAGAAATTCAAGAAAATCTCAGAAGAACTTGGTAACTTGCTGAAGAATCAAAAACCTAAAGGTGACACTTGTGGAATTGGCTTTGAAGCAAGAGAAAGCTCTGGTACAGCAAACACATAGGATCATAGCAAACTGGTAAGACAACGTACTGCTTATAAATTCAATGGCAAATGATTTAACTGTAACAAGTATGGTCATAGAGAAAATCAATGTAGATCTAGAAGTAATCAGAATACCAATGCACCCACTGGTCAATGTTTAAAATACAACAAAATTGGTCATAACTCTGAAAATTGCAGAATGAATGTAAGATGTTATGTTTGTGGAAGATTTGGACACTTATCTAATCAATGTAGAACACAAACCGGCATAGGTTATGGGAAGGCTATTCAAAAAAATAATGTGACTTGTTATGCTTGTAACAAGATTGGACATATTGCAAAATTCTGCAGAAGTAAGGCACCGTCGGTAGACAACAAAGGTTCTAGTTTGAAAGGAAAAGAAAAAGTTGAAGAAGTTAAGCAAGAATTCTCAAAATAATGGAATAGAAAGTCAAACCTAAATGGTGTTGGGAATACTCCATCGGTAGAACCAAGCACACTCCACCGACAGAACAGAGTAGCACTCCACTGACAGGAGAATCTATTAGGCCCAATATGGAAAGCTAATGTATTGAGAGGGGAGGGGTGAATCAGTACTTCAACTCCTTTTATCAACAATATCTTTACTGTTATGCATAAACCACAAACTGTTGTAACATAACATAAAGCTAAAATAAATAAATAACATTCATACATGATTCACTCCATAACACATATATTTTGGTTATGTAGAAACTCTTGGTTAGAGAGAAAAATTATGGTGGGGATGGCACCCACAACTTCACTACTGCAATAATAAAGGTTGCTCGGTTAGAGCTACATGTTTAGCTATTTCTGATAGCTTACCCTGTTAGGAGTATCAAGATCGTTAGATCTACCTTGCTAAAGGATTTTACAAACTAAATGCTGCACTTGGTTAAATGTTTTACAATTTATAGACTTTGTTAGATTCTTTTACCTTGTTAAAGGTTTCTCTTACAACTTCAAAATATTACAATAAAACCTCTACAAATATCTGCAACTTTACATCTGTAATGTTATAGCAGATTCTATGTGCTCAAAATGAGATTACCTTGCTTACAGCATACCTCGGTAACCCATAGAATAACTCAATAAACCCTTCTGTTTACTTTATTCTTTGACTGTTCTCTAAAATCCTTCTCAGTGACCTCTGTGTCTGTGTAATAGTCATAACATTCAGTGCTTTCTTATGTATCACACACATCTTGCTTCATACACCTCTATGTATCTCTATCTGATCTCAATCCATGTTGAATAAATAGATCTCTTATGTCGATGATCAGGTTCATTGCTTCGATCTTACAAACATGATTTATCGAATGAATAACTATACAAAATACTTCATTGGTTAGATGACCTCAAAATCATACACAATCTTTAAGTACAATTTCCAATGTGATAACAGTTCTATGTTCCTCGATCTTGTAACACGTTTTCCCATGTGTGTCTAGATTCAATGAATTTGGTAACACATTTCACTCGGTGTATCATTGTTTCTGTTCGATAGACATAGAATGTTACTTGGTAGACAGCTCGGTGAATACTGGGCTCTGTGACTACTTTCTTCTATAACCGACTGTTCTATGCATACCGACTGAATGTTTCAGTAGTAGTAACCGACTAGAGTATATAGAATGACTTTGGATATAAAACTAATGGCAACTATAATAAGTAGTAACTGTAGACACCCAAAATTGTCCAGTCTAATTAAATAAATATTTTATTTATTTAATTATTTTAGCCTAATTTTTCTATTAATTAAATAAATCTTTATTTATTTAATTAATTCATTTATCCTCTTCTAGCCTTATTTCTCTTTTAAATAAATACATTTATTTATTTAAATTATCCTTTTCTTAAATTAAATAAATATCTTATTTATTTAATTGATCTCACTTCTTCTATTAATTAAATAAATCTTTATTTATTTAATTAATTCATTAACTTTTTCTACCCATGACACATGTCATTCATCTCTTAATTCATACACTACCTACCCCTTTCATTATTTTATTATTTCTTTTACCTACCCTCTAATCATAGCTGACCTCCTTTTCCACCTCTCAATCTTATCCCTCCATTTCATATAGTGTCTTCTATATAAGGAAATGCTTCTTTCATTATCAAATCCCTTGTTGACTACTTGACTACACTACACTTTTGAACATAGGCGATCCTACTTGCAACCACATTCCGTTCTTTGTTGAGCTCTTGTGCACATAAAATCTGAGAGCAAATATATCAAGCAAGATCAATGGAGATAAGAAGAATGGAGATCCAAACCCTATTGGACATGTGATGGTATAATCTTTGTGATTTCATTTGATTTGCATTGTCTTAGGTAATCTTCATATGTTATGGTGGATCTTTGTTGTTGTTAGGCTAGGGTTTTGTGGTTGAATTAATTTAGCTTTTCAATATTGTTATTATTGTTATCCATTTTCACCATATACATTTTGGCACGTCCGGTGGGAATCTTGTCTCTTTTTGCATTTAACATCCTTGTTGCAGATTTTGTGTTTTGAAGTTGCAGATCTGACATTTTCAACAGCATTTTGATATTTTTGCGTCTGCATACTTTCGGATTGCATTTTTGATTTTTTGGCACGTCTGTGACATCTGGAATCACGTCTATGTTATCGATAGCATTTTATTTTGCAGATTTTGGAAACCGCGTTTGTGTTCCTCAGTCACGTTTGTGGTGTTTTTAGATGTGTCTGAGTCCAGAAGTCGCGTCTGGGTTCTAGAGCCACGTCTGTGTCTCACAGAACCGTGTCTAAGTTAGGAAGTCACGTCTATGCTGAAGGTAACCGCATCTGTGTGCATCGGTTTCAATTTTTTTTTTGGGTTTATTGATTTGGTTTTGGGTTTTGCATTTAATGTTTCAGATCTGGTTTATTTTGAGCTAACATTTTCAGATCTAGCTAACGAAATTGGTGCAGCTTGTCTTGAAAGCAAAATCGTTTTGTTGAAGGCCCCTATTTTCACAAATTCTTTTGGATTTAAAATTTACCTAACTTATGTGCTTGCAGAAAGGGGTGATTATTTGAAACAATCCAAACTACTAACAACTCTTTGTTGCAGGTCCTTGGCAAGGGTTTTTGGATTTTTATTGTGTGTCTTGTTTTCATAGACTAGTAAACACTTCAATTGGTGCACTAAAATTGAATCATTTTCTTTTGTGTCTTGAGCAATAGGCTCTTTTTGTTTAATCTTTAGAGGGCCTGTCTTCCCCTGTGGTCATTAGGACTACTATTGAGAAGAGAACGACCCAAGTGGTAGCAAAAGAAAAGCCATCTTCTTCCAAACCACTATAAATAACAGTATTCATGGTGAAAACTATGGATAACGTGTGTTGATTAGTTCATATCGACACTATGTCTCCCCATAAACCCGTTTGATCAAATTTATTTGATCATTTGTAGTGCGTAACCCCTACCAGCTAGGAGCCTTCTGTATTTACAGAGCTGAAAGTGCCGCATGTATGGCGACACGAGCGGATGCCCTTACTAGCACCTTTTTGTTTTAGAAGCCAAAATCCTTCTAGTTGTTGAGGCAGGAGGTCGGACCTGTGGTAGCGGCCCACACACATACGGTTCTTAGTAGAGATACAAATTTTGCCACAAGGAGTTTTCATGGGGACTAATGCTTGGTTGACCCGAGAAGTGAGTGCCGAGGGTGGAGCCAGTGAGGTCAAGCATCTAAGTATCCACTCTAAATAGCGTAGCCTCGGGGGTAAAACTCCATGTGGGATCAACAACTATTGTCTTGGCTAGCCATAAGAATTGTGCTTGACTTATTTTAAGCATTCAGAACATTCAAGACCAAACAGCAAAACTTTGTGTTTTTTGTGTCTTCAAGTGTATGCAAAATATTTTTACATCAAACAACACACTTTTTTTTAGGATTCATTTTTGAGTCTAGACACTTGCAAACATTGGGTCTTCATCAACACTATGTCCTCTTGTCACGAAGAACAGTCAAACAGTTAGATTTGATCACAACAAAACAACTTCACAGATTGGAAAAAACTGCACAAATTTTGCAAAAATGCATCTGTGTCAGACATAATAGCGTCTGTGTTGTATAACCGCATCTATGAAGGGCAGAAACACGTCTATGTTTCCATAATCAATAGTGCATTTTACAAAAATCTCAAAAATGCGTCTGTGTTAAACAGAACCATGTCTGTGTCAGGAAATCATGTCTGTGCAGTATATAGGCGCGTCTGTGATCAGAATTGAAAAAAAAAAAAACTGTTACAGTCTAGCAAACAAACGCAGTCAGTTTTGGAATTCTTGAGTTTCCTAGGTTATTTCTCCAAGTTTCATTTAGCATTCAACCTATCTTTGGGTCTCACACAGTCCATCATTGCTTCACACCTCACATTACATTTACATCTGTCTAAACTTGAGTCAAAAGGTCACTTGCTTGTCCTCATCATACTTTGTCAACACACTACATACAACAACACTTTGCTAAGTGGTCCCTCATCAAGGTCTCTCACCTTTGGGTCTCATTTGGTCTTACTTAGAGTCAAGGTCAACTTACTTCATCAAGAGAAACTATCCTCTCTTTCTAAGTCACACCTACTCTACTACATACATACTTGGTCTTACACTTTGGACATTGCAAGTACACCTCAAATTCATTTACATTCCATCCATTTCTTGGTCTTCCAGACTTTTTCCATTTTTCATCTAGTCTCACACATCTCGGTCAATACCTAGTTCATGGTTGAAACCCATCTTCAAAAATATAGGAGAGAAACTAAAGAGGCTCAAGAGTCCACAAACATGAGTTCTTATGAGTATGACAATGATATCTTTTTCAATTCTGATCATACTACATTACCTGACATGGATGCCTATAGAAACATTCCAAATGTTGAGAACATGGACACTACAAACAACAATGATACACATAATGACAATATGGACAACTTCTCCATACATTCGGCAGATGTGGAAGAATCCATTATGGATCTCCGTTTCAATCGACTGATTGAGGAAATAATGAGGAGAGATAGACAATACTTCTTACAAATGATGGCACAAAGTGGAGCCAAGATACCTCATGATTTTGACATGTCTCAAATAATAGAAAATCGACCTTTGCAACAAACTCACTCCAACATGGATCAAAGGAGGCCTAATAGTGGAGGAAATAGAGGACAACATATGGTACTTGAATCACCATCATCTTTGTTTCAAAAACCAGAGGTCCCACATACACATGGTCAAGCATATGATACTCACCTTCGTAGACCATTATGGAAGTCTTATGTAGAGAAATATGCTCAATCACATATCAACGCTAAGGATCAACCACCAAAGCAATTGGATATTGAAAGGCATGCTCAAATTTTGGACACAAGGAAACCCCGTGTCAAATTTGGGGGCAACACATTAGAACATGACATACCTGTAGAGTATGGTATACATGAACAAAATAGATATGGCACTCCTCAACATGAATCTATACCAAGTGGTCCATATATGCAGCATCACTATAGACCTCCTCCATATGAACATGTGTATGATCAATATCATCCATATATGCAACATGCTCCTCCTGCAATTGGCACCTCAAGCATAGGGTATGGTCCAAGAAGTCAATCTCCACCTAAAAACAATTTGGAGCAACAAATCAGGGACTTACAAAAGAAAATGGAGGACATAAATACACCAAAGCCAACATACACAAGGAGAGACATATGTCCTTATCCATTTGACAAGAGCATTCCAATGCCTCCATTTCCTACACACTTTGTGACACCTAATTTTGATAAGTATAGAGGAAAAGGGGATCCTAAGGCACACATAAGATAGTTTTTCACAGCTTGCATTGAGTTAGCAGCAGAAGAGACATATTTGATGAGATTATTCCCGCAGAGCCTAGGCGATCAAGCTATGGAATGGGTCTCCCAACTTCCACCTGGTATTAAGTCATGGGGTGACTTAGCAGAGGCATTTATTCAACATTTCTTCTACAACATAGAGACAGACATATCAGTCACTACTTTGTGCAACACCAAGCAAAAAGAGGGAGAGTCTTTTGCATCATTTTTACAAAGATGGAGAAATCTAGCTAGCAGATGCTCTTGTGAAATTCCACAAAAACAAATGGTAGAGATGTTCACTCAGAATGTTAACAAAGACATTGGCTATGATCTAAGGAAAGCTTGTTTGTCCACCTTCAAGGACGTCATTGAAAAAGGCTTAGCGACAGAAAAGGTCCTAATTGAACAAGGAGTCATTAAGATATTTAAGGAAAACAAAGATGACTTTAAAGGAAAAGACAAGCCAAGATTTTGGAATAAAAACAAGAACACAGTCAATGATGGTGTGGTGGATGCCAATACAGTGCGACCCAAATTCATTTTTTCTGGATCAAGCTCTACAAACAATCAGGTGATTACTCAAACAACTTCTAAATCACGAAGGAAGTACACTCCATTGGGAGAACCACTTGAATCAGTTTTCAAAAAGCTAGTGGCAAACAAGGTAATCACTATTCCAGATTTTCCTCCATATGAACCAAAGGTTAAACCAAATTGGTGGAATGGTGATGAGTATTGTGAATTTCATTAGAGCAAGGGTCATAAGACAAGAAATTGTCATCGACTGAAGAACATCATACAAGATCTCATTGATAGAGGCGACATTGAGATTGAGGGACACTCATCCAATCAAGAACATGAGATGTTTAAGGAACCATTCCCAAAACATGACAAGGGAAAAGCTAAAGCCACAAATGACCAAACCAACTATACCAGAGCAACCTATAACTATGATTCAACTATCAATCACATTTCGATGGACAATTACATTTCTACCATTATTATCAAGGACAAAAACCCTAAGAATTCTACCCAGAGACCCAAGATTGTCCTAAAAGGTGTTGGATCTTCTTCCGAACCTACCTCTGAATGTCATGTTACAACCTGTCAAGGTAAAATCACTTTGCAAGGTGCTCCAGCCAAAAAAATCCCATCTTTATCAACCAAGCCTGAGTATGACCTTGTAGAACAATTAGGGAAAACACCCGCGCTCATCTCCATTCTTGAGCTCCTACGCATATCCCCCGCACATAAAGCTATTCTTGATAAAATCTTGAGAGACACTACCATTCCTACTGATCTGAACGTGGACCCATTTCAAGCCATGGTGGGATACCTTTCCATTCCACATTCCCTTACATTCACAGAAGCTGACGACGCCTCCATAAGTCAGCCACATAATGCACCTTTACACATTGAAGCCTTCATACACAAACATAGAATCAAACGTGTCCTGATAGATGGAGGAGCGGATCTAAACATTTGTACATTGAGCACTATTAAACAATTGGGATATTCTGATAAAGCTGTGAATTCTACAAACAAAATCACCATCAAGGCATATGATGATGAAGAACGTTCATCCAAAGGCACAGTCACCTTGCCTCTCAGAGTTGGGCTAGTTACAAAGGATGTGGTTTGTCAAGTCCTAGACCTTGATCTCACATACAACATATTGCTAGGACGTCCTTGGATTCATGAAATGAGGGCAGTCCCATCTACATATCATCGATGTATCAAGTTTCCACACAATGGAGTTGAAGTGACCGTCAAAGTGGATCCAAATCCATTCATATATTGCAACAATCTGCAACCTCAATTAGAAATAACAATCCCAGTCAATCGCGAAGTTGTTCCTTCATCAGCATATGTGGATCTAGAATCTTTATACTACAAACAATTTTCAATGACAAGGAATTGGGTGTGAACCACCTAGTGTTGTGGCTACTAAGTCTGAATGCAAATCTCCTCTAGTGGTGCAAGCAACTCTTGATATCAATAGTCCTAAGAGTGGTTCCAACGAAGAATCTATTGAGTGTATCACCAACCCTCTTGAGAACTCACATAGCCTTACCATTTCATCCACTCATTCCATTTCCACTCCACTTCCAGACTTGGATCAACAAGAATCACAAAAGCCCTTAGTCATTGGGGATCAAAAATCAAGCTATGAAAAGAAAAATCTAAAAGTCAAAAATAAAGAAAAGTCCTTTAATTCAAATCAAAATCAAAAGCTATTGGACTCTGCAAAAATCAAAGTCAAGGATAAAACTCCTATGAAGCCAAAAGAGAAAGAGTTGATCTCCCCTAATATCAAAATAACTGGGGGCAAAAGTTCTAAAATTTCAAGTCAAAAAGCATACTTGTTGATCCTAAGTCTCCATCATGCTATCCTACTTTCACTTCTTTTCACAATCATAGGCCTTCATAACTCATCCACTTGTTTCGCACATCCATACCCTTTTGGTGATACATCATGGACCTTTAATGGAGCTTCCTCAAAGGACTTTGTTATCAGGGGTGCCCAAACTTCTTCAGGTGACACACATACAGGCCTGTGTAGTCCACACGCTAGTAATTCTATCTCAGTTCCTTTATCGAGAAAGACAATCACTCGAGCTACACATCATTCAGTCAAGGAACAATGTAGTTACAATCATAAAGTCAAGCCTCGCACATTTGAGGTAGGTGATTTGGTTCTCAGAGAAAACCCCAAAAATCAGCAAGACAGAGAGAAGAAGGGCAAGTTCGAACCAAACTGGCTTGGTCCTTACATCATTACAGCATCATATGGATTTAGGGCATATCAGCTCTCAACTACAGAAGGTGAACCTTTGGAGGATCCTATCAACAACATGCACCTTCGTAGATTTTACACATAGCTCTTTGGAATATCCTAATTCAAAAAATACAAAAAAAATCAAAAATTTCAAAAATAAAAAAAAATTCAAAAATACAAAAAAAATTATAAAACAAAAAAAATCGTTACTTGGTGAAAACCTAGCAAACAGGTGCCTTGTGACACAAAAAAATTGAAAAATCAAAAAAAGTAAAGAGAAATTGAAAACCACTTCGGTGGCGCCCTGGGCAAGTACCATGGTGAAAACTGGGTCACCAGCGCCATGCATAGAGACATTGCTCCTCCCTCCTTCAGGATTCTCTTTCATCACTTCACTTTGCACACATTCACAACCTATTCATTCATAATAAACTTACCCATTCCTATCATGGCTTGTTATTGATCTACCTAAGATTGGTTAGCCATTCATAATAAACCTCCCTTTTCATCCCTTTGCATCCATAATAAATCAGATCCTATCTATGGCTAAGGCAAATCCTACGTCTAGTCATGGGTGTGGAACTGAGAACATCACATGTTTCGAGGAATACAATTTCTTCCAGCTTCCTTCAGTCTATCCACGCACAATCCACAATAAAGCAACATTTGGATTCAGTCAGTTTTAGATGAGATAGCAACAACAATGGGCTTCAACAAAATCAAATCTTTCAACAGACTCAAACAACATATGGTTCAGTGTTATCTATCCTTTTTGTGAAAGTAAACATTGTGACCACAATCAAATAAGACTTATACAAGTGACAAGAGACACTAAAACTTGAGGACTACAGTGAATGTTGGTATCGAGTCTTGGTTTTATTTTGATTTTTATCTTTTGGTGACATGTCTTTTAGCTTTTTCGGGATGTCTTTGACTAGAGATTCTATCTCTAGGATGTCTTTGACTAGAAAGGCGAGCATGGGGTATCATCACCTATTTTTCTTTTGCTATCTGTGGATTGTCTCTTAGTAATGCTATGACCTGTCCAAGGATATGAGGACACTGAGAGTCTAGTGTGAACTGGGGCATTCTTTGTTTGTGACTGTCTTATCTCCATGCAAACGAGTACAATGACTTTCTGGGTCGAACATATGCCTCAATTGTCATAACCTACTTGCTATAATAAAGCTCAATGATGATAACGCACAAGAAGCTCTTTTCACTTTCATATCTTCTATCTTCCATCCCACATTCTTGATTGACTTTCATCATCCTTCCTGAGTCTGTGCAGCCTGCTATCACATGACTGAGTATAATGACATGCCAAAAACATTTGCATTTCATGTAGTTGCACATGCATTACCACATATAAGCATTTCATACATACATATAGATATCACAATTGCATCAAATCCTGCACACAATACCTGTTAGCACAATTTACATTTGCATTATCATATTCATTTGCATTACATACATTCACATTTGCATTGGCATAACATATAAAAATATAAAAGAACAAATAAATATATTGCATTTCATCATGTACATATTTGCATCCATCACATAGAAACATACATCATGAAACATCTCATCACATAGGTACACATGCATATAGCTGCCGCAAAGATGAATCATCTCATATATATATATATAAAGTGTCATGATACAATGATGTCAAAATCATATGGCTACAATCACCTGAAGGTGTCTACATCATCATACAAACATGATACAATACTGATACATAGGGAACCCTCTACACCTATGATGAACTCCCTCCCTCGGAGCCGCCTGGCCTTGATGAAACCTGAGCCCCCGAAGGACCCGCCCCAGGATCATCCCTCCTGTCCCCTCTATCTGGTGGTGGTGGAGGACCCATAACCCCACCACTAGATGCCTGTCTCCTCCAGCTCCCTCCCATAGTTGTCGTTGTCCGCGATGGTCTATGGAAGCTCCTTGCTCGCTGATCAGCTGGCACTGCACCATAATAGAGATCCCGCCAGTAACCGATCTCCTCCCCTGCCCGCAGGACGTCGGCATATCCAGCCCCTATGTCCTCTGTCGCCTGCCTCCCAGCCCTCAGTGTTGTCTCAGCCTCTATGTAGCGTTGAATGGCCTGATCCCGCTCCCGCTCAGTATCTCTGAGCTGCCTCTTGAGCCTATCCCTCTCCCTCTCCAGGTCTTGGATCTCATCTGCCTGTCCCTGGCAGATCTCCCTCAGCTCTATCAGCTCATCCTCCTCTGCCTCAGCCCCCTGTGGCTCTGCCTGTGGCTCCCCCTATACGGGTGCCTGCCCCTATGCCTGTGCCTATGCCTGTACTAGTGCCTATCCCTATATCTGTCCCTGTACCTTTCCCTGTACCTGCACCTATCTGGGACTCTGTGCTGCTGGCACCTGTAGCAGTAATCCACCGCGACCCCTCACTACTCGAGCCTGCCTGTCCTCTCCACCCTCCCTCCGTGGTCCCACCCTCCTCTCTCCAACTGCACCCCTCCTCCTCCATCAGCCTCTACCCCCATCATCTCCATCATCATCCCCATCCCCACCACCATCTCCATCTAGTAGCTCTCTTGGATCCGTCAGGCATGGGAATGGATTCTCGGCCCAGTATACTATGTACTCGGCATCCATGTCGGCATCCTCGATCTCTGGCCACATGTCCTAGGGTAGGGGCATCATCTCTATTAGATATGTAACAACCTAATCATATGATAAAGGGCCCAAACTACACCTGATCCCTGACAGTCCGTGCATACATGCCTGAACCCCATGGCATCCGCTAAATCCTGTCGAACTGCTTGCCCACCCTATCCACTAGCTGCCTCTCCAGTACATAGGGCATCCGCCCAATCAGATACCTACTCCAGAAGGTGTAGGGAAGCTCTACCGCATCATCCTCCCACTGCTCGCATCCCAGGTATGGCCTCCATATAACCATATCAATGTCATCAATCACCTGCCACCAGTGCTCTAACCTGCTAATCTGTGGCTACGAAGTGATCATGTCGTACAAGTGTACAAAACTACGTCCATGACCTCTGCCCCTGAAATATATCGATCTTGTCACTGGTAGATGCTCATAGGCCCACACCTATAACAATGTGACCCCGCAGCCCAATCCCACTAACCCATGGTACACAAACTGATGCAGCTCGTAATATAGGTGTGCTAGCACACACGGTCCCCAGGCATATCTGGTGTGTTGTGTCACTAGTGTCTCCAATGCTCCTCCCTAGCCCACAGCCAACCCTCGTGTCGCTCTATCAGGACACAAGAACCCACTGATCGCTCCTCCTATCACTGCTGGCAGCGCTAATCCTGTAGCTGTCATGGTGTCCCAAGCCACGTGCCCTGCCCTCATCTCCAGTCCTAGGTCCTGGAACACTCATCTCAGGGCCTCCCTGTCTCCATCTCGATCGTAAGGAATCAGCTCCCCATCGATCGATATCCTCAAGATCCTGTATACATCCTCGAGGGTGACTGTCATCTCCCCCATCAGTAAATGAAAAGTGCAAGTCTCAGAGTGCCACCTCTCCACCATTGCAATCAGCAATCCCATGTTCGCCCAAAACTCAGGCACATACAAAATATGTCTCAATCCCATAGCCTTAATCTCAGCTCGGTCCTCAGTTGTCAACTCAGGTCGCAACCTTTGAGTCGATGGGAATCTCTCCCATGACTCCAGCATAGGCAAATACTCCTGCAGTCACACAGATCAATCATCTTAGTCCCAGTGACACTCACTGTTCATCACAAAGTGTTGCTTCTATCCTAGTGGTACTCCCTGTTCATCACAAAGTGCTGCTCACATTTGCACTCCCTATTCATCATAAAGTGCTGCTCATATTTTAGTACTCCCTGTTCATCACAAAGTACTATATCTTGGTACTCACTGTTCATCACAAAGTGCCTTGATCTATCCTATCCTAGGGCCTCTGTTTGAGTGAATCCTCTTGAGAAGTTTCCTAATTGGCAACATATGTTCTATCACAGAATTGTCAATCCTAGCCCTATTTGCTATCCTAGTTTTCCCTAGAGGACCTGCTTGAGTGTATCCTCTTAGCAGCTTATCCAATCGACAGTGTATGTTCATCACAGAACTGTCGATTTGACCTAGAAGACATAAATTCACATTTTTGGACAAAAATGCGCTTTCCTGACATAAACGTGCATTTATTACTCTACCTAGCATGCATTAATGACAACAATAAATACAACAATGTACAAGGAGGTTTTGTGGTACTTACTGGCTCTCCTGCATCTGTTGGCCTCTGAAATTGGCGAACGCGATTGAATCTGTGAGCCATGGCCATCGTTGCTGACTGGTGCTGCTCTATTCTCGCTCTGCACTCTAATCTCTTGGATGTGTGGATGACAATGAGGATGTATTTCCCTCGTGGTCTATCTTATAGACTGCCCTAGCCCTCATTTCCCGAGTCAATCTTCATAATCCCATGACTCTATCACTTTATCCGGTCAATCCATTCTATCCCATCTTTCTTATCGAGAGATTGTCTGCAATCTTTTCAAACATTTTCTTCCAATCTCTCGAGGGGGCATATCATTCCCATCTTGGGGCAACTCTGTATCAGTTCATATTATCTTCTTTGAAACAACGCGACAAGCCGCACTGTCTCAAAGAGGGGCAAAATGTAGACACCCAAAATTGTCCAGTCTAATTAAATAAATATTTTATTTATTTAATTATTTTAGCCTAATTCTTCTATTAATTAAATAAATCTTTATTTATTTAATTAATTCATTTATCCTCTTCTAGCCTTATTTCTCTTTTAAATAAATACATTTATTTATTTAAATTATCCTTTTCTTAAATTAAATAAATATCTTATTTATTTAATTGATCTCACTTCTTCTATTAATTAAATGAATCTTTATTTATTTAATTAATTCATTAACTTTTTCTACCCATGACACATGTCATTCATCTCTTAATTCATACACTACCTACCCCTTTCATTATTTTATTATTTCTTTTACCTACCCTCTAATTATAGCCGACCTCCTTTTACACCTCTCAATCTTATCCCTCTATTTCATATAGTGTCTTCTATATAAGGAGATGCTTCCTTCATTATCAAACCCCTCGTTGACTACTTGACTACACTACGCTTTTGAACATAGGCGATCCTACTTGCAACCACATTCCATTCTTTGTTGAGCTCTTGTGCACATAAAATCTGAAAGCAAATATATCAAGCAAGATCAATGGAGATAGGAAGAATGGAGATCCAAACCCTATTGGACATGTGATGGTATAATCTATGTGATTTCATTTGATTTGCATTGTCTTAGGTAATCTTCATATGTTATGGTGGATCTTTGTTGTTGTTAGGCTAGCGTTTTGTGGTTGAATTCATTTAGCCTTTCAATATCATTATTATTGTTATCCATTTTCACCATATATAGTAACAATCTCCCCTTTTGACATTAGTTGAGATGTTTGACAAAACTACTTTCAAATTCATAACTCAAAAATCTATATACTTACCAAATTTTGATAAAACTGACAGCATATACTTTTGTCAATGAAATAGTATATTCAGATATACTCCCTTTATCAATATATTGTACAAAATTCTGATTTTGCATGCTCGGTGATCAATATTTTGTACTTGGTTCTGTTTGGTGATCACTACTCGGTGTACTCCCCATGTATACTACATTCCCTTGTATACTTAGATACGATACTTTGGTATGATACTCACTCGCCCTTTTTGACAAACATCAAAACTTAGTTACCATTCAGTGGTGGCAATTGGTCAAAGATGGATTTGTACTTTGTTCAGGCATCGGTGAGAGTGACAGAGAGGGCATCCTTAACACTGTCCATGAGTGAATTTTGAGCTGTAATGTCAGCTAACAGTGAAATGAGTCCATCTAAGGTGCTTCCCTCTTGTTGAGTGGATAGGGAGGTAGCTTTGTTGATCTGTTCTTGGACGGAGGAAAGATGAGGAATGAATAATGTTTGAAGTGTCATTATGTCCATCCTTATCTTGTGCTCTTCATTCTTGAGTTCCAATTGTTGAGCCATGAGCTTTTGTAACTTTGTATAAAAATTTTGAATGAAATTTGGCTCAGTGGTCAACATATTTGAGAGATCGATGATCTCTTTCTCAATCACTTCAGTTTTATTCTTGATTTCTTTAATGAATAAAGAAAATGTACAAAGTTTCTGAAATAAATAAAGAATGTGCTTGAGTTGAGGGGTCAACTCAGCAATAAATTTGACAAGTTTAACTTTGCCAATAGCAATAGCTTTCTGTACCTCTTCAATCATTTTAGCAGTGAGCTCCTTGTCCTTTAACTTACTCAAATATTCAGATGCATCTACTCCAGATGTCTCTATCTTGGTTAGGAGTTCATCCAGTTGAATATGGATGGTGGCATCTTTTGTCATGGTTGCTTCAGGTAGCATATCGGTTAAGAGTGCTTTCACCTTCTGAAGTACTTTTTTTTTTTTTTAATAGCTATTTGCTTCTCCTATTCAGCTTTGGCTTTGCATAGTTCACTGAATTCAATGAGTGCTTGCCCCTTTAATTTGGATATATCAACATTGGGAAACACTATTGGTTTTGACAAATCTAATTTGAAACTATGCATTTTCATTTTCTTTTCTTTACCTTTCATCGGTTGGACTAAAACAATGGCTTGGGAGGCTTGTTCACCCTTAGTAGGTTGCTCGGTAGAGGCAACACTTTGGTCAGTTTCTTTAGCCTCTGTAGTGTCCTTTGGTGTCTCTGAGCTTGGTGTCTCAGTTGTAACATTTTCAGTGCTAGAGGGAGCTTGAGAGGTTTGTTCTTGAGAAGTACCTTATCCTGCTGTTGACTTGTGGCCTTTTGTGCCTTGTTCTGTATCCTGAGGGGCCTTGGTTGAAATAGGTTGATTGACTGGAGGATAGGGCTGGACTTGTTCCAAAATTGATTTACTGGATACAAGTTGGGCATAAGCATTCCCTTCTATCATTTCCTATTCAGGTGCCTCGGTATCAATGATATCTTCATCTACTTGTATGGTGTCAGTAGGGTCTTGCTCGGTGATATTAGGATCTTGCTTGGTGACATCAACTATTTCAGCTTCAACTTGCTCACCAGCATTCTTGATTCTAAATATTTCCTGCCATTTTTCTTTGGTCTCATTCTCTACATCCAAGTAAAGGCCATTCATCAATTTCAAGGCTCTTTGCTTGACTAGGAATTTTGTGTGGCAGTTTTTTAGATGTTCAGTGATCTCATCTACCGACATGTCTGGGAAAAGATGTACCAGACTTCTTTCTCTCATCTGTTTCTCTAAGTCCATTGCATACTTCCACCTATTGTCAATATGCAAATATAATTCATTTGGAAGAGATTTACATACTTCCAATGGGACCAGTCAGAATTTCAATAGTGTGCAAATGACAGTTTCTTCTATTTGTCTCTTTTCATCATCAGATTTGGATTCATATTTTACATATCTGAATGATACAAATCCACCATATTGCTTTAGATTAGCATAGAAATTTTCAACACTATGTACATTTACCTTTGTACTCTTGACAATCTGAAATTTATTTTTGTCTTTGGATTCAGTATCACTAGACTCTTTAGTCAAAATGAGTCTCCGAGTAGATTTCTTGTAAGTTTTTGTTACCTTGGGTGCGGCAACATTCTTTGGTTTCTTACTCGGTGATGCTGCAAATGCTCTTGTGTTAGGTTTCTTTGCTGGAGGAGTCGGTGATACTTTGGATGTATCCTGTTTCTTTCTTTTCAAAACTTTCCCTTTAGGCAATTTGGTGCTCAGTTTTATAGCTGCCTCTTGGGCTTCAGATTCCTCTTCGATAATGGCTATAGTGTCCTTGACAGGTGTGGAGGAAGAACCTTCTCCAAAATTCTCTGTTAATGCCTTGATCATTTTTGTTGCCTTCCTTGTAGCTTTGGCTACTACAATGCTCATTTTTACTTTTTCCTTCACTTCTTCATATGTTCCATACCTTAGCTCAGTAGCATGCCTTGGTAATGTAAGAAAAGCATCTATCTATTGTTGTGTGATGTCAAAATCATTCTCATAACCCATAGGTGGCAAATATTGAGTTCTCAGTTCCACAGTATTAACATAGCAATAATCAGTGTCCACTTCAAAACATATGTCATCCTTGTATTTCTCCACTAACTTGGGTGGAATTCTATATCTGTTATGCATCTTCTCCTGAAACTTGCTGAAATAATCATCCATAATATCATTAAAATTATCACCTAGCTTCTTGATGAAGTCATTG
Organism: Cryptomeria japonica; assembly: GCF_030272615.1. Classification (NCBI taxonomy): domain Eukaryota; kingdom Viridiplantae; phylum Streptophyta; class Pinopsida; order Cupressales; family Cupressaceae; genus Cryptomeria; species Cryptomeria japonica. The sequence continues at coordinate 693,117,515 of NC_081415.1, read as the reverse complement.
ATTTGATGGGTGATTGGTCGGTGTAGTTCCCAGACAACTTTACCGACTGATGGAAAGAATTTTTTAAAATAGAAAAACATGCATACCAAAAGTGATCCAAATTTTAGTGTATTAGCCAAATTGGTCTTCTTTGGCTTCCTTATGGTATTGAGATTCTCAAACAGGTTTTTCAACAATACCTCACATAAATCAATTTTCATGCCTTTCTTCACAATTTTATATGCTAAGTCGACTGTTGCATAGGGTACACTGTTTTCTCTTGCTAATTGGAAGAAATAATAACCTATTACTCTAATGGCAAACTTTAGCTCTGCATCAATGACATTGTTCAATTTCAGTCCCCTGCAATCAGATTCTACTCTGGTTAAACTGATCAATTCCTTCTATGATATCATTTTCTCAGCTCGGGCATGATCATAAATAGGGTAACCGGTGATCAAATGAATGATTTCCTTGGTGATCTTAAACGGTTTCTCTTCTAGCCACATGAAGTCATCATGAACTCTTCTCAGAACAAACTTGACCCATTGGGGTTTGAAGACACAAGGATAGGTTAGGGCTTCGATCAATCCCTTGATTTTGATGTGTTCATATTTTCTATCCATTTTACCATCGGTACACAATTCATCATATGTGTTTTTGATCTCAACATGACCTAGTTCTTCAACTTGACATTTAGTAAAGAATCTCACATCCTCGACTAATAAAACTCTATCCGAAATGAGTGAAAATGTAGTTTTGTCATCCGGTTCAGATGCAATTTTGGGAGTTAAAGAGTATTTCAGTGAGGGCTTTTCGATGTTCTCAACAACAACGGGATTCTGGATCTTAGATGCCATTGCAAATTTTAGATAAATACTAACAAAAGATCCTTAGGGTTTGAAGACTTTCAAATGGAAGATGCTTTCTACTTAGCAAATAATAACAACTTGATATGATTGGTAAACTATCTTGATAATGCATTGTGAGTGATGTAAATACCTTTGAATTTGCTTCGGAGGAGGTTTGATCGCCTTTGATTCGCTTTGCTCTGCTTTCTTGAAAACTTGGTGAGTGAAAAATGACCACGCAAGAGCTTTAAGTATTCATTATACCTCATCGAGCTTCATGTAGTTAGGTTAGAAAACATTAATTGCACTCGGTACCACTACTTCCCTTTTTTACGCTTTTACTAAGTAGCCAGACTTCTTGCATTTACTGACTTGACAGGCTTCCAAAAGATTTTGATAAAATTTCAAATTTTCTAGTGCATCTTTAATTATGTAGATTTTGAATTAAGTACAAGATAAAATAGGAACTGTTAAGATTTGACCTTTGAGATAATGCAGTCCCTTCATACCTTTACCGATTAATTTGGAATAGGTGCACCTAACTCGGTAGGTAAGGTGCTTTCTTCATTTGACACAATTTCCTTCTTTTTCTAAATCATCTGTAATTTTCCTTTTATTTCCTCAGTGTCTCCTCTAGGCTGATCTCTGCAATCTCTAGCCAAGTGTCCAACTTTGTGACAATGAAAACATGTCATACCAGGATTTCTCCATGATCTTCGGTTGTTCATTCTAAACCTTATAAAGCAGTTAGCACTTATATGTCCATATCTTCCACAACATTCACACCATATCCTTGTATTGTAATCCCATGGTACTACAGAATATTGTTGGTAAGGATCTGTGTGAGTTCGGTAGTCTCTAGTATTTGCTCAGTGTGTAGACCACATATAGTTTTTCTACTTAAACCAACACTCCTTGGTACTATGTCCATATCTATTGCAGTGTTTACAAAACCCTATGAATTTTGCCTCCTTATAATTGCTAGTAGACTTTGTCCTACATTGGTTAGATGTGTGACCATATTTGTTGCAATTGTGACAATAACCATTAGACCTAGTGACATTCGGTTGCTTACCTTTTCTGATTTGGCACATGTTAGCAGTGTGACCTTGTTTTCCACAGTAGTTGCAGACAGGCTTCTTTCATTTCATATTCTTCTTATTTCCAGCTTGCTTTGATGATTCTCCTCTCTCAGTTGTATGAATTCCCTTCTCAGTAGAGTCTTTTCCTTTGTAACCGAGTCCTGCTTCTTTGTTGGGTCTTCTTGTATTCAGCTGCTCATCCAACATCTTTGATGCTTCATAACTCTTTTTCAGTGTTTTTCTTTTCTGTTTCAAGTTCATTGGCCAACCTTGATACTTCAAGTTTCAATCCTTGATTCTCATCATCTTTCAAATTTTCTTCATGATGTGCATAGCCCAATTGATCTGACAGATTTTGTTGAATCCCAGTTAACCTTGTGATTTCATCATTCTTTTCAGATACTAATGCTTGAAGCTATTGTTTTTCTCTTTCTAGATCTCTTACTTTATCTTTAGCTGTTCTTAATGCATCAAGATTCTCAGTCATCTGTGTGCTGAAATGTTCATGTCCTCTTTTCATTGCTTTTAGCTAATCAATCAGTTCTTTGTTCTTCTCCTTTAGTTCTTCAATCATCTCTTCAGTCTCTTCAGATATACTGTTCTCAGATGATGTTCCAATTTGTTCCACTAACTCTTGAGAGTCCTACAAATCATCAGATAATCTCCTTCTAACTTTCAATTATTTTTGCATTTGTCTTTGCATGTCTACAATCACTTGATTAGCATGATCCAACTCTTCTTGCAGATACACAATTATCCAAGATTGTTTATAGCCTTCCATTGATAAGATCTTTCTCTTTAGGTTGTTAAACCTTTTTCCAAGATTCAAGCTCTGAAACCAATTGTTAGGCCCAATATGGAAAGCTAATGTACTGAGAGGGGAGGGGTGAATCAGTACTTCAAATCCTTTTATCAACAATATCTTTATTGTTATGCATAAACCACAAACTGTTGTAACATAACATAAAGCTAAAACAAATAAATAACATTCATACATGATTCACTCCATAACACATATATTTTTGTTACGCAAAAACTCTTGGTTAGAGAGAAAAACTACGGTGGGGATGGTACCCATAACTTCACTACTGCAATAATAAAGGTTGCTCAGTTAGAGCTACATGTTCAGCTATTTCTGGTAGCTTACCCTGTTAGGAGTATCAAGATCATTAGATCTACCTTGCTAAAGGATTTTACAACACTTAAACTAAATGTTGCACCTGGTTAAAGGCTTTACAATTTATAGACTTTGTTAGAGTCTTTTACCCTGTTAAAGGTTTCTCTTACAACTTCAAAATATTACAATAAAATCTCTACAAATATCTGCAACTTTACATCTGTAATGTTATAGCAGATTCTATGTGCTCAAAATGAGATCACCTTGCTTATAGCATACCTTGATAACCCATAGAATAACTCGGTAAACCCTTCTATTTACTCTGTTCTTTGACTGTTCTCTGAAATCCTTCTCGGTGACCTATGTGTCTCTGTAACAGTCATAACATTCAGTGCTTTCTTATGTATCACACATGTCTTGCTTCATACACCTCTATGTATCTCTATCTGATCTCAATCCATGCTGTATAAATAGATCTCTTATGTCGGTGATCAGGTTCATTGCTTCGATCTTACAAACATGATTTATCGAATGAATAACTATACAAAATACTTCATTGGTTAGATGACCTCAAAATCATACACAATCTTTAAGTGCAATTTCCAATGTGATAACGGTTCTATGTTCCTCGATCTTGTAACATGTTTTCCCATGTGTGTCTAGATTCAATGAATCTGGTAACACGTTTCACTCAGTGTATTTCAACTTGGTGTATCATTGTTTCTGCTCGGTAGACATGGAATGTTACTTGGTAGACAGCTCAGTGAATACTGGGCTCTGTGACTACTTTCTTCTATAACCGATTGTTCTATGCATACCAACTGAATGTTTCAGTAGTAGTAACCGACTAGAGTATATAGAATGACTTTGGATATAAAACTAATGGCAACTATAATAAGTAGTAATAGTCTCTTCATCTAATTGAAGAAAATTCTTTTTGAGGGTTTAGAAATCAAATGTGAAATATGCTATTATTCCCTCGGTTGATGGTGAGAAGTAAAAATCACTTCTATACCAGCAAATAAAGTTAAGTGACTACTTAACCGACATGCATTAAATGTGGTAGTTGGCAAATTAACATTATAAATTAGTGATTTTGGCTCCATTTTACTTCATCGAGCATTCAAATATTCGAAGAGCGCAAAATTTCTAGAGCTAAGGCATTTCAAGCAAAGAGGCAAAGCATTTCAGCAATCAATCTTTCCAAAGGCAAAAAAAGGTATTTATAATCATGGCATCCTCTTTTGTACCTGAATTCATAGAAAACCCTACTATAGTCGAGGTAATCAAATGCCCTAGGGCCGTATTTCAGCTAGTTCCTGAGATAGCTAAAAAGGATAATAATGTTGGTGCATTTTCCCAAATCCCCAAAGGAGTTGTTTTTGCAAAAGACCCTAGAATGTACACCCATTGCCATATAGAAGAATTAGGTGATGAGGAAATCAAGAACATGTACAAGACTATCATATGTGATGATTCTAGCAATGTGAAACCTGAACACAAAATTATTGAAACCCTAGGATTCACTGAAATCCTTAGTATTCCAGATTTCCCTAAGGAAATTATTAGGATAGTATTGAGTAGGGTACATGGTGCATTCTTTTGGCTAGATTCGGTTCATTAAATTACCAAGGAAGCTGTGAAAGTTGTAACAGGGTTACCTTCCACCGGTAAGAGACCAGACAAGACAAAGAAGGTCTAAAATGACCTGGTAATGAACCTAACAGGTGCAACATCCGACAAAAGGTCTTTAAGGGTGAATGATGTAATTGACATAAATGTGAGATTCATTAGCATGATTCTAGGTTACAAAACAACTCATGCAAATAGACTTAACTTAGTTTCCAGCTTATGCATAAAAGTGCTCATGATATGGTTAAATATAATGTGAAAATCGATGTATGTGAGTGGTTAAAGGATGAACTTATTGACAATCTAGGAAAGATCAAGAAGGATAAGAAAGGGACATTTAAGTTTGGCAATTTACTTGCATATTTAATGCTACATATAACAAAATAGGTGCCCAGTATAGGCAACAAGAACCTTGGATTTGGCATACCGGTAGGGAAACAATTATCTGACTTATTGAACAATATGGGTGAAAATAAAGAGAACAATATCAATGAGTATTTTCTAGCATTGAAGGCCCTGATGAAAAACAAAGTCAGACTATCACAGGAAATTGTAAATAAATACAAGGATGAGATATGTTTTTTCATCAAGAAGGATGAGATCTGGATGGAAGCAGTTATCCCAAGAACAATTTGGGTTACTAAAATGGGTTATGACACCGATGACCACATCATTGAAACATATGAAAAAGCCCTTCTGGAAGCACCCAAGGAACCTAAGGAAGAGGTATTTGGTAGTGCTGAAACTATTGAAAAATAGATCCAATCAAAGAAAAATGTAAATAAGGTTGAGGAAACAGTAAGAAACTCACCTTTCACTGGTAGCTACTTCTTTAGAGAGTGATATGCCTGCAACATTTAAAAGAGTTGTAAGGAAAAGGGAACCTTCACCGGTATCCACACCTTCACCTAGAAGAACCATGCAAAAACAAAAGGCAGTGAGGCCCCTGATCAAGTAGAGAGCTCTTGAGAAGAAGAAGTTGACACCAAAGAAAAGGACTCAACAAAATATTACTCCGATTGACAAACTGTTGGATGAAATCACAGAAGAAGGAAAACTTAAAAACATCAACAAACTATATGACTCACTATCAGTTGATGATAAAGAAAAGGTTGAAAATAGTGTTATTTTACACTTGGATGTCTACAAAAGTTCTTGATGCAAGTCGTAGATGAACTACCAAATGAACTATTCAAGAGACTAGAAGCAAGAAGACAAGCTGTTGTAGAGCTTGACAAGAAAATAAAAGTTGAAAAATTACTTCTTGTCTACCCAGTTAACTCTCTGAAAGAAATAGATGATCTAATTGCAGAGGCTAACCGGTCAGTATTCTCTACTACACACCGGCATATTGCACTAATGGTTGGAAGAGTAAATGAGGCTATAGAGGAAACTGGAAATGCATGGGATATATTCCTTGTTGAGAAAGAAAAACAAGAAGAGTATAGAAACCCTAAACCAATCAAGGTATGTCAGAAAGACAAGGATAAGGGAAAAGGAAAGGTTGGTGGACCTGCAAGCATCAAAATAAGAGATAATTTATCCCCACCGCCTCTGGTTACTCCACTGGTAACAACAACTGAAGATCAACCGGCTAATGAAAGTATGGATGTATCACAAGAGGATACAAATCCTAATTTTGAGGTATTATACACAGTTGATGTTGATACTCAAAAAGTCAACATTATGATAGACAAGGACACAACCGGTAAGACAGATATGGCTAGTGAGCCACCGATAGCTAATGAAACAGATAACACACAAGGAAAACTGACAAATGGTAACATAGAGAAACAGGCTCCCTCTCAGCAATAGGATCATGTGGAAATAGTGCCACTGGCAATAGGAGAACAACAAAAACCTTTGCTTAAGGAAATGGAAACACAGAATGACCTACCAAAGGTCACTACAAGCAAGGATATTGCTCCCATCGGCGGAATTCAGAGTGTTGACCCTTCAACTGCAGGATTTAAATCAACAAATGTAACTGAAGTTCTTTTAGATTCTATAAAGAAAATAACAGATTGCAGTTCATAGGCATAGAAAGCTATAGATGACACAATTCCAATTTTGAAGATGATAGCTCCAAAATGCAATGTAGATAATAAGGATTCTTTGATTCAACTCGACACTTTGTCTAGATATATTACTGACAACACAGTGACAGTTGAGAAAATAAAGGAAGAAGCATTCAAAGAGAGGTTAGAAAAACAAAAACAAAAATTCTTTGAGGAAAAAATAAAGAAGTGTACAAGGCAGTTTGACACACTTCTACCAGAACTGTGCAGCACACTTAAGGAGTTCAAAACTTTGTACAGAGACACTTGTAAGACAAACTTTTTGATAGTTGACATAGACAAGAAAATGAGCAAGATACAAGAGGAAATTAATAAGCCAGTTGACAATTTTATTAATTCATCTGATTCATTATCAATTTTTGAGCAAAAGATAACAGGTTTTGAGGAAGATTTACTAAAGCTAGAAAGAGAAAAGGAGAAAATAAAAAGTAAGGCTAAGGATCTGAAATGGAGATTAAGTCCAAAGTTGGACTACCTCGCATGTTTAAGGAAAGAAATATTTGATGCATTAGTTCAAGGACAGAAAACACTGGCAGAGCAAATGTAACACCTCACCGGTACAGTTCAAAGAATAGAGGCAGCGATAAAAGACAGTAAAAAGTTTCTTGAAAGCCTATATTTGTTTTTGGCAGATCTTTTTCAAATTGTAACCACCCGGTTACAAGGTTGAGATAGGAAACCATACTCTATTGACACTTTGACAACCTTTGTCATTGATGCCAAAGGGGGAGTAGTGGTATGAGAAAATAATCAGCTAAAGACTCATCTGCTCAGGGGGAGTTCACACATTTTTGGTTCACACATTTTTGGTAACATATTTTTGGACTACACTTTTTGAATTTTCTCATGAGTGTTGCTATCAATGCCAAAGGGGGAGATTGTTGGCAAATGCACACTCCAATGAGACATTGTAGATGATTGAAGGTTTTGTAATGATGACAACCTTACAATCCCATGACACCAGCAAGGCAATCCATCGGCACTAGCAAGATTAGACTCTACACTGGCACTCAGACCACCGACACCTATAGTGAAAGGAAGCATACCGACATAGAGGCCAACATGATTTTTGTTGTAATATATTTTGTTTATTATTGTAAAAACATTATAAGCTGACTTGGCAACGTTGTAAAATGACTCATATATATAAGAGATCATTGTAGAACATTTTATGTAGTAATAAAGGAAGGTAATAAGGCAGACCTATTATGTGAATTATAGGTTAAGGGTTTATGTAAGAAGTAGAGCAGAAACAAGTATTGGATCTGGCATTATAGATGCTATTTTGAAGCAATACAAGACATTGGATTTATATAATCCATTTTGTAAGTCAGTGAGACTTCCTATTTTGTATTTGAGAAGTGAACTCTAGGCTTGGCCTTCTTGCATGTGCAGGCCCCTATTGTAAGAGTAATATTCTCTTATTGGCGAGTAAGTGAATATTGTGGGTCACAAATCCCACCGAGGTTTTTCCCACAATGGGTTTCCTCGTTAAAATGTTGTGTTATGGTGTGCTTTTCATGTGGTTGTTGTTATCTTTGTTTATTACATTACTTTCTATATACTGGTATACAGTATTAATATGTTCTGCATGTTTTAAGTTAAGAAATTGCTCTAACTGGTTAGATACCGATTCCCCCCCCCTTTGAGTATCTGTGGAAATCCTAATAAAATCCATCAATTTGTTCAATATAAACTTCTTCTTCAAGATATCCATTCAGAAATGCACATTTAACATCCATTTGATATACTTTATAATTCTTGTGAGCTGCAAAAGCCAATAATAGTCTGATTGCCTCATTGTAATCAATTCCTTCTTCTTGTGAATATCCCTTACACACTAATCTTTCTTTATTTATGATTACCTTACCATCTTCATTAAGTTTATTTCCGAAAACCCATTTAGTTCCAATTACATTTTTATCTTTAGGTCGGGGAACTAATGACCAAGTGTTATTCCTTTCATTTTGTTCCAATTCATCTTCCATAGCTTTAATCCAATATTTATCTTCACCTGCCTCATTAATATTTGTAGGTTCAATTTGAGAAATAAGACATACCTCTTCATTTGCCAATCTTCCTCTAGTCATAACTCCTTGAAACTTATTTCCAATTATCTGATCTTCAAAGTGGTTCAATCTTACATACTGGGGTGTTTTTACTTCTTGTTGTTCTTCAGTGATTGTTGAATCCTCAGATGATGTCGATGTAACTGGATCAACATTCTCCACTAGTGTACTAATAGTAGGTTCATTTTTTATTATCTCTATTGTCGGTTCAGAGTTCATGTACCTTGAATTTCCTCTAAACTATTCATCGATCTTCACATTTGCACTCTCAACAATTTTCTGCAATCTCTTGTTAAAACATCTATATGCCTTGCTCTTAGATGAATAACCAAGAAATATTCCTTCATCACTTCTAGGATCAAATTTGCCAATATACTCATCTCTTCTAATATAGCATATACTTCCAAATATTCTAAAATATTTAAGAGTAGGAGTATTACCAAACCATAGTTCATGAGGGGTCTTACCGGTTTCACCTTTGATGTGAACTCTGTTGAATGTATAAATTGTTGTATTGACTGCTTCTCTCCAATATATATGAGGTAGATTTTCTTCTGATATCATGTTTCTAGCTGCATCCAAGATAGTTTTGTTTTTCCTTTCCACAACTCCATTCTGCTGGGGTGTCCGGGGTGCTGATAACTATCTTCTGATCCCATTCACTACACAGAATGTATTAAATTCCTTAAATGTAAATTCACCTCCTTGATCTGATCTCAAACATTTGATTTTCTTTCCGGTTTCATTCTCTACCATCACCTTGAATAGTTTGAATTTCCTAAATGCTTTTGATTTCTCCCTGAGAAAAGTAACCCAACACATTTTAGAATAGTCATCAATGATTAGCATAAAATACCTATCTCCTGTAAACTTCTAGTTCTTGCTGGACCACATAAATCAGTATGAATTAAATCAAGAACATTGTTAGATTTCTCTAGAATACTCTTGAAAGTTGCTCTAACTTTCTTTCCAAATTGACACTCCTTACATACCAGATTGTGAGGTTTAACAATCTTAGGTAAATCTCTTACTACCTTAGTTGTACTAATTTTCACAATGCAATCAAAATTTACATGACAAAGTCTCTTATGCCATAACCAACTTACATCAATATGAGCAATCAAACATGCATTCCCATTGTTATTCAAATGAAAGATATTACCTCTAGTATGATTACCGGTTGTAATTTCTAAACTAGTTTTGTTTAAGATTTTGCATTTACCATTCTTCAATTGTAACTGAAATCCTTTCTCAACTAATTGACCAACACTCAAAAGATTATGCTTCAAACCTTCAACATAGTAAACATTACCAGTATTATGCTTATCATCAAAAGATATAGTTCCTTTTCCTTTGATCAAACAAGCTTTATCATCTCCAAATCTCACTAGACCTCCATTGTATTCCTGAAAGGTTAAGAATTTACTCTTATCACCAGTCATGTGATGTGAACATCTAGAACCAATAATCCATTCATCCTTATCTTAAATTTTAGTTGTCAAGGCTTGCTCTACCGGTTGAATAGTAGGTGTTGGTTGATCTTCTGTTATAGCAACAAAAGCCCATCCATTGTCTGTCGGTTCCTCATCAGAATCATCAGTGGCTCCTTCATCAGCATAATAGTAAGATTTGTCTCTATTCTTCTTAAACTTGTATCTCTGATAATCAGGGTTAGGCTTATATGTTCTTTTAGCTTCTTCTCTTAATCTTTCATGTCTATCAAGACACCTAGAAGCCATGCGACCAATCTTATTGCAGTTGAAACATTTAAAGGGTGTTTTACCTCCATACTTACTTCCATCTGGACCTTTAGGCATTTTCCTTGCAAATAGTGCTTCAAGTTCTTCCAGTTCTTCATTCTCCTTCCTGATTTCTTCAAGTTCTCTTGCATAAAAGCCTTTCTAATAATATTTATCAGATGATGATGATGATGATGCAGATGATGATGATGCCTTGAAAGCTAGATTTGTCTTAATAGTAGCAACATGACCAAATTCCTCAAGTTCAAAAGCTGAAAGTTTTCCAACCAAAGTGTCTCTAGATACTGATGCATTAGCAATTGTTCTCAATTCATTTATAGCAGTAACTTTCATTTTATATGCCAGTGGCAATGCTCTTAAAACTTTAGAAACAATATCATCTTCACTTAAGGTTCCTCCACAATATTGTATACCCAAAACAATTTCATTTACTCTTTCCATAAAAGCAGAAAGTCTTTCATCTTCTTCCATTTTCAGATTTTCATACCTGACCCGGAAGCATTCAAGTTTTGCAATTTTGACTATGGAATCTCATTCATTCAATGTTTCTAATTTGTCCCAAATAGCTTTAGCAATAGATCTGTCTGATAATCCCATGATTTTCTGATCTGACAATGCACTTAAAAGTGCTTCTCTTGATTTGCAATCATTTTCCTCATCTTTAGCCAAGTTTGGTGGATTAGGTTGACCTTGAGTAGGAGCAGTATAACCATTCTTTGTAACATCCCATATGTTCTTTCCAATGCAATTTAAATGTGTCTCCATCCTGATCTTCCATACGCCATAGTTGGTTCCATCAAGTTTAGGATTGTCCTTCGTGAAATAGTTAGAAGACATTGGATCTCCTCAAGCTGTTAAACTTCTATAAAAAGAGGACTAAGCTTTGATACTAATTGTTAGGTCCCAGAGACAACTGAGAGGGGGGGGGGGTGAATCAGTTGTCCAATAAATTCAAACCAGAATTAACTTAACCAAAACTTAATGCTTAATGCTAGTAAACCAAACTTTATGTCGATAGACAGTTTTATCAGTTAATTGCAGTACCGGTAAAGATTAATTTATGAAATAGAAAGACAATAACATCCACAACACATAACACAAATATTTGTACATGGAAACCCTATAAGGGGAAAAACCATAGTGGGAAACCTTACCCACAATCAGATGATACTACTGCAGATAGTATGTGTGTACAATATGGAGTCTACACATGCAGAAAGGCTAGCTTCCTAGAGCTCACTGCTCAAAGACAAAATAGGAGTCACACTGACTACAATTGGATGGTTAAATCCAATGATAATGTACTACTCAATATAGCATCTTCATATGATGGATTCAGTATTGGTTTAGCTCTGATTATCTTCTCAAAACCTTCCTTCAATCTTCAAATGATGTCTATGTGTATAGCTCTACTTATTTTTGCATATTCTCACTTCCTTATATTACCATATCAATCTCACAAATGAGATCTTACATATATACCATAACCTAAGACCAATTGATTAGGTCGGCTCACTAAAGATATTAAAATAAAATCAATTACAAATAAATCAATATGTGATGCATCATGTCGGTTCAATGTATTTATAATAATAACAAATCATCTCCATAACGTGTCGTACTGATTTGGAATAGATATGCTTGTCAGTGCATAACCTGGACCTATTTTTTGGTAACAACAAATATGCAAACCTGAATAGATCAATAACCAGATCGCCAAAACCAAGTGATCAAATAATGTCTTTGACATAACTAAGTAGTCTCCAAGTCATTCCAAGTGTCAGTGAACAATATAACCTGTCGGTGAACCAGATATCGGTGACTGTGCATAAGTCACTGAACATATCGGTGAACATAACCAAAGATCTCCAAGTGCTGAGAAGTGTTGACAAGTGTTGACATCAATGACAAAACCATATCAACATATCCAAAATACCAACAAAATTGCAGGTATAGCCAATTCTTTTGATGGATTGAATTCATTGACTACATCCATTGATGGTCAGATTTTGGTTTTGGAAGCTCAAGTTTCTACTCTTGAGAAATAAAAATACAAAATCATAAGAAGAGCCAGTAGTCTTAGAGGTTTGGTGAGTCCCCAGTTGGATTCACATAGTGTACATAAGAAGGAGTGTATAGATATGGTTGGTAAGCCCACACCAGCAGAGTTAAATGAGAAAGAGTCATTTACCCATATGTTAAATGTACTTGTATCTATTTCTGGCACTTCCAAATCTAGTTGGGATACTTATCTATGTTGGGATCCAAGAACACTAAGAGGGGGGGTGAATCAGTGTCCTGTCGGTATGAACAATTTTTATTCTTTTATACCATGCATATATAAACCGGTAAACAAATAAACATATAACAAGAAGCAAATAAACCATCCACATAAATTAACACCATAACACACAAAAATTATGCATGGAAAACCTCAATGAGGAAAAACCATGGTGGGATTTGTGACCAACAATATCAGTTCACTAGCCATATGAAAAGATATCACATATAATAGGGGCCTGCACATGCAGGAAGGCACACTGCCTAGAGCATACTGCTCATCACTAAAGAGCCTCACTAACTATAAGATTTCTGCTAAAGTAAATTACTGAAAATGAACTCAAGAATGCATTTGCTATGCCAAATAGAGTTCCAATTCTGGCTTTTCTCTATACTGGTTCATAAACCCTAAACTGCTACTGGTATCACTTCTCCTCCAAGAATGCTTTCCAAGATATCTATAGATCATTGCATGATATAACACTTGCATACAAAATGATCTTCATACATATATTTCACATCATAGTTCAGCTATATTCTCTTGTATCCACACTACATATCATCTATCATGTCTCTCAAAATAACCTAGCAGACTAACCTATATACCTATTACAAATAATATGACTTATGTCGGCTTACAATATATTTACAAAATATATTCAATGTCAGCTTTGACAATAATTACAAAATGATTTATTAAGTAAATCCTCCTTGATGTTTTCTTCCAATGAAGTATTGATGTCGGTGCCGGTGTAGCCCTGAAAGCTCCAAAGTCGGTATCTGTCGGTATATGCTTCCTAGTGTCGGTATATGACTTCCATCTGATCTTGTTGCCATCAATGACAACAAAATAAATCCAATGAGTGTCAATTGCCAACAATCTCCCCCTTTGGCATTGATGGAAACACTCATGTGAAAAATGGATTCCCTACTCGTATGCTCCCCTTGAGCAATACACTCCATCTGATCTCCCTCCCATGTGATTTATCTAGTACTCTCTGATATTTTTCACATATATGCATACTCCCCCTTTGACATTAATGCCAAATACCAGTGAAAGAATTGAAAGAATAAAAGAATACTGTTAGTTTCATTGGAGCTTAGTCATCTTCAAGATTTTTGGGTATGCCTTTTGCAATAACAGAAGATATGTATCCCAGATGGATTTGAAAGTATCAGAAATAGATGCAAGTCCACTTAGTAAGTGGGAAATTTTTTCCTTCTCTTGGATATCTATTGGTGTGGGTTTAGCTATCATGTCCATGCACTCTCTCTTATGAACACCCAATGAATCTAGTCTAGGACTTACCAATCCTCTTAGATTTCTTGCTTTTCGTATGATTTTATCTCTCTCCTTCTCAAAAGAAAAAAATTGGTTCTCTAAGGATAAAATTTGTCCATCAACAAATGTGATCAGTGCAGTCAATCCATCAAAAGAGTTAGCAATTTTAGCTATATTATCATATAACTCCTTCAATCTGTTATCTACATTAGTCATAAGACTTTCTATGTTACAACACACTCTGTAAATATTTATACATTGTTTTAAACAAACCTCAATAAGAATAAGTTTGTCCTCAATTTTCTTCTTCTCTATTTCTATAATCTGATCAAAAGTTGTTCTTTTTGCTGCTGTGAATTTATCCAAAGCCTGTCAGTCTACAATCTGCCTCAAAGATTGAAAATTGTTGGATATGTGCTCTGTTAGAGTCTTGAGCTTACCAGAAGGGATTTCTCCATCTTCAATCTGACAGTCAGGTATTAATCTGTGCAACATTGTGACCGATTGATCGATTCTTCCTTTATCTATAGTACCTTTCTTCAATAATTTCTGAGTAGCCATCATCATCTATTCAGTTGGACTCAACTCAGAGACTGATTTCTTCTCAACCTGAGAAGTGTCAATTGCCAAAACCTTTGCTGGGGAATCAGTTTTACCTGCCGGTATGGACTCAGTTGCTTTTACCTTGTCCATCTCAACCTCTTTTGCATCGGTGGCTTCACCACTTGATGCAATGTCGGTTACTAATGATGGAGTATTATCCATAGTATTTCCAATGTCCTATACATTGCCTTGCTCAAAAGTAGTAGTCTGTGTCAATACAAACTGTACACTCTCCTTAACTATTGGTTGTGTTTGAGTATCTATAGTTACTGTCAATTGTGTCAAAATAGAAGTTGAACTGCCCAAAATACCTTTCCCTTTTGATTTGTCAGGAATGGTGGAAGTTGTTGCCCTTCCAAATTCTTCTTGAGATGTGAGAAAATATGGGTTTTTCTGAAAGAATTTGGTCCATCTCTTACTAGTCTCATTTATCACCTCATTTACTCTCCCCATAATAAGGCTTATCTTCCAAGATTTACTACTGAAAACTGTCCTATTTGCAGCATCTATACATCTTTTCATTTCTTAATTATTTATAGAACCACACATTTCCAAGAGTGCTACTTCCTTAATCTCCCTATCCCTCTTGACAACGTCAAGTCTCCTAGCCTCAAGTTTATTATACAAGGATAATGGTATCTCCTTCAAAATTTCAATCAAGGCTTTCTTATAAATGTTTATATACAACAAAATAGCCTCTTCTAATTCATTTTTCTCATTCTCTTCTAAATTTTGATAATACTTTGGTACATTTTTCAAAATTCCATATTTTGTAATTTCATCAATAAGCTCAGCACAGGTCATTGTGGTCTTACCAGTCTTAGTATCATCACCCTTCTTCTTTTTGCTTGTGATTGCCGGTGTGACTGGTTTCCTCTTTTGCATAGGCTTCCTTGCCAGTGGTGGAGGTGCAGTAGGCTTAGCTGCCTTTCTAACAAGTCTCCTCCTAGGCTCTTCCTTCTTCTTCTTCTCTACTGGTGATTTTACCACATTCTTCCTTTGTACCCTTCTAAAAGCCAGAGGTTCATTATCCTTAGAATCAAAATCATAAGTGATAGGGGAAATGTGAACTTGTGGCTTCTTCACTTCTGTAGTACCAACCTTTGTTGGTTTAGCTGTCTATTTAGATTTTGAACCCAGTTGAGTGTCTATCTTATAGATTACATCTTGTACATATGCAGACATCTTTTTTATTTTCTTCTCTCTTCTCTTCCTGTTAAAATTGGTTTTCACTTCAAGAGCCTTCTCTCCTATTGTACCAAAATGTTCTATTTTATCATCTAACGGGGCATCTAACAACATCTTTGCATAGAGTTCAAAAATGCTATCATCCACCTCATATCCAAGCTCAGTAATCCAGATTTGCCTAGGTTCAACTACTTCCATAAGAGTTTCATCAGTTTTTACCATGAAACAGATATTAGTGGAATACTTCTCCATAATGTTCTTTGATATTATCTCCCTTTGCCTCATCTTTTCTTGAAATGTCTTGAAATACCCCCAAAGTTTCTCATCTCTGTCGGTACCAAGATTGGTGATTGCTTCCTTGATCTGCATACCTATCGGTATGTCATGAGCCCAATGCTGCTTCCCTAAACTAGGTAGCTCATTCAGAAAGTACAGCATCAAACAAACCATCAAGTTTCCATATCTAAAAGTGCCTTTCTTGATTCCTTTGATCTTACCAAGGTTTAACATCAACTCACTCCTCATCCATTCACATAAATCATACTTCACATTGTTCCTTAGCATATGATATACAACATGAATGCATTGACTAGCAACAGAATTCAATCGGTTGGATTGAGTTACCTTTTAACCTATGATCATGCTTGCAAACTTTATATCCATGTCGATGATTGTGCTTATCCTCATTGATCTATTATCAGGTGTAGCACCGGTGAGTTTCTTGACCTCTGTGTTTGAAATTTTCTTGCCAGGTTCTTTTTTGACCTTGGGTAAGTCGATGACTACTTGAATAGCCTCCTTCATGATCATGTAAGACCTATCTAGCCAAGTAAATTCATTTTGAACCCTTCTCATAACGTATCTAAT
Source organism: Cryptomeria japonica (assembly GCF_030272615.1). Taxonomy (NCBI): domain Eukaryota; kingdom Viridiplantae; phylum Streptophyta; class Pinopsida; order Cupressales; family Cupressaceae; genus Cryptomeria; species Cryptomeria japonica. The sequence goes on along the minus strand of NC_081415.1, from coordinate 693,100,727 downwards.
AACCTCATCTTTGAATTCTAGTATGTACAAAATATCGGTAAACCCTAGATCCTCAATTGCTTTGTATTCTGGTTTGATGGTTCTGGAGTCTCCCAGTATCGCAGATTAATACATGCTTTTGATGTCTTCTTTGCCCAAATCCTCAAGGGTGTACTAAATGTATGCCCTCACATCTTCAACATACATTACGCCATCAGGAACCCTAGAAAATTCTCCCGTAGAGTCTTCCTTTTTAGCAATTTCGGGAACCTCCATAAATACTGGCCTTAACCTATCCTTGACTTTGACAATGGTGGGATTTGCAATAAAAGTAGGAGTTGAAGATCCAAATGCCATTTCAAAAAATACCTGAAAGTGAATGCTAGTGGAAGATTGAGTGCTTTAGATAACTACTCAAAATCCTTTCACAATGCTTTTCCTCACTCTTAACTCGCCTTTACTTCGCTCTGAATGCTTGAGTGCTTAGTGAGTGAAAATAAATTCACTTATCCCCTTTTATCAGTGAATAAACCCTAATTTTTTGTAATAAATGCTTTACCAACAACCCTACGGATGTCGGTTTCATAGTCATGTGTCGGGTGAACCTTCATCAATGATGAGCACAATTCTCTAGTTCTCTTTTAGATCTCCTTAAGTCTCTTCTAGGGTAATATGAAAAATTTATCAATGACTTTTCCAACCCCTAAGGCTTATACCTCAGTTACCGGTGGAATTTCCTACCGATGGAGGAATACCCTGTTCTACCAGTGGAGTTGTCGGTATAGATCCATCTCCACTTGATTCTTCATATTTTCTAGCCCATCTCTTTGTGTGATCTTGTTGTATTTCATCTACTTTCTTCTTTCCTTTCTCATTGTATTTATCATTATTAACCGGTTCAGTCTTGCTTCTGCAATACTTAGCAATATGACCTATTTTGTTGCATGCATAGCATGTAACATTGTTCTTCTGAATTTCTTTGACATATCCGGTATCATTTCTTGACCTACAATGATTAGCAAAATGTCCAAACTTTCCACATGCATGAAATTTTACATTCATTATGCAATCTTCTGATCTATGACCATATTTTTGCAATTTGTGCATTGACCGAGAACAAAATTGTAGTTTTGATTTGCTTTATTTCTACATTGTTTATCCAAATGCCCAAATTTGTTGCAAACAAAACATCTACCATTAAATTTAAAATCATTAGATTGCCTTACTGTTTTCCTCTATTCTGATGAGTTCTACATACCTTGTACAAACCCAAGTCCTCTAGAATCATCAATCTGTCTTTGTTTTTTCAATAAGTCATCCAATTGTGTAGCACTGATCCTAAACTTTTCTTTATACTCACTTGCAATAGTCAAATCATCTCTCAAAGTAGTTATTTGTCTTTCAAGTTCTTGTTCATTGTTCTGGGAGTGTGCCGAATCAGTTCTCAACAAATTATTCACATGAGTCAATCTACCACATTCATCAAATTTGCTCTTAGAGATATAACAAGATTATCTTCCTTCTTCTTTCTATCCTCAATATCTTTTGATAACCTCATAGTCAGATCTTGCATTTCATTCTTCATGAGCATGTTTGCTTGACCTAGTTTCTAACATTGCTCCTTAAGATAATTCTTCTCCTTATCATTCAGTTTTTGCAAAAGTTCTTTTCTCTTGGCTTGAGCAAATGATAACCTTTCTTGCAGGATAAGAATGAATTCATTTGTAGAATTCAATTCTTCTTGCAATTTCAAGTTCTTCATTCTTTCAGCATCATAATCCTCAAGAGACATCTCAAGGTGCTTCTCCATAGCCATGTTCAAATATTCCAGTTTCAGGATCTTCCTCAAGCTGTTAAACTTCTTCTGAGGTACCAATCTTTGATACCAATTGTTGGGATCCAAGAACATTGAGAGGGGGGGTGAATCAGTGTTATGCTGGTATGAACAATTTTTATCCTTTTATACCATGCATATATAAACCGATAAACAAATAAACATATAACAAGAAGCAAATAAACCATCCATATAAATTAACACCATAACACACATAATTTATATGTGGAAATACTCAATGAGGAAAAACCACGGTGGGATTTGTGACCCACAATATCAGTTCACTAGTCATATGAAAAGATATTACACATAATAGGGGCCTGCACATGCAGGAAGGCACACTACCTAGAGAATACTGCTCATCACTAAAGAGCCTCACTGACTACAAGCTTTCTGCTAAAGTAAATTATTGAAAATGAACTCAAGAATGCATCTGCTATGCCAAATAGAGTTCTAGTTCTGGCTCTGCTCTGTACCACTTCAATAACCCTGAACTGCTACCGGTATCACTTCTCCAAGAATGATTTCCAAGCTATCTACAAATAATTGAATTATATAACACTCGCATACAAAATGATCTTCATACATATATTTTGCATCATGCAGTTCAGCTGTATTCTCATGTATCCACACTACATATCATCTATAATGTCTCTCAAAATAACCTAGCAAACTGACCTATATACCTATTACATATAATATGGCTTGTGTCAGATTACAATACATTTACAAAAGATATTTGATGTCGGCCTTGAAAATTAATTACAAAATGATTTATTAAGTAAATTCTCCTTGATGTCGGCTTCCAATGAAGTATTGATGCCAGTGTCGATGGCAGTGTAGCCCTGAATGCTCCAAAGTCAGTATCTATCGGTATATGCTTCCTAGTGTCAGTATATGACTTCCATCTGATCTTGTTGCCATCAATGACAACAAAATGAATCCAATGAGTGCCAATTGCCAACAATATAGAGCTTTTGGACAAGGCCCATCCAGAAATTTTCAAATATATTAAGCTTCGGTAAGGTATTTTGGGGATATTCATTGTACAATATCTTTCATTCTTCGTCCCAGTTTTGGATTTTAGGTATTCTTTTTGAATTTTTGATGGCATTGATGTCAAAGGGGGAGTGATATCAATGTGAAAAAAAAAGAGAAAAAAAGGGAGTTGTATACATTAGGGGGAGATATGGAGATATGGAGTATTTTTTATTATGATCATAGATGAATATTCAACTCAGGGGGAGCAAGTTCAGGATGAAACCGACAGATGAAACCATGATCATTTTTCACATGAGTGTTGCCATCAATTCTAAAAGCAGAGATTGTTGGCAATTGACACTCAATTGGTTGGTTTCACTATGTTGTCATTGATGACAACATGGTAATTTATTGTGGATTCATATTTTGGGTTAATTGTGTACTGGCAGGCACTTCACATACACTTCACTGACACCAACATTGACACTGGCAGGTTGGAAGGAATTCTTTAGTTACTAGCAATGCAAGCTGACATGGTTTAGACTCAGGTTAACGGTATTGGAGGCTGACATCTTTTGGATCTGACATCGATAATTGTTTTGATATTCATGTATTTATATTATCTAGCCAACATGTATATTGACATTGTAATTATCTTTGTAAGCTGACATAAGGCATGATGAATTGTGAAGGGTATATACGTTAGTAAGTTAGAATATTTTGTATAATGATTGATAGGAGAATAGGATGATGTTATGTAATATGAAACATACGAGAGAGATCATGTATGTGAGGATATTTATGTAAGGGGTATTCTGGTAAAGGGTTTAGGGTTTCAAACTGGAACAGACAGAGCTTAATTAAAACTATATTCAGGCATAGAAGATGTTATCTTTGCAGTTCAATCATTTCTTTGGATTGTAGTATGGATTTGTATGTAGTCAGTGAGGCTCATTTTTGTGATTGAGAAATGTTCTCTAGGCTGTAAGCCTTCCTGCAAGTGCAGGCTCCTATATTTTGTAATATCTCTTCATATCGCTAGTGAATTGATATTTAGGGTCACAAATCCCACCATGGTTTTTTCTCTTTAAGGTTTTCCACGTATAATTATGTGTGTTATGGTATCCATTTATGTGATTGGCTTATTGGTTTCTTTACTTCTTTCAATTCTATATGTACCGGTATACTGGTTCGTGTATGCATGTTTTAATAAGGTTAAAATTGATCATTCTAGTAGAACACTGATCCACCCCCCCCCCCTCTTAGTGTTCTTGGATTCCAACAATAGTGACTCTTACCGGAACTTAGTGTATATACAATGCAGGCCCATTTCAAGTAATGTGTCCTTGGGTTGATAAGTAAATGAACCTCAGTCATGGAAATGATAGCTACTCAGAATGGATGGCCAATCCTTGAGTTAAGACTATAAGTCTAGTTATTGTTCTAATTGGCTAGGCAGACAAATGTCTCATGTGCAACAATAGAGGAGGCATTTGACACACTTGGAGGAGATGTAGAATTTTTGAGGAAATGTGTCTCATTGTGCATGGAGGGTGGGAACACTTTAATGTTCTCATGTTGTGCATATAGTTTCAGGTTCTACAATCTAGAGATCCACTGATGTAGTTAATTCAGTATTTCCTAGGTGAGTCAGGAGGATTGGTGAAAGTGCTTCATCAAAGTCTCCAGAAGGGTTGGGTTCAAAACCTTTGCATTGTTCCACTCTTGTTCTAATTAATGCAATAAGGGGGGGAATGATGGAGTTAGTTTTAGGTTAATAGCTTAATAAAATGAAATAGTTAGATTGTTAGTAGCTCGGAAGTTATGACCCCTAGAAATTAAATTATTATGTAGATACTCCCTTGTCTCTTGCAAGGCATTCAAAAAGTGGGAGAATGTTAGGAAAATAATGTCTCAACCTTGCATATACATAAGGTTACTATTTTTAGTAAGTTTTTTATTTGAGCATGGTCTGGTTTGAAATTTCCCCCCAAGCTTTGAATTGACTAGATAAGCATGTCGATAAAGTAATTTCATTGCATGTCTAGATTTGAAGATATTAATGTGTTATTTTTTAAAGTTGCAAATGAAAGTTTTGTAGTCAATTAAGGGCCCTAGAAGCTCTTTAAAATGGACCAAAATTGTCCATAACTAATGTAGTGGATTATAAATTGATATAGCACATCATGAAATTTTAGGTGCTTCAAATAGTTCATCAATCATACACCTATTTCAAAAGTTATGGCCTCTAAAAGTTGGGTCTCCTAAAATAAGAAATATTAAAATGTGTTGGACATGTAAATGAACTTGTAAAAGGGAGTTACACATGTTGTTGTGTGTATTGGTACATCATACGTCATCTTGTATTGGGAATAAGATAGGCACCACTCTTGAGTGGTTTTAGTCCATGGCTTTGTAATACTATTTGATGGTTTCATGTATTGTATCTCCTATAAATTAGGTGTGTGAGATGGAGGTTGTGTGTAAGAGTCAAATAGTTGTTGAGTTTCCTCTAGATATTTGTGGGTGATACTATTGTGAGAATCTTGATTTGAATGTAGTGTCATAAAATTGCAACCCTAACAATTTACGACGGCATTAGGGTCCTCATGCATGCGAACTTGAATCCTCTAGCCTGATCGGAGACTCGAGAGTGCTCAGCTTGTGAAAACTGCTTCTTCCTTGGCCTCCACATCACTCTGCCCTGGAGAAAGGGGTAGGACAGGGGCATGGCAGCCCTGTCCCCCCTTGGACAAGGGCATGGCACCCCTATCCCTGCCCTATTTTGGGGTAGGATCTTTTTAGAGAAAGCATTGTGGGTTGTGCAGTGAGTGGGAAATCTCCCCGATGTCAGCCTGTGAAGAAATTCAACTCCTTCAAGCATGTATTTAATGGGCATTTTTCCTCTCATTTGTATAAGGTTGGATAGGTCAAAGTTGGATATGTCCAAGCGATCGAGCATTCAAGCATTCTTTTCCAACATTGAGCATTCTCAAGTCTCCCTTCAAGGCTAGGTGTTGCATTCAAGTCAAGGATTACACCATTTGAAGAGGAGATTGATTTCAACATACAAATCCACACAAGCATTTCTATCAACATTGCTACTACAACCTCCCTTGAGGTGATTTACAATTCAGTTTCTCATTTACATCTACTTGCAAGTGCTTTCTTTCATTACTTGGTTAATTCTGAAAGTGGGGTTTGACCTAAAGGCAAACCCCCAATCCCAACATATTTCCCTCTCTTTTATATGTGTAAGTTGTAGGTGTGCAACTGTACTTTTGGATTCAGGCTTCATTTGTAGAGGCAAAAAAACCCTTTTCATTTCGCAGATTTTTTCAGAGGGTCATGTACATTCCTACCATAGTCTAGACAACTTTTCGTCAAATTTACAAGGCGACTTCATCTCGACAATTTACTATCAAATCCAAGTGCACAACTTTGTCCCATATTTAGATCTCAAGTTATAATCAATTCTTTGTCACTTTTGCACTACATAATTCAATCAATTTCCTTTCTAAATCAAACAAGGAATAAGGGGATCAACTTAGCATTCTTAATTCATATAAAATTCAATCTATCATCTTTGTGTGGAGATTGAATCTAGTGAATTACCCCTTATCTCCCTAATGTAATGGTGAAAAGTGCTTGAAGGATAATCAATAGTGAAACTCTCATCTCTCTTTGAGGGAAAGGGTTAGTTTTCCTCTTGATCTATCACTCGTCATTTTCCCACCATTACATTTTGGTGAACCCAACGTCTTGCATGCTATCCTTTGAACACCATTGCATATTTTTAATTTACAAGTTTCAACTTTCTGCAAACCTAGTGGTTAATTCATTAAAAACCCTAATTTTTAAAATTAAAATTGAACTTGTGATTTGTAAAAATTGCTTGTGGTTATCTTAGATCTGAAAATTGTTTTGATTGTCAAATTCAATTTCCTCATTGTCTTGTTCAATTTGCAATTAAAATTTACAAAATTAAGAGGTTACTTGTTCAAACCCTAATTTTCAAATATCATATTGAACTTGTGCAAAAATTGAATTTCCCTTTAATTTTCAGATTTATGATTGTTCTCAGATTTGTATTAAATCCTACAATTCAAATTTTCAATTTCCCCCCTTTATCCCAAAATTAAAATTTTAAAATTAAGTGGTTAGGTCATCAAATCCTAATTTTTAAAATTAATTGGATTTTGTGTGAATTTCAAATCAATTTCATTTACATTCTGATTTATAAACATTTTTCAAGGTGTCCCTATCTATTAGGTTTGCCCCTTTTCAAAATTGCACTTCAATTACTCTTTTTCTTCAAAACCCTAATAGGGTCCTATTTTCACCTTTGTGCTTTTATTTCGCCCATCTAGAGATCGTAAAATTTGCCAATTTTGGGGGTTTAGCTTTAAAATCATCACAATATCCATCCTTGAAAATTTTGAAAAAAGTTGGTCGGACCATGTGCGTTCCCGCCACAGTCCTCAGCTTTTTTCCCAAAATTTTGGGAGACTGTTATGACTGTATTGAATAGCCTAAATTTGAAAGATTGGCTGATTTTATCGATTTTTGAACCCTCTAGAATCAGAAATACCTTCAAAATTCAACATTTCAACTTTCAATTTTTAAAAAAAAATTAAGAGGTTAATTATAGTCTACCCTGATTTTAAAAATTCTAATTTTAAAATTAAGTGGTATTTCCTTGGCCCTAATTTTAAAATTCCAATTTCCTTTCATTTTTGGAAATTGTGTCATTCCCTTCCCCCAACAAAGTTCAAATTGTGTAATCATTATTTTCTTAAATTTTGCATTACTCAATTTTTGCAAGCTTTGTCCTACATTCAAATTTTCCCTCCAATGCATGAGTTTTACAACTATTATTCCTACCTATCCTATCCCCGTTAGACGAAGCATTCAAATTAAAGCTTCCCAAGGTTTAATTATCAAGGAGATGGAGCCTAATTTGGGTGAGTTCTTTAATAAGGATCATGCTAATTCTTCCCATCCTAATCATGTGCCTATTCACCCTATTGATGGATCCATGATGAAGAAGAAGATTTAACTAGAGTTTCTTTAGGTCAACTTTCTGCATTGGACAATCAATTTGATATCTTTCAACAGTGGATGTCCCAAGAATACCCTAATAGTGAAGCTCTTTCATTAATTGAAGGTCTTAAGAACATGCTTCAAAGTGATAAGTGATAACTCAATGATGAACGAATAGTACCAAACCGGTACTGAGAGGGGGGTGAATCAGTACAAACAAAAATACAGTCCAAATCCGGTTTGACAGCAAATACTCCAAATGACTGGCAAACAATACTGGTTGAAACAGAGTGCAACCGGTAAGACCCAGAATAACTAAAACAATCATAAACCGGTCACTTACTAAGCTTTCCTCTTAGCTCAATACTATAGTACCATTACACCCTCATGCATGAACAAGTAAACTATCATCTAATCTTCACAACAGTTAGTTCAATATGTTTTATAGACAGGCATAAAACACAGAACCATCATATGCTCAATAGGTAATAACAAAGCATCACAAGATAATAACATCACACATGACACACACATTTTTCACGTGGAAACCCAACTGGGAAAAACCACGGTGGGGATGAATACCCACAATCTTCTTTTGAACTCTTTAGAAGTCCGCTCTATTAGGAGCCTTGTCCGGTTAAAGACATTACAATAGGTTCTACTAGGAACCGATCCTGTTAGGGATCACCCGGTTAAGGGATGGCTACAATACCCGGTTAAGGGTTAAACCCAGTTAGGGTTACCTTGTTAGAGGATTTCAAGAACTCAATAGCTAAAGGATTAAACTGTCATTCAAAGGATTAATTTGAATGAATCTTTGCATAGTATTAGTCTCAATTATTGCATAGAAATGTTATCAAACTTCCTCCTATAAAACAAGTTGATCCTTCCAAACTTGCATCTCCTCATTTTGATAACAATTCCTTTCACCAATTTCATCGTCAACCTGATCATGATACTGAGAAATGTTTTGCATTGAAACATAAGGTCCAAGACTTGATTGATAATAATACTATATCTATGGCAGGTATGAATGATAAAGGGAATATATTAGTTTCTCCTCCTAATCAAAATCTTAATATTTTAACTGATCCCTTGCCATCTCATACCTCTAACGTTATTGAGATTGTGCCTAGTTCTCTCTCTTCTGAAACACTCATCTGTATGGCTCCAAATTTGGTTAATATGGTAGAAACACAAGATTCTCCTAAGTATCCCTATATTACATTTGACCCTAGTGAGACCATTAGAGCACCCGATGGCCCTTTATACATAGCTAAAAAAGGTTAAGGATATCCCTTGTTGTGGTGCCCTGATTGATCCCTCTTGCATGGTTAATGTCATAACTGAATAGTATATTTTCACTTTATGATTGCATAAACCATTATATGATGCTTCTAATGTAGTTGTGAAGTTATTTGATGGCTTCACTTGTCCTACCATTAGTTCTATCACCCTTCTTGTTGAATTCCATACTAAATCCATGGATGTTGACTTTGTTATCATACCTTCCTCTAAGCAATTCCGTGTGAAGCTAGGCTATCCTTCACACGGAATTGCTCGCCTTCCCTAAATAGTGATCAACAAGATCGGGAGGCAAATGTCGTGCTAGATTAGCAATATTAGCACTTCAGATCTTTTTCTCTCCTTTATTTCTCTTTTGTGACCATTCTTCTATATGTATCCTTGTTCTTCTATTGTTCCCTTAATATCTACTTGGGGACGATGCAAAGCATTGAGATCTTTTCTTGGTCTCTTTCATGTTGACTCAAAAGACATCCTCTCATCCCTTTCTTCTAAGGTAGTGTCCTTTTTTGGGGAATGAAGATTATTATATGCATATACATACATGATATACATGAGTTATCATACAACATACTGACCTCATGTTTTGTGTTCATTATCCTTATCTTTATTCTTTGCTTAGGGGATACATCCTTACGATAATGTGCTCCCTTTCTTTTCTCTCTCTTGGGTGTATCCTACCTTAAACCAATCACTCCCGATAAGGTGCACACGATTGCTTTATTGTGGGGGCATACACTCCACTCATACTTTCCTTCTTGTGATACTTAGAATTAGTTAGTGAACTTTTCTTTGCTTTGTAATCTTTTGTATCCTTGCTTTCATGAATCATAGTGAAGGTAACTTGCTACTTGTAGTCATGGTTCTCCCCTCCCCGATCTTCCCTTTTACTTTATCAATCGAAGTTGTAAGATCCTAAGTCCACTAGGGGCTTGGCGCATCTTGCCTCCTTGACGTGGTAAAAATCTTTCAATCTTGTTTCCTTGTACTTTTACCGACAGTATTGGCATACGCTTATACTCCTTCTAGAGTGGGGGATAAATGTAGTATCATAAAATTGTGACCCTAGCAATTTACGACTGCATTAGGGTCCTCACGCATGCGAACTTGAATCCTCTAGCCTGATCGGAGACTAGAGAGTGCTCATCTTATGAAAACTACTTCTTCCTTGGCCTCCGCATCACTTTGTGCACACTCTACCCTAGAGAAAGGGGTACGACAGGGGCATGCCCCTGTCCCTGCCCTATTTTGGGGCAAGACCTTTCTAGAGCAAGCATTGTGGGTTGTGCAGTGAGTGGGAAATCTCCCCAATATCGGCTCGTGATGAAATTCAACTACTTCAAACATGTATTTAAGAGGCATTTTCCCTCTCATTTTCATAAGGTTGGATAGGTCAAAGTTGGATATGTTCAAGCATTCAAGCATTCTTTTCCAACATTGAGCATTCTCAAGTCTGCCTTCAAGGCTAGGTGTTGCATTCAAGTCAAGGATTCAACCATAGAAGAGGAGATTGATTTTAACATACAATTCCACACAAGCATTTCTATCAACATTGCCACTACAACCTCCCTTGAGGTGATTTACATTTCAGTCTCTCATTTACATCTACTTGCAAGTGCTTTCTTTCATTACTTGCAAGTGCAGATGAAGGATGGAATCTTTATCACTCACTCCAAGTATGTCAAAGAGGTGTTGAAGACCTTTGGCATGGAAGATAGCAAACCAATTGGTACTCCGATGGTGACCAGTTGTAAACTATCTAAAGAAGATGACTTAGAATTGGTTGATGAGAAGGAATACCGATCAATGATTGGTAAGTTGCATTATGTAGTGCATAGCAGACTGGATATTGCACATGCAGTTGGCATTACTGCAAGATTCCAGTAAAGCCCAAGAGAATCTCACTTGGTTGCAATCAAGCGGATTCTTAGGTATCTGAAGGGAACTGTTGACTATGGATTGTGGTATCCTTATAGCAAGGATTTCAACTTGAAAGTATACACAGATGCTGATTGGGCAGGTTATGTAGATGACCGGAAAAGCACAACTGGTGGTGCATTCTTTCTTGGTGGTAGATTGGTCTCATGGCTGAGTAAGAAGCAGAGTTGTATCTCTCAGTCTATAGCAGAAGCAAAGTATGTTACAGCTTTCATGAACTGCACTCAGACAATTTGGATGAAGCATGTACTAAATGGCTTCAAAGTTCTTGTATTTGAACCGGTAAGTATATTTTGTGACAATACTAGTGCAATTAATATCTCCAAGAATCCGGTTTTACATTCTAGAACCAAGCACTTTGAGCTTAAGTATCATTTCTTAAGGGAAAAGGTTCAAAACAAAGAGATTGCACTGGAACATGTTTCCATTAAGGAGCAGTTAGCAGACATATTCACCAAGCCTCTCCCAAAGACTACATTTATGCACTTAAGAGGTGAATTAGGGGTGTTGCCCCTTCAAGAGGTAAACTAAAAGCATATGCTCCACATCAGTCAGGTAGTGCATAGTCAAATTTATTTTGGATTGATGTGTTGAAGGATGCTACTCCTCAGGGGGAGCAGCATAATGGAACAGGGAAGCTTGTGCCTCCACTTTGGCATTGTTGTCAAAAGGGGAGAAGATGTGAAGCGGAGAAGATATTTGCAGTCATTGGGGGAGAAGATGTGAAGCGGAGAGATATCTTTGTATATTGCCATCAATGCCAAAGGGGGAGATTGTTGGCATTATGTGAACCGGTATGAGGATATAATGACATTGTATGTTGTCATTGATGTCAATATGTTGAAGAGGTGAGAACCGGCATAACACTGTGAACCAACATTCGTGCCAAAGTGAAGCGGTGTGCTTGTTCAAGGTGAACCAACATATGGTTATGGGAACCGGCACATGGAAGCATTGTATGGCTACCGGTTGGTAGTCTCAACCTCAAGGTTTCCGGTTTAAGTGCTTCAAGCCTGTGTGGCTCAACCGGTGACATTGTGTGATGAGTTAGCATTGTAATGAAGAACAGATCATGTTGCCATGTCAGCCTTGTGCGCGTAAAGGATCTTGCATGAAGGAGATTGTTCCTATCTACCTCGGGAATGTACGAAGTCTGTTAAATGGTGATAACGTGTGATGGGTTATCAGCCGTCGTGAAATCGATGAAAATGGACGATGGAGAATGTCTTGAGATTGGATCAAGATTGTTATAATTAATGGAGTGTTCTCAATGGTCAAGATTGAACCGTTTGAATTCCTTAACCTAACAAGTTTAGGATTTAGGGTTTATGCTACCAACCGATCTAATTTCCTATAAGGTCGATGTTGTGTCTCTTTCTGAGGTTGTTGGCAAAAGTTGTGTGTGTGTATCCAAGAATAGGGATACATGATTCTTGCCAGACCAAAAGAAGAGAAGTGATACCTACAGAGTGTAAGTGCAGAAGGTGAAGAGGAGCTTAAGCGGATCTGCATTGGCATTGAGTGTTGTTACCAGATCATTGTAATACCTATTGATCTCTAACCACCTCAACAGTTGGAAAATCCCTTAACATGGTAGCCTTAACCGGCTTGCTATAAATCCTTTAACAGGGTAATTCAAAGCTATTGAGTTCAAAATCCTTTAGCTATTGAGTTCTTGAAATCCTCTAACAAGGTAACCTTTAACAGGGTTTAACCCTTAATCGGGTATTGTAGCCATCCCTTAATCGGGTGATCTCTAACAGGATCGGTTCCTAGCAAAACCTTTTGTAATGTCTCTAACCAGACAAGGCTCCTAATAGAGCGAACTTCTAAAGAGTTCAAAAACAGCTTGTGGGTATTCATCCCCATCGTGGTTTTTCCTAGTTGGGTTTCCACGTGAAAAATATGTGTGTCATGTGTGATGCTTTTATCTTGTGATGCTTTGCTATTATCTGTCAAGCATATAATGGTTTTGTGTTTTATGCATGTCAATAAAACATGTTGAACTAGCTGTTATTACAATCTGATGGTAGATTACCTGTTTATGCATAAGGGAGAAAAGGTAAGGTAGTCTTGAGCTGAGTGAAAAGCTAAGTGAGTAACCGGTTAATGCTTGTCTTAGTCAGTCTTAGCTTTACCGGTTGCACTCTATTTCAAACCAGTGTCACTGTTTGCTAGTCATCTGAAGTGTCTGCTGTCAGACCGGTTTAGGACTATATTTTTGTCTGTATTGATTCACCCCCCCCCTCTCAGTACCGGATTAGTACTATCAGTTCATCATTGAGTTATCAAGTTAGTGTAGGAAGTTGTTCCACTACTTAACTTCCTTACATTTACCTAAACAATTTAAATTCTCTCATGGAATCTCATATTTTCCCAAGTGCATTGGGGGTTTGTTCCTTAGCGCATGTAATCAATAGAACACATGCATTTTCCCTTATATATAGTAGATTCAACTCAAGATGGCTATGGTATTATATTCAGTTCATTCACCAAGTAATGTATGGATTCACCCTTCTACAAAGCATATTTAGTCAGTTCATGCAACACACAAGAGTCAATTCATTACCTAGTGCCTCTCTATGATAGAAATGGCCAATCTAAAGAGTATATTCACTTAAACAATGATGTATTCACATATTCAAAACTTATCGATGTAAAATAATTATAAACTATCAAATTTTGATTAGTAGACCCATGACGTGGGTCCCATTAAGTGTGCCAAAAATGTGTGCAAGAAAATATGTTTAATGTGTGAGTGATCAACAAAATAAAAACCCCAATAAACACTCACAATTAGGCAAAAGAGGTAAAAAAAAACTGAAATTCAACGAATTAAATATGTCAAACCTCCTGTTGAGTATATTTTCCTATTATGGTCAATTAAGATGTGTGCTTAATCCAAAAATTTTACAACATAAAGATGCTCAAATCATAATGGTGCATGATATGAGAAAATGACTAAGTATGGAATGATATAGGAATGAGAGGAAGAATGAATGGAGGTCTAGGATGGAAGTCTAGGATGGAAGGATGGAGATCAATGATCAAGAATGAATGTGATTTCTTAGGCCAAAGAGATCGTGCCAAGTGGCACTATGTGAGGGATTGTGATAGAAATTGTACCTTTGAGGGTACCTTAATGTATGGAGAGGATCTTGCCATAACTGCATTCCTTGTCACCACACTCCAAGAGGATGAGATGAAAGGGAATAAAAAAAATTAAAATCATTGAAGAGTACTTATGGGGAGAGGACCTATGTGGGGTTCCTTCCCAAAAGGGGAAAGTCTTTCAAGCTAGAGAAAATAGTAGGTAGCAATAAATGGAAAGAGGGTTACCTTTTTCTAATCATCAATTGTGAATGTGCAAATGATTAGGGAGAGGATTAGGTGAGTGGTTAGGATTAGGATTAGAGACAAGTAGTTGGAGGATGTGACACTATATTATATTTGTAGGCATCTAAAAATGGTCAACGCTTGTGGTGTCATACTTTAACATGTCTGTGTGACCTTATTTTAGGGTTTTCACATCCTATTAACATTTCTTCTATGTCGCACACTTGATCTTTATTATTTGTCGACATTTTGTCATTCTTCCGTGTTTCTTTCATTTGTCACATCCTTAATTAGGTCTTGTCAACATTATCATTATCAATTGTGATCTTTGATCATTATCAATATTATCATGTCAATAGAACATCGTCAACCCTTCTCAATGTTGAATTAGGCTTTTGTCTTGATCAATCATCAATTTTATCATTTCTTGTCAATTTAGATCGATTAGTCATTGGTCCTCGTCAATTGGCACCTATCAATTACAATCCTTGTCAATTTTGATCAAATTGTCATTGATCTTGTTCAATCAACTTCGGTGCTTTACCAATTATCCAATTTTCATCATGATCATATCAACCCTACATCAATTATCTTTTGTCAAGACCTAATTTTCGTTCTTGCATTTCTAATTCATCTCCTAGGGTTTTCTATTTTAATCATTTAATCCTTTTGTCATTATCCTTCTAGGTTAAATAAATTTATTTAATTTATCCTAGGTCCCTTTGTCACACTTAAATATTTTTATTTAATTGGCTAACTATGAATTAATGAATAAGGAATATTTATTTACTGATTCTTTCTAATTTCCTTTTTTCAAAACTTTCTAACTCTTAATTTCTTCTCATTTTCCTAATTTTTAATTCATCAATATCCAACTAGTACTTCAACTTTCTATTTTGATTTTGCCAACTAATATCCTTCCTAAAATCTATCCTATTTTATGGATTTTTTGGAAGATATTATTTCTATAATTTTCAAATTCAAGGATTTGGAAATCTTATCTTGACATGATCTTATCCTCTTGCATGGGAAAGTGTGTCATGGCATTTCTTTTTCAATTTGATATTTCCCTTGATTGAAGTAAATTGTAAATTTTATTGATTTTAGTCCAATCTTTGATCAATCTCTCCAATTTCTCTATAAATTGGATTCATTTCTCATTCATTTTTCAACCACTTCTCAAATATCCTCATGTTGTCGAACTCATTTGCAATCTTGCTCTCTTTCTCACACTTGCATTTTGTAGGTGAAGCCCACATATTTGGAGGAAAAAGAGAAACAATGGAGAATCATGGAGGAAGTACTTCGTTATGGTTTGCATATTTGTTTTAAGTGCTTTGTCTTCATAGCTCTATTGAATGTATTGGGATTTTTTTCATAGCTTGTTAGTTTTTGTGGTTAGCTAATATAGGTTATGAATCTTATGCTAAAATTCCCTATTACATTTTCCGATGAACCTAACGTGAATCATGTATTAAAAATCTGACAAAATTTTCTTGAGTTTTTTATGTGACAGGATCTTCATGAGATTTAGCATGCATGCTTGTCTAGAATATTGCAAAGTCTGTTAATCTACAGAAATAGCTCTAAAATTTGCTCCAAATGATCAATGATTTGTTAAAAAATACAAAAATAAAGAAAAAATTGGAAAGGCTTTGGAGATTTTATTTTCAGCTAAAAAAACATTACAATCTGCTGAAATGTTTTATGATTTGTTAAAAATCAATTTATAGTCTTCAAAAATCATTGTAAATTTGTTAAAAATATGCTCAAAAGGCATTTCAAATATGTCAAAATTAAAAATAAAAATAGAAAAAAAATTTACATTCAACATATTTGGACAACAATCTGCCTCAAGTCATAGATTACTAAGCACTTTACATAGAAAAATCTACAAACAATTGCTAATTTTTTTTAAAAGCTATTAATAGCCCACGTTTTTCTTGCTTGGATGGGGCTGCCTTGGTAGCCTCCTACGTAAGTTTTAGTTTCTTTCTTTAGTTTAGATTTTTTTAAAGTTTAGTTTAGATTTTTTTTAGAATTTTTTTTTTTAGTTTAATTAGTTTTAGATTTTTCTTTAGTTAGTTTAGTTTAGATTTTTTAAATTTGTTTATTTAGATTACTTTTAGATTTTTTGATTTGATTTAGATTTTTCGATTTGTTTTTTTTAGATTACTTTTAGATTTTTAATTAGTTAGATTTTAATTTTGTTATTTAGAATTAGTTAGATTTTTAATTTGTTATTAGATTATTTTAATTTAGATTAGATTTTTCTTTTTACATTAAAATTAAATTTTTTAGATTAGATTTTAAATTTTGTTAAGCAAATTAAACATTTTTTTTGTTAATTAGATTAATGTTTTGTTTTTTGTTAGTGTGTTTTGAATTTCTTTTTGGCAATTAATTTGGGGCTTTTGATGTGTGCAGGTTTGGAGGTTTGCATTTTCGTGTATTGAAGACAAACATTGAAGCTACTGCCGTATTTATTGCAGGATGCAGCCAAAGATTCATATTCAAAACTATGTGTTTGTGATTTCTAGCATCGTTGCACACTTCATTTTCTAAAGGGTTAATGAACACCATGTATACCATGTTTGTTTTTCATTTTCTTGCATGTTTTAACCTTTATATAGTGGGTCTGCCTCCCAATTTGTGAGAGGGAATGACCCTAAGTGGTGACAGGGTTGAAGACGAACCCCTTCCAAACCACTCTAAATAATTGTGGATGCAATGAAAGTTGTAGACAATGGGTGCTAGAATGGTATTGTGACGATTTATTCGCTGGATCAATACCCACTCGAACGGATGCCTTGACTAGAACCCTTTGTTTGTAGAGACCAAAAGCCTTCTATCTGTTGGCTCAGGCGTTGTGATACGCGCATGCTGAAGATACCTCTCATGTACTCCTCAGTTAGAGATAGCAAGTTCTTGGGAAGTGATGCTCCTTGAACTCGAAGCTTGGTATGCCCGAGAAGTGAGTGCATTGTAAGGGGGAGCCAGTGCTACCAAGCGTCTAGCTATCGAACTAAGTGTTGTATTTTATAGTTAGAGGATTCAACAGATATTGCCCCGGCCATCCATAGGATATGTTGTGAATGAGCATGATTGTCTTGGGTCTAAGTCCAAACATCTTGTCTTTTGTGATTGTCAAAAGTTGAATCATACACATTGTCACAAAAATAAAGAAGGACATTTTCAAACAAGTCCAAAACAAAAGCATTCATCCAACAAATTTCAAAACATTTTCATAACATGGCTTTCAAACATTGGAAAATTTTGTCTTCAACTACATGTCACTTAGAGTTAGGTCCATCATAGTCCATGCCTAGGTTTTAGGGGATAATCATTTTTAGTATCCTCATTTTTGCACTTAGTGTCTTCATTCTTAGTGTCCCATTTTAGTGTCCTCATTTTGAACTTAGGTTTAACACCATTTTCCTAAGTTTTGCATATCATTATTAGGTTCCTTCTTAGGTGTCATTTTCCATGCCATCATTAGGTCTTTCCTAGGTTTGCACTTTCCATAAATCAGTGCCAAATACCAAGGTTAGGTTTCACCTAGGTCACATTCTTTGCATATCAAAAAGTCATTCCTTTGCATGTGTCCTTTTGCACATAGGGTAATGTCATTTCATAGTATAACATTAGGTTTGGTCTTAGGTTAACATTATAATACATTTGCACCTACAACTTAGTGTCATATCATTGTGTCATAATCAAATTTTGTCCATATTATCATATAAGGTCACATTTTCATACCCTAAGTCTCTCTTCATAAATTAGCTAATTATCATATCACATTGTAGGTTTGCACCTTAGATCATTGTCCTTTTACATATAGTGTCAAAATTAGGTTTTTGTCATACTTGAGGATTCAATTCTTTAGGTAAAACCTTAAGACATTGTAAGGAGGTCTAGACCTTGTCAAATTTTCATCCTCTTTTGTCATCAACATCATTGTCAAACCTAGCTTAGTATTCAATCATATAGGCGAGACATCGCCATTTGTCCTATCGTCACTTGGTCCTTTTGTCCTTTAAGGTCTAGACATCATTTCAATTTCCCAAGGGTTGAATCTTTTAGGGTTGCATTTTAAAGTTTGTTTAAAATCTCCAAAATTACCAAAAATATAGGTTGCACACTTATTTTAGTTTGCATTATCAATCATTAGGTTTCATTTAGGTGCACATTATTATCATCCTAAGCATTCAAAAGTCCAACCTTCATATATTGCATTGTCAATCATCTAGGTTGCTTTAGTTGCAACCATCATCCAAAAAAATAAAATAAAAAAATAATTAAAATAAAAAATCATACATTGCATAGTGACATGCCAGTTGAAACAAGGTCTAAGTCCAATAAATCACACAAATCAACACATCAAGCCATGTCCTTTCCAATGGATAACAAATAAAACATGCAAATGCAATAATCTCATACTCAGTCACTCGATCTAAATGTGGGTTCATCAAGCAATGAACCACCACAATATGAGACAGTACAATTGGGACCACCTCCATGTTATGAACCCATATTTGTGCCAATGAAAATAGGATTTGGAAGTGTTCCACCAACACCATCAAGGAGTGCACCATTCGATTTCAATCAATTAAATTAGCAATATGACACGCAACCTCTAATTTCATATGAGGAACAAAACCTTATACAAGGATTTGGATCAAACCAAGACCTTCAACAAGAAATTGATCCAAATAACCCCGACAATTCCTCGTCAGATTCCGACGATTCAGATGATCTTGAAATGTTTATTAGTAATCCAAAAATTTAAAAGAAAATGAACAAGTTCTTCAGTAAAATGTCTAGATTGTTTCCTGACAAGTATAGAAGCATGCTTGAAGCCGCTACAACCTCGAATGATCAAACTAACGTACAAAAGGAGTATGAATTTGGTAATATTTTGAGTTTTGAATCTCATTTAGATGAAACAAATGCACAACAGGAAGTACCAAGCACACCACTTGAGGAGAGTGTCTCTAAATCCTTGGGTGTGAGTGTTCCACTGAAATCAACCTTTGATGCAATTAATAATCCATTGTTCAACACTACATCATTTCCACAAGATCAAATGGTGATGGCAAAATCATTTACAAACACAACGTATCCAAAGACATCACAAGTTCTCCAAAGTGGATCGCAATCACAAATGCAAGAGATTTTTATGAATGGAATGCCAAACATTACAGATGTCCAAACCAATCCAAGGATACAACAAAGTTCTTATGTTCACTCAAGTTTAGTACATGCGATAAATACACATTCACAAATGCCATAAAGTTTACCAATAGGACCTTCAATTATGGCCACAAAAGGAACAAATAATAGCACAAAACCACAACAAACATTGCAACAATTTAAAAATGCACAACAAACACCATCAAATATGCAAATATGTAAATATACGACAGTGCCTTATGTGCCACTACATGTAAATACAAACTTGCCACAACAACAATCATTCAGACAAAATTCATAGGAAGTAAATGCAAGTGCCATTCCACATGTAAAAGTGAAACAACCTAAGGCACATAAGCAAAGCTTCTTGAAATTAATGGGGTTTACATTAGGACAACAACAAATGGCAAAAAAGAAACAAACTCTAATTCAAAGTCATCAACATCAATATCAACAACAATATGTGCCTCAATATGCACAACAAGGGCAAACAAGCTATTATATGCCCCAACAACAACAACAACCAAATGTGCATTACCAACAACAAATACAATTTCAACAATCCAAAATACAATATCAACCACCAACGTAGATGGCAATTCCATCTAAATGGGCACAACAAAATACTCAATACCAAAACATAGCAGTACCTCAACAACATGAGAAATTCCAAAATGAATATATGCCAGATACACTAAAAGCAGTGATTTTTGAATGTCAACAACCATTTGGAAGTACTATATATCAAAAATAAGGACATCTAGGGATGAATGCTAACCCTCAAAATCCTTCACAATCAGATGTGTTGGTGCAACAAATTAAAAAGATGCAATGACAAATAGAGGCATTACAAACCAAAAGTACAAAGAAGTTATACACGGAGAAAGACTTATGTCCTAATCCATTTGATAAAAGTTTGTACATGCCTCCCTTTCCTAAGCACTTTGAAGCACCAAATTTTGAGAAATACAAGGGAAACGGTAATCCAAAAGATCATATTCGAGCTTTAATGCAACATGTACTGAGGTAACTTATGATGAGACATATTTGATGCGTATTTTCTCGCGCAGTCTCATGAGACAAGCTATGGATTGGTATGCACATTTGCCAAGGAATATAAAATCTTGGAATGAATTGGCTGAGAAATTCATTTGTCATTTCGCATTCAACATTGACAATGAGATAACCATGTCAGATTTACGCAACACAAAGAAAAAGCCAGGAGAACCATTAATGACTTTCTTACAAAGATGGTGAGGCCTAGTTAGTCGATGTTCCCTCGATATCCCGGAGGAGCAACAAGTGAACTTATTTATTCAAAACTTGATACCAGAGATGATGTATGAGATTAAATTGAAAGGTCCTAGTACTATTGCAAAGCTCATTAAAAAAGGAATGGACATTGAGTATGCTCTTATTGCTAAGGGGGTTATTAAAGTGAACAAGGACAACAACAATCTGACCAACTTGAGTGATAGGAATAAGTTTTGGTCCAAAAACAAGAATGTCACTAATGATGGTGTAGTTGATGCAAGAACTGTAAGCACTAGTCAACCAAAGTTTGTTATAAAAGGACCAAGTGCATTGAATGTTCCAACTTTCCAACATAATCAACAAACACAAAATCAAACAAGTAATGCTATCCAACAACCACAAAATCAACAATGTAATCAACAACAACAAGATCAACAACGTAGACATTTCATATCAAGAGATGGGCATCCTCGTCAATTTACACCATTGGGAGAGCCTATTGAATCGGTAATGAAACAGTTGATTCAAGCTAATTTCATTAAGTTGCCAGATATCAAGGAGGAGCCAATAGTAAAACCCCATTGGTGGAATGATAATGCATATTGTGAATATCATCGGTCTAAGGGACATAAAATTGGATCATGTTTTCATTTAAAACACCTTATTCAGGATTTGCTCGATCAGGGTGTGATGGAGGTAGATTCATCCGCTGGAACTTCTAATATTGATCATACAATTTTCAAGACTCCCTTACTTGATCATGACAAGGAAAAAGCTTATTCTTTAGATTCAAATCAACAAGACAATTTTAATTATACCAACGCGAGTCATAACAATGTCACTGATTGCTTTCGTGTATCAAATGAGTGTGTGTCAACCATAAGAATAAAAGCATAGGATTCCTCATGTGCAGTGACCACCCGCCGATCCAAAATAGTTTTAAAAGGAGAACCTTCCAATCCTTCTAAGATAACCTCAACAAGCCAGTACAATCTCCTTGACCATTTGGGAAAAACCCCTGCGCAAATTTCAATCCTTGAGTTATTAAAAATATCTCCCATGCATCGCGTTGTTTTAGACAAAGCCCTGACCGAGTCAACGGTACCTACTGATATTGATGTTGACCAATTTCAAGCTAGGATAGGACACCTTGCAACTTCCCAACATGTTGCCTTTTCAAACAAAGATATACCTTGCGATAACACCCATCATAATGATCCCCTCCATCTTGAAGTGTTCATCCATAATTTTAAAATCAGATGAGTTTTGATAGACGGTGGAGCAGGCTTGAATATATGCACTATGAGAGTCATAATTGGCCTTGGTTACTTTGAAAATGACATAGATCCTTCAAGGAAGATAACAATAAAAGCCTATGATGATGCTGAACGCCCATCTAAAGGAGTGATTGTTTTGCTTATCAGAGTAGGTCCAGCGATAGAGAACACTTTGCTACAAGTGCTAGATCTGGATCTCCCTTACAATATGATCCTAGGTCATCCACGGATTCATGCAATGAAAGCAGTTCCTTCGACCTATCACCAGTGTTTGAAATATTCATACAATGGAACTGAGATAACAATTCCTAGAGATCCTAATCCATTTCAATTTTGTGCTAACCTGAAGGATGCTTTACAACAACAAGTGCCAATAAATAGAGCAGCGTCCTTGCCTAATTATGTGGATCTCAATACCTTGTTAGAATCTATCAAGGGTAAGATGAAACAACAAGATCAAGGATGCAAAGAGTATTCCATGTCCCAAATATTCCGTATTGGCAAGCTGCCTCTATCACCAAAATCACATGGAAAACCACATTTGTTGCAAAAGGAATCTAAAACAATCATCCAATATCAACCTCCCACTGTATTTAAAAAGTGGGGTGAACTGAACAAAGAAACTTTGGATGATGACATATCGGGATGGCTCTATAAAGATGAAGCAGATGCAACATACACTCCACCTATCAAATTGCCAGTAGAATAATATGGCAAAGGATTTACTATAATGCAGAAGAAGGGATATGATGGGTGCAGTGGTTTGGGACCTAACAAAAAAGGAAGATTAGAGCCTATCATCCCTACGATGAGACATAAAACTTTGGGTTTAGGTTTTGTACCATTGCGAATCGGAACCTCATCTACCAAAGTGACTACATGTGAAGAAGGGCGTGATTCAGATGATGAAACAACACCTGAGGACACCCATCCTGAAACTGACTCTAATGAATGGGAGTGGGACTCTTATTCCTCAAGCTCCTATGCCCTTGATAATGTCTTCATTGAACTTGACGATTTGCCTATGGAAGACAAACATGAAATTCCTCCTCCCGTCAAAACATGTCCTAAAGCTTGGATAGAATCATTTTGGAATCCTCGCACTGAATCTGACACAAGTAGCTCAAATAGTGATACCATTGACATTCATATCTTTACTATCTCGATCCAAACCTTTACTGATATCGATGATGACATGCCTCTTGTATACCCACAACTTATCCAATGCAACCAACAAGGACCACTTCAGTCAGATTGCTTTGAAAATGATGAGGCAATAGCAGAATTCTTTGAGCTTAGAGAAGGCATACCATAGGGTGATCACAAGGCTGGATTTGCAATTGATTTAGATTCCATAACATATTTTGAGGAGTCAACTCCATCTTCCAGTCGCAAAAGTGAAAATGAAAATAAAAATGACAAAAATCAAAAGAATAGGTCTCTAGGTGAAAACCAAAAGGCGCCCTCTGACCACAAAAAAGTAAAAAAAAAGGACGTACTTGTGGGTGAAAACCTCTCTGAGGCACCCAAAGGTGGAAGATTGGACATAACCCCATCAGGTCAGGACAAATCAACATTGCTTATAGAAATGACAGAGGAGATAAATTTGGGTACACTTGACAATCCTAAGGTCATTCATTTTGTGGCTTCATTGTTGGAACAAGAAAGAATAGACTTTGTCAACTTTTTCCTTAAGAAGAGGATCAATTTTGCATGGTCTTACGTAGACATGCCCGACCTTGATCCAGAACTAGTCCTTCATCATCTGTCGTTGAAACCGGGTGCCAAGCACGTCAAACAAAAACTGAGAAAAATGCATCCGCAAGTGGCCCTACTAGTCAAAGTTGAACTCAAGAAATTATTGGATGTGGGCATTATTAGGCCAATTGATTATGTAGAGTGGATCTCCAACTTAGTGTCGATCAGCAAAGAAACTGGGGGCATCAGAATTTGCACTGATTTTAGAGACTTAAACAAAGCATGCCCTAAAGACTACTTTCCTTTGCCAAATATTGATATCATAGTGGACATGACTGCTGGATATGAGATGTTATCATTGATGGATGGCTTTTCTGGGTACAATCAGATCCGAATAGCTCCTGAAGACCAGCATAAGACTACCTTTACATGTGCTTGGGGAACCTACTGTTGGAATGTGATGTCATTTGGCCTAAAAAATGCAGGAGCAACATATCAAAGAGCCATGACAACAATTTTTCATGATTACATGCACACTTTGATAGAAGATTATGTTGATGACCTCCTATGCAAATCAGTTACTAGAGATAGTCATCTGGATATTTTAGGACCAATCTTTGACCAGATGGAAAAATACAAGCTCAGACTAAATCCAAAAAAATGTGTCTTTGGTGTTACCTCTAGCAAATTATTGGGCTACATTATTTCTCGAAGAGGTATTGAAGTTGACCCTGCAAAGGTCAAAGCAATCCTAGATATGCCTCCTCCTACCAATCTTCGTCAACTAAGAAGCGTCCAGGGAAAGTTACAATCAATTCGACGATTCATAGCTCAATTGGCAGACAAGTGTCACCCCTTCCAACATCTGTTGCATAAAGGGGTGATTTTTAAATGGAATGATGAGTGTCAACAAACATTCCAAGCTTTAAAAGATTATCTTTTATCCCCACCTGTTTTAATGCCTCCCATAGATGGAAAGCCATTCACTTTGTATATCTCTACAACAAATATAGCATTAGGAGCTCTTTTGGCCCAACAAGATGAACAAGGCAAAGCGTGGGCTATTTATTATATTAGTCGGACATTAGTGGGCAATGAATTAAACTATTCTACTATTGAGCGAGCATGCTTGGCAGTCGTATTTGCAACTCAAAAGCTCCGACATTATATGCTAAATCATAAGACCTTGTTGGTAGCCAATATTGATCCATTAAAATATTTGCTTAGCAAAGCACCTCTAACAGGTCGATTAGAAAAATGGGTTATGATTTTAAGTGAGTTTGATATTGAATACACTGAAAGAAAAGCAATAAAAGGACAAGTCATAGCTGATCAACTCGCAGATGCACCTATCCAAGATGATCGTCCAATGTTGACTGGTTTTCCAGATGAATAAGCCTTTGTTGTCACATCATCTAATGAATGGAAATTATATTTTGATGGATCCCATACCAAATCTGGGTCAGGGGCAGGTATTTTATTTTTAACCCCTCAAGGTGATGCTATTCCCAAATCCTACAGAATAACTTTTGATTGCACCAATAATATTGCAGAATACGAGGCTTTGGTTACTGGACTCAAGTGATTCAGTGGCATATTACACATCTGCAAGTCTATGGTGATTCTCAGTTAGTCATCCGCCAAGTAAATGATGACTATGAAACAAAAGATGAAAAGCTTCTCCCTTATAAGCACATGGTAGAACATTTCAAGACAAAATTCGTTGTTATCCAATTTAATCAAGTCCCCTGTCTTCAGAACAGATCATTAGATGCTATGGAGACTATTGCCTCTATGTTGGATATACCTCAGAATATGGACAAATGTGAATTTTTGGTAGAGCAGTTGTTGGTCCCATCTTTTGAAATTCCAACATCAGATCTGGTGTGTGTCCTTGTTGGTCCTAACTCCTCGTGGTACAAAGAAATTTATGAATACCTAAAATCCCATTCCATACCTCCAAACCTTTCTACCAACCAACGTCGAGCCTTTATTAGACAAACTGCCAAATATGCCATCATCGGTGATACCCTCTACCGTCGATCCTTTGACCAAACCCTCCTCAAGTGTCTGGATTTCGACAAAGCACAAATGATTTTGCACAAAGTTCATGATGGTATATGTGGGGGCCATTTCAATGGTCTTAGCCTCTAAGCTAAAAAGTTATTCCGAGTTGGATACTATTGGCCGACAATGGAAAAAGAAGCTGATGATTTTGCTAAGAAGTGTCACAAATGCCAAATGCATGGAGATTATATTCATGCGCTAGCACAAGAACTTCAGCCTATCATATCTCCATGGCCCTTTTCTCAATGGGGGCTTGATCTCATTGGAAAGATCCACCCGACATCAGCAAACGGATATAAGTTTATCATAACAGCCTCAGAATACTTTACAAAATGGATTGAGGCTATACCCATGACCTATATCACTGGCACACAAATTTCTAAGTTCATTCTGAATTATATCATGTGTCGATATGGAGTTCCTCTTTCTATAGTCACAGACAATGGTCGTCCATTTAAAAATAAAGATGTTCATGAACTCTATGAGAAGTTTCAAATTCAGCATCGCTTCTCAACCCCATATTATCCACAGAGTAATGGCCAAGTTGAGGCATCCAATAAAACCATTATCAAGATACTCAAAAAGGTTGTCAATGATGTTGGTCGAGATTGGCATGTATAGTTAAATCTAGCTTTATGGGCCTATCGTACTTCTATTTGTACCCCTACTGGAGCAACACCTTACTCTCTAGTGTATGGAGGTTGAGATTCCATCCATGTGAGTCTCCTTACAACACCTGATAAATGATGACGCATACAAAGTTTCTAGGTTGCATCAGCTTGAGATGCTAGATGAAAGACGTCAAACAACTTTGACACATTTGCAAGCATATCAAAACCGCTTTCGTCGCACCTATAATAAGAAAGTCAAAGGGCGATACTTCGAAGTGGGAGACTTGGTCCTGAAAGCCAACCCTAAGAATTCACAATCTACTGAGATCATCAAAGGAAAATTTGAACCTAATTGGGTTGGCCCTTTCATCATAACTGCAACATATGGTTCAGGTGCTTATCAGATTGCAACCCCAGAAGGAGAACCACTATCAGATCCTGTGACTAGCATGCACCTCCAGAAATATTATACATAGATTTCTTTTAGCAGTTCTTCAACATGATCCTAAAAAAATGAAAAAAAAAAGAAAAAAAAAAGTGAGAAAGAAGAAAATATATCAAAAATAGTAAAGAAAAGCATTCGCCCTCTAGTGAAAACCTGACAAACAGGCGCTTTGGGCAAGTACCGTGGTGAAAACCTGACAAACAGGCACCGCGTGTAGCAAGATCATCGCTTCACCGTCTATCATGATTCCCTCTATACATAGCACAAAGTTTTATCACGCCCATCCATTTTGATTTGACCTAGTGTCCTTCTCCAGGCTCGCGATTGGTTCACATCAATGTCAATTTCTATCAATTGCTAATCCTTGTACATATGTTCTCTATCCTGGTCATTGTACATATTTTGGACCTCACTTGGGGGCCAATCCCTTGTCATGATCAATTGATGAAGTTATCATAATGAACAACTCAGAGGCTACAACATATACATAAATTTTAAAGTCTGAAAAAATTCCATAAAAATCAACTAAAGTCTTGAAAAAAATCACCAAAAAAATAAAAAAATAAAAAAATAAAAAAATAAAAAAATAAAAAAATAAAAAAATAAAAAAATAAAAAATAAAAAATCATAAAATGTCCTGAAATAATTACAATTTTTTTTTTTTAAATCATAAATGTTCTGAAGTAATCTAAAAACACCATAAAATGTCCTGAAAAAAGCACAAAAAAATAAAAAATAAAATCAAAAGGTTCCAAACCCTAAAAACTTGAAAACATAAACAATCTTTCATTCCATTTCGCCAATCGACTGTCTTGTTTGTATATTGGCAAATATTTTAAACAAACATCAAATAGAAACACAATAAAACATTGCGCTTAACAAATCACACATTAACAAATGAACTATTCAACCAATCAAGCATTCAAACGGATCATAGTTGTCCTATCAATCAACAATATGAACATTATCGGTCCTTTGTCCATATTATCATGGGTCTTATGCAGGGTGTGGTATACCCATAAACTAGACCGTGTCCTGTCTTAGATGGGGTACTACGTTCCCTGAAACGAGACAGCATAATCGTCCTTTTAGTACAACATTATCACCTTTTTACAATGAAGATCAGAATGTTTATTTGACTTGCTTGGATTTGTGAGTCTTGTCTTTAATTGATTTATCTTTGATCATGTTCCTATGTCACTCGATGATGTCACAAAGTGAGTTAGAGTGGCCAGGATGGCTTATGAATTTTTATTTTTTGTTTTGTTTTTAGTTTGCGGAGTGTTTCATAAATTTCTGGGGCACATATGTCTTGGGTGTCTGTGATAAGTACATTCACTTTGTGAACGCCGCACATACCTCGACCTTTGACATACGTATTGTCTTAGACAGTTTTTGACTCATTCCTTGTTTGCAATGTCTCTATTGTATGCAAAGGGATTGCATTATCGCTTTGGCCTTCAATGCCATAATGCGCTGCATCTGTTTTGCAATATTAAATAAAGGTTCTCACCTACTCTTTGTGCATTTGTGAAAGAAAGATTTTTCTTCACCAATAACTCTTCTCCATCTAATTTCCTCTACCTAATATTTCTTTTGTCAGTCATTGCATTCATCTTGGTCTAGTCCTGGTATTATTTTTGATAAATTGGCCTCTTTTCTAGATTTTTCTAGCTAATTCCTCGAGGGGGCATCCATATATGTTGTCATGTTTGGGGCATATTTCTTGATTGTTCTTTGAAACAACACTCATAATCGCATTGTCTCAAAGAGGGGCAAAATGTAGGCATCTAAAAATGATCAACACTTGTGGTGTCATACTTTAACATGTCCGTGTGACCTTATTTTAGGGTTTTCACATCCTATTAACATTTCTTCTATGTCACACACTTGATCTTTATTATTTGTCGACATTTTGTCATTCTTCTGTGTTTCTTTCATTTGTCGCATCCTTAATTAGGTCTTGTCAACATTATCATTATCAATTGTGATCTTGGATCATTATCAATATTATCATGTCAATAGAATATCGTCAACCCTTCTCAATGTCGAATTAGGCTTTTGTCTTGATCAATCATCAATTTTATCATTTCTTGTCAATTTGGATCCATTAGTCATTGGTCCTTGTCAATTGGTGCCTATTAATTACAATCCTTGTCAATTTTGATCAAATTGTCATTGATCTTGTTCAATCAACTTCGGTGCTTTACCAATTATCCAATTTTCATCATGATCATATCAACCCTACATCAATTATCTTTTGTCAAGACCTAATTGTCGTTCTTGCATTTCTAATTCATCTCCTAGGGTTTTCTAATTTAATCATTTAATCCTTTTATCATTATCCTTCTAGTTTAAATAAATTTGTTTATTTTATCCTAGGTCCCTTTGTCACAATTAATTTTTTTTATTTAATTGGCTAACTATGAATTAATGAATAAGGAATATTTATTTATTGATTCTTTCTAATTTCCTTTTTTCAAAACTTTCTAATTCTTAATTTCTTCTCATTTTCCTAATTTTTAATTCATCAATATCCAACTAGTTCCTCAACTTTCTATTTTGATTTTGCCAACTAATATCCTTCCTAAAATCTATCCTATTTTATGGATTTTTGGGAAGATATTATTTCTATAATTTTCAAATTCAAGGATTTGGAAATCTTATCTTGACATGATCTTATCCTCTTGCATGGGAAAGTGTGTCATGGAATTTCTTTTTCAATTTGATTTTTCCCTTGATTGAAGTAAATTGTAAATTTTATTGATTTTATTCCAATCTTTGATCAATCTCTCCAATTTCTCTATAAATTGGATTCATTTCTCATTCATTTTTCAACCACTTCTCGAATATCCTCACGCTATCGAACTCATTTGCAATCTTGCTCTCTTTCTCACACTTGCATTTTGTAGGTGAAGCCCACATATTTGGAGGAAAAAGAGAAACAATGGAGAATCATGGAGGAAGTACTTCATTATGGTTTGCATATTTGTTTTAAGTGCTTTGTCTTCATAGCTCTATTGAATGTATTGGGATTTCTTTCATAGCTTGTTAGTTTTTGTGGTTAGCTAATATAGGTTATGAATCTTATGCTAAAACTCCCTATTACAATATTATATTAGACACTATATTATAGAAGAGGTCAAAATAGAAATACAATTATTACCTATGATATCACCATGGAAGAAAAAAATCATTATGAAGACACATAGAAGGATTTGTAATAAAAATTAGATCTAATATAATATAAAAGTATCAAATTTGAAACTGAAATCAAAATAAAATCCCAAAGCTAATAGTGGGTGAATAGGGATCAAGGACATATCAAATAATGAGTGCCCAAACCCTAATTGAAATAATATAGCAATAAAACACA
Source organism: Cryptomeria japonica (assembly GCF_030272615.1). Lineage (NCBI taxonomy): Eukaryota > Viridiplantae > Streptophyta > Pinopsida > Cupressales > Cupressaceae > Cryptomeria > Cryptomeria japonica. The sequence continues at coordinate 693,070,390 of NC_081415.1, read as the reverse complement.
TGTAAGATTTTATCTAAACTCTAATTATATTTAAAATAAAAAAAATATGCAATTAGAAATATAATATTTGAAACCTCTATTCAAAAAGTTAAAATACACTTGTTGTAAGAATGCTAGGCTCATCATTAAATGTTCACGTACAAATTATATACTAGGTAAATTAATGATTATCATAATGAATAAACAATCTAACTTAAGATAAAGGGTTTTGACTAATTATGCTACATAATGGTACTTAGTTCTGGAGCATAAAGGTATGATTGTGATAGACGTCACAAATTGATTCACCAATGTATTAAAAAATTGGAACATGCTAGAGGATTGCCTCAAGGTAGATAATATTAATGTCTATTATTTTGGTTCACTTTTATGCCTACAGAGCTAATATTGTACACTTATGACTCGGAACCTTACAGTAAATTTAAATTGCATTAAATTGATCCCAATGAAACACTTGTCATAATATACATGAAACATACATCTAAAAAAATGCGATATTGATAGACTAAGACTTTTTTTTAGTCAAACCATTATTATTAATTTTTTTATTTGATATAATAATAAAATGCAATATATATATTATAATGTTAAATCCTTATGATAATGTATGCATAAAGTAACTCTTCTTATATTTATAAACATATCCTAAATAATCGTTCAAATGAATTAAGATAAGATATACCCTTCTATAAAATACTTTATGCATAATTAAAAATACATCAACTCATAATTGACTAATTGAAAAAGAAAAACATAATCTCAAATTTAAATTTTCAAAATGAAATCTACAGTGATGACAAACTCGTTAACCTAAATCCTCGGAAATGTGTGGAAAAAAAGTAGAAAATATTTGCCACATCGCCTGCCCATGAATCATTACTCCAATTTTGGTCCAACATAAAAGAGAAACGTGCAAGGTATTCATTTTCCAACTTACGAATAATAAGGAGACACAATGAGCAATTACAAAGTTAAAAATATTATTTAATTAATATTATAAACTTGAAAGGTTAGCTTTGCATATATGCTGTTCAGCCGTAAGAAAGCGGGAGTGTTCGGATGGTTGACACGTGCGTCGTGAATTGAAATAAAGATATAATATTGCCTGAATAAGAAATGCAATAAAAAGAAGATTTTCAATTTTGTGAAAGAGTTGCTGTCGCGTTTCACCTGAAAATTGTGGAGTGGGCTTAGTAGTGATCTATCAGTGCCGGTCCCTACAGCCCACAAGCGTGAGAGTTGAATTTCATTATAAAATTAACCACTTCTTTTTGTGGTTCAGAATTTGACATGTGTCGCTCTAGAACATTACAGCTGGTCAGCGATGACAATTAAAGGTAAGGGTGCTGACACGTAGCGCAGGGATAAAGCTTCAACGTGACCGGTCAATTATTGAAACATCACACACAGTAAAGCTAATTATGCCACTCTTGCTCCTATACTCGTTTTCCATACACGTGTCTTACAGTGCTCTGCTATTGTCGTGAGCTTTATACCACCGATTCCATGGATTCCGGAACTCCGACAAGGGCATTGACGGTGGAGATGGATTCCACGATCGAGGGGATGAGTTTGTGTCGTTGATGTTTCGATTTGCCCTAGACGGTGCGTTGAAATGAATTCTTTGTCACTTGACGGAACCGTTAGGACGCTGAGTCATATCGCTGGAGTAGGTGGTCACCGGTTCGAATATCGGTAGGCGTAGGTCGGTTGGATGAAGAGGAAACTCAGGTGCGGTTTTGTCATCGACCGCCTCAGATAGGTAGAAGGCCCCGAGCTTCCGAGTTCACGATTTAGTTGCAGGTGGAAACGGATGCTTTGGACGGTGGGAAAGGCTGTTGTATTTATGTGTTGTCACTTATTCTTAGCAGGAAAAACTCCAGCTGGGGTTTTAACCGGCAAGTGACTGACCTTTTGGCTGCGGAATCCTGTACTGAAAAGCTGTATATTCTGAAACAATGAATTATGGTTTTGTGCCTAGTTCAAAGCTTTAGAGATGCCTAGAACGCTTTGGTCCAAGTATTTGGAACAGAAAGCGCTTTGGACTCGGTGACAAGGTGAAGGAAGGGTTTGGATGAACAATTGATTTGTGAAGAGGGGAACATCAAGCGTAAAATAAACACAAGGAATCGGACTTATGCCTTCATGCGGCCAAGTACAGCCATTTCCTTTGCAGTACAGAAAACATGTCCGTGAAAGTAAACCCGGTTAGAATGCTTTTTTGAAGTTAACAAAGATGTAATATCCAGTACAAATTTTGGACACACTCTAAACGTAAGCTCCTTTCGGCTTTAAAGGCGCAGTGTCTTGGTTTAAATATACAAATAAGAAGCTTCTCGAGCAGAAGTGGGGTTTTTGGTGGTCCAGCCTTGTAGACTTATACATATATAGGGTTTTGAAGCAGCTGGCTATGGTGAAAGTGAAACAAGTGTAATGGATTCGTCAGAGTCCCAGCGGGGTCGAAAATTAGGGATGGCGAAACCCCGCGCCAGAATTGCAGAAGAGTCTCGATCCATGAAACAAATAGAGAACTTTTCTCCCAAGGGCTTGAAGGTTCTGGTTGTGGATGATGATCCTTTGTGCCTCATGGTTCTCGAAAGAATGCTACGCCAGTGCGATTACAACGGTAAGTCAAATCCTTTTTATTCCCTACATCTTCTCCCGTTTCTTGCAGTCTTCGAGGTATAAAGGTTTGTGAGAAGCTTTGCGCTTGAAAAGATTGAATTAGGAATCTGTCTGCCTTTGTTTTGCATTCTCTTAAGATATATACAAAAGGATAAATGTTGTGAAGCTTTAGACACAAACTTATGTGCTGAGGAAAATTTTGAAGAAAAATTTAGGGCCTGGAGAATGAAAAATGTAGTTCCTCACTTGATGACCGACCTTACGAGGAACCTAAAGAGGTTTCCATTCAGGAAATTTACCCTTTTGCTTATTTGTAGGATGGAAACTTTACAATAAGAAAGCATTAGTCGTCACTTCTGGCGAGTGGAATTCTGTTTTATTATGAAATTTAAAATTTCTGAGCTATGCAGTGCGCGTGTCGTTGTTTTGCAGTGACAACATGTACTCGGGTTACAGAAGCAATAGCCATGGTGATGGAAAAGAAAGATCGTTTTGATCTCGTGATGAGCGATGTCTACATGCCAAATGAGGATGGTTTCCATTTACTGGAGGTCATAGGATTAACGCTCGATTTGCCCGTAATTAGTGAGTATATGTACATTTCCTACCATATTACTTGTAAAATATCTTTACTTTATTGGAGTAGCTTATTGTACGGTAATTTTTGAGCGGTCGGGTTTGGGAATTTTTTGGAAATTTTGGTCCGAAAAAAGCAATCTGTTTATCTGCGGCATTTTTGAAGGATTTCGCTATACATATTTATGTTTGTACTGCTTGAAATTGTATGCCGATATGTTTTTGTGCAGTGATGTCGGGAAATGCTGAAACGAGTACGGTAATGAAGGGAATAACTCACGGAGCATGCGATTATTTGATAAAGCCTGTGAGAATGGAAGAACTAAGAAATATATGGCAGCATGTTGTTCGGAGACGGGGAAGAGAAAACCTGAGATCGGAGGAATATTGTGGGGAAAGTGACCATGAATATAAAGTGGCGGAATCCTCTGACTCCTCTTCCAAAAAGAGGAAGGATTCCGAGAATTTGGAGTACTCCAGCGAAATAATAGACGATATAAGTAGCCTGAAGAAGTCTAGAATACACTGGACCGTGCAACTTCATCAACAATTCGTTGTTGCAGTAAATCAATTAGGAATAGATAGTAAGTCCCGTTGTGATATTTATCCTTGGTAAGCTAGCTCTACAAAGTTAGTGCTAGGGTTGGTCTCTAGTTTTGTTCATGATTGTCTTCCATTCTAATTTTCCTGATTTTTCTTACAGAGGCGGTCCCCAAGAGAATAATAGAGATCATGGGCGTACATGGTCTCACACGAGAGAATGTTGCAAGCCATCTTCAGGTACTACACTCTCTCCCCCCCCCTTCCTCCTCCCTTATGTTACGCAATGGTCAGGAATATTTAGGCTAGGACTAGTTTTAGCTTAGGAATATGGCAGAGTTTACTGTTACTCAGAGGCAGGTCACATGAATCAGTATTCTGTTTGATTAAAAAAAAAATTCACACAGCATTTCCAAGAAGCGTCTCACTCAACACATGACCTATTAAGTGACTGCTGTGTCATATATGTGTCTGAGTTTGTTTCCGGAACGTACAACGAAACTACCGAGTCCTGACAACCTGCTCAAGCATACCCAGCCTAACTGTAACTAGTTGATTCATCCCCATTTACGGTTGCCGCATACTTTTTTCGGTTGACCAAGAAACTGCAAAAGCGGCCTCGCTTTCATCCAGATGGGGCACACGTTCCATTTGCTCTTTTTTGGCTGTTCTCTAAACCCCACTGTTTGTTTTAGTTGGAATAGTGTTGAGGTAAATTTGGCAGAATAGATATCTTCAGTCTTTTGGCTCCTAGGCAAAAAAGTTTTCATAAAAGTTTTCATACTCCTTTAAACCTCTATTAAAAAAACCAGATTAATTAGAATATATATATATTTTTTAAAGATTTGAAATTGTTGTTTACCTCAACAAAGTCACCTAGATTAAACCGTTTAGAAGTGTCAAAATTTGTGGGTTTATAATCACACGCTGCCCATCAAACAATCTCATTAATTTCCACAATATGGAGGGCGATAGAGTAAGAATTTTATGTATTATTACCACATCCAATGAAACACAATCCAATGCTACCTAGGGCAGGTGGGACATGCTTAACAAACAAACTGATTAGATATTATCAAATGCCAAAATGTTAGGAGAAAAAAAAACCTGACATGTGCTGCTTTCAATAGAGACGACTTACCGAATTTACTTATAACCTCATTTATAAAAAATATAATTATATTATTTCAAAATTAAAAATATTAGCTGTCGAATTATTTGATCGTGGATTTTTAAGGCAGTTTTGAAGCTCTCCAAATATTTTTTGATATAATAATAAATAAAGCTCCTTGACACATTTCCCAATATTTGATTGTAATGTTCCCTCCTTTAGTATCATAATAATGCGGAAAGATTTTAAGCTCCATTGCATAATGGTCTGTGTGAATGTATATATAGAATGTAATGTGCAATTGAATTGCTGATCAGTAATATAGACAAGTTAGCTTTAAAATAGACAAAGTAAGCGAGGCTATAGGCGGAACAGATTCAGTCATGGCGCGGAGTTAAATATTTCTGTTCTATAGAATTAACAGCTTGATAAAAGCAAATCTGCTAGGTAGCATTTGTCAGAAAACATTACATTCATAGCACAGAAGCGAAACGTAAAATTAACCAAAAACAATTGTGCTTTTGTGTTACAGAAGTATCGTTTGTACTTGAAGCGACTGAGCGGGTCAATTCCTGAACCATACCCAGTGGCTTCGTTCCAGGCTGCTGAGGACGGAAAATCGGGTGGCACCATGCAAGTGCAACCTGGGGGGAAAAGCCCCCATGCCTCACCGGCTCCTGGAGGAGTGAAGGGCATAAACTTGGGTGTTGGGGTGAATCCCAAGGCAGGTTTTCGACTGGGTCGAATAGACCAAGCTACACTCAAATCATTGGAGCAGTACCGAGCTTACGAACAGAAGCTGGCTGCTAATCGAGCTCAAGTCTTGGGAGGTATCGGAATATTGCCCTCTAAGCAATCAAATGTTGGGCAGCTAGCAGATACAAAAGGTGCTGGGCTCCAAAGAATGGCTTCTGTAGATCTAAGTTTGCTATGGAAAGCTCAACGTGATGATGACACTGCTAACCAAAATCAACAAAGAGCAAGCGTAGTTGATGATTCAGCCACCCAGAGTCTGAAAGTATCTGTGAAAGTGGAGGAAGACTCTTTTTCTGCTCCCATCGAGTCTTTTTCTGCTCCTAAGCATTCTACTTCCAGACACTCAAGGGCACGCAGTATGAGCGCTGAATGCTCTAATACCTTTCCTAGTACAACTTTCCACATATCAGAACCAGAAAAATCTTTGCTAAGTCGGGGTCTCTTGCTGGAGGGAAGCACAAGCAACATGGATAGCAGAGAGATGCAGATAGATCCTGGTGTTGATTTATTTGATAGCTTTGTAGACGACTATGGATTAACTTCAATTGAAGCACCTTCTGAAATGCATCCACACCAGCAGGGATTTGATAATGCGGCCTTTCAGGGATGTCAAGATCCCTTGTCCTATGCACCCGAGGACATTTCAGGTTACCTCTTAGAAGATATCCTTCCTAAGTCTGGTTAGGAAGATAAGTCTCTTAGTAAGGACATTTAAAAACGAATTATAGATGTGTTTATTACAAATGTAGATAATGATACTGATTATCATGTGTCGTGGCTTTGTGTCACTTCAACTTCTTCAAATGCTCTGTAATGTTACTGAAAGCCTTCCATGAACGACGTGGATGGCTCATTTTTATGTCAAAGTTATACCTCAGTCATAATTTATTGTTAAAAGTAGTTTATAGGTGTCACAGACTGAACGTGGTTGGCATTGGTATTAGTGCTTGCTGGCGTGCCAATTGAAGAAAGGACATGGGCGGTGGCACGTTAATTAAATGTTTAAGTAAAGGTAAAGGAAAGGAATCAGACAGAAGGTTGCGCTTTTGTAGGTATTGTTCTCGCGCTTCAGAAAATCGTGGGACTCGCTCCTAAACGAGGTCTGCGGGTCCAGTTGAAAAAGGTGAGATGTGATTGCTTTCGTATATTGCTGGGTCGGGGGGCTTTAAAGATAAATAAAAGATATTGTTGCCTTTATATTTTATGTCTCTTATGTGAAGTTTGAATGTAATCTTTTTTAATGGTTTGAGGACTTTGTTCTCTGTAATGATTATGAAATCTTTGTTCTTCCTCTGCTGGCCCCTGGTTACATGGAGGGGCAGCTTTTTGTATATAAGCTTGTTTTATCAACACCATTGAGTATCTAACGTTTAATTCCAGTGGATATAATTTGTCAATTGGTGAAACCAAGTAAATTAATTTTTTTAAATAAAAATAAGTACTTAATCAATATTTCACCTAATGTATGTTTTCCAATGGATAATGGATACTTCAATTATTATTTTAAACGGGAAAACTTTAAATATTGATTATGATGTAGATTAAGCTTTATTAGATAGTAATAAAAAGGTCATTATTTTAGATTTATTGTGAATACTTTTGAATTTGGTAGCTTTTTGTAATTAAAGGGACAAAGCTTATGTGTTAGTTTGTAAGTATACATCAAATATTATTCAATGTAGTCATCTTAAGTTATTTTTGTAGTTATGCATTTATTTTTTTTTCATTTTATACTTTGAACATTCAAAATTCAAATTTATCTTTGCTCACATTTCTTATTGATCATTATGACTTTGTTAATAGTTGTTCTTACCTTTATCGACATACATTTGTGCTGATTTGTGTTATATCATTCATTTATTTAAAAATGTTAATGGACATGCTAAGAGTTATTAAAAGAATTTTCATAAAGCAATTATCAAATCATTACACTATCATGCATCATCTTAGATTACATATATTGTTATTTTTTTTTTGTCCTTAATTGTTGTTCAAAAGTCATTAAATCAATTCTACAATAGGGCTTTCATGATTCAACAAATGTCATAAAGGTGTTTATAAACATTGTCATGCTCTTGTTGAAATTTGAATATCAAACTAAAATAGCATGCAAACTTGAACTTATATCTATAGGAAGGAGTTGTGAAGAAACTTCAACATCAAAATTCACTTGCAATAATATAAGACAAACATTTTATATTATATAGAAAATCAAATTCACATATGTAGACTTAAATTAGGGAAAACTTAGTCAATTTGTAAATTCTAAAACATTTGAAAAACTCCTCAAAATGTAGAATAGCAGTGAACCAATTCTTAAGATCTTTTGCAATATTATTCCATCTTATTAATTTCACTTTGTATCACAATTAAATTCATCATTTTACAATTAATTCAATGCAATTCAACTTTCATTGTTTCCACATTAGACTCATTTATAATTGTTAATGTATAATTATGTTCATCATTTAATTAACCCGTATTTTTATGCAATAGTATGATTTTTCCCTTACACTTATATTTTAAAAAAAAATTGGCATTATTGATTTTATAGGTTGAGAGTGATTATATTTTTTCTCACACACATATCACTTGAGAAAATGTTGATCTAATGAGACACTTAAAATATTAATCTCTTTATGAAGGAGTGCTCATCCAAACCCTCATATTATTAGTCATTCTTATGAAGGAGCGCTCATCTAAACACATGCACTAAGAACAATTTTGAGAAACATGAAGAACAACAAGAGGCATGTGTTACTAAGTGTAGACGTATAAAAATGACCATATTCCTAAATGAATATTTTATGTTCATTTCTCTATTTGATTAAATCCAATTTAATTAAATTACCCGCATTCCTCTATTTAATTAAGTAAATTACTCAATTTATTTAAATTAAATTCACTATACCCATTTAATGAATAAATCATTTTATTCAATTAAATTCCCCCTATCCATTTTTAATTAAATTCAAATTGAATTAAATAGTTATCCTAAATTGAATAAATCTAATTTATTTAATTTCCCCAAATTACAACCAAATTGAATAAATCATTTAATTCAATTAAATCCTATTATCCCTCTATCCACTTGCAAAATCTCAAACCCCTTTCTAATCCCTTCTAGAATCTTCTAATCACTTCTAATTAACCTAACCCCTCCTCTAAACTTTGTCACATTCCTAAGCAAAAAGGAAGTCACTTCTCAAAACCTCAAAGTCTTTGATAACCATTAAAGGCTTCAAGTCTTCAACCACTAAATTCCTCAAAGTCTTTGATAACCATTAAAGGCTTCCAACTTTCAACCACTTAATCCCCAAAGTCTCCAATAACCATTAATGGTTAACTCAAACCCTCCTACATGGTTAAAACATTTGTTTTGACTCAACCTTCATCCAACCCAAGGGTCTCATTAGGCCTTTAATGCTTTGACCATGATTATCTCTTAATCATTTGCACAAAGGTTTATCCTTGGATTAACTCTTAATCCAGTAGGTAATCCTAACTTAGACTTGACCCTTACCCTCTAGATAACCATGAGGTCTTCTCAGGCCTTTAATGCCTCCAACCCCTTCTCTCCACCCAACCCTATGTTGACACTTGTCACCATTTCATTGGTGCCAATTGTGCACATGGATCCCCAACTTTCAAACTCAACCCTTGATTAAACCATTCAATCTTGACCATCCATTGCCCTATTCTTGCTATAAATAGAGCTCTCATTCCTCCATAACAATCATCCTTCAAATTTGTAGCATCACACTTATGCTCAAATACATTCAAGATTTCTTATTTCATATATGCTCATCATTTAGCCTCTTTTAAATCAGGAATTAGACTAGATATGTATGTTTAGAATAATTTCTTTATCATTTTAGTTCAATCATAGACTAAATATATTATGTTAGGATAGTATTCATACTAATCTTGTCATCTTATCATTTAGTTTATTGCATTTCTAGAATCATGCATAGCTTAGCATACATCTCATACTAAAATCTATCAAAACATCCCTCGTTCTTGCATTTGCCATCCCTAAACCATTTTGCTCAGTGATCTGAGAGCAAAAATGTTGGTTTGAGGGACATTGTGAGATAGAAAACCATGGGACCCACCTTGGGAAACTGAGTAATACTACGTTACTCCATAGCTTGCACCAAGAAGTCCTGTGTGTGTGTGTGGACTAGTATTTTGCAATATTTTCACATATTTAATTTTATCAGCTCACTTTTCCCGCATACACTAAGAATGTATTCCCTCATGGGATGTGTCCAATTTTGAGAAACATGAAGAACAACAAGAGGCATGTGTTACTAAGAAGATATTCCCTCATGGGATAATGACATATTTGCACTTACTCATGTTCAACCTCCTCAATAATTAGCTATTATTTTTCATGCTACATCATAGGGTGTTCCCCAAGGCACAATTATTTTTCTAGTACCATCATGACTTTTACCAATGGTGTATCCTCTCACTAACACATCCATTCTTCAACCTCTCTTGGTCATCCTTCACATCATGTAGTTACTACTTCCATGACCTTTACAGTCATATTATCCTTCTTAGTGTAAACCCTTCCTCTTCCATTCTCCCCTCTAGTGTCACCACCACATTTACCTCCCATAGTGTTCCACTTACCTTTCGTCCTTTAACATATAATCATACCCATGTACATATCCACTTACCTTTCGTCATTTAACATATAATCACACCCATGCACATATTAACTAATTGTATTCATGAACCTTAAGCTACTATGACATTCAATGAATCTATTCTTTAGCTATTAGTTCTATCTATTCCAACATAATTGTTTGATTTATGTTTTGTAGTGGCATGCTCACAATAATTCTCATGTCAATGGGAGATTTCTAATCTCGTCCTCTTAGTTGGAGTCTTTGAAAATTTTATTTATCTGCTTGGTTGGATTTGTCTTACATGTGTTTACACTTACTGTCACTTTCCACTTGGATGAAATACTTTTACCTTATCCTCCTTAGGTTGTGTTTTTACTATTTTTTAGGATAGTTATTTTTCAAGAAAGTTTCATTTAGTGCCTATTTGAAATGTGTAAATGCTACTCATTGCCTACTTTCTCTATTTTACATTGTTTTATGGAGTACTCATTGCAAAGAGAATTCAAGAATGATTTATATCCTTTTAGCATATTTTCTATATTCTTTTGAGTTCAAAAAAATAGTTACTTTCCATTTTGATTGCTAGTTTTACTTTATCATACATATGTCTAGTAGTTTGCATGAACCCCAAAGTTGGGGGGAAAATGTAATCATGAAAATTGGTTACCATACCACATTTCCTTTATGTTTTGGCTCCACTTTGATTAGAGTGTCTTTTGTGGAATGATTACTTTACAAATGACATTTAAAGTTGAAGTTGTGAAATCGCCATATCTTGATCTCATTATTAGTCATTCTAGAAATTGATCCTAGTCCCTTGATCCACTATTTGTCATCATGGATCAAATTTTCATATGTAAGCTTGACATAGGTCATTTCCTTATTGTGGATTAGAACCTTCAACATTTTTAATTCAAAATTTAAATTCACAACTCTCTAATATTTTCAGTAGTCATCATCAATTGACCTAGTGATATGTTGATTTGTGTGCTATGTTGTATTTAAAGGGATTTAATCATTCATTTTGAAAACATTGATGAATGTGCTAGGACTATCAAAATAATTGCCATAGAGAATCTATTAGAGCATCATAGTAGCATTTTTTTTATCATTAGACCAGTATACGTCATCTTAGGGCCATTGTATGCTCATTTGTTACCCATGATCATTATTGAAAAGTCATGATTTGGTCTAAGTGTTTGATTAGGGAAAACATGACCCACACAATTCAACAAGTTTGTTAATTGATAGTCTTTATTGAGATTCATATAGTGGATGATCACAATGACCCTAATTTAGTAATTTCACCAGCACATAGATTAGCTCTATAGATGCATTTGAAAGATTTTGAGATAATCATTTCAACGAGCCTTGACATTTTTTTGTCTTGTAGAATGAAATCAATCTTTTGCATCTTTACCATTTTTCACTTTTGATTTCCAACTAAATTTTTTTATTTTATTTAATATTAGGGGAAAGGACCTAGTAGTTGTGCACCCTAACTTCGCGCTTCTCAAAATCCTACTTGTAAATTTCAAATCACTCTGATTTTTTTACAGCAGCTTACTTGGCAAGTCCCCTGCTTATAACTAAGGTTCCAGGGCCACATCATCAAATATGATGCCACATCAGCATGCTTTTTGCCAAGGTGTCCAAAACAGCCCCCCAAAAAGTGAGACCAATAGGCATGCAAAAGAGGCCCCAATAGTTGTGCAGCTGATATGACATCACTTGATTGGTTACTTTTTACAATATTAGTACATTTCTTAACAACTATTGGAACATTTCCTAACAACTGTTGGTACATTTGCTAACAAATATTGATATTTTTGTTTCAAACAATAGGCTTTATTTGTTCAATTTTTGGAACAAAAGATATAACAATCACCACAACAATTGGTACATGCTCAATTACTGAATCCTTTCCCCTAGATTATTTTAAATCAAAATACAGATAATTAATTAGATGCATTACTTAATCAATGTGGATATTTAATGAGAAGGTATGATTTTCCTCGCTTTTAGTAGCTTTCAGTTTTTATGCAGCGCAATAAAGCAGTTAATACTAGATTTTTGCGAACTTTGTAAGGATTTCACAGCCTGACAACTTTACAGCAGGCAGTGTACTGCAAAATTTAATTACTGTAGTACGGTGTACGAGTACATTTCCTCATCTTCCCGTTGTTGCCCGGCAGATCAATTGTTCAGGCATATAAACATATTATGTCCGCTCATGTGCAAAAGAAAAATTCGATTTATCTCTGTTAAGAGAGCACGTCAGAACTCATGAACATGATTCCCCATTCAGGGTATGCAACTTTATGCAAAGGTTTCTGCAGCCAGAAATATGTCGTTTTGCCGGTGAAAGCCCAACCAGACGCATTTCTGTTGCAACACAAGTGTCAACAATTTTATGCCCATGATCTTTGCACTGATCGGCAGCTCGTTTTGATGTTAAATAAATCCTCCATTACGGTGGAAATGGGTAATGTGGAGATTCGAACTAGTGACCACCTGGTCCCAATACAGACCTCTCAGGCGTTACGCTTTGACAGGAGGTTAACTTTGACAGAGACTGCTATCTACGTGTTAGAGTTTACCCATCAACTTTCTGAGGACCGTGCGGAAATAAGCCCAAGACATAGACACACCTGAATTGACGTTATATTTATTCCCTGTGACACCAGAATTTGACGGCAAGGATCTGTGCATCTAGGTAAGATAGGTATTTCGAGCTTTATCATAGATTTGTAAGTTCATATTGTTGTTTGGGTAGTTGAAGATAATGTTATTAGATTTATATATGTCGTTGTTGTTTTTGATTTAGATTGTGCCATAAAAAAATCGTGGTTTTGAATTAGATTGAATGAAAAAAAAATTGATTGTAATTTTTGTGATTAACTGAAAATAATTGATTTTTTAATAAGACTTCTATTATGTATTAAAGTTCAAATACAATTGTTTTTACTCTACTTTTTATTTTTGGAACTGACCTCCCATCAAGATGATTGTTATCGTATTTGTACTTTACTGTCACTGTATCTTTCAATAAAAAAAACTATATTATTTACAATCAAGATGAATCATCATCATCATCATCATCATCTTATTATATAATTCACTAAATAAACACGTCTAAAGATGTGTATTGATTCACTGTCATTATTTCGATGGGGAGAGTAATAGAATGCTCAATTATTGGATCTAGATCTGGTGTTTTCTTGTTTCCCACTGTTGATCGTTAATCTTTCAGCACATGTCGTCGTCCCAGCCACAAGCTCAGACGTCAATTCAGTTTCTTGTGGGAAAGGGCAAGGCAGGGCTGCAATGTAGGCCATATGAAAAAGAGAAAAAGTAGGTTAGTTTTTGGTTTTATTGCGCTTCAACAATACAGAAAGGTAAGTCAGTAGTAGTTTTGTTAATTGAAAGTTGACAGCCATGGGAGATCTTCATTTATTCATTTTGGATTTCACATTGAAAAAATTTGAAATTGGGTGACTGATGTAATGAAAGAAGATGCTTTGATCAACATTTGGTCATGTTTTTGTACACAATTACCTCCCCACCATTGTGGAGATTGGTTTTGTCCTTTCACACCATTGTTAAATGTAGCGAACTCCAACTCAGTGGTAATGTACTGAGTGAGTACGTACCTGTCTTGACATTGAAGATGAAAACAATGAGTAAATAAATAAGTTGCAGACTCCCTCCGTTTGATATCGACCTTTTTTAGCTTACAGCCTTCCCTTTGTCGTTTTTACTTCAGTACTTTAAATGCATTCTATACTTTTGTCATGTCAGGGTACAGGAAGGCAGAATAAAGCACCAGTCAGTAATGACATCAATCTAACGTATTATTAACGGGGGTGTTTCCTGTCACAAATATGGGAACTCTATGAAATGGACTCCAAGCTCTCTGTACCTTTCACGTTTGGAAATTTGTGCATCTTTAGTGAACATCTTTAGATTTTTATGTTTTTTATAGGGGAAAGGACCTAGTAGTTGTGCACCCTAACTTCGCATTTATCAAAATCTTACTTGGAAATTTCAAATCACTCCGATTTTTTTATAGCAGCTTACTTGGCAAGTCCCGTGCTTATAACTAAGGTTTCAAGGTTACATAATCAAATATGATGCCACATCAGCATGCTTTTTGCCAAGGTGTCCAAAACAGCCCCCCCAAAAAGTGAGACCAATAGGCGTGCAAAAGAGACCCCAATAGTTGTGCAGTGGATATGGCATCACCTGATTGGTTATTTTTTACAATATTAGTATATTTCTTAACAACTATTGGTACATTTCTTAACAACTGTTGGTACATTTCCTAACAAAAATTGATATTTTTTGTTTCAAACTATAGGTTTTTTTTGTTCAATTTTTGGAACAAAATGTATCAACAACCCTCACAACAATTGGTACATGCTCAACTACTGGGTCCTTTCCCCTATATATTATATATTGATGAAAACCTGTTTGGAATAAATGTTGCACGTTAAGGATAGAAAGTGTGTGGATGTTTTTTCTTTTGAATTACTCGCAAAACTTTTATGAGTATTATTTATAAAGATCAACTAAGATCTTTAATTAAATAATGGAGTTGGGGACTCAAACACGCAATTCGAGTGGGCATTGCGGAGTGATTGGTGGAAATGGATTCTTTTATAGTTCATGATATAGGGTGGTTTGTTTATGGGTCTACAAATGACATATAGTAATATAGGACTATCTTGTACCCAATGTGTGTGGTTTGTAGGGGACTGCGCATATCTGTAGGGAACCGATCTTGCCTCCTCTCACCCCATTGGCACCCCAACTTGACAAAAAAGTAATCCCAAGGCAAGGTCTAACGGTAATTACTGAGATGAGTTGCAAGGATACCTCTACGATAAAAGAAAAAAAATGGGACTACCTTGTACTCCTTGTGAGAGTTACTTAACTGTGCTACAAACAAAGCATTCATACCTTACCCAGTGCATGATTTCAACTTGTGACATTTCTTTCAATAGTAAAAGTTCTCCACCATTGGTTTGAACCTCTATAGTTGATCAATTGAAGGATTGATATTCTTGCGCCCTTTTTTTAATATAATTGAGGTTGTATAGAGCAAGTGATAGTTGTGACTAACTATTTTTTAAGTATTGTAATAATAGTATTTATTCTGTAATTTATGAAAGATTAATGAGTGTTTATGAAGTTAATCTATTGAGACTTTTAAATCAAAGACAAGGTGACTTGGAGCCAAATTCTTGCAAGCTCAATGTATGAAAATTTTATTGGGTCGATAGGGTTGAGCTTGACAAGTTTGATTTCTACTAGACACAATTGAAGTTAAGCTTCCTCCTTAGAATAAGTATTTATTAAATATTGATATGCTAGTGATTTCTTAATAAGAAGTGTTTGTATGTTGACTAGTTGATTTTGAGTTTGGTAGTCATGTCTCTAGGAGCATAGTTGAATGAGAGAAAGTTCCTTAAAATAAATATTTGTTAACTATTGATGACCAAGTGGTTTCTTTGTATAGTAGCTTTGTAGATTGATTATTCAATTTTTTAATGGTTGAAAATGTAGTTAAATGTGATTAGTTAAAGACAAACAAATATTGCTTGTTGTAATTATGTTGCAATTTTTTTGAAACTATATAGTTGACACTAGAAAATATAAATTTTTGTGGTCATCCAAGATGAAGTAATGGGAACAACATAAAATGTTGGGTTTATCTTATGAGAGTCAGCAACATAAAAAGTTAAGTTTCTCTTATGAGTGTCACAAGTAACATGACAAGTTTAGATCTATAAACATTAGCAACAAAGGACATAGTAAAGATATTTGTTAAAGCAATTGCATGTTGGTTTTTCAATGAGAGTTAGCTCACAAAACTCACTTACAATATAGGGTTTTAATGTTAAGAATTGCATGCAGAAAATATCAATTATATGCAGATAAATATTAAACACATGAATGAAAAACACGAAAATAATAACAATGAAGAGACAATATTTAACGTGATTCACCCAATCTCAGGCTACATCCACCAAATAGAGAGTCCAATATTATTATCTAGTAAATCAAAACCGATTACAACCAACAATCCCCTTGCAACTCAATACCGCTGCAAAAATGCTACAAAAATCTCTACAAAAAACCATAACCCTTAGTCTTTTTATCAAGACTTATGTTGGTTACAAAATTAGGGTTACAACATGTCAGCCAATAGAAAAATAACACTAGATGCCTATATAAAATAATAACTGTCTTTTTGGCCTCGCAGGGCACTGCCCCTCAACCTCGCCCTGTATTGCGATAGGGAGCGAGCCAGGGGCGTTGCCCCTGGATCCCGCAAAGGGTGTTGCCCCTTGACCCCATCTTGGGGGCGCTACCCCCAAACCCCCGTTGAAAAATAGGTGGAAACCACGCTGATAGAAGTAGGGAAAATTTAACCTTCGAGTTTGATTAGGCTCCATATAACAACAATCTCCCACTTGGAGACTAATCAGACTCTACAACATATCATCTCCCACTTGGAGACTAATCATAACACCGCTAACCCTATAGCTCCCACTGGAATGAAACACCATGGACTTTATTGTTCAGTTTTAGTGTTATTAGTCTTGAAGACCAACCAAAGGTAAAGAGGAACTCAACTTCTCCCTTGTCACTGCCTTTGTAAACATATCCGTTGGATTTTCATCTATATGTATCTTTTCCAGCCTTAATTGTCCATCATCCAACACCGACTAGATGAAGTGATACCTCAACTTTATGTGTTTTGTCTTTGAATGGAAGGCAAAATTCTTTGCAAGATGGATGGCACTCTGGCTATCTGTAAACAAATAATTGTTAGTTTGTCTTTTGCCCGATTCTTCCATGAAAGATTGCAGCGATATCATCTCTTTGCTTGCCTCTGTTGCAACTACATACTCTTCCTCTGTGGTGCATAAAGCAAACACCTTTTGCAACTTGGAGAGCCAACTCATCACTGTCCCATCGACAGTAAAGACATAATCTGTAGTACTCCATCTGGTATCAATATCCCCTGCCAAATCTGAGTCTACATAACCTGCTAAATTAGTATTAGAGACCCCAAAACATAAATATTTATTGGATGTACCTTTCAAATTTCTAAGAACCCATTTTACTGCATTCCAATGTTCCAATCTGGGATTACTCAAATACTTGCTTGCGACTCCAACAACATCTGCAATATTCAGTCTCATGCATACCATGGCGTACATTAAACTTCCTACAACTGAAACATATGGTACCTTGGACATTTTGTCTTTCTCCTCTTGTGTCTTGAACACATCTCCTTAGTTAATTTCAAATGACTAGGCAAAGGTGTGTTGACAACTTTTGCATTCTCCATATGGAATCTCTACAACACCTTTTCAACATAATCGGCCTAGGATAGAGTTAATGTTTTGTTTTGCCTATCTTTGCAAATTTTCATACCAAGGATTTGTTTTGCTGCCCCCAAATCCTTCATAGCAAATGATTTTGCTAACTATTGTTTTAACTCTTTATTGTGATCCATGTTAGACCCCGTTGCAAGCATGTCATCAACATATAAATATAAAATAATTTTTCTTTCATTATCCAACCTCTTAAAATAAACACGATAGTCATAATTACACCCGTTGTAGCCTTTCTCAGCCATAAAACTATCAAATTTCAAGTACCGTTGTCGGGGTGCCTGTTTCAAGCCATATAAACTCTTCTACAATCTGCACACCAATTTCTCCTTACCTTTGACCTCAAATCCTTGGGGATGTTCCATGTATATCTCCTCCAAATCACCATGGAGAAAGGCAGTTTTCATATCTAATTGTTCCAAATGCAAATCTTCAGTAGCCACAATACTTAAAACAATACAAATAGAAGTCATCTTAACAACCAGAGAAAAAATTTCAGCAAAATCAATGCCCTTTTTTCTATGCAAATCCTTTAACAACTAACCTGGCTTTAAATCTGTTCTTACCTCCATCTTCCTCTTTCAACCTATAAACCCATTTGTTTTGTAAAGCCCTTTTACCTATAGGCAACTTACATAATTCCCAAGTCTAAATTTTACGCAAGGAGTCCATTTCTTCTTTCATGGCAAGCTCCCACTGAACCTTTGTATCCACCTACATAACTTCATCATATCCTTCTGGTTCACCAACATCTGTTAACAAAATAGAATACAAAGAGGGAGAGAACCTGTCAGGAGGTCTACTTAGCCATGTTGATTGTCTAACATTCGCTAGCTTGTTTGTGGTATTTCTGGTTGTTGTTGCAGAGCATGAGGAACTACTGGAACATCACTATCTGGAATTTCATCCAACACAACAAAATCCTTTTCTTTCTTCTCATGCTGCCGCAAATGATCTTTGTCTAACACCTTATTGAATACAACATCCTTGCTTCTCACAATTTTCAGATTTTCAACATCCCAAAGCCTATAACAAAATTCATCAATGTCATATCAATGAAAATACACTTTTTTGATTTTGCATCCAGCTTGGTTCTATTTTCAGAATCTACATGTGCAAATGCTTCACATCCGAAGGTTTTGAGAAAAGGAATAACTCACCTTCTTACTTGTCCATGCTTCCTTCAGAATACCACACCCAAAGGAGCTGAAGGACCTCTATTAATTAAATATACAATAGTATTGATAGCCTATGTCGACATGTTTAAAGGCAACCCAACATGCAATCTCATGCTCCTTGTACGCTCCATTATTGTCCTATTCATGTGCTCAGCCACTCCATTTTCTTGTGCATTTCATGGAACCGTTTTATGTCTACGAATTCCATTAATGAAACAATAATCCTCAAATTATTTGCTGCAATACTCACCACCGTTATCAGATTTGAGATATTTTAATCTTTACCTGTCTCATTTCAACCAAGCTTCTCCATTGTAGCGTCCTAAAATTGCACCCCTTGCAATTTTGACCGCATTTTGCGGCCTCACCTTATCGGTCTCATCCTCATGGTTGATCGAGACTTGTTTTTTGTCTCCCTATGCCATCAAACTTCATTTTTCGCCTTGCACCTTGCATGGCCACCTTGATCTTGCCCCAAAATAGCGTAGGACTAGGGCATGGTACCCTGGAATTCCCTAAAGGGGACCTATCTTGGCCCTTCTCCCTTGGACTTATCTCAAATGTGAGCGGGAAATAAACCCCTATGTTGGCTTCTTGTCGGAAAATTTAATATTTGACAATTGACAAGTATATAAGGAGGTCTTCCCCTCTCATTTGGATATTCATTCATGAAGGCGGAATTGGATCTCAAACATTCAAGATTCATCATCAAGCATTCTTCAAGGATGCATATTCTTCATCTATTCATTGGAGAAACATTACTTCATTCATTTGCTTTGTCATGTTCATGCCATTTCATACAACATCTGTGATTACATTCAAGAAGAAAAGCATCATTATCATCTATTATAGATCTGAAGGTATACCTTTCCATCATTTATTACAAGCATTTGTAGTATTTCATTCAAGGTTGATTCCAAACTGAGGTTTGACTTAAGGAAACCCCTATTCCCAGCCCTTTTCTTCTTCTTTCTGTGTGTAGGAAATAGGTGCGCAACTATATTTCTGGAGTTAAGCTTTATTCGGAAAAACTCTTTTCGACGAGTGAAAAGTTTGGAGGACCAAGTGGAGAGCGCCCCTATCCAGACACATTATCCTTGCAACATTTGCCCAATTTCGTAGAGCAGCTTTGAATCATCTCTGTTGGCATTGCATGAATATTGCATTGAAGAAGTATAATGTTGTCATTGATGTCAATAGCAACCGGTAATGAAGCAGTATAGCATCTGGTAATGAAGCAGTAAAGCAATCGGTAATGATGTAGTGAAGATAAATCGATAACCCTAACCAGTTGAGATGCAAAACCCTAACTGATGGAGTTTGGAGATCGGTTGTGATGATCTATGACCAAATGATGATCAGTGATGAAGATGCCACATAAGCATGTTCTACGTGATGAGCTTCAAAATGGTTTTGGTGCATAAAGATAACTGTTTATCTTGTGAATGATCAAATGCATAAGTATGAAGTGAAAAACACATGATGTGTTACAAGATCCAAAGTGCGGCGATCCAGGAGTGGTTGTAGATGCCTAGAAGAATGTGAAGTTGATTGCATGTAATCTAACGGTCAAGCTTGAACTGATGTGTTTGTAATCTCTATGAGATTTGTAGGGTTTGTGTTGTGTTACCGACCTAATGTATTTGCTTATAAGGTTGATGATTTGATTCAATGAGTTGTTGGCAAATTTGGTTAAGTGTGAAAGTGATTGTTGCTGAACAAGGAGGTGTATCTGTAGAATGGTGTGAAGCCAGATAGGAGCAGTAAAGGATCTGATTCAGCAAGGAAGTGTTATTTCCAGAGCGATCAAAGAACCTGTTGTTCTCTAACCATTACATTAGTAAAATCCCTTAACCGGGTAAGCTTTGACAGGTTCTTGTTAAAATCCTCTAACTAGGTGATCCATTAGCTTGGATTTGAATTCTCCACTGAGGTTACCTTTAATAGGGTATTTATAGTCAATCTTGGTTGGTCCTTAACTGGATTTGTTCCTAACAGGACATTATTGTATAAGCTTCTAACTAGGCTTGGCTCCTAATAGGGCGAACTTTAGAAGAGTTCAAAATACTTGTGGGTATTCATCCCCACTATGGTTTTTCCCATTTGGGTTTCCACGTGAAAAATCATTGTGTCAAGTGGTGAATGCTTTTGTGTTCTGATGAATAATGATGAACAACAGATACCCCAACTAGTACTAAGAGGGGGGGGGGGGGGGTGAATCAGTACAGGCAATAACTTTCTCAACAACTTATCTAGTTAAAGAAATACCAACTAGTTATCACCATTATTGAACTTAACCATGGCAATAATGGTTAAACATAGTAAGACATCAGATACCATAAACTGATAAGTCTGAACACTTCAAATACGATCAATACTTGATGTCGACTTCACCCATAAACATATGCATGTGGTATACTAGTAATACCATATAGCACACAGATTTTTCACGTGGACACCCAAATGGGAAAAACCACGGTGGGGATGAATACCCACAAGCTTGTTTTTGAACTCTTTTGAAGCTCACCCTGTTAGGAGCCTAGTTCGGTTAAAGACTTTACAATAAGGTTCTGTTAGGAACTGATTCTGTTAGAGATCACCCGGTTAAGGGATGGCTATATACCCTGTTAAAGGTTACCTCGCTAGAGGATTTGAAGAACTCAATGATCTTGAGTCACTTGGTTACAGGTTTTACAATAAGCCTATTAAAGCTACCCGGTAAAGGGATTTTCCAACTATTGAAATGATTAGAAGACAACAGGTAAAACTTTTGATATGATAACAATACTACATGCCAAGGCAGATCCTTTTCATTTCCTCTATACTGCAATCACACTCTGCAGTTCTCCACTCACTGGTCTGGCAAGTATCTCATCACTCGGATACACGCACAAATTTTGCCAACAACTTTACAATAACAAGTATCATTGACCTTATAGACAATAGTCAGGTCGGTAGTATAAACCCTAAACTCTAAGCATCTTAGGTTTACAACACAGGCGGTCCAATCTTGACCGTCCAAACTCATTGCATAGAGTATTACAAATTCAAACATATCACAAGACAATTTGCATTGTTCATTCATCACCGCACATGGGAATCAATAACCCATCATGCTCTCTTCTCATACTACTAAGAAGAATGATCATTCCCGAGGTAGACTTCAAACACAGTCGATCTTCTCATGCAAGATCCTTAAGGAAATCCTTCACACGCACAAAGATGATGTGGCACCTCGATCTCATTCACATCTCTTAGCTAACTCATCGCAGAGTATCATCGGTTGCATCGCACAAGCTGGATCACCAAACTGATAACCCTAGAGCTGAGACTACCAACCTGTAGTCACACTTAGTGAAACCCTGACATCGGCTCACTGCATCTCTTCCTACCTCTTCATACCGGTTCACTTGAACTTATTAACATCAATGACAACATACATTATCATCATATCAACATGCTGGTTCATCATATGCCAATGATATCCAATATGCATGTTTTTTTGGTATGGTTGATATGAATGATTGGTAAATTTGCATAGATATATTTACATGATTGAAAATGATCTGAAATATGTTATTATTGGTATTAGTGAAGTGGTTTAAGGTTTTGGTCAAAGGATATTGAAGTTTCAGATCTGTTGCACTATATCACTGAAGTATTTGGTCAACCAGTAAGGTTTAGCAGTGTTGTTGTAGATTTGTTAAAGTGTCTAAACTGGTAAACTTTGTGAGTTGTTTTTGAGTTGGAAATGAGTTTGGTGAAAGCTCAGTTAATATTATATTTACTGATTCATCCCCCCCTCTCAGTAGTTGATCGGATCTTTATAGTTTTATCATATTATCAATTGGTATTAGAGCATTTCAGGTCCTCTTGAGTATAAGCCTAACAACCTGAGGAAAATATTTAGGAGAAAACGATGAAGAGAGAAGGTCTGAAGTTTAATAGAGATAACTACATAATATGGAGTGATAGGATGAAGATTTGCATCAAGAGCTTAGGAAGTCAGTATTGGGATTAGGTTGTTACTAAGTATAACTTGCCTTGTGGAATTCTAACAGATGATCAAAAGGAGCAACATGAGAACAATCAAGCATTGGAGGCCATCATTAGTACCTTATCAGATTCAGAATATGTTGATGTTCATAGTCTGGAGACTGCATATGAATTTTGGAAGAAACTAGAAGATATCTATGGTGGTGATGAGCATGTTAAGATAGACAAGGAAGAGAGTCTCAGAGAAAAATTTGATGACATGAGAATGGCTGAAGGTGAAAACATTCAACAGTATGGTCAGAGAATCAAGGAGATAGTTGGAGAAATCAAAAGTGTTAGAGGTACAATGGAGGATGCCATTGTATATAGCAAGGTATTGAGAACCCTTCTACCGGTCTACGCTATCAGAGTTGCAACCATTCAAGAACTCAAATCTATTGACAAGACAAAGGTAACTCTTGACTCTATCATTGGTAAATTAATTGCATTTGAATTAAATGGTTTTGATGGAAGTGTTTAGAAGTCAAAATATGTATTTAAAGCCTCAGTCTCAACCCCACTAGTAAGGAAAAGCAAAGAAGTAAGTTACAATCATGAATCTAGACCCAACAGAGAGGTAGATGATGAAGATAGCCTGATGGAACTTGAAGCATTGTTGGCCAAGCGATTACCTAGAGGTACTGGTAAGTATAGAGGTAAACTACCATTGAAGTGTTTTTCATGTAACCGGATATGACATATTGCTACTAACTGTCCTAATGGAGATAATGAGGAAAAATGAGAGAAATATAGGAAGTTTAAAGGAAAGGAAAAAAAATGTTCCATTGCAGTAGATGGAGGTATTACTGATGAAGAATTCGAGGAAGATTCAAATGAGGACATTGTCTTTGTTTTTGTCAAAGAAGACATATCAGATGAGAAGCCATTAGTCTCTCACTTGGATAGTTCAGAAGACTGGATTATTGACAGTGGCTTCTCACACCACATGACTGGTGATCGGAACAAGTTTCTAACATTGGAAGAATTTGATGGAGGTGTTGTCAGATTTGGGAATAACTCTCACTGCATGGTGAAAGGCAAAGGATCCATTTCCTTGAATGGTAAGAGTAGTGCAAATGATGTCTACTGGGTTGAAGGTTTGAAACAATCTTTTGAGTGTTGCTCAACTCAATTACAAAGGTTACCCATTGGAATTCAAGAATGGAGTTTGCAAGATCTTTGGAAGCAAAGGTGAACTAATTGCAATAGGAAAACAAACCAGAGGTAACTTATTTCACTTAAACTCTTAAGTCAATAGTTGTTTGAATGCAAAAGTAGAAGATAGTTGGCTTTGGCATCAAAGGTTTTGCCATGTGAATTTTGATAACATTGTAAGAGTCAGCAAGTCAAAATTAGTGAGAGGTTTGCCACAATTGGACAAACCGGTGAATGCTTTGTGCAAGGAATGTCAGTTAGGGAAAATGACATCCTCAACCTTCAAGAGAAAATCTTTGTCAGCTGAACATTTGCTAGATTTGGTTCATACTAGCCTATGTGGACCAATGAGGACTAGGAGTATTCAAGGTGATCGGTACTTCATGATATTTACCGATGACTGATCAAGGATGATGTGGGTCACATTCTTGAAAGACAAGACATAAGCATTTAAAAAAATTAAGGCATTCAGAGCCTTGGTTGAAAATGAAAGTGAAAAGAAGTTGAAATGTTTGAGAATTGATCAAGGTGGTGAATTTACTTTAGAGTAATTCACTAGATACTATGAAAACAATGGGATCAAGAGGTAGCTATCTACACCAAGGACACCACAACAAAATGGTATTGCAGAAAGGAACAACCGGTCAGTGGTTGAAGTTGCTAGGACTATATTAATTCAAGGAGGTATAGCTAAGACATTTTGGAGAGAAGCTGTCAGCACAATTGTTAATACAATGAACCAGATATTGGTCAAAAGAGGTAAGGAAAAAACACCCTATGAGTATTGGTATGGTAGATCACCAAATGTCAGTTACTTAAAAAATTTTGGTACCAGATGTTTCATTAAAAGAAGTGATTATATTGGAAAGTTTGATGCCAAAAGTGATGAAGGCATATTTCTTGGTTACTCCATTAAGAGAAAAGATTATAAGTGTTACAACAACTGAACTAAGAAGATCATTGAAAGTGTCAATGTCCGAGTAGATGAATTTCTTGAGAAATCTGAAGAAACCAGCAAGAAGAAGGAAGAAGAAGAACCCAACACACTATTTTTGGAACTGGAACCGGTAAAGCTAGAAGTTGGTGAATTGAACACAGAAGCCCTAGTTCAACCGGAACAGGAAGGTCCAACAGAAGATGAAGAAAGTGAAGAAGAAGAAGAAGAACATGAAAACCAAGATCAAGTTATTCCAAGGTATGTCAGACTCAATCACAACCCCGATCAGATTATTGGAGACAAGAATGCAAGTGTGTTAGCTAGAAGAAGGATATGAGAGAACTCTTGTATGATCTCCACCATTGAGCCTAGAACTGCAAAAGAAGCCTTTGCAAATGAAGACTAGATCAAGGAAATGGAAGAAGAACTTGATCAGATAGAGAAGAATAATACATGGGCATTGGTACCCAAACTGGAAAACAAGAATGTCATAGACACAAAATGGGTATTTAAAAACAAATTAAATGAAGATGGATTAGTGGTTAGGAATAAAGCCAGAATGGTATGCAAAGGACACGCACAAGAGGAAGGTGAAGATTATGGTGAGGCATTTGCACCAATAGCAAGATTGGAAGGAGTAAGGACTCTACTTGCATTTGCAACATACAAAGGATTTAAAGTATATCAGATGGATGTTAAATCAACATTCTTAAATGAAATATTGGAAGATGAAGTCTACATAGAACAACCAGATGGTTATGCATTAACAAAAGAAAATGATATGGTGTCCAAGCTTCATAAGGCACTATATGGATTGAAACAAACACCAAGAGCATGGTATGAAAGATTGCACTCTCACCTAGTAAAGATAGGTTTTCAAAGAACTAGTGAAGATAGTAACATATATCTCAAGACAGAAGGAGATAAAATACTAGTAAGCGAAGTATTTGTTGATGATATCATTTTTGGAGGCAATGATGATACGTGTCATAATTTTGCTAATGAAATGAAGAATGAATTTGAGATGTCATTGGTAGGTGAGATAAAAAAATTCATAGGTTTGCAAATCCAACAGATGAAGGAAGGTATTTTTATTACTCAATCCAAGTATGTGAAAGAAGTGTTGAAAACTTATGGATTGGGAAATTGTAAACCAATTGGAACACCAATGGTTATAGGGTATAAATTGTCAAAGGAAGATGATTTTGCACCAGTTGATGGAAAGGAATACAGATCCATGATAGGTAAGCTACATTATGTTCTCCACAGTAGACCAGACATTGCTCATGCAGTAGGATTGGTTGCTAGACTTTAGAAAGATCCAAAGGAGTCACACATGACTGCAACCAAGAGAATTTTTCAAATACTTGAAAGGCACAATAGATTATGGTATCCATATGCAAGAGACTTTGACTTAAAAGTCTATACCGATGCAGATTGGGCAGGAAATGTTGATGACAGAAAAAGTACAACTAGAGCAGCACTTTTTCTTGGAGGAAGATTAGTGTCTTGGAGCAGCAAGAAACAAAATTGTATCTCTCAATCAACAATAGAAGTTGAGTATGTTGTAGATTACATGAATTGTACCCAAACAATTTGGATGAAACACATATTGGAAGGTTTCAAGCTGAAGATATTATAACCGGTAATAATTTTCTATGATAATACAAGTGCTATAAATATTTCTAAGAACCCGATGTTGCATGCTAGGACAAAGCATATAGAGCTAAAGTATCATTTCTTGAGAGAGAAAGTTCAAAGCAAAGATGTATCACTAGAGCATGTTTCCACTAAAGAATAACTTGCAAATATTTTTACCAAGCCTCTACCTAAGGCTACATTTGAATATCTTAGAGCTAAGTTAGGGGTTGTACCCCTACATGAAGTCAACTAAACATATGTGGAAGATGTCAATCCCAAAGCCTATTGAAAATCTTGAAGAAGGATTGGTGAAGAATGGAGCTACTCCACAGGGGGGGCAGCTAATTGCAGATAGGTGAAGCATAGATAAGAAACATAATGGTTTACCTTCACTTTGAAATTGTTGTTAAAGGGGGAGAATAAATGTATATAATTGATGTTAGGAACCAGGAAGGACAACTGAGAGGGGGGGGGTGGATCGGTTGTCAATAAATTGCAACCCAAAACAAATTACTCCAACTTAAAAATCAGTGCTGGTAAAACAAATTAACAATTATAGTAATATTGGTACAACTTAATGCATGAAACAGAAAGCAAAACAACATCCACAACACATGACATAGAAATTTTGACATGGAAACCCTGTAAGGGGAAAAACCACGGTGGGAAACCTTACCCACAATCAGATGATACTACTGCAAATAGTATGTGTGTTGGTATTATGGATGTGCTACATTAGTTTTGTCATTGATGTCAACACTTATCCTTTTGGAGATCTACATTGTTGATTTAGCATTATGGTTATATTGGTTTACTGTTGAACCAACACATTGTGTTCATTGGCAAAGTCAGTGACTTATGCACAGTCACCGGTATATGCTCATCGATAGGTTATATGGTTCACCGATACTGATGATGACATGTTATCATCTGGAGATCACTTGATTATGTCAAAGATATGGTTTGGATACTTGGTTTGGATACTTGGTTTTGGTGTTTTGGTTATTGGTCTAATTGGGTTGACATATTTGTTGTTACCGGTAGATTGGTCTAGGTTATGGACTGGTATGCATTATCTATTCTAGATCAACACAACACATTATGGAGATGATTTATTGATTGAATATTGTTGTAAATGTATTGAGTCGACATGATGCATCGCATCAAGACTTATTTGTAATTGATTTAATTGTAATATTCTTAGTGAGCCGACCTACACATTTGGTCTTAGGTTTTGTATATATGTAAGATCTCATTTATGAGATGACATATAGGATATGGTTATGGTATGGTATTGTAACATGGTATGCACAAATATTGAAGATCATATGAGCAAACCATAGAGAAGGTTCAAGAAAGGTTTGAAGGTGTTTATCAGAGGTTAACCGGTACTGAATCCAACATTGGAGATTCTATTTTGAGCAGTACATTATTCTAGGATTTAACCATCCTACTGTAGTCATTGCGACTCCCATTTGAGCAGGGTGCTCTAGGTGGTTGGCCTTTCTGCATGTGGAGACCTCATTTGTATACACATACTATTTGCAGTAGTATCATCTGATTGTGGGTAAGGTCTCCCACTGTGGTTTTTCCCCTTATAGGGTTTTTATGTCAAAATATCTGTGTTATGTGTTGTCGATTTTGTTTCTCTTTTTGGTTCATGCATTAAGTTTCACCAGTATTGATATTAACTGCTAATCTGTTAACCGACAATAAGTTTGGTTTATCGATATAAGTAATAATTGGGTTGAAATTCATTGACAACTAATTCCCCCCCCACCTCTTAGTTTCCCTTCCAATTTCTAACAATTGGTATAAGAGCTAAGTCCTCTTTTTCAAAAGCCTAACAACTTGAGGAGATCCAATGGAAACTAACATTTTTCAGGAAGGACAGTCCTAAACTTGATGGAACTAACTATGGTATATGGAAGATCAGAATGGAGACACATCTGAATTGCATTGGAAGAGACATGTGGGAAGTTACAAAGAATGACTACGTTGGTTCTACTCTGAAATCAACCTAATCCACCAACATTGGGTAAAGATCAAGAAAATGATTGCAAAGCAAGAGAAGTACTTCTGAGCGCATTATCAGATTAGCAAATCATGGGATTATCATACCGATCTACTGCTAAAGCTATTTGGGATAAATTGGAAACATTGAATGAAGGAGATACCATTGTCAAAATTGCAAAACTGGAATGTTACCGGGTCAGGTATGAAAATTTGAAAATGGAAGAAGATTAAAGAATTTATGCTTTTATGGAAAGAGTTAATGAAATTGTTTTAGGAATACAATGTTGTGGAGGATCCGTAAGTGAAGATGAAATTGTTTCTAAAGTTTTAAGAGCTTTGCCACCGACATACAAATTGAAAGTAACTGCTATTAATGAGTTGAGAACAATGCCTAATACATCAGTATATAGAGATACCTTGGTTGGAAAACTTTCAGCGTTTGAGCTTAAGATATTTGGTCCTGTTGCTACAATTAAGATAGATTTAGCCTTTAGAGAATCTTCATTATCATCTGACAAATCTGATTGGAAAGCATTTTATGCAAAAGAACTTGAAGATATCAGGAGGGAAAATGAAGAACTCGAAGAACTTGAAGCACTATTTGCAAGGAAAATGCCTAAAGGTCTAGTTGGAAGTAAGTATGAAGGTAAAACATCGTTTAAATGTTTTAATTGCAATAAAGTTGGTCATATAGCATCTAGATGTCCTGATAGACATGCACTATTGAGAGAGGAAGCTAAAAGAACATATAAGCCTAACCTTGAATATCAGAGATACAGATTTAAGAAGAACATAGATAAATCTTGTTACTATGTTGATGAAGGAATTACCGATGATTTTGATGATAAACCGATAGACAATGGATGGGCATTTGTTGCAATAAAAGAAAATCAATCGACACCTACTGTTCCACTGGTAGAGCGGGCCCTAACAACTAAAATTGAAGAAAAAGATGAATGGATCATTGATAGTGGATGTTCACATCATATGACTAGTGACAAAAGTAAATTCTTATCATTTCAGGAATATAATGTAGGTCTAGTAAGATTTGGCGATGATAAAGCTTGTTTAATCAAAGGAAAAGGCACTATATCTTTGGATGGTAAACACAATATTGACAATGTTTATTATGTTGATGGTTTGAAGCATAATATTTTGAGTGTTGGTCAATTAATTGAAAAGGGATTTCAGTTACAATTCAAGAATGGTAAATGCAAAATCATGAACAGAACTGGATTGAAGATTGCAACCGGTAATCAGACTAAAGGTAATATCTTTTATTTGAATAACAGTGATAAGAAATGCTTGATTGCACATATTGATGAAAGTTGGTTACGGCATAAGAGACTCTGTCATGTAAATTTTGATTGCATTGTAAAGACCAGTTTAACTAAGGTAGTAAGGATCTACCTAAGATTGTGAAACCTCATAATCTGGTATGTAAGGAATGTCAAATGGGAAAGCAAGTTAGAACAACTTTCAAGAGTATTTATGAGAAATCCAATAATGTTCTTGATTTAATTCATATTGACTTGTGTGGTCCGACAAGAACAAGAAGTCTATAGGGAGATAGATATTTTATGCTAATTATTGATGATTATTATAGAATGTGTTTGGTTACTTTTCTCAGGGAGAAATCATAAGCTTTTGGAAAATTCAAGTTATACAAGGCAATGGTAGAGAATGAAACCGGTAAGAAAATCAAATGTTTGAGATCTGATCAAGGAGGATAATTTACATCTAAGGAATTTAATACATTCTATGAAGTGAATGGAATCAAAAGACAACTATCAGCACCCCAGACACCTCAGCAAAATGGAATTGTGGAAAGGAAGAATAAAACTATTCTGGAAGCAGCTAAAAGCATGATATTGGAAGAAAATCTACCTCATTTGTATTGTAGAGAAGTAGTAAATACAATGACTTACACTTTCAACAGAGTTCACATCAAAGGTGAAACCGGTAAGACCCCTTATGAACTATGGTTTGGTAATACTCTTACTCTTAAATACTTCAAAATATTTGGAAGCAAATGCTATATTAGGAGAGATGAGTATGTTGGTAAAGTTGATCCTAGAAGTGATGAAGGAATATTTCTTGGCTATTCATCTAAGAGCAAGACATATAGATGTTTTAATAAAAGATTGCAGAAGATCATTGAAAGTGCTAATGTGAAGATAGATGAACACTTTAGAGGAAATTCAAGGTCTGTAGATTCTAATCTGGCAGTTGAGATGATTATAAATGAACCAATACAGAGTGCACTGATACAAAATGTGGATCGAGTCACACAGACATCATCAGAGAATTCCACAGTGACTGAAGAACAACAACATGTGAATAAACCTAGGTATGTAAGACTGAATCACTCAGAAAATCAGATAGTTGGGAATAGTATCAAGGTGTTATGACAAGATGAAGACTGACAAATGAAGAGGTATGCTTAATTTCTCAAATTGAACCATTTGTTATTGAAGCATGTCAAGATGAACATTGGATAAAAGCAATGAAAGATGAATTAGAACAAATTGAAAAGAACAATACATGGACATTAGTTCCTCGGTCTAAAGACAAAAATGTAATTGGAACTAAATGGGTTTTCAGAAATAAACTTAATCAAGATGGTAAGGTAATTAGGAACAAAGCAAGATTAGTTTGTAAAGGATATTCACAGAAGGATGTAATTGATTATAGTGAAACCTTTGTACCGATGGCTAGAATTGAGGTAGTTAGATTATTTCTTGCATTTGCAGCTCATAAGAACTATAAAGTATATCAGATTGATGTAAAATGTGCATTTTTGAATGGTGATCTTGAAGAGGAAGTTTACATTGAACAACCTGATGGATTTTCATTGACAAATGATAAATATATGGTTTGCAGATTAATGAAAGCTTTGTATGGATTGAAGCAAGCTCCTAGAGCTTGATATACTAGATTGGACAAATATATTTTGAAACTTGGTTACACTAAAGGTAATGCTGACAACAACTTATATTTCAAAGTGACTAATGATGACATCTTGGTTATTGAAGTTTTTGTTGATGATATCATTTTTGGAGGAGAAGATGGATTGTGTAAGGACTTTGCTAACAAGATGCAGGAAGAATTTGAAATGTTTGATTGAGGAGATAAAATTCTTTTCAGGATTGCAGATTTCACAAACTGATAGAGGTATATTCATATGCCAAAAAAATACTTGAAGGAACTACTGAAGAAATTTGGTATGGAAAACTCTAAACTAATAAGTACTCCTATGACTACAACTGATAAATTGACATTGAAGGATGATTCAACTCCTGTTAATCCGACAAGATACAAATCTATGATTGGAGGTTTACTCTATTTGACACAAACCAAACCTGATATAATGAATGCAATATGTATTATTTCAAGATTTTAGAGTAATCCTACAAAAAATCATGAATCAATAGTAAAAAAGATTTTTATGTATCTACAAGGCACAACAAATCTCGGTTTATGGTATCCTAAAGATGAAAATTTTGATTTATGTGCATACACCGATGCAAATTGGGCAGATGTAGATGACAAAAAGAGTACCATTGGCGGAGCATTATTTCCTAGTAGCAAATTGATTTCATGGATAAGCAAGAAGCAGAGTTGTACATCATTATCAACAACATAATCAGAATATGTTGCAGCAACAACTAATTGTACTCAGGTATTATGGATTAAGCAAATGTTGAAGGACATAAAGGTAAAATGCAAAGAACCTATAATCATTTATTGTGATAATTCAATAGCAATTGATATATCAAAGAATCTAGTATTTCACTCTAAGACTAAGCATGTTTCTATCAAATATAATATTTTGAAAGAGAATGTTGAAGCAAAAGAAGTAAGATTGGTTTATGTAAATACTAGAGAGCAGATTGCAGATATCTTTACAAAGCCTTTGCCTAAGGAAACTTTTGAATATATCTGAGAGAAGCTTGGGGTAATACCCTCACCGGTAGAGAATTAGATAATTGAAGATTGACATCAAACTCACAGAAACTAACAGAGAAATCTTTTTTCCGACTTTGATGGAGGAGAGCTACTTCTCAGGGGGAGTAGTTGGTTGTATGTTCTGGTATTTTTATATTGCTTTGGCATTTGATGTCAAAGGGGGAGAGAGATCTATGTAAAAACATTATTCTTTTAGAGACATTATTCATTGGGGGAGAGATATATACTCTTTGTATTTTGATTTTGATTTTTGGTATTAATCTATTCTGAAGATTGTTGGTTTTTGGTTTTTGGTATTCTACTTTGGCACTTAGATGTTTTTCCATCTAGTGTTTCCATCAATGCCAAAGGGGGACATTGTTGGTATTATGGATGTGTTACATTAATTTTGTCATTGATGTCAACACTTATCCTTCTAGAGATCTACATTGTTGATTTAGCATTATGGTTACATTGGTTTACTGTTGAACTGACACATTGTGTTCACCGGCAAGGCCAGTGACTTATGCACAGTCACTGGTATATGTTCACCGGTAGGTTATATGGTTCACCGGAACTAATGATGACTTGTTATCATTCAGAGATCACTTGATTATGTCGAAGACGTGGTTTGGATACTTGGTTTTGGTGTTCTGGTTATTGGTCTAGTCAGGTTGACATATTTGTTGTTATCGACAGATTGGTCTAGGTTATGGACTGGTATGCGTTATCTATTCCACATCAATACAACACATTATGGAGATGATTTATAGATTGAATATTATTGTAAATGTATTGAGCCGACATGATGTATCACATCAAGACTTATTTGTAATTGATTTAATTGTAATATTCTTAGTGAGCCGACCTACACATTTGGTCTTAGGTTTTGTATATATGTAAGATCTCATTTATGAGATGACAGATAGGATATGGTTATGGTATGGTATTGTAACATGGTATGTGTGAATATTGAAGATCATATGAGCAGACCATAGAGAACGTTCAAGGAAGGTTTGAAGGTGTTTATCAGAGCTTAACCAGTATTGAATCCAACATTGGAGATGCTATTTTGAGCAGTACATTATTCTAGGATTTAACCATCCTACTGTTGTCATTGCGACTCCCATTTGAGCAGTGTGCTCTAGGCGGTTGGCATTTTTGCATGTGCAGACCCCATTTGTATACACATACTATGTGCAGTAGTAACATCTGATTGTGGGTAAGGTTTCTTACCATGGTTTTTCCCCTTACAGGGTTTTCACGTCAAAATCTCTATGTTATGTGTTGTGGATGTTGTTTCTCTTTCTGGTTCATGCATTAAGTTTCACCGATATTGATATTAACTGTTAATTTATTAACCAACAATAATTTTGGTTTACCGGTATTAAGTATCAAGTTTGATTAAGTTATAATTGGGTTGTAATTTATTGACAACTAATTCACCCCCCCTCTCAGTTGCCCTTCGGGTTCCTAACAATGTGAATACAATAATGGGGTCTGCACATGTAGCAAGACCAACCACCTAGAGCTCACTGCTCAATCACAAAATTAGGAGTCTCATTGACTACACAGTTGGATGGTTAAATCCAATAATCAATGTACTACTTCAATTTAGCATCTTCAATGCCAGATTTAGTACCAGTTTAAGCTCTGCGCATGAGGACTAAACACCTTCATGACCTTTAACATTCTTTTGTTCAACCTTCAAATGATATCTACATGATTCATACAAGGATCTACTTATTTTCTCTCTTCACAATAATCTCAACACATACGCACTTCTTCCAAATAAGATCTTACAATTATTTATACAAAAATTAAGACCTAACCGTTAGGTCGGCTCCCAAAAGATATTACATTTAAATCAATTACAAAATAAGTCTTGGTGCAATACAATATGTCGACCTCGATACATTTACATATTATCCAATCAATAAATCATTTCCAAAACGTGTTGTGCTGATCTAGAACATGTTTTCTTCTGTCGATTCATAACCTGGACCTATCTGTTGGTCAAGGCAAATATGTGAACCCGATCAGTCCAATATACAAAATGTTGAATGTAAACATCCAATCCATGTCTTCGACATAACCAAATGATCTCCAGATGATAGCAAGTCATCATCAACTTCCTGAGCTGCCAGTGAAACATATACCGTTAATTGTGCATAAGCCAATATCCATACCGAGACCATAATGTGTCGGTTCTTCAACAAACCAATATAACCAGAGTGCCAAATCAACAATGTATACCTCCAAAAAAATAAGTGTTGATATCAATGACAAAACCAATGCAACACATGACGAAGTCATCCATAATACCAACAATTGATAGTCTCATATGTTAAGGAAGAGAAGACAGATTGTAGGAAGATATAGTTGAAGGATAGTATATGTTGAAAAAATATAAACCATGATTCCTATACCTGTGTTTATGCTTTACTCTCAATCATAACAATCAATTAGTATTGATAATTGTATTGCCATCAATGCCAAAGGGGAAGATTGTTGGCATTGCATGAAGATTTCATTGAATAAGTATAATGTTGTCATTGATGTCAATAGTAACCAGTAATGAAGCAATATAGCAACCGGTAATGAAACTGGTAAAGCAACCGATAATGATGCAGTGAAGATCAATTGCTAACCCTAACTATTTGAGAAGCAAAACCCTAACTGATGGAGCTTGGAGATCAGTTGTGATGATCTGTGATCGAATGATGATCGAATGATGATCGAAGATGAAGATGCCACGTAAGCATGTTGCACATGATGAGCTTCGAAATGGTTTTGGTGCATAAAGATAACCATTTATCTTGGGAATGATCAAATGCATAGTACGAAGTGAAAAACACATGATGTGGTACAAGATTCAAAGTGTGGCGATCAAGGAGCGGTTGTAGATGCCTAGAAGAATGTGAAGTTGATTGCATGTAATCTAATTGTCAAGATTGAACCGATGTGTTTGTAATCTCTATGAGATTTGTAGGGCTTGTGTTGTGTTACTGACCTAATGTATTTTCTTATATAAGGTCGATGATTTGATTCAATGATTTGTTGGCAAATTTGGTTAAGTGTGAAAGTGATTGTTGCCAAACCAGGAGGTGTATTTGCAGAATGATATGAAGGCAGATAGGAGTAGTAAAGGATTTGATTCAACAAGGAAGTGTTATTTTCATATCATTCAAATTACCTGTTGTTCTCTAACCATTACAATAGTAAAATCCCTTAACCAGGTAAGCTTTAATAGGATTTTTTGTTAAAATCCTCTAACTAGCTGATCCATTAGCTTGGATTTGAAATCCTCCATCGTGTTACCTTTAACAGGGTATTTATAGTCAATCTCTTAACTGGGTAGTCCTTAATCGGATCTTTTCCTAACAGGACATTATTGTATAAGCTTCTAATCGGGCTTGGCTCCTAGCATGACAAACTTCAAAAGAGTTCAAAATACTTGTGGGTATTCAGCCCCATCGTGGTTTTTCCCATTTGGGTTTCCACGTGAAATATCATTGTGTCAAGTGGTGAATGATTTTGTGGATGTATTTTTGGTATGGTTGATATGAATGGTTGGTAAATCTGCATAGATATATTGACATGATTGAAAATGATCTGAAATATGTTATTATTGGTATTAGTGAAGTGGTTTAAGGTTTTGGTCAAAGGATATTGGAGTTTTAGATCTGTTGCATTATATCACTGAAGTATTTGGTCAACTTGTAAGGTTTAGCAGTGCTACTACAGATTTGTTAAAGTGTCTAAACCAGTAAACTTTGTGAGTTGTTTTTGAGTTGGAAAGGAGTTTGGTGAAAGCCCAGTTAATTTTCTATCTATTGATTCACCCCCCTCTTAGTAGTTGACCGAATCTTTATAGTTTCATCATATTATCAATCTCAAACTTCTCAGATCCAGGTGCATGACTAAATCCTGAATCTGTAGCTCACTATTTTTGCATACTTTGTCTTCATTTCCAACACTTTACTTATTCAACTTACATAAGAGGGTTAAACACATTCCAATTTCAACCAATCTACTTAGTATTCAGTCCTTGTGTCCTTAGGGATTGGATCTTGTGAGACCTGGACTAGCTCTGATACCATGTGAGATTTTGCCAAGATCAAGAGGCAATGAAAAGCACAAATAAGAGAGAACAAAATAGATGATAGAAATAAACTGTATTCTATCAAGATGAAAAATATGATCAACTGGATCATTAAGCATTCGTTGTTACATACAATGAATATGAGCCTGCTTATATAGGCAAGGCTATATGGATATGTGAGCACACAAACATGACACGTGGCTCAATAAGAAACAAGGGTAGGTAAGAAATAGGTGTGGGTAGGTAGGAGAAATAATATAATATTCCACATGAGGTGGATCACCCACTGAATGTGGAGTGTAACAACAAGATCACACCAGAAAAGGTGGAAATTCTCCTACACACACTATCCCAATGTGGCACAAACACCCAAGTGTCTCATACCCAAACTACTATGAAATGCATTTCCTAAGTAAACTTAAGTAAAGTGTGTATGCGGGAAAAGTGGGCGAATAAAACTTAATATGTGAAAATTTAGTTAAATACTAATCCACACACACACACATGACTTCTTGATGCAAGCTATGGAGTAACGTAGTGTTACTCAGCTTCCCAAGGAGGGTCCCATGGTTCTCTATCTCCAAATGTCCCTCAAACCAACGTTTTTGCTCTCAGATCACTAAGCAAAATGGTTTAGGGATGGCAAATATGAGAACGAGAGATGCTTTGATAGATTTTAGGATGAGATGTGTTAAGCTATGTATGATGCTAGAAATGCAATAAACTAAATGATAAGATGACAGGGTTAGTATGAATACTATCCTAGCATACTATATTCAGTCTATGATTGAGCTAAAATGATAAAGAAAGTAATCTAAACGTGCATATTTAGTTTAATTCCTGATCTAAAAGAGGCTAAATGATGAGCATATATAAAATGAGAAAGCTTGAAAGAATTTGAGCATAAGTGTGATGCTTCAAATTTGAAAGATGATTGTTAAAAATGGAGGAATGAGAGCTCTATTTATAGCACAAACAGGGCAATGGATGGTCAGGATTGAAAGGTTTAATCAAGGGCCAAGTTTGAAAGTTGGGGATCCATGTGCACAATTTGCACCAATGACATGGTGACAAGTGTCAACATAAGATTGGGTTGAAAGAAGGGGTTGGAGGCATTGAATGCCTGAGAAGACCTCATAGTTATCTAGAGGCTAAGGGTCAAGTCTAAGTTAGGATTACCCACTGGATTAGGAGTTAATCCAAGGATAAACCTTTGTGCAAATGATTAAGAGATAATCATGGTCAAAGCATTAAAGGCCTGATGAGACCCTTGGGTTGGATAGAGGTTGAGTCAAAACAAATGTTTTAACCATGTAGGAGGGTTTGAGTTAACCATTAATGGTTATTGGAGACTTTGTGGATTAAGTGGTTGAAGGTTGGAAGCTTTCAAAGGTTATCAAAGACTTTGAGACATTTAGTGGTTGAAGGTTGAAAGCCTTTAATGGTTATCAAAGACTTTTAGGCTTTGAGAAGTGACTTCCCTTTGCTTAGGGATGTGACAAAGTTTAGAGGAGGGGTTAGGTTAATTAGAAGCGATTAGAAGATTCTAGAAGGGATTAGAAATGGGTTTGGGATTTTGCAAGTGGATGGAGAGATAATAGGATTTAATTGAATTAAATGATTTAATTCAATTTGGTTGTAATTTGGAGAAATTAAATAAATTAGATTTATTTAATTTTAGGATAACTATTTAATTAAATTTGAATTTAATTAAAAGTGGATAGGAGGATTTATTTGAATAAAATGATTTATTCATTAAATGGTATAGTGAATTTAATTTAAATAAATTGAATAATTTATTTAATTAAATAGAAGAATGTGGATAATTGGATTTAATCAAATAGAGAAATGAACATAAAATATTCATTTAGGAATATGGTCATTTTTATACGTCTACATTTTGCCCCTCTTTGAAGTGACGTGTGTGCACATGTTATTTCAAAGAAAATGATGTGTTTTTGTGATTTTATGATCAAATACAATTTTTGTGTCGCTCTTTTGATTTGCAAGTCGTGCCCCAGATTCGATATTTGATGTGTGATGCCCCAGATTTGATATTTGATGTGTGATGCCCCAGATTCGATATTTGTATCTTGTTGTCATGATTTTATGTAGTTGTCCAATATGAGTGTCGGTATAACTTGTTTTGATTTGCGAATTTCCAAGTTATGTATAGATATCAATCTGTTGTATTGATCAGAATATGATTTATTTGCGTGGTTTGTTTTCAAGTTCAATGTGTGTGAAGCCTGAGTTGTATTACAAGCCGATATGGGTTGGAAACTTGAGTTGTTTTACAAGTTGATATGGGTGGGAAACTTGAGTTGTTTTACAAGTTTTGATATGGTTTTTGAGAACTTGAGTTGTGTTACAAGTTGATATGAAATGATAGGTTTTTGAACTTGATGTAGATGAGCAAATTTGTTTCATGTTGTTGATGTAAGTTTGATTTTGATATCTTTGTTGTGATGTGGAAACTGATATTGGATTTGTTTTGAGATTTGATATGATAATGCCCCCTCGGGAGATCGTTCGTGCATACAAAGCATGAATGATCTCTTGAAAGAAGAAGAATGTTGTTTGAAAGATAGAAGAGTAGATAGTGATGGCATGCATGGGTTTGATAAGATTGATTAGATTGATTGGAATGAGATTAAGATTGATTTCAGGTATGACACCTCCTGTATAAGACATGGATGATCGAGCATCTGGTTTCAAGAATGATACCACCTGTATAAGATATGGATGATCAAGCATCTGGTTTCCAGAATGATACTGCCTATATAAGAGCTGATAGAAGATAGTTTGGAAGAATGATGAAGATAGTTTAGAAGAATGATAGAAGATAGTTTAGAAGAATGATAGAAGATAGTTTGGAAGAATGATGAAGATAGTTTCGAAGAATGATAGAAGATAGTTTGGAAGAATGATGAAGATAGTTTGGAAGAATGATAGAAGATATGAAAGTGAAGAAAGATTCCATGATGATGTGATAGATATGCATGCGAGGGATGCAATGATGAATGATATTTTGAAAATGAGATGTATGATATGATATGCAACTAATTGTAAAATGATATGCAACTATGTTAAAATGATATGCAACTAATGCTTTTTTTTTTTTTTGGAGCATCCTCGTCCTGCATTTGCCATCCGATATAGCCATTTGTTTGCTTTCTTTATAGATATCATCATTGAGCATTGATTTGTTTAGGATATGTTGAAAATTTATACAAGCATAATGGTATAATTGAACCATAATGACCCGAGAAAAATTTACATGATATTTGATTTTGCAAGATAGCACAAGCGTCAAGGTATAATTGAACCAGGATGACCTGAGTGCGTATTGTGTAAACATACAAGAGTTAACCTTTGTCCCATACAAATCCGAAATGTCCTCAGCGATATGCCACCGTATTTCTTCATAGGACAAATTTGCATGGTAAAAGACTTCACTCACAGATAGAAGACAAATAAAACATCACATTCCTTCCTTGCTTCTCTAGTCGTAAGACATCCTGGAGGTGCTCAGGAGATATGATAAGCAAAAATTAACAACCATAAGTAATCATGCATGCTATTGGAAATGTATTCTTGTCAATTAAAACATCTTGCAAAATAGATCTTTGTTCAGTTGAAATCAGTTCAAGTTCGTGATGTTTAGCCTTCTTGCATTGTCATTTGTCATTTGTTGGTTGTTTTGATCCTTGTTGTCTTGCTACGTTTTTGGTCTGATGTTGAAAATCTTGAAGGTGAAATGCCCCAAGCGAGGTCAGGATTTTGCCCCTTGTCGTTGATACTAATTTGATATGGATATGTATACTGATCACCAAGCCATGGTGGGATATTATTTGGATAATTGTTTCAGATAAACCAAGGACAGTGACTACACTAAGTATGTCCAAGATTGATAAGCATTTGTGAATTTCTGGTGACGTCTCAGATGGGTGGATATGATATGTACAATATGATTTGTGAACCCTGTACTACCATCAATTGATAAAGATAAGGCTAACTAGAACAAAACCCAGCAGTCAGATTGATTGATGTCATTGTTATGATGTGGTTGATGATTGATGTATAAAAATTTATTTCTCTTGATGAATTTGGAAAAACTAGGTTGTTGTTTCTTCAACGTGATGTTACGATAGAGGTTCTTTCTTTTCAGAATAAGGAGATTAGTCATGCATGAGTGATCAATGGTTTCCTTTGATTGGTTTGGATTCAGTTGATTCTTGTTTTTGAAAATTTCAAATCTTACTTTATCAGAGTGAAGGTTTAGCTGTCCCTTCACGACAAAGCGTGTCAAATGATATGATAAAAGCTTCCCGATCTGGAAACTGGATTTGACAATTTGAAAGTTTTAAACAAGTGTTTTTGAGATAAAAATCCGTAAGATGGTAAAGGATTCTGTTGATACTGATGATGAGATTTTCCAGATTATGATAGGAGAGATGTCCTTTATCATGTGATTCGTTTAGTATTCTGACAACTTTTGTTTTAGCACAAATTTAGCTCGAGAAATAGTTTTAATGGTTTGTTTGTCACTCTGCTTTGATGAAAAATGATGTTGATGGATGGATTGATTATCAAGACTTGATGATTGATAAGAATGTATAGATTCAAAGAGTGAGTACCCCGTATAAGACCGATCTGTCTGGTTTCGAGTGTACCTATCCCTGTATAAGACATGTTTGATGTTGATGTTGATTTCAAGTAATGAATTGATTAACAAGACATGTGATAACTTTGATTGCAGACTTTGAGAGTTTTCCTGTAATTGATCTGATTTGATGGATGGTCCATGTGTTCATGCTTTGATTTTTATTTTATTTATTTTATTTTTTATTTTATTTTTGTCGATTTTTAGTTTTTGGATATTTTGATTTTTTTGAGTTTTTGGATATTTTGATTTTTTTGAGTTTTTGCATATTTTGATTTTTTTGATTTTTTGGATTAGAAGAAAGATGTATTTGGTTGCCCCAATGTATATCAAGACGAGGAATGGATGAATGAATGACTGAACCATTGAGGTGGAAATAGATTTGTTGTCCATAGTTTTGATCAAGATCAAGGATAAAAAAGGGGATATGGATAGAGATAGGATATAGATAGCACTGGATGATGGAAGCAATGAATAGATAGGATAGATAGATATGGATTAGAGTGAAGCAAGATTGTAGAAAGAATTGGAGGATAGAAGAAATGAATATATAGGATAAGGGATATGGATTAGAGGATTTGGGAGATATGGTAGGAAGAATAGAGTAGATGAACTTTGCCCCCAAGCATAGAGGTTTCCATTTGCAAAAAGGTGATATGTAAGATTGTCATAGTATTTAGCACCATCTGAATAAGTGTTCTCGAACTTTTCAAAGATAGAGACCCAACCCACACTTAGAACCTTTGGAAAATTCAACTGAACATTTCTAGCAACTAGGAAGCAGACTCAAAAGGGAAGAAGAATCCCAAACTGGATCAAGGTACTTAGTTCTTTGATTACCCATGTGTGTGCAAGTGGGTTCATTCTAGCTCATATGATCATTGTAATCTTCAGAATCCAACATGGCTAGCTACATGAGTTACCTTAACTTCAAAAGCATCCTGGATAGAGCCTCGCTGCCAGCGAGCGTCCATAGCCCCGACGAGGTTATCGCTGTAATCTCACAAATATTGCTCCATTGCCAACCAGGCGTCCATAGCCCCGATGGAGTTACTTGCATGTTCCCATAGCCAATCATTTTGATATTGCATTTCATTGCATTTTGCTTTTCTTGATATTCATTTTCTTGCTCATGCTTTTGATATTTCTTCTTTTTTTTTTTTTTTTTTCTCTTTATTTTTCTTGCATTGGCTTGTAAGTGATGAAACTTACATGGGTGTGATAATTACAGTGGCGCTGAAGCAAGATTTTAGATTTTTCACTAGCCATGTCTTCAATTTAAGAGATCACAATGATTTTTAGAGCAATCGATTAAGTGTATGAGATATAATAATCAAAAGATGTCGGTACCAAGATATGATAAGTGGTTCTTTTCTGGATTGAGTGTGTATCCCAACCAAAAGAAAATGTTAAAGAGGAACAACCTCGGATTCTGAAGCATTTCATGAATAGATAACTAGGAAAAGGACTGAACATGAGATTCGAGCATGGGCAAGTATGTGACAAAATGACACAAATGC
Organism: Cryptomeria japonica; assembly: GCF_030272615.1. NCBI lineage: Eukaryota > Viridiplantae > Streptophyta > Pinopsida > Cupressales > Cupressaceae > Cryptomeria > Cryptomeria japonica. Next base: position 693,027,532 of record NC_081415.1, on the reverse strand, counting down.
CTATGTCACAGATGAAAGATTGTATGCGAAGGATTGAATGAAAGGGATGGAAGGATAGAAAAGAGGTGTTGGATAATAGATAGAATGTTTGAAGATTTGTGCAAGGATAGAAAGAAATGTTTTCAGGATGAGTGTTGGTACTTGAGAAGTGATGAAGAGATGGAGGAAAATTGAATTTTGGGATAGAAGGACCCAAAATAGATAGAGGAAATGATAGAAGAATAGTTTTGAAAAGATGTTTAGATAGAGGATTGAAAGAATTTCAAAGATGTGCTCCTCATTGATCTTTCTTATGGATCATTTGAGGTGATGGATTTGTGGATGGAGGGAAGTAAGGACCCAAGATGGATGGAAGGGATGGAGAATTCGATTGTGGAATGAAAGGACCTAAGATAGATTTGGAGGATGAAGAGATTCCTTGATCTTGATCTTGACTTGGAGTAGGATCATTTGAGTTTGTGCTTTTCTCTTGATTTTGAATTAGAATAGTGAAGGATATGGAAGGAATATCATGATTTTGCTTAAGAGATGGATGTTGAATGGGACTCTGCTCTTGAGATGAAAGAGGGTCATTGTGGATGGAATACCAAAATTTTAGGGGATCATCATAAGATTCTTGACAGGTGGGATCTTGATCGAAGATGGGATCAGATTGGAGAGCCATGATATTGTGATCTTGATTTAGGCTAGGACTCATTTCCTTTGATTGAGTTTCCTTTTTCTCAGTTTGATGGTCATATGAATGATCAAAGTTGATGTTTTTGATAGGTTGATGCAGAGAAATTTACTCCTGTTGATAAGGGTCTTAGGACTAGTTTGTCTCTTTTTTAACTTAGTTTTGTGATGAAGACTTGTTTGTCTCAAAATATGAGGAGTGGTCATACACGAATGATCAATGGTTTCCTTCGATGTTTATATTGAGATACTTCATTTGGAAACTTAAGTCCACTTTTATCAAATGAAGGTTTAGATGCCCCCTCACGACAAAGTGTGTCAAATGATATGGATAAAGTCTCCCGATATAGAAACTTGATTTGACAACTTAAGGTTTAAACTTGGTATGTTGTTTGATAGAATCCTTTAGATGATGGACCTTTTGATCAAGGTGATGATAATACCTGATTTTGATAGGATAAAGTCTTATCTTTAGCTAGTTTTGGATTTGACAACTTTTGTTCTAAGACTGACTTGTTTGATTTGGAAATGATTTCTCTAGTGTTTTGATTTGATTTCTTGTGATCATGTTTGATATTGGACTTGAAAGGATACTCAAGAAGTTTGAAAACTGTTTCTAGAAAGGATTACTTGGTTTGGTATTCCCCTCATCTTGTTGGATGAAAGTCTTTCTTAAAGATAGTTGAAATGTTGATAGCCATCTCAAAAGATGTTTTGTTGGATATGGAAATCTTCTCCACTTTATGATTTTTCCTTGTTTGAACTGACTTTTGAGTTTGATTGTTGGATACTTTGCAAGATATTTTAACATTTGTGACAAGAATACATAGCACACATGAAGACAATGATCATCCTAACGCTATACATTGAGTGTATATTCTTTTGAGGATGTGTTCAAATCCTCGATGTTATCACTGGTTTGATTTACAACAAAAGACACATCAGATAGACTCTTTATTCAAAGGTCATTGACAATATCATAGCCCACTAGTCTCGATACTCCGTCAGCTCAAACAACCTTGTCACCCCCTAGAGGGCACTCATTTTTTTGCCTTTTGCCAGAAAGTAACCTAAAGTGAATCGCTTCACAGTTGAGTAGTTATCTTGGGAGATATATGGTGAGTAATTTTGGGGGCGGATTCTTCCCCACCCTTGCACTATGATATTGCCAATGTTTGGCAACTGACTCAGCTCAAAGTTTCTATTTCTATGGTTCGTAATCAGGCTTCCTGTTCGGCCGTCAGTGATAAACTCCCTCAAGAGGCTTCCCAACCTTTAGAACAAAGGCTTTACGTATCTCGAGGATACTGGGGGAAGGCTAATCGCTACGCGTAACCGTTGAAAGGGACTTTCGTCACCCTCCACTTTTGATTATAGTGGGTTGGAACACTTGGCTTCAAAGTCGTTCCCCACTTAGGTCGTTCCCTTCACACCAGCCAAAGAATGGCTTTAAGAGTTTTTCAACCCCTCGGGAAGGCAGGCCTGCTAAAGGATTTAAATGCTTGAAGTACAGAAAGCTTAAGAGTGGCTTGGCTTTTTGGTCACCAAGTTATGGGGAGAGCATATACCTTCCACTTTCGAGACAATGCAATCAAGTTGTTCTTTTTAGCCTTCAAGACAATGATTTACTAACTTCTATTCGGAGATGTTGCTCCAACAAGCATGATGTTCTTTTTAACCTTTCATAGCAAAGTGTGTATTTCCAAAACTTTTGTAAAACAAGCTTGGTCAACAAAGTAAATCGTGATGTTTGGTCAACAAAATTAAAGTCAATAGGGGAAAACTTTCCCTCTTTGCCTTGCACAAAATAAAGATGAGGTTCTTTTACTTTGCAAAATGAAGTGAATCCTTTTAAACACCAAAGGATGGTGAGGTTCTTTTTAAAACATTTGCCAAAGTAAAGATTGTTAGTTCTTTTTACAGCTTCCAAAATGAAGTGTTTTTCCTCTAATCTTGCAAGAAAACAAATATGAAATTGTTGTTCTTTTTATCTTGCAATAAAGAAAAGATGAAGTTTTATTTTAAAACACAAAAAAGGAAGGCATGAAGTTCATTTTATGCATCCAAATGAAATGATGAGGTTTATTTTAACTTGTGCAAAAAAATTGAGAGTGAGTTCTTTTTAACCAACTTTTGTTGAAAGAAAGTAAAAAAAGAAACTTAAAGCCTCTAAACTTGCTCCTTCCCCTGCACAAAAAATATTAGAACCTGCACACAGCCAGTGATCAAATGTTAGTGTGGGCTTACACAAGCCTAAATTCTGATCTTGGTTACAAATTTTACAATCCTGATCCTGAAATGCCCTGAAATTTGACTAAGTCTGAAATTTGGAAGATCTTCCAAAAACTAGATTTTGCATTACAACTCCTAGAGGTCTGAAACCCCTCTCAAACATCCTGAAAGTATATATGGAATATAACTTAAAGTACTTATACTTAAATGTTATATTCCATATATATTATGCCTCCCACAAGCCTAATTTTTGACTCTGTCATAAATTTTTGGCTCTGCCAACTCTATGCGCTAAGAAATGATGTCTATGCGCTAAGAAAAAGCCCCTACGCGCTATTATGTGCCCCCAATGCGTTAAGCTATTTTTCCGATGCGCTATTCTGTTTTTCTCCCACGTTGATACCTACAGGAAAATATTAGTGTTTTGATGCGCTAAAAGATTGACTTCACGCGCTGGATGATAGACTCCATGCGCTAAACAGTGGACTAGATGCGCTAGGCTGTTAACCGGATGCACTACTCTGTTTTGTTTCCGCGTTGAGGCCTACAGGAAAAATTTAACGGAGGTCACGCGCTAATGTTTGAACTGCACACACTAGATGATGGTCTCCACGTGCTGAACAGTAGATTGGATGTGCTACTCTGTTTACTTTATGCGCTACTCTGTGTTTTGCCCGCATCAAGACCTACAGAATTTTTTTTTTAAACAAAGTCATGGGCTAAGAAAAGGACTTCACGTGCTAAAACAGAGAGCCCACGCGCTAAACAGTAGGCTAGAAGTGCTAGATTGTTAGGCGGATGCGCTACTGTATGTTTTCGATGCACTAATTCCTGTTTCCCGCGGACCTGCAAAAGTGATCAATTTGAAAAAATGATTTGTTATTTGGAGTCTAGCCCCACGGTGGGCGCCAGAAATGTATGCGGGAAAAGTGGGCGAATAAAACTTAATATGTGAAAATTTAGTTAAATACTAGTCCACACACACACACAGAACTTCTTGATGCAAGCTATGGAGTAACGTAGTGTTACTCAGCTTCCCAAGGAGGGTCCCATGGTTCTCTATCTCACAATGTCCCTCAAACCAACGTTTTTGCTCTTAGATCACTGAGCAAAATGGTTTAGGGATGGCAAATATGAGAACGAGAGATGCTTTGATAGATTTTAGGATGAGATGTGTTAAGCTATGTATGATGCTAGAAATGCAATAAACTAAATGATAAGATGACAGGGTTAGTATGAATACTATCCTAGCATACTATATTCAGTCTATGATTGAGCTAAAATGATAAAGAAAGTAATCTAAACGTGCATATTTAGTTTAATTCCTGATCTAAAAGAGGCTAAATGATGAGCATATATAAAATGAGAAAGCTTGAAAGAATTTGAGCATAAGTGTGATGCTTCAAATTTGAAAGATGATTGTTAAAAATGGAGGAATGAGAGCTCTATTTATAGCACAAACAGGGCAATGGATGGTCAGGATTGAAAGGTTTAATCAAGGGCCAAGTTTGAAAGTTGGGGATCCATGTGCACAATTTGCACCAATGACATGGTGACAAGTGTCAACATAAGATTGGGTTGAAAGAAGGGGTTGGAGGCATTGAATGCCTGAGAAGACCTCATAGTTATCTAGAGGCTAAGGGTCAAGTCTAAGTTAGGATTACCCACTAGATTAGGAGTTAATCCAAGGATAAACCTTTGTGAAAATGATTAAGAGATAATCATGGTCAAAGCATTAAAGGCCTGATGAGACCCTTGGGTTGGATAGAGGTTGAGTTAAAACAAATGTTTTAACCATGTAGGAGGGTTTGAGTTAACCATTAATGGTTATTGGAGACTTTGTGGATTAAGTGGTTGAAGGTTGGAATCTTTCAAAGGTTATCAAAGACTTTGAGACATTTAGTGGTTGAAGGTTGAAAGCCTTTAATGGTTATCAAAGACTTTTAGGCTTTGAGAAGTGACTTCCCTTTGCATAGGGATGTGACAAAGTTTAGAGGAGGGGTTAGGTTAATTAGAAGCGATTAGAAGATTCTAGAAGGGATTAGAAATGGGTTTGGGATTTTGCAAGTGGATGGAGAGATAATAGGATTTAATTGAATTAAATGATTTAATTCAATTTGGTTGTAATTTGGAGAAATTAAATAAATTAGATTTATTTAATTTTAGGATAACTATTTAATTAAATTTGAATTTAATTAAAAGTGGATAGGAGGATTTATTTGAATAAAATGATTTATTCATTAAATGGTATAGTGAATTTAATTTAAATAAATTGAATAATTTATTTAATTAAATAGAAGAATGTGGATAATTGGATTTAATCAAATAGAGAAATGAACATAAAATATTCATTTAGGAATATGGTCATTTTTATACGTCTACAAAGTGTAATAATATCCTAGATGAATAATTATTTACACCAACACCCCCCCCTTAAGTGCAACTTAGAAAATGCATTTCATAGTAGTTTGGGTACGAGACACTTGGGTGTTTGTGTCACATTGGGATAGTGTGTGTAGGAGAATTTCCACCTTTTATGGTGTGATCTTGTTGTTACACTCCACATTCAGTGGGTGATCCACTTGATGTGGAATATTATATTGCTTCTCCTACCTACCCACACCTATTTCTTACCTACCCTTGTTTCTTATTGAGCCACATGTCATGTTTGTGTGCTCACACATCCATATAGCCTTGCCTATATAAGTAGGCTCATATTCATTGTATGTAACAACAAATGCTTAATGATCCAGTTGATCATATTTTTCATCTTGATAGAATACATTTTATTTCTATCATCTATTTTGTTCTCTCTTATTTGTGCTTTCCATTGACACTCTAATGGCTTTGATACCATGTGAGACATGGACTAGCTCTGATACCATGTGAGATTTTGCCAAGATCAAGAGGCAATGGAAAACACAAATAAGAGAGAACAAAATAGATGATAGAAATAAACTGTATTCTATCAAGATGAAAAATATGATCAACTAGATCATTAAGCATTCGTTGTTACATACAATGAATATGAGCCTGCTTATATAGGCAAGGCTATATGGATATGCGAGCACACAAACATGACATGTGGCTCAATAAGAAACAAGGGTAGGTAAGAAATAGGTGTGAGTAGGTAGGAGAAACAATATAATATTCCACATGAGGTGGATCACCCACTGAATGTGGAGTGTAACAACAAGATCACACCATAAAAGGTGGAAATTCTCCTACACACACTATCCCAGTGTGGCACAAACACCCAAGTGTCTCATACCCAAACTACTAAGAAATGCATTTCCTAAGTAAACTTAAGTAAAGTGTAATAATATCCTAGATGAATAATTATTTACACCAACAGATCTAGTAGATTCATCCCCCTCTTTTGAATGTAAAGTTTCCTCAAGTGAAAATTGAGCTTTGTGAATCTCCCCTTCCCTTGTGGAGGATTGGCTGAGCTCCCAATTTTCCACTTTACATTTTTGTGAACCCGACTCCTTACACCATCAATTCTAATTTTTATTTTAGAGATGAGATTTTTACAGTCCATGCTAAATTGGTATATGCTTCTGGATTCAGCTGTGTAGGAGTTTTTTGTATTTTTCAGATCTAAGTATATGCAATTTAAAGTTTAAATTTTTATTTACAAGTTTGATTTCCTTGCAAATTTTAAAAATTTAGATGTTAATTTCACTAAAACCTTAATTTTTAAATTTAAAATTGATCTTGTGATTTGCATAGTTTGGATTAATCATTTTAGATCTGAGCATTCATTCAATTTGCAAATTCAAATTTTCATCTACAAGTCAAATTTCACAATAATCTTTAAAATTAAGTGGTTAATTTCAAAAACCCTAATTTTTAATTTTTAAAATTGAGCTTGTGGGTTGTTTAAATTTTGAATTTCCCTCTTCAAATTTGGTTGCTAATTTAAAATTCAAATTCAAAGTTGCAACCTTGGATCAAATTTGAATTTTCTATTTATATTTTAAAATTAAGTGGTTAATTAAGAAAACACTAATTTCTAAATTTAAGTTAATCTTGTACATTTTCCAATTTTTCAATTTCCAAATTCCCATATTAGATCTATTTTCAAATTTAAATTTTATTTTAACTGGTCCTTTCTACAAGGCCCTAATTTTAAATTTGATTCTCTTGTGGGCAATTTCAAATTTGAATTTAAAAAATAAAATTAAGAGGTTAATTAAAAGAGCCCTAATTTTTAAAACTAAATTAATTCTTTAAATTGTCATGTTTCAAATTTAAATTTTAAAATCAAGAGGTTATTTAACAAAGCCCTAATTTTAGAATTAAATTTTTTAAATTCAAATATTCTAGTGGGTAATTTTAAATTTAAATTAAGAGGTTATTTTCAAGGCTCTGGAAGTATAAATTTAAATTTCCTAGGAGGTTGCATAATTTTTTAAAAATTGAATAATCATTTTTCTAAAATTTTGAATTATTCAAATTGCAATTTCCAAATATCAACTTTCAAATTCTCATTTTCATTTCACATTTTACAAAATAAAATAAAATTAAAAATAAAAATAAATTTGAATGTCATCAATTTAAATAAATTAAGTGATTTTATCTATAAAATCGTAATTTATTTTTACATAATTTGCTTGCACTTAAATTTCAATATTCATCATGACATTTAATGGACTTTACCTATTTGCTATTTCACGTATAATTACATTGCTTTTTAGATGCATTTATTATAATCGTGTGTTGGATAATGGCTTCTTTCACTTCACGTTACTTCTTTTCATTCATAGCACTTGGACATATTGCATTTTTTGGATTTCCAAGTTGATTCATTTTCATAGATTAGATCTCAAATCTTTCATTTTTCATATATGTTGTGCTATAGCGATGTTTTTGGGAAAATGCATTTCATACATAGATTACCTAAAAGCTTTTGTAGATCCTAATCCTAGAGATGACAATGAGAAACCTAATACTTGTACCTTTGCTAGGGTATCTAATGTGAATTAAGAAAGAGACAATACTCCTATCAATGATCTCTCTAATGGAGATAAAGTATTAAAGAGTAACATGGCTTCATCTTCTTCTCATACACATGCCCTCACGCAAGGGGGGCAAGGTCAAAACATTGGAATTTCTCTCTCTCTAGATCCTCCTTATTCTCCTAGAGCCTATCTTAAACATCAAAACATTTGTAGAGAAGATGATGTCATGCATTTTAATCATGATCTCTCTCCCCATGTAACATTAAGCAAAGATGAGGTCTTAGATGATAAGGATCTTCCTTCCCAATCTACCAAAGAGGATATGTATGATGAAAGAAAGGAAAATCTTCCTTTACAATGTATTCCTTCTTCATCTACTAATCCTTTCATTCCTTCTAAACATCCTTACATTAGAAACTTCCAAGAAATTTATTATAATATTCCCCTGCCTTCACAATTAAAATATTCTTATAGGAGTGGCTTTAACATAATATCAAAACAAGGTTTTAGGGGACAAGGAATTGGAAAAATTGAACAAGGAATTTGAGTCCCTATAAAACCTCCTACACAAATCACCACAGAAGGCCTAGGAAATGATAATAAATCTCCTATGGATGAACTCCTTAGGATTCAAGACTTCAAAAATCATCTTGCAAGACAACAAGCCATTAGTTCTCACAAAAGAGATTCTTCTTCAAAAACTCTTTTTTGTTCATTTCATCAAACCCATGACCACCATGTCGATAATTTGGAGATTGAGGACAAGATTTGTTATCAGAAGAGGAAGGATTGTCATCCATGATTTTAACTTGACCACTATCGATAAGTTCTTTAATCTGATTTTAGTGTAGATTTTATTAATTTTCATAAGATTGAGATAAATAATTAATATTGTAGTAAAATGTACACAAGTTACCCAAAAAATAGCGAGCCATGCTATTGCATTGAATGTGTAAGGATCCTTACCAACTCTCTGACTAGTGGTATACTACTTGTGAACTTCCCTATTTCCATGCCTTTCACCATTCTTCACCATATTATACGTTTAAGTTCTGAGAACATCTCATGCATAGCAGTCTTGAACTTAAGTTATTGATTACATTATTTCTGTACTTGTTTCCACAACGGTTTAGTCCCTTTGAAGCTCTTTAAACCCTACCTATCTGAAAACAAAAAAGTAAAGATGAAAAGAAAATCTTTTTTTTCTAATTTTGTAGGGAAGAAAAAAAAGCAACTAGAATCTTTTGGAAATTGAAGTATGATAAGAATGTTGTCTTTCCTTTTGTGAAGTTTAGCAATAAACATGAAGGAAATGGATATTGTCTTTTTCATCATGGTGGCTCTCATTCTCTTGGAAAGTGTAAAGCATTTAAGGAATTTGTTCAAGAACAATACGATCGTGCTCGTGTATGTCTTTCAACAGATCTTGCTCTCTTTCTAGGTGAAAAATTAGTGCCTTAACACTCCTTTTACCCTCATTTTTCTCCTCACCCTATGACACAAGTTGTTAACTTAATTGGGGGCTCTTTGTTATTAGAGGTGGTGCTTCTTCAATTTCAAATATCTTGGGGTAGCAACATGATTTCCCCTCTTTCTCTCCTTTTTCTAAGGTTTCACTATGTTCTTTTGTGATTGCATTATTCATAACTTGATACCATTTCTTGCACGAAATTATCCTTCATGTGAGAAAATGTTTGTTCCTTAATTGGAACCTATTTCTTTCTTGAGATGGTGCATCTTCTATGAATAATATCTCCCTAGAGAACTTTTGTAAACCTTCCCTCTTCCTCTTTCATTCTCTTTGAAAATTACCTCTTCTTTTGCGTAGTGTTATTCATCACTTGATGTCCTTTCTTGCATAGAGTTATCCTTCATGCAAGCACATGTTTGTTCCTTGGTTAGGACCTATTATTTGTTTGAAAAGGTTCATCTCTTATGAATAACCTCTCTCTATAAGATGTGTAATTTTCCTCTTTGTCCTCTTGCTTGGGGGGCAAGGATGTCTTTTTCAACCTCTCTCTTTCTATCTAATATATCACTATTCCCTTTAGGGGTTGCATTTTTCATGTGTTGATATCCTTTCTTGAAATGGTATGTCTCTTATGAATAATCCCTCCTTAGGGGAATATGTGATCTTTCTTTCTCTCTCTCTATCTCTTTGAAGATTACCACTTCTTTTGAGATGCATATACTAATGTCTTTTCTTGTATTGGATATTCATTCATGTGAGTTTATTGTGCATTTCCTTATGCTTAACATCTCCTTTGAAGTTTGTGTAATTATTCTCATTGTCCTACACTTGGGGGGCAATGATTGATTTCTTCTCCTCTCTCTCTCCTCTCTAAGGATCTACTTTTCCTTTGTGGAATGGTTTTTGTTCATGATTTGGTGTCATTCCTTGTGTGAAGTTATTGTTTGGTCAATGATTCTCTCTTATACAAGAGGTGTAAGTGTCAAAAACTTACCCTTCGCATTAGGTCAAAAGTATGTCATCCTTCATCAAGTGTCCCTTTCACCTAGCCTTTCACCTAGCCTTTCACCTAGCAATAGGAGGAAGGCGGGAATTCTTTTTCTCCTTACCTTATTTTGGTAGAAGATGTTATGCTTGTTCAATATAGATCCTGTTGGAGGTAGATGTCTTTTGAGCAAAGATATCTTCTCCTCCAAGGATCCCCTTTACACTTGTTGCAAGATATCTCTTTTTCAACTATCTTATCCTTGCTTGAAAAGTATACCCTCTATAGCTTGAATTTATGACATCGTTTTCTAAAGGATATCTCTTTGGTGTTGAATGTAAGGTATCCTTGTCTCTAGCTTCCTTAAGACATCATCTTAAGGGGGGCATAGGGGGCGGGGGCACCCACATCGCTCCCCCTTTATCGCATTGCACTATGCTCTTGCATATCATTTTTGCATATCTTAAACGGAATGTTAATTCTTGGAACCAGAGTAAAAATTATTAGAGATAGATGCTTCACACTCGAAACTAGACACAACATTTGATATATGTCTTAGATAGGTTTAACACATCACTGATAACAACAAATTCTTAAATGGGATGACCTCGAAACCAGGCATGTGTCTTCACCACTTGGCAATTACACGTTTGTACACACACAATTACCCCTTGGAATTTGCATTTACATTACATGTCTTAAACAGGTTGAAGCCCACTCAAAAATAGAGAAAAGACTCTTACATAGGGTGCTATAAAGTTTAAATCAGACATCATTTGCACACATGCACGAGGATGGGTGGAACTAGCTAAAAATAACTAGACTATTCTTACTCTCCTCCTCACATGGATCACCCCTCCCCACATGGATCACCTAGATAAAAGCATATAGGGGCAAGTAGTCTATGCTCTCTCTCATCATTCTTCTCATGGATCACCTGGATAAACACATATAGCGTGTATTCATGCTCTCTCTTCTTCCTCTCATGAACGCATAGCTTTGCAATTGACAGTTCATGGATGATGCTTGCTTTGCTCTTTTATGTGGTCACTTGTGTTCGTGACATGACATTTTTCAAGAATTATATTAGTTGTTGAGACATTTTGATATCGAGGTCTCTTCGGCTAGTTGACTTGAGGTCTTGTTTTTGGTCTTTAGCTTTTAGGTCTTGTGTGCCTTTGTGTCTTTGCCTTTGTTTGTCTTTTTGTTTTTGTCTTGTTTTGTGTTCCCTTGCATATGTTTGAGTGAGTTAAGATGCTAAGATTGGGGGCTTAGTTCCTTGAAATTAGTGATATCTTATATTCATGATTTTTCTCCACATTCCTCATCTTCATCTTTCTTTCTTCTACTTTACCGTGAGTATTTGTGTAAGCTCATACTCCCACTAAAGTGGGGGATAAATGTAGCATCCTAAAATTTCACCCCTTGCAATTTTTACCGCATTTTGGGCCCTCACCTTATTGGTCTCATCCTCACACTTGACCGAGACCCGTTTTTGTCTCCCCATGCAACCAAACTTTATTTTTCGCCTTGCATGGCCACCTTGATCCTTCCGCAAAATATGGTAGGACCAATGCGTGGTGCCCTGGGATCCCTTAAAGGGGATCTATCCTGTCCCTTCTCCCTTGGACTTATCTCAAATGTGAGCGAGAAATAAACCCCTACGTCGGCCTCTGTCAGAAAATTAAATATTTGACAATAGGCAAGTATCTAAGGAGGTCTTCCCCTTTCATTTGGATATACATTCATGAAGGCGTAATTGGATCTCAAGCATTCAAGCATTCATCATCAAGAATTATTCAAGGCTACATATTCTTCATCTATCCATTGGAGTGTGTGTTAGGGTTTTGTCATGTTCATGCCATTTCATACTACAAATGTGATTACATTCAAGAAGCAAATCATCATTATCATTTATTATAGATCTGAAGGTATACTTTTCCATCATTTATTTCAAGTATTTGCAGTATTTCATTCAAGGTTGATTCCAAACCGGGGTTTTTCAATTTTGACTTAGGCAAACCTCTATTCCCAACCCCTTTCTTCTTCTTTTTGTGTGCAGGAAATAGGTATGCAACTGTACTTCTGGAATTAAGCTTTATTTGTAGACACGAAGAAACCCTTTTTGACACACAAAAAGTTCAGAGGACCAAGTGGAGGGCATCACTATCCAGAAACATGATCCTTGCAAATTTTGCCCGATTTCGTAGAGAAGCTCCAAATCATCTCAATATTCTCAGATCTAGGTGCACGATTGAATCCCGTATTTGTAGCTCACTATTTTGCATACTTTGCCTTCATTTCCAACACTTTACTTATTCAACTTACAAAAGAGGGCTTAGAAACACATTCCAATTTCAACCAATCTACTTAGTATTCAGTCCTTGTATCCTTTGGGACTGGATCTAGTAGATTCATCCCCCTCTTTTGAATGTAAAATTTCCTCAAGTGAAAATTGAGCTTAGTGAATCTCCCCTTCCCTCATAGAGAATTGGCTGAGTTCCCAATTTTTCACTTTACATCCATTTCTTAAATGTTTCAAATACGTTAGATTTCTGCCTAAGGAAGTAAATCCAAACCTTCCTAGCTGCATCATCTATGAATATAACATAATACCGAGAGGCAATGAGGGAAGATACCTAAGCCAGTCCCCATACATCTGTATGCACAACCTCCAACTTTTCATCTTTCTTTTTCTTTCCATCCTTGAAAAAACTAACTCTCTTTTGTTTTCCATACACACAACTTTCACTGAAATCTATGTCAATGCATTTTAGACTTGGTAACACCTTTTTAGAATAAAATACCTTCATACCTTTTTCATTGATATTCCCAAGTTTGTTGTGCCATAGTGTTGTCTCAAAACCTACAACAACTGTTTTAGTTTCTTCTTGCGAACCTGCAACAACTATTCCTGAATGTGTGTGGATTTTCTCTGCAAAAACTAAAGTAGAAGGAACAATATGACTTGTACAAAGATATGAGGTGCCTACATTCACACCCTTTTCTACTATCAAGGCACCTCTTGAAACCTTCCAATTTTTATCATTGAAAGTAATTGTGCAACCTTCATCACTTTGCTGCCCTACTGAAATTAAATTTCTATTCAACCTTGGAACACACCTTGCCTCTTGTAGTAGCCAATGATTCCCATTCTACAACTTAATCTTAATTCTTCCCTTTCCAACAATCTGACATGGTTCATAATCTCCCAAATAAACCAACCCAAATTCCCTTGGACATAATCAAGAAAATAAGTTATATGGGGCGTAGCATGAACTTTGGCCCCTGAATCTAAAACCCATGAATCATCAACATTATCTAGGGAAACAATCAAAGCATCTTCTTCAGATTTATTACTTACCACGTTTGCCTCCATATTACCCTCTTGTTTGTCTCCTTCTTTATTCTTTTGAGACCAACAATCTTTCCTTAGATGACCTGGTTTCCCACAATACCAACAATCTTTTGGTTCCTTTGGATTGGGATCTCTTGTCCTTTGATTTTCCTCATGACTTCCCACGACCTCCAAAACCTTTTCATCTCTCCTTTGGTCTACCCCTGCTTTCTGCATTTAAAACACTACCTGTTGTGGATCCACCTGAGCTTTTCCTATGAATTTCCTCACTCACAAGAACAACAACAATATCATCAAATTTTAAGTTATTTGAACTTGAAACAGAGTTACTAACTGCCATTACCAAACCATTCCATCTTTCAGGCAAAGAAGATAATATCATGAGAGCCCTAACTTCTTCATCAAAATTTACCTTTAGAGAAGACAATTGACTGGTAATCATATTAAACTCATTTAAATGATCTGTCATAGATCCACATTCAATCATTTTCAAGTTAAATGGATGCTTCATGAGAAATACCTTATTTGAGGCTGAGGTTTTTTCATACAAGTTAGTCAATGTTGACATCAGTTTTGTAGTCATCGTTGCTTTTGTTATATTGAATGCTATAGACAGTGCCAAACATAGTCGAATGGTTCCCAGTGCCTTTCTGTCTAGCATATTCCAATCCCCATCACTCATTGTGCCTTTCTTGGCTATTCCTTCCAATGGCCTCCATACATCCTTCTAATAGAGATAATTCTCCATTTGCATCTTCCATAACTGATAGTTCTGCCCATTGAATTTTTCTACCTTCAATTTACCCTCGTCCACCATCGCTCCCACTTAACTGTGAGACTCCCACTCAACCGTGAGATCTTCTTGCAGATGATAATCGAACACAACCAACTCTAATACCACTTGTTAGGAATTGCATGTAGAAAATATCAAGTATATGCAGATAAATATTAAACACGGGAATGAAAGACACAAATAATAACAACGAAGAGATAATATTTAACGTGGTTCACCCAATCTCGGACTACATCCACCAAACAAGGAGTCCAATATTATTGTCTAGTAAATCAAAATCGATTACAACCAACAATCCCCTTGGAACTCAATACTGCTGCAAAAGTGCTACAAAATTCTCTACAGAAAACCCTAACCCTTAGTCTTTTTATCAAGACTTATGTCGGTTACAAAATTAGGGTTACAACATGTCAGCCAATAGAAAATTAACACCCACGCCGATAAAAGTAGGGAAAATTTAACCTCTGAGTTTAATTAGGTTCCATATAACAACATTTAACAAATTCAAATATGTATGAATTTTGTTGATTTAAATGATCTTTTGTTACATACAATAAACTAGAAAATAGAGGATTAAATCCTCAACAAATTGCAACACCTTACAACTTCAATCCTCTCCTCTTGAAGGTCATTTGCCTCTTATAAATCTTCAAATTTGATATTATTATTTTTTCTCCCTCATTTCTCAAGATAAACCTTTCTCCACTATATTTTCCATATTTTGGAACTACAAAAAATATACCATAAATGCCCTTAGGCACCTCCTTGCATGTTTTAAAAAGTGCAACTCCCATTACCAAAAATAGCTCAACTTTTGATCTAAGCATTCGACTGGCCCCCCCTTTTCTAAATTGTAGTGCTTGGAGTGCTCTATGTTCTTAAATCTTATACATTTCGTTTCCTCAAATTTGGGGGCCTAATTTCATCATTTAAAGCCTCAAAACAAAATTTGATTTTTTTTTTGAAATTTTTAAAAACTTAAATCTTTAATAACTTCACATTTGGACTTGACTTTGGTTTGAACACCTCCAAAATGTCCACTTTGTAATTTTTACGCTTTGCATAAGATCTTAGGTCTATATGTGCACAAATACAAACTTTCTTAAAATAGAGGTGCTACTTTTTTAGCCCTTTTGGAAACTTTGGATGTATAAGACCATTCTTTAAGAGTTTTTAGAGGAAAAAAGCTTAATAGGTATTTGTAAAACCAAATTGAAAATTAAAAAACTTAGTTTTTAGGTGATATAAGATTGCTCTCACACCCTTAGATGCTTGCTACTCCACAATCCTATAACACAATTTTCACCTTTAAGGCCAAGGGGTGTCTTCCAGAAGATAAATTAATCATCAATAGACTAAGGAGGGTTGAAGACCAATTGATAATATGATACTCTATCTTACACTTAAATGGGCTTCACTTAAATCCAAGAGGATGTTACTAAACATATCATAAATAGAAAAAAAAAACCACTAAAATATGGTGTAATATATGAATTTACAGTTGTATAAAATGTAAGTTTAACCCTAAAAGCTATAGCCAGGTTAAAAAACTAACAACACAAATGATCTCTTATATAATTGATATTGACATCATTAAAGGAAATGCAAGATGAGGGTATAAGGACATGATTTTCAAAATGATTTATTTGGTAAGGTTCACAAATGATAGTTCCCTATTTACAATGCTAAATCATGAATAATTCAAACACTAAGATTGACTCTAAACTACTAGTTAAAGGTTTGTTCATTTTAAAGAGTAACTGAATTATTTATTTTTAAGATCTAGTGTATATCCAATGGTTAATAGAGTCATAATTCACTAAAGAAAAAAAATTAATATAAGAATAAAGAAGTTAATCTAAACATAAATAATGATGGAGACTTGAATAGGTTGTGTTGTGTTGTCATTCATGTCAACCTACCTACTATTGTCATTAATGTCACTTTGTGCTGCAAATGGTCATGAAGTGAGGGTTTTAATGTTGTTGTGTGGTCTAGTAGTGATGTTGTGCATGTTTGAGGTATTTTTAGAGGGTTGGTGTAGTGGAAGTTTCAATATGGAGAAAAGAGTATTGAATGTCCTAGTGGAAGAACAATTTGCATTCCTCCGCTATGTGAAGATTATGGAATGCAATTTTGGATATAATGTTTATTATCTATGTATGTTGTACTATCAAGTTTGCAGGTCCTCTATTGCTCAGATGGTAGAGTTAATTGTTGTTATTTTATACATTGAGGTGTTTGTCAGAAGTGCTCTAGAGAATGCTTGGCAATTCTCTGATAAGTGGTTTTCAATGTTGTGTCTTAGAGGACATTTTCATTTGGTTTGTACAATGTTCTAGTTCATTTTTCTAGTGATGTATTGTTTAGAAAGTGAATTTATGGTGTTCTATGTTCAATGTTGTCAATTGGGTTGGTTTTTGGTTGGCTGAGGTGGCGTATCATATCTGGATAATGTCTTTTTGGTCTAGATATGCTTTAGTAGTTGAGATTGGATGCTGATATGGGTCTCATTGTGGCGTGTGTAAATCCACATTGAGTTTTGTGCATTAGAGGATATTTTGGGTGGACTGGTTGGCATGCTTTATTGTTTAGCTTCACGTTTTATTTGATGCCAACTTTGGAAGATGTGTTAGCATGTGTGGTTTATTGGAATCATCTGGGAAGGATGTGTTGTGGTGTGTTTGGGTCCCCTTCATCTCTAGGAGTGGACTGCAATGGATGCTATAGGTCTAAGTGGCCAAATTTGTGTAATATTATTGATCTTGTATGTGGCTAACCTAGTTGAGAGCTTTGTTAGTCACTAATGGACTCAATCTCCCAGGATCACCTGCAAAACCAAAATCAACCTTCTACATGAGAGCAACAAAGAGAATGAAATGTTGGAATATGATGCAATAACATAATAATGATATTATCACACTCCAAATTATACATCATGGATCAACACTCCCTTGTACTGATTGAGCTGATATGTGCTCAACTAGATTAGCTCATAAGAGAGAGGTGAGCATTGATTATATACAGAAATGTGGGCACATAATTCGAAGAGGAATAATAACTCCCAAATAACCAAATTAGGTGGGAGTTGTCCATACTTGGAAAATGCCAAACATGTGGCAAACCAACTCAGGTAGGGACAAACAAATGGTTATGAGGAGGTGGCAAATGAGTCCAAAAGAGGGTGTGGCATTCAATCACCCAAATATGGGTGTGAATGACACATGTAAATGTAGGACTATGCCACATGTCCTCATATAACCATCCTAATATAGCCTAAGTATGCTTAATAATGTGTAAGAAAAATGAATATAAAAAAACCTACACTAACACCCCCCCTTAATAATAGCTTAGGTGGGTGAAAAGATGCAAATATGTGTTCCAACTACAAGGCCATGCTAGGTACCCATGTATAGAAAAATATCCCACAAATGGAGTAAAGGAGAAAACCTAGTGGGACAAGGCTCCTCTCCAAAAAAGAGAAAAGAAACAAGTTTCCCAACACAAGAAGAATCCCATGCAAGAAAGAAATCCCCTCTGAAATAGAAAGGATAAGAAATACTATGTATCCTTCCCAATAGTAGTAAACTGTACCAATGGTTGATGCCCAAAATTGGATGTAGATGATGGACCATGATTGTTGAACAACGTTCCTCCTCTTAGGAAGAAACAAAACCAAAGGTGCATGAAGATTGTCTTCCCATTCTTGAAAGGAATATGTAGGAAGAATGATAAAGATGTATTATATCTCTAAACTCTGCTCAGGTGTCCCCATGTTGGTCCCAATAGTTGTCATCATCAAATCAAGTGTTATAGGCTACACTGCAAAAGATAACATTTCAGAACCTAGTGGAGATGGATGTAGAACAAATCCAAAGACAAAGGTATCTCCTCCAAAGACAAAGGTGCCACTTCCAAATGGTGTTCAATAGTGGCCACAAACATGTCAAACTGTGAGGAATGATCATGTGGGTAAAGAACAAGAGGGTCAAAAGGTTCCCCCTCAACATCTAAAGAAGATGAAGTAACTTCATCAAAGAGAAGATGAATGTACTCAATAGTGTCTTCCAAGTCTGCAAGATAGGACTCACAAAACAAACCTGAAATGCATGTTAAGTAATCATCCCATGTAGCTATGTTTGGAAGACAATGAATGTCCTACTGCACATAATCAATAGAAGCCATCGATGTAGCAGTACCGGTATCATCATAAGCAATAGTAGATGGAGGAGAAGGAATGCAAGGTTTAAGAACTGGAACTGATGCCAGAATACCTAGATTCAAGTTAGCCAAGTTCTCCTCAAAATCAATGTTCACACTAGGAGTGTGATCAATAGCCAAAGGATTGGAACCATCATCAGGTGAAAATTCTAAACAGGTATATAAATGAGATGCATGATCAACCATCCTAGTAGAAATTATCTCTCTAATTTCCAAGTCTTGAATGACGACTGAATCAAGTGTGAATTCCATAGTCTTCCCTATTTCACCATGGGTGATCTGATAGATGGAAAGAAGATTATTTGACAAGTGAGGTACGTACAACACATCATTGAAGCTATCATCCCCAATATCAATAGAACATTTCCCAATCACACTCATATAAGTGTTTTTGCCCATCATAATAGGTGGCATATCACAAGGCTCAAATGAAGAGAACATAGACTGTGTAGAAGCCATATGATGAGAAGCTCCAGAATCTAGGAGCCATCTCCCTAATTCACAACTTGTAGAAACACAAAGGGCTTTACCTTTATTCTTTCTTTCTTCTGAAGAAAGTCCTGCATGCCCTTTTACCTTAGTAGATCCTGACTATTTTGAATTGGAAGAAGAAGTTGACTCAAACACTCTAGAAGGAAGATCAATGTTGTACTTCTCAAGATGATGTTTTAGTTCATCAATATTCTTCTTATAACAAGAATGTTCTTCATGTGCAATCCTCTTGCAACATTCGCAAGTAAGCTTCTCTTTTTTAGATGAATTATTATGTGCTTGTGTTATTATGAGGATTCGGTTACTACTGAGAGGGGGAGTGAATTGATAGTAAAACAATTCTACAATACTTCAAAAAATTGTATCAGTAACTACTCAAACATTCTACTAAATTGATTTACCAAACCATTCACTCAAGTGTTCATCAATATGGAAACATAGTAAAGATATCAAATGCACAAATCAACAATGCAACCACCATATGAACACAAATATTTTTCATGTGGAAACCCAAATGGGAAAAACCACGGTGAGAATTAGCACCCACAAAATATTTTCACTCTTTTGGAATGCGCCTGGTTAAAGGCCTAGCCCAATTAGGAGCTTACAATATGCCTAGTTAAGAACAAACCCTATTAAAAGTCACCCAGTTATGGGATTTGCCTCAGCCCTGTTAGGAACGCTACCCTGTTAGGAGTAACCTTTCTAGAGGATTTTGAACCCAAGTTAATAAGCCACTCGGTGAAGGGATTTACAAATAAGACTTGTTAGGATCTACCTAGTTAAGGGATTTCAAACTGTTATAACTGTTAGGGAACAATAGGGCAAATGATCCGATCACAACAATTCCTTTCTTGCTAGTACAAATCCTTTTCAGCTCAACTTTGCTACACACATGCAGACACTTCAATTTGGTTTGGCAACACCTTCTCTCAAACTATTGACACACAATCTCTTCTACAACTAGCCCTAAATAAATTTTTTAGTTAGGTCAGCTACATAGCCCTAACTACATTCAAAATACAATGAATTTATATTTTAGATCATTATAGAACATTCTAGATCATTCCATATCATTAAAGATCATTACAAAAAATTTCTAGACAATTTCCATTGTTGAATGATCACCACACATCACCGCACATCGATTTGATAAGCAATCAAACTCTTGTCACATTCTACTAAGCACTTTGCTATTTACCAAGAGATCTGATCCATGTACGTGCTCAAACACCATCTTATCATTACACATGGGTTCTGACACGCAATCACTAAGTTAAGATCATGATAAGATCCACCACCAAACCTTAAATCATTATCGGTATACATTCTTCTTCACAAATTTCATGGCAGTCAATCACAACTCACTCAATACTTTGAATCTGCTGATGTGGTTGAAACCATAGACTCATGCCAATGTCATTAACATATGTTCCAAACCACAACATCTAACTCCTCACCAATCATCCGTATCGGTTACTTGATCATTGTTTTGTTCTTATTTACCTTGTTGTAATCCGGTTCCATTATCGATTAGGCTATACTAGTAGGCCTAGATGACTCAGAGGACTAAGAAAACATGGTTGCCATCAATGCCAACACAAATAAAGTCATCAAACAACTTACAACTATATCATCATCATCTAGCCAACAATTTCCATCAACTCTACAAGTTATGCCAACAATAACTTTACCTGTCATCTTCTCATCTCATCATCATCTCCATATGCCAATAATCTCTACATCATTATCTTCATCTGTTTTCCAACAACTTGATCTTTATATGGCCTTGATTGCTTTTGCTTCTTGTTAGAATCCTTTCCTAGATTCCCTTGTTTAGCCACCAAAGCATGTGACATAGATGACTTAAGAATCCCCATGGTGATCAAGTTTGATTGCTCAAGCATCAACAATTCTATAAATGAATCAAATGAAGGTGTAGTGTAAGTACTAACCATTGTCAACCGATGGGTTTGGAAGTTAGAAACAAAAGATGCACACTCAGAAGGAAGATTTGCCAATAAGTTGAAAACCAACTATGTATCCTCCTTCTCAATGCCATATTCTTTACATTGTGCTCTTAGCTCATTTTCTCTAGTAGCATAGTCTTGGATTTTATCAAAAAATTTAGGATCCAAATTAATAAGAATACTTTCAAGTGTGTAACCTCTAATCTTATCAACTTGACCATATAAGTTGTCAAGTTTATCCCAAGCTTCTTTGATTGTCTTACACTTATCAATGTGAAAGATAAGATCAGGAGATATATATATTTTTCTTAATGTTTCAAGAGCCATAAAACTTTTGATGAGCCATTCTATTTTCAGATTAGGATCATTAAAATATGTGGGTTCTAAAATTGTGCCATCAACATAATGATTTAGTCCTTTTTCCACTATTTAACTCCATGCATTAACTTTCCAAGTTGCATAATTATGTGGAGTTAAGAGTGGAAATTTAGGAGAACCCATAACTGAAAATGAAATAGCACAAACATGTAGATCGGAAACAAAAACACCAAGAGAGACCCCCCTTTTTCACTCAATCAATGATCCCCCCCCCCCAAAAAAAAAATGATTGTGGCACTTTATAAATCAGTGCATTTACAATATTGGAGTTTTTTTCCAGAGTTTTACAATGTCCAAAATTGGACCCAAATACTGAAAGTACAATAGAATGTAGAAATTACAACCTCAAAATAGTACTAATGGATAGTGCCTAGAAAAATATTAACTTTCAAAAAAAGAATCATCTCAATCCAAGGTAATATGTGAAAGTTATATCCGTTTGAAGTTGAAAAAATTAAGATTATCCTTCAAATTTGTCGAGAAAATTGATTTTTTGGAAAATTTGGAGTACTCGAGGAAAAAATAATTCACCACTATGAAGCCTACAAAATTCTACCCTAAATAAAAAAAATGGTCAGAAAAATACCTTTGTTTGACCTAGATATTGCGCTCTGAAGTTGAGGTGCCAAATGCAAAACTCTAATGGTGAGGGGTCCTTGGCTTGCGAAAATTGTAAATATGAATCTCCACCAAATTTAGCTGAGATGCTTCAAAATTAAGAATTTTGACATATTTGGCTGAACCGCCAAATGTGGAGAACCTCTAGCTAGTTTAAAAAACTGCCAATTTGAAGAACCTTCCAAAATTGCGGCTAATTTTAGCTGAATCACTAAATATACTACTAATTATAGAAGTCTCAATAAATTCTTGGCATGAAGGCTGAGACCTGCATACACAGTACGAGGAAAGTATGAACTAAAAAATGTTTCTTTTTTGTTCTTGAAATTTTTTAAAATTAAAAAAAAATTGAATTTTATGGGGGGGCATGAAGCCACACCCCAAGCCCCGTGAAGGTTGCCCATTGGGGGGGGGGCGGGGGTTGTGTTGGTAATTAACACTCTATCGGTTAGTTTCACTATGTTGTCATTGATTGCAACATGATTTTGTGTATCGGCTTCATATGGTGTACCGACATGCACTTCATAGATTCTACACCAGCACCGACACACTGTCAAAAGGATTTCTTTGGTCATCGACAATGCAGCCCGACATGGTATAGAAAAGGTTATCGGTATTGGAGGCCGAAACATCTTGGATCCAGCATCAGCAACTTGTTTTAATGTTTATACATTTATGTTATCTGGCTGACATGCAATCTGATATTGTATATATCTTTGTAAGTCGACATAAGGCATAAATTTGTGTATGGTATATAGGGTAGATTGATTAGATCATTTTGATAGAAGAATAAGGATATGGATGTAATGGATCATGATGAGAATGTAATTATTCAGATAGATTATGTATGTGAGGAATTTATTGTAAGGGTTATTTCGTAAAGGGGTTTAGGGTTTCAATCGGAACAGACAGAGCTTAAACTAGAACTGTATTCTGGCATAGAAGATGCTATCTTAGCAGTTCACACTTCTCCGAATTTTTATCTAGAATTTTATGTAGTCAGTGAGGCTCCTATTGTGATTGAGCAGTGTTCTCTAGGTTGTAAGCCTTCTTGCAAGTGCAGGCCCATCATATATTGCAATATCTCTTCATATGGCCAGTGGATTGATATTGTGGGTCACAAATCCCACCGTGGTTTTTCCACATATAAATCTATGTGTTATGGTATCCATTTATGTGTTTGACTTATTGATTACTTTACTTCTTTCAATTCTATTTATACCAGTATACCAGTTGGTGTATGAATGTTTTGTTAAGGCTAAAATCTACTATTCCGGTATAACACAGATTTGCCTTCCCTGTCAGTGTTATTGGTTTCCAACAGTTTGAAACCCCAGGTTGGGCCTACAAGCACTGTGGGGTTGTAGGCCATGACTTTTCCATACCTACAGTACCTTGTGGGTACTCATGTAGTAAGCAAGCAGGGCTTGACAAGTTTGTCGGGTTCCCAAAAAAAAAATTGTTTTTTTTTTCAAAAAATAAAAAAAACTATAACAATGAAAATAAGTTGCCTTTTTTTTTTTTCTTTTGGGAAATAATAATTTTTGGAGTGTAGAAAAATATAAATTTCATTCTGTCCATAGGTGGGGCCATATGGTCCTGCCTATAAATTTTTTTTGCCTCGAATTTGACCTTCAACAAAAGAGAGTATTTTATATCAAAATTCGTTTGTTCAACCTTCTAGACTTGATCATGATGTTCTATTAGACTCAAAGTGCACCCAACAAAAGCTCAATGTTGAATGTCTCCCAAATTTGAGAAGGGGCTTGCAGATCTAGAAGCTCTGATACCATGTTAGAGTCACTAACGGACTCAATCTCCTAGGATCACTTGCAAAACCAAAATCAACCTTCTACACAAGAGCAACAGAGATAATGAAATGCTATAATATGTTGAAATAACAGAATAATGATATTATCATACTCCAAATGATACAATATGGATCAACACTCCCTTGTATTGACTAAGCTGACATGTGCTCAACTAGATTATCTCATAAGGGAGAGTTGAGTGTTGATTATATAGAAAAATATGGGCACATAATTCCAAGAGGAATAATAACTCCCAAATAACTATATTACGTGAGAGTTGTGCCTACTTGGAAAATGCCAAACATGTGGCAAACCAACTTAGGTAGGGACAAACAAATGGTTATGGGGAGGTGGCAAATGAGTCCAAAAGAGGGTGTGGCATTCAACCACCCAAATGTGGGTGTGAATGACACATGTAAATGTAGGACTATGCCACATGTCCTCATATAACCATCTTCATATAACCTAAGTATGCTTAATAATGTGTAGGAAAAATGAATATAAAAAAACCTACACTAACAAGTTTCAATGAATAAAAATTACATATATACGAGTGTAGTGTTGGCCATTTGGTCCAATTGATTATGTGTTGCATTTTATTGACACCCTTATGGTCCTAGTAAGTTAAGTGGTTTTTGGTTAAATTGGATCCGGTATGTTCTAGCAGGCTCTAGTATAATCTAGTGATGAAATTGGCTTGTTCATGATACTTATACTCATATTTGGTCAGTTGGTTTTGATATGGTGATTGGATGCTATCCTGCTTGCTTAGAAGATTGGTTTTTGGTTCCGGTGAGGGTTACACCGCCATAGATTTTGATGGAGATCTTTGACAAATTGCATAAGTGGTGTTGGTGCAGCTTCTGATGGAGTTTCAGGATGCTGTTGGTGATCATGTTTGAGACTTGGCATTTGGAGATCATCACTGAAGCGTGTGGACCTATACTTGGTCCCGGTTGATCTAGGTTATGGACAAACTTTAATGTAATGTGTGGATAAGACCTGTAGACACCTAAAATTGTCATGTCTAATTAAATAAATATTTTATTTATTTAATTATCTTTAGCCTAATTCTTCTATTAATTAAATAAATCTTTATTTATTTAATTAATTCATTTATCCTCTTCTAGCCTTATTTCTCATTTAAATAAATACATTTATTTATTTAAATTATCCTTTTCCTAAATTAAATAAATATTTTTATTTATTTAATTATCCCACTCCTTCTATTAATTAAATAAATCTTTATTTATTTAATTAATTCATTAACCTTTTCTACCCATGACACATGTCATTCATCTCTTAATTCATACACTACCTACCCCTTTCATTATTTTATTATTTCTTTTACCTACCCTCTAATCATAGCCGACCTCCTTTTACACCTCTCAATCTTATCCCTCCATTTCATATAGTGTCTTCTATATAAGGAGATGCTTCCTTCATTATCAAACCCTAATCATTCATCCTAATCAAGCATTCTAATGACTGAGCCTAAGGAATCAACTTATGCAATTGACTACACTACGATCCTACTTGCAACCACATTCCATTCTTTGTTGAGCTCTTGTGCATATAAAATCTCAAAGCAAATATATCAAGCAAGATCAATGGAGATAGGAAGAATGGAGATCCAAACCCTATTGGACATGTGATGGTATAATCTTTGTGATTTCGTTTGATTTGCATTGTCTTAGGTAATCTTCATATGTTATGGTGGATCTTTGTTGTTTTTAGGCTAGGGTTTTATGGTTGAATTCATTTAGCTTTTCAATATTGTTATTATTGTTATCCATTTTCACCATATACATTTTGGTACGCCCGGTGGGACTTTTGTCCCTTTTGTATTTAACTTTTCGTTGCAGATTTTGTAGTGTGAAGTTGCAGATCCGACGTTTTCGACAACATTTTGATATTTTCGCATCTGCGTAATTTCGGATCGCATTTTTGATTTTTTGGCACATCTGTGACATCTGGATCCGCATCTGTGTTTTGCCAGTATTTTATTTTTTGTAGGTTCGGGAAAACGCGTCTGTGTTGTACAGTCGCGTTTGAGTTGATTTTAGCCCACTGTAGCCACGCCTGTGTCTCACAGAATCGTGTCTGTGTCACCCAGTCGCATCTGTGTTGAGGGTAACCGCGTCTGTGTTCATCAGTTTCAAAATTTTGGGTTTTCATTGATTCAGTTTTTCGGATTTTGCATTTAGGGTTTCAAATCTGGTTTATTTTGAGCTAACATTTTCAGATCTAGCTAACGAAATTGGTGCAACTTGTCTTGAAAGCTAAATCGTTTGGTTGAAGGCCCCTATTTTCACAAAGTCTTTTTGGTTTAAAATTTACCTAACTTGTGTGCTTGCAGGAAGGGGTAATCATTTGAAACAATCCAAACTACTAACAACTCTTTGTTGCAGGTCCTTGGCAAGGGTTTTTAGATTTTTATTGTGTGCCTTGTTTTCATAGACTAGCAAACACTTCAATTGGTGCACTAAAATTGAATCATTGTCTTTTGTGTCTTGAGCAATAGGCTCTTTTTGTTTAATCTTTAGAGGACCTGTCTTCCCGTGTGGTCATTAGGACTACTAGTGAGAAGAGAACGACCCAAGTGGTAGCAAGGAAAACCCACCTCTTCCGAACCACTATAAACAACTGTATTCATGGTGAAAACTATGGATAACGTGTGCTGATTAGTTCATACCGACACTATGTCTCCCCATAAACCCGTTTGATCAAATTTATTTGATCAGTTGTAGGGCGTAACCCCTACCGGCTGGGAGCCTTCTGTATTTACAGAGCTGAAAGTGCCGCATGTATGGCCACACGAGCGGATGCCCTTACTAGCACCATTTTGTTTTAGAAGCCCAAATCCTTCTAGTTGTTGGGGCAGGAGGTCGGACCTCTGGTAGCGGCCCACACACATACGGTTCTTAGTAGAGATACAAAGTTCACCACGGGGAGTTTTTGTGGGGACTGATGCTTGGCTGACCCGAGAAGTGAGTGCCGAAGGTGGAGCCAGTGAGGTCAAACATCTAAGTATCCGCTCTGAATAGCGTAGCTTCGGGGGTAAAACCCCATGTGGGATCAACAACTATTGTCTTGGCCAGCCATAAGAATTGTGCTTGACTTATTTTAAACATTCAAAACATTCAAGACCAAACAACAAAACATTGTGTCTTTTGTGTCTTCAAGTGTATGCAAAACATTTTTTTTTACATCAAACAACACACTTTTTTTTGGAGTCATTTTGAGTCTAGACACTTGCAAACATAGGGTCTTCATATACACTGTGTTCTCTTGTCATGAAAAAATAGTCGAACAGTCAGATTTAGTCACAAAAAAATCACCTCACAGATTGGAAAAAATTGCACAAATTTTACAGAAACGCGTCTGTGTCGGACATAATAGCATCTGTGTTGTATAACCACGTCTGTGAAGGGCATAATAGCGTCTATGTTCCAACACTCAACATTACATTTGGCAAAAAATCTCGGAAGCGCGTCTATGTTAAATAGAGCCACGTTTGTGTCAGGAAACTGCGTCTGTGAAGTATACAGGCGCGTCTGTGTCCAGAATTGAAAAAACTGTTACAGTCCAGCAAACAAACACAGTCAGTTTCGGAATTCTTGAGCTTCCTAGGTCATTTCTCCAGGGTTTCATTTAGCATTCAACCTGTCCTTGGGTCTCACAAAGTCTGTCATTGCTTTACACCTTACATTACATTCACATTTGTCTAAACTTGAGTCAAAAGGTCACTTGCTTGTCCTCACTATACTTTGTCAACACACTACATACAACAACACTTTGCTAAGTGGTCCCTCATCAATGTTTCTTACCTTTGGGTCTCATTTGGTCTTACTTAGAGTCAAGGTCAACTTACCTCATCAAGAGAAACTATCCTCTCTTTGGAAGTCACACCTACTCTACTACATACATACTTGGTCTTAAACTTTGGACATTGCAAGTACACCTCAGATTCATTTACATTCCATCCAACTCTTGGTCTTCCGTACTCTTTCCATTTTTTTATCTAGTCTTACACATCTTGGTCAATACCTAGTTCATGGTTGAAACCTGCCTTCAAAAATCTAGGAGAGAAACTAAAGAGGCTCAAGAGTTTGCAAACATGAGTTCTTGTGAGTATGACAATGAGATATTTTTCAATTCTGATCATACTACATTACCTAACATGGATGCCTATAGAAACATTCCAAATGTTGAGAACATGGACACTACAAAAAACAATGATACACACAATGACAATATGGACAACTTTTCCATACATTCAGCAGATGTGGAAGAATCCATTATGAATCCCCATTTCAATCGATTGGTTGAGGAAATAATGAGGAGGGATAGACAATACTTCTTACAAATGATGGCACAAAGTGGAGCCAAGATACCTCATGATTTTGACATGTCTCAAATAATGGAAAATCGACCTTTGCAACAACCTCACTCCAACATAGATCAAAGGAGACCTAATAGTGGAGGAAATAGAGGACCACATATGGTACCTGAATCACCATCAGCTTTGCTTCAAAAACCAGAGGTCCCACATGCACATGGTCAAACATATGATACTCACCTTCGCAGACCATTATGGAAGTCTTATGGAGAAAAATATGCTCATTCACATATCAATGCTAAGGATCAACCACCAAAGCAATGGGATATTCAAAGGCATGCTCAAAATTTGGACACAAGGAAACCCCGTGCCAAATTTTGGGGCAATACAATAGAACATGACATGCCTGTAGAGTATGGTATACATGCACAAAATAGATATGGTGTTCCTCAACATGAATCTATACCAAGTGGTCCATATATGCAACATCATTACAGACCACCTCCATATGAACATGTGTATGATCAATATCATCCATATATGCAACATGCTCCTCCTCCAATGGGTACCTCAAACATAGGATATGGTCCAAGAAGTCGATCTCCACCTAAGAACGATTTGGAGCAACAAATTAGGGATTTACAAAAGAAAATGGAGGACATAAATACACCGAAGAAAACATACACAATCAGAGACATATGTTCTTATCCATTTGACAAGAGCATTCCAATGCCTCCTTTTCCTACACACTTTGTGATGCCTAAATTTGATAAGTATAGAGGAAAAGGGGATCCTAAGGCACATATAAGACAGTTTTTCACAGCTTGCATTGAGGTAGCAGCAGAAGAGACATATTTGATGAGATTATTCCCACAAAGCTTAGGTGATCAAGCTATGGAATGGTTCTCCCAACTTCCACCTAGAATTAAGTCATGGGGTGACTTAGCAGAGGCATTTATTCAACATTTCTCCTACAACATAGAGATAGACATATCATTCACTACTTTGTGCAACACTAAACAAAAAGAGGGAGAATCTTTTGCATCATTCTTACAAAGATGGAGAAATCTAGCCAGCAGATGCTGTTGTGAAATTCCACAAAAACAAATGGTAGAAATGTTCACCCAGAATGTTAACAAAGAAATTGGCTATGATCTAAGAAAGGCTTGCTTGTCCACCTTCAAGGACGTCATTGAAAAAGGCTTAGCTACAAAAAAGGTTCTAATTGAACAAGGAGTCATCAAGATATTTAAGGAAAACAAAGATGACTTTAAAGGAAAGGACAAGCCAAGATTTTGGAATAAAAACAAGAACACAGTCAATGATGGTGTTGTTGATGCCAACACAGTGCGACCCAAAGTCATCTTTTCAGGATCAAGTTCTACAAACAATCAAGTGAATACTCAAGCAACTTCCAGATCACGAAGGAAGTACACTCCATTGGGAGAACCACTTGAGTCAGTCTTCAAGAAGCTAGTGGCAAACAAAGTAATCACAGTTCCAGATTTTCCTCCATATGAACCAAAGGTTAAACCAAATTGGTGGAACGATGATGAGTATTGTGAATTTCATAAGAGCAAAGGTCATAAGATAGGAAATTGTCATCGACTAAAGAACATCATACAAGATCTCATTGATAGAGGTGACATTGAGATTGAGGGACATTCGTCTAATCAAGAACATGAGATGTTTAAGGAACCATTCCCAAAACATGACAAGGGAAAAGCTAAAGCCACAGAGGATCAAACCAACTATACCAGAGCATCTTACAACTATGATTCAACTATCAATCACATTTCAATGGACAATTACGTCTCTACCATTATCATCAAGAACAAAACGTCTGAGAATTCTACCTAGAGACCCAGGATTGTCCTAAAAGGTGTTGAATCTTCTTCTGAACCTACCTCTGAATGTAATGTTACAACTCGTCGAGGTAAAATCACTTTGCAAGGTCCTCCAACTAAAAACACCGCTTCTTCATCAACCAAACCTGAGTATGACCTTGTAGAACAACTAGGGAAGACACCTGCGCTCATCTCCATCCTTGAACTATTACGCATATCTCCCGCACATAAAGCCATTCTTGACAAAATCTTGAGAGATACTATCATTCCTACTGATCTGAACGTGGACCAGTTTCAAGCCATGGTGGGATACCTTTCCATTCCACACTCCCTTACTTTCACCGAAGCCGATGACACCTCTGTAAGTCAGCCACATAATGCACCACTACACATTGAAGCCTTCATACACAAACATCGAATAAAAAGAGTCCTGATAGATGGAGGAGCAAGTCTAAACATTTGCACATTAAGCACTATTACACAATTGGGATATTCTGATAAAGCTGTGAATTGTACAAACAAAATCACCATTAAAGCATATGATGATGAAGAGCGTTCATCCAAGGGCACAGTTACATTACCTCTTAGAGTTGGGCCAGTTACAAAGGATGTGGTTTGTCAAGTCCTGGATTTAAATCTCACTTACAACATATTGCTAGGATGCCCTTGGATTTATGAAATGAGGGCAGTCCCATCCACATATCACCAATGCATTAAATTTCCTCATAATGGAGTGGAAGTAACAGTTAACGGTGATCCTAATCCATTCATATACTGCAATAACCTGAAATCAAAGACTGAGACCATCATTCCCAGTAATCGTGAGGCTGTTCCTTCCTCGGCATACATTGATCCTGAGTCATTAAAACCTTCAATATCAAAACAAGGTGAGCTTAAAGGCAATTTTTAGGACAAAGGCATGGGGGAATATACTTTAAATCAAACCATGTACTTACGACAAGTCATGAGTTCCCCAAAAGAATATGGGAGACCACATCCTAACAAACAAATATCCATCATGATGCTTAAATGGGACCCTACTACCTTTCAAAGATGGGGTGAACTAGAAGAGGAAGATTTATACCAAATGCTTTTCAGAGACAATGAAGAGGAAACATAAGAGCACATTAGTCTACCAAGTGAGAAATATGGAAAAGGCTTCAAAATTCTACAAAAATTCGGGTATGATGGAAAAAGCCCTTTGGGATTACGAAAGGAAGGCATCATTGAACCTTTACAACTTGAATTGACTCTCAAGAAGGAACGCTCGAAAGGACTTGGTTTCTTAACTTCCAAGGTCCACACCCAAAGAACAGAAGAAGCCTTGCAAATCAAAGCTGCCAAAATTCAACAAGAGGATCGCTATTCCACAGATTCCAACGAATGGGAATGGGGTTTCGACAAGTCTTCCAGTGACTACGAGCTCACCGAGACATTCAGAGAGCTAGATGAACCCACAAAAGAAGAGGAGTTTTATAACAAGTTCAGAGTTGGTCAAGAAACAACCCATGAGGAGTCTACACATTCCTTGTCTCAAGGTTCTAGGTTGAAATCACATAGGATGAGAACACCTATCCCAGAATGCGCTATTAGTGATGATAATTTGGATTCGCTCGTGATCGAGACTATTGAGGAGAGTGCCATCGATGACCTTGATAATTACCTTGACATACTCGAATATAACAACATCTTCACTCTTAGCCCCGCTAACTTCGAAGATATTAATGACCTTCCCCTTGTTCACCACCAACTCATTGACTGAGATCATGAAGGACCTACACAATTTGACACATTCCAAAACGATGAAGCTTTTATTGACTATCTGGGCATACGAGATGATCTTCCCCCTGGAGACCATAAAGCAGGATACACTATAGAACTCAATAGCGTGACATATTTTGGTGAGGGTGTCGGACCTTCCAGTCGCAAAAATGTGAAAATAAGAACAAATCAAGGGTCTTATGGCGAAAACCACATTGTGGTGCTATCTGACCCCAAAAAAGTAAAAAGAAAGGACGTATCTTAGGGTGAAAAACCTCTTTGAGGCACCCGAAGATGGAAGGCTCGACATTCTCCCAGCATCATATGAGGAAAAGTCATCCATGTTGGTAGAAGAGACTATCAAAACAAACATTGGTACAGAAGAGGTTCCACACAACATATTCCTAGCTCAATCACTGACAGAATCCGAAAGGTCAAAATTCATAAGTTTCTTCAAAGAACGACAAATCAACTTCGCCTAGTCATACGCTGATATGCCTGGATTAGATCCGGATTTGGTAATGCATCATTTGACAGTTAAACCGAGGGCAAAACCAGTAAAACAGAAACTAAGAAAAATGCATCCACAAGTGGCATTACTAGTCAAAGTAGAACTTGAGAAATTACTCGATGTCGGATTCATACGCCCAATTGATTATCCTGAATGGATCTCCAACTTGGTACCTGTTAGTAAACCGGATCGCAGCATCAGAATTTGCACAGATTTTAGAGACATCAACAAAGCTTATCCAAAGGATGACTTCCCATTACCAAATATTGACTTGATTGTTGATCTCACAGCAGGTCATGAAATGTTATCACTGATGGATGGATTCTCTGGTTATAATCAAATAAGGATCACACCAGAGGATCAACACAAAACATCATTTACTTGTCTGTGGGGAACTTTCTGCTGGAATGTCATGCCTTTCGGGCTAAAGAATGCAGGTGCTACATATCAAAGAGCCATGACTACTATCTTTCATGATCTCATGCACATAACTGTGGAAGATTATGTTGATGATCTCTTGGGCAAATCAATAGACAGAAATACACATTTGGACATACTTTCAGTCATCTTTGATCGGTTGGAAAAATACAAAGTAAGATTAAACCCCGAGAAATGTGTCTTTGGAGTAACCTCCGGGAAGCTCCTAGGATTCATTGTATCCAAAAGAGGAATTGAAGCTGATCCAGTAAAAGTTAAGGCCATCTTG
This sequence comes from Cryptomeria japonica, assembly GCF_030272615.1. Classification (NCBI taxonomy): domain Eukaryota; kingdom Viridiplantae; phylum Streptophyta; class Pinopsida; order Cupressales; family Cupressaceae; genus Cryptomeria; species Cryptomeria japonica. Next base: position 692,994,394 of record NC_081415.1, on the reverse strand, counting down.
GAAATGCAACCTCCAAGAAATATCAGTCAACTTCGATCCTTACAAGGCAGACTCCAGTCCATCCGAAGATTCATAGCACAACTGGTAGATAAGTGTAATCCTTTTCAGCACCTGCTACATAAAAACATCAAATTCAAATGGGATGATAACTATCAACAGGCTTTCCAGACGCTCAAAGATTATCTTCTAAATCTGCCAGTTCTGATGCTACCAGTTCCAGATCAACCACTGTTGCTATACATATCAGCTACTCCAATAGCACTGGGGGCACTCTTAGCACAACAAATGGCTGAGGGCAATGAAAAAGCAGTATACTATATCAGTTGCACATTAGTAGGGTATGAGCTAAATTACACACCAATTGAGCGTGCATGTCTCACCGTGGTCTTTGCTTCGCAGAAATTACAACATTACATGCTCACTCATAAGACTAAGTTAGTTGCAAGGATAGACCCATTGAAATATATTCTCAATAAAGCAACACTTACTGGGCGACTGGCCAAATGGGTAATGATCCTGAGTGAATTCGACATTGAGTATGTGGATAGAAAAGTAATAAAAGGACAAGCCATTGCAGATCAATTAGCAGATGCTCCCATGATAGATGATGTTCCTCTAAGTTCAGAATTTCCAGACGAATCCATTTTGACAATGTCACATACAAAGCCATGGCAACTGTACTTCGACGGCTCATACACATAGCATGGGGCAGGAGCTAGCGTCCTCTTTATAACTCCTCAAGGGGATTCTATACCAAAATCATACCGCTTATCATTTCCTTGCACTGACAATATAGCAGAATATGAGGCATTAACAACAGGATTACGAATTGCAGTTCAATGGAAGATCCAAGAACTTCGCGTTTTTGGGGACTCCCAACTGGTCATCCGTCAAGCAATTGATGATTACCAAACAAAAGATGAAAAGTTAATGCCTTATAAACAAATGGTGGATGATCTGAAACAACACTTTACAAAGATAGACTTTGAGCAGATACCAAGAGAGCAAAATCGCGCCGCAGATGCCATGGCTACATTTGCTTTGCTGATTGATTTACCTCCAAATGAGACCTGCTATGAGTTCTTGGTGGATAACCTTTTGGTTCCTTCATATGAGATCATGCCTACTGAGACTATATGCGTTGTTGGTCCTGAATCCTAGTTATATGGTTCCATTTTCACATACCTACGTGACAATACTTTACCTCCTGATCTATCAAATAACCAACGTCGCACTTTCATTCGCCAATCCTCTTGATATGTCATTTTAGCTAATATCCTATACCGACGAGGTCTAGATGGCACTCTTCTTAGATGTTTAGAAAGCGACGAAGCTCAGATTGCGTTATGGGAAGTGCATGAAGGGATATGTGGTCCACATGCTAGTGGTCCTATCTTGGCCAAGAAACTCATTAGGACTGGATATTATTGGCCCAATATGGAGAAAGACTCATATCAGTTTGTCAAGAAATGTAAGAAATGTCAAATTCATGGAGACCTCATACATGTGCCAACACAAGAACTTCAACCACTTGTGTCTCCTTGGCCCTTTTGTCAATGGGGACTCGATCTCATAGGCAAGATTCACCCTCCTTCTTCCAATGGTCATAAATTCATTATCACTGCCATAGAATATTTTACAAAATGGATTGAAGCCATGCCTCTCACACAAGTTACTGGAAAACAAATTGCTACATTCATCCTTAACTATATCATTTGCCAATACGACATTCCTGTTTCCATTATCACTGATAACGGGCGTCCCTTCAAAAATCAGGATGTTCGTGAACTCTGTGACTGCTTCCATATCTCCCATCGTTTCTCCACACCATATTACCCCCAAGGTAATGGCCAAGCTGAGGCGTCTAATAAAACAATCCTTAAAATCTTTAAGAAGATAGTCGACGATGCTGGTCGTAATTGGCATATCCAACTTAATCCTGCACTTTGGGCCTACCGCACAAGTGTCCGCACACCTACAGGAGCTACACCCTATTCACTTGTCTATGGCGCTGAAGCTATCTTGCCTATTGAGGTCAAGCTACCCTCTTTACGGGTCTCTTTGCAAAACATCATCATTGACGAAGACTATAGGGTCTCTCGCTTACAAGAGCTAGAACTACAGGATGAACGAAGACAAACTGTTTTCAATCATCTCAAGGCTTATCAACAACGAATGAGTCGCAGCTACAATCACAAAGTCAAGCCTCACACATTTGAGGTAGGTGATTTGGTTCTCAAAGAAAATCCCAAAAGCAAGACAGAGAGAAAGAAGGGCAAGTTCGAACCAAATTGGCTTGGTCCTTACATCATTACAACAGCATATGGATCTGGGGCATATCAGCTCTCAACTACAGAAGGTGAAACTTTGGAGGATCCTATCAACAACATGCACCTTCACAGGTTCTACACATAGCTCTTCGGAATATCCTAATTCAAAAATACAAAAAAATCAAAAATTTCAAAAAATATAAAAAATTATAAAACAAAAAAAAAATCGTTACTTGGTGAAAACCTGACAAACAGGCACCTTGTGACACAAAAAACATTTAAAAATTGAAAAAAGTAAAGAGAAATAATTTTGTCCAATGGTGAAAACCACTTTGGTGGTGTCCTAGGCAAGTACCATGGTGAAAACTGGGTCACCAGCGCCATGTGTAGAGACGTTGCTCCTCCCTTCTTCAGGATTCACTTTCATCCTTTCACTTTGCACACACTCACAACCTATTCGTTCATAAGAAACTTACCCATTCCCATCATGGCATGTTATTGATCTACCCAAGATTGGTTCACCATTCATAATAATATTTCTTTTCATCTCTTTCCATCCATAATAAATCAGATCCTATCTGTGGCTAAGGCAAATCCTACGTCTAGTGATGGGTGTGGAACTAAGAGCATCACATGTTTCGAGGAGTACAGTTTCTTCCAGCTTTCTTCAGTCTATCCGCTCACATTCTACAATAAAGCAACATCTGCATCACAGCTCTGCAATAAAGTATCAGTTTCATGGATTCAGTCAGTTTCAGATGAGACACAACAGCAACAATGGGCTTCAACAAATCAAATCTTTCAGCAGACTTAGACAACATTATGGTTCAGTGCTATCTATCCTTTCTGTGAAAGTAAACATTGTGACCACAATCAAATAAGACTTATACAAGTGACAAGAGACACTAAATTTGAGGACTACAGTGGATGTTGGTGTCGAGTTTTGGTTTTCTTTTTATTTTATCTTTTGGTGACATGTCTTTTAGCTTTTCTGGGATGTCTCTGACTAGAGATTCTATCTCCAGGATGTCTTTGACTAGAAAGGCGAGGATGGGGTACCGTCACCTATTTGTATTTGCTATTTGTGGATTGTCTCTTAGTAATGCTATGACTTGTCCAAGGATATGAGGACATTGTGAGTCTAGTATGAACTGGAGCATTCCTTGTTTGTGACTATCTTATCTCCATGCAAACAGGTACAATGACTTTCTGGGTCAAACATATGCCTCGATTGTCATAATAAAGCTCAATGATGATAATGCACAAGAAGCTCTTTCACTTTCATATCTTCTATCTTCCATCCCCCTTTCTTGATTGACTTCCATCATCCTTCTCAAGTTTGCGTAGCCTGCTATCACATGATTGAGTATAATGACACACCAAAAACACTTGCATTTCATGTAGTTGCACCTGCATTACCACATATAAGCATTTCATACATACATATAGATATCACAATTGCATCACATCCTGCACACAACACCTGTTAGTACAATTTACATTTGCATTATCATATTCATTTGCATTACATACATTCACATTTGCATCATGCATAACATGTTAAAACATAAAAGAACAACAATATTGCATTGCATCATATACATATTTGCATCCATAGCATAAAACAAACATCACATAAGAACATCTCATCACATAGGTACACATGCATATAGCTGCCGCAAAAATGAATCATCTCATATATATATAAAAAACGTGTCATGATACAATGATGTCAAAAATCATATGGCTACAAAAGCACCCGCAGGTGTCTACAATACAAAAAATGGTACAACACTGATACATAGGGAGCCCTCTATGGCTATGATGAACTCCCTCCCTTGGAGCCGCCTGGCCTCGATGGAATCTGAGCCCCTGAAGGACCCGCCCTAGGATCATCCATCCTGTCTCCTCTATCTGGTGGTGGTGGAGGACCCATAACCCCACCACTTGATGCCTATCTCCTCCGACTCCCTCCCGTAGCTGTCGCTGTACGTGACGGTCTATGGAAGCTCCTCGCCTGCTAATTTGCTGGCACTGCACCATAGTAGAGGTCTCTCCAGTAGGCAATCTCCTCCCCTGCCCGCAGGACATAAGCATATCCTGCCCCTGTATCCTCCGCTGCCTATCTCCCGACCCTCAGTGCTGTCTCAACCTCTGTATAGCGCTGGATAGCCTAATCCCCCTCCCGCTCAGTATCTCTGAGCCTCGTTCTGAGCTGATCCCTCTCCCTCTCTAGCTCCTGGATCTCATCTGCCTAGCCCTGGCAGATCTCCCTTGGCTCTAGCAGCTCATCCTCCACCGTGTCAGCCTCCTCTACCTCTGCCTGTGGCTCCCCCTATATGGGTGTCTGCCCCTGTACCTGTGCCTGTACCTGTACTGGTGCCTATACTGGTACCTATCTCTGTCTCTATCCCTGCACCTGTATCTGTCTAGGACCCTGTGCTGCTAGCACCTGTAGCGACAATCCACCGCGACCCCTCACCACCCTCCCTCCGAGGTGCAACCCTCCTCTCTCTAACTGCTCCCCTCCTCCTTCATCGGCCTCTGCCCCCATCACCTCCACCATCATCATCATCTCCACCCCCATCTCCCTCCAATGGCTCTCCCAGATCCATCAACCGTGGGAATGGATGCTCTGCCCAATATGCTGTGTACTCGACATCCATCCTGACATCCTCAATCTCTGGCCACATGTCCCAGGGTAGGGGCATCATCTCTACCAGCTGTGTCATTGCCTGATCATATGACAACAAAGGCCCAAACTGTGCCTGATCCCTGACTGTCCATGCATACAAGCCTGAGCCCCGGGGCATCCTCTGAATCCGGCCAAACTGTCGGCCAACCCTGTCCACAAGCTATCTCTTTAGCACATAGGGCATTTGCCCAATCAGGTACCTGCTCCAGAAGGTGTAGGGAAGCTCAACGACGTCATCCTCCCACTGCTCGCAGCCCAGGTATGGTCTCCATATGACCATGTCAGTGTCATCTATCACCCGCCGCCAATGCTCTAGCCTGCCAATCCATGGCTATGATGTGATCATATCATATAGGTGCACAAAGTTGCATCCATGCCCCTTGCCCTTGAAGTGTATCAGTTGGGTAACTAACAGATGCTCATAGGCCCATACCTGCAACAATGTCACTCCGCAGCCCAATCCTACTGATCCATGATACATGAACTGATGAAGCTCATAATACAAATGGGCCAGCACACACAGTCCCCGGGCATATCTGGTGTGTTGCGTCACCAGTGTCTCCAGTGCTCTTCACTAGCCCAAAGCCAACCCCCGTGTCGCCCTATCTGGACATAGGAACCCACTGATAGCTCCTCCTATCACTGCCGGCAATGCTAACCCTGTGGTTGTCATGGTGTCCCATGCCACATGTCCTGCCCTCATCTCCAGTCCTGGGTCCTGGAACAGCCGTCTCAGGGCCTCCCTGTCTCCATCTCGATCGTATGGGATCAGCTCCCCATTGATCAGTATCCGTAGAATCCTGTATACATCCTCTAGGGTGACTGTCATCTCTCCCATCGACAAATGGAACGTGCACGTCTCAGAGTGCTATCTCTCAGCTAATGCAGTCAGCAAACCCATGTTTGCCTGAAACTTGGGCACATATAGCACATGTCTCAATCCCATCTCCTTGATGGCAGCTCTGTCCTCGAAAGACAACTCAGGTCGCAACCTCTGAGTCGATGAGAATCTCTCCCATGACTCCAACATCAGCAAATACTCCTGTAGTCAAACAAATCACTCATGTCAGTCATAGTGGCATTCACTGTTTATCACAAAATGCTACTTTTTATCCAAATGCATATTGCTATCTATCCTAGTGACACTCACTATTCATCACAAAGTGTTGCTTCTATCCTAGTGGTACTCCTTGTTCATCACAAAGCACCATGTGTGTGACACTCACTATTCATCACAAAGTGTTACTCAAATTTGCACTCCCTGTTCATCACAAAGTGCTGCTCATACTCTAGTACTCCTTGTTCATCACAAAGTACTCTATCTTGGTACTCACTGTTTATCACAAAGTGCCTTGATCTATCCTAGTCTTCCTAGAGGACCTGCTTGAATGTATCCTCTCAATAGCTTATCCAATCGACAGCGTATGTTCATCACAAAACTGCCGATTTGACCTAGAAGACCAAAACTTCACACAAACGCGCTTACCTGACATAAACGCGCTTTCAGACTGCGCAGACGTGCCTGAAAAACACAGATGTGCCTGTTTGACACAGACCTGCCTATGCTCTGGATAGACGCACCTAGGCGACACAGACGTGCCTTTTTGGCACAGATGCGCTTGAACATCACAGACGCGGGTTCAAATGCAGACGTGCTTGGCACAAACACGGACGCGCCTCACGAGCACAAACGCGCGTGGCACCAACGCAGACGCGCCTGGACATTTTTTGACACTTTTGGACCCTAGTCTAAGCGCATTTATGACCCTATCTAGCATGCATTAATGACAAAAAATTAAATGCATCAAAATACAAGGAGGTTTGGCGGTACTTACCGGCTCTCCTGCCTCTGCTGGCCTCTGAAATCGGCGAACACGGTCGAATCTGTGAATGAAGGCCATCGCTGCTGACTGCTGCTGCTCTATTTTCGCTCTACAATATGCTCTCATGGATGTGTAGATGACAATGAGGATGTATTTTCCCCCGTGGTCTATCTTATAGCCTACCCTAGTCCTAGCCTTCGTTTCCCGAAGTCAGTTTTCTTTATCCCGTGACTGTCACTTTATCCGATCAGTCCATTCTAGCCTTTCTTTCTTATCGAGAGATTGTCTGCAATCTTTTCAGACATTTTCATCCAATCTCTCGAGGGGGCATATCATTCCCATCTTGGGGCAACTCTGTATCAGTTCATCTTATCTTCTTTGAAAGAACGCGACAAGCTGCATTGTCTCAAAGAGGGGCAAAATGTAGACACCTAAAATTGTCATGTCTAATTAAATAAATATTTTATTTATTTAATTATCTTTAGCCTAATTCTTCTATTAATTAAATAAATCTTTATTTATTTAATTAATTCATTTATCCTCTTCTAGCCTTATTTCTCATTTAAATAAATACATTTATTTATTTAAATTATCCTTTTCCTAAATTAAATAAATATTTTTATTTATTTAATTATCCCACTCTTTCTATTAATTAAATAAATCTTTATTTATTTAATTAATTCATTAACCTTTTCTACCCATGACACATGTCATTCATCTCTTAATTCATACACTACCTACCCCTTTCATTATTTTATTATTTCTTTTACCTACCTTCTAATCATAGCCGACCTCCTTTTACACCTCTCAATCTTATCCCTCCATTTCATATAGTGTCTTCTATATAAGGAGATGCTTCCTTCATTATCAAACCCTAATCATTCATCATAATCAAGCATTCTAATGACTGAGCCTAAGGAATCAACTTATGCAATTGACTACACTACGATCCTACTTGCAACCACATTCTGTTCTTTGTTGAGCTCTTGTGCATATAAAATCTGAGAGCAAATATATCAAGCAAGATCAATGGAGATAGGAAGAATGGAGATCCAAACCCTATTGGACATGTGATGGTATAATCTTTGTGATTTCGTTTGATTTGCATTGTCTTAGGTAATCTTCATATGTTATGGTGGATCTTTGTTGTTGTTAGGTTAGGGTTTTGTGGTTGAATTCATTTAGCTTTTCAATATTGTTATTATTGTTATCCATTTTCACCATATACAAGACCTATTGATGTATTTCTGGGATGTCTTATGTGTTGATATAATTTGTTTAGTCTAAGGTTGACATGGTTTGTAATTATGTAATTGGTTTATTATCTGGTGGCAGACCTGATTGTTTATGGTTGAGATTTTGTGTATATATAGATGTAAGATCCCATTGTAGATCATCATGGTTAATGTATGAGGTCATGGTCAAGGAATGTAATGTGCGAATAATGTAATATCATTTAGGCAAAGGAGTTGATTGATCATTGGAGATCAAATTGGGTTTATGTAAGAGGATTCAGTTCTCCTGTATTGAGCTTAACTGGAACTATACTTAGGCATAGGAGATGCTATCTTTTGCAGTTCAACACTTATCTGGATTTATATGTAGTCAGTGAGACTCCTTTTGTGATGAGCAGTGTGTTCTAGGTTGTTGGCCTTCTTGCAAGTGCATGCCCCTTCATTGTAATTCACATACTTACTGCAGAAGTATTATCTGACCATGGGTAGGCTTCCCACTGTGGTTTTTCCTTTACCAGGTTTTCTACTTATAAATCTTGGTGTTGTGTGGATGGCTTTTATTCTATGATTATTGTTTATGCTTAATTGATTAACTGCTATTTCAATATTATTGTTTTGGGTTCTAGTATAAAGGTTTTAATTGCTGAATGTTCCTGTAATCTGAGATAACTTATTCACCCCCCCCTCTCAGTTGTCTTCTGGTTATCTAAATTGTGTAACAATTGGTATCAGAGCTTTGGTCCTCCTTGCAGAAAGCTTATTTGCTTGAGGAAGATCCTACGGTGACTAACAGTTCAAGTTCATCTAGTTCTTCTAGAGCTATCTTTCGAAGAGACATTCTGAGGCTTCATGGAACAAATTACACAGTATGGAAGATTCGGATGGAGACTCATCTGAGATGTCTTGGCAAGGAGATTTGGAAGATCACACAGAATGGTGTCACACCCTATAATCTGAGATTTGGCAATCCTCCTTCGACAAACCTAGACAAGGAGCTTGAGAATGATTGTAGAGTAATAGAAACCCTCTTTTGTGCACTTTTTGATCAGAAAATAATGGGATTAACAGACAAATCATTTGGAAAGACTAGATGGGATAGGTTGGAGACTCTTAATGAAGGTGACCCTACAGTGAAGATTTCTAAACTTGATGGTTACCGGGTAAGATATGAAAACCTGAAGATGGAAGAAGATGAAAGGATTACTGCATTCATGGAAAGGGTAAATAAGATTGTTATGGGAATTCAATGTTATGGTGGAACTTTGAGTGAAGATGAAATTGTTTCTAAAGTCCTGAGAGCCCTACCACCAGCTTACAAAATGAAGGCTACTACTATTAATGAGTTGAGAACAATGATTAATACATCTGTCAATAGAGACACTTTGGTTGGGAAACTATTTTCTTTTGAGCTTGAGAAATTTGAACCTTCTGGAGTTGTAAAAATTGAACGTACTTTTCATGCATCTAAATCTACAACTAGTAAGCAAGAATGGAAAGCTTTATATGCAAAGGAATTGGAAGATATGAAGAGAGTAGATGATAAGTTTGAGAAACTAGAAGCACTATTTGTTAGAAGATTACTGAAAAGACCGGTAGGAAGCAAATATGAAGGAAAAGCACCTTTTAAATGTTTTGCATGTAATAAGATTAGTCATTTTGCATCTAGATGTCCTGAAACGAATTCAACATTTGAAGAAAGAGTTAAAAGATCACTTAAGCTTAACCATGGATATGAGAACAAGTATAAATACAAGAAGAACAGAGACAAATCATGCTACATAGTGGATGAGGAAGACATTATTGATTCAGATGATGAACCGACAAAAGACTCTGCTAGTGAATTCGACAATGGGAAGGAATGGGTGTTCCTGGCTATCAAGGAAGACGATCTGGCACTGGAAGAAAATGTACTTGAAGAAAAGGAACTTGCTGCTAAAGTTAAGGACAAGGATGAATGGGTAATTGATAGTGGTTATTCACATCATATGATTGGAGATAAAAGGAAGTTTCTATCTTTGCAAGAATTCAATGGTGGACTAGTTAGATTTGGAGATGACAAGGCATGTATGATCAAAGGAAAATGAACTATATCATTGGATGGTAAGAACAATAATGACAAGGTTTATTATGTTGAAGGTTTGAAGTATAATCTTTTGAGTGTAGGACAATTGGTAGATAAGGGATTTCAATTACAATTCAAGGATAGAAAATGCAAAATCATTAATAGATCTAGCTTGGAGATTGCAACCGATACACAGATAAAAGGTAATATATTTCATTTGAACTCCGGTGAGAAGACCTGTTTGATTACACAGATTGATGAGAGTTTACTATGGCATAAAAGGCCGTGTCATGTGAATTTTGATTGCATTGTGAAGATCAGTTCAACTAAGGCAGTTAGGGATATACCCAAGATTATGAAGCCCTATAATCCGATATGTAAAGAGTGTCAAATGGGTAAACAGGTTCGAACATCTTTTAGGAGTATACAAGAGAAATCAAATGATGTTCTTGATCTTATTCATACTGATTTATGTGGCCCTACTAGAGTTAAAAGTTTTTCATGGCGATAGATATTTCATGCTAATCATTGATGACTATTCTAGAATGATGTGGGTTACTTTTTTAGGAGAAAAATCTGAAGCATTCAAAAAGTTTAAAATATTTAAGGCTAAAGTGGAAATTGAGACAGGATTGAAGATTAAATGTTTGAGATCAGATCATGATGGAGAATTCACATCCAATGAGTTCAATAAATTTTGTGACAAGCATGGTATACGAAGACAATTTTCTGCTCCCTAGACACCTCAACAGAATGGAGCTGTGAAAAGGAAGAACAAAACTATCTTGGATGCTGCTAGAACAATGATGATGGAAGCTAATCTACCTCATATCAACTGGAGAGAAGGAGTGAGTTCAACGGTTTATACATTCAACAAAGTACATATCAAAGGAGAAACTGGTAAGGCACCTTATGAATTATGGTTTGGCAATACACCTACAGTTACCTATTTCAAAAATTTTGGTAGTAAATGTTATATCAAGAGAGATGATACTATTGGGAAATTTGATCCTAGATGTGATGAAAGCATATTTATTGGTTATTCTAATGAAAGCAAAACATATAGATGTTATAACAAGAGATTGCAAAGAATTGTGGAGAGTGCTAATGTCAAAGTAGATGAGCTAAACAGAACTCAAATCAGAGTTTATGAGAAGGAACAGACAGTGGAAATGATTATATATGAACAAGTATCACCTTTACTAGAAAAGAGAGTTGAACTAGTTATTTGGTAAACATCATATAATTCTACAGTAATTGTAGAGCAAGGAAGAGGAAAAGAGAGCCAGAAGACTCCTAGGTATGTGAGATTGAATCATTTTGAAGATCAAAACATTGGGGATAAGAGCAATGGAGTGATGACAATAAGAAGACTCACAACTAATGAGGTATGTTTAATTTCACAAGTTGAATCAGTATTGGTAATTGCAACATGTAAAGATGAACATTGATTAAAAGCTATGGAAGAAGAATTAGATCAAATTGAGAGAAATAACACATGGACTTTGGTTCCCCGGCCTAAAAATAAAAATGTTATTGGAACTAAATGGGTTTTTAGAAATAAATTAAATGATGATGGTCAAGTTATAAGGAATAAGGCTAGATTGGTTTGTAAAGGATATTCTCAAAAGGAAGGAATTGATTATGGAGAGACTTTTGCACCTGTAGCTAGAATTGAAGCTGTAAGATTATTTCTTGCCTATGTTGCTTATAAAAACTACAAGGTTTATCAGATGGATGTTAAATGTGCATTTTTAAATGGGTCTCTTGATGAGGAAATTTATATTGAGCAACCTGATGGTTTTTCACTATCAAATGATACATATATGGTTTGCAGGTTAAATAAAGCTTTATATAGATTGAAACAATCACCTAGAGCTTGGTATGCACGGTTGGATAAATATCTTTTGAAGCTTGGTTTTACTAAGGGAAGTTCTGACAAGAATTTATATTATAAAATCACTGATGATGATATACTGATTGTTGAAGTATTTGTTGCTGATATTATTTTTGGAGGTGAAGATAAGTTAAGTATAAAATTTTCTAAGAATATGGAGAAAGAATTTGAGATGTCTATGATTGGTGAGATGAAATTTTTCTTAGGTTTGCAGATTACTTAGATTGACAAAGGCATTTTTATTTGTAAAATTAAATATGCTAAGGAATTGTTGAAGAAATTTGGCATGGGAGATCCTAAACCGGTAAGTACTCCTATGGTTACAAGTGAAAAATTGACAAGAAAAGATGTTTCTACACCGGTAAATCCTACAAGATACAAATCTATGATTAGAGGTCTGCTTTATTTGACTCAGACTATGCCTGACATTATGAATGTTGTTTGTATTGTTTCAAGATTTCAGAGTGATCCTAGAGAAAATCATGAGATGGCAGTGAAAAGATTTTTTAGATACTTGCAAGGTACATCAAAATATGGCTTATGGTATCCTAAGAATGATAAACTTACTTTATATGCATATACAAATGCTGATTGGGCTGGAGATGTTGATGACTGGAAAAGTACTTCCAGTGGAGCTTTCTTTCTTGGAAAGAAATTGGTTTCATAGATCAATAAGAAACAATCATGTACTTCTTTATCTACTGCTGAAGCTGAGTATGTTGCTTCTGCTACTAACTCTACACAAGTTTTATGGATGAAGCAAATGTTGAAGGATATAAAGGTGGATTGTGATGCACCGGTAATTATTCACTATGATAACTCTGCTGCTATTGATATATCAAATAATCCAGTATTTCATTCTAAGACAAACCACATATCTATCAAGTATAACTTTCTGAAGGAGAAGGTGGAAGCAAATGAAGATAGATTGGTTTATGTGAACACTAAAGAGCAGATTGCAGATATTTGGACTAGAACTTTATCCAAGGAATCATCTGAGTACCTGAGAGACAAATTGAGAGTTTTTGCCCCTCTGGTAGAGACTGGATTGATTTGATTTTGCATCAGTCCATAATACACTATCTAAGATACTATTCATTCTAGCACTAATGTAGGATGCTACTGCTCAGGGGGAGTTGTCAGATTTGTGATTCAGAGGCTTATGTTTTTGCTTTGATATTTCTGTCAGATTTCTGGCATTGATGTCAAAGGGGGAGTGATATTGATGTGAAAAATTAAATGTCAAAGGGGAAGATATATTGATATTCAGAGCTATATGCAGGTGATTGTTGGTTGTCTTCCATAAGGGGGGAGTTGTTTGACATTTCTTGGTACTTAGATATTTTTCACATCTAGTGTTTGCATGAATGCCGAAAGGGGAGATTGTTGGCCATTTAGTGGAATTGATTATGTGTTGTATTGATGTTGTCATTGATGTCAACACTAGCTGTTTGGATGCTATACCAACACCCTTATGGTCTCGGTAAGTTAAGCAGTTTCTGGTTAACTTGGATCTAGTATGTTCCGACAGACTCCCATATAATCTGATGATGGAATTGGCTTGTTCATGATACTTGTACTCATATTTGGTTAGTTGATTTTGATCTAGTGATTGGATGCTATCCTGCTTGCTTAGAAGATTGGTTTCTGGTTCCGGCGAGGGTTTCACCGGTAGAGCTTTTGATGGATATATTTGATGAATTGCATACGTGGTGTTGGTGCATCTTCTGATGGAGTTTTAGGATGTTGTTGGTGATCATGCTCGAGACTTGGCATTTGAAGATCATTACTAAAGCGTGTGGACCTATACTTGGTCTCGGTTGATCTAGTTATGGATCAACTTTAATGTAACGTATGGATAGGACCTATTGATATATTTCTGGGATGTCTTATATGTTGATATTATTTGTTTGGTCTAAGGCCGACATGGTTTGTAATTATGTAATCGGTTTATTATCTGGTGGTGGACCTGATTGTTTATGGTCGAGAGTTTGTGTATATATAGATGTAAGATCTCATTGTAGATCATCATGGTTAATGTATGAGGTCATGGTCAAGGAATGTAATGTGTGAATAATGTAATATCATTTAGGCAGAGGAGTTGATCGATCATTGGAGATCGAATTGGGTTTATGTAAGAGGATTTAGTCCTTAGGTATTGAGCTTAACTGGAATTGTAATCAGGCAAAGGAGATGCTATTTTTTGCAGTTCAACACTTCTCCGGATTGTAGTCTGGATTTATATGTAGTCAGTGAGTCTCCTTTTGTAATGAGTAGTGTGGTCTAGGCTATTGGCCTTCCTGCAAGTGCAGGCCCCTTCATTATAATTCACATACTTACTGCAAAAGTATTATTTGACTGTGGGTAGGCTTCCCACCGTGGTTTTTCCCTTTACTAGGTTTTCCATGTATAAATACTGGTGTTGTGTGGATGGATTTTATTATGTGATTATTGTTTATGCTTAATTGATTAACTAGTATTCTAGTATTATTGTTTTGGGTTCTAGTATTAAAGTTTTAATTGTTGAATGTTTCTATAATCTGAGACAACTGATTCACCCCCCCTCTCAGTTGTCTTTTGGTTATCTGAACTATCTAACATGTAGATGTATGAGTTGAGTATGGGATGTGTGTGAATTGATGTGAGGTGGATGTGAATGATGCACAAGCAGATTTGGTGTAGTGGAAGTGTGAAAGATAGTTTGCGAATAGCTTCAGGACAATGTTTTATGTCAAATGTGTTTTCTATGATATTGATCTCTTGACATAGTGTTGTTTGGATAATTTTATGATCAAGAGATCTTTGCCAATTTCAATTCATTAATCCTTTGCACCTATTAGAAGAAGGTGTGGTCCTTTTAGCAGTTTGTGTAGTCCTTTGTATCTTTCCCTAAGGTTGTGTGCCTTAGTCTTGCAAGTCCCTTCAAGGGCAGTGAGATCCTTGTCCTTGAGCCTAAGCATTGTAATCAATTATTCATATTGTGAGTGTGATTCTCATTGTGGTTTTCCCCTATTTAGGGTTTTCTACGCTAATCTGGTGTTTATGTGATTGTTGTGCTTTGTGCTTTCATGTTTCATAACTACAGTAATAAGTTAATTATGGTTTGAAGTTTAATAAATCATAAGTAAAGTATTTTGAGGTTCGGATTGATTCATCTCCCCTCTTAGTCATGTGGTGGGTTGAACAATTACATCAAATAATATGTATCAATCACATAACATATTCAATCATGTAGTGTCATACTATATAAATCCATATGTGAAGAAGAAATTATCATTACATAGTTCACAATATTTGGTATATGTAGGAAGACATGGAACTAAAAAGTGGTCACACCAATTTTTGGTCCCATCTAACTTATAACACGAGCACATTATAACACACTCATGTTCTACTTGACATAAAAAAAGAAAACATCAAGAGGTTGAGATCATTTGAATTTATCCTCGAACCTACAAAACAACAGTCTACAACCTTGGACTTGAGCACACTTACATTTGTCAAATCATAACTTCATCAATGTGTCACTAGAAAAATGTCACCGAGATCAAGGAGGAAAGTTTTCTTTGTTTTTTAGCATAAAAAATTGATTAAACATCTAGATAGGAATTATTTTGAGTGGTTTTTTTTTAATTTACAAGAATTTAGAATCTCCTAGTTGTTGGTGAAAACCCCCACTCCCCAATTTATGAAAATATTAGTGAAGAAAATGGGTGGACCAATGAATGGGGCTCACTCATGGGCCAAATGGTTTTCCTCCCCAAGATATATAGAGAAGAGAATTTGTGCTTTTTATTGTGAGAGGAGGTCCCACATGTATGAGAAAATATTTTGACAACCGGCCCTAATCCATTGTCCAACTAATTGATTGGACAAATCCATAGTAATTTCCAACATGCATGATACCCAAATGAAGAGGATTGATTGATCCATGTGCACATAATCAACTATAATAAACTAGAATAGATGGGGGATGGAGCCCAATACTCTCTAGTATTCATTATTTCATGATAGGGGGAGAAGGGCTAAGAGAAGAGAATCATGTGTGGGTTCACCAGAATACTACTAGAGACTCTTCAAAGGGGAATCGTATGCTACGCGAAAAAATGCTCAAACAATGATGAATGGGGAGTAGAATTAGCAAGAGTGGGGATATGAGATAGATCCACCTGGATTAGATCTAATCCTTATAGATGGGGATGGGGCTGCCCACCCAACCCCAAATATATCCTCTTGATTCCCACCATTGGGTAGGTGGTATAGGCTTCTTCCAACCCACCCTTGGGTGGTAAAATAAAGTTTTGGGTGTTCAGGGGGGATAATAGTTCCTCTGGGAACTTTATGGGCATTATATTAATGCAACAAACCCATTCAAAAATGTATCAATGGGTAAGTGCACCAATATGTGGTACCAAAAGGGTGCCACTTTCTATCTTTTCATAAAAACATGTAGTTGGTATGAAATGGTCATCCAAACCTTTGTTTTAGATGCCCAAGATAAATCCAACGCAAAGGTTTGGTGTTTTCTAATGGAAACCATTTGGCAAGCGCTAAATATGACACTTTCCTTATTTGGCACTCGCCAAATTCAAAAAGTTCACTTTTCACATTTGGTGAGCACCAAATTTGATGCTCACAAAATGTGAAAATTGAACACTTGCCAAATGTGCTACATTGGTAAATTGTAGATTTTGTGAATGGAAAAATGTTATATTTGGGTAAAAGTTACACCCAATCCCAAAAGAATAATATAGACATGAAATATAGTACTTAATCTTTTTCCTTTCTTATACTTTGTTATATTTCATGTATATATTGGCAGGATCTTTGAGAGTGGTATCAGATCTATAGGAGTTACATTGTAGATTCTAGATTTTAGAAGATCATATAATTTTCAAATAGTCAAATTTCAATGATCAACATGCTCCTATCAAATTTTTCTCACTCTTTATCTCCCCCAAACTCTAGACCTATAGATCTCTCTCTATCACTCTTTCTATGTTCCCTTTTTACCTCTCTCTACCTCACCTTCCCTCCTTACCCCCATATCTATCCCTCCCTCTCTGCCTCTCTTGTTGTTTCTCTGCCATCTCTCCATTTTCTTAGTCACTAACTCTCCCTCCCACCCTCTCTTTCCCCATCCGTAGGTCTCACATTCCCTCCATCTTTATCTCTCCACCTCTCCCTCCCTATCTCTCTCACTCTATCTCTCCCCCCATATCTCTCTCACTCTGTCTCTCCCCTAAGTATCTCACCCTCTCTCCCTAGGCTCTAGGACTTATATCTCTCCCATATCTAGTTCTTTACCTCCCTCTCTACCTCTCTCCTTGCCTCCTTACCCCTCTTTCTATTTTTATAAGCTTCTCTCTCTCCCTCAGCTTGATATCTATCCTCTATCTAGGTCTCCCAACTAGTCTATCTACCTCTCCATCCCTCCCTCCTTATCCCTTTCTTTATATTTATTCTTATCTCTCTCATTTGATCTTCCCCTCCCCTCTCTCAATCATCACCTCTCCCTCCCTTGTATAGGGTGTAGGGAGTAGAGAGTATGATATATGGTTTAGGTATAGGGTTGAGGATATAGAGTTTATGGTTGAGGGTATTGTCCATATTGATACTCTCTCTCTCTCTCTCTAGGTTTGTCCCTCCCTCTCTATCTCCCCCTTCCTTATTACCCTTGTATATATCTCCCTCCCCTACTCTCTCCCTCTCTATTCCCTCTCCTTATTGTCAAAGTAATCACCTCTCCCTCCTACCCACTCTCTCTCTCCCTCTCTCCCCTTTCTAGGTTTATCCCTCCTTCCCTCTCCACTTCTATCTCTCCATCCATGTCTCAATAGGAACCTCTGTCTATGCCACTCTATCTATCTCTCCTCCTCTCTCCCATCTAGGTATCTAGCATCTCGCTCACCCTCTAGGTATCTCACGTATCTATCTACCCCCTCTCTAGCTCTCTCCCTCCCCACCTCTCTCTCCCTTGATCACCCCTTACCCATCTCCCTTTATGAACTCTATCCTTCACTTATCTCTCTCCTCACATCTTTATCTCCCATAAAATCTAGACCTCTCTCTCTCTCTCTCTCCTCTTTCTCCTCTCTCTATGTCTCTCCTATACTCTCCCCCCCCCCCCTCTCTCTCTCTCTCACACACTTTCCCTCCTTATCTTCATATCTATCCTTCTCCCCTCCATCTCTCTTCTCCTCTTATTATTTCTCTCCACTCTCTCTGTTGTTGTGATCACTACCTCTCCCTCCCAACCTCTCTCTCTCTCTCCTTCCCTCCATCTTTACCTCTCTACCTCTCCCCCTCTATATCCCTCACTATCTCTCTACCCTAGGTCCTTGACCTCTCTCTCTTCTAAGGCTGTAGATGTTAGGATTCCCAGAGATACTGAGAGGGAGGGGTGAATCATTATCTAACTGGTAAGTAAATTTACTTGATTTAAAACATGAAAAGCATATTAAAACTGTGTACCGGTAAACCAGAAATAATGCAGTAAATAAGAATAACAACAACCACATGAGAAGCACACCATAACATAGTATTTTAATGAGGAAAACCAGTGTGGGAAAAACCTTGGTGGGATTTGTGACTCACAATATTCTCTTACTGGCCAACAAGGGAATATTACTCTTACAATAGGGGCCTGCACATGTAGGAAGGCCAAGTGCCTAGAGTTCACTGCTCAATTGCAAAAAGAAGTCACACTGACTTACAAAAATGGATTATATTAATTCAATGTCTTGTACTGCTTTAGATTAGCATCTGCTATGCCAGATCCAGTACCGGTTTAAGCTCTGCTACATACATAAACCCTTAACCTATAATTCACACATTAGGTCTGCATAATCTCGTGCTATCTCCTTATTCTTCTCTTCTCTCTCTACTAAATGATCTACAATGATCTTATACATATATGAGTCATATTACAATTTTCTATGTTGGCTTACAATGATTTTACAATTAATTACAAAATACATTTTAAACAAAATTCCTGTTGGCCAGGATGCCGGTATCCTTCCTTTCACTTCCGGTGTTCTGTGTGCCAGTGTAGTGTTTGTTGTTGTCGGTGCTGGTATTCTATCTTGCCGGTATCATATGATTGCAAGGTTGCCATCAATGAAAAAACCATCAATCATGTACATCTTCTCATTGGAGTGTGCATTTGCCAACAATCTCCCCCTTTGGCATTGATGGCAACACTCATCAGAAAAATAAAAGTGTCCAAAAATGATATCCAAAAATAGTCTGCCAAAATCATCTTACCAAAACTGTATGCTCCCCCTGAGTAGATGATGTCCTTTTTTGGACCATTTTTTCTCATCCCACTACTCCCCCTTTGACATCAATGACAAAGGTTGTCATTCATTGTCAGTGGAGTCCTGCCTAGATTCTTGTAACCGGTGGGTTACATTTTGAAAGATATCTGTCAAAACTAAATTTATGCCATTGCTGAATGTTTTGCAGTCTTTTATGGCCTCTTGTGTTCTCTGCACTGTACCCGTGAGTATGTGCATTTTCTCTTCTGGTGTCTTCAGTCTAGGAACCAGAGACTCAAACATTTCTTTTCTCAAGGAATTAAGATACTCTAGTCTTGGACTAAGTCTACATTTCAAGTCCTTTGCCTTGTCCTTTATTCCCTGTTTGTCATTTTCCAGTTTCTTGATTTTCTCTTCCTGCTCTACAATTTTCTTTTCTAATTCCAAAAATGAATCTGATGTTCCAATCAAATTATCAGCAATATTATTTATCTTCTCTTGAGCTTTGCTGATCTCCTTGTCAAGATCCTCTATTAAGACATTCATTTTGCAAGTATCCGTGTACAGTTTCTTGAAGTCATAGATTATTTCTCCAAATTCTGGTAAAAGGGTATCCATTTCTTTCTTGTTTTTCTTTACAATATCCTCAAAGAATTTCTCTTTTTCTTTTATTAGTCTTTCCTTAAATGTATCCTCATTTATTTTATCAATAGTCAATAGGTTGCCAGTGATAAACTTAGACAATGTGTCTAGTTGACCTAAAGAATCTTTATTCTCAACACCGCACTTTGGTGCTATTAATTTAAGAATTGGTATGGTATCATCAATAGCCTTATAGGCTTGTGCATTGCATTCCGTGATCTTCTTTATTGAATCTAATAAGACCTTAGTTACATTAGTAGGTCCGAATTTTGTCATAGCTGTACTAGATGTTTGTCCAATAGTTTTTACAATAGCCATGCTGCCGGTTGTAGTTATTTCCTTGCTTTGCTCGACCTTTGGTAGGTCTGTTTGTGTTTGCATTTCCACAAACAAAGGTTTAGGCTTTTCATTTTGTGTTGGTGGCATTGTCTCTGTTTGTACCTGTGCTTCAACTTGTACTGGTTTAGGTTTCTCCAATTGTGTCTCAAATGGTTTCTCTGAGTTTTTAGTTGCCGGTTCCTCAGTTTGTACCTTTGAACTTTGCTTAGCCGGTTCTTCAGATGGTTTATCTATTGTATCTATCGGTTTCTCAGTGGTATCCTCTACCAGTTGCTCTGCCTGTGTAGGTTTTTCTATATTTAACTCAACCTCTGTAGCCGGTGACTCAGTAGTCACATCTTTCTCCTTATCCTCAGTGGTCTCTCTGTCAACCATGACATTAACTTCCTGAGTATCTACATTTACTATATACAAAATTTCTGATTCAAGGTTTGTATCTTCTACCAGAGTCTCCATACTCTTAGTGGCTAGTTGATTTTTCAGTGATATCAACAGGTGGAGTATTTGAATGAGGCGAGGGCATATTGTCAGTTATTCTTAAACTTGGTGGTCCACCTACCTTACCTTTACCCTTATCTATGTCCTTTTGATATACTTTGATAGTTTTAGGTCTGAGTAATTCTTGATGAATACTAAGAGGGGGGGGGGTGAATTAGTATAACAAAAAATACTGTACTCAAACACTTTGATAGTCTAGTAGTAAACCGGTAAAACAGTTTAGCAAACAAATCGGTTAACACACATGCAAATCAAATAGAAAATAATGCATTCACCCATAGAAGCACAATCACCATAACACTTGAGATTTTGATGTGGAAACCTAAATGGGAAAAACCATGGTGAGATGAAACTCACAAGTAACTATCTGCAGAATAGTAACCAGACTGGTTAAGGTCAGACCGGTTAAGGTCATATAATGTTCTTTACCAGAACAAATCCTATTAGGAATCTTAATCTCTGTTAGGAGATAAGTCCAATTAAAGACTACCTTATGAGAGGATTTCAGATCCACAAATGTGAACCACCTTGTTAGAGGATTTACAAAGGCTTTTCTGGGGCTACCTGGTTAAGGGTTTCTAACTTGTCAAAGATGTGAGTAATCAACAAGTGAATGATCTAGCAAATGGTACAGTCTGCTTGATTAGATCCATTGTAGCTCATAGCTAATGCATTTCAGCATTACTTCAGTCTTCAGTAACTTCTTACTCTGTTGCAACTCACAGACTTGATCTTCTCAGTTAAGATCGCACATTCAAGAGCTCATCAACCACCACGAACCCTATCAGCTACACACATATATTAAAACCCTAGACATGATGTCCTTAAAAGGAATTTGATTACATTGCAAGTTCCTAGGTTTATTGTATCTAGACACATTTGGTAACATGACACAAAATCACTGTCAAAGTGTCGGTGGATGGTAACTCATCACAAAAATATACCGGTTGGTAACTCATCATAGAGTATTATTGGTTTGTCCAGCTTTCTGGTTACCAGCTGATGACTCAGAGTAATACCAGTTTAGCAGATTACCGGTTGACAAAAATTGAAGACTGGGAAAAAGATAATTGCTGCTTTTGGCTCCTTTACTCCACTCCGCTTGATCTCTCTATGCCACTTGGGTCTTTATACCGCTTGAGATTGGTAAACACTTTCTGCATAACAACAGTAGTCTAAAGACTACAACATGATACCAGTTTAGAACAATTACCAGTTGAGCATAATTCATACATTCTCAAAGTGATCTCATAGCAAGTGTGTGTCCATCAATGACAATCACAACATAATCATCAAAATGCCAACAATCTCCTCCTTTAACATTGATGGCAACACTTAGGAAATTTTTTGACTTCTAAGTGTTTTACAACAAAATCATGCCATAAGTAAAATTACTCCCCCTAAGCATATACACTATCCCTTTTGCAAAATACAATGTATACTACTTCCTTACTGAGATAAACATGAAAGTATGCAAAGCATGCATCAAAATTTTAAATACAAAATACTACTCCCCCTTTGCCAACAATGACAAAGTACAGTTGAAAAACTCCTGTTCCATTAGCATTAAAAACTGATTTAAAAAGTTTATGACAATAAAAAGTAAAACTTGTCAAAAACTGATTTAAAATCCTGCATAAATGTCTTCATGGATAAAGACCATGATTCAAGAAATGAGGTAGCAACCTTATTCTCTATTTGCATCTGATAAACCTTCTCTTCCATGGCATCCATGGTACTCATCTCCTGAGTAACCGTTAGGGCATCTATATTGAGGTAACATTTCTGGAGAATTTGCAGTCTTGGTAGTAGGACTAGTTGAAGTTCCTACAAATTGCGTGTCTGGTTGCTTATTTCTGCCTCTATTCTTGCAGACTGAAGTTGAAACCGGTGAGCAGTTTGACCATATGTGGAGAAGGAATCATATGGAATCTTGAAGGTGCTAATAAATGACTGCATATCAGATTGCAGTTTGTCCTTTTGAGTGAGCACATCATCACAGAATAAATGAGGTTGACAAATATTGCTGAGTAGTAGATTGCCCTCATCTATTGCATCTCTGATGTCCTTTTGTGCCTTTTGAAGTTTTGTCTGAAGCTCATTCAACTTCTTCACCAAGGCAATGTTCAGAGCCTTTTCATGCTCCTTTTTGGCATTTGTTTCTGCAACTTCTTCCAAGCTTTGGAATTGGTCTTCCACAACTGTACATAGAAGCTTTAATTGGGCAAGTGAGGAATCGGTACTGGGGAGGTTTGTAGTGGGTATCAAATTGGTGAGTGTTTCCATCATAGTTTGGATAACATCTTCCTTCTTTTTCCTCCTTAGAGCATCCAATCACTCTTGAGCAAGCTTAATGCTCTGCAGTAGCTCCAATTCATTTGCAGACTGGAGGTCAATAGAACTAGTAATGTCAGCCGGTTTGGCTTGACTACCGGTTTCCTTTGGAGTCTCCATCTGAGTGCTTTGTGCCGCTTCTTCTTTCTCTTTGGCTCTTTTCTTGTCTTCTTCTGCCTTCTTTTTCTCTTCTGCTTTCTGCTTCTCTTCCTCTTCATCCTTCTTCTTCTTCTTCTCTTCTTCCTGCTTCTTCTTCTCTTGCTCCTTTCTCTTCTCCTCTTCCTTTCTCTTCTCCTCTTCCTTTTCCGCTTCCTTCTTCTTCTTCTTTTCATCCTCTTGTTTCTTATTTTCCTCTTCTTTTCTCTTTTCTTCCTCTTTCTTTTTCTTCTCATCCTCTTTCTTCTTTTCCCATTTTGCCTGTTTTGTCTTTTCTATCTCCTATTTCTCCTTTTCTTCCTCTACCTGTTTTCTCTTGTCTTCCTCCTGTTTCTTCTTTTCTTCAGCTGCCTGTTTTCTCTTGTCTTCCTCTTATTTCTTCTGACCTTCTATTTCTATTGGTCCATCCGGAGTAACATTGTCACTGTTTAAGGCATCAACATCAATCGGTTCCATTTGAGTGGTGATCGATTCTCCTTCACTACTGTATACTTCATCCGATTGAGTGATTTTCGGTTCTTGCTCTGCTTTCCTATTGGCTTTAGCCACTTCATATAGTCTTAAAGCTGATTGAGCAAGGGAGTGGGTATCTTTGACCACTTCTAGAACTTTTCCTTCCAATAACAAGAGTCTTCTTCTTCTCATGAAGAAGAGGCTCTTATATCTCTCCACCACTTCATACAGTTCTGTTTTAGGCACATCAGGAAAGTATTGTGCAAATACTTCCTCTCTTATCTCTTGTTCCTTTTCTATGGCAATGCGCCACTTGTTGTCTAAAGAATTATACAAAGAATTAGGTGTCTCAGACTTAATTTCTGATGGCCACTGGTCATTAATACATAAATAATTGATACCTTCCCATTCAACTTCTTTCTTTTCATCATCATTAAAATCATCAAAGCACTCTTTCAAATCACCAAGTACTTTTCTTCTAATATTCTTAATTGTTCTTTGACAATGTGTCAAAGGTTTGTAAGAGGAAATATCAATATTTACCGGTGCAGATGTTGCCAGTTCACTCTTTGTCTTTTTCCTCATTTGCCTAGTATTCTTAGGCTATTCATCACAGACAGTGTCCTCTGATTCTGGTGTATTTCTTTTTGTCTTCCGCTTCCTCTCGAAGACTTTGGTAGGTGCCGCTTCTAGTTTCTTCTTTACTAGTGACCGCTTGGTCACTTTGGGACTTGCTGGAGTAACTGGTGCCGATGCTGAAGGCATTTCCTTTCTCTTCTTTACTGAGGGTTCTTGAATAGGTGTAACCCTTTCTAGATAGGTGCCGGTTCTCTTTTCTTTTGGATCAAGAGGTGAGACAAGTAGGGTAGAGGCATACCCATCCAACATATCATACATTACCTCATATCCCATTGGTTCCACTTCTTCCTGTCTAGGCTCAACCGCCTCCATTATGCACTCATCAACTTTGATGGTGAAGCAGATGTCTTCCTCATACTTTTTGACTATATCACTGGATATTATTACCTTTCATTTCATTTTGCATCTAAACTCATCAAAATACTTGTTTAGCACTTTCGGATAACCGGTTCCTACCACTTGTAGGCTTTCCTTTATTTGCTTTATCATCGGTTGGTCAACAGACCACTGAATATCGCCTACTCTTGGAAAATAGCCTTGGAAGTAGAAGAACAACCCTATTGGTGTAAATAATTATTCAGCTTGGCTATTATTACACCTTACTTAAGTTTACTTAGGTACATGCATTTCATAGTAGTTTGGGTATGAGACACTTGGGTGTTTGTGCCACATTGGGATAGTGTGTGTAGGAGAATTTCGACCTTTTATGGTGTGATCTTGTTGTTACACTCCACATTCAGTGGGTGATCCACCTCATGTGGTATATTATATTGTTTCTCCTACCTACCCACACCTATTTCCTACCTACCCTTGTTTCTTATTGAGCCATATGTCATGTTTGTGTGCTCACATATCCATATAGCCTTGCCTATATAAGCAGGCTCATATTCATTGTATAAACAACAATGATTGATGATCCAGTTGATCAGTATTTTCATCTTGATAGAATACAGTTTATTTCTATCATATATTTTGTCTCTCTTATTTGTGCTTTCCATTGCCTCTTGATCTTGGAAAAATCTCACAAACCCAACCAGTAGTTGTCCAAACTTGAATTTCAGGGTATTGTCTTGTTTGATCAATTTGAGGTTCAACAGAAGTTGTCTTTGCATACCAGTGCACAGATCAAATGATGCATCTTCCTTGATCATCCTGTGGGCGGCATTTACCACTGCAACAGAGACAGAGTTGATTCTGCTGGCATGGAACGTCTGGTATCCTATCACCATACATGCATATTTGACAAGATCATCCTTGATTGAATTGACAGTCAATCCCCGTGAATCGCTCATAGAACCGGTGAGCTTGGTCAATTCCATCTTGCTGATCTTCCTTAGGTCTGGCACTTCACCGACATTGTAGAAACCGGTGACGACGTGAATTGCTTCTGGTGTGATATCATGTGTCCGCTCTAAGTACATCTTATCACTGTGTACTCTGCTCAGAATAATTCAAATGTGATCATTCAAAA
Source organism: Cryptomeria japonica (assembly GCF_030272615.1). Lineage (NCBI taxonomy): Eukaryota > Viridiplantae > Streptophyta > Pinopsida > Cupressales > Cupressaceae > Cryptomeria > Cryptomeria japonica. The sequence continues at coordinate 692,968,621 of NC_081415.1, read as the reverse complement.
ATTCTTCAAGAAAATAGGTTGCGTTGTGAAGTTTCTTGTTTTCCAGAATGCTAAATTCCGGTTTAATCTTCTTATCCTTTCCGCAGAATAGACTCAACTAGGAATGGATCATCAGAGATCCTAGGTCTTCAATCTTGCAGTCAATGAAATCTGAGATGCCTTCTTCCACTATGACACCAACGGGTATTTGAGATAGGGCATTGTATTTTTCCTTCCATTGAATGAAGTCTACAGAATCAATCGGTGCACTAGAGCTAGCATGTGATGTTGAAGCCATGATAAACAGAGAATTTTGAAAAACACCTTCATCGATTAAAATTAGGGCTTCACAATTTGAACTTCACTACACACTCCTTCGGTTGTTGAAATACCACTTTGCGTTCTACACTTCTCCAATAGATGTTAACTTCAAATTCTTCTTCAGAATTTTGATAAATTCTTTGAATTGCAATATAAATCACTTTTCTTCGCTCTGCACTTGAGAACTTCTTTGCTTGAAAAATGATAGTGAGAAATGATTTTAAAATTCCTTTTAAACAGATTCTCCACCTACCATAATAAATGCTCCACTATTAGGGCGTAAACCTTAATTTTGCCTCATAGCCTTTCTAGTCTTATGCCAATCTGACAGGTATCTCATACCGGTTAGGGTCTTTTACCGATGTCAACCGGGAGTTCAAGATATTTCACCGTTTGCTCCCCCTAAGCTTTTCTGATGCTTAGTTTGCCGGTTCAACGACTTCCACACTGGGTGCAAAAATAGGTTCTTCTTGAATCACTTCTTCTTCCAGGTTTTCTTCATATTTGCTTGAACAATTTCAACATCAATTTTCCCTTCTGGACTGACTGGTATATCATCTGATATACTCTTTCTTGTTCTGCAGAATCTTGTTGTATGACCTGGTTTGTTGCAGTGATAGCAAACCATTCCATGTGCTCTCCAAGGTCCATTATTCATGTTTCCATTCTTCCTTTTGCATGTTGTAGTAGTGTGGCCTTGACCATGACAAATCACATAGATTTCTCTCCATCCTGTTGCTGCTTGATAACCTCTGCTGCCTGACTGATGACTATAGGTATTAAACCAGTTTGGGTTCCGGTTCCTAGAGGGTTCAGGAAAAACTCCTTGATTCCTTTGAGGATACCTTCCGGTATTGTGCATGACAGACCTGCATTCAAATTATCTATGCCAAAACTTGTTGCATGCATAACAGTTACCATTGAATCTATTGGATCTAGGCTTATCATTTAGAAAATAAGGAAAATTATTGTAAGCCTTACTTCTACATACATTAGCAGTGTGTCCTTCCTTGAGACAGTTAAAGTAAATAGGTTTGAACTTTTTTCTTACCTTTATCCTTTGATGCCGGTTGTTTCTTTGATGCTCCCTTTTTTGTTCCAGAGGTCTCACCTTCCTCATATTCAGAGAAACCAAGTCCATTGGTATTTTTTACTGGTTTACCTGATTCAAGCTTCTGCTCTAGCTTGACAGAGCTCTTGTTGAATTTGGCAAGTATTTCCTTTGATTCAGTGAGTTCTTTGGAAATGGCAGCATTGGATTCCTTCAAGGTTGCATTCTCAGAGATAGCCACGTTTAGTTCACCTTGTACTTCTTCTTTTTCCATTTTGCTTCCATGAAGATGAGCGGTAAGTGCACTGATCTCTTGCTTCAGCTTGGAGATCTCATGATCTTTGTCTTTTACCAGATCTTTAGCTTTCCTCCGGTTCTCAAGCTCTTGACACATTCTAATAGTTAGGGCTTCAAGTTCCCTTCTTAGGCTGGCATTGGACTCATTTAGTTTTTCAACTTCTTGAATTAGGGCTTCCATGTCCGCTTCATCAGAAGAACTATTTTCAGTTAGCTCCATCAGTTTTTCAGCATGCTCTCTTCTTTTTGCCTGAGAGGCCTCATATTTGACCATAAGTTCATCATAGGCTTGCTCAGACTGAGTGAGCTGATGAGTAAGCTCCCTCACAATGTATTCCCCCATATCTCTTTCCAAATGGTTAGACTTATAGAAAGGTTGGCTCTGATACCAATTGATGAATACTAAGAGGGGGGGGGGGTGAACTAGTATACCAAAAAATACTGTACTCAAACACTTTGATAGTCTAGCAGTAAACTGGTAAAATAGTTTAGCAAACAAACTGGTTAACACACATGCAAATCAAATAGAAAATAATGCATTCACCCACAAAAGCACAATCACCATAACACAAGAGATTTTAACGTGGAATCCCAAATGGGAAAAACCACGGTGAGATGAAACTCACAAGTAACTATCTGCAGAATAGTAACTAGACCGGTTAAGGTTAGATCGGTTAGGGTCATACAATGTTCTTTACCAGAACAGATCCTGTTAGGAATCTCAATCTCTATTAGGAGATAAGTCCGATTAAAGACTACCTTATGAGAGGATTTCAGATCCATAGATGTGAACCACCTTGTTAGAGGATTTACAAAGGCTTTTCTAGGCCTACCTGGTTAAGGGTTTCTAACTTGTCAAAGATGTGAGTAATCAACAAGTGAATGATCTAGCAAATGGCACAGTCTGCTTGATTAGATCCATTTTAGCTCATAGCTAATGCATTTCAGCATTACTTCAGTCTTCAATAACTTCTTACTCTATTACAACTCACAAACTTGATCTTCTCAGTTAAGATCACACATTCAAGAGCTCATCAACCACCACGAACCCTATTAGCTACACACATATATTAAAACCCTAGACATGATGTCCTTAAAAGGAATTTGATTTCATATCAGTCCAATAGGATTACATTGCAAGTTCCTAGGTTCATTGTATCTAGACAAATTTGGTAACATGACACAAAATCACCATCAAAGTGTCGGTGGATGGTAACTCATCACAAAAATATACTGGTTGGTAACTCACCACAGAGTATTACCGGTTTGTCCAACTTTCCGGTTACTGGTTGGTAACTCAGAGTAATATCGGTTTAACAGATTACCGGTTGCCAAAAATTGAAGACTGGGAAAAAGATAACTATTGCTTCTGGCTCTTTTGCTTCGCTCCACTTGAGATCCTTAAACCGCTTGATCTCTCCATGCCGCTTGGGTCTTTATACCACTTGAGATCGGTAAACACTTTATGCATAACAACACTAGTCTAAAGACTACAACATGATACCAGTTTGGAACAATTATCATTTGAGCATAATTCATACATTCTCAAAGTGATCTCATAGCAAGTGTGTGTCCATCAATGACAATCACAACCTAATCATCAAAATGCCAACAATTCTTCCTCTTTTTCTTTCTCCACAAAGAAAATATCCCATCCATCAGCAGTTTCCTGAGAAACTTCCTTTACTTTGCCTGTCATTAATGCTACATGTCGGTGAGCAGTAGGAAACACTGTCCAGTTAGCCTCACTAATTAATTTGTATATTTCATCAAGTGAGTTATCTAGATGCACTGCCAGTAATTTTTCAATCTTAATCTTTTTATCCAATTCAACAATAGATAATCTTCTAGCTTCTAATCTCCTATACAAGTCATTTGGAATTTCATCAACAACTTCCATTAAGAATTTCTTGTATATATCTAAGTGTAAAATTACACTGTTCTCTATACTTTCCTTATCATCAGCTGATAGTGTATTGTATATTTTATTGATATTCTTCAGCTTACCATCTTCTGTTATTTTGCTAAGAAGTTTGTCAATAGGAGCAATAGTTTGTTTCACCTTCTTCTTAGGAGTCATCTTCTTTGCCAGAGGCCTTACTGCCTGTTGCTTTTGTCTTGTCCTTTTTGGTGTAGGAGAAGGTACCGGTGAAGGTTTTTTTTTCCTCTCAACTCTCTTGAATACAACAGGTATGTCACTTTCAGAAGAAGTTCTACTTGGTGAAAGATGAGTTTCCGGTTGAGGTGCTTCCAACTCACTTTCAATTATACCAGTTTGTCTTAGAACATCTTCCTTGATTGCCTTTTCCTGTCGGATTCCTTTCCTAACAGTTGCTTCTACTTTCTTGACCCTTTTCCTAGATTGTATTGTGCTTTCAATTGTTTCTGCATTACCAAATACTTTCTCTTCTGGTTCCTTAGGAGCTTCAAGGAGGGCTTTTGCATAAGTTTCTATGATGTTATCATCTGTTTCATATCCCATTTCAGTTACCCAGATGGTTCTAGGGATAACTGCCTCCATCCAAATTTCATCTTTCTCAATCACAAAATAGATTTCATTTTGATACTTGTCCACAATAGCTTGTGACAACCTTACTCTAGTTTTCATTTGAGCATTTAGTGCTTGAAAATGCTCATTTATGTTTTTCTCCCTGTTCTCTCCCATATTGTTCAATAGATCTGATAGTTTCTTTCCTACCGGTATATCAAATCCAAAATGTCTAGCACCCATACCGGGTACTTGTTTGGTTATGTATAGCATCAGACAAACAAGTAAGTTTCCAAATCGGAATGTTCCTTTTTCGTCTCTTTTGATCTTACCCAAATTGTCTATCAACTCATCTTTAAGCCATTCACATATGTCTATCCTTGCATTATCATTGACCATATCATAGGCACTCTTGATACATAGGCTAGAAACTGAGTTTAACCTATTTGCATGTGTAGCCTTGTAACCTAAGACCATAGTGATAAATCTATCATTTATATCTTTCACATCGTTTACCCTTAGAGATCTCTTATCAAATGTTGCACCAGTTAGGTTTGTCACCATGTCATTTGAGACCTTCTTTATTTTGTCAGGTCTGCTGTCGGTGGAGGGTAACCCTGTTATAACTTTTACTACTTCTTTTGTGATTTTATGAATAGAGTCTAACCAGAAAAATTCACCATGTACTCTTCTTAACACAATCCTTATGATATCCTTGGGGTAATCCAGGCTATTAGGAATTTCAGTGAAACCTAGGGTTTTTACTATCTTATGTTCAGGTTTGACATGTCCGGATTCATCACAAATTACAGTCTTAAACATGTTCTTAATCTCATTGTCACCTAGTTCATCAATATGACAATGTATATACATCCTAGGGTCTTCAGCATATACTACTCCTTTAGGGATTTGAGAGAATGCACCTATGCTATCATCTTTCTTTGCGATTTCAGGAACTAGCTAAAATACGGGTCTAGGTCGCTTAACAACTTCAACAACAATAAGGTTTGCAATAAATTCAGGAGTGGATGAAGATGCCATAGATATAAATACCTCAATCTTCCTTAAGGATGAATGATTTGATGAATTTCTTCACTTCTTCGCTTGAAGTACCTTCGCTTGGGAATTTTTGCACTCTTGAAGATTTGAATGTTCGGTGAATGAAAAAGGAGTCAAAATAGTTACTTTATAATGTTATTTTCACCAACTACCACATTTAATGCTTTCTAGCCAAGTCATAACTTAACTCATCTTCTGATATAGAAGTAATTTCAACTTCTCACCATCAACTGAGGGAATAATAGAATGTTTTTCATTTTGTTGCTAAACCCCCCCCAAAAAATTCTTTAGTTAGATGAAGAGTCTCCTGCCGGTGGAGTGTTACTCTATTTTTCCGGTGGAGGAGTATTCCCATCAACATTCTGATTTGACTTTCTGATCCATTGTTTTGAGAATTCTTTCTTTACCTCTTCAACTTTTTCTTTACCTTTTAAACTAGGACCTTTGTTATTTGCCCGTGAGGACTTGCTTCTACAAAATTTTGCAATATGTTCAATCTTGTTACAAGCATAACAGGTCACATTGTTCTTCTAAATAGCTTTCCCATATCCTATGCTCTTATGTGTTCTGCATTGATTAGATAAGTGTCCAAATCTTCCACAAACATAGCATCTTACATTCATTCTACAATTTTTTGAATTATGACCAACTTTGTTGCATTTAGAACATTGACCAGTGGGTGTATTAGTGTTCTGATAATTTCTAGATCTACACTGATTTCCTCTATGACCATACTTGTTACAGTTAAAGAATTTTCCATAAATTTGTAAGTAGTAGGTTGTCTTACTGGTTTTCTATGATCATGATTGTTTGCGGTACCGAAGCTTTCACCAATTTCAAAGCCAAGGCCATTTGTGTCACCATTTGGTTTCTGATTCTTCAGCATGTCACCAAGTTCTTCTGAACTTTTCTTGAATTTCTCCTTGTGATGTTTTGCAGTAGTTAGTTCATTCTTCAAGAAGTCTTTTTGTCTCATGAGTTTAGTTTTGTCATGCTCCAAGTGAATTAGGTCTTTCTTTAGCATATCATTCTCATGACTAAGTCTTGTGTTTTCATATCCAGCATCATTTAGTCTTCTAACCAAGTCTTCTTCATTCTTCTTTCTATCTTCAATTTCTTTACAAAATCTCATAGTCATATCCTGCATCTCATTCTTTGTTGTACTGATCTATTGTCTTAGCTTGTTTACCAGATCATTAAGAGTTTCCTTTTCATTTTCCTCATTCTGCATTTTTTCACAAAGTTCTCTTCTCTTGTTCCTTGCAATAGTAAAGTTCTCTCTACCCTAGGTCCTTGACCTCTCTCTCTTCTAAGGCTGTAGATCTCTCACCTCTAGATCTCTCTCCTCTCTAATTATTTACTCTCCACCTCCTTATCCCTCTTTCTCTCTTTGTGAACTTATCTCCTTATTTTCTTCTCTCTCCCTCACCTATCTACCACTTCCCTCTCTAGGTCTCTCGGTCACTCCTTGCCCACCTCTCCCTATCTCCTTAGGTCTCTCTTTCTCTTTATTCTTCCCTCTCTACTCTTTTCTCTACCTCCTCTCTCTAGGTCATCACCTCTCCCTCCATTTTATAGGATTTAGATAATAGGTTGTATAATTTTAAATATCAAAAACACTGAGATCTGAGAACAAAAATCAAGCCTAAAAAAGATTGGAAAAAGTGAGACTGGGTGACTAGGACCTAATCCCACTTTTTCCAGCATATGGGGATTACAAAAGAGCCTATGGAGATAGCTCACTTTGGCTACTTCTTGTGAGAAAGAGAGAGCCAAGGATTATCTTTTAGGGTTTCTATTCCTCTTGTTGTATATGAAGAGAAGGTGTGAAAAATAGGGTGTGATTGATTAACTAGACTAGGAGATGAACAATGAATCATATATGAAATGAAATTGCATGACTGAAAATGGGATACTGAAAGAAGAGAAGGGGAAGGAATTTGAATGTGTGTGTGGTGTTGAAAAATGAGCCAAACTAACCTGGACAGGGGTGCCACGCCCTGGTCTTGTTTTGTTTGACAGGAAATTGTAACTGAAGGCTTGTAAATCTGATGTTTTGAGCTTTCACCGTACTGAAAAATTACCTGAAAGTGGGGGGACCAGAGAACCACACCCCTATCCTGGGTAGGACTAGGGCACTGATAGTTCTAATACTTAATGTTAAGTACAAATGCCAAGCTAATAAGATGAGAGGGGGGGGGTGAATCATACAAACTTAATCTTCCATAAAAACATCAGATTCAACATTGGTAACATATACTTCAGTAATATAACCAAAACTCCTAAACATGCAAACTCAAAAGCATATAAACATCATAACACTCATAACACCAGATTTAACATGGAAACCCAAATAGGGAAAAACCATTGCAGGATTTCGGACCCACTAGGAAATATACTCTTCTAGAGTATGCTCGGTTAAAAGCAAATCCTGTTAAAGATTATAAACACATTGCTAGATGTGACCCGGTTAAGGGATTTCCCTCAGATCTGTTAAGATCTGCACCATGTTAGAAGTGACCTTGTTAAAGGATTTCAAACAGTCAATCAGAATGTCACCTTGCTAGAGGGTTTTACAAATAAGACTGTTAAGTCCACTCAATTAAGAGATTTTTTGCCACTTTACAAAATAACAGTAATAAAAATCTATCTGCAACTTCACATCTAAAAATGCTAAAGCAGATTCTTATTTGCTCAATACAATATAGACATAGAACTAATCTTGTCCATGTGCTGGGCTCTATACTCTGTTATTCAAACAGGTCTTCAAGCTTTTGTGCTCGGTAATCACTATGTAGCAACCCTGTGCATACACTTGCCCGCATGCATTGTTTATCAATAGTTCCTTATTTATAAACAATTCGCCAACCGCTTAATCTCCTTGATCACATTTCCCATGATCAATCATAGCCATCAGATCTTCAAACTTTGACCAGGTTCAATGTATCCTTCGATCTGAAAACGTTTTACCCCGCCTTGGAACTTGTGCTAGGGTATTGCGGTTCAATCTGAGATGTAGATCTTCCTCCCAATTTTCCTTTGCCATATATTCTTTAACAAACTTCATTCACAGCATACCAATCATTTAATCATAGCCAGCTCATTAGCTTCCTTCATTAAATAATGCTTTTATTCAATCAATGCATTCTGTTATTACTCGGTTGCAACTTGGTAAATACTAAACTTCACTCGGTAGACATACGGCCTTCATTAACCGATAGCGATAACCTTAGGGTTTACCGAATAGGATCTTTAGGGTTTACCGACTGGGTTCTTTGCTTGGTAACATAGTATAGTATTAACCTTACAATCAATAACATATGTATGATATCAAAAAAATCTAAACATCATGATCTCATCATTGTCTAACTCGGTAATAGTTGCCCGTTGAATAACTTATTTCTCCCCTTATTCATCATATTCTTTCTGTGTCTTTTACCGACGTCTTTATACTCATCAAATCATACTTCTCAAGATATGGCAACATCATACTGAATTAGAAAATCAATTTCTTGACATCAATGACAAAATAATAATATTAAGATAATAAACATCCATAATCAATTATATCCACAATCATCAACAACCTTCTCAATATCCTTATTGAAATGCCAACAATCTCTCCTTGTCTGTTATAATGCCAAATGCCAACAGGCACCACAACCCTATTCTTAATGATTTTGGGATAGATCTAAGGCTTTAGAATAGTCCTTGTGCCTTTCAGTGGTCTTGAGATACTTCCAGGTACCTTTACCTGCACCTACAACTAAAAATAGGGTTTTGGGTGGCTATATGGGCTTTTGCCTTAGTCAAATGCTTATTTTGGTGATTTCCACCTCAACAAATAGCTGATTTGTATAGTAAAATAGTGTGTATAGGAATCTTATGGGTGTGCAAGGCCCTAAAATATGAATGCAAACAATTTAGAGTACTCCTATGCTTTAAACAATAAACCTTAAATGCTTGTATTTGACAAAGTAAATGCTCTAAATCAATGATGCTAAGTGATCTAAAGCATAAATATAAATCTTCAAATTAATGTGATGAAGACCATACAAAGACATGAAAACAACATAAAATCATACCCCAAGGGAAGGATACAAGCCAATCGTTAGTCGGTGATCTCCTATTATTCTTCAATGTCTTCAAGGCTCTTAATTGATGATGAATACTTGATAGATGTTGTTGAAGACACCACATAAGATTCTCTTTCACTATGTAGAAGGCTCCTTGTGATCACTAGAAGGCTTCACCAAAAACTCTTCCTTAGATTAGATTTCTTCAAATGAAGAAAGAAAGCTCTTATGTATGAAACCCTATATGTTAATTTCATCTTTAGGCTGACGTAGGATTTGAATTTCCTGCCAATTTCTTGGGGTTAAGCATTATAATATCATAGAATTATGCTCCCGAAATTTTGTGAAAAATTTCAGGGACCGTGTTGCACTTCCACACGGTTCGACCAACTTTTCGCCACATTTCCAGGGTTGTTAGATATGATGATATAGCAAGAAAATTACACAAAACCATGCAAAATCAACCACATTCACAACAAGGTCATCAAATGAAATAAAATAAATTAGAGAAAATTAAACCAATTTTACTCCATTCGATGAAGGCCTCGTTGCTCCTTTTTTCTCTAATCAAATGGTATGTGGCTCTCAAACTCCAAATTGTAAATGTGTTGAAAGCAAGGGTGAGAAGATTCAAAGATTTGAAGTTAATTTTGACAGCATATAATTATTCAAAACGTGCATGTGATTATGGAAAAGATGGATAAATTTATAGAAGATTAAAGACAAAATTGGAGAATCAAGATGAATTCAAAAAGATGCCATAAAGTAGTTATTGATTGGGCATATCTCCTTTTTTGATTTTTCAATTGAGATTAAAGATATATTTTCCAAGAAGATAAATCAAGAAAATCAGAAGTTGACTGGTTACTTCCATTTTCAATTTTTAGAAAGATATGATAATGATTTTTGAAAGTCATCTAAATCAAATGACGAAATACTTTCCATTTTCGAAAATTGGGAGAATATGAGAAAACAATTTATTTAAATTGGATAATGATTTATTTTAATTTTTAAATCATTTTCTCGATTTATTGCTATTTTTGAATTTGGATGAGGATAATTAGAAATGAAATTAAAAACAACTAAATATTTGTTTCCATTCTTGATTTTTGGAAGAAGATAATTAAGATTTTATTAAATAAATAAAAATTTATGAGAAAAATGAAATTGAAATAATAAAGATTATTTAATTATAGTAGGATTGAACTAATCAAATAATAAGGATTATTCAATTAATGTTAGGAAATGAATGATTAATGATGAAATGATTTAAATGATTAGGAAAATAGAAAATTTGAATTAGAAGAATGACACTTGATCAATTAATCAATTAGGGCAAAAATGTTTGTAAGTTAGTGTGAGCAAGCATGGTGCAATTTTTGGGTGTCTACATTTGCCCCTCTTTAAGGAAATATGATTATGAGCATTTTTTAAAAGAATAATTAAAAAGGTCATGCCCCAGTAGATCGAGAGACGAAGGTAGGATGACCCCGAGAGAGATTGTTTATGTATGAAAGAATGAATGATCTCTCGAAAGAAGAGAAGAATGTTAGTTAGAAGTGAAGAATGCTAATTGATTGTAGAAAAGGGGTGATTAATATCAAAAAAAGAAATTCACAATTGATCAAATAGAATAGATAGCATGAGAATGATTGATTTGATAAATATATAGAAGGATTGATGGCATATAAGCAATGTTAGCTAGAAGAAATGCAAATGAGAAGTAAAAAATGATTAGTGTGATGAAATATTGCTTTCACAAATACAAATAGTAGGTGAGAACCTTTATTTGATATGGAAAAATGGATGTGGTGCACCATGGAAATGAAGGCCAAGGAAATAATGCAATCTCTTTGTGTAAAATAGACACGTTGCAGACAAGGAGTGGTTGAAAACATCCTAAGACATGAGTGTGTTTGTCCCAAAATTTTATGAAGCACTCCACAAACAAAACAAAAAACAAGAGAGACCATGAGCCATCTTGACCACTCTAAATCACTTAGTGACATCATCGAGTATCATAGAAACATGGTCAGTGCCAAAAATAAATCAATGAAAAGATAAGACTCACAAACTTAAACAAGTCAAACAAGCATTCCGATCTTCATTGCCAAAGTGATAGTGTTGTGACAAAAGGACGATCACGTTGTCTGGTTTTAGGGGATGCAGTACCTCGTCTAAGACAAGACAGAGTTTGGTTTCGAGTATACTACACCATGTATAAGACCTATGATAATGTTGACAAGGACTGATAATGTTGATGTTGATTGATTGATAAGACAAGTTGACCTGTTTGAATGCTTGGTGAATTGAAAAGTTCATATGTTGATGCATCATTTGCGAAGCACAATGTTTTATGTGTTTTCTGCCTGATGTCTACATAGATGTCTATCTAGGTACAAAAGGGACAATTTATTGGTGAAATGAAACAAAAGTGTTTGATTTTGGATTTTTCATGTTTTCCAAATTTTTAGAGTTTTTGAACTTTTTGATGTTTTTTTTTTTTTTTTAAGGATATTTTATGTTTTTTTTTATGGACTTTTGTTTTTTAGGATTTTATTTGATTTTAGTGATTTTTTTTAAGGATTTGATTTGATTTAATTTTCCCCCAGTGTCTAGCATGGCAAGGAATATGACAAATGGACAAATAATCTTGCTGAAATGTTGGTGAATAGATGGAAGATGAAGGCTATTTATTATGGATATAGAAAGAATTCACCTTCTAAGGGCTACCATACAATGGGATAAGGGACTAGATATGACAATGTAAAGAAATGGCATGGCATGAGGGACATGTCAAGAGGTTATAAAAACATGTTTTGCATTTTACGTCCTTATGTTGAATCAAGATCAAGGAACGAAAAAGAGAGTATAGATAGTGATAGGATATGTATGGGATAAGAAAGATCAATAAAATGGATAAGGGATATGGACTGAAGGTTGCAATAGGCTAAGGGATAGTGATAAAAGGTTGCAATAAGCCAAGGAATATGGAGGAAATATTGTAATAAGCCAATGGATAAAGACCAAAAGTTATGGTAGACTAAAAGTTGCAAATAGGATGCATGACATTCATGAAGATCCCTAGCCTTGTCAAGATAAAAGTGGAAAAGGGGAATATAAAAATGAGGGTTGATAGGATAATTAAACCTTTCCCCAAGTGTAGAATGCAAGAAGTTCATACATTATGCATGTCACCTATTTGCCAGGTTTTCATCATGGTACTTGGCCAAGGCGCCTATTTGCCAGGTTTTCACCAATGGATAAATTATTTTTCTTTATTTTTTCTTTATTTTTTTCCTTTTATTTCATATATATATATATTTTTATTTTGTCATTTTAGCTGAAAATGGACACATGATAGGGGATGTAAGAAGGACTCAAGCTATTGGCATTCTACACTCTTATGAGAATAGTTGATGTTGTCACATCTTGAAACCAACTGGTAATCATCTGGCTACCCACCGATAGTTACCGGCACCGACAATAGACATCTACATACACTAACATGCACTTCACCGGCAACGATAATTATGCATACTGGCACTCAAGTCGACATGGAATAAACTTTGTTTATTTTTTATATTGTAATTATATTTTGTAAAAGTGGACATGGCACATTGTAAAAGACTCATATATATGTGTGAGATCTTATAAGTCATTTAGAGAGAGATGAGAGGATATGATATGATAAGAGAGAGAGAATAGATGATAATTTTGTATAAGGTGTTATAGTTGACAACGAAGGTTTTGGTAATAGACTGAGCTTAAATCGATACCGAACTTGGCATAGTTGATGTTGATCTGAAGTAGTACATTGTATTGGATTTCGATAATCCATTTTGTAAGTCAGTGAGACTATTGTTTTGTAGTTGAGTAGTGAGCTCTAGGCTGCTAGCCTTCCTGCATGTGTAGGCCCCTCATTGTAATTAATATTTATTCATTGGCCAGTGAGTGAATATTGTGGGTCACAAATCCGATCGAGGTTTTTCCCACATCGAGTTTCCTCATTAAATATCTTATGTTATGGTGTGTTTTCTATGTTGTCTCTGTTATTATTATTTGTTGCATTAATTCTTATTTACTGTTACATTGTTTTGGGATACAAAGTTCTTAATAAGTTTAAATATTCTTCTCACTGGTTAGACACTGATTCACCCCCCCCTCTCAGTGTCTTTGAGAGTTTCATTGATTCTAACAATTGGTATTAGAGCCCGGTTTTCTATTTTCAAAAGCCTAACAACTTGAGAAAGATTATGACACTGATACAAACAAAGAACTTAAGAAAACAATTGGAAGGTTCTCTTATAGATTATGATGCAGAAAAATTGAAGAATATCAAACTTGAAGATGATCTAAGGACTGCACAGGAATTCATTAAAGGAATTCAGGAGAACCTTGCTATAGCACAAAATAAAAGAAAAGAACTTCATGAGAAGATGTAGAAAGACGATGAGGAAAAATAAACTCTTAATGAACTTGCAAACAAGTTGAGATAGGAAAACAATAATATGAAGAATGAAATGCAACATATGACTATGAGGTTATGTAAAGACATTGAAGATAGGAAGAAGAATGAAGAAGACTTGACTAGAAGACTCAGTGATGCTGAAAATGAAAATCTAAGACATAGTCACAAAAATGACATGTTAAAGATAGATCTGATTCACGTGCAACATGATAAAACTAAGCTTATGAGACAAAAGGAAATTTTGGAAAATGAGTTGGCTACTGCAAATCATCACAGAGAAATTCAAGAGAAGTTCAGAGGAGCTTGATGACATGCTGAAAAGTCAAAAATCTAATGGAGATACAAATGGACTTGGATTTGAAGTTGGAGATAGTTCCGGTACTGCAAACAATCTAGATAAGAACAAACCAGTAAGAAAACCTAATGCTTATAAGTTTAATGGCAAATGTTTCAATTGCAACAAATATGGTCATAGAGAAAATCAATGTAGATTTAGAAACAATCAGAATATTAATGCACCCACCGGTCAATGTTCCAAATGCAACAAAGTTGGTCATATTTCAGAAAACTGCAGAATGAATGTGAAATGCTATATTTGTGGAAGATATGGACACCTATCTAATCAATGTAGAACAAAAACCGACGTAGGATATGGAAAGGCTATTCAAAGGAATAATGTGACTTGTTATGCTTGTAACAAAATTGGACATATTGCCAAATTTTGTAGAAGCAAGACTTCACCAGCAAATAATAAAGGATCCAGTTTGAAAGACAAAGAAAAGGTAGATGAGGTAAAGCAAGAATTTTCAAAACAATGGATTGGGAAGAGAGGTTAGAATGTTGATGAAATTATCTCTATACCGGTAGAACAAAGTAATCCTTCACTGACAGGAGATTCTTCATCCAACTGAGACGTAACCCTTTGGGGGTATTGCAGTAAGTTGAAAATCATGCAGATTACCCTCGGTCGATGGTGAGAAGATAGGTTTCTTCTTTACCGGCAGATGTGTTAAGTTTTCACTTAACCAACGAGCATTTAATGCAGTTGGTAAGAGAAATGTCTTTATAAATAAACTAATTTCCCTTATTTTTGATTCACCGAGAATTCAAATTAGAAGAGAGCACGAAAACAGAGCAAAGACATTCAAGGCGAAGGTGCAGAGTGATTTCTTCAGGCATTCAAAATATTTTTAGGCAGCTAAAGGTATTTTTCAATGGCTTCTTCTTCTACTCCCGAGTTTCTTTTGAACCCTACTATCATGGAAAATATGAAATGACCTAGGTGTTGGTATTTTGGATATGTTGATATGGTTTTTTCATTGATGTCAACACTTGTCAACACTTGTCAACACTTATCAACACTTGGAGATCTTTGGTTATGTTTAGTGACATGATCAGTGACTTATGCATAGTGACCGGTATCTGGTTCACTGACACTTGGAATGACTTGGAGATTACTTGGTTATGTCGAAGACATCGTTTGGACACTTGGTTTTTGTGATTTATTCATTTCTTTATTCGGGTTTGCATATTTGTTGTTACCGGTAAATAGGTCTAGGTTATGGATCGACAAGCATATCTATTCCAGATCAGCATGGCACGTCATGAAGATGATTTATTGTTATTGTAAATGCATTGAGCCAACATGATGCATCGAATATTGATTCATTTGTAATTGATTTTATTGTTATATCTTAGTGAGCCCACCTACTCATTTGGTCCTAGGTTTTGGTATAAATGTCAGATCTCATTTTGTTAGATCAATATAGGTTTGGGAAAAGGATTGTAATAAGATATATGCGAATTTAAGCAGAGCTATACACGTATACATCATTCAAGATTGAAGGAAGGTTCGAAGAAGGCATATCAGAGCTAAACCGATACTAAATCCAACATATGAAGATGCTATTCTGAATAGTACATTATCATTGGATTTAACCATCCAATTATAGTCAGTGTGACTCTCATTTTGTAATTGAGCAATGAGCTCTAGGCAGTTGGCCTTTCTGTATGTGCAGACTCCATATTGTACATACATACTATCTGCAATAGTATCATCTGATTGTGGGTAAGGCTTCCCACCATGGTTTTTCCTCTTACAGAGTTTCCACGTACAAATAACTATGTTTTGTGTGGTGTATGTTATTTGTCTTTCTATTTCATGCATTAAACTTTACTGGTATTGCAATTAACCATTAAATTGTCTATCGACATTAAGCATTAAGTTTGGCTAAGTTAGTTTTGGTTTGTATTTATTGAAATGCCAGCAATCTCTCCTTGTCTATTATAATGTCAAATGCCAACAGACACCACAACCCTGTTCCTAATGATTTTGGGATAGATCTAAGGCTTTAGAATGGTCCTTGTTCCTTTCAGTGCTCTTGAGATACTTCTAGGTACCTTTACCTGCACCTACAACTAAAAATAGGGTTTTGGGTGGTTATATGGGCTTTTGCCTTAGTCAAACCCCTGTTTTGGTGATTTCCACCTCAACAAATAGCCGATTTGTATAGTAAAATAGTGTGTATAGGAATCTTGTGGGTGTGCAGGACCCTAAAATATGAATGCAAACAATTTAGAGTACTCCTATGCTTTAAACAATAAACCTTAAATGCTTGTATTTGACAAAGTAAATGCTCTAAATCAATGATGCTAAGTGATCTAAAGCATAAATATAAATCTTCAAATTAATGTGATGAAGACCATACAAAGACATGAAAACAACATGAAATCATACCCAACCCCAAGGAAAGGATACAAGCCAATCGTTAGTCAGTGATCTCCTATTATTCTTCAATGTCTCAAGGCTCCTAATTCATGATGAATAATTGATAGATGTTGTTGAAGACACCACATAAGATTCTCTTTCACTATGTAGAAGGCTCCTTGTGATCACTAGAAGGCTTCACCAAAAACTCTTTCTTAGATTAGATTCCTTCAAATGAAGAAAGAAAGCTCTTATGTATGAAACCCTAGATCTTAATTTCATCTTTAGGCTGATGTAGGATTTGAATTTCCCGCCAATTTCTTGGGGTTAAGCATTATAATATCATAGAATTATGCTCCCGAAATTTTGTGAAAAATTTTAGGGATCGTGTTGCACTTGCACACGGTTCGACCAACTTTTCACCAAATTTTCAAGGCTATTAGATATGATGATATAGCAAGAAAATTACATAAAACCATGCAAAATCAACCACATTCACAACAAGGTCATCAAATGAAATAAAATAAATTAGAGAAAATCAAACCAATTTTACTCCATTCGATGAATGCCTCGTTGCTCCTTTTTTCTCTAATCAAATGGTATGTGGCTCTCAAACTCCAAATTGTAAATGTGTTGAAAGCAAGGGCGAGAAGATTCAAAGATTTGAAGTTAATTTTGACAGCATATAATTATTCAAAATGTGCATGTGATTATGGAAAAGATGGATAAATTTATAGAAGATTAAAGACAAAATTGGAGAATCAAGATGGATTCAAAAAGATGCCATAAAGTAGCTATTGATTGGGCATATCTGCTTTTTCGAATTTTCAATTGAGATTAAAGATATATTTTCCAAGAAGATAAATCAAGAAAATCAGAAGTTGACTGGTTACTTCCATTTTCAATTTTTAGAAAGATATGATAATGATTTTTGAAAGTCATCTAAATCAAATGACGAAATACTTTCCATTTTCAAAAATTGGGAGAATATGAGAAAACAATTTATTTAAATTGGATAATATTTTATTTTACTTTTTAAATCATTTTCTCGATTTATTGCTATTTTTGAATTTGGATGAGGATAATTAGAAATTAAATTAAAAACAAATAAATATTTGTTTCCAATCTTGATTTTTGGAAAAAGATAATTAAGATTTTATTAAATAAATAAAAATTTATGAGAAAAATGAAATTGAAATAATAAAGATTATTTAATTATAGTAGGATTGAACTAATCAAATAATAAAGATTATTCAATTAATGTTAGGAAATGAATGATTAATGATGAAATGATTTAAATGATTAGGAAAATAGAAAATTTGAATTAGAAGAATGACACTTGATCAATTAATCAATTAGGGCAAAAATGTTTGTAAGTTAGTCTGAGCAAGCATGGTGCAATTTTTGGGTGTCTACATTTGCCCCTCTTTAAGGAAATGCGATTATGAGCATTTTTTCAAAGAATAATTAAAAAGGTCATGCCCCAGTAGATCGAGAGACAAAGGTAGGATGCCCTCGAGAGAGATTGTTTATGTATGAAAGAATGAATGATCTCTCGAAGGAAGAGAAGAATGTTAGTTAGAAGGGAAGAATGCTAATTGATTGTAGAAAAGGGGTGATTAATATCAAATAAAGAAATTCACAATTGATCAAATAGAATAGATAGCATGAGAATGATTGATTTGATAAATATATAGAAGGATTGATGGCATATAGGCAATGTTAGCTAGAAGAAATGCAAATGAGAAGTGAAAAATGATTAGTGTGATGAAATATTGCTTTCACAAATACAAATAGTAGGTGAGAACCTTTATTTGATATGGAAAAACAGATGTGGTGCACCGTGGAAATGAAGGCCAAGGAAATAATGCAATCTCTTTGTGTAAAATGGACACGTTGCAGACAAGGAATGGTTGAAAACATCCTAAGACATGAGTGTGTTTGCCCCAAAATTTTATGAAGCACTCCACAAACAAAACAAAAAACAAGAGAGACCATGAGCCATCTCGACCACTCTAAATCACTCAGTGACATCATCAAGTATCATAGAAACATGGTCAAGGGAAAAAATAAATCAATGAAAAGATAAGACTCACAAACTTAAACAAGTCAAACAAACATTCTGATCTTCATTGCCAAAGTGATAATGTTGTGATAAAAGGACAATCACGTTGTCTGGTTTTAGGGAATGGAGTACCCCGTCTAAGACAAGACATAGTCTGGTTTCTAGTATACTACACCATGTATAAGACCTATGATAATGTTGACAAGGACTGATAATGTTGATGTTGATTGATTGATAAGACAAGTTGACCTGTTTGAATGCTTGGTGAATTGAAAAGTTCATATGTTGATGCATCATTTCCTAAGCACAATGTTTTATGTGTTTTCTGTCTGATGTCTACATAGATGTCTATCTAGGTAAAAAAGGGACAATTTATTGGTGAAATGAAACAAAAGTGTTTGCTTTTGGATTTTTCATGTTTTCCAAACTTTTAGAGTTTTTGAACTTTTTGATGTTTTGTGCTTTTTTTCAAGATATTTTATGTTTTTTTTTTCTTGACTTTTGTTTTTTAGGATTTTATTTGATTTTAGTGATTTTTTTTTCAGGATTTTATTTGATTTAATTTTCCCCCAGTGTCTAGCATGGCAAGGAATATGACAAATGGACAAATAATCTTGCTGAAATGTTGGTGAATAGATGGAAGACCAAGGCTATTTATTATGGATATAGAGAGAATTCACATTCCAAGGGCTACCACGCAATGGGATAAGGGACTGGATATGACAGTGTAAAGAAATGGCATGACATGAGGGACATGTCAAGAGGTTATAAAAACATGTTTTGCATTTTACGTCCTTATGTTGAATCAAGATCAAGGAATGAAAATGAGTGTATAGATAGTGATAGGATATGTATGGGATAAGAAAGATCAATAAAATGGATAAGGGATATGGATTGAAGGTTGCGATAGGCTAAGGGATAGTGATAAAAGGTTGCAATAAGCCAAGGAATATGGAAGAAATATTGTAATAAGCCAATGGATAAAGACCAAAAGTAGCGAATAGGATGCATGACATTCATGAAGAACCTTAGCCTTGTCAAGATAAAAGTGGAAAAGGGGAATATAAAAATGAGGGTTGATAGGATAATGAAACCTTCCCTCAAGTGTAGAATGCAAGAAGTTCATAAATTATGCATGTCACCTATTTGCCAGGTTTTCACCAATGGATGAATTATTTTTCTTTATTTTTTCTTCATTTTTTTCCTTTTATTTCATATATATATATATATATTGTCATTTTAGCTGAAAATGGACACCTGATAGGGGATGGAAGGACTCAAGCTATTGGCATTCTACACTCTTATGAGAGTAGTTGATGTTGTCACAACTCGAAACCAACTGGAAATCATCTGGCTACCCACCAATAGTTACCGACACCAAGAATAGACATCTACATACACTGACATGCATTTCACCGGCAATGACAATTATGCATACTGGCACTCAAGTCGACATGAAATAAACTTTGTTTATTTTTTTATATTGTAATTATATTTTGTAAAAGCCGACATGGCACATTGTAAAAGACTCATATATATGTGGGAGATCTTTTAAGTCATTTAGAGAGAGATGAGAGGATATGATATGATAAGTGAGAGAGAATAGATGATATTTTTGTATAAGGTGATATAGTTGACAACGAAGGTTTTGGTAATAGATTGAGCTTAAACCGATACTGAACCTGGCATAGTTGATGCTCATCTGAAGCAGTACATTGTATTGGATTTTGATAATCCATTTTGTAAGTCAGTGAGACTATTTTTTTGTAGTTGAGTGGTGAGCTCTATGCTGCTAGCCTTCCTACATGTGTAGGCCCCACATTGTAATTAATATTTATTCATTGGCCAATGGGTGAATATTGTGGGTCACAAATTCGACCGAGGTTTTTCCCACACCGAGTTTCCTCATTAAATATCTTATGTTATGGTTTGTTTTCTATGTTGTCTCTATTATTATTATTTGCTAGAGTAATTCTTATTTACCGGTACATTGTTTTGGGATACAAAGTTCTTAATAAGTTTAAATATTCTTCTCACCAGTTAGACACTGATTCACCCCCACCTCTCAGTGTCTTTGAGAATTTCATTGATTCTAACAATTGGTATCAGAGCCTAGTCCTCTATTTTCAAAAGCCTAACAACTTGAGAAAGATTATGACACTGATACAGATAGAGAACTTAAGAAAACAATTGGAAGGATCTCTTGTAGATTATGATGCAGAAAAACTGAAGAATATCAAACTTGAAGATGATCTAAGAACTAAACAGGAATTCACTAAAGGACTTCCAGAGAACCTTGCTATAGCACAAAAGAACTTCATGAGAAGATGCAGAAAGACGATGAGAAAAAATAAACTCTTAATGAACTTGCAAACAAATTGAGATAGGAAAACAATAATATGAAGAATGAAATGCAACATATGACTATGAGGTTATGTAAAGACATTGAAGACAGGAAGAAGAATGAAGAAGACTTGACTAGAAGACTCAATGATACTGAAAATGAAAATCTAAGACTTAGTCACAAAAATGACATGTTAAAGATAGATCTGATTCACGTGCAACATGATAAAACTAAGCTTATGAGACAAAAGGAAATTCTGGAAAATGAGTTGGCTACTGCAAATCAACATAGAGAAATTCAAGAGAAGTTCAGAGGAGCTTGATGACATGCTAAAAAGTCAGAAATCTAATGGAGATACAAATGGACTTGGATTTGAAGTTGGAGATAGTTCCGGTACTGCAAACAATCTAGATCAAAACAAACCAGTAAGACAACCTAATGCTTATAAGTTTAATGGCAAATGTTTCAATTGCAACAAATATGGTCATAGAGAAAATCAATGTAGATTTAGAAACAATCAGAATATTAATGCACCCACCGGTCAATGTTCCAAATGCAACAAAGTTGGTCATATTTCAGAAAATTGCAGAATGAATGTGAAATGCTATATTTGTGGAAGATATAGACACCTATCTAATCAATGCAGAACAAAAACCAACGTAGGATATGGAAAGGCTATTCAAAGGAATAATGTGACTTGTTATGATTGTAACAAAATTGGACATATTGCCAAATTTTGTAGAAGCAAGACTTCACCAGCAAACAATAAAGGATCCAATTTGAAAGGCAAAGAAAAGGTAGATGAGGTAAAGCAAGAATTTTCAAAACAATGGATTAGGAAGAGAGATTAGAATGTTGATGAAATTATCTCTATACGGGTAGAACAAAGTAATCCTTCACCGACAAGAGATTCTTCATCCAACTGAGACGTAACCCTTTGGGGGTATTGCAGTAAGTTGAAAATCATTTATTTTACCCTCAGTCGATGGTGAGAAGATAGATTTCTTCTCTACCAATAGATGTGTTAAGTTTTCACTTAACCGACGAGCATTTAATGCGGTTGGTAAGAGAAATGTCTTTATAAATAAACTAATTTCCCTCATTTTTGATTCATCGAGCATTCAAATTAGAAGAGAGCACAAAAAAAGAGCAAAGGCATTCAAGGCGAAGGTGCAAAGTGATTTCTTCAGGCATTCAAAATATGTTCAGGCAGCTAAAGGTATTTTTCAATGGCTTCTTCTTCTACTCCCGAGTTTATTCTGAACCCTACTATTGTGGAAAATATGAAATGACCTAGGTGTTGGTATTTTGGATATGTTGATATGGTTTTTTCATTGATGTCAATACTTGTCAACACTTATCAACACTTGGAGAACTTTGGTTATGCTCAATGACATGATCAGTGACTTATGCATAGTGATCAGTATCTGGTTCACCGGCACTTGGAATGACTTGGAGATTACTTGGTTATGTCGAAGACATCATTTGGACACTTGGTTTTGGTGATTTATTCATTTCTTTATTTGGGTTTGCATATTTGTTGTTACCGGTAAATAGGTCTAGGTTATGGACTGACAAGCATATCTATTCCAGATCAGCATGGCATGTCATGAAGATGATTTATTGTTATTGTAAATGCATTGAGCCGACATGATGCATCGAATATTGATTCATTTGTAATTGATTTTATTGTAATATCTTAGTGAGCCCACCTACTCATTTGGTCTTAGGTTTTGGTATAAATGTCAGATCTCATTTTGTGAGATCGATATAGGTTTGGGAAAAGGATTGTAATAAGATATATGCGAATTTAAGCAGAGCTATACACGTATACATCATTCAAGATTGAAGGAAGGTTTGAAGAAGGCATATCAGAGCTAAACTGATACTGAATCCAACATATGAAGATGTTATTCTGAATAGTACATTATCATTGGATTTAACCATCCAATTATAGTCAGTGTGACTCTCATTTTGTAATTGAGCACTGAGCTCTAGGCAGTTGGCCTTTCTATATGTGTAGACTCCATATTGTACACACATACTATCTGCAGCAGTATCATCTGATTGTGGGTAAGGCTTCCCATCGTGGTTTTTCCTCTTATAGGGTTTCCATGTACAAATAACTATGTTTTGTGTTGTGTATGTTATTTGTCTTTCTATTTCATGCATTAAACTTTACTGGTATTGCAATTAACTGTTAAATTGTCTACCGACATTAAAGTTTAGTTTACTGGCATTAAGCATTAAGTTTGGCTAAGTTAGTTTTGGTTTGTATTTATTGGACAATTGATTCACCCCCCCTCTCAGTTGCCTCCAGGACCTAACAATTGGTATCAGGGCCTAGTCCTATTTTTGCAGAAGTTTAACAGCTTGAGGAGATCCAATGTCTTCTATCTATTTCAGGAAGGACAGTCTAAAGCTTGATGGAACTAACTATGGCATATGGAAGATCAGGATGGAGACTCATTTGAATTGCATTGGAAAGGACATATGGGATGTTACAAAGAATGGTTATGTTTCTCCTACTCAAGGTCAACCTATTCCACCAACCTTGGATAAAGATGAGGAAAATGACTGCAAAGCTAGAGAAACACTTTTGAGCACATTGTCTGATCAACAAATCATGGGATTATTAGATAGATCTTCTAGTAAAGATATTTGGGATAAATTGGAAATATTGAATGAAGGAGATTCCATAGTCAAAATTGCAAAACTTGAATGGTTCTGGGTCAGGTATGAAAATATGAAAAAGGAAGAAGATGAAAGGATTTCTACTTTTATGGAAAGAGTAAATGAAATTGTTTTGGGTATACAATGTTGTGGAGGAACTTTAAGTGAAGATGAAATTGTTTCTAAAGTTTTAAGAGAATTTCCACTGGCATATAAAATGAAAGTTACTTCTATAAATGAATTGAGAACAATGCCTAATCCATTAGTATCTAGAGACACTTTGGTAGGAAAACTTTCAGCTTTTGAACTTGAGGAATTTGGTCCTGTTGCTACTATAAAGATAGATTTATCTTTCAAGGCATTAACATCATCTGCAAAATCATCATAATCATTTGATAAATCTGATTGGAAAACCTTTTATGCAAAAGAACTAGAAGAAAGCAAGAGAGAGAATGAAGAACTAGAAGAGATTGAAGCACTATTTGCAAGCAAAATGCCTCAAGGTCCAGTTGGAAGTAAGTATGAAGGTAAAGAACCATTTAAATGTTTTAACTACAATAAGATTGGTCATATGGCTTCTAGGTGTCCTGATAGACATGCAAGATTGAAAGAAGAAGCTAAAAAAACATATAAGCCTAACCTTGAATATCAGAGATACAAATTTAAGAAGAATAGAGACAAATCATGTTACTATGCTAATGAAGGAGTCACTAATGATTCTAATGAGGAACCGACAGACAATGGATGGGATTTTGTTTCTATAACAGAAGATCAACCGACACCTACTATTCAACTAGTAGAGCAGGCCCTAATAGCTAAAATTGAAGATAAGGATGAATGGATTATTGATTTAGGATGTTCACATCATATGACTGGCGATAAAAGCAAATTCTTAACCTTTCAAGAATACAATGGAGGTCTAGTAAGATTTGGAGATGATAAAGCTTGTTTGATCAAAGGAAAATACACTATATCTTTTGATGGTAAGCACAATACTGATGATGTTTACTATGTTGAAGGTTTGAAGCACAATCTTTTGAGTGTTGGTCAATTAGTTGAAAAAGGTTTTCAGTTACAATTCAAGAATGGTAAATGCAAAATCATGAAAAGAACAGGTTTGGAAATTGCAACCGGTAATCAGACTAGAGGTAATATCTTTCATTTGAACAACTATGAGAGAACATGTTTGATTGCACATATTGATGAAAGTTGGTTATGACATAAGAGACCTTGACATGTAAACTTTGATTGTATTGTGAAGATCAGTACAATTAAGGTTGTAAGAGATTGACCTAAGATTGTTAAACCTCACAATCTAGTATGTAAGGAATGTCAATTTGGAAAACAAGTTAGAACAAATTTTAAGAGTATTTCAGAGAAATCCAATAATGTTCTTGACTTAATTCACACTAATTTATGTGGTCGAGAAAAAACTAGAAGTCTACAAGGAGATAGATATTTTATGCTAATCATTGATGACTATTCTAGAATGTGTTGGGTTACTTTTCTCAAGTAGAAATCAGAAGCTTTTGGGAAATTCAAACTATTCAAGGTGATGGTAGAGAATGAGTCTGGTAAGAAAATCAAACATTTGAGATTAGATCAAGGAGGTGAATTCACATATAATAAATTTAATACATTATGTGAAGTGAATGAGATCAGAAGATAGTTATCAGCACCCCAGACACCCCAATAGAATCTAGTTGTGGAAAGAAAGAACAAAACTATTTTGGATGCAGCTAGAAGCATGATATAAGAAGAAAACCTACCTCATGTATATTGGAGAGAAGTAGTGAATACAATAGTTTATGCATTCAAAAACGTTCACATCAAAGGCAAAACTGATACGACCCTTCATGAACTATGGTTTGGTTATACTCCTACTCTTAAATATTTCAGAATATTTGGAAGTAAATGTTATATTAGAAGAGATGAGTATATTGGCAAATTTGATCCTAGAAGTGATGAAGGAATATTTCTTGGTTATTCATCTAAGAGCAAGGCATATAGATTTTTTAATAAGAGATTGCAGAAAATTGTCGAGAGTGCGAATGTGAAGATTGATGAATAGTTTAGAAGGTCTATAGACTCTGAACCACCAGTTGAAATAATGAGTACACCTGTACAGAATGTTGATCCAGTCACACTGGAATCATCTGAGGATTCAACAGTGACTGAAGAACAACAACAAGTAAAAACACCCTGATATGTAAGATTGAATCCCTCTGAAGATCAGATAATTGGGAACAAGTATCAAGGAGTTATGACTAGAGGAAGACTGACGAATGAAGAGGTATGTCTTATTTCTCAAATTGAACCAGCATTAGTTAATGAGGCATGTGAAGATAAACACTAGATTAAAGCTATGGAAGATGAATTGGAACAAATTGAAAAGAATAAAACATGGACATTCGTTCCCCGACCTAAAGACAAAAATATAATTGGAACTAAATGGGTATTTAGAAATAAAATTAATGAAAATGGTAAGGTAATCAGAAACAAAGCAAGATTAGTGTGTAAGGGATATTCAGAGAAGGAAGGAATTGATTATAATGAAACCTTTGCACTAGTAGCTAGAATTGAAGCAGTCAGATTATTCTTAGCTTTTGCAACACACAAGAAGTACAAAGTATATCAAATGGATGTTAAATGTGCATTTCCTGAATGGTGATCTTGAAGAAGAAGTTTACATTGAATAACCTGATGGATTTTCTTTGACAGATGACAAAGATATGGTTTGCAGGTTGAGGAAAGATTTATATGGATTGAAGCAAGCTCCTAGAGCTTGGTATGCTAGATTGGACAAATATCTTTTGAAGATTGGATTTACTAAAGGTAATGCTGACATCAATCTATATTACAAAGTGACTAATGATGACATCTTGGTTATTGAAGTTTTTGTTGATGATATAATCTTTGGAGGAGAAGATGGATTATGTAAAGACTTTTCTAAAAGGATGCAAGAAGAATTTGAAATGTCTATGATTGGAGAGATAAAATTCTTTTTAGGATTGTAGATTTCACAGACTGATAAAGGTATATTCATAAATCAATCTAAGTACTTGAAGGAATTACTAAATAAATTTGGAATGGAAAACTCTAAATTGGTAAGCACACCTATGACTACAACTGATAAATTATCTTTAAAGGATGAATCAACACTTATTAATCCTACTAGGTACAAGTCTATGATAGGAGGTTTACTGTATTTGACACAAACAAGACCTGATATTATAAATGCAATAGGTATTGTTTCAATATGTAGATGACAGAAAAAACACCACCAGATGCAAATTGGGCAAGAGATGTAAATGACATAAAAAACACCACTAGTGGAGCATTTTTTCTTGGCAGCAGATTAATTTCTTGATTGAGCAAGAAACAAAGTTGTACATCTTTATCAACATCAAAATCAGAATATGTTGCAATAGCAACTAACTGTACACAGGTATTATGGATCAAGAAAATGTTGAAGGACATAAAGGTAAAATGCAAGGAACCTATAACAATCTACTATGATAATATGGCAGCAATTGATATATCAAAAAATCCAGTATTTCACTCAAAGACTAAACATATTTCTATCAAATTCAATTTTCTTAAAGAAAATGTTGAAGCAAAAGAAGTGAAATTGGTTTATGTGAATACTAAAGAGCAGATTGTAGATATCTTTACCAAGCCTTTGCCTAAAGAGAATTTTGAATATCTCAGAGAGTAGCTTGGGGTTATACCCTCATCGGTAGAGACTTAGAAAGTTGATGATTGTCATCAACCGGCATAATTAACAGAGAAATCATTTTTCCGGCTTTGATGAGGAGAGCTACATCTTAGGGGGAGTAGTTGGATAAATTAATAAGTTGGTATTTTGTGATAAGTTCTTTGAACTGATTATATTTGGTTTTGTATTGCTTTGGCATTTGATGTCAAAGGGGGAGAGATATCTATGGAAAAATACTTTATCTTTTTGGGGAGAGATTATTCATTGGGGGAGAGATTGTTACTCTCTGTATCTGTATTTTGATGATCTCTTTTGGAGTTTGTTGGTTTTTGGTTTTTGGCATTTCTGTTTTGGCACTTTGATGGTTTTTCTATGTTGTGTTGCCATCAATGCCAAAGGGGGAGATTGTTGGTATTTTGGATATGTTGATATGGTTTTGTCAACACTTGTCAATAATTATTAGCACTTGGAGATCTTTGGTTATGTTCACCAGCATGATTAGTGACTTATGCACAGTCACTAGTATTTGGTTCACCGACAGATTACATTGTTCACCGACACTTGGAATGACTTGGAGATTACTTGGTTATGTCGAAGAAATTGTTTGGACACTTGGTTTTGGTGATTTATTCATTGGTTTATTCAGGTTTGCATATTTGCTGTTACCAGCAAATAGGTTTAGGTTATGGACTGGCAAGCATATCTATTCCAGATCAGCATGACACGTCATGAAGATGATTTATTGTTATTGTAAATGCATTGAGCCGACATGATGCATTGGATATTGATTCATTTGTAATTGATTTTATTTTAATATCTTACTGAGCCGACCTACTCATTTGGTCTTAGGTTTTGGTATAAATGTAAGATCTCATTTTGTGAGATCGATATAGGTTTGGGAAAAGGATTGTAATAAGGTATATGTGAATATAAGAAGAGCTATACACGCAGTCATCATTCAAGATTGAAGGAAGGTTTGAAGAAGGCATATCAGAGCTAAACCGAACTGAATCCAACATATGAAGATGGTATTCTGAATAGTACATTATCATTGGATTTAACCATCTAATTGTAATCAGTGTGACTCTCATTTTGTGATTGAGCAGTGAGCTCTAGGCAGTTGGCCTTTCTACATGTGCAGACTCCATATTGTACACACATACTATCTGCAGTGTATCATCTGATTGTGGGTAAGGATTCCCACCGTGGTTTTTCCGCTTACAGGGTTTCCACATACAAATAATTGTGTTATGTGTTATGTATGTTATTTGTCTTTCTGTTTCATGCATTAAACTTTACCGGTACTGCAGTTAACTGTTAAATTGTCTACCTACATTAAAGTTTGGTTTACCGGCATTAAGCATTAAGTTTGGCTAAGTTAGTTTTGGTTTGTATTTATTGGACAATTGATTCACCCCCCCTCTTAGTTGCCTCCAGGACCTAACACTAGGCCCATATTTAAGATAATTCTCGAAGTAGCTAAGCAAGATGACTCTATAGGGGCATTTTCAAAAATTCCTAAAGGTGTATCTTTTATAGAAGACCCTAGGATTTATATACATTGCAATATAGAAGAACTAGGTTATGAAGAATTGATGAAACTGTTTACTAAAGTGATTTGTGATGAAAATGGTGCTATTAAACCCGAACACAAGATTATAGAAACTCTAGGTTTTGTGGAGATATTGAACATTCCCCAATTTCTAGAGGAAGTAGTAAGAATTGTTTTGAGTAGAGCACATGGATAATTCTTATGGTTGGATTCTGTTTGCAAAATAACCCGACAAGCAATTAGGGCATTAACTGGTTTACCCTCAACCGACAATAAACCTGATAAGACTAAGAAGATTCCTAACAACAAAGTGATGACCCTAACAAGAAAAACATCTGACAATAGATCACTGAGAGTAAATGATATCAAAGACATCAATGTAAGATTTGTAAGTATGGTGTTAGGATACAAGACTACACATGCTAACAAACTAAATTCAGTTTCTAGTCTTTGTATAAACAATGCTTATGAGATGGTTAACAACAATGCAATGATAGATGTGTGAGAATGGCTAAAATATGAAATCATTGCCAATTTAAAAAAGAGCAAAGGAGACAAGAAAGGGACATTCCTCTTTGAAAATCTTTTGGTATGTTTAATGTTATATTTTACTAAGGAAATTCCTAGTATTGGACCTAAAGACTTTGGATATGATATACTGGTAGGAAAATAATCACAAGAAGCTTTTACCAACGTAGGAACTACAAAGGACAACAACATAATTGAATACTTCAAAACCTTCCAAGCTAAAATGAAAACTAGAGAAAGACTACCAGAGAGTGTAGTGGACAAATATAACAAAGAAATCTATTTTGTTATCAAGAAACATGAGACATGGATGGAAGTTGTACTCCCTAGGGCTGTATGGGTGACCGAAATGGGATATGAGGTAGATCTTAACATTCTTGAGACATATGCAAAGGCTTTACTAGATGCACTGAGAGAACCATCAGAACAAGTTTTTGGTAGTGCTGAGACTATTGAAAGTGATGTAAAAATATTGAAGCAAAGAAAGAAAAGAGAAAAAATTATTAGAGATGCTTCTAAGAAATTTATGGAAATCAAGGAAAATGTAATGAAAATTAGTGGCATATCGGCTAGTGAGCTTGAAGGACTTCAACCAGAGGCACACATTTCAGCAGTTGGCACATCTTCTGAAACTGACAGTGAGAAACTAGCTGAGTTTAAAAGAGTTGAAAGGAGGAAGAGAAAACCTTCACCGGTACCCTCTCCTTCACCTAAGAGAATAAGGACCTTGAGGAAGAAACAATAGGCAGTAAGGGGACCACCAAAGAAACTGACACCAAAGAAGAAACAACAACCTGTTACCGCTTCTTTGAATGATTTATTGAATGAGATAACTGATGATGGAAATTTGGCTAGTGCACACAAATTGTATATCACATTTAATGATTCTGATAGGGAAAGCATTGAGAACAATATTATTTTAGATCTGGACATATACAAAAAGGTTTTAATTGAAGTTGTGGATGACTTACCCAATGATCTGTATAGGAGATTGCGAACAAAAAGGATTGCAGTAATGGAATTAGATAAGAAATCGAAAGTTGAAAAACTTCTAGCTATACATCCCGTAAATTCAAAAGAGGAAATTGATGAATTAATTTCTGAGGCTAACCGATCTATTTTTGCTAGTGGAAACTGACAAGTAATTTAAATGGTAGGAAGAGTAAAAGAGATTGGAGATGAGACTACTAATAACTGGGATATATTTTTTGTGGAGAAGGAAAAACAAGAGGAAATAAACTGACCGAAGAAGACATTTAAAGCATATCAGAAGGATAAGGACAAGGGCAAGGGAAAATTTGGTGGTATTCCAAACATCAAGATCATTGACAATTTACCACCACCTTTGGATACTACACCAATACATACAGATGATCCACTAGTTATTGACATTGAAGGAGTTACACATGACACAAATCCTGAATCAGAGATACTCTTCATGATGAATGTGGATACTCAGGAAGTGAATATTGTTATAGATAAGGATAGTACAAAGGTTAAGAAAGACAATGTTGATAATGGCAACTTGGTAGAGAAATTGGTAGAGACTGTTGAGGTTGAGATCCCAACCCAAACAGAGCAACCATTAGAAACAGAGAAACCTACTGAAGGAATAGATGCTGACATAGAGCCTCCAGAGACTGAGTTGCTAGTAGTTGAACTTGCTGAGAAATATAATGAGGTAGAGAAATCGACAATCACTATGACATCAAAGCAGTTTAAGAAACCCTTGCTAGTTGAGATGCAAACATAGACTGATCCACCGAAGGTAAACACAAGTAAAATGG
Source organism: Cryptomeria japonica (assembly GCF_030272615.1). Lineage (NCBI taxonomy): Eukaryota > Viridiplantae > Streptophyta > Pinopsida > Cupressales > Cupressaceae > Cryptomeria > Cryptomeria japonica. The sequence continues at coordinate 692,937,505 of NC_081415.1, read as the reverse complement.
TTACAACTGATGGAAGCACAAAGGTAATAAAGACAATTGGTCAGACATCCAACACATCAACAAGTTAATTCAGACCTACTAATGTTATAGAGGTACTTTTGGATTCAATCAAAAAGATAATGGATTGTGATGCATTGGCCTACAAGGCAATTGATAACACTGTACCAATTCTTAAAATGATTGCACCAAATTGTAACATAGATCATATTAAGGATTCTTTAGGCAAATTGGACACATTGTCCAAATTTATTGCTGATATTGTAATAACCATTGATAAAGTGAATGAGGATACAATAAAGGAAATAGTTGAAAAAGAGAAGAACAAATTATTTGATGACACCATAAAGAAGTGCACTGAATACCTGAATATATTATTACCAGCACTGAACTCTACAATTTTGGAGTACAAAGAGCTATACAGGGAAACATGCAAACCTCACCTTCTGACAGCAGACATAGACAAGGAGATAAGTAAAACATAGAAGGAAATTGATGACATAGATGATAACATAATTGGTTCATCTAGTCGCATATCAGTTTTTGAGCAAGAGATGGTAGGTTTCAAGGAAAAATTAGAGAAACTTGAGAAAGAAAAGAAAAGGATAAGGTCTAATGCCAGAGAGCTTAAAAATAAACTTGGTCCTAAGTTGGAAAACCTTATTTCTCAGAGAATAGAAACAACTAAGGCATTACTTCAGTGATAATGATCACGGGAAGAACACATGCACTATCTCACCGGCATGATCCAACAGATTGAGGCAACCTTGAATCACAACAAAAAGTTTATGCAAAGTCTAAATTTGGTTTTAGTAGATATCTTTCAGATTGTAACCAACCATTTATAGACTTTGAAGTGAAATTTTTGCACTCATTTGACAATTTTTGACAACCTTTGTCATTGATGTCAAAGGGGGAGTAGTGGAGAGAAAAAGTTTATTTAGAGGAGATCATTTGCTCAGGGGGAGCCCATCTTTTTGGATACTTTTTGGACTTCAGTTTTTGGAACAATTTTTTATTTTTCTCATGAGTGTTGCCATTGATGCCAAAGGGGGAGTTTGTTGGAATTCTACACTCTTATGAGAATAGTTGATGTTGTCATTGATGGCAAGCAACTGGCAAGCAACTGGAAATCATCTGGCTACCCACTGGAAGTTACCGGCACCAGCAATAGATGTCTACATACACCGGCAAACACTTCACCAACAACGACAATTATGCATACCGACACTCAAGCCGACATAGAATAAACTTTGTTTATTGTTTTATATTGTAATTATCTTTTGTAAAAGCCGACATGGCATATTGTAAAAGACTCATATATATGTTAACTTTAAGCAATCAGATGTTAATCTTAAATAATTAGGTTATAATAGAATAGTAACAACAATAAAAACACAAAACAAGACACACCAATACCATGGGAAAACCTCCCTCTTGGAGGTGAAAAACCCAGCCACAAAGTACAATATATATTATCTTAAATGTAGGCAATTATAAGGCAAGTGTGCTTATCTCAGATTGATGTTCAACTAGAAAGATAGCAGATCTGAATTCCTCTTTATATGATAATGGAGATTGCAGCCCTTATCATCAGCATCAAATTTGCTCAAGGCAAATCTTCGTTAGCTTCGCAAGATCTTGATAGCATCACCTAACATCCAACCTTCACACAATGGATGAGGAGAAAGTTCATAGAAGAGAGAGAGAGAGAGAGAGAGAGAGAGAGAGAGAGAGAGAGAGAGAGAGAGAGGGAGAGGGAGAGAGAGAGAGAGAGAGAGAGAGAGAGAGAGAGAGATCACCAAATGTTGGAGAGCGGATTACATGTGCTGACAGACTTAAGAATAATTCGCCTTGTATGTTATTGATTCATTATGCCATGCAAATGATTTGCTTATATACTTGACTTGTGGTGTCAAGTCTCTAGTCGGCCTACCTTGTTAATTTAATAATAATATTATGTATATCGTCCAAATAGGTCTTGACCTATTAAGACGTTATTGCTTGATTGCCTTTATCACACGCTACATGAGTTTGGGCCTAGCCTAATTACATAATTGCTCAAAATACATATTAGACCTACCCTATCTACAAGTTACATCACCCAATTAGGGTCAACCCAAATTACAAGTTATATTTATAGGGCCTGTCCTATCCACAAGTTACATTATATATAGGTCTTTCCCAAGCAAGACATAATTACAAGTTACATGTATTTGGGCCCAGCCCTAAGTTCAATTTACATAATAGATAATACATGTGTATTTTAATTGTCATTGACAACCTTAAAATACAATAGATAGGTATCCGAGCTAGCTACTATTTCCACACTCCCTCTTAGCTAGGGAGGATAGTTGCCACTTGTCATGATCCATTCATGACCTTCATCTTGCATTGCCTCCAAGGATGAATGTATAAGCTCCATAGAGTATACCTGCAATAAAAAACATAAATATCATGAACTCATTCCATGATGTCCATCTTGCATTACCCGCAGAGGATGGATCCACCTTGCATTTCGCACAGAGGGTGGAAGAGGTCTTACACCTCAGCCTTCTCCTAGAGAAGGATACACTGTCACCTTGCATTGCCCGCAGAGGGTGGAAGAGGTCTTACACCTCAGCCTTCTCCCAGAGAAGAATACAATGTCATAATCTTCCATCTTGCACCCAAGCATAAAGTGAAAACATAGTCCTCCATCTTGCACACAAGAATAGAATGAAATCTAATAAACATAATCCTCCATCTTGCACACAAGAAAACAATGGAATAAACATAATCTCCATCTTGCACACAAGCAAGGAATGGATCCACCTTACATTTCCCGCAGAGGGTGGAGAGGATCTTTTCTACCACCTTACATTGCCCGTAGAGGGTGGAGAGGATATTTTCTACCATCTTACATTGCCCGTAGAGGATGGTTACATTTGATCTTGTCCCTGAGAAGAGTACAATACCACCTTGCATTGCTTGTAGAAGGTGGTTGATACAACACAATGTATCACTGAGGTTGAGACTCCCTCTCAACCAAGGCGGTGTTCTCCACAGCTCCAAGTCTATCTTTTGAGGTACTCAAGCTTGAAGAAACTTGGTGAGAATATCTACAACACAGGATTGTCCTGCCATAAAACACTGAATTGTCAGGTATATCTATACGACCCTGATAATAAATCAGAACAACATAACAAGAATTGTGAGAAACCACACTGCTTCTCTTGATGCAAGAATTTTGAGAAACCACACTGCTTCTCTTGATGCAACACTTGCAACAATGTATTTAGCTTCAACAATACTCAATGCAACTGAGGACTGTTCTTGTAGGTCCAAGAGACCGCAACAGGTGAATGCTTGAAGTGTTTTTCCTTGTCTATAACACTTCTTGACCAATCTGAACCTAAGTAGTCTTCTAATGTGATGGCAGCTTTAGCCCATAATCAATTGTGTCTTGTAAATATATCAAGATATGCTTGACTGCAAGAAAATACTTAGCTTTGATTAGCTGAAGCACTCACCAATCAACCTGCCTCTATTTAGATGAATCTGCAAAATCATAGTTGGTTGTAGACATACTCAACGTCTTCAAGTTAGTTTCCATATAGGTTTACAGTCCATAATTCTAACTCTCTCAACATATCAATAGAAAACTTGACTTAGAATAATTTCATTAGATCCTTTCCACACTTCTAACCTAGATGTAATGCATTTTAGATTTAGATCTTCCATCTCAATTCTAAGCTAATTCTTTCTTATATCAAATTATGAGACTATCTTTGTTAGTTAGAGTTAGATCATCCACATAAGAAATCAGAATTATCATTTCAAATACTTTAAGGAACAGGTTAGAATCTTTACAAAACCCTAGGCTTATCAAGTAATTGTCAATTCTTTCATACCAATATTTTTATTGAAGATCATAGGGCTCCCTCTTAATAATCAATATCAGACTGATAGCCAAGTATCATAGTATCACAAGTATTCATAAACCGGTACTGAACCTAGCATAGTTGATGCTAATTTGACGTAGTAAATTGTATTGGCTTTTGATAATCCATTTTGTAAGTTAGTGAGACTGTTGTTTTGTAGTTGAGCAGTGAGCTCTAGGCTGCTAGCCTTCCTGCATGTGCAGGCCCCTTATTGTAATTAATATTTATTCATTGGCTAGTGAGTGAATATTGTGGGTCACAAATCCCACCGAGGTTTTTCCCACACTGGGTTTCCTCGTTAAATATTTTTTGTTATGGTACGTTCTCTATGTTGTCTCTATTATTCTTATTTGATGCATTAATTCTTATTTACCGGTACATTGTTTTGGGATACAAAGTTTTTAATAAGTTTAAATATTCTTCTCACCGATTAGACATTGATTCACTCCCCCTCTCAATTTCTTTGGGAGTGTCATTGATTCTAACATAAGCATCTTGTTGTTTGGATAGTAGCCTTGAAAAAAATGGACCATAAAATTTAAAAGCATTCTCAAAGACATTGGTAGGATAAGGACATGGAAAATGAGATGAAACTAAGACAAGGATTTATGAAAAGGATTGGATCAAAGTAATGGAAGGATGGAAAATATGCATTGGATAATGGATAAGGTATTAGAAAAATTGAGCTTGAGTGGATGTAAATGAAGACACGATCAACGTTGGCACACACCTTGAGGGGTGATGGACTAATGGAGGAAGACTGGGTTTTGGATATGGAGATTTTGATGAAGGAATAACTGGGGATTTTGGGACATAAGGACCCAAAATGGATGTAGGAGGTGATGGAGGAACATATTTGAAAGGTTTGGATGGATGAATGGTAATTTTGGATGCCAAGTTATATTTTTCTTTTTGTGCTTCAAGGAGCCACTTAGGAACCCACATTGTTTTGGATTTTTCATGCTTTTGTTGTTCTTTGGAACACATAGCTTGCACAAGGGATTTAGGAACCCATATATATTTTGACTTTACTTTATTTTTCTTAGTGGACCTTTGTGGCCTTTTGGACATTTGTTTTTCTTTTTAGATCATATTTTTCTTTATTTTGACATGTCGATTAGACTGGACATGTTGATCCTTGAATACACATGGATTGCTAGACTTATGACTTTTATGATTGGCATCCAAATTGATTGGAGGGGGAAAGGAATGTATGGATGGATAGGAATAATATGGAAGTTTTTTTGAGGGATGGAAGGTGCTCGAAGATGTGTGCCTATGCTAACCTTGGCTAGGGGATGAAGGAATATAAGGACCTAATATGGATGGAAGGGATGAAGGGGAAGGGATATGTTTGAATTTTGGAGGGATGTCGGATTTAGAAGGGGTACCAACATCTTGGGGAATGTCACTGAGTCCATGACAATTAATATTTTATTTAACATGAAGGGGTTCTTTCTTGTGTAGGTCTACCCCTTTGCCTTTATCAATATCTTGACTTGTAGGATACTCTTTTTGTTGGGCAGAAGATGTGAGTCCATTATGAGGTGGAGATTGTTGGCTTGATGATGATTATAATGGATGAATTCATGTGTTGTCCTTGATAGCACATGTATACACACACATATGTTCACATTGTCATAGTAATATTACTTAAGACAAACCGGTATTACTCCTAAGTCTTTGTATTGTAAAACCGGTATTATATGCATAGAGAAGTCCAATCGGTTTTGATGGTGTCTAACCAGTATATGTAGACAACCAACATATGCAATAATGGCATGACACCAGCTTGGAGATTAAGTGGAAATCAACTAGGAAGCAAATGGAGGACAATAGGTCTATGAGTTGGAAGAGGTTAAATCTTAACCGACATCGATGTTCCAACTGGTTTCACTAATTGTGTGATGAGTTATCACCAGTCATGATGATTTATCCCTAATCGACTGATTTGGTAGCAATCTATGATGTGTTATATTAGAATGTCTAGATACACACACCTAGAAAATTGTGATATGATTCGTGAGCCGACATGAAATCTAATGTCTATATAATGACATTGTAATGAACTATTTTCATGATGTGAGATAAAATTGTTAAGTTGTTGCGATTTACTGAAGGCATTGAAGAGTATTGGTGATGCAGTTTTGAGTGACCAGAAGAGGATCTATTCAAGGCAAGATGTGCTACTTCTAGATCACACCACTACTTGTTTTCTAATCACTACAATAGTCAAATCCCCTAACTGGGTAAGCTCTAACAAGCTTCATTCTACAAATCCTCTAACTAGGTGATCCTTTAGTTTGGGTTTAAAATAGTCTATTCAGGTTACTCCTAATAGGGTACTACCTTTAACAGGGTATAGCTCCTGACAAAGCTTTGGGATCTTTAACAAGATTCGCTCCTAGCAGAGAACTTTTGTAGACCTTAACTGGTCAGTTACCTATTACTGCAGATAGTTAACTTGTGAGTTCCATCTCACCATAGTTTTTCCCAGTTGGGTTTTCCACGTATAAGCACTTATGTTATGGTGGATGTTTTACTTGTTGTGGATGCTTTAATATCACTTTGGATTGCATGCATAGTATTAAGTAAACTGGTTAACTATCTTTATCGGTCTGTGTTTAAAGTGGTATTGTTTTTGTTGTCACTGATTCACCCTCCCCCTCTTAGTTCTTTATAAGTCTATCAATTGGTATCAGAGACAAACTTCCTTAAGGCTTAATCACTTGGAAGGAAACCCTAAAGCCACCATGGGGGATATGAGTTATTTAGAGATGGCTAGAGTGCTTGATGCAACCAAGGAAGAGCTTGAAACCCTAAGGGTCAGATTTAAAGCTTCACAAGTCAAAAGGAGAGAGTTGATTGAGAAACTATTTGAGATATCTGATAATAGTTCTTTAGATGAGGCCAACATTGATGCATTGGCTGAAGAAGTTGAAAAACTGAATGGTGAAAAGCTAAACCTGAGGAGAGAGTTAGAAGCCCTAACCATCTGCATGAGCCAAGAGCCTCAAGGAAGAAGGGTAGTTGGAGACCTAATCAAAGAGAGAGATCATGAGATTTTCAAAATCAAGCAGGAGAATGCAACTTTGCATGAACATTGGTATGAGGAGAAGGAAGAGAAGGAAGCTTTGCAGCTAGATCTTGAAATGGCCACATCTCTAAGAGAGACTCTGACAAAACACAATGAAGATATTACCAGAGAGCTCAATGAGGCTAATAGAAAGTTGGAAAAGTTCAATATGATTTCTTCTATGCTGGATGAGAAGATCCAATCTTATAGGATGAAAGGTGACACATCTGGACTAGGTTTCAATACATCTGAGAAAGGAGAATCTTCCAGTAACAAGAGCAACATGCACAAAGGTAAAACTACTCCTAAGGCTAACAAACCTACAAGTAAGAAAGCTTTTAAACTCAATTTCTTTATCTGTCACAAACCTAGACATATTGCTAATGTGTGTAGAAGAAGACCTAATGAGAATACAAGCTATGATGCAAATGTTAGGTATGTGTCTAGAAAATTTGAAGTTCATTATTTTACATGCAACATGTATGGACATAGATCAGTTGAATGCAAATATGGAGCAAACAATCCAACACCTCACATGAATCCAAGACCTAATGGTGACTGGAGAAGAACCTATGACAATCGAGGAAACATGAACTGAGAGAAATCCTATGTCAACCGGTTTAGTCCATATGAAATAGAAAAGGTAACAAATGTAATTTGAACCACTTGTAATAATGTTGGACATGTGGCTATGAGCTGCAGAAGGAGAACTAGAAGAGGTAATGTGGGACCTTGGAGATCATTTGGGATGGCTTGATATCATTGTCACAAACTGAGACACATGGCAAAGTTCTATAGAACTAGGAAGAAAAAACTGGTTAGCCACTCTGAAGATCAGAAAGGTAAGAAGAAGGTCAATATTGAGGAAACCAGAGAGGAGATGAATATAATCTAGAAGAAGAAGAATGAGGACAAGCTGGCAGAAGAATCTAACCCTTCATCTAGTGTGGAGAATCCTACACTAGAGAACTAAGCCCTTTCAACAAGCCTAAGGGGAGCATATCGGTAAATCTACTTCCAGACTCCTTGGAGAATGTGTGGTAAAATAGTTTTGCATTTTGAGTTGTTTTGTGAGAATTATTGATATCATTATCTATCGATTTTCAAAAGATTGTCAACCGGTTATATACCTCTCAGTATTGGGAAGTTTTGTTTAGCATTATATTAAGGTTTGTTACCCTATCGGTTGAGTAATTAATGCAGTGGGTAGGTTTATAAAAGAAAGTTTCATTATGTTATTTTTACCCTAATTACATTCGAAGGAGAGTTTTTGAGCACCTGCAGAGCGAAAAAGAGAATTGCTAGCTGATTGCGAACAGATTTGTGTTGTGGATCGAAAGATTGAATCAGATTCAAAGATTAGTAAAGGTGAAACAGGTGTACATTTGAGAGATCAACCGGAAACCTTTCCAGCGTGAAGAAATTAAGGTATTCTTTTGTTAATCTCTCTCAAATCAAGTTTATCCAAAATGACATTGTCGTCTAAGAAAGCAGGGAGACTTATGATTATTGCTGAACCTATGGAGTATATGGAAGCAAAAAAAATACTGTCATATAATGCATTGTCTCAAGTTCCTGATGGTTTTATGATCAAAGGTGATTTATCTAGTTATATTGACTATAAAATTGAGGATTTAGGATCTCTATCAATTTATTCTCAACTCAAATCTTTGTGTGATAAAAATGGGAAATCAATCCCAAGTTCATTAGGGTTTATGAAAAGGGTTTTCATAATGCAACATATTTTCTTGAAGATTTTGAAGAAGAGCATGTTAGGATAATTATTAGTCATGTACATGGAGAGAATATGTATCTTGACAGGTCGCATACAATCACGAAGGAATAAATTTATGTAGTGATTGGTTTTTGGCAAACCAGTGAAGTTCCAAAGCTGGGGAAAATTTCAAAAGAGACTGTGATTGCACTAACTCAGAACACCTCTAACGGTCATGCATTTTTAGTCAAAAACATTAAAGACCCAACAGTTAGACTTGCAACTATGGTCATTGGTTATAGGATATTTTATTCCAATAGGATGAACAGTGTGTCATCTGTTGTTGTGCATGTAGCTTATAGGATGATTGCTGAGAATGCAGATTATGACTCATGTGAGGCAATAAGGAGCCAATTGATGTTGAACCTGCAATCAATTAAGAAAGACAATAGTCAAAGGTTCAAATATGATAGCTGTTGATTGGTCTATTCTTCTATTTTTAGAATTTCCTACCAGGAATTGGTGACATTCAATGGTCAAAGGACATACTGGTAACAACTCAAATCAAGAACAACATTAAGGCTATAAAGAACATATTTCCTGTTTCTATGAACATATAATTTAATGAGTTCCAAAAGAATATGAGCATGAGGTTAAGGCTACCTGAAGATATGGTGAAAATCTTTGCAAAAGACATTTGTTTCACAGTTACCACAAACTTTTGTCTTACGGAAGCCATAGAACCCATGGGAGATGAGATGGAAGAAATGAGTTATGAAGTCAACTATGAATTATTAATCAGATATGCCAACAACCTTTTGGCATCTCCCAAGGATAAGAAGAAGAAAAGACTAGGAACTTGCCAGGAAAGAAATGTACCTGTTGAACCCAGTAGTGCCAAAGAGAGGAAGAAGAAAGTTGAGCAAGCACCTCCAGTGACCACTGGTACAAGGGCGAAAAGAAGTGTTCAAGTCAAAAAGGAATCGGCACCCAAAGTATATGCTAAGAAGAAAACTGCAATAAAAAAGAGAGGTAGGAAAATCATTATTCAAGCAAAATTTGAGGATACTGATATTGAAGAAGAACCAAAGAAAACGAAAGCAACTGGTAAGAAAGCCAAACCAATAGGAAACACTTCAAAGACAAGTATTTGTATTAATGCTTTATCTTACAAACCTATGATTGATTTTGAGAGAACTATAAAAACATTAGGGAGGAATAGGTTTGATAATGTGAAAGAGTGTTTTGATTCATTTGATGATGATCAGAAGCAACAAATTGTTCAAGAGGTAATCAACCACTCATGTCAATACAATCGGTTGCCTCAAGATATTGAAAAGTATATTTATGATTCTTTGTATTCTATTCTTGTAAATAAGTGGAAAATGGTTGTTGAACAAGATCAAGAAATTATTGACAGAATTTTCATTCAATATTTTCCCGAATTATCTAGAGATGAATTATTAGCATTGCTTGATAATTTCAAAGGACGGTTTCATTCTAAGGCAAGAAGATTGAATTTATTGGGTGGAAAGGTTCAATCTGTTGAAGTTGATACTCACCAGATAGCCTAAAAGAATCAAAGGATGCATGAGACTAGAGTTGAACCGGAGTTAGATGAAGAAGAAATTATTGCACCAAATATTATCTATCCTATTAAGCATAAGGATGGCACTACTTCTCTACCAGTTATCTTTGTAGATGATACTGATGAAATCCAAGACATTATTGATACAACTGGTAATATCATTGAACCAGTTATAGAACCTTTATAGCAACCGATCATTATTGTTACATAGGAAGTAGCTGAAGCAGTAGTCATTGAACCTAGTGTGGATATTAAACCACCACCAGAAAAAGAACACCAAATGGAAAAACAACTGCCCCCGGTTACAATAGATACACAAGAGAAACAAATAAAGGCAAAAAGAGAGAAAGAGAAACTGGAGAAAGAGGTTGAAGTAAAAGAAACTGATAAGGAAAAGGAGGAAGAGAAAGAGAAAACAAAGGAGAAGATACTAGAAGAAAAGGAAAAAGCAAAGTTGAAGTAGAAAATCGATGATGAGGATGACTCAATAGGCATAAAAGGGCTTATAGATTTAGACAATATGAGTGCATCTAAACTCATGGAGATTGCAATAGTGATGCAATCTAGAGGTTGAAAGAAAAGATTGAAAGAGCAGAGAAAGGAAGCAGAAACAATTCAAACTGTTGTTGAGATTCTGTCAAGTCTCCTACTAGAGACTAACACTGGAAATTCGATAACCTCTATCAGCAAGCTTGGCCAGTTGGTTGTTGATGGTTCTCACCAACTAAAGTCTCTTGAAGAAACTCCTCAAACTTTAGCTGAGAAGGATTATAGAAGGAAAAGAGGAGAGCAAATAATGAAAGATATTGATACAGGGAAAATTTCTTTATCTCTAAATAAAGATCTTTTGAAGACTGCTATTGCAACTGGAGGAAGGATATTGGCCTATACATCTAACGTTTTATTTTTCTATCCTAATTTGAAGAAGATGTGAGAAGAGACAAAACAAGAACTAGAAAGGATATGTACTGCCTACATACCTTTATAGGATTTAGCCTTAGCATTTGGCAAAGCAGTTGATGACTTGCAACATCTGTTAGATATTTATGATTATGAATAGGCTAAGAGACTTCGATCCTTGCAAGAACTAAAGAACCAGTTGAGACCTAAAGTGGACATCTTACAATGGGCATACAAGGATGCAAAATCGGTTTTGGTGACTCCAGAGATGAGCACAATGGATGCAATGGAAGAATTGACTGCACGTTATGATAACCATTGAGATCACTGAAACATTATTGGAAACATGGGATAATGATTTTATTTAGATGAACATCATTTTTAGTGACATTTTCTTGAAAATTGTAGTGAACACTCCTTGAAAAGATTCTTATATTTTTGTATATGTAGTTTTTGATGCAACTTTTGATTTAATATATATGTATTTTACTTTTCAATTTGGCATTTTTGTCAAAGGGGGAGTATGTTGGCATTTTGCATAGAGATAACATAAATGATATGTTGTCATTGATGTCAATTGAACCGGTAATGGTAATCATGTTATTGCTAATATCGTTGTTTTTTATATTGGCTAGTAACTGGTAAGAAGAGCTTTGTGGAAGATGTTGTAAACCAGTATGTAAAGTTTGTGAGTTGAACTGGTGAACTGGTGTAAAGGGTTAAACCTTTCTATGTATTGTAACTGGTAAACCCTATTAGCTTTTAAACCCTAACCGATCAAGTTTGATGATTTATTATTTGATAAGTGGTAATGATGGAGACATGTGTGATCATTGTATGAGGATATGTTCAAATTGTTTTGGCAGGTTTGTTTTTTGTCTAGGGAAGGAGCAAAGTGGATTGCATCTAATGCACAATGCATGATGAGTTACAAAGTCCAATGAAGTGGTGATCGTGGAGCAGTTGGAATTTTCTTAAAGAATGTGAAGAGATTGTCATGGTTTATAATGGTCAAGCTTGTACTGACTTGTTTCTAATCTTGATGATGAGAATCAGGTTTTTGTTGTGTTACCGACCTAATTGATTTGTATTTAAGGTCGATGAAGTTGTTTGTAAAGTTTGTTGTCAAGATTGATAGAAATCCATTGAGTGTGTAGTTTCCTAACTAGTGAATGGATCTGCACTTTGAGTGAAGGCAGATTGAAGCTTAGAAGGATCTGATCAAGCAAATGTAGTGCTACTCAGACAGATCAAGAAAACCTGTTGTTTTCTAACAATTACAACAGAAGTGAAATCCTTTAACTAGGTAATCTATAATAAGCTTGGTTACTCATTAAATCTTCTAACAAGGTCGTCCATTAGCTTGGATTCTTAAATCCTCCAATGAGGTTACTCCTAATAGGGTATTGTGCTTTTCATCAAAGAATATTTGTAAATCCCTTAATTGGGTGATTCCTAACCAGAATTAGTTCTTAACAGGGCTTATTGTAAAGCTTTAACAGGTTTGGCTCCTAACAGGGTGAACTTTAGAAGAGTTTAGATAGCTATCCTTGTGAGTCTCATCTCATTGTGGTTTTTACCTATTTGGGTTTTCCACGTATAAACATTTGTGGCAAGTGGTGAATGCTTTTGTGGTTGTGATCTTATTTGTTGATTTGGTTAATTTCTGATAAGGCATGTTAAGTAGAAGCATTGAGAGATGAAAATGTTAAGTTATGATTAAGCATTGTTGATATTTGCAAGATTGAAGTTGTTTATTGTTAAAGTTGTCATAATAGTTAAACTGGTTGATGTCAAGTATTCTTATGAATATTGATCTTGACTGAGATATGTTTCCTTTGTTTGACTAGTCTAAGTTTGGGAACTTTGTATCAGTATTTCAAGATACTGATTCACCCCCCCCTCTCAGTATTCCACCGGATACTTATTCTTTCATCATACCATCAGAGTAGAAATATGTATGTCTTGTGAAATTTTTGTATGTATTGTTAAGGGGGAGTAGAAATATGTTTGTACAATTTTTGTAAGCACACTTAGTTGTAAAGTTGTAAAATTTTCTAAGTGTTGGAATCAATGCCAAAGGGAGATATTGTTGGCTTGATGATGATTGTAATGGATAACTTCATGTGTTGTCATTGATGGCACATATAAACACACATATGTTCACATTGTCATAGTCATCTTAGTTAAGACAACCCGGTATTACTCCTAAGTCTTTGTATTGCAAAACCAATATTATATGCATAGATAAGTCCAATCGGTTTTGAAGCTGTCTAACCGGTATAAGCAAGAATGACATGACACCAGCTTGGAGATTCAATGAAAATCAGCTAGGAAGCAAATGAAGGACAATCGGTCTATGAGTTGGAAGAGGTTAACTCTTAACTAGTATCAGTGTTCCAACCAGTTTCACTGATTGTGTGATGAGTTATCACCAGTCATGATGAGTTATCCCTAACTGACAAATTTGGTGGCAATCTATGATGTGTTATGTTAGATTGTCTAGATACACCGCACCTAGGAAATTGTGATGTGATTCCTAAGCTGACATGAAATCTAATGTCTATATAATGACATTGTAATGAACTATTTTCATAATGTGAGATATAAGTGTTAAGTTGTTGCAATTTATAGAAGGTTTTGGAGAGTATGTTGATGATGTAGTTTTGAGTGAGAAGAAGAGGATCTATTAAAGCAAGATGTGCTACTTCTAGATCACACCACCTATTGTTTTAAAATCACTACAACAGTCGAATCCTCTGATCGGGTAAGCTCTAACAAGCTTCATTGTACAAATCCTGTAACCAGCTCATCCATTAGTTTGGGTTTAAAATCATCTACCAGGGTTACTCCTAATAGGGTATAGCTCCTAACAGAGCTTTGGGATCTTTAACAGGATTCTCTGCTAGTAGAGCACTTTTGTAGACCTTAATCAGTCAGTTACCTATTAGTGTAGATAGTTAACTTGTGAGTTCCATCTCACCATGGTTTTTCCCAGTTGGGTTTTCTATGTATAAACACTTGTGTTATGGTGGATGTTTTACTTGTTGTGGGTGATTTAATATCACTTTGGATCGCATGCATAGTATTGAGTAAACTCGTTAACTATATTTACCAGTCTGTGTTTAAAGTGGTATTATTTTTGTTGTCACTAATTCACCCCCCCTCTCAATGCTTTATAAGTCTATCAAACATGACATGAGATAAATAATGAGATCACGAAGTGGATCGGACTGGACCAAAGTGGATGATTCATGAACATCTTTCTCCAAAATGTTAGCTTCATGAGGGGGATCAAGATCAATGACAAACTCTTCATGAGATAGAAAAGGGGGAATAATGGGATCATCAAAAGAAATGAGATCTTGGAGTGGATATTTAGGATGAGGACATGGAGGTGGAGAAACAAAGGGATCTTGTGAAAAATTTAAATGAATGATGGGGTCTTGTGGTGGACATGAATTTGGAATGTTACTTTGATCTTGACAAGGAAGATCACTAGATTCCTCTTTAAAGGTGCTCAGCTCTTGGATTTCAATGGGATCATCAGAAAGGATGGAGGGTATATGTTGACCTTTCTCAAGATGTGGAATACCAATGGGATTTGAAAGGGTGTTGTTTTCTTGGATAGAATGGACATGAATAATGGAATCATCATGAGTGTCTGGGGAGATGGGATCTTGGTCAACAATTGGATGGGATGACAAGGTTTCAGGATCTTGATCTTGATTTTCTTTAGGACTAATTTCTTCTTGCTCTAAATCATCCTCTTGACATGGGGTTAGACTTTGAAAATGTGTGGGGGATTTTGGCAAGGGATCAATGCTTTGACATGAGGGGGATGGACTTTGAATGGGACTCTCTAAAAGAGAAGCATCTGATGGCATTAAATCTTGCATTTCCAAATAGTACAAGGGATTTGTATAAAGACATTGATTAGCATCTATGGAAGACAACCCTCAAGAGGATGCATTGTTTGACGTATCATTTGAAGGTGATGGTGGAAATTGCTCTTGTGAAGCTTTAGGAGATGATATGGGAGGCTCTTGCAAAGCTTCAAAAGGTGTAGGAATAGAGGCCACTGGAGACTCAATATGTTTATGAGGGGATGAGCCATTGCTAGACATGAGCATATGATTTTGATCTTTTTTAGAAAAATCACTTAGGACTCTCTTTAAGAGCTTTGTAATAGAGCCATTTTTCTTTGGAGAAGAATTTGAATCCTTGTGAGGTTTTGACATAGTTGGATTTGGATTTTCAACTTGTTTGAAAGTGATATGGTTCTGGTTTGGTGTGATGTTTTTATTTTGAGTTGGGTTTAATTGGTGTTTTATGTTTGAAATTTGTCCTAGTTTATGCTGTAACTTTTGTTTTTGAATTGCTGGTTGTAAGTATTGATATTGATTTGTTGACTGAACTTGGTGTTAATACTTGATAGTTGGTTGAACCATTTTCTAACATTGTGTGTTTGGTTGAGAATATTGTTGAAATTGCATCATTGATTGTGTTGGTTGGATATGTTGGACCATTGGTTGGAAATGTTGGACTATTGGCTATTGTTATGGGATATATTGAACCATTGGTTGTTGTATCATTGGTTGTGTTGGTTTGAAATGTTGGACCATTGGTTGTTGTTGTTGGATATGTTGTTGATTCAAGATTCAATTGAATGATATTTGACCAAATGAAGTCTGATTTGGGACTTGATTGAAATTTTTGTTTGTTTTTTCAAATTGTTGCATCATCTCTATTTGAGAGATGAGAGTTGGTATGTCTTATCATTCGATAAAATCTTTTACATCAATTGGCACAAAGTTTGAATTTGGACCTTGAAATTTTTGAAATGTTTTGGACATTTGGGATGTAATCTTCTCACTGTTTTTCACTTTTTGTTCCAAGATCTCTTTTTATTGAGCTAGTTTTTCCTCCAGTTGTTGTATTTGGACACTTGTTTTGTCATAAAATGTTTGATCAATGTTTCTTTGTTTTTTGGTTGGATAGAATTGTGATTTACTCAGATCAAAACTTGATTGCATTGTGTTATTCATTGGACCAATCATCGGTTGATATGTCAAACTTTTTTGCATCATAGGAGCTTGGAATCTTGTTCCAATAGACATGTCACTATGCAATGCAATATTTTTTTGGGATTTTTTATTTTTTAGGATGATGTATACAACTAATACAACTTATATGGTTGACAATGCAACTAAATATTTCTGGACATTTTGAATTTTTGGAATGACAATGATATGCAACTAAATGCAATCTTAGAAAATGATAATGCAATCTAAGGTAAGAATGCAACCTATATTTTGTTGTTTTTCAAGATTTGGACAAACTCTTAGAATGTAAACCTAAAGACGTGACCCTTCGGAAATTGAAATAAAGTATAGACCTTAAAAGGACAAAGGACAAAATGAATAGGACAAATTGACAATGTCTCACCTATATGCTTGGATACTAAGCTAGGTTTGACAAAATGATAATGACAAAAGGACAAATGTTGGACAAGGTCAAGACTCCCTAACAACAACTTAGGGTTTAATCTAAAGTTTTGATTTTGCAACTTTGGAAAACCTAATTTTGAGACAAAATGCAAGAGGATAATGATATGAATATGATATGGTCTCAAGATATGATATGATATGAAAAATGATATGAACCAAGGATATGAATGGGAATGTTTGACAATATCAACCTAATAAAAGAACTACGGTTTGGACTATGCAATGACAAAGCTAATGTGATAAGGATATGTGAGGAAAAATGACTTGAAATATGAAATATGCAACCTAAGCCAAGACCTAATTTTGGTATGATAATGATAATGCAATGCAGACCTATAAAAATGATTCCAAATCTAAGTGCAAAGGAATTATGCCAACACAATGGACTAAATATGAAAGGCAATGTGAATGTCCTAAGACCTAAGTTTGGACTATGTAAAGTCTAACCCTAAGTGACATGTATTTTGAGACAAGGATTTCCAATGTTTTGACAAGCCACGTTGATAAAATTTTTGTAAATTCTTGGATGAATATTTTGAAGTTCTTTGGACCAAGGTTGACTTTGTTTGAATCTTGTTTAGACAATTGAAACTTGTTTTTGACTTGTTGAATGTTGTTTGAACTTTGAAAATAAGGTTGTTTAGGACCACTTGTGACAATTGTTTTTAATTCAACCTTTTACAAGCATAGACGATAAGATGTTTGTTTGACTTTGACCCAAGACAATTATGCAACTTCAACAACAAATCCTATCGCTTGCAAAGACAATAGTCATTGGATCTCACTTGGCTTCCCAATTGTGCCTACTCAAAGAAGATCTTGACCCCATTGGCTCCCCTCCATGACACTCACTTCTCTGGGGCAGCTAAACATTAGTCTCCATGAAAACTCCCCATGGCAAACTTTGTATCTCTACTATGAGCCGTAAAAATGTGAGATGACATCAGAGGTCTGACCTCTTGTACCAATGACTAGAAGGTTTTTGGTCTCTAAACACAAAGGTTCTTAGTCAAGGCATCCATTCGGGTGGACGTAGATCCGACGAATTTAATTGTCGCTATGCCATTCCAACACCTGTTGTCTACAACTTTCATTGCAGCCACAATTATTTATAGTGGTTTGGAAGAGGCTTGGCCTTAGCCCTCTCACCAATGCCTGTGCAAAGTGTTAGGCAAATCAGGAGGCACACCCACTTCTAAACGTAAAAACACATGAAAAAATGAAATAAATCATGGAGAACATGGTGTTCATTAACCTTAAAAAATCGAACTATGCAACTACTTTAAAAATCACAAGCACTCAGTTTTGATAAGATTCTTTAACCGTGTCCTGCAACAAATTGTATTAGTAGTTTTGAATTCTTGTTCTTCTCCCAATGAATGCCAAGGTGCTGCATAAATAATTAGTAAAACACAAAACCTCTAATTTGAGTAGAAAAAGCAATATGCAAAAAAGCAACATGCAAGCAAAAATCAAAATAGAAACATGCAACCTATAAAAAACAATAGGCAAAAAAGCTACATGCAACTAAAAAACAACAAGAAAAAACAAAAATGCAAGCAAAGAAAAGTGACATGCAATGAAAAAAAACTACATGCAAATCAAAAAAACAAACATGCAAGTGAAGAAAAGAGACATGCAATGAAAAAAGCTACATACAAAAAAAAAGAAAAAAAGAAAAAAGAAACATGCAATCAAGAAAAAATGACATGCAATGAAAAAGACTACATGCAAATAGAAAAAAACAACATGAAATAAATTAAAAATAAAAATCTTTATGTAATTTGAAAAAAAAATTACATGCAATTAGAAAAATCTATATGCAATTAGCAACTAAGTGATTTGGGTAAAATTGAACAAATTTATTGTATATTGGCTTAGATTATTGTTCATTCACCTCCTAGATTAATCTAGATGAAGATCAATTGCATATCCTAATTAAAGCTAAATTGATAAAACTGATCAATTAACCATCCTAATTAAAGCTAGATTAAGAAAAAAATTGAATCAATTAACCATCCTAATTCAATCTAGATGAATATTGTTGTTCATTTGCCTTCCTAATTAAAGCTAGATTTTAATATCAATTCTTCCTCTAACTAGGCTAGATTTGAGATCCATGAAAAATTCTCCCTTGGTGATAGTGAAATTTGATACCTGTAGCTACACATCACACAAAAATCAGAAAATTATTAGGTTGTTGTTCACATCGGCTTCATAAGAAATGTAGCAAGAAAATTATACAAAACCATGCAAAATCAAGCACATTCACAACAAGGTCATCAAATGAAATAAAATAAATTAGAGAAAATCAAACCGATTTTATTCCATTCGATGAAGGCCTCACTGCTCCTTCTTTTTTCTCTAATCAAATGGTATGTGGCTCTCAAACTCCAAATTGCAAATGTGTTGAAAGCAAAGGCGAGAAGTTTCGAAGATTTGAAGTTAATTTTGACAACATATAATTATTCAAAATGTCCATGTGATTATGGAAAAGATAGATAAATTTATAGAATATTGAAGACAAGATTGGATCTATCAAAATGGATTAAAAAAGATGGCATAAAGCAGCTTTTGATTGGGCATATCTCCATTTTCAAATTTTAAATTGAGATTAAAGAGATATTTTCTAAGAAGATAAATCAACAAAATTAGAAGTTGACTGGTTACTTTCATTTTCAATTTTTAGGAAGATATGATAATGATTTTTGAGAATCATATAAATCAGATGACGATATACTTTCTATTTTCAAAAATTGGGAGAATATGAGAAAATAATTTATTTAAATTGGATAATGATTTATTTTAATTTTTAAATCATTTTCTTGATTTATTGCCATTTTTTAATTTGGATGAGGATAATTAGAAATTAAATTAAAAATAAATAAAGATTTGTTTCCATTCTTGATTTTTAGAAGAAGATAATTAAGATTTTATTAAATAAATAAAAAAATTATGAGGAAATAATTAGCTAATTAAATAATTTAAAGAAATTATTCAATTATGAGAAAAAAGAAATTGAAATAATAAATATTATTTAATTAAAGTAGGATTGAACTAGTCAAATAATAAAGATTATTCAATTAATGTTAGGAAATGAATGATTAATGAAATGATTTGAATGATTAGGAAAATAGAAAATTTGAATTAGAAGAATGACACTTGATCAATTAATCGATTAGGGAAAAAATGTTAGTAAGTTAGTGTGAGCAAGCATGGTGCAATTTTTGGGCATCTACAAATGATATTAGAGTGAATCCCAAAGTTACAACTGATTTTTAAATTTTTTGATATGTGAAATGGGCCTTAAAGGTCGAAATAAGACATAATTAGGGTTTATGATTTATTGGAGGAATAAAATAAAAAGGGGCACACTTAGGGTAAAGGGCCCAATTTTATGATGTGGGGAGTCATTAAATATGACTCTAGATTTAATTAAATTAATTAATTAAATGATTAAAGGGAAATTGCAATGCAAGATGCAAACACACTAAGTCGGGTGCTAAACTAAGTGTGGAATTGTACCACCCTAGAAAGTGTGTACAATTTACGACGTTATATTTAGCCCCCACTTTAGCAGTCATATGACACTACGTGCATATGCAAGATAAAGTAAAGAAAAGTAAACATTCATGGAAAATGATATATCCACAAGTTGTCGGACAAAGCCCCCAATGGTATCTGGAGTACACAACTAGGAACCGCAAACTACAAAACCTCATGTTAGATAAAAACACAAAATCACCTAAATTCTTACTAAGGAAGGTGATGAAATTTTGAGGGTAGCTATATGCCCCCCTGTTTCGGCTTGCTAATTTAGTGAGTTGAAATAGGGTTTATGATTAGGGGCCTTAAAGGTTGAAATAAGACATAATTAGGGTTTATGATTTATTGGGGGAATAAAATAAAAAGGGGCACACTTAGGGTAAAGGGCCCAATTTTATGATGCGGGGAGTGATTAAATATGACTCTAGATTTAATTAAATTAATTAGTTAAATGCTTAAAGGGAAATTGCAATTCAAGATGCAAACACACTATGTCGGGTGCTAAACTAAGTGTGGAATTGTACCACCCTAGAAAGGGTGTACAATTTATGATGTTACATTTAGCCCCCACTTTAGTAGTCATATGACACTACGTGCATATGCAAGATAAAGTAAAGAAAAGTAAACATTCATGGAAAATGATATATCCACAAGTTGTCGGATGAAGCCCCCAATGGTATCTGCAGTACACAACTAGGAACCACACCCTACAAAACCATATGTTAGATAAAAAAAAAAATCACCTAAATTCTTACTAAGGTGATGAAATTTTGAGGGTAGCTATATGCCCCCCTATTTCGGCTTGCTAATTTAGTGAGTTGAAATAGGGTATCGTGTTTACCACATCGAATTGTGAAAGAAGATTGATGACAAATGCTCACAAGAAGATTTGATACAAGATCAAAAACTAATGGAGAATCATTTGGTAAGAAAGATGACTAAACCTCGAGTCCAACACAACAAAGAGTGTGAGGATTTGAGAGCTCTCTAACACAAGATGAAAGATTTAAATGGAAACAAATGATAAATGACAAATGATATGCAAGAGATATAATCCAACAAAGAATGCCACTCCATAAAGGAAATTGGTAAATAATGGTATTGAAATGACATCAAAGAGATTATCTATAGAAACACTCTTCTAAAAGAAGGCAAGAGATCCTCATCAGGGACATGGACGTTCACAAAATAGAAGAGTTTATTATAAAAGATACTACTCAACGAAGAAAAGAAATTGACGAATGATCAAAGACTTCCAACACCAAGGAGGAGGTCCCAATTAAGGATACGTACTTAAGATCCCCATTAGGGATGCTTGTTCCAATATGAGAGAAGGAATTCAAATATGAATACACCTCTAAAATCAATAAGAAATCCTTATAGAAGACACTACTTTACAAAGGGTAAATTTTAATCTTAAGGAGAGATGTTCTGATTAATAAGAAAAATGGGTTTTCAGGACCCGAAACCTTTAACATAGGAGATTAAAAAAGATCATCATAGAGTATCTAGACCATATAAAAATGGCTTAAAAAATGACTAGCAATAAAGATAGTAAACAGAAAGGACAACAAAAGATAGAAACAACAAAACAACAGAAACTGGGAAAACATTGCACAGTTAAAGAGTCTTCAGGAGGTCCTCCATCTTAAACACCAGTTGGTCATGGTTGGCTGCAACAACTTTGAGTTCATCCAGGTCCTTATTTGGCTTCTTCTCCTTCTTTTTACCTTTGGTTCTTTTTCTCGGTCCTTGAACATCTCTTGTGCCTTTAGTGTTAGGGTCAATTTCTAGGGTGTCCTCCTCATCTAATTTGCTGATGAGGGTTATGGTATTGCCAGCAGAGACCTTCAGAATGATTAAGATTTTCTCTACGATACTTTTGAGATATTCCTCAATTCTGCTGACTTTACTGACAATTTCCAACATTGTTTGATCCATAGAATTAGCATTTTCTTTCCTCTCAATCAGGTTTATCTCAATTTGCTCAAATCTAGGGTTGAAGGAGTCTCTTATATTTTCAGCTTTAGCAACAGTTTTGGTCAAATCCTCCATATAATCTGCCATAGTCTTCCCTTCGCCAGTGCTGATAGTTTCCAGAATCTGGATTCTGTGGCTAAGCTTCTTGTTGTCCTCCACAAATTTCTTGTAACCGGTGATTAACCATTCCATGGTGTCCATAAAATCTTTCATACCCTAAGGAGGAGGATTTGAGGAGGGATCTATCTTACTGGAGTTGTCCTGTTCCTTATTTGGGGGGTCACCAACAGTGGCTTTTTCTTCAGCCCTATGTACTTCCGCAGTGGTCACCTCCTCCAAGTTCTGGTCAGCTTCCAAAATATTTTTCTTCTTTTATTCCTTTAGCTCCTTCACATTCTCTTCCTTTCTCTTTTGTTTGTTCTTGGTCTGAATATGGACTTTAGTTTGATTTTTCAGTGAACCCTGGGTTTTCTCCTTCTTAGAATCTTCAGAGACCTCCTCTAAGGAGGAGGAGCTAATCTGGAGAATTTTGCCTTTAGATTTCTTGCCCTCCGAAGAGGAAGGCTTGGTTTTCAAATGTTTCCACTTCTTATCTACTTCATCTTCTGAGTCATCCATACTCTCCTCAGAATTGCTCGTTGAGTCACTGTCAGAACCCTCATCCAAAGAAAAAATAGAGTCTGACCCTTCATCCTCAGACTCATAAATAAAGGGTTGAGGACGGGCTATTTGGTTAGCCTTGAGGTGGTCATAAATTAGAACCATTAAGCCTTGTTGCATGGCAGTGTCACCCTCAGGGTTCTCTTTATGGGCCTTAATGGTGGAATTCATAGAACATAATAGAATATATGGAATGCTAACTTTCTCATCATGCGTAAAATAATTCAGCAAAACAAAATGGTAGCCATAAACTTTAGTGAATCTACCATCCAAAGTAATATAGCACATTATAACAAAAAGGACCTCCCTCCATGGCTTAACAAAAGCCCTAGGAGGATAGTAAGTTGTACTTAGCTTCACTGAACTTTTTTTTCTCCTTGTTCAGTTTCAGGATATCTTTCAATGGCTTCCTTGCTTACTTTTCTGTCTCTTTAGTAGTTGCTTCCTTCCCTTCAGAGACCCGTGACCTAAGCAATGAGGTCTTCATCTATGACGATAGACTGATCTCCCATCTTCAAAGTGCCCTCTCTACTTTTTTTACAAAAGAAATTAGTGATTGTGGCGTCTCGTCCATGGAGTCTCTCCATAAATTTTGAAAACTGACCCTTCTGCAGAATGTTCCAGACCGCCTCCTTTTGCTTCCACTCCTTAAAATTGCTAGGTTCATAGCGGCATCTATTTACTCCCATATTTTTTCTATTCAGAGTTGAATGTCGAAAATTGCAGAGAGCTTTAGACAGAGAGTTTCTTGGAGCTACCAAATTATAATTGCTTGAAGCACTCCTTTAAATCGGTTTCATTATTATTCTGTCCATTTATGATCTTTAGGGTACTATTATGTCGGTCCTTAAAAATGATTAATCTGACATCCTCTAGGAGGCCTTGTTCTCCCTTCCAAGTAATCATTTCATCTTGATTAACCGCCACATTGGCTGCCTAGTCAGCAAAACCATTACCTTCACGGTAGATATGAGATATGTAACTTTTCTCAAAAGTGTTAATGAGTTTTCTAGCAGCCTTTATAATTTTATTGATAGACGATGAGGGCTTAGAGGTCCCCTTGAGGCATTTGATGATGTTGTTAGAGTCCCCTTCAATCCATATGTAGGGACAATTCCATCTTTTTGCGAGGAGAATACCTTGGAGTGTTGCCATTGCTTCGGCCTTGTGATTTGTTTGGCTTTCTATTGGAACAACAATCATTTCCTTGCATATGCCTTTATCATCTCTAAGAATAGCTCCACATCCCACAGGGCTTGGATTACCTTTTGCAGCACCATCGAAATTGACTTTGGACCAACCATGAGGGGGAGTTTTCCATCTTACTTCTAATCTTTTGTTTTGCTTGGAGTCAAAACTGCTAGCATTCTTCAAAATCCAAGAACTTAAAATGTGAGATTCCAATGGGTTGGTTGAAAAGCAGGGACCCCCAATGATCCCAATGTTCTCCATAATCGCCCATTATATTTTCTCAAACACAATATCCTGAGTAAGAGAAGTGTCCCTAAAAATACGATTGTTTTTTTCCTTGCATAATCCCCACAAGATGTGAGGGAGTGATAGCTTCCAGAGAGATATGCAAAAGGAGTTAGACCAATGGTAATTCCAGGAGTATAAAAACTCACTGATAGTGTTGAGAAACACCCAATCAATGCAAAAACTATTAAGAAATCTTTCCCAGATTGAAGCAGAATAGGAATAGTGGATGGCCAGATGATCCATTGACTTTTCCTCCTTAAGACAGAGAGCACATCTATTAGGAAAGGCAAATCCTCTACCCTTGAGGTTATCTAAGGTCAAGATTTTATTTTTAAGAATAGTCCAATAGAAAAATTTGATTTTGGGGGCCAGACCCTTTATCCAAGCTTTTGACCAAAAATGATTTTTCAGAAGGGGCGGGGGAGAGAACACCATACATTAAAGAGACAATAATATTACCTTTGGGTTCATATTTCCAAATGAGGGAGTCTTCCTCTTTTTTCAACCAGGTCAAAGACAGATGGTTTTTAACCTTAATAAGGCTTGATGAATAAATGATAAACAGTTAGTATCAAACCGGTATTGAGAGGAGGGGGGGTGAATCAGTACAGACAAAAACACTTTCCCTGAACTGGTTTGACTGCAAACACTGCACTTGACTGGAAAGAAATAACACTAATCTAAATCAGATTACTACCAGTAAAACATAGTGAGAATGTGAAAGACATAAACTAGTAACTCTTAGCTTTTCATAGAATCTAATACCTCATTTCCACTTCACCCTTATGCCTAAACAAGTAATCTATCATTAGAAATATAATGACTGCTAGTTCAACATGTTTTACCACTTTGACATAAAACACTAAACCATCACACATGACACATTGATTTTTTTACGTGGAAACCCAACTAGGAAAAACCATGGTGGGGATGAATACCCACAAGCTGCTCTTTGAACTCTTTTGAAGTTTGCTCTGTTAGGAGCCTAGTCTGGTTAAAGACTATTACAATAGGTTCTGCTAGGAACCGATCCTACTAGGGATCACCCGGCTAAGGGATGGCTAAATATCTAGTTAAAGGTTAGAACCCTGTTAAAGGTTACCTCGCAAGAGGATTTGAAGAACTCATTGAATTGAGTCACCCTGTTAAAGGATTTACACAAAAGCATGTTAACGCTACCCGGTTAAGGGATTTTCCAACTGCTAAAATGGTTAGAAGTCAACATGTAATACACTGATCTAATAATAGCACTCAATGCCAAGGCAGATCCACTTTAGCTCCTTTTCTTCTACAATCACACTCTGCAGGTATCAACACATTTCTCTGGTCTGGCAAGAATCAAGTATCACTCACTAGGATACACACATAAAATTTGCCAACAACTTCAAAATGAAAAACATCATCGACCTTATAGGAAACAGATAGGTTGGTAGCATAAACATTTAGGTTTTACAATCTAGTTGGTTCATCCCAACCGTTAATCACACTACATCGAATACAATAGTCTTGAACAAATCTCAAGACATTCTCCAACATTCATTCTTTTTCGCTTCAGGAAGCTGATAACTCATCACACGCTCTCCACAATTTACAGAGACTTCGCACATTCCCAAGGTAGATAGGATCAATCTCCATGCTAGATCCTCAAGGAAGTCCTTCATGCGCACAAGGCTGATGTGGCAACACTTATTTGGTCTTCATTACAATACTAAATCATCATAGGATGTCATCGGTTGAATCACATAATCTTGGAATGCATCAACTGGAAACCCTGATACAAAACTTCCATTTACCAGTTCTCATTCCAACATACCGGTTCACCTTGATCAAACATACCGCTTCACTTTTTCACAAATACCGGTTTACATCATCATACCAGTTCTCTTTGCCAGTTTGTTTCCTACAACATACCGGTTCATACTTTAGCATATTGACATCAATGACAACATACAATATCATCATGTCATCATGCTCAGCACATATGCCAACAATCTCCGTCTTTGGCATTGATGGCAATATACAAAGATATCTTTCTGCTTCACATCTTCTCCCCAATATGGCATATATCTTTTCCACTTTACATCTTCTCCCCCTTTGAGAACAATGCCAAAGTGAAGGCATACACATCTATGTTCCACTATGCTGCTCCCCCTAAGGAGTAGCAACCTTCAACACACCAATCCTGAAAAAGATATATCGATGTAAGACCTGACTGATGTGGAGCAAACACCTTTAGTTCACCTCTTGAAAGGGCATCACCCCTAATTCACCTCTCAAATAGGTAAAGGCAGCCTTCGGTAGAGGCTTGGTGAATATGTCTACTAACTGCTCCTTACTGGAAACATGTTCTAGTACAACCTCTTTGTTCTGAACCTTCTCCCTTAAGAAATGATACTTGAGCTTGAAGTGCTTTGTTCTAGCATGTAAAACTGGATTCTTAGAGATGTTAATTGCACTTGTGTTGTCACAAAATATAGTTACCGGTTCAGATACAGAAACTTTGAAACCATTTAATACATGCTTCATCCAAATTGTCTAGGTGCAGTTCATAAATGCTGCAGCATATTCTGCTTCTGCTGTAGACTAAGAGATACAACTCTGCTTCTTACTCATCTATGAGACTAGTCTACCACCAAGAAAGAATGCACCACTGGTTGTGCTCTTCTGGTCGTTCACATTACCAGCCCAATCAGCATTTGTAAACACTTTCAGGTTGAAATCATTACTATATGAATACCATAATCCATAGTCAATAGTTCCCTTCAGATATCTAAGAATCCACTTGACTGCTACCAAGTGGGATTCTCTTGGGCTTTTCTGGAACCATACAGTAATGCCCACTGCATGTGCAATGTCCCATCTTCTATGTACTACATAGTGCAATTTACCAATCATTTATTAGTATTCCTTCTCATTTACCAACACTGAGTCATCCTCTTTTGATAATTTACAACCAGTCACCATCGGTGTACCAACCGGTTTGTTGTCTTCCATGCCATAGGTCTTCAACACCTCTTTGACATACTTGGACCGAGTGATAAAGATTCCAACTTTCATTTGTTGAATCTATAGTCCAATGAAGAACTTAATCTCCCCTATAAGTCACATCTCAAATTCCTTCTTCATCTCATCTACAAAGTCATGACTCATCTTGTCATCTCCACCAAAAATTATGTCATCAATAAATACCTCACAGATTAGAATCTGATCTCCTTCTGACTTCAAGTAGATATTGCTATCTTCACTTGTTCTTTCAAATCCAATCTTCACAAGATGTGAATGCAAGCATTCATACCATGCTTTAGGTGCCTGCTTTAGTCCATACGAGGCTTTATGTAGCCTACACACCATGTCACTATCTTCTGATAGGGAAAACCCATCTGGTTGCTCTATATACACCTCCTCTTCTAGTATTCCATTCAGGAATGCAGATTTTACATCCATTTGATATACTTTAAATCCCTTGAAGGCTGCATATGCAAGAAGCATACGAACCCCTTTCAATCTGGCTACTAGAGCAAAGGTTTCTCCATAGTCTTCTCCTTCTTCTTAAGCATATCCTTTGCACACCAGTCTTTCTTTTTTTCTTACCACTGTGCCATCTTCATTCAACTTATTTGTAAAAATCCATTTGGTGCCTATGATATTTTTATGCTCAGGTCTGGGTACCATAGATCATGTACCATTCTTTTCTATCTAGTCAAGTTCCTCTTCCATTGCCTTGATCTAGTCTTCATCTTTATGTGCCTCTTTAAATGTTTTAGGCTCAAATTCAGAGATCATGCAAGAATTTTCTTAGATCTTAGTTGTTTCCTCTTGCTTTTCTTCTTCATCCTCATCAGCATCGACATCTACCGGTGTAGGAGCACTGTTACTGGTGCTAGGCTGTTTTGCAACCAGTTCCCAGAAGGTTACTACTGGTTCCTCTCCTACTTGCTCATTGTCAGTTTCCTCAAGTTTCTCAAAGGTTTCATGAACTTTAACATTGATACTTTCAACAATTCTCTGAGTCCTATTGTTGAAACAATTAAGAGCTTTACTTTTGGTGGAATATCCTACGAATATTCCTTCATCACATTTTGCATCAAACTTGCTCTGATGTTCACTCCTCTTGATATAAAATTTGCTACCAAACACTCTAAAGTAGCTTACCACAGGGGTTTTACCGGTCCAACACTCATAAGGATTTTTATCCTTACCCTTTTTGATGAGTACCCGATTTATTGTGTAGACTGCATGCTCACCGCTTCTCTCCAAAAAGTGTGAGCAACTTTTCCTTGGATCAACATTGTTTTGGCTATTTCAACTACAGTCTGGTTGTTTCTCTCTGCTAGGCCATTCTACCATGGAGTCTGGGGGGAAGATAGTTGCCTCTTGATGCCCTTCTCTTCACAGTACTTGTTGAATTCATCAGAAGTGAATTCTCCTCCTTGATCAATTCTTAGGCACTTAATCCTCTTACCTCTTTCTTTTTCAACCAATGCTTTGAAGGCTTTGAACTTTCCAAAGGCTTAAGACTAGTCCTTCAAGAATGTGACCCACATCATTCTTGAGCAATCATCAGTAAGAATCATAAAATTCCTATCTCCCTACACACTCCTAGTTTTCATAGGACCACACAAATCAGTATGCACAAGATCAAGTAAATTGTATGCAGTGAAAGATTTACCTTTGAAGGTTGAGGAAGACATTTTCCCCAGTTGACACTCTCTGCACAAAGGATTCTATAGTTTGCTCAGCATAGGCAATCCTCTAATTGCCTTGATCTTACTAGCCTTCATAATATTATCAAAGTTTACATGGAAAAGTCTCCTATGCCATATCCAACTATCATCAAACTTAGCCATTAGACATGTATTGATGTTTTCCTTTAGCTGAAATAGGTTACCTTTCATCTACATACCGGTGGCCATCAATTCACCACTCTTACCTTTTATTTTACATACTCCATCTCTAAATTCCAGAGTGAGTCCATTATCATTCAACTGGGCAACACTCAAAAGGTTATGTCTTAGACCTTCTACCCAATACACATTATCAACACTACTTTTTCCATTTAGAGAGATGGACCTCTACCTTTTACCATACATGGTGCATCATTACCAAATCGGACCACACCACCATCATACTCTTCCAGAGATAGAAGCTTACTTCGGTCACCAGTCATATGGTGAGAACAACCACTATCAATAATCCACTCATTGGAATTATCAAAGTGGGAGACAAGAGCCTTCTTGTCTAACACATCTTCCTTAATTGCTACAAATATAATGTCTTCACTTTCTTCATCTTCCGATTCCTCATCAGTGACACCTTCATCAACTACTACAAAGTAGTTTCTCTTGTTTCCTCCTTTGAACTTCTTGAACTTCTCTGATTTGTCCTTATTATCACCATTAAGACAGTTTACAACAATGTGTCTTATCCTATTGCAAGAAAAGCATTTCAAAGGGAGCTTACCTCTGTATTTACCAGTTCCCTTAGGAAGTCTCTTGGCAAGAAGAGCTTCAAATTCCAACAGGATCTTCTCATCATCAATTTCTTTGCTTTGTCTTGGTTCACAACTGGTACTAGCTTCTTTGCCCTTTCTAGATGGTGCAACAGATTTTCTAAAGGATGATTCAGTCTTCTAAATACTGCCATCATAATTATTTAGCTCATAAGCTGTCAACTTAGCAATGATGGAGTCTAGGGATACCTTTGTCTTGTCTATAGACCTCAACTCCTAAATAGTAGCAACCCTTATTGCATAGACGGGTAATAAGGATCTCAAGACTTTTCTAACAACAATGGAATCATCTATTTTACCACCTGCACTCTTGATCTCTCCAACAACAGTTTTGATTCTTGTTCCATATTGTTGAATGGTCTCTCCTTCAACCATCCGCATGTCTTCAAACTTCCCCTAAGGTTCTCTTCCTTAGTTTGTTTCACATGCTCATCACCACCATAGATATTCTCAAGAGCATCCCATACTTCTTTGGGATTGTCTTTATCTTGAACATCAATAAACTCTATGTAAGATAGACTGATGATTAGGGATTCCATGACTAGCCCATTCTCATTAATCTCTCTCTTTTGATCATCAGTGAGAGTATTGGTAGGGATAACATAAGCATTCTCAACATAGCTCCAGTGTTGAGCACCCATGCTTCTGATGTATATCTTCATTCTATCCTTCCATATTTTAAAGTTATCTCTGTTGAACTTTGGACCTTCCCTCTTCATCATTAGAGTAGGATCTTTTCCTCAAGCGGTTAAGATTACAACACAAAGGACCCAGAAGATGCTCTGATACCAATTGATGAATAAATGATAAACAGTTAGTACCAAAATGGTACTGAGAAGGGGGGGGTGAATCAGTACAGACAAAAACACTTTCCCTGAACTGGCTTGACTGCAAAAACTGCACTTGACTGGAAAGAAATAACACCGCTCTAAATCAAATTACTACCGGTAAAACACTATGAGAATGTGAAAGACATAAATCGGTAACTCTTAGCTTTTCACACAATCTAATACCTCATTTCCACTTCACCCTTATGTATAAACACGTAATCTATCATTAAAAATATAATGACTACTAGTTCAACATGTTTTACCACTTTGACATAAAACACTAAACCATCACATGAAAGGCATCACACATGACACACTGATTTTTTCACGTGAAAACCCAACTAGGAAAAACCACGGTGGGGATGAATACCCACAATATTATCTTTGAACTCTTTTTAAGTCCACTCTTTTAGGAGCCTAGTCTGATTAAAGACTATTACAATAGGTTCTGCTAGGAACCAATCCTGCTAGGGATCACTCGGCTAAGGGATGGCTAAATACCCGGTTAAAGGTTACCTCGTAGGAGGATTTGAAGAACTCATTGAATTGAGTCATCTTGTTAAAGGATTTACACAAAATCCTCTTAAAGCTACCCAGTTAAGGGATTTTCCAACTGCTAAAATGGTTAGAAGTCAACAGGTAATACACTGATCTGATAACAACACTCAATGCCAAGGTAGATCAACTTTAGCTCCTTTTCTTCTGCAATCACACTCTGCAGGTATCAACACATTTCTCCAGTCTGGCAAGAATCCAGTATCACTCACTGGGATACACACATACAATTTGCCAACAACTTCAAAACGAAAAACATCATCAACCTTATAGAAAACAGATAGGTCGGTAGCATAAACCCTAAACCCTAAACATTTAGGTTTTACAATCCAATCGGTTCAATCCTGACTGTTAATCACACTACATTGAATATAACAGTCTTGAATAGATCTCAAGACGTTCTCCCACATTCATTCTTTGCCGCTTCAGGAAGTTGTTAACTCATCACATGCTCTCCATTGTTTACAGAGACTTCATACATTCCCGAGGTAGATAGGATCAATCTCCATGCAAGATCCTCAAGGAAATCCTTCACGCACATAAGGCTGACGTGGCAACATTTATCTAGTCTTCATTAGAATGCTAAATCATCACAAGTTGTCATTGGTTGAATCACACAATCTTGTAATGCATCAACCAGAAACCCCGATACAAAACTTCCCTTTACCAATTCTCATTCCAACATACCGGTTCACCTTGATCAAACATATCGCTTCACTTTTTCACAAATACCAGTTTACATCATCATACCGGTTCTCTTTACCAGTTTGCTTTCTACAACATACCGGTTCATACTTCAGCATATTTACATCAATGACAACATACAATATTGTCATGTCATCATGCTTAGCACATATGCCAACAAGGCTTGGGTGGATACTTTCAATATTTTTTCATTTATTACCTATCCAATACCCTTCAACTAAAGAACCAAATGTTCTAATATAGGAGGAGGCATAAGGGGCCCATTCTGGGATATCAATCAAAGGTTTATCAAAACGCCAAGGGTCTTCCCAGAATTTAACTTTCCTACCATTGCCTACTTTCCAAATAATCCCTTTAGCAATGCTATCTCTGCACTTAGAGGCATGATTCTAGATATGGGACCCATTCTAATTTCTGAATTGATAAAAGAGGAAAGAGAGGAGGACAGAAGAGAGTACTTACTTCACCAGATTTTACACCATTCACTATCAGAGTGGAACATTCTCCAAACCTACTTAGACAGGTTAGCTTCATTTAGGGTCCAGATTCTTCTCAGGCCCAAACCTCCTTTACTTTTTGGTCTGCATACCTGATCCCTAGCGAAAAGAGACATTTTTTTCTTATCCTCAACCCCTAACCATAGAAATTTTCTTTGAATTTTCTCAATTGCATTAGCATACTTAACTTGAATTTTGAAAAGTCTTAGGGCATAAATAGGTATGCTTTGAAGAGAAGCTTTTAGAAGTTGAAGCTTTCTATCCTGACTTAAAAGGGCTCCTTTCCAACCAGCTAGCCTTTTATGAAATTTGTCCACTAGAGAGCTCCAAAAAGAATCAAGAGGTGCAATGCCCAAGGGGGAGCCAAGATAAGTGGTAGGAAGATGAGCAATCTGACATTCCAAGATTCTGCTCATTCTATGTTGTCTTCTCTCTGGTGTGTTGATGAAATAAACTTTGCTTTTAACCCAATTAATGAGCTGACTAGATGTAGAGGCAAACTTACAAAGAGTGTCCTTCGGGATTCTAGCTTTTGAGATACTTTATTCCCCCATGACAATGGTATCATCCACAAATTGTTGGTGAGAGCAGATAAGATCAGCTGAAGAAGGTTGAAGTCACTTAAAAGATCCTCACATAACCATGTTTTCCATAGACCTACCAAAACATTCAGCCATAATAATGAAGACGATAGGGGAAATGGGATCCCCTTGCCTCAGTCTTCTAGATGCTTGGAAGAATGGGGATGGGGAACCATTGACAAGAACTAGAAAAGAGGCTAACGTAATAAGTTGACTGAAGAGGTTGACACATTTGGTGGAAAAACCACAAGCCACAAGAACCTTCACAAGAAAAGACCAGTCAACATGGTCATAGGCCTTAGAGAGATCAAGCTTGAGGATGAGACCCTGTTTCTTAGCCCTAACAAGAGAATGAATATTCTCATGGACAATAATAATGGAGTCGAGAATTTGTCTTCCTGGGACAAAACCATTGTGTTGATGATTAATCAAAGAAGGAAAGACAATCATGATTCTGGTGGCAAGAACCTTGGAGATAATCTTATAAAAAGAATTACATAAGCTGATTGGTCTAAACTTGTCCATAGAGTCAGTACCTTGGGTTTTGGGAATAAGTGTAATGAAAGTGCCATTAATTTCTTTCAAAAGTGTTATAGCCCCCAAAAATTCCTTGACCCCGTTGGAAACATCTTTCCTGATAATGTCCAATAAATCTTGGAAAAAGAACATGGGGAAGCCATCTGGACCTAGAGCTTTGTTACCGTCAAAAGAAAAAACAATATTTTTGATTTCCAAGATCAAAGGAATTGAAGAAAGGGAGGCATTCATCTTCTCATCAATGAGACAAGGAATATTTTGAAGAAAAGAAGATTGAGCATCAACGTCCAACCTGTGATTCCTCCTCAGAAGTTCTAGAAAGTACTTTTTGGCCTCATTCCTTATCTCTTCCTCCTTGACCAGCTCCCCATTGTCCACTGCCAATTTTGTAATCCTATTTGTTGCTTTATGTTTGATCATCGACATATGAAAAAATCTTGTATTCCTATCTCCTTCCTTTAGCCAAATGCATCTTTATCTTTGCTTCCAAAAAGTTTCCTCTTTAGCAATGATTTCATGGTATTTTTTAAGGGTCTCATTTTCTTCAGTAATAGACACAGTATTGAAACCATCCTTCTGAATTTGGACTTGTATCTTAAAGTCATCTTGGACTTCACCTTTGGCCTCAAAAATGTTCCCAAAGCTAGATTTATTCTAGTTTCTTATATTGTCCTTAACACTTTTGAGTTTCTTTACAACTCTGTACATAGCAGTTCCCTCAACTTAGATACTCCACCATTTATGAATATTACGAGTGATATCAGGGTGATGAGTCCACATTTTTTCAAATCTGAAAGGAAAATGTCTTCTTCTATTAATTGGGTTAGCAATGAAGGTGATAAAAAAAATGATTTGACCCAACCCAGATGTGGGTAGACATGGAGCAGAAGTAATGTCTATACCAGTCATTAGAAATTAGAGCCCTGTCAAGGCAAACTTGGATAAGATCATTACCAGTTCTCCTATTAGTCCATGTGTAATTGCATCCCTGTATCTCCACATTGTTGAGAGCCTGTGTATTTATAAAGTCCATAAGGGCCAACCTACTTTCCAACTGAGAGGATCTTCAACCAAATTTTTCCTCCTCTCTAAAGGGAGTATTAAAGTCTCCCATGACCAACCAGCTAAGATTCTTGAGGTTGTCCCTAATTTCTATAAGTTTTTTCCAGAAGGAGTTTCTATCTTTCAAGGTTTGGGTGCATAAATGTTGGTGAGGACCCATACGGTTCCATCTTTTAAATGCTCAAATCTAATGCACGAGAAATTTTTTTCTTGAATAAGAACATGGCCTTTGACACTATTAAGATTCCAAATGGTAGCTATGCCTCCCGAAGGACCTTCTGAGCTACCACCACTGATACTCCTATTTTTAAAAAACTTCAAAGATTCAACTTTTTCTCTACTCATTTTGGTCTCTTGCATTAGAAAAACACCAGGTTTACTATCCCTTATCATATTCCTAATAATATCATGTTTATGAGGATTATTAAGTCCCCTAATATTCCAAGAGATAATCTTCATAGTTACTTACCGAATCCTAACTCCTTAAGAGTCTTCTGAGTCCCATCTGCAATGTTCTTACTAGCCTCCTTGTCTTGATTTTATGGCTAGAAGGTCGACCTGGGGAAGAGGAGATATACCCAACATCTACTTGAGCTATTCTTCTGAATTTCCTTAGTTGAAAAGTCGAGGGAGTGGATCCTTTCTTGTTCCTATATTTTGGTATTTTCCAATCAACTTCTTTCTCGAGAACCGCTTCTGGATTACTGAGGATTCTGAATATTTCATCTTCATTGCCACAATTAGGGAATCTAGAATCATGTGAAGCACTATTTACTATTTTTGAGTTTTGATTTGAATTCGAAAGGTTCATACCTAGTATTTCACATTTTTGGGCTTCTTGCATTTCAGATCTTATCATGAGCGGGGAAGAGTCAGTCTTTTCTTCTTGGGAGCCAGAGATCTCCCCTTCCTCAGGTTGTTCCTCTTTCTTTTGTGTTTCCTTACCAGCATAAGTATAAGCGATTACCACTTCAGTTGTGTCTTTTGAAGATTCAGTCTGTTCTTTGAATTCCTCTATTCGGATCTGCTCTGTCACATGATTGTTTACTTTGGTTGATTCATTTCTCAATACTTCCTAGGCTAGGGGATTGGAGACAAAAGTTGAGGATACCACTTCCTTATTTTCCCCCAAGGGTTCAAAATAGTTGTTGTCAATAAAGTCATCTTCCTTACTTTCTTAGTTTTTAACTTGCGATACCTTTTTTTCTGGAACCTTTTTACTTTCAACCAGGGGTTTAGTCTACTTGAGATCTCCTTTAGGCTTGATAGGACAAGATTTTGCCCAGTGACCCACTTTCTTGCAATGGAAGCAGGCAAAGGGGATAGATTCATATTCTATTTGTTGTTTCCATGTCCCCAACTTTGACACTATATCTATCTGTTCCAGCATGTCTTCATCATGGGCTATCCCTACAAAAAAACCTAGCATGAGTGAGTCTCCTTTTTGAAATTGTGACTGGGTCTATAGAGAGGAGTTCACCAAAGGAGCCTGCTATTCCCGAGAAGATGCTTTCTGTCCAATATTCAAGAGCCAGACCTGGTAACTTTACCCAAACTAGAACTTGTGCCAAAAGAGAGTCATTCATGTTCAAATTCAGATGCCATTTCTGAAGAACCAAGGCTGTCTTTCCTACCATTCAAGGACTACCACAAAGTATCCTTAATTTATCTTCTTCACAGGAGAAAGTAAAACATAGGAGGCCTTTAGGCAAAGCCAAGATTTCAGCATTACCCTTCAGAGACCATTTCCATTTGACATAAGCCCTTACAACTTCGATGTTTGGACACCCATAAATTTGCCTACTAGGGAGTTTGACGTATTGTATATATTATGATCTAGAACTAGATCGAGGATAGAAATAGTGAACTTTCCACCGTATGGATCAGAAATATTCTTGATAGGAGGTAAAGAGGATTTACTAGATGGTTTTTTTCCAAAAATGGATGACCATTTTCTAGATTCTTTTCTATTCTCCAAGGTCTCTTCACGTGGGTTGGACTCCCTGCTAGACCCCTCCCCCGAAAACCCAGAACCCACTTTCTTCTCTGGCACAGTGCCACCAATCTATGGAATGTCAAAAACCTTCGGAATGTCCAAAGGCTTTTCCTTCTCTCCCATATAACAAACTCCTTCATTCTAGCCCCTCCCACCATTGGAACCAGAGTTCCTGCCTTTCAGAGAATTTTAATTTTGAATTCTCCCATTGCCGCTTCCTACTGCTCCCAACTGCATCTTCGTTGGTCCAATATTCAACGTAGAAGTAAAGGAGAGATGTTTGAAATCACTCTTTCCCCCCATATACAAGGAGAAGAGATGAGATAGAAATAGGCTATTATGTTTCTTCCAAAATTATGATTGCACCTAAAATTGTACCATCATGAATGACAATGAGCCCCCAGTAAGTGAGCTACCAATGTCAGATAATGATGAGAAACATAATAGCCATTGATGTTATTTAAAGACATGATAGATTGAATGAGGTATTTGAATATGACATGTTAAATTCTCTACTATAAGTGAGATTAAAAACATGTATAAGATGATTAATGTTAATTAGTCTTTAGAAAGAGAGAAGTTTATAGGAGAAGAATAGGCCACTAAGTCATACTTTTCTTACACACAATAAATCTTATGAGAGGGATAAGAGTAATTCATCAGAGCCTTATTCCTAGAAGAAGGGATTTTAGAATGAGTAGAAGTTAAAGTCTCATAAGTGGGATTAAAAATATCTTGAGGGGATTCGTAAAGAGACTTGTTCATCACCAAGATTTCCTTATGAGGTGGATGAGTGTTTAAATAATTAGAAGATGATTTAATTGAGGTGAGATCATCATCAGTACTAAATATAACATTCACATTGAGAGATGGTCTTTTATATGCTTTGGTGGGATTAGAAGGATTATATCCAAGTCCAAATGAAGCTTCATGTGTGTTATGTTCTAAAGGAACTTTAATTCCTTGTTCATTTGCGCCACAACCATTGCCATTATACTCTTAGCTAAAATATGAAAACCAGGACCATAAAGGGATGCCAAATTAGAAAGAGATGGTTGCGCCTCATAGGTCTCAATGCTTTATGACTCAGAGGAAGGATTTGAAGAATTATTTGAATTAGAAGAAGACACAAAGTTGTTACTTAGTTGTTTAGAAAAAGTGGGTTTCTCTTTAGATTCCTCCTTAGATTTCTCCTTCTCGGTCTTAGATTCTTTCCAAGATACTCTATACTCTCCTATAAAAGTAGGGTTAAAGTCAAGAGATCCCCAATCATCATCTGAGAGCACTCCTTCAGGAGAAAATATATCTTTGGGAGGAGATTTCGATTGAGTAGAAGAATCAAGAGTACTATAAGGAACAAGATCATTAAAGGAAAAAGATGTATTTGAAGAAGTAGGAGAATTGGGAGAAGAATTGGAAGTATTTGAACAAGAAGATCTAGCTTTCAATGGAGCTTGAAGATTGGTATCAGCTAACAAGTTGCATGTCTTATTGTCATAAATGAACTTGAATTTCCTATGCAAAGTTGAGGGGACAACTTGCATGCTATGAATCCAGGGTCTCCCTAATAGAATGTTATATGTCAAATTATCAGTCATGACATGAATAGGTGTAGATAAACTAACAAAAAACTACCTTAAAAAATAATATTATGATACCTAAAGATTGTTTAGCAACATTAACAAAGCCTCAAATAGAAATAGAAGCAAGTTTGATGAGAGAATGATCCACATTAATCTTATCCAGTAAGTCTACACTACAAACATTTAAGGCCAAATCCATTGTACACAAGGGTTCATCTTATAGCACTATTGTTGATAATAACTAAAATCATATTGCTGTTGGATTTCATGAGATGGTAACTCATCTTGTGTGAATGCAATTTGAGCTTTGGGTTTGTTTGTAGGATCAATCAAAGAAGCCATGTTATTAGTTGTCACTGCAGGTAGGACATCTAAGTTTTTCAAAGAATCTTGTAACATCCCATGATAAGCAGGTGAAGTTTGAACCAAATCTTGAATAGAAATCTTGACAAGAGTAGCTTTAAGTTGTTCAATGAGATCATACTCCTTACTAAGAGTCTGTAATATATGAGGCACTTGTGGAAGGGTAGGTTGAGAGGGAGGTAGTGAAGTTGGGGTAACTGGATGAGGATTAGATTGCCTATTTTTTCTTGTATTGTAGGTATGAGGAACCACATGATAGCCCTCTTTAGTGATTTTCTTAGCATACTCATAAGGGCTCTTAGTAGGATAACCTCCTTGCACAAAAATAATAGGTTTGTTAAGAGTGCAAAAATAATCATTAGCATAACCACCTTGAACCACTAAGATAGGATTAT
The DNA here is from genome assembly GCF_030272615.1 of Cryptomeria japonica. NCBI lineage: Eukaryota > Viridiplantae > Streptophyta > Pinopsida > Cupressales > Cupressaceae > Cryptomeria > Cryptomeria japonica. The sequence goes on along the minus strand of NC_081415.1, from coordinate 692,898,519 downwards.
GTTGAGAACTATGAGAAGGACAAGAACCTTGAACTGTGAAGAGGGGTGTATTAGGTGTTTCATTCACATGTATCAAATTGATTGAATATGGTTTAGGAATATCTAAGGTGTCCTTTTGAATTTTAGAAGAAGAATGGATTAGATTGTTATAACAATTGTTGATAGTCTCTTCCTGCAGAAGAATGTTATCATGGATAAGATCAATTTTAGGAGGTATACAAGGAGTAGACATTGATGTTTTATAAGGAATAGTATTAGTAAAAAAGGTCATATCATCCTTTATCATCAAAGGATCTACATGGTGAATAGAATCTCTAGGAGAAGAATCAACATTACTCTCTAAAGTTTTACCTTTGAAAGAGATGTTAACAATCTCTTCTTGAACTAAGGTATCCTTATGAGTAGAACCTAGTTGGGGAGAAGGAGATGCCTTACCTTCAGAGGGAGAATGATTGAGATTCATGATAGGTGAGATTCTATCAAGGGGGTTATTCTCATAGGGTAGAGAATAATCAATACCTTATTCTAATGGTTCATCCAAAATAGTGAGGTCTTTGAGAAAAATTATAAATATCTTGCACAAAGATGTCCTTATTGTTATTGCCAATTTTGGGAGAAGGGATAACATTGTTCGTTGATTCTTCATCCTTAGGAGGGGGATCATCACTACATGTGTTTAAATCATCCTCTTTCCTCAAAATGTGTTCAATAGTATGTCTAGGGGAGAGAGAATTAAGTAAATTGCTTATGATTTCATCTTCTTTTTCTAAGGAATCTCTATGGGTAAGACAAGATTTGGGGAAAGGAGAATCATTTCTTATTAATGCATCATCTCTAGGAGGAATTTGGTTGAATTCAAAAGAGGAAATGTCATCACTAGGAAAAGTAGGGACAACACCATCTTCTTGCACAAAATGATCCTCATGAGGGGAGTAATCTTTATGAGGGAGATGAACATCTTTCTCCAAAGATTCATGCTTAGGAAGGAGATCTTTGAAATAAGTGCTCATAACCTCTTGTTGCACTAACATGCCCCCATTGGTAAGACCAAATTTAGGAGAAGATAAGTCAATGTCCACAATACCCTTTCATTTAGAGAGACATCATGTAAATAAGGTAAAGTAATATTAAGAAAGGTGTTTATGATCTATCATCATCTTTCTCTAAGATAGCAAGATGGGAAGGGCATATTTTAGGAGAATTGTCGAGATCACTCCTCAAATCTTTATCCTTAGAGCATGGGAGAGTTTTGAAGGGGTTGGTAACAAATATTTTATCCACTAAAATTTTGTTATAGATAGGAGGAGGTTCTTTAAGAGATGAAAAATTGAAGCAAGGGAAGCTAACCCATTATCACATTTATGAAATGAATGCATCATGACAACAATTTTCCTCTTTCAAATGACAACATATGCAAAATTGAAGGAAATGTTCAATTTTAACCAATGAAAGAACTTTAAATGTTGATTTATAAAATGTAATTTATGAGTGAAATGTGTACCTAAATCAGATCTGAAATTAATCATCTAAATTAAGCTATCTACAAGTTCAATTTTGAATTGAAAAATTAGGGTTTTAGCAAAAATTAACCTCTGAATTTTTTAAATTTGCAAGAAATTGAAACTTGTAAATGTAAATTTGAATTTGAAATAACAAAAACACTCAGATCTGAGAACATAAATAAGAAATAAAGAATGTTTGATTCACATCAGGTTCACCAAATTGTGGACTAGAAAAAGCAAGCCCGGGTGACTAGTACCTAATCCCACTTTTGCCAACACATTCGTAATACAAAACAGCCTAGGGAGATAGCTCACTTTGGTTACTTCTTGTGAGAAAGAGAGAGCCAAGTATTGTCTCTTAGGGGTTCTATTCCTCTTGTTGTATATGAAGTGAAGATATGAAAAATAGGGCGTGATTGATCAACTAGAATAGGAGATGAAAAATAAAGCATATATGAACTAAAATGGCAGAAACTTGTGGTACTGAAACTAAGATACTGAAAGAAGAGAAGGGGGAGGAATTTGAATGTGTAATTGGTGTCGAGAAATGAGCCAAACTGACCTAGACAGGGGTGCCATGCCCTGGTCCTATTTTGTTTGATAGAAAGATGCAACTGAAGGCCTACAAATTTGACGTTATGAGCTTCCACCCTGCTAAAAATCACCTGAAAGTTGGGGGACTAGGGTACCACACCCCTTTCCGTGATAATTTTGTGATAGATCTGAGGCTTTAGAACAATCCTTGCGCCTTTCAATGTTCTAGTTTTTGCTCCACATTACTCCAGAATTGCATTATCTTGGTTTGCGGATTTGATAGTGTTTGAAACGTTCATATATGTCCTCAATTCGGATTGTTCATGATTTGGAGGTCCACAAGTGAACCTTTATGTTTGACATTCAGTTCAACGTGTGTTTTTGTGTTGGCATTTTTTGATGCTTATGTTGTGATTGTGATTGATGGACACACACTTGCATTGAGATCCTCTTTATATGTATGAGTAAGAGCACAACCAGTATTTGTTCCAACCGGTATGTTGTATTATAGTCTTTAGACTATTGATTCTCGGTCTGAAGCGGCATGTCGACCCCAAGTGGTTCGTGGATACTAAGTGGTATGAGGGATTAAAGCGACATAACACATTGTTACCAGTCTTCATTTTTGATAAACCGACAACTGGTATTTTGTATGAACCGATAATACTCTATGATGAGTTACCAACCAACATTTTGTGATGAGTTACCATCCACCAATTGTTTGATGGTGCCGGTTCTTTGGTGGTGCTTTTTTTTTGTGTCGTGTTACCAGATATGTCCAGATGCATTGAACCTAGGAAATTGTATTGTAATCCTATTGGACCGACATGAAATCAGATTCCTTTATAAGGACATCATGTCTAGGGTTCTAAGGTGGTTGTTGTTGAGGTTGATGTTGTTACTAGGGTTCAAGGTAGCTGAAGAGTTAGAGAGAGTATGAATGTGTAGAAGACTAAAGTAATGTTGTAATGCATTAAGATCGAGCTATCATGGATCTAACCAAGAAATCTGTGCTATTTGCTAGATCACTCACTTGTTGATTACTCACATCTTCAACAAGTCTGTAGCCCTTAATCGGGTAGGCCCAAAAGCCTCTTGTAAATCCTCTAACAAGGTGGTTCACATCTGTGGATCTAAAATCCTCTAGCAAGGTAGTCTTTAATCAGACTTATCTCTTAATAGAGATTGAGATTCCTAACAGGATCTATTCTGGTAAAGAACATTGTAAGACCTTAACTGGTCTAGTTCCTATTCTGCAGATAGTGACTTGTGAGTTCCATCTCACCATGGTTTTTCCCATTTGGGTTTCCACGTCAAAATATCTTGTGTTATGGTGTTTGTGCTTCTATGGGTGAATGCATTATTATCTATTTGGTTCCCATGTTTATTAACCGGTTTGTCTGTTAAACCGTTTTATCGGTTTACTGCTAGACTTCCAAAGTGTTTAAGTGCAAAGATTTTTGGTATTCTAATTCAACCCCCCGCCCTCTTAGTATTCATCAATTGGTATCAAAGCCTACCTTTCTAAAAGTTTAACCACTTGGAAAGAGATATGGGGGGATACACCTTGAGGGAACTTACTCAACGGCTCACTCAGTCTGAGCAAGCCTATGATGATCTTATGGTCAAATACAAGGCATCTCAAGCAAAAAGGAGAGAACATGCAGAAAAGCTAATGGAGCTATCTGAAAATAGTTCTGCAGATGAAGCAGACATGGAAGTCCTAATTGCAGAAGTAAACAAGTTGAATGAATCAAACTCCAACCTGAGAAAGGAGTTGGAAGGACTGACTATCCGAATGTGTCAAGAGCTTGAGAATCAAAGGAAAGCTGAAGATCTAGTGAAAGAAAGAGATCATGAGATCTCCAAGCTGAAACAAGAGATCAATGCCCTAACTGCTCAACTCCATGCTAGCAAAGTGGAAAAGGATGACATGCAAGGTGAACTGAACATTGCAATCTCTGAGAATGAAAACCTGATGGAAGAAAATGCTACTATTTCCAAATAACTCTTTGAGTCAAAGGAAATACTTGTTAAGTTCAACAAGAGTACTGTCAAGCTTGAGAAAAAGCTTGAATCTGCCAAACCAATCAAGAATACCAATGGACTTGGCTATTCTGGTCATGAGGAAGGTGAGACCTCTGGTACAAATGCTGGAGCATCAAAGAAACAACTGCCATCAAAGGATAAAGGTAAGCAAAATTTTAAACCTATTTGCTTTAATTGTTTTAAAGAAGGACATACTGCAAATGTGTGTAGGAGTAAGGCTTACAACAATTTTCCTTATTTCCTAAATGATAAGCCTAGATCCTATAGATTCAATGGTAACTATTATGCATGCAACAAGTATGGGCATAGAGCATTTGAATGTAGGTTTGTCATGAATGACATTGGAAGATATTCTCAAAGGACCCAAGGAGTTGGTCCTGAACCTTTTGTGAACCAGAATCACAACCGGTTTAATGTCTTCAATCATCAGCCAAGAAGCGGTGACTATCAAGCGGCAACCAAATGGAGAGAAAACTGTTGGATTTGTCATGATCATGGTCACATTGTTGCAACATGCAGAAGGAAGAATGGAAACATGAACAATGGACCTTGCAGAGCACTTGGATTGGTCTGCTATCACTGCAACAAACTGGGTCACATTGCCAAATTCTGTAGATCAAGAAAGAACATATCTGATGATATACCGGTCACTCCGCAAGGAAATATTGATGTTCAAACAATTCAAGTGGATATGAACAAAACTTGGAAGAAGAAACCAGTGGTGTTACAAGAGGAACCGGTTTCTGTACCTAGTGTGGAAATATCGAAACCGGAAAACTAAGCCTCAAAAAAGCTTAGGGGGAGCAAATGACAAAATGTCTCAAACCCCCGGTTAACACCAGTAAAAGACCTTAGCCAGTGTGTGATACCTGTCATTTGGCAGAAGATTGGAAATGGTAAAAAGGCAAATTAGGGTTTACGCCCTAATAGAGGAGCATTAATGGCGGTAGGTGAGAGATATGTTTAAAAGCATTTTTCAAATCATTTCTCACTATCAGTTTTCAAGCAAAGAACAGTTTTACAAAGAGCCGAGCAACGAAAAGGCGATTTGAGATGAGATCTTGAGAAATTGAGAAACCACGAAGGAGATTCGAATTCAAATTGCAAACGGTCAAGTGGAGAACACAAAGCGCTGATTCAACAACCGACAAAGTGTGGAGTGAAGGAGAATTGAAAAGCCCTAAATTCTCATGTTTTAAAAGGTATTTCTCAAAGTTCTTAAAGTTTCTATCATGGCTTCCACATCTCATACCAGTTCTAGTGCATCTATTGAATCTAAAAGTTTTATTCAACAAAAGTCCAAGTATAATGCCCTATCACAAGTTCCAGTTGGTGTGATAGTAGAAGAGGGAATTTCTGACTACATAGACTACAAGATTGAAGACCTAGGGTCTCTAGCTATCCACTCCTAGTTAGGTTTGTTTTGTGGCAAGGATAAGAAAATCAAACCGGAGTATAATATCTTGGAGAAGAAGAAACTCCACAATGTTGTCTACTTCCTAGAAGATTTTACAGAGGATCACATAAGGATCATTTTGAGCAGAGTCCATGGTGACAAGATGTACCTAGAGAAGATGCATGATATCATGCCACAGGCAATTCATGCAGTCACCGGTTTTTGCAATACAGGGGATGTGCCAGCCCTAAGGACGGTTAGCAAAACTAAAATGTCCAAGCTCACCGGTTCAATAAGCGACTCACAAGGCATGATAGTCAATTCAATCGAGGATGATCTGGTGAAGTATGCATGTATGGTGATTGGTTACTGGACGTTCTCAGCTAGTAGAATTAACTCTGTATCTGCTGCAGTGGTAAATGCTGCTTACCGGAAGATAAAGGAGGATGCATCATTTGACCTATGCATCGGTATGCAAAGGAAACTCCTATTGAACCTGAAATCATTTAAACAAGATAATGCACTGAGGTTCAAGTTTGGACAACTACTGGTTGGGTTGTTCTTTTACTTTCAAGGATACTTCCCAGGAGTAGGAGACATTCAGTAGTCTATGGACCAACCGGTTACCAAACAGATAAAGGAAAGTTTGCAAGCAGTGGGAACCGATTATCCTGAAGTTCTGAACAAGTATTTTGATGAGTTTAGATGAAAAATGAGCCAAAGAGTGAGGATATCAGGTGACATCATCAAGAAATATGAAGACGATATCTGCTTCACCATCCAAGTAGATAAATGTATAATGGAGGCTGTTGAGCCTAGACAGGAAGAAGTAGAGCCAATGGGCTATGAGGTAATGTATGACATGCTGGAAGGGTATGCCTCTACCCTTATTACCTCACCGCTTGATCCTAAGGCAAAGAGAACTGGCACCTACCTAGAGAGGATAGCACCGGTTGAGGATTCACCAGCAATGAAAGAAAAAGAACTGGCAGTGAAGAAGGCAAAGGTAGTGTCTGTAGCATCCGCACCGGTTACTACTAGAACTCCAAAAGTGACCAATCGGTCACCAGCTAAGAAGAAATCGGAAGCTGCACCGGTTAAACTGTTCCAGAGAAACAGGAAGACAAAAAGCAACTTTCCAGACTCAGAGGAAATTGTGTTTGAGGAGCAGCCCAAGAAGGTGAGACAGACAAGAAAGAAAACAAAAAATGAACTGGCATCATCTGCACCTTTAAATATAGATATCTCCTATAAACCTTTAACACATTGTCAAAGAACAATAAAGAATATTAGGAGAAAATTACTACATGATTTAGTAGACTACTATGATGATTTTAGTGATGAGGAGAAAGAAGAAGTGCTACAGGAGATTATTGTTTATTTGTGTACAAATGACCAATCGCCATCAGAGATTAAATCTCAGACACCGGATTCTTTGTATAAGGAATTAGATATTAAATGGTGCATTGCCATAGAAAAGGAATAGGAAATTAAGGAGAAATTTTTTGCTCACTACTTTCCCGACCTGTCAAATTCTGAATTATTTGATGTTATTGACCAAAATAAAGGACTCTTCTTCACTAGAAGAAGAAGACTCTGGCTATTAGAAGGAAGAGTTGATGATGTCAAAAATGACACTCATCAGTATATGGTAACCGTTGTCCAGACTCACAAAGCGCATCTAGCCAACCGACAAGCTGAGAAAGAACCGGTTATATCCAAACCGGACGAAGCATTTGATGATGAAGGAAATTTGGTTGTTGAACCGGTCGACACTATTGATGTCGATGCCCTGGACGAAGAAGATGTTACCCAGGAGATACCATCTAAGGCAATAGGACAGGAGCAATAAGCTGAATAGGAGAAGAAGAAGAAAGATGAAGAGGAGAAGGAGAAGCGGAAGAAAGATGAAGAAGAGAAGAAGAAGAAAGATGAAGAGGAGAAGAAGAAGAAGAAAGATGAAGAGGAGAAGAAGAAGAAAGATGAAGAGGAGAAGGAGAAGCAGAAGAAAGATGAAGAGGAGAAGAAGAAGAAATATGAAGAGGAGAAAAAGAAGCAAGAAGATGAAAAGAAAAAGAAAGAAGAGGAAGATAAGGAATAGGAGAAAAAGAAGGAAGCAGAGAGGAAGAAGAAGGAAGAAGAAGATAAAGAACAAGAGAAGAAGAAGGAAGCATAAAAGAAAAAGGCTGAGGAGGACAAGGAAGCAGAGAAGAGGAGAGAAGCAGAGAAGAAGAAAGTTGAAGAGGACAAGGTAAGAGAAGTGGAGAAGATGAAAGTGGAAGAGGATAAGGTAGGAGAAGCGGAGAAGTGTACACAGATGGAGACTTTGAAGGCAACCGGGAGTCAAGCCAAACCGGCTGACCTCACCAGTCCTATTGATCTCCAGTCTGCAAGTGAATCAGAGCTAATGCAGAGCATCAAGGTAGCTCAAGAGCACCTTGAAAACATATGGAGGAAGAAGGAGCAAGATGTAATTCAAGTGGTTGTGGACACACTTACTAGTTTGATACCTGGTACTGACCTTCCAAGCACTGAATCATCACTGGCCAAACTTAAGCTCCTAAGCATAATTGTGGATGATCAGGTGCAGAGCCTGGAAGAGGCAGCTGAGGCAAATGTCAAGAAAGAGCATCAAAAAGCTCTTAGCATTGCTCTAGTGAAGTAGTTGAATGAGCTCTGGTTTGAACTGCAAAAAGACCAAAAGGATATAAGGGATGCTTTGGATGAGGGAAATCTACTACTTAGCAAAATCTGTCAACCCCATCTATTCTATGATGATGTGTTAGCTCAGAAGCAAATGCTTCAAACAGACTTATAGTCCTACATGAGCACATTCAAGCCACCTTATGATTCCTTTGCAACTTATGGGAAAACTGTTCACCAATTTCACATCCAATCAGGAAAAATGGAGGAAGAGATCAACACCCTCTCTAGAGATTTGCAGGAGCTACAACTGGTTCTACTCCCACCACTACAAATTCTTTAGAAGTGCTATCTAAACCTGGATGCTTTGATAGTTACACAAGAGATGAGCACAGTTGATGCCATGGAATAATAGGTCTCCCAGATGCAAACAGAGAAAGAAGTTGCCACCTCCCTACTTGAGTCCTGGTCTTTATCGATGAAACAATTTTTGCAGGACTTCAAATCTATTTTTGACAAGTATTATTCCTTATTGTCATAAACTTTTATTATTTTAATATCAAATGAAAACAAGGTTGTTCAACTGTACTTTGTCATTGTTGGCAAAGGGGGAGAAGAATTCTATTTGGACTATTTGGACTTTGGGAGAAGTATTGGGAAAAGTATCTGGTATCAAAATTTTGATATATGCTTTGAATATCTCTATATGCAAAATTGTTATACATTGTATTATTAAAGGGATAGTGTATATGCTTAGGGGGAGCAATTTTTCTAATGGCATGATTTTGTTGTAGAACACTTAGATGTCAAAATTTTGTTTTCCTAAGTGTTGCCATCAATGCCAAAGGGGGAGATTGTTGGCATTTTTTTATGTTTATGTTGTGATTGTCATTGATGGACACACACTTGCATTGAGATCCTCTTTATATATATGAGTTAGAGCACAACCAGTATCTGTTCCAACTGGTATGTTGTATTATAGTCTTTAGACTATTGATGTTTTGCAGAATGTGTTTCCCATTCTGAAGCGGCATGTCGACCCCAAGCGGTTCGTGGATACCAAGCAGTACGAGGGATTAAAGCGGCATAACACATTGTTACAAGTCTTCATTTTTGACAAACCAGCAACTGGTATTTTGTATGAACTGGTAATACTCTGTGATGAGTTACCAACTGACATTTTGTGATGAGTTACCATCCACCGATCGTTTGACGGTGCCGATTCTCTGGTGGTGCTTTTTTTTTTGTGTCGTGTTACCAGATATGTCCAGATGCATTGAACCTAGTAAATTGTATTGTAATCCTATTGGACCGACATGAAATCAGATTCCTTTATAAGGACATCATGTCTAGGGTTCTAAGGTTGTTGTTGTTGAGGTTGATGTTGTTACTAGGGTTCAAGGTAGCTGAAGAGTTAGAGAGAGTATGAATGTGTAGAAGACTGAAGTAATGTTGTAATGCATTAAGATCGAGCTATCAAGGATCTAACTAAGAAATCTGTGCTATTTGCTAGATCACTTACTTGTTGATTACTCACATCTTCGACAAGTTTGTAGCCCTTAACCGGGTAGGCCCAAAAGCCTCTTGTAAATCCTCTAACAAGGTGGTTCACATCTGTGGATCTAAAATCCTCTAGCAAGGTAGTCTTTAATTAGACTTATCTCCTAACAGAGATTGAGATTCCTAACAGGATCTGTTCTGGTAAAGAACATTGTAAGACCTTAACCGGTCTGACCTTAACCGGTTTGGTTCCTATTCTGCAGATAGTGACTTGTGAGTTCCATCTCACCATGGTTTGTCCCATTTGGGTTTCCATGTCAAAATATCTTGTGTTATGGTGTTTGTGCTTCTGTGGGTGAATGCATTATTAGCTATTTGGTTCACATGTTTGTTAACTGGTTTGTCTATTAAACTGTTTTACCAGTTTATTGCTAGACTTGCAAAGTGTTTAAGTGCAAAGATTTTTTGCATACTAATTCACCCCCCCTCTTAGTATTCATCATTTTGATGTTCAGTATATTGATGATGGATATTTTAGTGAGTGGTGTTTTTGCGGTTATTGTTGTGGTGACTCACATTGCTTGTGGATGTTTCTAGATCGGGTCCTATCCATGTTGATGGTCCGCATCGATCGTTGTGTGCATTATTGATCATTTTATTGATCTTGTATTGTTCTTTGTGTTATGTGACATTCTTGGTGATTGTAGGATGTTGCGGATGTTCAAGGCATAATTCACGGAGATGTTTCTTGGTTGTCATATTGATTTAGGTCAAGACTATACCTTAGCCAACATTGGTTTGGTGTGCATGTATTGTTGTGGCATGTGAGGTTATATTCTTGTTATTTGTGTCAAGGGTTGACCCAACCTTTGAAATATAGGTTGGTGATTTGTATAAATTTATGTAATATTCATTTGTGATATGTATCTGCAAGTGTGTGATCCAGTAAGTGTGCAAGCAAGTGTTTAGATCTTTCGAAAGTGTGAAGAGAAGTGTGTGGCAGAGAAGATCAAACTGTGCTTAACCAGAATTGTAACCAAGAATGTGCAGATGCCATTTCATCAGTTCATGATATTTTGGATGTAATCTAAATGTATTTGTAAGACAGTGAGTCTTCATTGGGGTTGTAGCCCTTCTTTTTTTATGATTTGAGCAGTGAGATCTAGGCAGTATGCTTGAATTCATGTGCATTCCCCATTGTAATATTTCATTTACTCCTAGCAAGGTATTATCTTATTGTGGGTAAGTTCCCATTGTGTTTTTTCCCTTAATCGGGTTTTCTACATCAAAAATCTTGGTGCTATGTGTGTTATTGATGTGGTGTTGATTTGTTCTTTCATTGCTAGTTATCATGAATTTAAGTTTGAGCAAACTGATTTACTCCCCCTCTCAATTTGCTGCCTTGTTGCCAACAATTAGTATCAAAGCTAGATCCTCCGGAAGAGGCTTGACCGCTTGAGGAGATTGAGGATGACAACTGTTGCTTATAAGAAGGATAGTCCAGGGTTTGATGGGATGAATTACACTCTCTGGAAGAACCATATGGAATGTCATTTGTGATGCATTGGTGAATACTATGGGAAGATAACTAAGAATGTGTATAATGTTCTTGCTAAAGGTCCTAGTACTTTGGATGAGATAAAGGAAGCTGAATTCAATATTACAACTAAGGAAGTATTGTTGAGTGCCTTGTTTGATTCTAAGATGACTAATGTGATGGATTTGCAGACTGCTTATGAGATATGGAAGAAGGTAGAGACTTTGTATGAAGGTGATAGCCATGTGAAAGTTGCTAAGTTGCAGAGCTTGAAGGGAAAGTATGAAATCCTGAAGATGAGAGAAGATGAGAACATTAACTCCTTTATGCAGAAAGTGAATGAGCTTGTGTTGAACATTAGATGTGCAGGTGGAGTATTGGAAGAATATGAGATTGTGGCTAAAGTGTTGAGATCCTTGCCTCCTTCTTATAAGCACAAGGCTGCTGCTATTAAAGAAATTCAAATGGTGACAGACGTGACTAGAGACATGCTGATTGGTAAGCTTGCTTCTTTTGAGTTGAGTGAGTTTGGTGAAGCCCCTCCTAAATCTGAATTTGCATTTAAAGCTACTGTATCTAGGAAGTAGAAATATGATCCAAGAGAAAGTTCAACAAGAGTATCCAGATATGAGAAGGACATGAGAGAGCTTGAAGAGCTTGACGAGCTTGAAGCCTTGATTGTCAAAATATTACCTAAAGGTCCCAGTAAGTATGAAGGAAAGTTGTCTCTTAAATGTTTTCATGCAATAAGATAGGACTTTTTGCCTCAAGTTGTCTGAAAAGAGTCTCTAAGAAGCCATTTAAGCATTATAAGCCTAAATATAAAAAGAAGTGTTACTTTGCTATTGATGAATGTGTGATAGACAATGAGTCTAATAAGGGAAATTCAAGAGATGAGTGGGTGTCCATTTCTATCAAGGAAGATGATCCAATGACTACTAATTTTGCTAGCTGCATTATTGAAGAAAAAACTTTGGCTGCTAAAGTTGAAGAGAAAGATGAATGGGTTATTGTAAGTGGTTTCTCACATCATATGACAGTTGATAAGAGTAAGTTTATGAGTATGGAAAAGTATGATGGTGGTGTAGTGAGATTTGGAGATGACAAAGTTGGTATAATCCGTGGTAGAGGTTCTATTTCTCTTCATGGTAAGCATAAAACTGATGATGTCTTGTATGTTGAAGGTCTAAAGCATAATATTTTGAGTGTTGGACAGATGGTTGATAACGGATATTATTTTTAATTCAAGAATGGTAAATGTAAGATCTTGAGTAGCTCTAGAACTAAGATTGCATCAGGTACAAAGACTAAAGGTAATATCTTTCACTTGAATGCTGGTGGTAAAATTTATTTGATTTCTCAGGTTGATGAAAGTTGGTTATGGCATAGAAGGAGTGTCATGTAAATTTTGACTACATGGTTAAGATAAGCTCCACTCAAGTTGTAAGAAATCTTCCTAAGATTGTAAAGCATTCTAAATCGATACATAAGGAATGCCAATTAGGGAAGTGGATAAGAGTTTCTTTGAAAAGAAAACTGTATACTTCTAATGGGATATTAGATTTTGTGCATATTGATTTGTGTGGTCCCTCTAGAGTGAGAAGCTTGCAGGGTGACAGGTATTTCATGTTGCTAATTGATGACTATTCAAAGATGATGTGGGTTACTTTCTTAAGGGAGAAGTTCAAGATTTTCAAAGCTATGGTTGAGACTGAGATTGGACAAAGGATGAATTGTCTGAGATTTGACAGAGGTGGTGAATTTAATTTCATTGAGTTTAATTCTTTCTCTAAATATCATGGGGTGAAGAGACAGTTATTTGCTCCACGGACCCCTCAACAGAATGGTGTTGTGGAAAGGAAGATTAGGAAAATTCAGGAAGCTACTAGAACAATGATGATTGAAGGAAATGTTCTGCATATCTATTGGAGAGTAGTTGTGAGTAATGTTGTATACACTTTCAACTGGGTGCATATTAAAGGTGATACCGGTAAGACTCCTTATGAGTTATGGTTTTGTCATGTTCATATAGTTAGATATTTCAGAATTTTTGGTAGTAAACACTATATCAGAAGAGATGAAGATCTAGGGAAGTTTGATGCTAGATGTGATGAAGGAATCTTTCTTGTTTATTCTACTAAGAGGAAGGCCTACCAGTATTATAATAAGAGATTGAGAAAGATAGTTGAGAATGCTAATGTGAAAGTGGATGAAGCAAATGAGTATTAGCCCAGATGCTCCGGATATGATTTAGATGATTAAATTGTTAGTATAGATAAAGGAAAGCATGTGCAGACCCAAAACCAAGTTCAAATTTCTTCGAAATAGCCTGAGAATGAAGGAGAAGCTAGTGCAGAAGAAAGAGTTCAAGAGTATGAGAGTCATGAAAATCCTAAGACTCCCAGGTATGTAAGGTTAAATCATTCAGAGAATTAGATAATAGGTGATAAGAATAAAGGTGTGATGACTAGTAGAAGAATTGCTGAAGAGTATTGCTTGATTTCTAAGATTGAACCTAAGAATGTTGATCTTGTAAAGATGAAAATTGGATTGAAGCTAAGGAAGAAGAGTTGAATCAAATGGAAAATAATAATACATGGATTTTAGTTCCCAAACCTAAGGATAAAAATGTATTGGAACTAAATGGGTGTTTCAGAATAAATTGGATGAAAAAGGTGAAGTTGTTAGGAATAAAGAAAGACTTGTTTGTAAGGGTTATTCTTAGATGGAAGGTATTGATTTTGAGGAGAATTTTGCTTTGGTAGCTAGAATTGAAGCGGTTAGATTATTTTTTTCTTATGTTGTGTCAAGTTAGCATTTTTTAATGGTGAGTTGGAAGAAGTCTACATTGATCAACTAGATGGTTTTCAGTTGATAGATCATAAAGATACGGTTTGCAGGTTCAAGAAAACATTGTATGTATTGAAGCGACATCCAAGAGCTTGGTATGCTATATTGGATAAGTATTTAATGAATATTGAATTCAATAAAGGTATTGCTGAGAATAATCTGTACTTCAAGATTGATAATGATAACATCTTAATTGTTGAAGTTTTTGTTGATGATATTATTTTTGGTGTAAATGATGGTTTGTGCAAGAAGTTTGTTGATGTCTATGATAGGTATGATGGGTGTAAATGAGTTTGAGATGTCTATGATAGGTAAGATGAAATTCTTTGTGGGATTGAAAATTACTCAATTAGATAAAGTTATCTTTATATCTCAATCTAAGTATGTGTAGGAATTGTTGAAGAAGTTTGGTTTAGATGATACAAATCCTATTACTACACCCATGTTGATCAGATGCAAGTTGGCAAATGATGATGATTCTCTGAAAGCATATTAGACTAGATACAAATCTATGATTGGTGGTTTGTTGTATTTGACTCAAACTAGACTAGATATTATGAATTATGTGTGTCTTGTTTCTAGATTTCAAGTTGATCCTAAGGTATCTCATGTTGTTGTGAAGAGAATTTTTAGGATATTTGAAAGGGACAGTCGATTTCAATTTTTTGTATCCTAGAGATGATGATTTTAGTTTGAGTGCTTTTAATGATGCTGATTGGGCAGGTGATGTTGATGACTACATTTTTCTTGGGTAAGAGATGGGTTTCGTGGATGAGTAAGAAGCAAAATGTTATCTCTTTGTCTACTCCAGAAGCTGAATACATTATTGTTGCTAGCAACTATACTCAGGTGATTTGGATGAAGAAAATGTTGAAGGATATCAAAGTTATTTTGGATGAGCCTACTGTTATATACTGTGACAATTCAAGTGCTATAAGTATTTCTAAGAATCCGGTGTTGCATTCTAAGACCAAGCATATATAAATCAAGTTTCATTTATTATGAGAGAAGGTGAATGAAAATGAAGTCACATTGGAGTATGTATCTACAAAGGAACAATTTGTAAATATCTTTACAAAGCCTTTGCCTAAAGATACATTTGAGTATCTTAGAGAGAAGCTAGGGGTAATTGCCCCTCTTGATGAGAACTAAGATGCATGGAGTTGCATCAGTCTGGTGGATTTCACAGAGATATCTTGTGATCTGGATTGATGAGTGAGTTTGCTACTTGGAGGGAATAGTTAGTGGTGTGTTTCAAATGTTCAGAGAGAATTTGTTCTTAGGGGGAGAAAATCAAAATTTGTGTTGAATGTGCCTTTTGCATTGATGTCAAAGGGGGAGAGAAGCATGTGAAAAACTATTATATCTTGTGCTGATCTCAGGGGGAGATTTTTATGAGTCATGTGGAGATTGTTGGTTGTTGATTTCTTTCTTTGCATTGATTTTTTTTCACATTCAGATGTTTCCATCAATGCCAAAGGGGAAGATTGTTAGATATTGCTGAGAAGTTTCTTGGAATGATGTGTTGTTATTGATGTCAACATATTCTTTTGTGTATTCTAGTGTTGTAGTCAGATAAAATGAGTTGGTTTGGCCAGTGTGGTGCGGTTGAGATGTTGTGGTTTAATGGGATTAGAGATATTTATCTCTAGTTGATTCAGCTAAAGTTTCAATGGTTTGCGTGATGATTTGATCAAGTTATGAGGTCTGGTATTTTGGTTGGTTGTTTATGTTGGCAAATAAACACTCCAATGAGACATTGTAGGTGATTGAAGGTTTTGTCATTGATGGCAACCTTCGAATCCTATGTCACGGCAAAATAATCCACCGACACCAGCAAAACTAGATTCTACACTGGGACACAGACCACCGGCACCTGCAGTGAAAGGAAGCATACCGACACAGAGACCAACAAGATTTTTGTTGAAATACATTTTGTTTATTATTGTAAAATCATTATAAGCTGACTTGGCAACATTGTAAAATGACTCATCTATATAAGAGATCATTGTAGAACATTTAAAGAAAGAGTGAAGGAAGGTAATGAGGCTGACTTATTATGCGAATTATAGGTTAAGGGTTTATGTAAGAAGCAGAGTGGAAATCGGTACTGGATCTGGCATTATAAATGTTATTTTGAGGCAGTACAAGACACTGGATTTATATAATCCATTTTGTAAGTCAGTGAGACTTCCTATTTTGTATTTGAGCAGTGAGCTCTAGGCACTTGGCCTTCCTGCATGTGCAGGCCCCTATTGTAGTAGTAATATTCTCTTATTGGCCAGTAAGTGAATATTGTGGGTCACAAATCCCACCGAGGTTTTTCCCACACTGGGTTTCCTCATTAAAATATTGTGTTATGGTGTTCTTTTCATGTGGTTGCTATTATCTTTGTTTATTGCATTACTTTCTATTTACCGGTATACAGTATTAATATGTTCTGCATGTTTTAAGTTAAGAAATTGCTCTAACCGGTTAGAGA
Organism: Cryptomeria japonica; assembly: GCF_030272615.1. Lineage (NCBI taxonomy): Eukaryota > Viridiplantae > Streptophyta > Pinopsida > Cupressales > Cupressaceae > Cryptomeria > Cryptomeria japonica. Next base: position 692,882,026 of record NC_081415.1, on the reverse strand, counting down.
CTAATTCACCCCCCCCTCTTAGTATCTGTGGAAATCCTAACAATTGGTATCAGAGCTTGGTCCTCTATTTTCAGAAGCCTAACAGCTTGAGGAAGATCTTGACACCGGTAGAGATGGAAAACTTGATGAAGCAACTTGAAGCGACTCTCTCAAACTATGATGGAGAAAAATTGAAAAATATCAAACTTGAAGATGACCTAAAAGCAGCTTAGGATATTATTCAAGCTGAAGCAAGAGAACATGACAACAAAGAATGAGATGCAGGATATGACTATGAGATTTTGTAAGGAAATTGAAGATAGAAAGAAGAATGAAGAAGATTTGACTAGAAGACTAAGTGATGTTGCAAATGAAAACACAAGACTTAGCTATGAAAAGGATTTGTTGAAGACAGATTTGATGCACACACAGAATGACTCAAATGAACTGATGAGGTAGAAATAAGTCTTAGAAAGAAAACTAGATACTGCAAATCAGCATAAAGAGAAATTCAAGAAAAGCTCAGAAGAACTTGGTAACTTGCTGAAGAATAAAAAACCTAAAGGTGACACTTGTGGAATTGGCTTTGAAGTTGGAGAAAGCTTCGATACTACAAACACATAGGATCATAGCAAACCAGTAAGAAAACCTACTGCTCATAAATTCAATGGCAAATGCTTTAACTGTAACAAGTATGGTCATAGAGAAAATCAATGTAGATCTAGAAGTAATCAGAATACCAATGCACCCACCGGTCAATGTTCAAAATGCAAGAAAATTGGTCGTAACTCTGAAAATTGTAGAATGAATGTAAGATGTTATGTTTGTGGAAGATTTGGACATTTATCTAATCAATGTAGAACACAAACTAGCATAGGTTATGGGAAGGCTATTCAGAAAAATAATGTGACTTTTTATGCTTGTAACAAGATTGGACATATTGCAAAATTCTGCAGAAGTAAGGCACCACCAGCAGACAACAAAGGTTCTATTTTGAAAGGAAAAGAAAAAGTTGAAGAAGTTAAGCAAGAATTCTCAAAATAATGGATTAGAAAGTCAGACCTAAATGGTGTTGGGAATACTCCTCCACCAAGCAACACTCCACCGGTAGAACCAAGCAACACTCCACCGGTAGAACAAAGTAGCACTCCATCAGCAAGAGTCTCTTCATCTAATTGAAGAAAATTCTTTTGAGGGTTTAGCAATCAATGTGAAATATGCTATATTCCCTCGGTTGATGGTGAGAAGTAAAAATTACTTCTATACTGACAAATAAAGTTAAGTGACTACTTAACTAACATGCATTAAATGTGGTAGTTGGTGAATTAACATTATAAATTAGTGATTTTTGCTCTATTTTACTTCACCGATCATTTAAACATTCGAAGAGCATACAATTTCCATAGTTAAGGCATTTCAAGCAAAGAGGCAAACCATTTCAGCAATCAATCTTTCCAAAGGCAGAAAAAGGTATTTATAATCATGGCATCCTCTTCTGTACCTGAATTCATAGCAAACCCTACTATAGTCGAGGTAATCAAACGCCTTAGGCCCATATTTCAGCTAGTTCCTGAGATAGCTAAAAAGGATGATAATGTTGGTGCATTTTCCCAAATCCCCAAAGGAGTTGTTTTTGCAGAAGACCCTAGAATGTACATCCATTGCCACATAGAAGAATTAGGAGATGAAGAAATTAAGAACATGTACAAAAATGTTATATGTGATGATTCCAGTAATGTGAAACCTAAACACAAAATTATTGAAGCCCTAGGATTCACTGAAATCCTCAGCATTCCGGATTTCCCTAAGGAAGTTATTAGGATAGTATTGAGTAGGGTACATGGTGCATTCTTGTGGCTAGATTCGGTTCATAAAACTACCAAGGAAGCTGTGAAAATTGTAACAGGGTTACCTTCCACCAGTGACAGACTAGATAAGAAAAGAAGGTCTCAAATGACTTGGTAATGAACCTAACAAGTGCAACATTTGACAAAAGGTCTTTAAGGGTGAATGATGTAATTGACATAAATGTGAGATTCATTAGCATGATTCTAGGTTACAAAACAACTCATGCAAATAGACTTAACTCAGTTTCCAGCTTATGCATAAAAAGTGCTCATGATATGGTTAAAGATAATGTGAAAATTGATGTATGTGAATGGTTAAAGGATGAACTTATTGACAATCTAGGAAAGATCAAGAAGGATAAGAAAGGGACATTTAAGTTTGGCAATTTACTTGTATGTTTAATGCTACATATAACAAAACAGGTGCCCAGTATAGGCAACAAGAACCTTGGATTTGACATACCGGTAGGGAAACTGTTATCTGACTTATTAAACAATATGGGTGAAAACAAAGAGAAGAATATCAATAAGTATTTTCTAGCATTAAAGGCCCAGATGAAAGCTACAGTCAGACTGTCACAAGAAATTGTAAATAAATACAAGGATGATATATGTTTTGTCATAAAGAAGGATGAGATCTGGATGGAAGCAGTTATCCCAAGAACAATTTGGGTTATTGAAATGGGTTATGAGACTAATGACCACATCATTGAAACATATGCAAAAGCCCTTCTAGAAGCACCCAAGGAACCTAAGGAAGAGGTATTCGGGAGTGTTGAAACCATTGAAAAATAGATCCAATCAAGGTAAAATGTAAAGAAGGTTGAGGCAATAGTAAGAAGGGGATCCTGACAAGAAAAGGCTATAAAAGAAGATGTACTCAAGAAAACCAGCATCACTGAAGATGAGTTGGAAGCACTGCAGCCTGAAACTCACCTTTCACCAGTAGCTACTTCCTCAGAGAGTGATATGCCTGCAACATTTAAAAGAGTTGTAAGGAAAAGGGAACCTTCACCGGTATCCACACCTTCACCTAGAAGAACTAGGCAAAAACAACAGGCAGTGAGGCCCCTAGTCAAGAAGACTACTCCTAAAAGGAAGAAGTTGACACCAAAGAAAAGGACTCAACAAAATATTACTCCGATTGACAGACTGTTGGACTAAATCACAACAGAAGGAACTCTTAAAAACATCAACAAACTATATCACTCACTATCAGTTGATGATAAAGAAAAGGTTGAAAATAGTGTTATTTTACACTTGGATATCTACAAGAAGTTCTTGATGCAAGTTGTAGATGAACTATGAAATGAACTATTCAAGAGACTTGAAGAAAGAAGACAAGCTATTATAGAGCTTGACAAGAAAATAAAAGTTGAAAAATTACTTGCTGTCTACCCAGTTAACTCTCCGAAAGAAATAGATGATCTAATTGCAGAGGCTAACCGGTCAGTATTCTCTACTGCACATTGGCATATTGCACTAATGGTTGGAAGAGTAAATGAGGTTGTAGAGAAAACTGAAAATGCATGGGATATATTCCTTGTTGAGAAGGAAAAACAGGAAGAGTATAGAAACCCTAAACCAATCAAGGTATATCAGAAAGACAAGGATAAGGGAAAAGGAAAGGTTGGTGGACATCCAAGCATCAAAATAAGAGATAATTTATCCCCATCACCTCTAGTTACTCCACCGGTAACAACAACTGAAGATCAACCAGCTGAGAGTATGGATGTATCACAAGAGGATACAAATCCTAATTTTGAGGTACTATACACAATTGATGTTGATACTCAGAAAGTCAACATTATGATAGACAATGACACAACCGGTAAGACAGATATGGCTAGTGAGACACTGGTAAATAATGAAATAGATAACACACAAGGAAAACTGATAGATGGTAACATAGAGCAACAGGCTCCCTCTCAGCAACAAGATCATGTGGAAACAATGCCACCGGCAATAGGAGAACAACAAAAACCTTTTCTTAAGGAAATAGAAACACAGACTGACCTACGAGAGGTCACTGCAAGAAAGGATATTCCTCCCACCAGTGGAATTTAGAGTGTTGACCTTTTAACTACAAGATTTAAATCAACAAATGGAACTAAAGTTCTTTTAGATTCTATAAAGAAAATAATAGATTGTAGTTCACGGGCATATAAAGCTATAGATGACACAATTCCAATTTTGAAGATGATAGCTCCAAAATGCAATATAGATAATAAGGATTCTTTGAGTCAACTCAACACTTTGTGTAAGTATATTACTGACAACATAGTGATAGTTGAACAAATAAAGGAAGAAGCATTCAAAGAGAGGTTAGAAAAAGAAAAAGAAAAATTCTTTGAGGAACAAATAAAGAAGTGTACAAGGCAGTTTGACACACTTCTACCGAAACTATGCAGCACACTTAAGGAGTTCAAAACTTTGTACAAAGACATTTGTAAGACAAACTTTTTGATGGTTGGCATAGACAAGAAAATGAGCAAGATACAGGAGGAAATTAATAAGCCAGCTAACAATTTTATTAATTCATCTGATTCATTATCAATTTTTGAGCAAAAGATAACAGACTTTGAGGAAGAGTTACTAAAGCTAGAAAGAGAAAAGAAGAAAATAAAAAGTAAGGCTAAGGATCTGAAATGGAGATTAAGTCCAAAGTTGGACTACCTCGCATGCTTAAGGAAAGAAATATCTGATGCATTAGTTCAAGGACAGAAAACACCGGCAGAGAAAATGCAACACCTCACTGGTACAATTCACAGAATAGAGGCAGCAATAAAAGACAGTAAAAAGTTTTTTGAAAGCCTAAATTTGGTTTTGGTGGATCTTTTTCAAATTGTAACCACCCGGTTACAAAGTTGAGACAGGAAACCATACTCTATTGACACTTTGACAACCTTTGTCATTGATGCCAAAGGGGGAAGAGTGGTATGAGAAAATAATCAGCAAAAGACTCATTTGCTTAGGGGGAGTTCACACATTTTTGGTTCACACATTTTTGGTAACATATTTTTGGACTACACTTTTTTAATTTTCTCATGAGTGTTGCCATCAATGCCAAAGGGGAAGATTGTTGGCAAATGCACACTCCAATGAGACATTGTAGGTGATTTAAGGTTTTGTCATTGATGGCAACCTTACAATCCTATGTTACCGGCAAAGCAATCCACCAGCATTAGCAAAATTAGATTCTACACCGACACATAGACCATTGGCACCAGTAGTGGAAGGAAGCATACCGGCACAGAGGCTGACAAGATTTTTGTTGAAATAGATTTTTTTTATTATTGTAAAATCATTATAAGCTGACTTGGCAACATTGTAAAATGACTCATATATATAAGAGATCATTGTAGAACATTTAAAGAAAGAGTGAAGGAAGGTAATGAGGAAGACCTATTATGTGAATTATAGGTTAAGGGTTTATGTAAGAAGTAGAGCAGAAACCAGTATTGGATCTGGCATTATAGATGCTATTTTGAAGCAGTACAAGACACTGGATTTATATAATCCATTTTGTAAGTCATTGAGACTTCCTATTTTGTATTTGAGCAGTGAGCTCTAGGCACTTGGCCTTCCTGCATGTGCAGGCCCCTATTGTAGCAATAATATTCTCTTATCGGCCAGTAAGTGAATATTGTGGGTCACAAATCCCACCGATGTTTTTCCCACACCGGGTTTCCTCATTAAAATATTGTGTTATGGTGTGTTTTTCATGTAGTTGCTATTATCTTTGTTTATTGCATTACTTTTTGTTTACTGGTATACAATATTAATATGTTCTACATGTTTTAAGTTAAGAAATTTCTCTAACCAGTTAGATACTGATTCACCCCCCCTCTTAGTATTTGTGGGAATCCTAACAGTTTAGTGTTCTGGTTTTTTCTCTACATTGCTCTGCAATTGCATTATTTTGGTTTGTGGATTTGAAAGAGTGTTTGGGACATTCATTGTGTCCTCAATTTATATGGTTCATAATTTGGAGGTCTGCAAGTGAATCTTTCTATTTGACAGTCTGTTCAACATGTGTTCTTGAGGTTCGGTATATTGATGATGGAGATTCCAGTAAGTGGTGTTGTTACAGTTGTTGTTGTGGTGATTCATGTTGCTTGTGGAATTATTCTAGATCGGGTACTATCCACGTTGATGGTCCACATTGATCATTGTGAGCGTTATTGATCATTATATTGATCTATTGGTATTTTTTTCGTGTTATGCGACATTCTTGGTGATTGTAACGTGTTACAGATGTTCGAGGTGTAATTATTGGAGATGTTTCTTGGTTGCAGTATTGATTTAGGTCTAGACTATGTCTTAGCTGACATTGTTTTGGTTTGCATGTATTGTTGAAGCATTTAAGGTTATATTCTTGTTATTTGTGTTGAGGATTGAGTTGACCTTGAAATATAGATTGATGATTTGTATAAATTTATGTAATATTCATTTGTGAGATGTATCTACGTTGTATCTGCAAGTGTGTGAGCAAGTGTTTAGTCTTTTGAAAGTGTGAAGAGAAGTGTGTGGAAAAGTAGATCAGACTGCGCTTAATCGAAACCTTAACCAGGCATGTGGAGATGCTATTTCATTAGTTCATGATCTTACGAATGTAGTCCAAATATCTTTATAAGACAACGAGTCATTCTCAAGGTTGTAGCCCTCCTAGTTTTATGATTTCAGCAGTGAGATCTAGGTAGTGTGCCTGAATGCGTGTGCATTTCCCATTGTAATATTTTATTTACTTCTAATAGGGTATTATGTTATTGTGGGTAGGTTCCCACCGTGGTTTTTTACTTAACTGGGTTTTCTACGTTAAAAATATTGGTGTTATGTGTGTTATTGATGTGGTGTTGATTTGTGCTTTCATTGTTAGTTATTAGATCTGAATTTAAGTTTGAATTATGTTGAGTTTGTGAGAAAATTGATTCACCCCCTCTCAGTTTGTTGCCTTATTGCCAAAGTCTTAGTAGTAGAGAATTTCATCAACAACATTGGACAACTAGGGCTTCAATTCTACTTGGTTTTCAATGTTAAATTTTAATAGTAGAGAATTAAAGATGATCTCAAATAACATGAATGGAAAGGTAAGTTTTATGAGAGAAATAAAAGCAAAGCATTTTATATTAAAAATAACTAAGTGAATAATTTTTTAAAAAGAATTGTCATTTTATTTACTAGTTTTGGTTTCAATAATATCTAAGAGTAGTAAATAGAATTTTGTGGAGTGGAATGTAGGTTAAGCAAGACTAATATAAGAAAAACTAGTTGTAAGTTTTATATATAATATGTGATATTTATGGGCAAGGGGAATAATAAGCTTGGGATATATTAGAAACTAAAAAAATAAAAAGTATTGCTGCTAACATTCAAATTGGGCAATGGAATGTGAGTTTGCCAGAGCTGTCATGGAATGCATGAGTTGAAGCATTATTTCTTAGAGTGCCAAAAATAGAGGCCTCGATTGGACCTTTAGAGGAGATTTCATATATAAAAAGAGGAGGTATCACATTATGATGCACAAATTCTCTTACTGAAAGAGGGGAAAACTAAGCTTTTAATAGTAGTGTTTTGGCAACTTCTAGAGGAAGAAGATTGATTTCTAACTAGCATTGAATAAAGGTTTGACCAACTAGTGTTTCTGGAATTATAGAAGCATCTAGGCACCTTGACTGGCATCTATTTGGGAGCCTTTTTCATCTCTATCAAATAACATTTCCAAGCCTTATTCGTTCTAGTGATTGGTAATTATGACTTCCTTGTGATTGATTTATTTTCAAGTCTATTTTTTTTTGGTAAGTTTTATCTATTATGGGGGTAGAACCGTATATTAAATTGAAAACATAGGTACATCCATTGATATGCTTCAAACACAACTAAGAACCACCTTTGATAAACCTCAAAACATAGAGATGTCAAGAGAATAACTACACTATCAACCTACCCCTCCCTAACCTTTCAAACAAAGTTCCTACAGAAAAACCCAGTCCCCTTACATAAGAACAATATTCTCCTCACCACATTGGCTGAAAAACAGAGTTCTATCTGAAAATATTATCTTACACAATTTCCCATATTCATTCTTTTAGGCACTCTCCTGAAACTCCCTTCAAATGAACTTAACCAAGATGAGGTCCTCCTCATTCTCACCTCTCTGTAGTATGTCCTCTGAATCCCCATCCTACTCAATCATGGTGCCAAAGAAAAGGGAAAGGGGTGGATGCAAGTTCCTTTTAATTTCTTGCATAAATGATGGTGAATGAGCTAATAAGAAAACTTGCTATTTTTATTAGACTTTATATTGTTCTTTATGGAAGTAAGATCTATATCTGTATATATGTGTGTGTGTTAACATATATATGGATATTATATAAAACCATTCTTTACTGATGGAATTGTAGATTTATCATATCACTACTTGATTTATCTTCTCATGAAATGAATGGATCCTCAGCATCTTTGTTATTTTTCTTTCAGACAAGCAATAACACATATATGTATGAGTGTGTAAAATTATATGTACGTTTGCATATCTGTATATATGTAAGTTCATACATACATTTACAAGTATATGGATATATTTGTATGTACTTTAATGGGACAATTACTTGTTTCTTCCATTCCATGACTGAAGTCTCATTATTTTTCCCATTTTAAATTAGTATGAGTATGAGTAGTAAAAATTGTAGATTCATATTTAAATGTGCAAGAAATGTGAAAGGACAACATTCATATTAGCATGTGCATGTATGCATGAATTATTTTCTTTAAGGAAATAATTTTTTATTTATTTTGGTTTACATTCTTGGGAATGGGTGTCGAACATGGAATAATAGAGAAGGTTGATCTTCTTTTTAGGAAAAGTCAGATATTTAAAGGTATTTAGGCCAAAGTCATGTATTCATTGAAATATTTAAATTAGCCTAGCAAATTATATATATTATGTTTCTCTACCATATCTTGATAGTAGGACATGTATTGCATACAAACAAATGCATGTAGATATGTCAGGTTGCACCAAATTTCCCTCTTGCATATTGTTTCAAGGTATCTAGGCATTTTGTGTAGGGTTGGGTATCTTTCTGTTATGAAAGATTCTTGGGGAGCATAAGCTTCATGGTTGGGTAGAAAAGCATTTGGTCGATGTTCTCCTCTCTTGAGTTGTAGATGATAGATGCAATTGATGAAGCTCAAAGGCACATGATTACTTTTAATATCTATAATATTAATTGTATATACTTGTACATTGTACATTGTTCTTATATTGAGTTATCTCTCAAGCATGAGGGCCTATGATGTAATTATTATGTATCTCATGTACATGTGCTAACGCCTAGATTAAGAACTACACTATTGAGATGCACTGAAATTTATTGTGAAAATTGAGATATTATATTTTAATTTTATATTATTGAAATATGAGAAAATTATTTATTTGTGAGATTTAGTTTAAGGGTTGCATACCTTACAAATTTGGTGTGAAAATCAATCTGAGAAGAGCTTTGATGATGATATCTTTAGTGCGACTATGTTCTAAGATAGTGGTTGATATTGGATGTGTTTTCCATGATATTGGTCACTTGACATAGTGATTCAAGGAGAATTTAATGATCAAGAGATCTTGTTTATTTTAATTCATCTATTTTGTGTACCTATCAGAAGAAGGTGTGCTCCTTTTGGTAGCTTGTAAAGTTCTTGTTGGCATTTTTTATGTTTATGTTGTGATTGTCATTGATGGACACACACTTGCATTGAGATCCCCTTTATATGTATGAGTTAGAGCACAACCGGTATTTGTTCCAACCGGTATGTTGTATTATAGTCTTTAGACTATTGGTGTTTTGCAGAATGTGTCTCCCGGTCTAAAGTGACATGTTGACCCCAAGAGGTTTGTAGATCCCAAGTGGTACAAGGGACTAAAGTGGCATAACACATTTTTACCAGTCTTCATTTTTGTCAAACCGGCAACTGGTATTTTGTATGAACTGGTAATACTCTGTGATGAGTTACCATCCATCGATTGTTTGACGGTGCCGACACCTAAACGGTGCCTTTTTGTGTCATGGTACCAAGTATTTCTAGGTTCATTGAACCTAGGAAATTATTATGTAATCCTATTGGACCGACATGAAATCAGATTCCTTTATAAGGACATCATGTCTAAGGTTTTAGGTTGTTAATGTGGAAATAGCAAAAGTTTATGTTGTTGCTAGGGTTTAAGGTGATTGAGGAGTTGGAGAGAATATGAATGTGTAGAAGACTGAAGTAATGTTGGAGTGCGTTAGGAATGAGCTACCAAGGATCTAACCAAGCAGTTTGTGCTACTAGCTAGATCAAACACTTGTTGATTACTCACATCTTTGACAAGTCTATAGCCCTTAACCAGGTAGGCCCAAAAGCCTTTTGTAAATCCTCTAACAAGGTGGTTCACATCTGTGGATCTAAAATCCTCTAGCAAGGTAGTCTTTAATCAGACTTATCTCCTAACAGAGATTGAGATTCCTAATAGGATCTGTTCTGGTAAAGAACATTGTAAGACCTTAACCGGTCTGGTTCCTATTCTATTGATAGTTACTTGTGAGTTCCATCTCATCGTGGTTTTTCCCATTTAGGTTTCCACGTCAAAATCTCATGTGTTATGGTGTTTGTGCTTTTGTGGGTGAATGCATTATTTGCTATTTGGTTTGCATGTGTGCTAACTAGTTTGTTTGCTAAACTATTTTACCGGTTTACTGTCAGTCTTGTAAAGTGTTTAAGTGCAAAGATTTTTGGCATACTAATTCACCCCCCCTCTTAGTATTCATCAGTTCTTTATATCTTGCCATAAGGTTATGTGCCTTAGTCTTGCAAGTCCTATCAGGTGAAATGAGCTCCTTTTCCTTGAGCCTAAAGTATTGTAATCAATTATTTATATTGTGAGTTTGATTCTCACTATGGTTTTAACCTGTTTAGGGTTTTACATGTAAATATGGTGCTCATGTGTTTATTGTGCACCGTGGTTTCATGTTTCATAATTACAGTAGTAAGATAATTATGGTTTGAAGTTTTATAGATCAAAAGTAAAGTATTTAAAGGTCTAGAAAGATTCATCCCCCTCTTAGTCCTATAATGTGTTCAAAAATTGGTATCTGAGTAAGGTTCCTCTTAGAGAAACTTAACTACTTGAGGAAGATCCAGAATATTGCAAGAAGTTAATTACAAAGCATTGGAGTTGGATAGAACAAATTATTCGTACTAGAAGAAAATGATGAAATATCATTTGGAATCCTTATCAATTGGAATATGGGATATTATAAATACTCAGTATACTACTTGAATAAATGGTCCTTTTTGTAATTCAATGTCCTAGGAGTGTGACAAGTTTGTCCTTGTTTGGGTCAAATTGTCATCTAGGGTCTTGTAGAGCAAATTGAGTCAATAAGGGTCACAATGGTCTAAATTGAGGGATCAAGTGACCACAAGTCTATTTGAGTCATTTTTGATGTTTTAGGATCAAATATAACTATTTTGAGGGACTACAATAGTCAAGTTGGTTGAATAATGCAAAAGTTGTCATATTGTCAATTTGTTGTCATGACAATTTTGCACCTTTTTGTAAGTTTTGACTCTCCAAAAGTCAGTTCAGTTTGAAAAAAAGTTGGAGGAGGTTGTGGTCATTTGGGAGACACCTTTAAAGGCCCCAAATACTAAAATATGTAAGCTGGGTTGATTTTGGTTGATTTGGAAATGAAATTGAAGCATCAAAACTGTTGGAAACTTGGAAAACTGTCTAAATTCTATTGATTGTATACTGAAGGTGGATTGGCAATAATTCTCATGGAATAGTTCCTATAACTAGATCTTTTTACCTTTTTTTTTTATTTGATGTGAAGTCTTGAAGTGATCGTTGCCCCATTCTACAAGCAAATCTCTATCGGGTAACCTAAAACCTTCAAACCCCTAGGGTTTGATTGTAATAATGGGTTTTGGTCTATCAATCCTTAATTGACCACTCTTCCATTATAGGAGATGAGAAGCCATTGTATCATATGTATATTACTAAACACATTAAGAGGACACAACAGGGTGAAGAGGATGGAGAACTAACCCTAGGTCTCGCATCTCTATGTGACAGACCTGTTTGATGAGTGCAGTGCGTGAGAAGTGAGTGGTAGAGAACTAGAAAGGGGTTTGACTATGGTATAAGAGCACTTTGGAGGTTTATATAACATTTCATGGTCAGTAATGGTCACCAATTAGCATAACCAAACCAATTTGTGGAAGACGTTCAGTCAAATAGGTCTAATAGCCCTATTAGGTTTGTTAATGTAGTATTGGTTGGGATATCTGCAAGTTGGTCTAGTACTAGAAACTGTAATATTATTGAGAACTCCCAAAAGGGTATCTGAAAACATAATTTGTTTGCCTAGATCCTCAAGGTGTCAAAAGTTATCACCCAATTCCTTCAAATGGAGGCTTAATTGCAATCGATTCTGTTTGTGGGCAAGTGAGTCAAAATTGGTTTTATGGTAGGTCTAAACCATGAAATCCTATTTCATTTGTGTTAAGGTGTTGTGAGAACACCCCTCCAAGGATCTTTGTATTGAATTGGTCAAGTTGGCCATTCAAACCCTAAAACCTAGTAGTAGCCCACTCATGTATGCAAGGGTGTGTGTAGTAACACAAGACTTGAGAAGTGTTAGTTATTTGTAAGTGGACATATTGGAGCCCTTGAGTCTCCCAAGGAATTGTTTAGTGTCATTGAACCATTCTTTGACTTGGTGTTGTGTAAGGACCCTTTGGTAGTAGGGTTTTGGTTGAGTTTGTGAGTCTTAGAGGTTGGTTGGTTCAAGGTTATCCTTCTAGTCAGTTGCCTCCTCATCAAGGGGGGTGAATCAGTCTTCACTGGAACAAAAAATATAATCACAAAACACAGATCTAATAAACTATACTTATAACAAGGATAAGAAAATTGAAAGCACAACACAAAACACCAAGATTTTGACGTGGAAAACCTAGTTAAGACAAAAACCATAGTGGGAACCTACCCATAGTAAAATGATACTTTATAGTAGTTTATGAAAATATTACAATGGGGAATGCACATGCATTCAGGCACACTTCCTAGAGCTCATTGCTCAAAAGATAATGACCCAAAAGGCTACAACCCTCAGGGAAGTCTCACAGACTTACAACAAGATTCAGACTACAATCCGGAAGAAATAAACTGAAGGAATATCATCTCCAAATGTCTGATCACAATTTCGGTTAAGCACAGATGTTTGCTCTGCAACACCAAAGGATGAATTAATTGTTCGCACATAAACCTCTCTCTGATAATGTAGACATACCCTCGACACCTAAATTACATGAAAATATCACCTATATATATGAATCATCAACCTTGATAATAGGGTCAGCTAAACCCTACACCCTCAATTAAAAAATTATAACACACAATACAAAGATCGACCACCAAACCATTATAATGATTTACATAACATAGCATGGACCTAAAACAAATTTGCAAACACTCAACTCCATTGGAAATCATGCCAAGATCAACCGCAACACACTACACCACTAGGAAAACCTCATAATACGAAAAATCATCACCCGTTCATAGAAACCACCAAAAAATCGCACAACGATCAATGCAGATCATCAAAACAAATAGGACATGACTAGGAAACATCAGAAAGCACATTAGAATCATCAGAAACAATTGCACCAACACCACTTAGCAAATCTTCATCGGTCAACATTTGAAAACTTAAGAACACAACCAATCAACAACTATCACGAAGAAGGATAACTTTCAGAACACCAAATCATGGTCCTTTTGAAATGAAGATACACATGATCAACCCAAGAAATATCCCAAAAACGCAACACAAGATCTGATCACATCAGAATATACCAGAGGATATACCGAGCTCTGCAAAACAATGATCAACAAAACAAAACAACAAACCAGATCATAAGATATTCCCAATTTGCAATCACCAGAGAAATACATAGGAATATGTTGACATCAATGACAACAACATATCCTAGTAGCAACAATGATCAACAATATCCAACAATATCCCCCTTTGGCATTCATGGCAACATATGAATGTGAAAAACAATCAATGCAAAGAACGAAGATATCTCCAACAAACTCCAATAAGCTCCCCCTAAGATCAGGACATATAAAGCAGTTTTTCACATGATCTCTCGCCCTTTGATAGAAATGTCAAAGATCTCAAAAAAAAAAAAAAAAGTTACTCTCCTTCTTTGACATGTAACACAAATCTCTCTCCCCAAATCATTGACTACTCCAGCAGAGGAGTAGCACCAACTCACAAATCCAGATAAAAAGATATGACTCTGAAGTCCACTAGATTGATGCAACTCAATGCATCTAGTTCTCATCAAGAGGGGTGGATACCCCTAGCTTGTCTCTCAAGTAGACAAATGTATTTGTAGACAAAGTCTTAGTGAAGGTATCAGCTATTTGTTCCTTTGTAGATACATACTCCAACTTCACCTTCTCTTCACTGACTATCTCTCTCAAGTAATGATATTTGATTGACACATGCTTAGTCTTTGAGTGTTGCACCAAATTCTTTGACATGTTAATAGCATTGGAATTATCAAAGTAAATAATGGTAGTCTCATCATAAATAACTTTGATATCCTTCAACATTTACTTCATCCAGACTACATGAGTGCAATTACTAGCAGCAACAATGTACTCAACTTCAACGGTAGATAAGGACATTGAATCTTGTTTCTTACTAGCCTATGAAACCAAATTCTTACCGAAAAAGAATTCTCCACCAATAGTGCTCTTCCGGTTATCAATACCACCAACCCAATCAGCATCAGTGTAGGAACATAGCATGAAATCATCATTCCTCGAATACCATAAACCATAATTCATAGTTCCTTTCAAGTATCTAAATATCCTCTTCATAGTAGTGACATGACTCTCTTTTGGATCAACTTGATATCTAGCAGTCATGCACACTACATGCATAATATCTAGCCTGTCTAAGTAAGATATAAGAATCCACCAACCAGAAATCTATACAAATTCTGATTAGCTTTAGGAGATTCATCATTCTTAGATAATTTACAACTAGTCACCATAAAAGATCCTGATGGCAATGGGCTACCATCCCTCATGGGGATTCGAGACATGGTTTAATAACCTCATGTGGATTCTATGTCTAGTGGTTGTATTGAGCATTGGTAGGTTGATCTTTTGGTGCAACGAAAACCCTGACTTGTAACAAGTGTTATCAGAGCTTGGTCACAAGTTTGAATCACGTAGGCCACAACAAGTGACACTGAGAGGGGGATTGTTGGCAGTGGGCCAGCATCCCTTGCGGGGATTCACGACATAGTTCAATAGCCTCATGTGGATTCTATAAGTCTAGTGGTTGTATCGGGCATTGATAGGTTAATCTTTTGGTGCAACAACAACCCTAGCTTGTAACAATTCCAATAGGTTTGGAGTCATCTAACCCAACCTTCTTCAACAATTCATTCACATACTTAGTTTGAGATATGAATATACCTTTTCAAGTCTCTGAGATCTGCAAACCTGAGAATATTTTTATCTCACCTATCATAGACATCTCAAATTCTTTCTACATATCACCAACAAACTTCATGCTCAATTCATCATCACCTCCAAAGATAATCTCATCAACAAAGACTTCAACAATTAGGATGTTATCATTTTCTATCTTAAAGTACAGATTACTATCAGTAGCATCTTTACTGAATCCCAATTTCAACAAATATTTATCTAATCTAGCATACTAGGCTCTAGGGGCTTGCTTCAGTCCATAGAGAGATTTCTGCAGCTTACATACCATGTCTCCATCATTTGATAGTGAAAATCCATCAGGTTGGTCAATGTAAACTTCTTCCTCAAGAGCACCATTCAAAATGATAGATTTGACATCCATCTGATATACCTTGAAATCTTTATAAGCAACATAGCCAAGCAATAGTCTAACAGCTTCAAGTCTAGAAACGGAGCAAAAGTCAACTCATAATCAATTCTTTCTTTCTAAGAATATCCTTTTCAAACCAGTCTAGCTTTATTTATGACAACTTCACCGGCTTCATTCAATTTGTTTCTAAATACCCGTTTAGTACCAATAGCATTATTATCTTTAAGTCTAGGCACAAGTTCCCAAGTATTATTCTTTTTAATCTAATCTATTTCTTCTTCCATAGCTCTCATCCAATTTTAAGCTTCGCAAGCTTCAACAACATCTTTAGGTTCAAATTTATAAATCAAGCATACTTCTTCAACAGCTAACCTTCTTCTTGTCATTACACCTTTATTCTTGTCACCAATAATCTGATTTTCAAAATGATTTAGTCTTACATACCTTGTAGTCTTCTAATTGTTCTGATTATCAAATTCCTACACTTGCTCACCGGCAACAAGAACATCTGGACTAACTGTCTCTACCAGATCATTCTAGTTAGGCTCTTGAGTTTGAATAGGAGCTAAAATAATGTTTTGTCCATCATCATAACCAAATGCTCTAATCTATTTTCCAAGGTTCTCATCCACCTTCACATTTTCACTCTCCACTATCTTCTTGAGTCTCTTGTTGTAGCATTGGTAGGATTTTATCTTTGTTGAATATTTCAATAAAATTCCTTCATCACTTCTAGCATCAAAATTTCCTATATCCTCATCTCTCTTGATATAACATTGGCTACCAAATAATTTGAAATATCTCAGAATAGGAACATGACCATGATGATATGATGAATCAATAAGGATCTGGTCAACTACTGAGAGGGGGGGTAAATCAGTAGACAAGAAACAAACTAAACTTTCACCAAACTTAATCCTAATGCATAAACCATTCACTGAACTAACCAGTTTAAACATTGTAACAAAAACTATTACTGCACTGTCAAGCTTACTAGTTGACTAAAACATCAATATAATAGTGTAACATATGTGAAACTCACATACCATTTAATCAAAATATCAAACCACTTTACTAACATCAGTAATAGCAAATTTCAGATCACTTTCGATCATCTAAACATATCTAAGTCGCTTTACCAGTTAAACATATTAATCATATAAAAAACATACACAAAATCATTCACCACTTGACATAATGATTTTTGACGTAGAAACCCAAATGGGAAAAACCACAGTGGGGATGAATACCCACAAGTATTCTGAACTCTTCTAAAGTTTGCCCTGTTAGAAGCTTTAGAAAAATGTCCTATTAGAAACAGATCTGGTTAAGGACCACCCAGTTAAGGGATTGACTACAATACCCTGTTAAAGGCAATACCCTGTTAGGAATAACCTCGATAGAGGATTTCAAATCCAAACTAATGGATCACCTGGTTAGAGGATTTAGAAAGCACTAAGCCTGTTAAAGCTTACTCGGTTAGGGGATTTCACTATTTTAATTGTTAGAGAACAACATGGTCTTTGTTGATCTGGTAATAGCACTTTCTTGCTTAGTCGGATCCTTTTATGCTCCTATCTACCTTCAAAACATTCTATAGACACTCCTTCTAATTCAGCAACAGTCCACACTTAACAAAATTCCCAACACTATTACAAAATAGCTCATCGACCTTATAAAGAAATACAATATGTCGGTAACACATCACAAAACCTAAAATCTCATAGAGATTACAAACATATCGGTTCAAACATGACTGTTGGATTACATAGCAATCAACTGCATATTGTTCAAGACAACTTGAACCACTCTTGGATCACCGCTCATCAAATCATGTAACTCATCACACGGTTTCACTTCATGCTATGCATATGTTCATTCCCAAGTTTTTAAAACATTTATCTCTACATACCAAAACCACTTTGAAAATCATCAAGTGTATCATGCATATGTGGCATAATCATCTTCGATGAACATTTTATATCTTCGATGAACATTTTATCATAGATCATCATAATCGATTCACCAAGCTCCATCAGTTAGGGTTCTACATATCAACAAGTTAGAGTTACTGGTTGATCACTCTTCTTGAATAAAAATACCGATTTCCTTCACTTCTCTACTATCGGTTGCATTACTGCATCACTACTAGTTGCAATACAACTTCATTACTAGTTATTATTGACATCAATGACAACACTCGAGTTCATTAATGCAATCTTCATGCAATGCCAACAATCTCCCCCTTTGGCATTGATGGCAATACAAATATCAATACCCTTTGATTGTGATGATTGAGAGTAATGCACATACATAGGTAGTATAGGAATCCTGGTTTACATATTTCATGCACTTTCCTTCAACTATGTCTCCATGTCTTCAGCTGGTAACTGGCTATCAATCATTCAGTTCTTCTCTTCATCAATTATACAGTTTTTCTCCCTTTATACAATTCTTCTATGCCTTTGACAGTAATGCCAAAGTGAATACCAATATCAGTTGGGTAACCATTCCATGCTTCACCAATCTGCAACAATGATCTACAACTTGTTGCTCCCCCTATGGAATAGCTCCACTCTACACCAATCCTACTTCAAGATCTTCAATAAGCTTCGAGACTGATGTCTTCCATATCTGCTTAATTGACCTCATGTAGGAGTACAACACCTAACTTACCTCTAAGATACTCAAAAGTAACCTTAGGTAAAGGTTTAGTAAAGATATCTACTAGCTCTTCCTTGGTAGATACATGTTCCAATGACACTTCTTTACTCTGCACTTTCTCTCTCAAGAAATGATATTTCAGCTAAATATGCTTGGTTCTAGCATGCAACATCGGGTTCTTTGAAATGTTTATTGCACTGGTGTTATCAAAGAAAACTTTTACCAGTTCTATAATCTTCAACTAAAAACTGTAGACACCTAAAAATGTCTCATTGATCATGTACTAATTATTCCTCTAATTAATTAAATAATTATTTAATTATTTAATTAACTATTTCTTCTAATTTCATATTTCCTCATCATCTTATTAATTATTCTATTTTTTTTTTCAATAAAAGTGGATTATTCCACTAAACTTTTTTTTATTAATATTTTTTATTTTTTACACAAGATTCAAAGAGCATACCAGACGAAAGAACCCTGGGCAAAAAACCTCCGGTCACAGCTCATAAAATAAACCTATAGTATCTAATAGATCAATTTATACACCCCACCCAAAACCACATACAAAATGTAGGCACAACATGTTAGGCCCAATATGGAAAGCTAATGTGCTAAGAGGGGAGGGGTGAATCAGTACTCCAAAACTTTTCTTCAACAATAACTTTACTGTTATGCATAAACCAAATAGGGCAATAACATAATATAAAGCTAAAACAAATAGATAACAATCATACATGATTCACTCTATAACACATATATTTTGGTTACACAGAAACTCTTTGTTAGAGAGAAAAACTACAGTGGGGATGACACCCACAACTTCACTACTGCAATAATAAAGGTTGCTCGGTTAGAGCTACATGTTTAGCTATTTTTGATACCTTACCCTGTTAGGAGTAACAAGATCTGTTAGATCTACCTTGCTAAACGATTTTACAACACTTAAACTAAATGTTGCACCTGGTTAGAGGCTTTACAATTTATAGATATGATTAGAGTCTTTTACCCTGTTAAAGGTTTCTCTTACAACTTCAAAATATTACAATAAAATCATTACAAATATCTGCAACTTTACATCTGGAATGTTATAGCAGATTCTATGTGCTCAGAATAAGATTACCTTGCTTATAGCATACCTCGGTAACCCATACAGTAACTCAGCAAACCCTTCTATTTACTCTATTCTTTGACTGTTCTCTGAAATCCTTCTCGGTGACCTCTGTGTCTCTATAATAGTCATAACACTTAGTGCTTTCAAATGTCTTGCTTCATATATTTCTATATCTTCATTTCTGTCATGCTACATGTATATTTCTAATCTTAATCCATGTTGTATAAATAGATCTCTTATGTCGGTGATCCATTCATTGCTTCGATCTTACAAATATGATTTCTCGAATGAATAACCATGCAAAATATTTCATTGGTTAGATGACCTCAAAATCATACACAATCTTTAAGTGCAATTTCCAATGTGATAACGGTTCTATGTACCTCGATCTTGTAACACATTTTCATATGTATGTCCAGGTTCAATGAATCTGGTAACACATTTCACTTGGTGTATAGCTGATAGTTCTGATACTTAATATAAGTACAAATCCAATAGCCAACAAGATGAGAGGGGGGGTGAATTATACAAGCTTAATCATCCATAAAAACATCAGATTCAACCTCGGTAACATATATATCAGCAATATAACCAAAACTGTTAAACATGTAAACTCAAAAGCATATGAACAATATAAACCTCATAACACCAGATTTAACGTGGAAAACCAAATAGGGAAAAACCACTGTGGGATTTCAGACCCACTAAGAAATATACTCTTCTAGAGTATGCTAGGTTAAAAGCAAATCCTGTTAAAGATTACAAACACATTGCTAGATGTGACCCGGTTAAGGGATTTCCCTCAGATCTGTTAGGATCTTCACTTTGTTAGAAGTGACCTTGTTAAAGGATTTCAAACACTCAATCAGAATGTCACCTTGCTAGAGGGTTTACATATAAGACTATTCTGATTGATTGAAAAATAGGTTTTAAGGACCCGAAACCATTACATCATAGAAAGGAAGAGAGCAGCAAAAGGATTAAAAGTCCGCATACATAATGACTGACACTACATAGCAATTTTCTTTAGTAGATCCTCTGCCTTTATCACCAGCTCATCATAGGTCGCCCCGACTGCTTTCAGCTCCTCCAAATCCTTATTCACTTTCTTTTCCTTCCTCTTGCTTCTGGTGCGGGTTCTGGGACCTTGAGCTTCCCCTGTTCCTTCAGCATCTAGGTCAATTTCCTGGACTTCCTTATCATCATCAAGCTTGTTGATGAGGGTATTAGTATTATTGGCCGAGATTTTCAGAATGCTAAGGCTCTACTCCACAATATTCTTAAGGCACTCCTCAATTTTTTTCACTTTGATGACTGTGTCTGAGAGTGTTTTTTCACTAGTTTCCGCAAGGGTATTTCTGTCCAGCATCTCCTTTTCAATCTTCTCAAACCTGGGTTTAAAAGCATCTCTAATGTCTTCCGCTTTTGCAATAGTGTTTTTCAGATCCTCGATATAATCGGCCATTCTATTCCCCTCTCCAATGTTAATGGTCTCCAGAATTAGGACTCTGTTGCAAAGTTTTTTATACTCATCTGCAACTTTCTTATACCCATCAATAAGCCACTGTTAAGTCCACGCGGTTAAGAGATTTTCTATCACTTTCACAAAATAACAGTAATAAAAATCTATCTACAACTTCACATCTAAAATGCTAAAGCAGATTCTTATTTGTTCAATACAATCTAGACATAGAACTAATCTTGTCTATCTACTGGGCTTCTATACTCTGTTATTCAAACAGGTCTTCAAGCTTCTATGCTCGGTAATCACTATGTAGCATCCATGTGCATACACTTGCCTGCATACATTGTTTATCAACAGTTTCCTATTTATAAACAATTAGACGACCGCTTAATCTCCTTGATCACATTTCCCATGATCAATCATAGCCATTAGATCTTCAATCTTGTCCAGGTTCAATGCATCTTTCAATCTGAAAATGTTTTTCCCCGCCTTGGAACTTGCATACTAGTCTTGGAACTTGTACCAGGGTATTGTGGTTCAATCTAAGCTGTAGATCTTCATGCTAACTTTTCATTGCCTTAGATTCGTTAACAAACTTCTTCCACGGCTTACCAATCATTTAATCTACTCCAGCTCATCAGCTTCCTTCATTAAATACTGCATGTAAATATTTAATGCATTATGTTATAGCTCGGTTACAACTTGGTAACAACTCAGTGAATACTAAACTTCACTCGGCAAACATTCTGCCTTCATTAACCGATAGCGATAACCTTAGGGTTTATCGACTAGGTTCTTTGGTTGATAACATAGTATAGTATTAACCTTTATACTTTACAACATATGTATGATGTTAAAACAATCTAAAACATCATGATCTCATCATTGTCTGACTTGGTAGTAGTTGCCCATTGAATACCTTATTCATCCCCTTATTCATCATATTCTTTCCTGTGTCTTTTACCGACATCTTTATAATCTTCATATCATACTTCTCAAGATATGGCAACATCATACTGAATTAGAAAATCAATTTCTTGACATCAATGGCAAAATAATAATATCAAGATAGTAAAACATCTTTAATCAGTTATATCCATAATCATCAACAACTTTCTCAATATCCTTATAAAATGCCAACAATCTTTCATTGTTTGTTATAATGCAATATTGCCAATAATAACAACTCGGTTTGTCATCTTTGCTGCTCGTTAGATATGGAATGATACTCGGTAGACAGCTCGATGTATACTATGCTCTGAGACTACTTTCTTCTATAACTGACTGGACTGTTCATACAGACTGAATGTTTCGGTAGAGATAACCGACTAGAGTATATAGAATAACTTTGAACATAAAACTAATGGCAACTTGATAAGTAGTAACACAACACATATAATATCAGTTTTGCATAGAGCCCATATGACAATTTGCCAAAAAAACCCATCGGATAATTTTCAAATGTAGACTCCATAGCTGCTATCAATGGAAGAAGACAAAATTTTGCAAAGCCCTGTGCCAAATCCCATGAGCCAAAAACCTTCCTGCCAAAAAATAAAGTATCAAAAAACCTTTGGAAAAACACTATTACATCAAATACCATGACCTCGAACTCTTCTCTAGACAATGAACATGAATACTTGAAATGAAAGGGGAAAGCGTGAATAATTATCATCATAAAATTTTGCATTGATGTTACTCAAGAAAATCGTATGAGTATTGCTGCAAACCTTCCCATACCCTAGAAGGAATTTCCTCAAAACCCACCTCTCGCTGATTAGCATTGCTATCAATGGCTAAATTTGCCAAATAATCTACAATCTTATTAACTTCTCTGTAACAATGGGATACCAAGAAAGATTCAAACAATTCTATTTTTTTGTAAAATGGGATCAAGTATATACTGCAAATTCCAACAATTCGATTTATTTTTCATAACACATTGAATAATCACCATAGAATCACTTTCAATTATTAAGTCCTTAATTCCCAAAGAGATTGCCATATCCAATCCAAAAGACAAAGCATGAAATTCCACATAATTGTTAGTTTTAAAACCAATAGCATGACACTTAGCTCAAATAAAATTTGCATTGTGATCATAAATTACCATGCCTACCCCAGCCGGCCCAGGGTTACCATGAGAGGCCCCATCAAAATTCAGTTTAAAGTGCCCCTGCGGAGGAGGTTTCCATCTAGCAGAGCATCTCTTACCTATTGCATCATTCTTTTTTAAAATTGAAACATGAGAGGGTAAAACTGACAACAGCTTCCAAACTCTAGTAACTCTACTATCCGAGTGCAAAAAAGAAGTAAGATTTTCCAAGTTCTTATAAATAAATGACAAAGCAACCTCAGAGATTGAACACTCAATTTTTAATAGAACCTCAGACACAGGAGACCTTGTTTTTTTAAATATCATGTTGTTTCTCTCTAGCCAAACATTCCAAATCACAATAGATGGAGATATGATCCAAAGGCATGCATAAAAAGATGAGGCAAACATAAAGGGACAAGATCTAAAATGGGAAATGAGATCCTTACCAATAACAAAGGATATATTTAACTTCTCAAACAACCACTGCCAACATTCATAAGCATAATCACAATGTAGGAACAGGTGTGAAGAAGATTCCAATTTTTTGTTACAAAAGGCACAAGGGAAAACAACAGTAATACCAAGCCTATCTAGTCTCATACCTGTAAGGACTCTATCCTGAACTGCCAACCAAGCAAAGGCTCTAGCTTTTGGAAGACAAGTCGAATGCCAAAACAACTTATAAGGCCAAGAAGATAAATCTTTAGCAACCATAAGAGAGTTGTAACCATCTTTAACAGTGTACTTACTAGAAATATTCTTTGTCCAAATAAGTTCATCCTCAGAATCAGAAAGAAATACAATTCTACAACCCAAAATCTTTTCAAAATCTAATTTCATGCTTTGATCAACATCTAAGAAATCAATCGACTTCCATCTAGCTAGCTTAAGGGGTCCACTAGTCACAATTTCAAAATAATCTGCTACAAAAACACCCCAAAGGGAGGAAAGAACAGTGATCAGAGGAGACCAATCCTTAATATTCACCAAAGGTGTGTGTCCATTCCATACTTCATCCCAGAATCTGACCTTTCTACCATTATGAACAATCCATGAGAGAGGAGGAAAAATAACTGATCTACATTTACAAAGGAAATTCCAAATAGCAGAACCTGAAGGCAAATTTGAGACTTTAAAAATGTACTCTCTCGGTCCATTATTTAAATATTTGGTAAACATAATCTATGCCAATAAGAAGCTAGGCTTGTCATATAATTTCCAAACCAACTTAGCACCTAAGGCTAAATTCTGATTCTCTAGACTCTGAATTCCTATTCCCCCAAGTTCCTTAGGCAAACATACCTTATCCCATGCAACTAAATGGAGTTTCTTCTTGCCATCTTTATTATTGTTCCAAAGAAAATCTCTAAGAGTATCTTGTAAACTAACAATGGCTGCTTTTGGAGACTTCAAAACAAACATGAGATATATGGGAACAACATTCAAAACAGACTTGATGAGAACAATTTTACCCGCCAAAGTTAACCATCTATGATTCCATGAGAGAATTCTTTTAGAAATGACCGAAATAATCTTATCCCAAAAACCAATCTTATCCCATTTAACAAAGAAAGGAATCCAGAGGTAAGTAAATGGAAGATTTCTAGTCTCAAATCCCCAAAAAGATTGCAACCTATGCTGAACTAGTTGTGATGTATTAAGGAAAAAAATATTTGATTTATCACCATTCACTTTCTGACCAAAAAATGATGCATAATTTTGTATTATTCCTTTAATCACTTTTGCCTCAACTAATGAAGCATGTCCAAATAATAGAGTATCATCTGCAAAGAGACAATGAGAAATACTTTGGGGACTATTCTGAATCCTTGTACCTTTCCAAAGTCCCCCCACTTTAGCAACCCTAATAACCCAACTAAAGGTTTCAGCTAGGAGAATAAACAAAAAGGGAGAAAGGGGATCTCCCTGTCTCAAACCCCTAGAGGAAGTGAAAAAACCACAAGGAGAACCATTAATTAAAACCGAGAATCTTGCAGAAGAAATACATGCATGAATTCATTGGACCCAGGCCTTGGAAAAACCTAACTTCTCAAGAACAACACATAAAGCCCCCCACTCTACTCTATCATAAGCCTTCATCATGTCTAGTTTAAGTATCATGGCCGGGGTTTTTTGGGTGGAAATAGAATGCAACACCTCATGTGCTACAGGGAACAAAACCACCTTGCTCCAATGAAATGATCCTAGGTAGAATTTTTGCCAACCTAAGGGAAATTGCCTTCGTAAACATCTTATACAAAGTGTTACATAAAGCAATGGGGCGAAAGTCAGCAAAAGTCTTAATATCCTCTTTTTTAGGAATAATTGCAATCATTGTAGTATTAAGTTCTTTTCAAACAGACCTATTTCTCCTAGATTCCTCGAGAGCCAATAAAACATCATTTCCCACAAAATCCCAACATTTCTGAAAAAATAAAGGAGTAAAACTATCTGGTCTCGGGGCTTTATCCGGATTCATGGAAAAGACAACACTCTTAACTTCTTCTAAGGAAAAGGGAGACATCAACATCTTATTGTCTTCCAAAGATACTAAAGGAGGAATATTAGATATAATATCATTGCTGAGATTTCCATTTTCCGAAGATAATAATGACTTAAAAAACCTAACTGCCTCTGAAAAAATGTCCTTTAGCTCTGTCAATAAATTCCCATTCTGACACTGAATACAAGATATCCTATTCTTACATCTTTTAATCTTAGTTGAAGAATGAAATTTTTTTGTGTTCCTATCACCATCTGAAAGCCATAACTCCCTAGATTTCTGTCTCCAATAGATTTCCTCTCTAGCTAACACCTCCTCAAGTTGTAATTTTCGTGACCATCAAAAACTTGTGGCATCATACCATGTTGAAGCACATGAGTATTAAAATACTCAATCGTATCTTGAATCCTTTGTTTCTCCTGAAAAATGTTCTTAAAATGCGAGATATTCCATTCCCTAATATTCAATTTTAAATAACTTAACTTCTTAGCAATTTGAAACATATGGGACCCAGAACAAAAAGGAGCAGAATTCCACCATTTCATAAGTAGAGGTAAAAAGGAAGAATCCCTAAACCACATGGGCTCAAATTGAAATGAAGACTTAAAAGAAGCCCTATCCTCAATAATTGAAAGGGAAATTGGAAAATGATCCGAACTTGAGACCGGTAGAATAGAGGAAAAGAATTCAAAATCTGAATCAATCCAATTCTCAGATAACAAAAACCAATCTAATCTCTCAGCAATCTGAGAAAAATCCCTTCTCATGTTTGTCCATGTGAAAATCCCATTCTGAGACTTACAATAAAAAACGCTCATATTAGAAATAAAATCCCCAAAGTCATCCATAATACTTTTTATTAGGGAAAACACCTCCTTTTTTCTCATCTAAATCAGTGATAGCATTAAAATCACCCCCGAAGATAGTAAAGGAACCATGTTTTAAGGGAGAAGAAATCCTCTTTAATTCACCCCATAACTTACTCTTCCCTTGAATTCTTGACGAAGCATAAATGTTAAAAAGCCAGAATTTAACCTTCAAAATATTGCTTATAACTAAAGCCAACATTCAATTTGTAGCAGATGCCACTAACTGTACCTCAATATTATAATTATTCCAAAGCAGTGCCAAACCTCCTGAAGCACCACAAGCTAGAGAAGAAAGAAAATTCCACCTTCTCCAATATGAAAAAACCAAATCAGCAGACTCCTTTGACAAATTTGTTTCTTGCAACATAAAAATATCACACTTAATTAAGTCCATTTGGGACTTAATTAAGTGTCTCTTGTTAGGGGCATTTAAGCCCCTAACATTCCAAGAAATAATTCTCATTATCCTTGAGGGGAGGCCGAAGCTCCCCTCTTCCCAATAATCAGAGAATTTTTGCTTTCCCCAAAGCAACCTTGCAAATTATGTTTCACAGCCCCTGATCTTGTCACAGGTGGACTAGTCACGAATCTTTTATTCCTCTTTCTTTTTACACTTACAGGAGTTAGGCATGTTTTCTTAGGCCTACCAAGAGAGACTGAATGCCTCCCTTGCCCACCAGCAGGAGAAAGGGACAAAGTCTTTTGAATTCCAGCATCAATTTCCATTTGAGTCATAATATTATTTGGAGGTGTACCTCTCCTAGGAGAAACCACTGATGGTGAAAAAAATGGAGTTGTTTGGACAATTGGTAAACTCTTGCATGACTTTGGAGAAGCCAGGATAAATGGATTATCTTCAAAACCCAACTCTATTGTAGCCAAAACCGCAAAAGGATTAGCAGATGCAGAAATTGGAAGGGTCGAGTTTATAGCCCCCAAATCATTCTCAATTGAACAAACAACTCTGTCAGTAATACCCTCATCCATTTGATGTGCATGATTGTTAAAAATATCATGTACTTGCTGAACCAGATTCACATCTAGCATAATAACAAGGAAAACCTCTGACGGATTACTATTCCCTAAGGAAGATTCATTAGCCATATTAATTTCAACATTCAGAGGGGAATTATTAGACACCAAATTCTTAATTTCTTGAACTAAAGAAGTATCATTAGGAAAACCTATGGCAGGTACCTATTTAATAGTTTCCATATCAACCACTACATTTTTATCTAAATTCACATTCTTTAAAGAATCCAAAACCTCCTTTTGAGTGCATGAAGACAAATTGTCATCCTTACCCTTTGTGTGATTATTTGGCATCTTAGGGCAATCTATCATCAATGGGTGATCTACTCCATTCATTGGGGGATTACCATCCACTATACCCCCATTATTAGAAAATGTCTTCAATAAAGACGAAAGTGAGACCGAACCCGAAGTGCGATCATTTGGTTTCCCAGAACTACGACACAATGGATTATTTTCAAGATTAATGTGACTTGTTTCTACCAATTTATGCGAAGAGACATTTCCACATCCTTCAATTGAAGGTCCCGCTGACAAACTATCTTTATTAAGGGATTTAGGGACAGAGTCAACAACCTACTGGTTTTTCTTAAAATCCATAAGTAAAGGAGCATCCAAAAGTAAAGGAGACTTAAGAAGCTCCGTATCTAATTTCTCAATTGACTGGTGCCGAATACCATCATGAGACTTGATATTACAAGTATGGGGGCAACCATTGTTAGGGTTAATAAGAACACAAATTTTTACCAGAACCTCCCCCTCCACAAAGTCCATTTTAGATGTTAAAAAAGTTCCAATAGTATTCCTAATTTTCTCAAGAACATCTGGATCCATAGATTCAAAAGGAATTTTAGGTAAACCAAACCAGAAAAGAATAAGTTTTGAACTAGACCAAGAAGGAACAAAAAAAGGTTTCCAAGCCACAATTGAAATTAAATGTTTTCCAAACCAATGATGCGAAGTTCTTAATACCTCATCTCTGAAAGAAGAAGAATCAAACACAATAATAAAATCATTCGCAAACAATAATTGAAAATAATGCATATCCCCCCATCTTTTCTACAATTTATGATAAAGCTTTAACAAACTAATTTGATCACCCCAAATTTCCCTAGAAATAGCATTTGTATGCAAACAATTCACTTTCTTATCGACATAAGAACCTAAAAGATTGATATAAGGGATAGGAGCCCAAACCTGCGATAAAGAAACCTCAGGCAGAATAGGAACAGATGGAATCTTACTTACCTTTTCCGAACTAGCTTCCTTGAGGTTCACATTTACCTTATTTCCCACCTGTTGTGAAGAAACATAAACCCTAGCCGTAGTCTCCTTATTTGCCAAGCCAACAACCCTAGCAAACCTATGCTGATTGCCCAAATCCAAAGACCATTTCCTCAAAAATCCCTTGAATTGCTTCTCAGAATTCCCATGATTCACACCATTATTAAAATGCCCTTGAGTGAATCTCCTTCCATTGTTATTCTGCCTCCATGCTACATTGCATCTGTTCCCAAAGAAGCCTTGAAAGTATTTTGAAGCTGGCTGAAAAACATTGTTATTTCCACTCTAGTTTACCTGTATCGCCATGTCCTTCCATCTGCCTTTCGTGTAGACCCACTACAGAACATGAGGCGGGTCTTCCCAGCCCACATCCGCCCATGAACCCAAATGTCCTCTATCAGCCATGTTCGATCACTATATTATCCGATCACTGTATTATGCTGATTTGATGTTATGCCAACTGTAGCGATGCCAATGCAAGAAAACGTTTACTAACAATGAACCTCAAGATGATTGGCAGGTGTCATCCTTTGCTGTTGTCACAAACAAGTCTGAGTATGACAAAGCTATCTGCTACTAACAGTCTGAAAACCTCCTCCCAAATGCTGATCTCCAAACCAAATGACAGTGTCTTCACTAATCAATTGTAGATCAATCATCGGATAGGCAAGGCTATTTGCAAATGTTATGGATCGAGTGCTTGCTAGGTGTATTTGGTTTTGCTTAGATCTGATCGACCTCTACAACTTCTCCATTGTTTGTGGATCAAGTGCTTGCTAGGCATATTTGGTTTTGCTTAGATCTGATCAACCTCTATAACTTCTCCGTTGTTCGTGGATCGGGTGCTTTCTATGCATATTTGGTTTTGCTTAGATCTGATCGACCTCTACAACTTCTTCATTGTCCGTGGATCGGGTGCTTGCTGGGCGTATTTGGTTTTGCTTAGATCTGATCGACCTCTGCAACTTCTCCGTTGTCCGTGGATCCAGCAGTCCTAAATCTAATTTCAATTGTGACATGTTAATCATGACAAAACTGAGAGTTAGGATTCGAATTCATATTGATAATCATTATAAAACAACATGAACAACTCCCCTTTCTAGAAATAATTTCAGATCCAAAATTGCTGATATAGGTCTGGAAATGGTATTTCAAACTCAGAATTCTCTGCTTCAGATCTGGAAATAATGAAAACACTGTTGAGAATGCTCAAATCCATATGTGGATTGCTTGGGTTCTGATCAAAAGCCTGCAATTTGGAAATTGCTCTTTCACCTTCAGAGATTAGGATAATTCCTGCGATCTTTTTGCCTAAATTCAGATCTGAAAGCTACGATTTCATGTCCTTGATTGATGGTTCTGATCAATTATCAACCCTTTTCCTTCATCTATGATTTTTATCTTTGATTTTCTTGAACTCGCTGATCTACTAAAGTTGTATGCTTGCTCTGTCTTTGGAGGAAGTTGAACTTCAGATTTGAATGGCTACTTTCTCTTAGTTGATCTCCACATTACGCATTGCTGAAGGATTCCCCAAGGGTGGCACCTCCATTTAATCATTTTCTAAATGTTAATTAAATATTTATTATTTAATTAATTCTGATTAATTCCCCAATTTAAATAATCTTTATTATTTAAATAAATTACTAATTATTCAATTTCTATCGCTCTAATCAACTATTTATTTAACACTTTTCTAAATATTAATTATTTAATTAATAATGATTTAATCCTTTAAATTAAATAATCTTTATTATTTAATTAAATTCTATTTCTAAATAATTAAATAGTTTCTTTAAATTATTTAATTAACTAATTAATTCTTCAATTCCAAATCCCCAAATTCTAATTTCATTTAATTTCATATTCTTCTAATTTCTTCCAAATTCAATTACATGTTCAAGATTTCAAAAACCAAATTGAAAATCAAAGTCAAGTTCTAAATATATACAAATACTAAATTGAATTTAAATAAATTCAATTATTTGTATTAAAATGTCATGCAAAGATTAAATTAAAAATCTAAGTCTAAATGCAAGCACATGCTAAATTAATTAATTAAATCAATTATATCTCCAATCTCTATTTCCATCTTTCAGTTAGCTTTTTCTAAATTAAGTTTTTCTTTGTCATTTTCTTTATTTCTTCCAATCATTCTTTTTCTTCTTTCAGTTAGTTTTTTCTCAATCAGTTGACTCAATTAATCTATTCCATCTATTATGTTTCACCTCCAAGTCAGCAGTTCAACTATCAATCAACATGTGAGCTCACCTGAGTTCCACTTCTTGATCAATTTGTTCCACCTTTCAATCAAATCTTCTATAAAAATCTATAAATTGAGCATTCAATCTCCATTTTCAATAATCATGAACTTTGAATCTTTGTTGGTGCAATATCTGAGAGCCATCATACCACAAAGAAGAGAAGAGAAGAGCAATGAAAGTTGTACGGAGTCATGGAATAGGGAGTCTTTAATTGATTTCATTTATAGTTCCTGTATGCAGGAAAAGCCGATCAATGAAACTCAATATGTGAAAATATTCAAAAGACTTGTCCACACACCCATGGGACTCTTGGTGAAAGTTATGGAGTCATGAAGAATGACTCAACTTCCCAAGGTGGGTTCCATGGTTCTCTATCTCACAAGGTCCCTCAAGCCAATGCCTTTTCTCTCGAATCACTGAGCAAAGTGACTTAGGGATGACGAATGCAAGAACGAGGGATGATTTAGATTAATTTTAACATGAATTCATCCTATTTATGCATGATTCTACAAATGAGTTTAAAATAGAATATAAGATGACAAGATTAGTAATAATACTATCATAACATGATATACTAGTTATATGATTTAAGCTAATGATAATAGAAATGCTTTAAAATGCTTATTAGATTAATTCATATTACAAAGAGAGGCTAGATGTATGCTAAAATTAAGTATAAGTTGTTAGGATTCCCACAGATATTGAGAGGGGGGGGGGGTGAATCAATATCTAATCGGTTAATAGATTTTTTTAACTTAAAACATGTAGAGCATATTAATACTATGTACTGGTAAGCAGAAAGTAATGCAATAAATAGAGATAAAAACAACCACATGAAAAACACACCATAACACAAGGATTTAACGAGGAAACCCAGTGTGGGAAAAACCTCGGTGGGATTTGTGACCCACAATATTCACTTACTGGCCAATAAGAGAATAATACTGCTACAAGAGGGTCCTGCACATATAGGAAGGCCAACTGCCTAGAGATCGCTGCTCAAATACAAAATGGGAAGTCTCACTGACTTACAAAAGTGGATTGTATAAATCCAATGTCTTGTACTGCTTCAAAATAGCATCTATAATGCCAGATCCAGCACCGGTTTCTTCTCTACTTCTTACATAAACCCTTAACCCATAATTTACATAATAGGTCTGCCTTATTTCACCTAATTACATTCCTTTTTCTTACTTACAAATGTTCTACAATGATCTCTCTTATATAAGAGTCATTTTACAACTTGCCAAGTCGGCTTACAATTATTTTTACAAATAATAAACAAAATATATTATAACAAATATCTTGTCGGCCTTTGTGTCAGTATGCTACCTTTCACTGCCAGTGTCGGTGACCTGTGTGTCGGTGTAGAGTCTATTTTTGCTAGTGCTGGTGGAATGTCTTGCCAGTGTCATAGGATTGTAAGGTTGCCATCAATGACAAAACCTTCAATCACCTACAACAATCTCCCCCTTTCGCATTGATTGCAACACTCATGAGAAAATTCCAAAACTTGTAATCCAAAAATGTGTACCAAAAAATATTATCAAAAATATGTGAGCTCCCCCTAAGTAGATAAGTCTTTTGTTGATTATTTTCTCATACTACTACTCCCCCTTTGGCATCAATGACAAAGGTTGTCAAGGTGTCAATAGAGTTGTACTTTTCTATCTCAACCTTGTAGCTGGGTGGTTACAATTTGAAAGAGATCCGCCAAAACCAAATTTATGCTTTCCATAAACTTCTTATTGTCTTTTATTGCTGCCTATGTTCTTTGAACAGTACCGATGAGTTGTTGCATATGCTCTGTCGGTGTTTTCTATCCTTGTACTAATGCCTCAAATATTTCCTTTCTCAAGCATGCTAGATAGTCCAGTCTTGGACTTAGTCTTAGTCTCAGATTTTTGGCCTTGTTTATTATCCTCTCCTTTTCTCTCTCTAGCTTCAGTAGTTCTACCTCAAAACTAGTTACCTTTTGCTCAAAAACTGATAATGTATTAGGTGAATTAACAAAATTGTCTACAAGTTTATTTATTTCTTCATGTATCTTGCTCATTTTCTTATCTATGTCTATTGTCAAAAAGTTTGTCTTGCAAGTATCTTTGTACAGAGTTTTAAATTCCTTCAATATGTTACATAGTTCCGATAGAAGTGTGTCAAATTTCCTAGTACACTTCTTTATTTGATCCTCAAAGAATTTCTGTTTTTCAATTTCCAACCTGTCTTTGAATGCCTATTCCTTTATTTGTTCAACTATCACTATTTTGTCAGTAATATACTTCAACAAAGTGTCAAGTTGACTCAAAGAATCCTCATTATCTATGTCACATTTTGGAGCTATCATCCTCAAAACTAGGATTGTGTCATCTATAGCTTGATAAGCTTGTGACCTGCAATAAGTTATTTTCTTCAAAGAATCTAAAAGAACTTCAGTTACATTGGTTGATTTGTAGCCTACTGAGGAGGAACCAACATTCTGAATTCCGCCGGTGGAGGAAGTAACCATGCTTGTAGTGACCTCTGGTAGGTCAGTATGTGTTTCCATTTCCTTAAGCAAGGGTTTTTGTTTTTCTCCTATTGTCGGTGGCACTATTTCCACATGAACCTGTTGTTGTTCCAGAGCCTGTTACTCTGCTTATTTCTCTGTCTGTGTCTCTATCTTTCCATCTGCCGGTTTACCTTCAGTGTTATCAGTGTTGTCAGCTACCATTGTCTCACTAGCCATGTCAGTTTTACCAGTTGTGTCCTTGTCTATCACAATGTTGACCTTTTGAGTATCAACATCCACTGTGTATAGTACTTTAGGAGTAGGATTAGTATCCTCTTGTGATACATTCATACTTTCATCTGCCGGTTGGTCTTCTATTGTTGTTATTAGTGGTGTAATCAAAGGTGATGGGGATAAGTTATCTTTTATTTTGATACTAGGAGGTCCACCAACCTTTCCTTTACCCTTATCTTTGTCCTTTTAATAGACTTTGATAGTCTTGGGGTTCCTATATTCTTCCTGCTTTTCCTTCTCCACAACGAATATATCCCATCCATTTTCTGTTTCTTCTATTACCTCTTTTACTCTTCCTACCATTAGTGCAATATGACGGTGTGCAGTAGAGAATACTGATTGGTTGGCCTTTGCAATCAGATCATCTATTTCTTTTAGAGAGTTGACTGGGTATACAACAAGTAATTTTTCAATTTTGATCTTCTTGTCAAGTTCTACAACAAATTGTCTTCTTGCTTCTAGTCTTTTGAATAATTCATTTGGTAGTTCATCTACAACTTCCATCAAAAACTTCTTATAGATATCCAAGTGTAAAATAGCACTGTTTTCAACTTGCTCTTTCTCATTCGCTGATAGTGTATCATATAATTTTTCTATGTTCTTGAGTTTTCCTTCTTCTGTGATTTCATCCATCAGTTTGTCAATCGGAGCAATGTTTTGTTTATTCCTTTTCTTCTTAGGTGTTAGCTTTTTCTTTAGGGTTGTCTTCTTTACCGGAGACCTCACTACCTGTTGTTTTTGTCTAGTTCTTCTAGGCAAGGGTGTGGATACCGGTGAAGGTTGTCTTTTCCTTACAACTCTTCTAAATTGGGCTGGATTGTCACTCTCTAAAGAAGTTGCTACTAGTGATAGGTGAGTTTCTGGTTGTTGTGCCTGTAACTCATCTTCAGTGATACCAGTTTGTTTTGGTACATCTTCTTTTATAGCCTTAGCCTATCTTGAACCTTTTCTCATAGTTGCTTCCACTTTCTTTACTCTCTTCTTAGATTGAATTTGGCTTTCAATTGTCTCGGCACTACCAAATAATTCTTCCTTAGGTTCATTTGGTGCTTCCAAAAGAGCTTTTGCATATGTTTCAATGATGTGGTCATCAATCTCATAGCCCATCTCAGTAACCCAAATTGTTCTTGGGATAACTACTTCCATCCAGATCTCATCCTTTTTAATAACAAAACATATATCATCCTTGTATTTGTTAACAATTTCCAGTAATAGTCTGATTCTTTTGTTCATTCTGGCCTTTAGTGCTTGAAAATACTCATTGATATTCTTTTCCTTGTTTTCACCCATGTTGTTGAATAAGTCTGACAATTGTTTTCCTACCGGTATGTCAAATCCAAGGTTCTTGTTACCTATACCGAGCACTTGTTTGGTTATATGTAGCATTAAGCATACAAGTAAATTACCAAATTTGAATGTTCCTTTCTTATCCTTCTTGATCTTCCCTAAATTGTCAATCAATTCATCCTTTAGCCATTCACATACATCAATTTTCACATTTTTTTTTACCATATCATGTGCACTTTTTATGCATAAACTTGAAACTCAGTTAAGTCTGTTTGCATGTGTTGCTTGTATCCTAAAATCATGCTAACAAATATAACATTTATATCAATCACATCATTAACCCTTACAGACCTTCTGTTGGATGTTGCACCAGTTAAGTTCATTACCAAGTCATTTGAGACCTTCTTTGTTTTGTCTGGTCGGCTACCGGTGGAGGGTAACCCTGTTACAGCTTTCACCACTTCTTTGGTAATTTTATGGATTGAATCTAAGAAAAAGAATGCACCATGTACTCTAATAAATACTATCCTAATAACTTCCTTGGGGAAATCCAGAATTTTGAGAATTTCTATGAATCGTAGGGTTTCAGTAATTTGGTGTTCAGGTTTTACTCTACTGGAATCATCACAGATAACAGATTTGTACATGTCCTTGATTTCTTCATCTCTCAATTCTTCTATATGGCAATGGATATAGATTCTAGGGTCTTCTGCATAAACAACTCCTTTGGGAATTTGGGAAAAAGCACCTACATTGTCATCCTTTTTGGCTACCTCGGGAAGTAACTAAAATATGGGCCTAGGGTGTTTGATTACCTCGACCACCAGTAGGGTTTTCTATGAATTTAGGTACAAAGGAGGATGCCATGATTATAAATACCTTTTTCTGCTTTAGGAAGGATTGATTGTTGAAGTGCTTTGCCTCTTTGCTCGAAATGCCTTAGCTCTGGAGATTTCGCCCTCCTCGAATGTTTGAATGCTCGGCGAAGTGAAATGGAGCCAAAAACATTAATTTATAATGTCAATTTTGCCAACTACCACATTTAATGTTTGCCAATTAAGTAGCCACTTAACATATCTACTGATATAGAAGTAAATTCAACTTTTTACCATCAACCAAGGGACTAATAGCATGTCTCATTTATTGCCAAACCCTTAAGAAAATTTCTTCAATTTGATGAAGAGACTTCTGTCGGTGGAGTGCTACTCTATTATGCCAGTGGAGTGTTGCTTGGTTCTACCTGTGGAGTAGTATTCCTATCCACATTCAGTTCTGATTTCCTGATCCATTGTTTTGAAAATTCTTCCTTAACTTCTTCAACCTTTTCTTTTCCTTTCAAACTAGGACCTTTGTTTTCTGTCAGTGATCCTTTACTTCTACAAAATTTAGCAATATGCCCAATTTTGTTACATGCATAGCAAGTCACATTATTCTTCTGAATAGCTTTCCCATAACCTATGCTAGTTTGTGTTCTAGATTGATTAGATAAGTGTCCAAATCTTCCACAAACATAACATTTTACATTCATTCTGCAATTCTCAGAGTTATGACCAACTTTGTTGCATTTTGAACATTGACCGGTGGGGGCGTTGATATTCTGATAATTTCTAGATCTACATTGATTTGCTCTATGACCATACTTGTTACAATTAAAGCATTTTCCACTAAATTTATAAGCAGTAGGTTGTCTTACCGGTTTTCTATGATCTTGTGTGTTTGTAGTACTAGAGCTTTCACCAACTTCAAAGCCAATTCCAGAAGTGTCACCTTTAGGTTTTTTATTCTTCAGCAAGTTACCAAGTTCCTTTGAGCTTTTCTTGAATTTCAATTTATGTTGATTTGCAGTATCTAGTTCTCTTTCTAAGACTTCTTTCTGCCTCATCAGTTCATTGGAGTCATTCTGAGTGTGCATCAGATCTGTCTTCAATAAATCATTTTCATAACTGAGTCTTGTGTTTTCATTTGCAGCATCACTTAGTCTTCTAGTCAAATATTCTTCATTCTTCTTTCTATCTTCAATTTCTTTACAAAATCTCATAGTCATATCCTGCATCTCATTCTTTGTTTTCATGTTCTCTTGTTTTAGCTTGTTTATCATATCATTAAGAGTTTCTTTTTCATCATTCTTATTTTGCATCTTTTCACAAAGTTCTCTTCTCTTGTTTCTTGAAATAGTAAGATTTTCTTGAAGTTCTTAAATAATATCCTGAGCAGCCTTTAGATCATCTTCAAGTTTGATATTTTTCAATTTTTCTGCATCATAGTCTGAGAGAGCTCCTTCAAGTTTTCCATCTCTACTGGTGTCAAGATCTTCCTCAAGTTGTTAGGCTTCTGAAAATAGAGGACCAAGCTCTAATACCAATTGTTAGGATTCCCATAGATACTAAGAGGGGGGGGTGAATTAGTATCTAACAAGTTAATAGATTTTCTTAACTTAAAACATGTAGAGCATATTAATACTGTGTACCGATAAGAAAAAAGTAATGCAATAAAGAGAGATAAAAACAACCACATGAAAAACACACCATAACACAAGGATTTAATGAGGAAACCCAGTGTGGGAAAAACCTCGGTGGGATTTGTGACCCACAATATTCACTTACTGGCCAATAAGAGAATATTACTACTACAAGAGGGGCCTACACATGTAGGAAGGCCAACTACGTAGAGTTCACTACTCAAATACAAAATGGGAAGTCTCACTGACTTACAAAAATGGATTGTATAAATCCAATGTCTTGTACTACTTCAAAATAGCATCTATAATGCTAGATCCAGTACCGGTTTCTGCTATGCTTCTTACATAAACCCTTAACCCATAATTCGCATAATAGGTCTGCCTTATTTCGCCTAATTACATTCCTTTTTCTTACTTACAAATGTTATACAATGATCTCTCTTATATAAGAGTCATTTTACAACTTGCCAAGTCGGCTTACAATTATTTTTACAAATAATAAACAAAATATATTATAACAAATATCTTGTTGGCCTCTATGTCGGTATGCTACCTTTCATTGCCGGTGTAGAGTCTGATTTTGCTAGTGCCAGTGGAATACCTTGTCGGTGTCATAGGATTGTAAGGTTGTCATCAATGACAAAACCTTCAATCACCTACAATATCTCATTGGAGTGTGCATATTCCAACATAAGTGTGATACTAAAAGCTTGGATTGTCAAAATGGAGGAATGAGAGCTCTATTTATAGGGAAAATAGGGAAATGGATGGTCAAGATTGGATAATCTTAAAAAGGGCCTGGATTGAAAGTTATCAATCCATGTTTACAATTTCCACCAGTGAAATGGTGACAATTGTCAACATAAGACT
Source organism: Cryptomeria japonica (assembly GCF_030272615.1). Taxonomy (NCBI): domain Eukaryota; kingdom Viridiplantae; phylum Streptophyta; class Pinopsida; order Cupressales; family Cupressaceae; genus Cryptomeria; species Cryptomeria japonica. The sequence goes on along the minus strand of NC_081415.1, from coordinate 692,843,576 downwards.
ACTTGAGAGCAGAGGTAAGAAGCATTAAATGCATGAGAAGACCTCATGGTTAAGGTAAGGGTTAAGGTTAGGTTAGGGTTATCTAATGGATAAAGCTTTTACCCAAGGGGTAAACTCTTATGCAAAGGTTAAAGGGATAACCATGGTCAAAGCAATGAATGCTTGATGAGACCCCAGGGTTAGATGAGGGTTAAGTTAGACAAAAAGTCTCTAACCATGCCACTAAGGGTTAGTTAACCATTAATGGTTTGAAGACTTTGGGGACAAATTTGTAAGAGTCCTTCCAAATTTGGGGGTATTCAACAAGTTAGATTGTTGAAGGCATAAAGGCTTTAATGCCTTTGGAAGACTTTACTCCAAATTTGAGAAGTGACCTCCTCAAATTTAGGGAAAGGGGATAATTGATGGATTTAGGCTAATTAATTAGGATTAGATAGGCTATAGAAGAATTTAGGAAGAGGGTTAGGATGCAAGTGGGAGATGTAGGAAAATGCAAGTGGATGAGGGAGAATAGGATTTAATTAAAATAAATTGCTTTATTTCAATTTGGTTGCAAATTGGGGATTTAAATAAATTAGATTTATTTAATTGGGGTAAACTATTTAATTAAATGTAAATTTAATTAAAAAGTAGAGAGAAGGGATTTAATTAAATAAAATGATTTATTCAATTAAATGATATAAAGGACTTAAGTGAATTTAAATAAATAAATTGAATAATTTATTTAATTAAATAGAAGAGTGTGGATGATTTAATTAAATTAGATTTAACTAAATAGAGGAATGAGAATAAAATGAACATTAAATATTCATTTAAGAATATGGTCATTTTTATACGTCTACATTTTGCCCCTCTTTGAAGTGACGTGTGTGCACATGTTGATTCAAATAAAAATGATGTGTCGTCATGATTTGGTTATGATCAGTATGATGTCATATCGAGATGTTCATGTCGTGCCCCAGATTTGATAAATGATGTTGATAATACCCCCTCGGGAGATGAATCAAAAATTTGAAAATTTGGTTTGACTTGATAATAGTTCATGAAATTTTAAAATTTTATTTATGTTGAATGCGATAAGTTGATTCATCTCCCGATAATGATGTTTGATGGGGTTAGAAATGAGACCATGAGGAACTTACGTGTTCGTCTACGTAACCCAAATTTTCATTTACCCTATAAAAAGGTAAAAAGTGATTTATTTTATCTCATTTGTGCTTGTTGAGTTTCGAGAAAGTGACACTTGGAGAAAAAGACAAAATGCCGATTCCCTTTGCCTCTCATCAATTCGAGCGCATTCGGAGGTATCGGAGGCCCGCCACGTATGGACCACCGGTAAGTCATCATTTTCGACCCCTTTTTAATTTTTGTTTTGTCGTTTTTAGGCATATTTTTGAATTTTTCCACGCAGATTTAACAGTTTAGCACGTTGGGTAAAAAATGCAATGCATATGATAAGTAGCATAGTGCGTGGGATTTGATGAACTAGGGTAACATCCGGGTAGGTTAGGATAGCGCAGGGCTAGGTTAGGGTAGCGCTTTGAAATAGTTTAGTGCATCGGGGGCACATGGTAGCACATAGGGGAGAAAGGGGAGCGCGTAGGAAAAACCTAGCGCATAGGGTTAGCAGAGGCTTGCATGGGTAGTGTAGGATAGTGTGCAGGAATGACCTAGCGCATAAGGTTAGGTTTGCAAGGCAAGGCCAAAGTAGGATAGCATAGAGGGTATTTTAGGTGGTGCTTTGATGGATTAGGTTAGCACATAGGTGTAGGCTAGCGCCTAGGGTTAATTTTGTAGCGCATGGAGGAGGTTGGATAGTGCATGGCTATCAGTTTAGCATGTAGGTAAAAGAGTTTAGCATGGAGGCAAAAAAAATAGGATTTGATGAGATGAAGAAATAGGGGTAGGTGTTTGCCAATTTTTCTGAGATGGGTGCAAACATCAGTCTGCATGTCTGCCCTCATTTCTTTTGATAATTTGTCCAATATGAGTTCCGATATGGTTTGTTTGATATATAACCTGATTTCATTTGCAATGTTTCAAGTTGATGTTGATCTAATGTTGATTTGATATGATGTTGATTTTTATATGGATGCTTGATATGAACTTGATTTGATATGCATTATTTCAAGTTGATATAAATGTGAGACTTGAGTTGTTTTTCAAGTTGATATGATTGTGAACCTTGAGTTGTGTTACAAGTTGATATGAATGTGAAACTTGAGTTGTGTTACAAGTTGATATGATTGTAGAACTTGAGTTGTTTTACAAGTTGATATGTTTGTGGATATGGATTTGATATGATGTGGAACTTGATTAGATTTTCAATGTTTCAAGTTGATATGAATTGATCTCATGAGGAAACTGATATTGGACATGTTTTGTTTATGACAAGAGCGACTTGGGGTTGTTCAGTCATGAGAGAGATTCCCGAGACCGTGGTCATTGATACCACGATTGACACAGGAAGACACGGATATCATTGAGAGGTGTGGCCTATCCTCTTTGTTAGAGATGCCCCGGTATGTCATTAACTAGGGTTTATTGACAGCTTTGGCTGAGAGGTGGCATAGTGACACCAACACCTTTCATTTGGCGACAGGTGAGATTACAATGACACCTAAGGATTGCTACCAAATTCTATGGATTCCCATGGTAGGTGCACTTTTACCCTATGAGCAGACCGAAGAGGGTGGGAGAGAGGCTCTTCATTGGATATTATAGGATGATACAGTTTGTGGATACAAGATTCCTTGGCCGGAGTTCATTGATTTGGATTATGCTCCTCTACAATTAGTGCTGGCAAGATTCAAATGTGGGTTTTTATGTCCCGACCGTAGGTCGAAGGGATTGGCAGTAGGATGGGGGTTGGTCTTGGAGGACATTGTGACATAGGGTCATCGATTCACATGGGGGTATGCTATGTTGGCTCACTTAGACAAGGATCTAAATTAGGTGGCTTACTTGGGATACAATAGTCTATCAGCTGGGGTTACACTGCTACAGATATGGGGGTGGGAGCATATTCCCGTAGCTAGGCCACTTGTGAATAGAGATAAGCCTGTTGGGTGTGCTTATGCCTATGGATACTGAGGGATAGTTGTCTAGCATAAGCTGGGCAAACTAAAGCAATGGAAGCAAGTGCTAGATGATATTGATGCGGTCATCTAGAGACCGTATATGGATAGCAAGGTATGGGCAAAGGATGGATGCAGATGCCCTATGTCTACATGTCCCGATTTCTGATAGGGCGGACTCCCTTTGTGATTGAGAGATTCCTGCACAACCGATTGCTATAACAGTATGGATGACAGCAAGGGGTTCTATAGGGAGCATGCTTGTATGCTCGATGAAGGTAGGATGTACTTTGGGACCCACTATTGATAGCACAGAGGTGCTTGAGGGGTTCTTTCACTTAGCCAATCAGATATGGGACTATATACTTATGGGGTAGTGGATGCAGGGATGACCGATGAGTTCGCCACACTATTTGCGGCGCATGCTATGGCTAGGATATCAGATCCAACAGAGTCGATTCCTATTTTTTGATGATGATGAGGATGAGAAGCCTGAGAGGCTAGGGAGACAGGGAGAGGATGGAGAGGTGCTGGATGAGGGAGGTGGGGATGGTGGAGGAGGTGATGGTGGAGATGGTGGAGGAGGTGGCTAAGGTTGGTGAGGGGATAGAGGGAGAGGAGATCAAGGGAGGAGAGGAGACAGAGGTGCAGACTGAGGGAGGAGAGGAGACAGGGGTGGGGATTGTGGTGATATCGAGAAGTGCGGTGAGATGTGGTGGATAGAGGGAGGGGAGGTTTAGCTATTGGAGTTGGGGGTGAGGAGAGGGTAGGAGAGGTGATAGCAGCAATGGGAGGAACAAATGAGTTTAGACGACTGGCCCAGAGGAGGAGGTCAGATGTTTTACCCCCACCAACACTGAGGACAGGGGGAGGGATAGGGGGTACCACTTCACAGGTACCCATCCAGATGTAGATTTTGACTCACCAGGAGGATGCTTAGATTAGGTGCCTGTAGTTATCAATGTAGTATCTACAGATATAGCTATTGGCACATTAGCGACAGATTACACAGTTGACTATAGAGTGGGATACAATTTTGGAGCGATTGGATCGAGTTGAGGCTCGAGCAGAGACTTTGGAGAGAGCAACGGCGGGTGGCTTGATGAGAGACACCCAAAGAGAGATGACTTTGAAAGCCAAGGAGGCAGAGTACTATCGGAGGCATTATGAGGATGTGTTGCCCAGGGAGTGTCGAGTTTCGAGCTTCACAACTTCGAGATCCATTCGATCCAGGTAGACTGGGTAGAGGACAGAGAGCATAGGCATGACAGGGCCTTCTTGTCAGGATCCATCTGGGGATCCCAGTGCTGGGACATCTGCTACAAGACCATCACCCTTAGGAGATAGTCATACCTAAGAGATGTTGTCTCCATTGTATTTTGATTATTTTTTTGTATTTAGCATAGAGATGACATATTCTGTACATTTGATCATTTTTGAGATATATATATATATATATATATATATATATATGACACAATTTTCCTTAATCTTCATGTGATGTGTTATGGATGATGCTTTCTGTATGATTTTGATATTTCTATGATGATGATGCAATGCTTATATGTATGTGATTTGATATGTGATGAATCTTGAAAATGAGATGTATGATAATGATATACAACTAATTATAAAATGATATGCAACTAATTGAGCATCCTCATTCTTCTATTTGTCATTCCTGTATAGGCACATGTTTTTGCTTTATTTTTAGTTATCATCATTGAGCATTGATTTGTTGGGATATGTTGAAAATTTATACAAGCACAATGGTATAATTGAACCATAATGACCTAAGAAAAATTTACATGATTTTTGATTTTGCAAGATAGCACAAGCATCAAGGTATAATTGAACCAGGACGACCTGAGTGCGACCTACATATAAAAAGACAAGATTAAACCATTTGTATGCGCAAAGTGGAATCATGTCTTCAGTGATATGCTTTGAATTAAGTCTCGAGACAAGTATTTGCACAGTACGAGTAATTGCCTCACAGATAGAAAACTAAAAAATATTGGAGTCCTCGTGACTTTCTCTAGCTTGATGCATCGTTGAGAAAATGTAGAGGATCCAATAGCTAAAAAAAATTCAAGGGCAAAAATAGTCAAAACTTCATGCAAAATGCCAACATTTGATACTTCAGAAAATCATCCAACATGCGTTGTGAATCCTTTCAAGTGATCAATGCTTGTTTTTGTGATTGTTGATTTGTTTGCTGGATAGGATGCTCTAAGTTTTCCGGAAGTTTTGATTGAATACAAAATTTGGATCAATATTGCCTCTAGCTGAGTTTTCCTCCTAATGTGGATAGGTACAGTGATTACCAAGCCATGGTGGGATAGAATGAAAGGATATGTGGATAAACCAAAATAGTGACTATGCTAAGTATGTCTTGGATAATGCGATAAAATGTTGGGCGATGGCCGATAGTGCTTGACTATGGGTATAAAAGTTCAAGAGTATAGATAGATAGAGGAGCTATCCTCTCACAATAGCACCCATTGCCAAGTTTTCACCAGTTGTTTGTATTGTACATTTTTATTTGCTTTTTTATTGATTTTTGATATTTTTTGATATTTTTGACTTTTTTCGTGCATTATACTACTCAAGTATAGTATTTCTTCAAATGGATGTTGTTAGTTGGTTCATCGAGCACTTCTTCTTCTGAAGTTGTTAGCTGATAAGTGCCTGATCCATAGGATGATATGATAACATAGGGACCTAACTAGTTAGGTTCAAATTTCCCTTTCTTTTCCTGATCCTATTGATTTCTAGGATTTTCCTTGAGTACTAGATCACCAATTTTAAAACTTCAGGGAATGACCTTGTGACTGTAGCTTCTGCACATGCGTTACTGATATGCTTTGAGGTGAGTATGGGCATGTTGGCATTTTTCATCTAGA